>NC_140663.1:140552358-141936108 GCF_054131305.1 Coturnix japonica
TGTTATATACAGTGTAGAGATCTTTAACATACTTATTTGTGCCCTACACAGGTTGTACTATCCCTCTCCCTGAAAAGAGGTTGTCAGATTTACATAGTTTTATCTTTTTTTTCAAGAAGAACATGTTAAAAAATAGGTGGAGATCATTTGATCCATGACTTACAACAGTGTTCTCATACAGTGAGAACAAAGTTCCAGAATATTTTTGGACATAAGATCCATAAAATCCCTCAGCCCCAGTAATTACATAGATGTCTTGGCGAAATGTCAAAGGTAGATATGAAGTATGACTGACATTGGAAAGAAACCAAAGGATGACATAAAGATTGATTCCAACTTACAATCTAAGATGGAAGTGTTATAAAAAGAAAAGTACACACAAAAGTAGAAGTGCTTGTTATAAAAATAAATAAATAGATGAATGAAGGAACTTCATGAATATGAAACTTAATCTGCTATTAGTTTTGACTATGACTTTATCTGAAATTGGACAAAACAAAGGAAATCTTGTGACTGCCTTCTTCCTTTTCACCACATTTTGTCCTGTGTCTGTATGATGAAATTCATTATTGCTAAGTCCCGTAGCTCTTTTAAAAAGTTGAGCTAGGCAACATATCTACTAATTCAAAAAAGCATTATTTCTTGAAAAAATAATTTTAAACAGTGTGTTTGTGTGTGACACATAGCAAGGCTGAACATAAAAGTTTATATTATGAACTAACTACTCTTTGTCCTGTGATGAAGGGCATGTGATGACCTCATGAACCATCCTTTAGTGCTTCTGGCTTTAATATTCTGTGCTAGATTCACAGAGCTCTTGTACAGATGCTAAGCGTTCAATCCTGAAGGCTCCACTTCATCATCAGGTAATTAGTATTTTCATTAACTTGCTTATTGTCAAGGAAAATGAGCCTTGATCATCTAATTTTTCCTCAATGAGTTGAATATTGTAATATATCTATAATTAATGTGTTTTATGCCACAAACGTGTAATGGAGTGGAAATCTGAGCCTGCTCCCAGCAGTCACTGTCAGTAAATGTTTGATGAATAAACAGAGACTTTCTAATGGGAAATGGTGGCGACTTTTATAAGCAGACACAATAAAGACTTTATTAACATACTTAAGAAGCATTCTGGGAAATAGAATTGAATGCATTATTACTGTAGGCTCCTTTTGTGAAAAGTAAATTTTACTGTCCCCATAACAAATGTTTGCTTGTTTAATGTAACTTGTAGTGTCATTCTTTCATGGAGCATCCTTCAGTGTAAATCTGTGAAACGTTTTAAATTAGCTACCTATTCCCTATAGATCTATGATCTAAAAAAATCCCTCTGAAATTTGTGTAAACCAACTACTTATACACCTGCTTGTAATAGAAAACAAAACAGGAAAAATAAAAACACCAAAAAAACTAGCAGATATCTGAAAAATCAAATTAAAGTGAAAATCTTCTAAAAGTTAAAAGGTAATATAAGTGTACAAAGAGTGAAGAGAACATGGAATGGAATGGCAGAGTATTGGCAGTGCTACATCTGCTATAATTGTGACTAAATTTGTCCTTAAAAATGTACTAATTCACAGCTCCAGAATTAAAATCATCATGCTATAAAAAAGAGTGACAAGTGTCTCTGAGCTAGGCAGGAACTTATTTAGTCCCTTGATCAGTTCCAGAATGGAAACAAAAATTATAATGATTATACATATACATATACATATACATATACACATATATACAGAATTTGCACTTAGCCAAGCTAAAGCAGTAGATGCAATTCAGATGTCTTTCTTCGTTGAATAAGTTGTTCCTTCTTAGATTTGTTCTGGGAAGGCAAACACCACACTAGATTTAATTAAAAAAGAAATATTATATATATATGTATGTATATATATATATATAATATATTTCTTCAAATTATTCAAAAAGAAATATATATGTGTGTGTATATATATGTGTGTGTGTGTATATATATATATTTTATCATATATATTTTACATATATTAAAAATATTATATATATGTATATATGTGTGTGTATATATTATATATATGTATATATATACATTATACACACACACACACACACACACACACACACACACATATATATATATATACATTTCTTCAAATTATTCAAAAAGATACATATATATATTTCTTTTTGAATAAAATCTAGTGTGGTGCTTGCCTTCCCAGAACAAATCTAAGAAGGAACAACTTATTCAATGAAGAAAGACATCTGAATTGCATCTACTGCTTTAGCTTGGCTAAGTGCAAATTCTGTGCAAAGTCAGGCAGCTGAGTATGTTTCTATGGCATTGAGGTAATGTGATGGAGAGAGCAGCAACAGAAAGAGAAGAGAAAGGATACAGAATGGGATGAAGAGGGAAGTTTCCCTTGAAGAAAATTACAGGGAGGCCTATTACAAAGGACATTCAACCAGACTGGCCCATGGATATCATGAGCTTCATCCCTATACTGGGAGCTTCAGATATTCTCTCCTCTGAGTCTCTGTCATCAGCCACCAATACTTACAACAAGCAGTTTTCATAGCCAAAGTCTCTGTGTCTCCTATATGATCGCTTGCCCCATGATAAAATTCTGCATTAAATCATCTGACTCATGAAGCACAGACACATGTTGGGAAATGCTCCCATGCCACATGTGCTGCCTGGAGGGTACAGACACAGCTGGCAGGGACAAACTCCAGATCCTGGTCTAGGATGGAAGCTGTAGATATAACCGTGAAGAGCTGTCACTGCATCATGCATCTGAATGGTGACTTGACTGCTATAACTTGAGTCACATCTAAGGTGTGATGCATCTGTCCTACCTTAGATATCTACCTTCAGATTTCTGGATTATATTGTAATGAATTATTTCATCTTTGTTTGTTTGTTTGATTGATTTTGAAAAGTTTTAATTTTAGGCTATGCTAAAATACTTCTAGTATTATTTTAAAATTTTACACTGTTTAGAGAAAAAAATATAATCACAGAATCATCAAATATCCTGAATTGGAAGGGATCAACAAAGAAAGCAGACCAATTCCTGGACCCACATGGAACCACCCTAAAGCCAAACCATGTATGTGAGAGCTTTGTCCAAATGCTTCTCAAGCTCTTCAGGCTTGGTGCCATGACCCCTACCCTGGGAAGACTGTTCCAGTACCATGTAGATTGGGTCAAGTAGCATTATTAAAAAAATACACACTGGATGTTGTGTTGAGGGACATTGTTTAATGGGAGCTATTAGTAATAGGTGAACGGTTGGACAGGATGATCTTTTAGGTCTTTTCCAACCTTGGTGATTCTATGATTCTAAAAAAATAATAATAATTCCATAAGGGAAGTCAGTACCTTGGCTTTTCATCCTGGTTTGGTGGAATAAATATCTAACCACTCTCCACACTGGAGTTTTCTAGTAGCTATAAAAACAGAAACTGAGCTTTTAACATGTGCAAATCCTAAAACAGTTATTTTTTGGGTAGATGTAGATGCATCCAGAATTATGGAAAGAATAAATTGTCTACCCTTTTACGACCAACTGTAGGTGTTTGCTATGTCTACATTTAAAATACTTGTTTAAACTCATGGATCAATTAAGAGAGATAGTTGTCTCTCTTGGACTGTGACCCATCTTATTCCAGTATAGATCACTAGATTTAGAATCTCATTCTAGAAGCATGCAATCACTAGATTTAGAATCTCATTCTAGAAGCATGTATTTCTCTTGGTTTCTTCACAGACATGAAGGAGAACTAGAGGTTACTCACTCGGACCTTGACAACTCTTTGTTAGATCTTTAGACTTATGTGAATTCCTTTGTAAACAAACAGATTGAAACAAGGAATTTGACTACAGAAGATAGTTTAAAATGTCAGAGAATGAAGTTGTGAGACTGAAGTTGTTTTTTTTTTACTTTAGCCAGGTATGATCTTGCTCTACCACAGCTCAAGAAATTTCACTGAAGATATTTAGGAGGGGAAAATTACAGAATGGTTTGTACACAGAATTTTAACTGTGGCCTACAAGATATTTCAGATGGGTAGATTCTGCATCTCTCCTAAAAGGGACTTAGTTAAACTAACTCCTGAAAAATAATATTGAGAAAATTAACTAATGTAGCCAAAAGATTTGTTCAATCCACTTAAATTTAGGCATCTAGATTTGGCTCCAAAATGAGTTGTAGAGTCACTATAGCTTCATCTAGGGAAAGACCAACACCTTCACATACAATCTTTTTATGTGGCCTACTTGCCTGAGATCTTGACACCTTCGGCTTAGAATGAAAATACACTGAGCTCTGAGGTTTGACAACCATGATCTCTGACAAGTGTAGCTCAGCTATAAAGGTAAAAATATACATTTTCTGAGAAGTCCATGTTTATATTTGAATGTTCAGGTTTTTTTTTGGTTTTTTTTTTTTGTTTGTTTTTTGCAGTACAGTTAAGCCAGTACTGAAATAACAAAACTCTATGCCCAATACTGAAATAACAAAAATTTATGTATCTATCTGTCCATCTGTCTATCTATCTATCTATCTATCTATCTATCTATCTATCTATCTATCTATCTATCTATCTATCTATCATCTATCTATCCTGTCACCCTATCTATCTGTCCATTTGCTTTCTGTTGCAAAAATCCAGATGAGTGAACAACAGATGAAAAAAGAGTAGTAAAATTCTAAAGTCAAAATCCAGTAAATAATGTTTTAAGGCATACTTCAGTGAAGCCTAGTATTATGAACAAAAGCATCTAATTTAAACAGCAGTCCAATTTTCAGAATAGTTGGAGGCAGGAAAGTTGTGTACTCTTCTGACGCAAGAAAGCCAATTAAGTAAGATTTTGTGACATATCTATCTTCAAGCCAGCATCTAGGGTGGAATCTGGGTTGTTTTGAAAGCAGATAGAATTATGGCAGGACTTTCACTAAAGCAATTTTACCACAGCTATGATAACATTTATTTTCTTCAGTTCTGACACAACAGCATATTGAATAGTATAAGAAATACTTGAGAATTTGCCCCATGCTTCTCCTCGGGCTTAATTTCAGACTTACTTATTACTTATTTTGCACCTGAAATGCAAAAAAAAGTGGAGAAAATAATTTGCAGTTCACAGTTATTTATTACTATAGCAAATAATGTTGTGGAATGTCTTTTTTCCCCACTAGAATTATCAGAGTAGTAGACTACAGATTATTGAACATCATCAGCATAGATTGCTAGCACAGTACTATTCTCCATTACACTCCAACAGATCTCCATATTGATACTTTTTTTTTTCTTTTCTTTTTTTTTTTTTTTTTTTTTTTCTAGTTTAAACTATCATTACTGAAAGTAATGCATGATCCTGTCTTCCAAGAAACAATACACATTTTTATATGGTCTTCGTTAACCTTTTGTGTTTTTTCTGGAAATATCTCATGTTTGGTAAGTAAATCATCTTCAGATATATGAGTTTTTACAAAAAAAATCTTTCTTTTTGGGTGTAATGTATAACTTTACCTAGATACTAACTGGCTTCAATGATGGATGTACTGAAGAGAGAAAGTGAAAGATTTTACTGAAAAAATCTTATTTGAAAAAGACCAAACAAAAATGGCAGTGAAAACACAAAGTAATACGGTGTTTTCTATCTCACAGCAGAAAGACAGAAGAAAAAGAGGTTGACGAAAAAATGCATATGAAGGCCAGATACCTGTGTCCTGAGGCCATCAGACACTTCCCTAATGAACTACTGAATGTGTAAAATAATTAATCATGATGAGAAGGTATGCCAAGGTTAGAGGAGGATTCTCCATCTTTTAATGGAAATGCTGTGATTGAGCTGGGAAAAAAATCTTCCATAGTTAGAAGAGTAGGGCATCTGTCATACCTATAATAGTTTAGGAGCACAATAAAATACCAGAAATGGTTCAGCACTTTACTTTCTGTAGTATTAAAACTGTGTTATGTAAGCACTGGGAAAGTATAAATATATACCAAACTGATCTACATGGTAGTATTCACAAATTTCAGTAGGAGGAACATTTGAGAGGTTAACCTCTGATTCTCTTGAGTCAGATTTGTTTCCTCACTAGCAATACAGCTACCTGACTAATCTTTCTGTATATACTTAAAAAAAAAAAAAATAAAAAAAAATTCATTTTCTACTTGCGTGTTTGATAGGTTGCTGAGATAAAGCAAGAACAGAATATTTAATATATTTCTCTGCTAGAAGACTGAGTAGAACAACATTTTTATTTTAAAATAATAGGAATGGAAAAGATTTGTTTAGTGTTAATATGCAAATTTTACAGACCAAGAGAGATATTAAGACTGAAGAACATAAAAGAGAAATACAGTTAAGATTGCTTATGTATATGAAACTTAAATCTGCCCCTCTGGTGGAGACACTTTACGGTACAGTATTTAGAAACATGATCTGCCACCTATCTTTTTCCACAGGATATCTACATCATCTATTGTCTAGAATGAACAATGTTAATTTATGTGAATAATTCCTTTACATTTTTTCACATACCCATAGGTCAATGAATTCATCTAAACTTTATTCTTCTATGCTACTTAAATCACTCACTCAATATTCTGGGTGTCCAAAGTGAGGTGACTAATGTCTAGGTTTTATTCAGATCTTAGATATTATACAGTGCTATATATATGTTCAGAACACAAATCCCTAAGAGTTTGGTTGCAGGGATGCTCTTTAGCATTTCTACAAATATAACTGAGAAGTATAGGACTGGATGCTCAGAATTTAAGAGTACAATCCACTGAAAATCATCCTATTTGAGTATATTAAACAACAAAATAATGATTATTAGCAAACAGGCTTGAAAACACAGGATGCGTACATCTCTGTGGGGATTTATTAGGAGCACCATAGAAAATGTCTCAACATTTTCATCTGAATTGTTGAGTATAGGTTGAATTATAAACAGCAAGGATTAATGAATTTAAACTGAAAAGAACCTTTTTAGCCCACCTATAGTCAAATAAATATTTCAGGAGAATTTAACTTTTTAGATTTCAAGATCAACATAATTCAATCTAGAATTACTCTTTAAAGAATAAAAGTCATGGCTATATATATATATATAATTTTTTTTGAGGGATTTATTGATACTTTAGCAGTTTCCATTTGCTTTCTGTTGCAACCGAGGAAAAAGTTATTTAAATTAGCCAGTTAATATTGGGGGAAGAATGAATATGTTGACCAATAGGATGTATGAAGGCAGCTGACAACATGATAAAAATTAATATTGACAAAACATTCCAACACAAATAAGTTCATCCCAGCTGGGGCTAGGTAGGGACAGAGCTCCTAATCCTATACAGTAATACCAGAGAGATTCTGTAAATACTGCTGGCTTTGGGTGATCTTAGAATGGAAAGAGACTGACTGCCAAGAAGGAGGCATCTGGTAATTTGAGGAAGATTGGACTGGTAGGACAGAGGAGGTGAAAAACATAAACTTTATCTGAAGGGTGACAGAAGTAAAAAGTACTTGGACTTCTTCCCATACAGGCTAATGGGAGTTTTGACATTCATTCCAAGAGCTGTAGTGTCAGGCATCTGCAAATTCACAAAGGCTGAATCACACAAGAGAACTGAACAGGCAGCCAGTGGGGGAGGAGCTAAGTTTTTAACTAAAGGTACTGTGGTTTGGCACGTGCGTATACATTCACGCTAACTTTAATGTAGGTGGAATGGGTACCACTCAGGGTGCAGAAGGCTGGCACTGGATCTACTTCTGCACAGGCTGCACAAGCCTGCTCAGCACCTGGGTGCTTTCTCACATAGCTTCTGTTCCCTGAAGTATGTGTTGCTGCAGCTTTGCTCAGACATAGCCTTATCTCTTCTGGATGTCATTCCCCAAGCTGGAGTAGGCTCTGTCTGTTAAATGAGAGGTGGTTCAACACCTTTAATATATGGCTGTGCAGAATGTACCTGGCATATGTGAAGTCTGCGTGATGATGCTCACATTCCAGTGTGCTTTAAAGCATGTAGTAACAAAGCATGTATGTGTAGATGTATGTGTAACTGGGTTTGCTTGAATTCTTAGCAAAATGGTTATATAAAGGAGTGGCTCAAGGTCTATACAAGCTCTGATGGACTATAAAATATACTGGTGTGAGCTGGAAGGTGGCCTGGTGACTGAATGTCACAGCTGCGGCCCAGTGATAGACAGGTGGGGGCACTGGGGGCTAGAGGAATGGTCATATGATGGTACTTGAAGTGTCAAGGGGGAACAATTTATTGAAAAACAGATCACAAAGGAGAAAATCCTTCCTGCATATTATTAATGCTATTGATTGATTTATATAGCACATTTCTTAAGCAAAGCTCTTTATAGAATTGCAAACTATTAAAGCTGAGTGAATAACTCACAATGAATAATTTATCCCATGAATTTAACCTTTCTTTCTGCTCATAAAATAGCCACAAAGAGTTCACTATTTCCTTAATTATTCAATGAATTTTTTAATGAACTTTTAAAACACTGAATTGATCACCAAGAATGTTCTGATAATGCAAGATAACCAACATTTCTTCAGACCCTGGCTGTTAGGAGACACCCAAACTTGTGGTTTATGAAAGCACATGCACAACCGTATGCAAATCTGGTGGCTTGTGGTATGCATCTACTACACAATGTAATGCTTTACAGAGATAGCTGAGCTACCCTTGAGTAGGCACTGTTTTAGGATGAAAAACATGACAGTTGTGGCAGTGCAATACTGAAACACTGCTATGCATCACCAGGCAGAAACAGCCTTGACGTAGCACAAAACCTATTGCTGCTAGTCTGGGATGCTGACAAATGTCCGATGGGTTAGAATCTGTGAAGCCCCTCCATTGCGTTGTGCAGTTCACAAATACTTATAGATGCTCCCAATACACATCAATCCAGCTGCTATGTATTTGAGCACTCTATTTTTTTTTAAAATCAAAGTCAGAATAGTGTTCAGCATAAGGTACACTGATTTATTTATTTATTCACCTATTTATCTCTTTATCTCATCTATTTATGTATTTATATATTTGCTCCCTGCCCCCCACCCCCACTCCATTGGATAAGAATGTAAAGCCCTGAATTTCAAAGCTGTGCTACTCTGAAATTCCTCTTGCATCATTATTCAGGTAATATGTGTGCAAATCTATTCTTTAAAATACTTTTTTTCTCCAGAATAGCTTAATTCCATGCATATCATCAGAAAATGAACACAAAAAATTTACAGTACTGCAAACTGTGTCAAAATAGCCAGGGAAGTTTTTCATGTTGCTCTTGACCTACAAACCATCCATCCCTTGGTGTCATTCTACTTCATTTATGTTAAATATCAGTCATCCATGAGGAAAAAAAGGAACTATGCAGGAACAGGAATAGGCTGTGTCTGGAGATGAGGTTTCATTAGGAAATACAAGGCGGACTGGGAGATGGCTTATGTTAGGTCATCCTCTGCAATGCAACCATCACTTTGCAGGAGTAGAGATAGATTCTAAAGTTATATATAAATGCTCACTACACTTTAGTTCACTTACTTACAGGTTATGCCACAGGACTTTAAAAAAACTGTCTCACAATTAAAGTTTTATGCTGCACAGATGGAGAAAAATGAACTTCTAGCACAGCTCTGGGTTCTGGCAATGGACGGTCCTTTTAAATTACAGAGCAAACTTTAAGATATTCCACTGCTACTGCATTTTACTGCAGCAGCAAACAAAACTGAAGAGTAATGCTTTTTTGGAGCTACTACTGTGCGCTTGTTAGGGCTTCCTGGTGTTAATACCCTGAGCATGGCAGCAGATTAATAATTCACCTGTAACAGCTCAGTGCAGGCTTTAAATGGAGTAATTCAAAACAAGTTACTAACAATATCTATAGATTGCTTTAAAAGAGAATTTAATTTGGTAGAAAGAAATATGAAATTCTACTCTTATAACTGTACAGAGCTTCCAGATGGTGGGCAGAATGTCTGAGATTTATTTGTGATATGTAATCAACACTGTAATTTTACTGAAGGACAGCATTCATTGCTCTGAGAGCTGGTCTTTGTCAGTCCTTTTGACAAGCACAAGGGAGATCTTGAGATCTTCCAGTGGCTAGGACTGTATTTTGGAGCATTTGTGGGGTGCACACATCAGATTTCTTTAGAACCAAAGGAAACCAGAGGAGCTCTTGAACTGTTCCTGAGTATCCACATCTAAGGACCAAGTGGGAGTAGGTCTGATGCAATTCTCCGCAGAGGAGGAAGTGGTTTTTAGATTCCTGTTTGTCCACACTAATTTATGAAGTAGACATAGACTCAGTTATGGACAATACTGATAACCTAATTTAATTTCAGTTTGAAGCAGTTTGCATGTCCAAATAAAAAATCTTACGCAAAGAGAGATAAAACATTATTCTGATTTTCTGATGAAATTTAAATGTCTCTACTAAATCATTATAACTGTCTAAAAAACTATCTGTGATATACAGCTTCCCTAAAATACATTATAATTATGTTAATGTGTCATTCTCAGCAAACTAAATAAGCCTTTTACCTTCATAATATTTAAATAGTGAATTAGATCATTCTGGATACCTTTTCGCTGAACACTTCAGATGTTTAACAAATGTTATGAGTGTAAGTGTGCATCTCAAATGTATTTATATTGTTGTGCATAGAGTAATGTGTCTTCTGGGTCCTATTGTAAACAAGCTGTCAAGCTTAACTGGGTTAGACTGTAAAAATATCTTTCCATAAATAAATTGGAAAAAACAAAAACAAAAACAAAAAACCAACACAAAAACCACCCAAAGATTCAAGCAGACTCTTTTAATGGGCTCAATCAGAAAATGGAGGGGAAAATATAATAACACAATAACGTGTTCTCTTGTATACATTGTCACTCAAACTGTTAGTACTTGTAAGTCTGGGAAATGGTCAGCTTTTGGCTACCTTTCTTTGGTCGATGTTTGATGATGTGGAAAATTCCAGATTCAGTTGTCTCCAGTCACGCCCAGTTTGTTATTCATCTATTCTAGCTCAGTCATGTCCTGCCAGCTTAGATATAACTAAAATTATCCTCTAGGAGATCAAGAGTGCATTTGCCTGCAACATGTTCAGCACTGCAGTAGCAGAGCAGAAGCATGACAGCATCACATAGAAAAAGAGAATTTTACAGACAGCCCGGTATCTGAGGAGGATTAGAAGTAATGCATAAGATCTAGAGATTATTCCTGATGAAATTATAAAAGTGTTAGCAGAGATCAAATATAATTTATTTTGGCTCCTTTTCTGAGCATGAAATCTCTGTTGCCGTGGCTGTTTGTCTCTTCTCTGTCACCCTCTTTGATCTACTTTGTTTTCTCCTACAAATACTGTATGTAATTATGACATTTATGCCAGCCTTTAAAATAAAATCACTTTTGTTTTCAGGAAGGTTACCTAGTAGTACTACCAGACTTCTCATAAGCCCAGAGTAAAAGGCTCTGATGTTTTAACAGATGACAAAATAATTGATTATATAAAACTTATTTTAGAACTCACTAATTAAGAATATGAGCTGCTTCCCTTAAAAACTTCAGTTTTGCTACTCGTTCTTTTAAGGAGTGAAATGATCTGTTTTTTAATTATCAGCTTGAAAAAGCTTTCTTTTCTAATCATAAACTATTTCACTTAAGGTAAAGTAAAAGAGACAATTTTCTCCACTTTTGTAAGAGATTTAAAAATAAGTAAACAATGCTAATAAAAATTAATAAAGCTCTCCAGTAGGGCTCTCCAGGAGTCTTGTCCTTCAGCAAAGACTATTTTGGTGAGGTGATGGGCATTTGAAAACATATAATAACAGATAATATTTGGAAGATTTTTCAGCTTATTTAACAACTGATAAGTTTTTGTTCCTATATCATTGTATTGTGAGCTCACACTGAGATTTAGTTTTGCACCCTCCACTGAGCAGTCTGTTCCAACGCTCCATCCCCTGCATTGTGAAGAAGTGTTTCTTAATGTTCACGTGGAACCTCCTGTATTTTGGTTTGTGCCCACTGTCTCTTGTCTTAGCACTGAGCAACACTGAAAGGAACCTGGCTCCATCCTCTTTGCATCATCCCTTCAGGTATTTATACACACTGATGAGTCCTCGCTTTTCCAGCATGATAAATTCCAGCTCTTCAGCCTCTGCTAATAGGTGCTCCAGTCCAGCGATCATTTAATCCCTATCCACCAGCAGCCCCAACTCCTTTCCCTTAAGGCTTTGGGATTATAATTGATAAAACTTCCTGAGAATGCACTCAGTCTCACTGTCCATGACACCAACAAAGATGCTAAACAATATCAGTCTCAATACAGATCTCTTAGGAACACTACTTGTTGCTGGTTTCCATGACATGGATGTCTAACTGTTGACCATAACTCTTAGTATGTGACCAGTCAGTCAATCACCTATCCACTGAGTGGTCTGTCCATCAAATCTATGTCTCTTCAAAATGAAGATAAAGATGTTGTGTGTTGTGTTGACAGTGTCACATACTTTGCCTTTGAAAAGTTCAAGGAATTTCTTCTTTCCTCAACATTATATCCTCACAGTATTGCCAGTTGCTGGTCTCTGGATGCTTCCACAATACAAATGAAAAAAGCGCTGAATTTCTGTACATCATTTAGCCGATGTTGCCAGCTTGTGTTACCCCTTCTAGTTTGAGTAAATCATTCTTTTCCTCTCTCCTGTTAGTAGAGAGCCCTTCACTCCAAGCAGCCTATCTCAATTGTCTACATCTGCCTCTGTTTCAAATCCTGGCATGCCACCTCTCTGCCCTCCTTTTTTAAAGTATTGTTTGATGATTTTGCCTGTTTTTGCAACCAGTTTTATGGTGAATGTGTCATTATCCAGAGGACTTACTGCAGACAGGCTGTGAAGTTCTGCTGCCTTTTCTCTTTCTAGATACTTAATTCTAGATATGTATTTTGAAGGGGATAACTGCAAACACATTGTTTATTTCTGTAGTGTGCTGTCATTATTTTGTCCTGCGTAGCTGTTTCTCTCTGTCAACAACATGCTGTCTCTGTGTGCAAGAAGGGATTACAGTTAGTGCTATGATAACATCCTTCTTAATTGTCTGGTCTTATCGTTTTCAAGTCCCATATTTTAACAGTTTTGATAACACTACTTCCTTGTACTGTGTCTGCATCTTTTCTTGTTCTGTCTTTTTATCCAATAAAATGCATGCTGCACCAAATGGATACTGATGCCTTTGTTCCTGAACATTAGGGACGTGACCTTAAAATTAAGCATAGAAATAGTGGAACAAGCTAAAATGGAAGTTAGGGAAGAAGCATTTCAGACTATTACAGAACAATTCATATTGAACAGCATTGGACCCATGCTGACATATTAACAATAAAAAGGAATCATCTGTGGAAGCAAAGATGATAAGTCACAGAGGGCATATATAAGTGCAGCCTCAGAGCTATGAAAGCCAGACTGACATTTATCACTCTGTGCATATTGGAGCTGTCATGTTGGTCCTCAGATGATCGTGTTACTACCTTCAAGACATTTTTTTAGAAATGAAGCAAAGATTAGAGAGGGAATGAGATGGAGAGAGCGGCTTGCTAATAAGTATTGGGTGAAAGCCACATAAAGGAATTAGCATTTATATTATTTATTGTCCCTTTTTCATCAGCCATATCCCCCTTCTAGCTTATTTTTTCCTTTCCCTTGGATTTTCCTAACACTGCACTAGGGATATGCTTGTATGTTAAACCTAGTTCTGCTTCAGAATGTATTGAAATCAGTTTGACTAAATACTATGCTCAGTGAACAGCAAAGTGTACAGCTTCACACATTATTATTTGTGCTAAAAGCTATTATGTAAATATATTGGCTTATATAAGCTTAAATAGGATGACACAGGAATGCAAAGATAGGGCATACACACAGATCTATTGAAATGATACTCTGTGAGCGCATCTTCTAATAGAAAATTGCATATTCTCACTGAGAGGGCAGAAAAGAACCATATGTCTATTTTAGTGGTTATGTCCTGAAATGATGCACTTATTCCTTTTATAATATTTTGAAATAAATACATATGGGACCGGTCAGATGTCAACAGTGGCACTGAAAAGAGTATGAATTAGTCACACTGGCACACACGGCCCTGGAACAATGAACACTGCTCTGGAAGACCCTTGAATGCAAGCCTATTTGCCTCTTAATCCAAATGAATAATTAATGATAATTATCATGCTGCAGTTATTATCTGTGATAATAATATATCCGTAAGGTGAATAAATTCAATCTGCTACTATGCAGAAATGGCAACTCATAATATTCTTAAGAAATACAGATATAATTATCAGTATTAACGGTCAAGAAAAAAATAGATTTTTATATAAAGAATTACAGCAAAAGGTCTAAAGTTTAGTGAGAATGAATTTGATTGTGTTATGTTTCTTCCTTAACTGCTATTTCTACTACGTCATTCTGCAATCTTTTAACAGCTTATTTTCACAAGACCCACTTGGTAAAAGTGCATTCATTCTTTACCAGTCGATCCATGTAATTTATTGCATCATCTCACTGCTCAAGAGCTTAAAAGAATCCATTTGCAAACTGGTCCACTTGTATAGCTCACTATGCAGGCAACTTTCTTCAGCTACAAAAACTTTAAAGAATTAAACTAAAAATCAATAAAACATGTATATGTTTTATAATATTATAAATAATTATTATAATATTATATATGTACTATAATAATACATGTTTGAAGCTTATACAAAAACAGCCATAACATTTATTTTTGAAAGCACTGTAGGTGAGCTGTCAGTTAGGCAGAAGAGTAGGCAATCATATTTAATCCGATCTCCCTCATCAGGCTTGGTGTGACAAAGGAAAACCGTAGGGGGATGGGTGAGTGGGAACAAGTAACTACCTTTCCATTCTAAAAATTGTTTTCATATCTATTTGTTTTGGCTATTGAGTTTTCTGATTGTATAAATTAAAGAGTTTAAAGTCTACTTAAGTTGAATTAAATTAATGATTGAGACAGAGCTTTGAAATTCAAAGTTCATGTGGACCGTTAACTCATACCAGGAAGGCTTGGTTTTCCTCTCTTTCTTTTCATCCTGTGATTTGAGAACTGTTTTACTCAGGGGAATGGTAATGAGATGTAGAGTTTCTCACCTCTAGGTCATTGCTTCAAATCTGGTCCAGGTTGGTAGGAACCAAAATTCATTATCATCTACTTACGGTTCAGTGGCCTATGTGAAAGGGGTTCATGGTCTTGCAGTCTAGTTTTCAGCAGGCAAATGTCCATACAATAACAAACACTAATTAGCACCAGAATAAGACTGAAAGTTATATTGCAAATGTAATGTCCAGGGATTGTTATGACAACCCCTCAAAACTCTGACACCTTATGGGACTACCTTCCCAAAGGGAGGTTTAATTCTTTCATGACTGTCGCTATGATTCATCCATTTTTAATTAATTTTTTTTTTTTTGTGAAGAAGTGGGCAAAAGAAATTGCCGCTTTTTTACTCTCTTTTTCATCAGAAAACAACAGATTTCCCTCAAAGTGGATCCTGACAGGTGACAAGAATAATAACGTGTAAGAGTCAGTAAAAGGATGCATTATTAATCACCCTGGGTTTCATTTAGGCCGTCAGCTCAGTGGGTGAGCTCTGTAGGAGGAAGAATGGAGATATTATCATTATTATTTACTTGTCCACCAAGGAGTCACGAACCAGGACATTGCTGTATTAAGCAATGTGCAAACACAGAGGAGACAGTTAGACCCTGCCCTAAAGAGCATCCTATTTAACTATTTATCTGTAAGACAAGAAAATGTGTATACTTACAGGTAGATGGGCATAGATGGAGGATAACTGAAAGATGACTATGCTATGCTTGCCAGCATAGTGGTTATTTTTAACAACAGCGTGATAGTTCCAATAATAAAATGATAAAAGATGTTGTCAAGCTTTTTTTCTGCAGGCATCAAAGGCAGAGTGGAATCCTGGAGAGGAAAATTAGTAGAGAAGGACTTACAGATGTTAAAGTAATTATGAAGGGCCAATTGGGCAAAACTTCAGGTATTTGTTTAAGAGCGGAACAAGAGGGCAACAAATCCTGAATACTAGGTGTGCGTGACAGTCCAATAATCAGTACAAAACTGAATATATTACTAGAGTATGGAAAGAGTGAAGAGTGTTTTTAAAGGTTGATATTTTCTACTGTGACAAATGAGAGAAGGTGAGAGGAAAAGGAAAAGAAGTGTTATGATAGCAGTGAGATAGAATATGGTCTTTGCAACAGCAGTCCAAGTATTATGCAACACTATTCACTAATGATGCAAAAAAGAGACTTGCAGTAATCTAGATAGAATGTAATGCAGGAATTCTGTGTGTGCGTGACTTGTGTATGAAGGCAGTAGCTGAATGAGAGGACACAGACAAATTCATCATGAAAATACTTTGACAAAAATCTTAGACATTTGACACAGTCTGGATGAGATGTGGCCTGAAAAATCTAACTTCTATCTAAAGCCTGATTTTTATAATATGTTTGAGGTACAGACATGAAGGTGAAAATCTGATCTAGAGATCAGAGAAATTGTTAGAGAGATATGGTGGTTTTGTTTGTTTGTTTGTTTGCTTGTTTTCAGAAATCATAGAATCATAGAATGGCCTAGGTTGAAAACAACAATAATGATCATCTAGTTTCAACCCCCCCACCATATGCAGGGCTGCCAATCACTAGACCATGCTGCCCAGAGTCACATCCAACCTGGCCTTGAATGCCTCCAGTGATGGGGCATCCACGAAATCCCTGGGCAACCTGTTCCAGTGTGCAACCACCCCCTGTGTGAAAAACTTTCTCCTAATCTCTAACCTAAACCACCCCTGTCTTAGTTTAAAAACATTCACCCTTGTCCTATCACTATCCACCCTTGTAAACAGGCATTCTCCCTCCTGTTCATACGCTCCCTTCAAGTACTAAAAGACCACAATGAGGTGTCCTTGGAGCCTTCTCTTCTCCAAGCTAAACAAGCCCAGTTCCCTCAACCTTTCCTCATAGGAGAGGTGCTCCAGCCCTCTGATCATCTTAGTGGCCCTCCTCTGGACCTGCTCCAAGAGCTCCACGTCCTTCCTGTACTGGGGGCCCAAGGCCTGGATGTAGTACTCCCGATGGGACCTCACAAGAGCTGAGTAGAGGGAGGACAATCACCTCCCTCTCCCTGCTGGCCACCCCTTTTTTAGTGCCGCCCAAAACACAGTTGGCCTTCTGGGCTGCAAGTACACACTGCCAGCTCATATACAGCTTCTCATCCACCAGAACACCCAGGTCCCTCTCCGCAGGGCTGCTCTCAAGGAGATCTTCCCCCAGTTTGTACAAATACCTGGGGTTGCCCTGACCCAAGTGCAACACCCTGCACTTGGCCTTATAGAACCTCATTAGGTTAACACGGGCCTACTTCTCCCACATGTCCAGGTCCCTCTGGATGGCTTCCCTTCCTTCCAATGTATAGACTGTACCACTCAGATTGGTATCATGTGCAAACTTGCTGAGGGTGTACTTGCTGCCATCATCTATATCACTGATGAAGATGTTGAAGAGCACTGGTCCTAGGACTGACCCCTGAGGTCAGTGAGCTTGTGACTGGCCTCCATCCTGATGCAAAACCATTAATCACAACCTTTTGGCTGTGTCCAACCAGCCAATTCCTAATCCATCATACAGTCCAACCTTCAAATCCACACCTCTCCAATTCAGAACGATGTGGTGATGGACCATGTCAAAGGCTTTGCACAAGTCCAGGTAGATGACATCCATCGCCCTTCCCCCGCCCACCAAAGCCAATTGGTCAGGCAAGTTCTGCCCTTGGTGAAGCCATGCTGGCTGTCTTGAATCACCTCTTTATCTTGTATGTGCCTTAGCATAGCTAAGATAATTAGCATAGCAAGATAATTGAGGGCCTTGCTTAGTCCTCTTTAACTTGAGTAGTTAGAAATCCACTGACAGAAATACACAAAGCAGACTTTCTTGTGTGCTGAAAACTGTGGCGTAGTCTTCAAATATTTGCAGTTCATTTTCTTTTACGAATAATGTGAATATTAAGGAGGAGTCATTTTATAACTCCTTCTTGCAGAGAGAAGAAATTTGGTATGGATTCATAAAGGATGGGACCAAAGCATGAATAGAAAGGAAGACTGGTAGAAGACAATATTGGGAAGGGTAAGTACAAAATCTCATGTACAGAAAAGGGCAAGTATAAAAGATGATGAATGTGTCAAAAAGCTGTATTAGAGAGTGTATGGTCTGGAGTGTTAAAGATTATTTTAAACAAAATAGATGATAAATTTAAAATTAAATGGAGAAGGGTGTTAAGGCTGTAATTGGACGTCAAAAGTAAAAATTTCTAAGACTGAAGCACCTGAAGCATCTTGTACAGTAAATGGAAAGTAGAGCTGGAGGTTAGGTTGAAGAGAAAAGAGAGGCTGTGTGTGGCAGCAAACAATGTGAGAAGATGGTTCACTAGGGAATGTAGACGGAGTCTGGATGAGAGAGCAAAGGAGAAATGCCAGTGTTTGTGACAGAAAATAGTGCAAGATCTGTAAAAGGATAAGGAAAATGGAGATACATACAAAAGTGAGGAAGGAAGGTCATGACTTGTGTTCCCTATGCTTTTTTGGAGGAACAGAAAAATTCTGGCAGAAACAAAAGTAAATGCAGGAAAAGGGGGAGAATTGAGTTAAAAGTGATAAAAAGTAATCAGAGAGTGTGGACCTGGGATTCAGCTAAGCAAGAGCTGAGTGACTGGGAAGGCATTAAGGTGGAATGGATGAATTTGCATTGGAGCTTGACAGGAGAGGCTGTATACTGTTCATGAAAAAGAATGGATAATGTGTTGGTAGCGAGCCAGGGAAAGAGTGGCATAATGAGACTTGAACTGGAAGAGAGGAGCCAAAAGCACCAACGTGGAAGAAAGTAACAAAAAAACAGATGCAGAATAAAGCATATTATTGAGCCTTTGGTATCAATTCAACTTTACAAACTGAAAGTAGCCATCTTATCTGGTCTTTAATGATGATAGTGAGCTGAGGAAAAGTGACTTTTGTTTCCTTAAGTTTCAGAATTTACTTGTTATATTCTAGCAGACAGACCGTTGAGGAAAGCTTGCTTACCCACTTCCTTTTCAGGTGATACAGACTTAGTTCGTGCAGGACATGCGCTATCTCAGTACTAGTACAAATCCCTAGTCAGTTGAATTGCTGCACTGGTGGTAGTATCAGCCCCAGAATACAATATAAACTGCATGTCTTCATTACTTCTGTTAGTTTGTATTACAAACTACACAGCAAATGTAAGCATTTTTCTTTCCATTCACTAGAATTATTAAAATTTCTTTCATGGATGGTTACAAAACATAATATATAAAATCTATCAGGATAGCATTTTTAGACTTGCTCATCAATTTCTGGACACGCATACTAAATTCAGCCTTAGCATCTATTTATACAGATATTTTTTCATAATAATCCTTTCCTGTAACAACTGTTTCAGTGTTAACATATCCTCCAGGGATCTCTTGAAGATACTTTATCAGTTGAGATGGGACATTTATATACATATTATATATTTATACTTAAAAGTACATTTCGGGACATTTGGAATATTCTTTACACCTGATTTTTTAATAAAGAAAGCTAACAGACTGCCAGTGTAAATGGTAATACAATATTCTAGGAGTCAGTCTTCACATAATAACAAGTGAGGAGGAAGCAATCAAGATTGATGCACCTATGGATGTAGTAGGCAGGTGTCATTGGTTAATTTCAGTGATTAATTTCAGTGCACTAAAACTGAGCAGTGTCAGGAGTCCTATTGTGAATCAGGGTGAGTTCATCTCACTAAGTCTCCTAGGCAACTTTTCTAGATGGTTTTCAGTGAGAGAGTATTTATCCACTGAATCACTGTCATGTTTTATTCAGTCTCACTATTGTCACATCTAAATGTGCAATAAACATGTAATTTTCTCTGAAGTAACTAAGAAATAAATAGATTCTATAAGTAATGTTTTAAACTGATGAGTTTGTATGGCATCCTAACAGTCAAGTAGTCTTTCAGTCCTGTTAAGTCCTCTATGTTGGACTGTTACTATGTTATTTATTGGTTCAGTGGTAGACATCTAACAAGCAATAGCGACATGTTCGTAGGTAGCTTATATGAAGGAATGTGATGTATGCAGGTGAAAGAATCAAATTAAAGTCCTCTGAAAGAAAAGCATCAATCTGAATTCAGGGGTGCCGTGTTCAGTGAGGCTGCTGTTTGGCCAGTCAGTGTGCATGCATGCTGGCCAGTCAGAACAGCCATCAATCCGAGAACCACACCAAGCAGCAGGGCCTTCCTCCTGAACAGGAGCACAGGGTACAGCTGGAGGTGGTGGCTGGTGTGTATATGAAAGAGGGCTGTGGCAATACTGTGAGTAGCAAGCAGGGAAACCTAGTTGGAAAGCTTGAAAAAGTGAAATGGGCCATGGGAAGAAAATCGGGATTGCTCCTAGGAAGACAGAGGTACAGGAAAATCTGCAGGAATTTAGTAAATTCCTGTTCCTCCTCAGATTGTTGCCATCGTGTTTTCTCTTTGTTGGAACTATCTGCTTGCTCTCTGCCCTTCTCCCTCTCCCAGAGTGTGCAGCCGGGTCCGGATGGGTCACATAGCAAATCCCTTTTTTTCCTTTGCTCATCTGGTCTTTTCCGGGTCCTATGTTTCCCCTGTAATGGACAGATATCTAGAGATAACCCCATGACATAAGCCGTAGCTTTAATTCCTGTATTACACGTGGAACTATTTCCCACATTATTATTTCCCTCCTCTTACTTTGAAAAACTTTTTTTCAACTCTAGGTTTCTGGACCTTCATTTTGCAAATCAGTTCAGCAGATGACTGAGCTAATGAATGAGTTCTTAATTGGTCAGAGAATCTAAACAAGTCTCTAGGTATGTTCGAAGTTAAGCCTGTGTATATATGCTCTGCTGATTTAGAGGCTGAGGAATGCTAATGGCTCTGCCACTCTGAAGCAAGAAAATTGCAAGGCAGCCACAGGTAACAGGATATGAAATTTTAGCTGCTTACACAGAAGCTGCCTTTGGGACTATGCTATGATACAGGCATTGTGTGACACTAATAGAAACAGTGCATAATAATAATTAAGATAGCTCTGGTGTATTACATAGGATGTTTGTGAGCTTCCCACTCTTTCTGCAGTTTCTCCTCATGGGTATTGGGGTTATATCAACATACTGTTGCTCTGTTAGGCTTAAAACAAGCATGTGAACTTGAACAAGTTCTGGAATTTTATAGCATTCTGGTAAGATTAGTAAGACTACAAATACATAAGTAAAGAAATGAATGTTTACAAGACCAGTAACTTTTTGCAAATTCATTGTTAATTGTTAAATGTTTGTTCAATTGTTAAATGTTAAGTTCATTGTTCCTGTTAAATGCTTGCACGATTTAATAGCAGTATATATTACTAGGCTGACACAAATTGCTGGAACACACAATGTACTGACTTGCATTTTCTCATAAAGGCAAATTAATCTAAATGAATCCTCCCCTCACACAAAGTTATCATGACTTCTTTCCAGCATGGCTTTTAATAGGCTGAGTCTTATATTTAGCAAGAAAGGAAGAACCATCAGCAATGCAGATCTGTTACTGATCAAGGATCATATGTAGGGAAGAACGTGTCAGTGGTTTATGGGCTGGTCCTACCCAGTTCCATGACTAGTGGGGTGGAGGGATTTTGCAAAATCCACACCTCCAGAGAAGGGAAACAGGGGACCCCAAAATAATTTAAAGCAGCAGCAATGGTCTGAGGAGAAACAAACTAATTTACTAAATATGGTATTGGAATGCAAGATAACACACTATAATACAATATAATTAGAACTGAAGCTAATAAATCAAATATAATGAGAGACTGTCCAAACAGCGGAAGGCCTTACACTGATACTGAAGTGATGAACACAGTTGGGACAGGCAACAGTGAGGAGAAGTGAAGGAGAAGAGCACCAAGATGAAAAGCCCCAATCAGGTGACCTTGCCAGGAATTATATCTCCTCTCTAACTGCAAAAATCCCTGGGGAATGTAGTTCTTCTCCTCTGGGTAGGTACCCGGAACTGGAGCATTAACACTTTAATTCCCAGTGCACTACTTGATGTTATGATGTGGAATACCAGTAACCAAAAATCATCAAACCATGACAGCACATTTAAGTTTGCTTCTGATTTCTTGTCCGGCATGTCTTCAGTTCAACATAGACTTATGTTACTTAGACTTATATTTAATAGTCACCTTAGTTATCTGGGACAGAATAAGTTGAATTAAGTAAAACTGTGCATGGTAAAGTTGTAAATAAGGCTAAAAGAAACAGAATAGCAGAGGAATGGAAAAAAGAGAGGAAAGGATGGTCACATTATTGTAAATATCACACAGCAATGCTCTTGCTTCAGTATGTTTGTGCCTACAGAGAAACTGTCATGTAATTTGTCCACAAACATTCAAGAATTCACTGCATTTTTCCTACAGAGGTGGAGAAAACATTTGCATTACGAAATCATAAAAACTTTTTTCCTAAATGTCAAATTATTTCTTTACGGAAAAATAGCTTTTTATTTCTGGCTTTCACCTAGGTGAAGATAAGTTGTGGTGTGATCATAGCATAGATAATGAAAGTATTGTTTATGCATGGGTATCCCAGGTGTTAATCAGCCTAGCAAAATTTCTCAGCTAGGATCTGAGGAATTTATTTGTTTTTTCAGATGAGATATTGGCTTGCCTGTCCCTAGCCTATATAGCAATACCAGTGATTACCATTCTCCTGTTGTGTGAAGACACATCTGCAGATAACCAGGACTACTCTGCATCTCCAATAACACTTCCTTGGTAGCTTTCTAGTCTATATTATGAGAATTGTTATATTTACTGAGCATTTATTTGTATGTTTTAAATTACATGTCTGTAGAACAGACAAACATGTTTTGCTGTCTGATATTCTGAATTTCCTGTTTAAAATAAGATGTTTAGAGAAATAAATGGTTTGTGTAATATTCTCAAAGCTTTAAGTGCTTATGTATTTTTTTTAAAAAATTGTTTTATCACACAAAGGCACAGCATTCCAAAGTGAATTTATTATAGCCATCAAAAGGAGAAATGTTTTTTAATAATTTTCATTCATTCCAGATAGTAAGGCAAAGTGTGGCTCGGTCACGTGATTTTCATTGGTTATTTCTGACCACAATATCTCCTCAGCAGTCTTAGTGGCCCCACATCAACCATTCTTTTCATTCTTTTCATCCATTTTCTTTCTCTAGAACAGTTAGCATTAACTGAAATTTTCTCTCCATTTTCAGATAGGTCTGTGGCCATCAAATCACAAGGGATATGGGCAAGAGAAAGGGGCCCAGAAAAGTGTCAGTAACTTTAAAAATATTCAAATAAATTCAATTGGTTAAATTCATCTGGTTTCACAGGACCCTGTTCATGACTGTAACTACTGATCCGTAAATAGCAGTTTGTGTTGTGATTACAGAACTCTGCATATGATATGCAGTTTTAAAAGCAAATAAAATTCTTTTTTAATGAATTATAGGATGTCTATCTGTAAACAGAAATATTTGGTACTTCAAGTATCAAAACACTGTGTTTTGTTTGTGCTTGTATCAGTATTCATTACTATATATTAGATATTGAACACCTAAAATTACTGGGAGAGTTGGATGAATACATAACATCTGGGACTACTGTTACAACTGTTTTTAAATTAATGTTAGTGTAGGACTTAACAGTGCTTTTTATTCCCCAGATACTTGTTCTGAATGAGTCTGATTGAAAATCTGCAAGCCTTTAAAGAGAGAGGGTAATAACCCCTACACTTCTACTGCTCTAGTACCTTCAATGCTTTTAAGGACTCTGACAGCTTTACAACACTTGTGGCTGACCACTGAGAAAGGCTGTATTCATTTTCATAGCTACAGGTTGCCATAAAAATAAAAAATTAAAAAAAAAAAAAAAAAGAACTGTAAAGACATTTTTCATCAGTTTTATGATTTCCATGTTCCGCTACTATCTCTCTAAGTTCTGTGATGCTTGGTGACATCTCAACTTGCACAGATAAGAAAATATAACATTCTGGGTCATCTCTGAGTCTGTACTGTATTCCATATAGACATGTTTCCTGCAAGGCTCAGAACAAATGAGCATCCGTCATCCATTTGCATACTCAACATTTCATTTCTTCCAGCTAAATGCCACTTTCGTAGTCCCAGCAGTTTTACTGCTGAACATCTAGCAGATACAAATCCCTTAGTGGGAGAAACTGTATATCTTGATAAAGAACATTTGCAAATGGAATACTTTCATTAAACTGTAGCGTTAAAAATGATATTTTTGAATATTGAAATTGTAGAGAAGGATATGATTTAAAATTATTAGCAATTATCAATGCTCGGAGATAGTTACATGTTACAAAATGTCTCAGTAAGTAATAAACAAATATATAATCTTCTATTCTGGAGTTTGATTCGTCATACTTCATTGCATTTTAGGATCTTAATGATCTTTGTTCAAGTAGGCAGATATGAAGCTAGCAAGATGAAGAAAATGTAATTAGGAAACTGAAAATGTACTAAAACTGAGAGGAAATCGCCCGAACCTGGCAAAAATGTGTTGTTAAAGAGTTTGGGTGGGCAATGGGAATGGAAGGTTGGGAGAGGAGAAGATGCAAACACAGTGGAGTAATACCTGAACAATTAGTATTGGAGAACTGGAATTACCTGTGGAAAGAGAATGAGATTGAAAGAGTGTTTGATTACAGCTGTGAGCCCAGATGATACAATTATGTCTGACTGAGCAATGAGGTGAGGGCTGAGAAGTCAAAACAAAGCAGCACGGTATCTGGGCAAAGAGAAAAAAGGGGTGAGGACAACCTGTCCTAAGGGACACAAGCATTTCAAAAACTGCGAGCTGAAGCCTCTTTCTCTACTCCAGAAGTAGCTAAAAAAAAAAAAAACATTAAAAAAACAGGGGTGTGGGGAGTGTGGGGGGTGTAGGATGGACTTTATGTACATTGACAGACTAGAAATTAAATTTACAGTTGGAAGAAAAGCTAGACGTGAGCCAGTGGTGTACACATGCAGCACAGAAGACCAACTATACCCTGGGCTGCATCAAAAGACGGGTGGCCAGCAGGGCAAGGGAGGTGGCTGTCCCCCTCTGCTCTGCCTTTGTGAGACCCCACATGGAGAACTGCATCCAGGTCTGGGGCCACCAGCACAAGAAAGATGAGGAGAGCCATGGAGATAGTCAGAGGACTGAAGTGCCTATCTTGTAGAGACAATTAGGGAGCTGGGCTTGTTCAGCCTGGAGGAGTCTCTGGGGCCTTTCAGTACAAAAAAGGAGCTTATAATCAGGAGAGAAGCAGACTTTTTACATGGTCTAATAGCAATAGAACACGGGGGAACAATTTTAAACTAAAAGAGATTTAGATTACATATTAAGGGGAAATTTTGCACTCAGAGTGTGGAGAGGTGCTGGAACAGGCTATCCAAAGAACCTGTGGATGCCCCATCCCTGCAGGTGTTCAAGGCCACACTGGATGGAACTGTGGGCAGCCTGATCTGGTGGGTGGCAACCAGCCCAAGGCAGAGGGGTTGGAACCAGATGATCTTTGAGGTCCCTTCCAACCCAACCCATTTTATGACTCTATGATTCCACGAGTCTCTGATTGTGTTTTGTTGGTCACAAAAAGAACAACTTAATTGTTTTTTAAACTCCTCTGTTTTGTGTTTGTAATGTGGATAGACATAAATTTATATTCCATAAAATACAGAAAAATAAATTGTGTAGCCCAAGAAAAAATGAAATACTTTTTCATTTTGCTTTCTCTGCAGTACAAAACAACATTAAGTTATTTCTATATTGTTCTTCATGTTGTTCTTGTATGTTTTCAGCAGATAAAAGAATTAAGCTACAGAAAAGCTAAGGTTGTTCTCAATATAAACAAAAAGAAAACCCATGTTTCACCCATTATTTTCAGATCCAAATACTATGAAGTACTATCTAATCCTGCTGATGCATGTACAAATTATCAGATTTTAAGTATAGTGGTTGAAGTCTATTCAGATATGTAAATAGTTATGAGAAACATCTTCCAGTTCTGATAAATCAGGCATATTTCCAACATGTAAAGATAATGCATAGAAAATTATTCTAAATGTGTCCAATTAAATTGCAAAAATGCCTTTGAAATCTTTAACAAAATCTGGATTTTCCATGTGGGAAGGTAATGTTTCCAACTACACAAAAAAAAAATGTAAACTGAATTACAATCTCCAGAAAAATATGAAGTGCTCCAGATGTTATGAACATTTCTATCCAAATTTTTGTGATTTCTTTTAGGTTCTAAATATTCAGAGTTTTTCCGGAGTAGCCCTCTGCCCCACGACTACAGAGGCCACAGAGGGTAATTTTTATTTAGTTTTGGTTTTTTACTGGATTTTGGCAGGGACATACTGTGGAGAATCCAGTGGAGGGTCAGATCAGTGGACTGGAGCTCCCCTCTTGTAAGGAGTAGCTGAGAAAGCTGTGACTAGTCAGTATGGAGAAGAGGCAGCTCACTAGTATACCTGCAGGGAATGTGCAGAAGTTGGAGGCAGGCTCTTTTCAGTGGTGACCAGTAACCAAGACAAGAGGCAATGGGCACAAACTTTAGTGAAGAGGTTCCTGCTGAACACCAGGAAGCATTTCTGTGCTGTGCTGTGCAGGTGATGATAGCCACTGGTAGAGGCTACCCAGAGAGGTTGCGGAGTATCCTCCTTGGAGATGTTCAAAAGCTCCCTGGACACGAGCCTGGGTACCCTGCTTGAGCAGGGGGATTGGACCAGATAACATCCAGCGTCCTTTCCAATCTTAGCTATCCTGTGATTCTGTGAAAGTCTGATGAACTTGGTTCTAAATTCAGTGCTTCACAGAAACAGTTCTGCATTAACTACAGCAAAAGTTCGTTTCCAAGAAGTAGATAACAGCCTAATAATAGATTTTTTCTTAGTACTCTTCTATCCAAGTAGTTTCCTATGCCTTATGCAGAGAATTAAGCTAAATTCCTCTTTTTCTGACTGGGGCATATATTATTACCTATTCAACAGTGCTTGTTTTTAATAGGTTTCTCCTCTGGGTTTGTAACAATTCCCACCAATGTCAGCAGGAGTGATGTGAACATATGGTTACAGAAGTCCTGAGAGAGGGCAGCTAGTCTCATGCCAAGTGAACAAGATTTTGCACCACATTTCAAGCGTTTTGTGGATTAGGTGCTGCCAGAAATGCTGTAGTAATAGCATTGTTTGCAGTATTTTGACATTGTGTGGGAGGCAACCTGGAAACACAGGCAAGCAATTCAGCATTGCTAAAGGGTGAAACTTTGCAGGCTGAGAAAGTTTTCAGCAGAGGGGAAACTTTAACTGAACTAATTTTCTCATCATCTGACATGCTGTTGGAGTATATGATTTTTTATGTTTATAGGAATCTGAATGTCTCTTTCTGTTAATGTTTATTGGCACTAGCTAGGGTGCAAATTACCTTTTGTCAAAATAAATTGAATCTCCAGACTTAAGGCTGCAGTTTGTGAAAGGCTCAGGAAAACTGCTTAACTTCTTTCTCTGGGATTTTTGAATTTGCAGAACCCAGAGTGTAGTGTTGGAGCCTTCTAGCTCTTAAACATAACAAGATTTCAGGAACACTTTGAATTGCCTCTGAGAGATAACTGGGACATTTGAGGTCCCTACTTCAGTCCACTGCTGAAAAGGGAAACCCAGACCTATCATTCATGTAGCAAATCAATCAGATAAAAAGATTAAAATTTTACTGTGAAGGTGGAGCAAAAAGAAAAGAGATAAGCGAGTAACATGTTTTAGAATTCAGACATTCACACATAGCTGTCAGTTCATGTCTACCTAAACCAAACTGTCAAAGTCTTTGTGGTTTACTCATCACAGATTACCTCTTGAGATATGAATACCATTGCTATCTCGGATAACATGGGGTTGATCTTCAAAGTCAAAGTCCATTAGAAAGTTTGTGCAAAGTGATGGTTAATCCAAGTATGAGTGTCACACAGTAGGATTAAAAAAACCCAAGTTTTCCAGTTGATAGTGTAAGCCTCCAGAAATTGAAATAAGTACTGTTTTCTTGAGGGACTATGAAAGCAAGTCTCTGTGCCAAATATTTGATCTGTTCAGTTCTCTTGCAAGATGTGTACTCTGCATAAAACACTCTCTGAAATGGGGCCTGCTTGTCCAGATGAATACATTATTCCACTGTGTGGAGAAAGGCTGATCTAGAGGCAAATTACTGAACATAATTTATTCCATATCCTTGCTGGAATAACTTGTGCTCCTGAGCCTCCTCAGATGTGTAGTCAACAGGGAACCGTCTGGCTACATGAGGTTTCTTAACACAACTTTCAGCTTAATCAGAGATTCAAATTCAAAATCCAGCATCCAGGGAGGCCATCTGAATCTGTCATGCTCCCTGGAGAACTGAAGGTCTATAAACCAATGAATGGATTACAGTGAAATGTAAATTCGGTATTTTCAATTCTGGGAGCAATGACAATACTCCAATATCTTTCAAGCTGTGTACATCTCCCTCAGTCGAACAGCAGCACCTTTCAGCATTTACCAAGGCTGTAATGTACTCTGGGAGAAAGTTTAAGTGTTGATTGTAACTAAATATGTAGCTTTTATATATTTTCATGACTGTCTTCATTTTGGGAATTGTCTCTTTGTCCTAAATGCTTACAGTAATGTACTAAACACTTGTCTACTTTTTTTTTTTCTTTCATCTGAAGCAGTTTTTTAAGGCTTCTTTCTAGATTTTTAAGTGCAGAACAACAGAGAGAAAGTGGCTGTTTGGTCTCTACTGGAATCTCTCAGGAAAATACAGCAGAAGGCCACAGAGCTGGAAACATCTGCAGATACTTCAAGTAGTGACTTAACTAGAAAAGAATGCTGCTGAGGTAAGGAACAGATGTCATTTAGTTGCAGTCTGTGTTGAGGAAGGGGTGCTTTATTCATGCAATACCTTTTTCAGGTGTCTATTTGTGGGTGCTTTAATATGTTGTGTGATTTGAAATCTGGTGTTGTCCTGCTGCTCGCTAAATAGTGTTGAACAAACCAGGTCAAACTGAAAGGGAGACCAGATCTCTTCAGTGCCAGATAAACTACTGAGATGCAGTAGTTCTTTCTCCCTCTGTTTCTACCCTGCTCTTTCGTTGCTGAAGTGATACAGTAGTTTTAGCTATCAGATTTGTACTTGTCAGATCAAACTTTTTACTTCAGACTTGTCTCATTCCTTCCAAAGACACTGCTCAGTTTTTCTTCTTGTCATTTCCAAACTCAGATGTATATGGAGCAGCAGCACAGAGGAGACCCTCAAATGCCCCTCATCACCATATGAAAGAGGACAGAAAGTATGTGCCTACAGTACTGATCAGTGTAATGCACAGATGGAAGGACTGGGACTCAGTTTGCTGTGGTGTGTCATGATTCTTAGATCACAGATCTACACTGTCTGTGATTTCCTGGTGATGAAGTTCACACTGGCTGCAAGTCTTAGGCATGTATCATGCAAGCATAAGGAGAGAACTGTTCTAGGATCCTGCATCCGCAGTGTAGAAGAGTCTATAAACTCCCTTTAAGCACTGCTTTTTCTGTGGCTCCACCCAGAAAGAAAACAACCTGTGCAAATCCACAGTACACATCTGTGTTTTCTTCATAATTGCAAACACAGGTTGTACATTTCAATGATCCCTAATCAATCTGGTTTTAGAAGTTGTTTTATGATAGAGTATATGGTCATAATTATGAAGTGCATAATTGACACTTGTATTGATGAAAATCTCAAAGATGAAAGTTTCACCTTTGTGCTATACCTACTATGGTACTGAGCTTATAAAGGCCTTTTCTCTTCTTAAATACTACAGAGCAACATATAGTCTAGGATGTAGGCTTTATTTATTAGATTTGCTGTGTCTTTGTTGTTGTTGGTTTTGTTCCATTTTTTGTTCCATTAGAGGTAGTGAAACACATTCTGGTACAGGCTGTACTCTACAACAGTATCTTTAGGTTCTGGCACTGGGGCAAAACTCAAGAAAAGTAACTTTAAAGGACACTGTTCAGTACACTGTTTCTCTCCAGTTATATATTCACCCTATAATGAACAGTACAGAAACAACGTGAGTATAGAAATGTCAGAATAAATTCCTTAATCTTGATGCCATTTAAATATTACTTCTGGCTAAGTATTACTTCTGAATCAAATACATGACTTGAGCCTTCAGACAAGAATTTGTTTCTGAGCTGATTCATGTCAGTTTTATACTTTTAAACATTTTTTATTTCAGTGGTGTTAATTCATATTTTCAATAACGCAATGAGAACAGGATATCGAGTAGATTCTTAAGATGTTTCTTTCCATACAGCCTGCAAATTCATTCAGTGCACAAAGTAAAAATGCTAATGTCAGTATCAGAGGCAAAAAATGAAACCAGCCAGGATAAGTAGGTGCCTTCACCTAAACTAATCCAGAGATTAAACGCACTGCTACTTGAGTGAGTCATCTCCTTGAGTAAGTCAGTATTGTATACTACACAAAGATAGTTATTGAATCACTGTTTCTACATAACATCGGGTGTATGAGATACATTTTGCACACAGAGGCCAAGACACTTGAACTAATTTTGCTAAGACTTTGTTTTGGATAAGAGAAGAGTAGCTAGACTAGAAAAAGAAGATGCAAATGGTATATTTCTCATATTTTCTCTCAATTTTTTTCTGACGTTATGAGAAAAGAAGAAATAAAAACTGGAAGGTTGATGGAAGGTTAAAATATTCACAGAACAAACTTGATTTATTCAAGCTTTTTGAAGTCCCAAGGAACATGTTTAATGGGAGCTGAAAGACCTGAGAAGAAACCTTATAGTGGTGCACAGCAAAATAATGTGGAAAAAAATATATATATCCATATTTCTTCAGCCTCTAGCTTAGCTCTCACTGTGGGGAATCTTGCTGTGAAGAGATTAATCACTGCTGCTTAATAGTATCTTTGTGAGTTGCTCCAGGATAGCAAGTAGCCACATAATGCGGCAGATGCATTCTTCTTTTAGTATGGCACCAAGTGTACTGTTAATGTGCCAAAGGGATTGCAAACGTGGTGCAAAACTAACCAGTAGATATTACTTGGCTCTCAGGAGGCCAGATAGTCTGGAAAAAAAGTGAATCTCTCTTGTCCCCTCTCTCTAACTTTATTTTATGGAGGAAATGAACTGCTTCCTACCAGGCTATTCACAGATCTGAGTCTCAAAGATTTTCCATGTTCTGAAGACAGTCCTTACATTGAGTCTTTATTAGGGATTTTGACTCCTCGTCTTGATCTCACTCTTTGTTTTCTGCCATTTAAAGTCCTTGATTTCCTGAGGGGTCAGAATGGACATGTACTTTAATGCAATAATTACTAGTATGTGGTTACACGTCCCTGCTTGTCAGTTCTGCTTAGCTTCCCTTCTTCCTAGAATCAAAATATCTCTAGTTCCATTCAGGTCTTACTGGACTAAATTATTCACCCTCCCCCCCCCCCCAACACACACACAGTCCCCTCTTTATATACTCTGTTTGCCTGGTTTTGAGTCACCATCTCTAGTGGTTTAATATACAATGAAGAAAAATCCAGTGAAGAAAAGATATAAAACAAGGAAATGTACAAGGAAGATTACTTGGCCACAGACACAAAAGAAGGTTCCTGGGCTGGAGAAACTAACCCTTTTGTGTGTGTGTGTGTGTTCCTTAGTTATTGCATCAAGATTTCAACAGATTTACCTGAATGTACTTCTGAGACTGTGGTTCAAAGGTTTTGGCTTTAAAGAGTTTGCACTTTTTTTCCTTTGGCAAGAAAAAATGGACAGGCTTATTTAAGTTAAATGCTTTTCAAAGATACTTTCACAGCAGCTTTCATCTCTCTTTTTCTTTGTTTCCAATTTTCATGAAAATAACTGCAGTAAGACAAGTGCAAAGTCTTTTTGATCATTTCAGTGGTAATGATAATGCAGCTTTGTGAACTGCAAGGCACGTTGTCTGAAAAAGCTATATTGTACAACAAGCAGAGGAGGAAATGGAGCAGAGTGACTGGCAGACTTTCCCCCAGATCAGTCATCAATTACATAAAATTCTTCCATCTGGTGAGTATTGGATTGATATACTATTACCTTTTGGGGACATCTACCATGAAAAGAATGGCTGTTGCATATATAGTAGAAATACTTGCAGTAAAACAGATGTGTGAGTTCACAGCAACACTGAATCTGAGGAAAGGCTGCTGGGTTTTGATTAATAGAAGAGATAAACTACTATCTCCAGCTCCTCTTTTTTTTCTTTCTACAAAACAGCATTGGAAGAGGATATATGAACATATGCTTAAACAGCAGTAGTTAACAAAGGTAAGATTTAGCTCCAGAGTCAGGTATTTAAATGCACTTGTGTATATGCCATCTAGGTATTTCATCTACTCTCATGCTCACTGCAGGCTCAATAGAGTTCCTTAAACATGAGTGTATAAAATCATATGAGACTTTGGAGAGTGCCCTACCTAGCCTCTAGCTGCTAAGTCCAGGGGATGTGGATTTCACAGAAGTCCTGTGCCATATCTGCCAGCATGCTGTGGTAGACTGAAAGGCTTTAGGGCATCCACAAATTTGCTAGACAACTGTGTTTCAGCAGCTGAGTGATCCCTGATGGTATGGACTAGGTTTTACTGATCATAACAGGGGTGCAGATGAATCTCACTTGGGTACATGTTTAAGTTTAGGTAAACAGAACTTCTTCCCTGGTAATCTCTTGCTGAGCTGCTTACCAGTGGTACACAGTGCCCATGCTTTGTGGCTGGAGGAATACAAAAGAAGACCTTACCAAACAGCTTACAGTCAGAGCTACGATCTAATAATTTCATCATTCCCAAGGGCTGTATGCAGCCAGAGAGAACTTCAGGGAGGGATTTTTAGAAGAGATGGAAATTCATGTTTACAGGAGTGTTGGATCTTCTAAGAAGCATCATGGGAAGTTGGTGAAGTTACTCTGAGAATTTGCCTTGGCATCTGGTACTCCAGGTGAGGAATCCTCTTGATTAAAAGAGGAAGCTCTAAGATTGATGTGAATGGCACAGTGATATACTGTAATATATACTTACACAGTAAGTCACATGTGGTCAAAAAGCCAGATAGTATGCTGTGTGCACCAAGACTTTGAGTGGGGAGAGGTTATGTTTGTCAAAGTCAGAGATTACAAAGTAGTAATAACTGAGATATGATGTGTTAAAAGACTTCACTGTGAAAGTGGCTGTTTAAAAACAAAATCTCAATAATATTAGTTTGGATGACAGTACCTAGGCAGAGATCCAAGCTGAAGACTTGTTTATGGTCCCGAGCTGTAAGTAGGGTGATGGTGTTTTCCACAGCAATCAAGTAAGAAAATAGCAGGGAGAGTGTGGGAGAAAAAAGATTAGAGAAAAATGCAAATAATCATTTTACCTGTCTATTCAATTAACATCTAGGCCTACTTTGTAGCTTCCTGAAGCCTCAGTGTGGCAAAGAGTAGGTGACAAACATTCAAAATGAGGCAACCGCCAACCCTTTCTCAGGTAGAAATTTTAAATATCCTGGTATGTATTTCTCCACTATAAATAACTTTCTGCAATTTCAGTGTCCTAATTTTATGTTCACAGAGTAAATAAATAAATAAGAAAAATTTAAAAGAGAAAACAGAGAGAAAGAGTAATGCTAAAGTTATACTTTTTTCTTAATGATGTTTGGGAGATTAAAATCATAGAATCATAGAATCAAATCATAGAATGGCCTGGATTGAAAAGGACCTCAAAGAACATCTAGTTTCAATGCCCCTGACCAACCACCAGACCAGGCCCCACTGGAACACAGGAAGGGGTGCAAAAGTTAAAACCTCTTTTTTTCAAATACCGTCTTCAAATACATATGGATTCAGTTAAAGTGATTGCTCACTTTTTTTTTTTTTTTTTGGTGTGTGTGTGTGTGGCTGTGCGTCAGAACTGGGTATTCAATTAAACTACAAAAATTATCTTGTTATTCTTAACTTCTTACTTGCCCTGTCCCTAACAAAAAGACTTTGCAGATGGTAATTGAGTTGGTGTTCAAGTAAATGACATTATGGAGAGGTGCTTGGTCCTTCTTGACTTTTTATAGATCAGGGCACACTTCAAATTTTGCTACTCTCAAAGGAAGTGTTATTGTTTATGGCTTGTATATTTTAACTGTGTATATGCAAAATAGTGTTTCACTTTTCTAGTACATAGCTGCTTGATTAAAAGAAACAAGTTACAGTGGTGACTGTAGACACTTGTAAATTGTGTTTTAGAATAACTGCAACAAACAACATGTTTACAGCTAAGAGATACTTATAAAAAAAACTGAAACTTTGATCATGGGGGATTTTAATTTCACAGATACTTACTGGGATAACAAGTATGCAAAACCTGTAAGGTGGGAAGCATGTTTCCAGAGGCAATGCATAATTGCTTACTTACTGAAGTCAGTTTATTGACTGAACCTCATGATCAGAGGCTCTTGGCACCCAGAGCTGGGAAATTAGCCCATCTTGATAAAAAGAAAAGGGTTGATTTAGGGATCACAGATTCACAATATAAAAAAGAAATTAAGAGGAAGCATTATGATGAGTTTAGGATGAGTGGAAATTTAGTAAAAAAATAAAAATACTGTAAGGAGTTCTGACAGAGATAACTGTATAATGTTGGGATGTTTTTCTGAAAGATAAATATGCTTTCAGCACATGTCACAGTATGAATTACTTACACCTTCACTTTGAGTAGAAGGAATAGCTTGTGGTAACATAAACAACTGAATGATCTTGATGAAAATGATGCAAGATCTCATGACTGTGTAGGAAACCTAGTGTAGAAAAATGGGAATTATTTAAGAAACAGTTGGACAAGCTGCGGTTACAATTCATTCAGGCTGGGTCTCAACAGGGGAAATGTAAGAGAAAAAAATGTGCTTAAGCCAAATGACGATAACAACATTTTTAAATGTCTGCTCTGGGGAGGAGGAGGTTGCTAGTTGCGATCTTAAAAAGTTGCAGAAGTTATAGGGCTAATTGTAACATCAAGAAGAGATACTGGCCATCACATTATAGAGAATATTTCACCTGTGAATAAAGAACTTCCTCACAGAATGCATATTTGCAACAGGTAGCAAATTAAATGGAAACCATTGCTAAAAATAGTAGTGAAGGTCATCAGGCTTAGAGGAATGAATGTGATTTATCAATAAATAGTATATTCCCATTACCGTAATGTGCTTCCACAATGGAATGCAGTGAACAGCTGTCCTAAGAAATGTTTAAGGATTTTCTTTTGTTGCAGATAAATAGTCTTATTGGTTACGGAATTGTTGCATGTGTGGTTAAACCCAGTGAAGATTGGCCTTTAGGACTGGTCTTGCAGGCTATAACTGCCTGGCTGAAGGAATATCAAATGGGAGCTTCATACCAACATGACATTCCAGAAGGGAGTGGATCTCACTTCTGGGTTTCAGCATCTTTAGCTTTGAGATAGACGTTTAAGTTTTTACAGTGTTCTTCTGAGAGCATAGAATTTCTGCACAAACATTCCCTGTCCCACACAAGTGAAGACCTTGCACTATTTCTCTTATGTTTCCAAATCACATTCCTGATAACAGCTGCTTAAAATGGTGAAGGATAGAAAGCAGTGTGATAAAATCTTTCTCACCTGAAAAATCATTATTGCTTGCAGTAGAACTTCTGAGTCTATAACAGTTTGCACAGTGAGGCTAACGCATTAAGAAAGTTCCCTTAATCACATTCAGTGTCACCAGGAGCAACACAGGAGCATGCCTTCCCAGCTGCAAAGGGAGCAAATCAGAAAATGCACAAATAGTGCTCAGTGAATACTCAGTAAATAAGAAAATGAATGCACCTGTATGCAGCAATCGGGTCACACATGGTGGCATGCGTATCTGCCACGTTGTTTTATTCAGGAGGGAGTCATCCCTTTACATGCTCACTTTTCAGCTCCACTCTTTTTTTTCTTTTTTTTTTTTGATGCCTAATGTGTTTCATTTCAGCAGGGAGAAATGTTTATTAGCAGTATGAATCCCTTGACAATCTCTGTCAATTCAGGTGTAGGTAAAATTGCGCTTAAAAACAGATTTTCACTGAAAATTCCTTATTATTTATTGTACTAGGGTATCATTATCTGTAGAATATATAGGGATTTGCCTGTAGCACTTGTCTTAATTCTACATAGGAACAGTACATCTTAATATGTACCCCTCTTCTGTCATGTATATATAAGCAAGAGATAGGACTTTCTAGTAAAAGATAACAAATTCACATTTGCATTCCCAAATGAGAGATTTGAACAAGGAGGAATAAATGCAATGAAAAACGCTCCAATATGCAGTCAGTGTAAACCTATGAAGTAAAACATGGTGGTACAGTCAGGGAAAGAGATACTGTAAGCACAGGTTGGATAAAGCTGTATTTAAAACTCCACATGACACTGGCTAGACAGGTGAACTGAATATTGATGTTTTCTATGATCTTTTTTATGCTCAAGATGCACTTACATTTCATAGAACTTCTTTTACACATCATGTGAACTGCAATAACAGTGGAAACCTGCTATGAGAAAATGCAGATGATATTTTTCTTTTTGCTTTTTTATTTACATCTCCATCTTTAAGGACAATCTTGGGAAACTGGTATGTGATACCTCGTTCTCTATTGACCTGTCTCTAATCTTTACTTATCTATGAGTGCTGCTACATTTAAAAAAATAGTGTTTCAACTGCAATAGCTCAAACTGATCACCTGGATTCATTAGAAGTACTTGCAGAATCTGAGACCTTGGCTATGCAAGTGATCAAAGTCAGAATGGCTGCTGCTGCCTTAAAGTCAGTAAAAAGCATGGAGTATCAATAAGGAACAAGTTTTAAAGCAATCTCATCCCTATTTTCTCAGACTTGTGAGCCACCATTGCCTTTTTCTTCATGTTTTAGATTCAGTAAATTCTTCAATATTACTTTTTGTTAATGAAATATTGATTGGGATATGGTGTTAGGATAATCTAGGCATAATGAAGTTTATCTCTCAGATCACATATAAAACTGCAAATTTGTCCAAAAACCCTCTTGGTACTTTAAAAACAGCAATATCAACAACAGCAAAAACAAACAAACAAACAAACAAACCAACCAACAAAACCAAAAATCAAACAAACAAAAACCCATCCAAGAACAATGAAAAATATCAATAAAATTCTCACAAAACTTGAAGGTAGGCTCAGCTAAAGTGAAGAATGATGTTCTTATTAAGGAAAATAATTTTTATGCTGAAAAAAAATGTTATTTTTACTGAAAATATGACCTCACAAGATCTGTATTTTCTCCTATTTGATTCACTGTGATCCCTGGAGAAAATTATGTTCCCATTATGTGCAAATTCCTTATAGAGAGGGTAAAGCAGAGGAATCGTGCAAAGCATCATTTGAGGAATGCACTCAGTGACTCTCAGCTGTGTAAAATGTGTGGGGACAACAAAGCAACTCAACCATAGCGACACGAGGCAGCATCAAGAAGTTCTAAAAGTTGGACAAAAAAAATTGTGCTTTTTTTCAGCTTCAAGGCTGATCAGGTCTCTCTTCTTTTTACCTTTGTAAAATTGATCTTTTTCTGCAAATAGTTTTGGATTTCATTTTACAATATAACTTATATTTTAGCTTTACACTTGCACTTCTGAAGAAAAAATTTGCAATTCCTTTAATGTGCCTATTATGGCTATGAGTGTTGTGAGAGTAGTCAATACAGTCCTACTCCTGACCAACTTCTTTTGTTGGGAAATCTGTTATTGAGCTGTGTTCTAAGGTTTTATCTTTATTTTCAGAGGGCTCGGGTAGTTACAAACATTCGTAACAACAGTAAAAACAGTATTGTGAAAAACATTTTTACTCCAATAATAGTAGAATTTAGTAACTATCCATTACTTCACATAAAGCTGTCTCCACAGGTTATTTTTTTGCTTGCTTGTTTCTAACAAAAGATTCAGGTGCATCTACATGCCTTGCGTTAAATTTCTCTTATGATAGTATGACCATATTAAGGGCAAAATGATAACTACCTTGCTGGCTCAGCCTGCTGAAGGGCTACCACAGGGCTTTAGTAAAATGCTTGCAATTGAGAAAAGGGATGTACCAAACCCTGACAAAGAGGAAAGAGGACCAGTATGTATATGCATAAGCAAATCAGACAATAGAGCAGAGCTATGTTAAGAGCATAAGGCCAAAGAGATGCAGTGATTTCATTTAGCTGAAAATCGTGTCTGTTCCAATATGTATTCACTGCAGCAAATGTGGTTTGGTAAAACTTTTATTCAGTAAGGAAACCTTCATAAATACAGGCCTTCTGCGTTTTGCCTGAACTGCCACATAAGTGCATGTTGTTTAAACGTAACTTTAAATAGCTTATGAAGACATGCCTATGAATTCAAAATTACTGTACTTGCAGAAAAAGCAACAATATCTGTCTGCAAATCCTTTAATCATAAGCATTAAAGAATAGTTCTTCAGAGAATCACAGGATGCTGACTAAAGTTTACATTTTCTTGAGTTGCTTTTGGTGCTGCTAGCTATTTTTCTCATACACATGATGGTGATATGAAGTGACACTTGCACCTGTTGTCACCATCTTATGGTAATTAGCATAGTGCCCTAAGTAGTAGCAGGGCCATCACATCCAAACATAAGCCATTAACATATTGCAGCTGTCATCAGTAGGGAAAACTAATGGAGTTAGTGGATTTGCACACTACTGCATACCTTGGCTCAGCTAAAGTAACTCCTCATATTGGGGTCATTGGGGATAGGAAAAAGAAATGTGGGATGTAGCCAGTCAGGAGTGAAAGAATACATTTTACTGCAGGTTTACTTTCATGTATTATGCATGTCCTTCAAGGTCACTGCATGATCATTTATAAGATTTTAATGAGATATCAAAGTGGAAAGAATGGAATGTAATTAATGTGATCATACAGAGAAGATACAGGTATAAAATAGCACACACGATGCAGTCAACAAAAAGTGGGAGCTGGGAGAAAAAGAGGAGGAGTATTTGGCTGGATTTCAGCCTGGCTAACAATAAGCTTTTTGCCAGTACTTTCAGACACTTAACACCCTGCCAAACAGTTCTCAGCTAACAGCGAAATAATGGAGGGAATTAGAGAAAATGCATTCTGTGGCTTCTCTTTGAGTACAGGCTACACATGCTTTCATTCTTTAAGGGAAAATGGGCTGCTTGTAGATGAAAGTATGCTAGTCCTACAGAAATGTGACTCATGTGTACGTTATAGATTTTATTGTTAAGATGCCTCATGTTGGCAGAGTCTATGTAAAGTTATGGTAGCCTTGGCTACCAAAAAATGAAGACACATAAAGTAAAACTTCAGCAAAATTTTAAGAACTTTTCTGGAATCTTTTCTAGGTGCCTGAGAAGGTGCAGAGACTTAATAAATCCCTCAACAGGGATCCTTCATAAAGTCACTGTTTATCTCAGACTGCTTTCGTCCCCACCATCTTCATGGCACCCATGCCCTTTTGTCTCTATAGATGCAATTTCTTTTTGTTCCAAGAAAGGACTGCAAATTGGGTTGCCAGTGGCTAAGTTCTATGCCTCCAAGAATTTTCAGTTATTGTGTCTTTTATTGTATTTTATATGATTTTAAGTAATTGCTTACTGTACTAGGAGAATGAAACTTATTTTTCTGCCATTCACCTTGAAAGATTAAAAAAGGAAGCAGTAAATTAACTTCCAAAAAAAAAAAAAAAAAAAAAAGTGAGCTCAAGAATATACAAGAGGATTTTATAAAAATAGTCATTTCAGAGATAGAACAATATGCACATATGCTTGCCTATATATTTTAAACCATTTTTTATAATTACAATAGATGTTTGAACTTTCAAGTAAATACATTTACACGGCAGATTCCTTGTTATTGCGAGTGTATGTTTATTTAAACTGTTTTATTTGAAAAGCAGTAGCCCAAGCTGACCTTCTGAGACATTTGCTCTGGGAAAGACAGCTCATGGATGCAAGTGGAGAACATCATGAGGAACAGGAAACAGCAAACTGAGCTTCTGACTGAGCTTATAGAGAAAAATAATGAATAGAGTGAAAACTACATGCTAATTCTCCTTCTCATGGGTTCTTTGATTTGGTCTTTGTCTTTTTCACATGATTTTCTGCTTCTCTTGCTTCTTAAGTTTTCCTTTTTTTTTTTTTTTTTTTTTCATCCTTCTCCCAGCTCTGCTACTTATTCTCAACCTATTCCTTCTCTCTCTCTATCTCTGCTTACTGTAACTTCACAAATTGCCACTGAAATATCCATTCAGAGCCACAGCCACGCTAGAGGTGATGGAAGAGAGGACAAGGTGGGTAGCATCTCTCTACTTGCTGAAGAAACTTCTAGCCTATCTGGAAAGCTATTTCAGCCTATACCACCATGCACTAATGCTTACAGAGAGACATCTTGGAAATCTCATTTCACACAGGACAGACATGATGTTCCCAAAGTAAAACCCAGAAGTAGCTGGTAGTTCTAGCAACTCCCTAATCTGTGACTCCCTCCAGCGGTTGGTTTACCAGAGTTTTCAATAACATGTTTACAAATGTGTTTTTTCTTCATGAAGTTGGCTATGGTAAGAGCTAGGTAGATAGCACTGGAAGAAAACCATCAAAGGAAGGCAGGAGACAAATAAATCCAAGAACTCATTTTTTAAAATATTGTCACAGAACTCAACACTTCCACTTTCCTCATGATATTCCAGTGAGTACAGTCCCTTAGAAAGGTAGTGTGGGTAACAAACTAGACCAAAATCCTTCCAGTAATGCTCAAATCTCTTGCTGATGCCCCTCAGTGAAGACATCCCATATCCTACTTTTGCAGTTATATTGATGATTATAAAAATACATTTATTTGTATGCACATATTACTCACTTATTTTTTAACCATAAAATTAATTTGTATTATGCACAGGCTGGCTGGAGAAAAACAATAGAGAAGAGAGAGAAAGGTGATTTTTTAAGTGAACATGGCAAAAAATTGAAGATATGATAAAAACCTTCCAATTTCTATTTCTGATCCCGTATAGACAAATGAGATTTTGAAAAGAGAGTCATTTTGGGAAAGTCGAGATAATCTCAGGCCTAGAAAAATCAAACAATTTAAAATTCATGAAGGTACCATCTTCCTATTTATAAAAGGTTAAGTTCCCCTAAGCTATGAAAGAAAAACACCCTCTGAAGACCTGGGAAGGCAGTAAACATTGGTGGCAAGTGACAGGAATTGATCCTGCTTTTCCATGCCTGTCATGTCTCTAAATTTTATTTCCACTATTTCTAGGGTACCATGATATGAGAGGCAGGGATAGGAAAAAGGATTGAGCTGAGGCAAGACTATGGCCTGAGGGCGATGGTACCTGGGTCTCTGACTTTTTCTCAATTAGTAGGTCTCCCTGCCTGACTGTGAGATGTGCATCTAACTGGGGACTTAGACTGTTGCAAGGTATTGATTAGCCATAATGTGAAGTCAAATCTGAATAAAAAAGCATTGTGATCAAAAGCCTTTCATTGGAGACAGCATGCCCTCGAAGTCAAGGGTCTGCAGAATCTGATGAGCTCTGTTTCCTTTTTGTCTGAGAGAGATTTCCACGGTTTACTCATAAAGGCTCTCTTGATAGGAAAGTCCAGTGGGCCCTCTGTCAAAAACCTGATGTCTCAGATTTGACAGGTGCTTGTTAGTTTTTCATCCCAGATCACTCAACATGCACACAGAACTAGAAAAGACAACTGCTAATAATGCTATGTTTCAAGTTGACTGCCTTGTCACTTTCTCTGGAAATTTCACTGGTTCAATCACTAACATCAAATTGTCTGCATTAAAGAAAAACAAAGCATAGCCAGCCATGAAATGTATCGGTTTTCTGACTGTTAGGACTTGCACAGCTCAATTAAATTCATTGCATTGCATTATTTGGTAGGAACAGTTTTTCCAGATCACATATAAAGCAAAAGTAACCTCTGGTCTATTTAAAACAGCAACAGCAGAAACAACAACAACAACAAAGCAGAGATCACCATTTTGATAATTTTTGCCACTTTCTGGAGCTTAGCTTTCATATTGCTGAAATTGTGGAGGTGATTCCCCTCCTGATTCTTTCAAACAGTGCCACTCCACTGGGATGGCATGTAAATGTAGATTTCTGGTCCAGTGCTGTTCCATCTGTCATGAGCAGTGGTTGATTTCTCTCAGAAACACAAGAGAGAAAGAAAGTTTATTTTTGTGGGCTGTTCACTTAAAGAATTAACAAGCTAAGAGTTTAGACCAACAGAAAAGATATATTTTGATAATAGCATATCTTGTCATTATTATAATCAGCTCCACAATGTTTCATCTTCTGTAGTTCCCAGTCTGAACCCCAGATCAGTAGTTGTTTGGTGATGGACTCTTGGTCTTCCTGGTGGTAACAAGATCCTATTTATATGGCACAGGAGTTGTTAGCAACCTTTGGACATGGAAAAAAAGAAGATCCAAGTTCTCCAAACCTTAAAAAAAAAAAGTGGAATTACCAGTTCTTAGATGTTTTTGAATCAGTTAGACAGTGTATTGCAGTAGTGTAATCATGGAATCATAAAATGGTTTGGGTTGGAAGGGACCTTTAAGATAATCTAGTTCTAATTCCCTGCTGTAAGTGATGCATCTTATTTGAACTATCTTTTATTGTATTTGCAACATTTCTTTCTTCTGAGGAACTAGTTATCCTATATATCATTCAGAAAAAAAGATGATTCTGGAGACAGACAAGCCGAGAACTAATAATCATCCTACCATGACTTTGGCTGATGCTTCTGCCTCTTTGCAGCACCTCACAAAGTGCCATTGTAAGAAGTAGAAACCAAACCCACTTACAGAGAGGTAAGTGGAGATTCTTTACCCAGCCTCTGGCACAACACCAAGCATACAGCAGATAAACCAGCAGTGGCTCCAGAATAAAAATGTAACTGTTATCTGAAAAGCTGGGCACAAAACGGAGTCCCGGTCCTACACACAGTGTTGCTACATGTAGGATAAATGAAATTAGTATTTTCTGTGGGAATGACTGCTCAGGATTAGGCTCTCATGGATGTCAACAGGAGTTCTGTCCTGCTTTTCCCCTTTTCCTTAGAGAACCAGTTGTGTCTTGCAGAGGTCTCACCATGGAGCGTGAGGATCCATCACTTTCTGTGTGATGGATTTTGAACACTGCCCCCACATTCAAAGTAGAACACTGGCAGAAGGACTGACCAAGCTCTTGCACACATCAGTACATTGACACAGGTGCCCTGTGAAGATAGCAGTGCTGCTCAGGGCACAAAACAGTTCTTCCATTAAGCTTGTCAAGGGTGATAAAGAACAGAAGATAAACAGTGGCCAAAAAAGATAAAAAAAAATAAAAAATAAATAAAAAGATTAACCAATCCAAACCTTTACTGGTTATCAGATTGCTTCTGGCTCAGGCCCTGAGCTGCAAGAGCTGTTCATTGTTCGCTTGCCCAGCTAACAGAACAGTTTTTGGTAGTTACAGTCACAGCTGCTCAGTCTCTGGCAGATACATTCACAAACAAATGCATGCACATGGCTAATAAGAGCAGAAGAGGAAACAGACTGCTGCTACAAAATCTGGGACAGCAGGGAGCTTCAAAACACAAGCAATCACAACACCACTCATAGTGTCCACTGCACAGGGGCAGGAGACAGAGAACCTTGCATTGGCCCTGGGTATTCCCATCAAGGCCCTTCTCTAAGATATGTACAGCAGTGCCTCCCAGTGAATGAGCACAGAGGTGGAAGAAATGAAGTAGTTACCCTTCTCCTCCTGTCATGCAAAGACTGATACTGGGTAGGTCTTTTCCATCTGTATTTTGACAAATGGCAAAGATATGAGCTATTTCCCTAGCTTTTGGCCTATATTGCTCACAGCACTCTACTTCCAGCCCTTCCCAGCACAGTTCAAGGTTGTGAAAGTGTAATGGAGCCCAAAATATTTCTTGCTGCAAAGTATTCGTTGCGGTAAATGTCAACTGTAGCAATAAGGCACTGAAGGCTGTGCATTAGCAAGCTATTAGTGCATGCTGAGAGTGCTCTGGTTGCCTTCTAATGCACATTCTGCAATGGCCATTACAGAGTATGACTCATTATTTTTACATTTATTTCACATTTAAAAAAAAATCCTTTTCAAAACACTTTTGCACAATTTCAGGAATGTGTTTTATTTTTCACAAGGAAGAAGAAATGTTCCTTACGAATAAAATGTGAAGAGAATGTGGACGGCAGAGATGATCCTTAATGCTTCCAAGTAAATGTGAAAGTGACTGACTCTTTTACAGCACTTCCTTTTTTGGTGCTTTTCTTTCTGACTGTGATAGACCGCTATATCTGAGAGCCATCCTTCTGCCGTTGTAGCTTCAGTTTATGACTGTGCAGCCATTTAATTTGATCAAAAATAGCACTTTGGCAGACACGTGTCATCAGGCTATTCTGTGTTTCACACCAGAAAAATGTAAAATGTCCCATTACTGTCTTTGCTTACGTCCCACCCCCACAAAATGTTGAAATTTTTGCTTGTATGCCATTCCCTATTGTGCATTGAGCACAATAGGGTGGCAGATGTGCACAAAAGGTAGTCTTGATATAGGCAGGTTGCAATTCCAACTGCTGAGCCTGCAAAGAAAAATAAGATTATGATCAATTAGACAAGGTTTAATTCTACCTAACTTCAAACGTCTAAATTAGGCACTTAAATTAGGATTGTAATTTTCCTAGAGTGTCTTAGAAAATAAGTGAGGGTTAGATGCTTCCAAAATATTTTTGAGACAACCCGAGGTCTAAATCATCCTCTTTTTTTCCTTATAAGACTTTACATGATAGTGCTTTCGATTTTATCAGTTAAATGATATAGTTAATCTCATTTGGGATTGTTTTTCTCTCCAACTCTGTTTCACTATTGAATGGTTAAGTATCTGCAGCATGAATATATGTTCTCAAAACATCAGCTGTCTCCAAAACACTGGAATGTCAAAATAATGGTGTATTTTACTGTTGATATCTGAGTAGAATGCTATGAGGTCCTTTGTGAAAATGCCCTGGAGAAAGGATGTTTAAAGAACAGATTGGAAAAAATATAGAAACTTACAAGGTGTTTGGCAGGGGAGCATGTAAAGATCACAATTTCTGCAAAACAATTGTGCATGTGAGTGGGAGAAGGCAGTACTCAAATGCTGAAGCCATTTTTTTGAAATATAGGATAGTTTAAATCTATATGGAATCAGACATTCCACTACTGAATAAAACTGACACTGAAGGAATATTCAGAGCTATGTTACAGCCTCTGAAAACATAGCAAATGTCAGAAATTTCTCTTTTAAAGAGTCCTCACTCTTGTTCAATAACTTCAACTGTCAGAGCGTGGAGCCGTATCAAAAAGAGTTTCACAGAATCAAAAGGTTTGTTTCTCAGCAACTCTGTCAACAAATTTAAATTACTGCATATTGTGGCTGCTCCATGATCATTTGCATGCAAGATTTGTAAACACAAATTTTCATCATGCATCCTGTTGTTGTGGTTGGTAGAGAGGCAAAAGGGGACAACTACTCCAAGGCAGGGGCAATACAGGTATCAAAGAAAAAGATGCACTAGTAAATACAAGGTTCTGTGTGGCTCACTGGAACTAATTCTGGTATTTTTCACTTTGCCCATGAAGTAAAAGTAGCAGAGGTATCAAACCCAGCCATACCTGTAGTACTGCAGTAGTTCAGAATATTTAAGACAAGGGACTCAATATTCTTTCTTTGATAAAAAATAATAGTGATCATGTTTGGACATTCTTTCAACAGTAAACCACAGCTCCAGCTGCACTGCTGTATCAACAGTGTGATAGATTATGCAATATGAGCCTCAGTTGCTGGGCATTTGCCTTGGGTTGCAGGGAAGTTTTTGTAACGTGAATTCAAGGCTGTGCTGTGCAACTGATGCATTAGGTGATTAAAGTTTTTCAGATACATCAAGATGGACTCCAGTCATGGGTGCCTCAAGAAGGCTGGGCTGACATACCTTTACCCTTTTTTGCTAGCTTCATCGAGGACTGTGGTTAAGAAGTGATGAATATAGTCCATTTTAATTTTTATGTCATTTCAATTGCCGTTATTATTTGCTGAGTGCCTATAACGTGCATGGTACTGGAGGACGCACTTTATTTAATATAATGCATTTTAAATCCACTTTATAAAATAGGCTAAGCATATATTATAAATATATCTATGTATGCTCAGTATGATATAATAAACTGAAAGAATATACACACTTTATATGCTTGTGATTTCAGATTTAATGAATTCAGCCTATCCTACACTTCTAATGGCTCATATACAAAATCTCTGCTTGTTTCACATAACAAGTCTATTATAGATTTAGTGTTATTTATTTGCTTTACAGTAATCTCAGAGGTTCTTGCTTTACAAAGTGCCGTTAAAACTGGGATAAGAGACTGCCCTAAAGAATTTACAGTTTATAAAACTAGGAGAGTAGAAATGTAGACTCAAATGGCCAAAGTGATATGCTCAAGGTTCATATCCCAGGCATGGAAATGTGTTCTATTCATTTCTCAACAGCACTGGCAGCTCCTGGATGTAAGAGTCAGGCTGTTCGGGTCCAGAGAGCTCAGTCTAATCCATGCATTAGGTCACATTATCTCTATTTTTGTCCATACTTTGAAATGCCTTTCTGTCTTCCTTGTTCTCCATTCTCTTTGCATCGGGATTCAGAATATACAGAAGCCTCGTGGTAGAACTAAATTAATAAACTTCCCAAATTAAATGAAAAACTCAGCCAGAGAATGAAACAAACTCTGAGATTCTCAGGTTGGATTCTGAAAGTCAGATACATATTAATATACAAATTTATATTGCCCACAAGTGAGGAACAGCAGACATTACAGTGCAGGAAAATATCATAGAATCATAGGATGGCTTAGGTTAGAGGGGACAATAAAATCATTTGGTTCTAGCCCCTGCCAAGGGCAGGGTTGCCACACATTAGATCAGGCTGCCCAGGATCCCATCCAACTGGCCTTGAACACCTCCAGAGATAGGGCACTCACAACTTCTTTGGGCTACCTGTTCCAGCACTTCATCACATGCTGAATAAAAAATTTCTTCCTAATATCAAGCCGAAATCTACGTTCTTTTAGAGTAAAGACGTACTCTTGTCCTGTTACTATCAGACCATGTAAAAAGTTGATCCTTCTCCTGCTTGTAAGCTCAGTACTTGAACTTGTAACAACAAGGTGTTACTAGAACTTTCTCTTCTTCAGACTGAACAAGCCCAGCTCCCTCAACCTTTCATCCTAAGGGAGGTGTCCTGCCCTTTGATGATCTTTTTGGACCTCTGGACCTGCTCTAACAGTTCTGCATTCTTCCTTCACTGGGGGCCCCAGACTTGGACACAGTAGTCTGGGTGGGAGCCTAAAAAAGGCAGAGTAGACAGGGACAATCACTGCCCTCTCCCTGCTGGCCACTCCTCTTTTGATGTAGCCCAGGATACTATTGACCTTCTTGGCTGTATGTGCATGCTGCTGGATCATGTTCAACTTTTAGTCCATCAGGACCCTGAAGTCCTTCTCTGCAGGGCTCCCAAACTGTGCTTATATCAGGGTTTGCCTTGACTCAAGTAAAACACCTTGCACTTGGCCTTGTTAAGCCTCATTATATTCTTGAGTCCACAGTTTTTAAGCACGCCCAGGTTCTTCTGAATGGCATCCCTCCCTTCTATTGTGTTGACTGTACTACTCAGCGTGGTGTCACAAGGAAACCTGCTGAGGATGCACTCAACCCTACTGTCTGTATCATTGATAAAGACACTGACGATAACTGGTCCCAGGACAGACCCTTCAGGGCCACCACTTGTAACCAGCTTTTACCTATCCAGGTGAATGTAGAGCTATTGAAAATAATGCTCTGGCTATGATCATACAGCCAATTATTTATGCAACAAATAGTCCAGCCTTCAAATCCATATTTCTCCAACTTAGAGATAAGGATTTGGTGCCGGATCATACTGAAGGCCTTGCGTAAGTCCAGGTAGATGGCATGAGTTACCCTTCCTTTGTTCACTGGTGCCATCTCTTGGTTGTGCCTCCTCATAATCTGGTCCTAAAAGACCTCAGTAAGAAAATGTGTAAAACAAGTAAGAAAATAAATAAATGAAATGTGGTGCATTCTACTGATCTGGTAGCAAGCAGCAGAAAAATCAGATGCCAGATGGTAAACTTAATTTTCTGTCTCTCGGAAAACACAACAAAAGAGTTAGTTATATTAACCAGAAGAAAAAGGAAAAGCACAATTTTAATGCAAATGCACTCATCCAAAAGAGAAAGATGATCCCTCTAAATACTTGTTAGTGCTTCTGTCAGGTGGTTAATATTCAGTGGATCTGAGTGGTAAACTGCAGTTCATCTCAACTGTTTTTAATGCAGATTTCTAAATCTGAACTCAGGTCACAAGTGAAAACATTTTTGGTGCATTCTTACCTAATCCCCTGTGGCAACTGCAAGTAGTCCTTTCTCACAATACCACTGAATCAAGGAGCCAGCCCTGCCAAGGACTGGCTCTCATGGGAAGGTTAAGTGCCATCAGACCTCATCATCTGACAGATTCAGCCCAGAAACAACAAGAACAGGTCTTAACTGGCTGAGATGCACAGAACTCTATTAGGAGCTTCACATAAATATAGTCTTACTGTGAATCCTGGCTTCTAAGTGTTACAGATGTTGGATTCTCATCTTCAAGAGTACTTAAACATATTTAGTTTTTCCAAACCTTTGATAAAATGAACATTTGGATGACCAGTCACAGATAATACAACTTATCTGAACTGAAGCTTATCATGTGTTGCAGTGATGCCATTTATTATCCTTGTTGTAATCTACTGAAATCATTTACATTTACTCTTTAGTTTATGGATTAACAGCATAGAAAATAAGGAAGTAAATGTGATATCTGACTGCTGTCTAATTATTATGTAGGGAGTTTGTTATGATGGACTTCAGGGAAAATGAATGCTTATGATGTATTTCCCATGACAGACGTGCCATGGTAAATCAGGAAAGAAATTACTGTCAAAGTGGGAGGACCAGCACACTGTATAACAGCTCTAGATGTATGTGTATGATCAGCCACACCATTTTTTAATTTTTTTTTTTTAATTTTGAAAAAATTACATTTTTTTACTTTATTGTGCATCCTCAGATTGCACATAGCCAGGGTGTGGACATGCCATAGCCACAAAGCTCTGAGCTACACTCACACTCTGGAAATATTGTGTTACCTCCAAACTGATATTTATACTACTAGTTTTATTGTTTGTGCTACTCTTTGTTCATTTCAGGAACTTGTGAATTTGTATGCAAGCAGAGGACACAATGATAATTCCAAGTGATCTTTTCTTTAATGTGCACTGTGTTAATGAACAAAATGCTACCACCAACTTTCATAAGTTGTTTCAGTTCTTCTCAGTACTAAAGATGCATGTTCTGAATCTGATTTTTAACATTTTTATTAATAATGGGCAGAAAAATATTCTTTATCAGAATCTGTTCTTCAAATAACTTTGTAGTGGATGAGGTCACTGCTGATTGGACATTTTAAAAATAGCTTTAATTCCTTAATTCTTTCATTACAGTGTGTACTTTACTGCACTTTTGTTGCTCTTCTCTAAAACCTCTTAATTTCTCTATAATTTTTTTCAAGATCAAGGAATCATAGGATATCTTGGGTTGGAATAGAGCCCAAGGATCATAGAGTTCCAAAGCTCCTGTCACAGGTAGGGCCACCAACCTCCATATCTGTCACTAGACCAGGCTGCCCAGGGCCCCATCCAACCTGGCCGTGAACACCTCCTGGGCCTCTCTGAGCCTCTCTGGGCAGCCTGTTCCAGATGGACACAGGATTTCAATATTTTGCAGCATGCTTGTGTCATTCTGGAGTTGTAGCCCCTTTGTAAAGACCAGATGTGTGTATACTGATGACTCTTAACACTTGAATCATCTGTACATGTAACAGCAAGTGACACAAAATCAGCTTCTCCTGTTTGAAGGCTCATCATTTCAAGGTTTCTTGATTTTCCCACTCAGGACACAGTAATGCTGTGCCATCTGCAGTCCTTTGTTAGTGTGCTGAAAATAATGCCAGCTCAAGTAATGTACATCTTCACATCAGATTTCTTGTAGAAATGCAAGTCCCACTTAGACACCTTTTAATATGGAACACTGAAACTATATAATCAAAATCTGAAACTCAGACCAAGCTGAAGTCGTTACACTGAAAAGTTCAATGTGCAATTGGTATGTTGATCTTGCAGCCTGTTTTACTAGTTGTCTTACATAAGATGGGCAGGAGTATTCCTGTTTTATACCATCCACTGCCACTGGGTTTTTGAGAAGAGATGCATCTTGCTCAACAGATCCTGGAGACATCCACATCTGAAGCTCCCATTTCTTCTCTACTGGCTGTAGGTGGGCTCTGCCCTTAATGGTACTTTCTTACATCATTTTGCAACCTAATCTAGTTGTAGAGGAATTTAGTGTCCATTTAATCTTTCTTTCTTTACTGTCACCTGAGTTTGCAAACATCTACTTACCTTGAGAAGTAGTACTTGATATTTTATGAAATTAAAGCACAGCAGCAAGAAAACAGAAATGATAATAAAATTAAAAGTGGGAATAAGAGCTTTTTACTTTTATTGCTCCCATACAGTGACCTGTAAACCTCCAGTTGCTTCTCTGTCCTTGCCCTTATCCTTGCAATATGCTTTCAGATCTCTTCCAACAAAATGTTTCACACTACAGAGCACTTTCCATTTTCAAATACAATGCATCCATTCATTATTACTAAATCAGCCAATTAAATACATCAGATGAATTACTAAGTTAGACAGATTCTCCTATGGCTATCTGCTTTCATGGAGCTGACATAAACTTGGTATTGACTTTATTAATGAATTCACCTCCAGACACAAATTTGTATGCAGACTGTCATGGGAACTCTGGCATTAGCCACATTTTCCCGCTTTTCATACAGTTATGGTCTATAGCTGCTATCTACAATACCTGAAGGAAAATAACTGCATTGTGAAAGCATCTGCCACCCAAACACTCCAGTGCTTGTGCTGCAAGTCTCTTTTGTTTCCATGTAACTCTGAGTCTGCTGAAACTCTGTTACAATTGCAAGCTGTACAAAAGATGCAGCTATAAGGACTTGGCCAATAGCTTCACCCAGAAACTGGAGCATAGGAAGTTCCACACGGATGTGCACAAGAACTTCTTTATGGTGAGGGTGATGGAGCACTGGAACAGGCTGCCCAGGGAGGTGGTGGAGTCTGCTTCTCTGGAGATATTCAAGACCCACCTGGACGCCTACCTGTGTGACCTGGTGTTGGGCACCTGGTTTAGCAGGGGGATGGACTCGATGATGTCTGGAGGTCACTTCCAAACCCTACAGTTCTGTGATTCTGTGATTCATCAGGAAGCTATTTCACCCACGATTTGTTGAAGTTCAGTTCTGGATGTTCCTTGGATCTTCTGGCACATGACTGTAGGGATAGAGGTAAGCAACCCTCTGCCCTATAAGGTAGAACACGGGCTCTGCCAGTAGCAACCAACTTAGATAGAATCACAGAATCATAGAATGGCTTGGGTTGAAAAGGGACTCAAGGATCATCAAGCTCCGACCATTGCCCAACTGTGCTTTTACCTCCCCTTGGTTGGGAAGGTTTTTCTGCAATTTAATACAAGCAAACAGACAACAAAAAAGAGAAATATCCTATAGATGCACAAAGGTGCCCCACTGAGGGTTTGTTAGTAACTTGCTTCTGAGAGAGATTTACAGGTTGAACCGAAATACTGAGTGGACATATTTCTCACAATTTTATTGACTAGATTGTTTGACTTTATCTGGCAGGATTATTTCTAAACTTGATTTAGATTGGTTTTTGTTTGTTTGTTTGGTTGGTTGGTTTTATAAAAAATACTATCTGCACAGTGATCTAATGAGGCCAGTGTTATTAATCTGTTTTCTTTATTACATCTGCATGTAATAATGAAAATCAATAAAAGTAAGTATTATATTATATCCTCCATGAGTGCAAAAAATAAATGTACATAAAGCAGACTAGGAATGCCTGACAAACTAGCTTTATTTCTGTATAGCTGATAATGTCAAGCACATCCCTGTTGTTTATCTGAAGTCTTTTAAGCCTTTCATCTAGTCATAAAGCACTGAGAGGTTTATTTGTTATGAGAAGTATCAAATATTTGATTCCTATAATATCCTAGTAATAGAAGTTGTCCAGAGTAGATGTTGAACACAGTCATTTAACAGCCCCCTCAACACCCAAACTTTACTGATAGATATATTAGCACAGGCTCTCATAGCCCTACAGTTATAGTGTTCTTCATAATTGACCACCTTCTCAACAGGAAAAGGGAAAAACCCTCACAGTTACCTTATCTGTCACTAAAATTCACACATTAAACACTGTGGAATCATGTTTTCTCAGCCAGATGGTGTTACTGAATGGAGAGAAACATGAGAATCTCTAATATTCACGTGTCAGCTACCCATTTTCTTAATGTTCCTGAATGAATGTTCAAGCTTATTATACTAATAGAAGCCTGCCAAGTCTTTAGATTTATTGGTCTAAATCAGTGGAGTCATTGTCATTATTAGACCAGTTGCTGCTAGTCAATACTAAATAGCATTCATTAGCTGCAAATGACAGAAATGGTACTACTCTATAGATTTTTTTTATTGTTGGCCAGAATGCTTGCTTCCATTTGTAGGGAATAATGGGAGAAGAATTAAATGATAAATCAGTAAGGATTTCACCAAAAAGGAGAGCAGTGTGGTAGCAAACATTATGACATTTCAGAGTTTTATTTCCTTTTTCCCATTTTTGGGGGATATATTTTCTTTTAAGTGCAACAGGATCATTAGTTTCTGTGGGCAATTGGTGCCTAAGATTTTAACAATAGTCAGACAACAGATTGTGATTTGAAATTAGTTGAGTTTGGTGAAAATCCATATGAGGCCTATCTGCCTTGCTGTATTCCTTTTTCTCATTGTTGGTGTATTTCATTTGGGGTCTGAGGCCTATGAGATACAGGCCTTATAACTGTGGGGTCCCCCAACTCTAGGTATGTTCTCAGCCATGGATATTTGATCTGTTTTTGCACATTAAGGATTTTAAAAGTTCTCAGCAAGGCTTCTCAGCTATGTTGGGTTAGATGCTCCCCTCCTGTATTCTTTTAGTGAGAACTGAGCCCCTAAATCCTTTAGGTTCCTTTGAAAACCACTGCTGTGTCTCTTCCTAAGAGGCATAACAAAGACAGACTGTCAAAGTAGCCCACATCTAGTAGCTTCCTTTCTTTGTAATGGAGCTGCAAAGTAATAAGCCTGTATGAAAATCTTTCCACTCATTTCTGCTTATAAGTAGAAACTGAGTGTTTCTGAAATGCTGGCCAACAACTAGTACATAAAAATGATATCCGAGGATGACAGGTACTTTGACAGTGCACAACAGCTAAGTAAAAATTGCTGAATTCATGTAATATTTGGAGGTAACTGTATTCAAACTGCTTTTCATCGCTGAAAGTAAGGTGTTCTATTTTTCCACCCAGCAGCTTGATTCCTCTCTCTTCCCCTTTAGACTTATATCAAAACTATGAAATGTTTGGCTGAACATTTTTTCCAGTACAATATTAATATAATGACACAATAACCAAAATAATTATAGTCTTGGAACATTATTTTCTTTTTAAGCAGTCTGAGTCTCCAAGAGAAGAGCCTTCTTAAATTGGATCTTCAAAGAGAAATGTATTGCTACCAAATAAACAGTTGATATTAAAAAAGAAAGATAAAAACCACACCAAAACAATAACCTAAAGGGATCTGAGCTTATTAGTGAAACATTAAGTTTTAAAGTTCTAGGCAGTTTCCAGAGATCTTATAATTAACAAAAGGAGCCTTTGGAATGCATCATATTTGCTGATTGTTAAAACTGTCATAATCCTATTAGCAACTTCAAAAACGAAAGTGTTAGAGAAAATATTGCTTCCCTGGAAGTTTTCTTCCCTTAGTTAGCACAGCATTAACTTCTCTTTTGACAAAAGGCTATGCCTTGCTATTTTATGACTGACAAGCAAGGATATTGTCCTGAAAATCTCTTCTTGTACTTGTGCTATAGGATTTCTCTCCCCATAGCTCAGAGACTAATCCATTGAGTGTCTCGTTATGTGAGCAGATTTTACTTACACAGACAATGCTATTGACTTTACTGAGTCCAATCCTGCAGACCAATCCTTAAAACAAAGCTTGGTTAAAAAAAAATCCAGTCATTTTAAAATATGAATGTATGGTCAGTTTAGAATAACTGATTCTAACTGCATAAAGCAAAAGAAAAAGATGAGGAAAAAAAATGCCTAGAAGTCTTATTCAGCAAAAGCTCCTGTTTAAATAATTAAAGTAGATTGTGCCCAATGTATAAATTTCTCTCTAAGACCCTTTTTTTTTTCTCCATGGAGAGTTGAAGTTTTGTTGAATCTTCTATTTCTGACTCTTAAGTCAATTTGTAGGAGGTGGTGTGTAAAAGCACTTTAGTAGGGAAAAGCAGCAATCTCAATGCATCAAAGTTAGGTGGTAGCGGGGTTATCACTCCGTGAAAATCACATAAACATTCCACATATGAAATATTATTCATCAGGGCAAAACCCTCCAAGGGTTTCGAAGATGACAATAGTGTCATGAAACCTTTTTTTGAAACAGGAAAAATGTATTCCACTTCTAAGATTGATTTTGTAGCCATGTAGCAGGCACTGTGACAAGGCAGGGAATGAACATAATTGAGAAGAGAATTAGCAAACCTTAAATATCTGCTGCTGCAATATCATTACCCATAAACTTGCCCTTTTTCCACCCTCTTTTCCCCAAAGACTGACATCCCATAACTGCAGTGAAAAAGAATGCATTCTTTCGAACAGCTAAATCAACAAGGTCTCACATGAGTAGTGTTGAGTGGTGTGGTTGACTGATTTCATGAAAAACTAATCAACTATTCATCATTGAGATCAAACACTTCCCAAGTAATTATTATCAAAACCAATCTGATAAGACCTGAAGAAGTGGCATTGCTGATCTAATCAGAAGTAGAACAGAAATAGCTTTCTCAGCTTTTGTAATGTTCAGGTATGAAAGCACAAAAATGTAATTGTATTTTATAATTAAGAAAAAGAAAGCTGTCACACTGCAATCAATTATTTCAAATCAATCATAACAATTTTAGTTTCTCTGGTTATTTATAAGAACACACATTTACAAAATGACTTTTTCATGTATGAGCAAATTAATACATGGAACAGAGATGGCTCAGAAAGAAAAGATACAGTTTACAGCTGTTAAAAAAGGAAGGATTATGTGACTGTAGTGACTAACATTTCATATTTGTTATTTTATCCACATAGCGGTGATTTTATTTTATTTTATTTTATTTTATTTTATTTTATTTTATTTTATTTTATTTTATTTTATTTTATTTTATTTTATTTTACTTTATTTTATTTTATTATTTTATTTTTATTTTTAAAATCAGAATAATTCTTTAAAAGCAAAACTGCATTCTCAGTAATAATCTATTTAGCATATTAACATTTACTAGAATTGTTGAAGATAACGTAGGAAATTTAGGAATGCTTAAAACATTTTAGATATATTTAAAGTTGTCAAAATAGAAATTTGTCCTGGACCCATCTGATTCCCAGGAATTTAACTGTGTGGCCATGGTTTTCAGAAAAGAGCCAAAATGCATTTGAAATGACACAGTACATCATAATGCCATTACTCTCTCTGATTTTGATGCAAGTGTCTCACATGGAATGTACTGGGAAAAGGAAAGAAAATAAGAAAGAAAGGAAGAAGGAAAGAAACAATAAACATCCTTATAGGCAATTTTGTTTGATACTATCATGCTAGAATTCCTATGTCACTCACATAAATCTTAATTGGCCCTAATTTTAATGGCTTTATTCCTTTTAGTCTTGTTATTATTTGATTTCTCAGAAAATATATTTCCTTGTAGATGAATGAATCATATCTGAGTGGCAGAAATGCTCAGATGCATTTTTCAGATTCTCTTTTCTTTGGTAAGGAGCTTAAAAACTGAAGGTAAAATAAATTTCTTATATTACTTTGCTAAAATATGGAGTACTATGCGAATGTGAATCTGGCTTTAGTTTTCGAAATAATTCAATGGGTAGAATGCCACTGTTAAAAATAAATTGCTTATATGTAAATAAAATTAAAAAAAAAACTATTAATGAAAATGAATCACACATCTCAAACTTGAGTAAATCTTTTTAATGGGCTTTCTGATTGCTTTCTTGTGCTGCAAAGCAACTGTCATTTGAATAATACAATTTACAGAAGAAATAATAAAAATGAATCAGAATGGAGAGATCTGGTCCAATCTAAAATTTAGCATTTCTTGTCTTGCAAATATATTGTTTCCATATTAATCTCAAAACTATAACAATTAGTTTCTAGGCGGACCAGATAGCATGTAGTGCAAACCTTGCTTAGAATCTCAACATTCTGAAAACATATTCTGCTTTCAATAGATCACAAAATGGAACTACTACTGTCCACAGTACTGTGTAAAACAGATGGAAAGTAGATGTTTAGATATAAAAATATTTAAATGCTATGTAGTTCCTTTAAGAAGCTGAAGTATTTTTACTCCATAGTCTACCAGCTGCCTTGACTGTATATAGATTATATGCATCCTGTTAGATAGCTAGAACTTTTGTTGATTTTCATCTCCAAGTTTAAGCATCCCATTACCTCTAAATGCAAATGTATCTGGAGCCTCTTCAGAATAGGGGTGGCCAGCAGGGCAAGGGGGGTAATTTCCTCCTTTTACTCTGCCTTTATGAGGCCCCATCTGAAGTCCTGCATACAGATCTGGCGCCCCCAATAAAAGACGGATTCATAACTGTTGGATCAGTTCCAGGGGAGAGCCATGAGTATGATCAGAAGTCTGGAGCACTTCTACAAAGCATGTTGATGATCTTGTTCAGTCTGAATAAGAAAAGGCTCTGGGGATACCTTACTGTGGCCTTCTGGTACTTAGGGAGAACTTATAATCAGAAAAAAGACTGGCTTTTTAAGTAGGCAGTGATAGAACAAGAGGGAATTGTTTTACATTGAAAGAGGGGAGATTTACATTAGATAATTCTTTACTCAGAGGACTGTGAGGCATAGGGAGAATCTGCCCAGAGAAGCTGTGGTTGCCCAATCCCTGGAGGTGTTCAAGACCAGGTTGGATGGGGCCCTGATCTAGTGGGTGGCAACACTGTCACTGACAGGGGGTTGGAACTAGATGGTCTTTAATGTCCCTTTTAAAATGTTTAAATGTTAAAGGATAATCACTCAGTATTCTATGTTGCTTCCTTAGCTAGGGTGGGGTCTGATAGAGATGCAGTGGCACCATATAGCTCTAAGGTATCACTTCACTTTAGCTAAAAGGTGATTGGAAAAGTATTTGTAGTACCCATTCAGATATTCAATTTGTATTTAACCATGATACCTCCCTTACTATTATGCACTGTTTATGCTGTTGATCTCATTTTTAGCAACAGAAAAATAATGAAAGATCATGATGCTTGAATTGTCCCTCTGATCCCTAGAGGCCCCACCCTAACTTTCTATCTGAATATACTCCTTGCTTTCTCTGAAGACTATAAAGATTGACATTGCATTTTAGTCAAACTCACAGTGAAAAGCCACAGCTGTGCTGCTCAACAAAATCCTTTTAAAATATATCCGTGTCAGGGAATCTCCATTGGCAGAAATAGAAAAGAGAGCTCAAGTGTAGTCAGAAAATAGAACTTCAGCTTCATATATTTGTGGTCTTCTGGCATTTTCAGGATCACACTCAGTGTGGATTATCCTAGATTTAACAACAGCATCTTTCTATCCTGTCACAGTAAAAGCAATCATCAGTTTGCGATATTCAGGCAAGAGAGGGAAATCCTCATCATATCTGAACAAGAATATCTCTAATCTGAAGTAATCAGAGGGGAGACTTGGACTGAACAGTATGTTGAATTGTGAGTAAGGGCTACAGATGTAGGAAGTCCACAAACTGAGTTGTATGTGTAGGGGATGGCATAAACTTTCACAGATTCTCCTTTGCCTCTATTCAAACATTTCTGTCTACAGGAAGATCAGACTATTATTTACTTTATCTGAGAAATTTTATGAGACATGCAGAAATGCTTGAGGAACGTCCCAGAACCTGTTCAAAGCTGTGGAGAGTAATGGTTTTCAACAGATGTAGTTCTGGACTTGGAAAAAGAAATATATGTATGGCCCTTCTGGCTGCTTCATATCAAATTCCTATCAATTCTGTGTAATGTCTTCAGCCACAGCAGGAGAACTAGATGAGGTCTGGCAGATAAGTCTTTACAGTAAGTTCCCTCTGCCAAGCACTGCCTCAGAAACTTGAGAAGTCATGTCACTTGGCCATCTGCAAATTCTCCCCCAATACTCCTCTGCTGAGGACAGAGCAACTATTCCTGTCTCCTACTTTTTCTCTGTATATTTGCATAGATAGCCATTTTTTTAATAGCAAAAACTATTTTTGCTTTGCATTCGTGTGCTCAGATTAAAATTAGATACAGATGTTTCTAGTCTATCTAGAGGTTGGTATCTGAACAACTTCCCAGACAATATTTGTTCCATCTACAGCCACTTGAAGACACCTTAAGATGTTCTAGATGTCCTCTGGATCTGATATCTATGAGATAGGACCTACAAGAAATTATGCTCTTTCTTGAGTATAGATCAAGTGGGCTGCCCTTAGACACTTAAAATGATACTAGTTGCCCAAATGGGGACAACCGCAATCTAATTTGAGGTTATTGTTGACAACAGTGGAGTATAAGCCTGGCTTGCACGCTGATAGCTACATGCAGATGTTCAAATTTAGATGCTTGAATCTGGACTCAAATCCATATTGGTTTATACTCAGCAGTCTGGGATTCATACTGCTCTGTGGAAGATGGAGGGTCTCCTTTTGGTCATATCAGCCAGTTTCATGCAGAAGTTATGGACATCATTATACCATATCTAAAGTCATATGACAATTAAATGTGGGAAACTGAATATACTTTTTTTTTTTTTTTGTAAAATACTCAAATACTCAGGACTGTAAATGGAAGTGTGGGCATGCAGGGAAGTTCATTATTTCAAATGTTTTAACACTGGTCATCCAGAATTCATCATCAATTTTTGTTGCTGTATTTTTAGATTATTGGTGTAACCCTATGTACTCAATGGAAGCTTTATCTAATCACTCTCTAAGGAGGACTACAATGTCTATTAGAGTAACTATCACTTTTTAATGGGATTTTTATGGTAACCAAAGTATTTTCTGTGAACTGCATGCAGAGTGAAATATCTTTAGAAAATATACTAGTATAAATCAGGATAAATGACTCACTGGTTTAACACAGTTCTTCTCAACAACTGAAGATACTAACACTGACAAAAATGTATTTTCCTTACTGATGAAATTATTATTACCTGAATTATATTCACTTAAGATCATTAAATGCCATTCCGTGCCCTCTGGATACAACAATCCACAACAGGATAAAATATAATACTAATTTTTAGACCTGGGATCTCTACTGTGTATTTTAGAACAAATATCTGTAAGAAGTCTCTAAGCTATCTGGACACCAAAAGAATAGCACATATGCAATCTCCTTGTCCTTACATATAAATATGTGAAAAGGACCTACTAAAATGCTTCAGTTCAATATTCTTACATAAGTGACAGTTTCTCCTGAGCTTTAGAATGTGGCTTCTATTCTGAGCCACTTCTCTAAATGTTTTTGGCCTGCAATTTAAAAATCGCCTAGTTATGCTACAATACATGCAATTTATTTACACAGATTTCCAAGTGCTCCATTTCAGTCCGGCCACATTGATTATAACACATAAGAATGAGCTTGGTCTATGGGGAAGAACTACAAGAAAAAGTAAAGCAAAAGATGAAAGAAATACCTGAAAAATGAACATGTCAGACTGCAAGTATGAATCTGTGAGATAAGTAAGAAAGACTGTAGAATCAAACCATAAAAGAGGTAAAAAAGAAAAAAGAGAAATATAACAGCACTCCTGAAAGGAGGAAAAAATAGGTAAAAAACTTGTCTTGAAGGAATACCTATGAAGTAAGACTGTAAAGGACAGCAAGGATGCAGAAGGGACAAAAAATTACAGTGAGAAGAGTGTCAGTAGAAACTGGAAAAAATGCATCTGTGTGAAGCATTGTTCCTTAGTTGAGTAAATAGTACTGGTTATTGCATTTCTTACACAAGGATGTTGTCAGCGTTCAGGCCATGATTTTTCAGTTTTGTCTCCTCAGAACATGATATATGAATGAAACCTGAACTTAAGTGGAACAGGCATTTGTTTCAAATCACATCATCTGCCTCTATAAGCATCTCTGACTTAAAATTTAGTTTCAAAAAATGGTTACCTCTGTATTTTTATTATAAAACCAAATACCTATTTTTGAAAATGACACTTAAAATCCTAATGAAATGAACATTAAGAAGCAGCACAGCTTAACTGAAATAGCTTTACTAGGAGCTCAGCTAAATTGAAACAACTTTGAATTTTCGTTAGAGTTAAAACATTTTTTTGGCCTTTTATTTTTGAGATGCTTTTCTTTCTGAAATTTATTAATTCTGTAGCTTGCTGTCCCCTTCCTAGCTCAGAAATGGTGTCCCTTAAGTTGCTACCATCCCATATGTTTTTAATTACATTACAGAAGAAACTGCTGTTCACATCATTCTTGGAAAGGAGAAAATATCTACAAGGCGGAAGGAACTGCTGTCTAATGGGCTATCACTTTTCCCTAAAATATAGATTGCATAGATGGATAGAGAATGGATAAATAGACAGGCTTGGAACACATGACTCCAGGAGATGAATCCTTAACTTCTGCACCCTTATCAGATCACAGCTTGGATAATATAACACAAGTTTTGGTTTCATTAAGGGAATGCAACAATTTCTTCTATTAGTTTTTCATGTTTCCTTAAGATGATGCTGAAATAACACTTTTTTTTCTTTTTCTTTTTTTTTTTTTAAATACAAAAGATACACAAAGCTTGGAGACTTTAAGATTGTATATGTATAAAACACTACTTACAGCTCCTTTCTTTAAGATAATAAACAGTGATTAAATGTATTGATAAGAAGCAACAACATCTCTGTGGTAGACATGGGGAGAGGTGGCAAAGGATCAGTAGAAATCTGGACTTCTAAAGTACTCAATATATGAGGAGTTTTCTCAACATGTGCCTTTTGGAAACCAGAATTTCAGGGTGTCATCCAAATTCTTGGCCTCTATTTAGGCTCATATGTAACACTGCTGTGTCCCCAAACATGGGATATCTTGAAAGACAATAGCAAAGGCTTCAAATGCACTGTGTGCCTTTCAGCTTCCAATGGACCATGAATGTCTGTCATTATAATCTGCAAGTAAGAAACCAATGCCATTAAATGCATTCAGTGTCTTGCCAATTTTGACATATGTTAGCCTGGCATTTAAATGTCTAAGGCTAACCATTACAATCCAAAACTTGTTCCTAATGGCAGTCTTAACAGCAAAACACAGTTCCTAAAGTCACTTCTTGGTGGAGTAGAAATCAGTTGAGAACCCATTCCTTGTGAAAGCTTGGTGCACTGCCAGTGAATCATTTTGAGAGTCTGCTCATTGACAAGTTTCATGTTGGGAAGTATAAATACTCTGTTTCAGATTTCTCAGAGGAGAGTCATTTTGTAGGCCTTTCTGAAGATTGAATCCCTGCCTCCACAAAACAAGTCATGTTAAGTAAGCAGCATTTAGGAGCCTAATGAATGTGCATACACAAGCATGAAGACACACTTGTAAGCTGGCACTGGTAAGGAAGAGTACATTATTCGATGCATCTTCTTTGAAAAAAAAAATCAATAAAATTCATATACAGTATGCTCATTGTAAAACAACATGAGCTGCATTTAATACTCATCGATGTGACACTTACAAACAGTCTTGAACTGAGCTCTATTTGCATTTGATTTCTGTCACAGCTTGACAAAAAAGTCTGTTGCTTTCATCTGTTTTTTCTTTTTAACATCTCTAACCAAAGATGCATAGCTGTACCTTCCAGGCAGAATAAAAAGCAAAGTGCCCTCTGAAAGGGTCTCAACCCCTTTTCCCTACATGTTTATAATGTACCCCAATGTTCAATCACTTTCTCAACCCGGTAGAGATAACAAGGAATGACTGCAAGAGCTACTGAATATTTTGTGAATTTTCATAAAATACATCTCTATTTTTTTTATTTTTTTTTCCCTGCTTGGTTTCCAAAGATAGCATCACATCAGTTGAAATATGTCCCAATCCCTTTTCCCTGTTTTGCGGAGTAGGGGCCCTGCCACTTCTTATATACATGAACCCTTCAGGTGGTCTCACAGGACTCAGAACATGTACTGATCACATTTCATTCAGTTCCAAGCACACTACAAGAATCATTTAATTGAAAGCTCATCTGAAAGACCAGTGAGAAGTAGAAGCCATGCCCTCCCCATAATATGCCATCTACTAGGGTATTTACTTTAGTGAAGTTCTGACATAGACCTATTGCTCGCTTTGATAAGGTTTTACTCATAGGTCCTAATGCCCAGAAAACCAGTCATATCAGACAAACAACTCACAGGAGATTCTGCCCATTTCTCTGGCCTGCTCTATCAGGACTGCTCAAACCTCCAGTCTTTCTAGTTAGGTGAGCCATAATTTCTTCTTCTCTTTTCCCAGCAGTTTTTCTTGAGATCAGAAATTTCAAAGAAATGATTGATTGCATCTCAGAGTTATATAGCAAATCTCAGATCTCAGGTTGTACCAGGGAAGATTTAGACTGGAAATTAGGAAGATTTTTTTCATGGAGAGAGTGATCAAACATTGGAACAGTCTGCCCAAGGAAGTGGTCCAATCCCTATCTCTGAAGGTATGTAAAAGACATATGGATGCGGCACTAAAGGACATGCTTTAATGGTGGGACATGTTAGGTCAGGTTGACAGATGGACCTGAAAATCTTGAAGTTCTTTCCAATCCAATGATTCTGCTATTCTAAGTCAGAATAAGTAGGAGAGGAGAAATAGTATATATCAGAAAAAGGAAAGCTGTGTGTTCCAGCTTGGTTTGTGGCAGCTATGGGAACTGCCAATTACAGTTTTAGCTTCCTCAATAAGCTCTGATAATTTAAAAAAAAAAAAAAAGGAAAAGTGTAGAAGAATAGGGAGCGAAGAACTGCTTTGGTCTATTGTCAATATATTCTGGGTGTGTCCAGTGGTTCCCATATCTGGTTCCCAATTTGTGTCATAATTGACAGGAACACTGTGGCAGTCAAAAGATAAAGAGACTCCAGGAAGGCAGGGAAAACAATCAGTAAAAAAGTAAAGAATCTGAAAGATTAGGTGTTGGCAGGAATTTTTGGGCTGCAATCAATTGTTTCTTTGAGGTCTTGGTAATCTGAGATGCTTAGCTACTGAAATATACCGGTCCTCTCCAGCTCCCTGATTAAAATCTCTTAAACTGTTTATTGTCAGTACATTTTAGGCCCAACTCCTAGTTTTGACAGTGGAAAAGTTTCCAGAATAGAGACTGTAAAATCAGTGTGCTAATTTGAAGAGAGAGAGAAAAGAATATTAATTCTAACAGAAACCTGTTTCATTTGGTCACAGAAAATGGGACTCCATATGTACAGTAACTGAATTATTAAATGGACAGATTATTTGCCTGAGGGCATATTTATTTGGCCTAGAAAAAAAATCTGTGCATTGTGTTGTAGTAAATGAGTTCTGGCTAATATAAAGGCACAAGCTATGGTTTCATCACCCTTTCTTTCTAGCTCGCATTTTGATGATTATTGTTCTAAACATTAGTGTTCAGAAAGACATGCTTTAGAGATCTATGAAAAACCTTGTAAAGATTTGGATACTCAGTTTATCCCATCATAGACTGGGACTCATGTTTGCTGCGCCTCTTGGTCTCTGGTTCACCCATAATTTGATGAGTTTAAACATGTGGCCACACCAGCTGGGGACAGTGCGGCTGGGCATGAACACAAAGCTGGGCACATGTTTAAATTCATTGTGGAATTATGCCTCCAGCTATCAGATGAGTGCTACAAATTCTACAGCTCTTTGAATCCACATTTTTTACCTTGCAAACAGTCATGTATAAAATCACTCTTTACAGCCAATGCTAATTTCAAATTCTGATTATCAAAAGCAGAACACCTCTGTAATTTATGTAATATTTATTTAAACCATTACAAGAGAATCTGCTAACATCAAGAAGTGCTAACAGAAATTACTATGCAAAGGTTTTTAGCAGAAATGAAGCCTTCTTCATAATAGAGTTATGTAAAACATTCAGACTCTCTAATTTGCTGAGTTTCATTTTTAAATTTCACTTTGCTTCTGTACGGCTGTAACAATTTACTGGCCCTAGTTAAAATGTATTTTTATTGTAGGGTTTCAGTAATAACATACACATCTATTTCTGATTCTGTGAGTTTACTCGACAGCAGGAATGTAATTTTTATCCAGTCTCTTTCTTGTCTTTGTTTTCAAATTATTCCAAGTTTCCAATGGCAATGTTAATATATTAATAAATTAATATTAATTTTATTTTATTTACCCATCCCTGTGGAAAAAAAGAAAGAATAAAAGAACAAAAGAACGAAAGAGGAAAGGTAAAAGCCATGATGAAAAATAGTTTTTCAGAAACTTTACTTGTATTATAAACTTAGGAAACTGTTGTAACTAGATTATATTAGACAGATATAGAGAGAAGTTTAGAACAATACCATGTTTTCTTAGAGGCCTCAAATGAATTAGCATGAACAAAGGATAACCTGTTGTGGGACATGAATGCACCTACGTCATCTTTGAGAAAATACACTACAAAAATGTCATCTGACATATTTACACTTTTTGCAAAAATAATCACTTTCAGATGGAAGAGACTTAAACATAATCTGTATACACTTTACTATCTATCTCTCTGTTTTTGGCCAACTGAGATAAGCTGTTGTATATACGTATGTATATTATACATCCTATATGTACATATGTACATGCACACAAACATGAATACTAGCATGCATTTATGGGCATGTAGAATAAGATATATTGCTGATTCAGACTGGCAAGCAGATCCAACACCACCATGCTGTGAGTGCTCTCCAGCTCCCAGCTGGTGTTTGTTCCTGCTGTGCCCTGCCCATATGTCAGGCTAGTATCAAGACATGCACTCTCTTTTCCCCTATTCTGAAACCTCTGTGCTTTGCTTTCTGCAGGAGGGGGACACTGTGCTCTCCAGCACACCACCCTCTACAGAGGGCGAGGGCTTAGTAAAGACACTAGGATACAGGGATTTTAGCAACCTGTACTGGTAATCAAAGAGGACCAGTTAGCATTCTTCGGGACATGGCATCTGCTGCTACTTAGTATTTATCTGTCTGTCCCTGTCTGTCTTAGATTAACCCAGTCATTTTCACCTAGATATTCCCTGAGAAGGCAGTAGTCCTAAGTAGTCTGACCATAAGCCAAATCAATGCCATTTTCTTCCAAAGACAAAGATCAGCACATAACTTGCCTTTGTCCATCAGTGAAGACAGGCAGGGAGACTCATAGGTCTGGAAGTAGGCAGGAGTTCAGAAGATCAGACTGTAAGAGGTTACAACAGTGTACACCAATAAGACACAGATGAAGAGGCATGCAGTGGTCTATTTTAGAGAGAACTTGGCATCTTGGAAGTAGGTGCAATTTTCTTCTGAGGGATCTGAGAAATGCATAAGCTTATGATGAAAGGACTATAGTGTTAAGAAAGCATAAGGTAAGAGAAAATTTATAACATGCTACAGGGGTCATGGTTTAGGGCGAATAGGAGGTGGAAAGGGAAGAGAGAATGGTGAAAGTTGTTATATTGTAAACATCTGAAGTGAAAGGAACTTGAAACTTGGCGGATCAAGGGCTTGGCCACTCCCCGTCTCTAGCAAAGAATATTTATGAGTAAAAAGCATTTTCAAAAGAGCTACCGTATATGAAAAATACTGGTGTTACTACCTAAGGATTGTTTCTTGCAGCAGTCAAATATGGCATATTGGATATTCAGTCTGAGAAGTGGACAACATGATGAAAGAAATTCAGACAACATGCCTGCTAAGGAATGAATGCCAGAACAAGAGTGATTATGGCCAGCCAGCCTCCAGCCCCTAACATCTATCCAACTAATCAGTTGCCCTACAGCCTTAAAAATTTAAACCAAAAGATCTATTTCCTAATGCAATGCATGTGATTTTTAAAAATCTTTTATACATCCCTCTTGTCAGAAGCTAACAAAATTAATCCCAACTATCAACTCAAAGCTGAACTGCTGAATTATGTTTCTCCACTCTGTTGATGAAGACTGATATTAATAAGATAATTTGAGTAATAAATTAAGAGATTTATGGATATCTTATTTTTAAATGGTCTTTGATACAATCCCTTTAAATTTATTGCATTTCCACTCTCACTGAATTTTATTTTTTCTGTTGTGTTCTAATTGATAATTCCGCACCTCTGTGAATTTTCAAGATTTGCTTGCAATGTAATGGAAACAGCTAGGGTTACTTCCCTTCAAAGAGAAGTCTTCAGTGTTTTCAATTGGAAAATGCTAAGGTGAAAAAAAACATATTTGGCATCTTGTCTGATGAATTAAACAGAAAAAAAAAATACACAGAAAGGTGACTTTGGGGGTATTTTTAGATGATTATATTATTTGAATGTTTCCAGAAATCCAGAAGGTTTTGAAAAAATCCTGAAATACACAAGAGTTCAAGTGAAATAATGGCCAATTGGTCTCATTGGTCTCAGTCTTTTAAAAGATTTTTGTGGAGCCAATGCTTTATTTTGCTATTTATAAACAAAGCCAAACTTCTACATAGTCTAGGAGAAACATATAGCAGTTAAGTACATTCTGCGTACTTGATGAATAGCTCTGAGTTACAGATCAAACTGGATGACTTTTCTCTTCCAAAGCTTTTATTTGAGTCTATGAGTTGATCTACATATTTCAGTCTTCTCATTTGACTGCATAAGCCTGAAAATGTACTAGTGAAAACACTACTAAAATACAAGAAAACACAAGAAAAGAAACTAACTGTTCACCATTACAGCTCACCAGACCTGTTATTTTTCAATTTATATGACTCTTGACTATGGGGTATGGGGAGAGATATCTGACTTCTATATATCGATAAAATATGAGAGATTTCCCAGAGAAAATGTTCTTGAAATTAAAATCTATAATTTTGTGCATTTTATTAAGAGATATTAAGATGACTGCATCTTTAGTATGTATTCTGCAGAATAGGCTTTCATTTAAAAGTGTGCTCTGGGATATATTTGTATGTGATTTTGAAGTCATAACTAGAATCAACAGAATGAATTAGTTCCTTATTTAATAATCATTACAAATTCCAAGAGATATTATAAAGTATTATAGTCTATATACGTCAGCGCACATGAGGGGACAAGCATCTCAGTATTTTCCATTTATCTAAGTACTTTTCTGTACCTACGTACTTTAACTGTACTTATATATGTGCATTCCAATTCCCACTGCAACAAAAGAAGGCCTTGCAATTCACTTTGAAGGTACCTGAATCTAGTTGTATTTTGATAAGGAGATATGTTACAAATTAAATAAATAAATAAATAAATATCTAGCTCAAATAATAGTTCACACAGCATAAGAGCAAACCTAAGGCCTACTGTTCTGACCAAATTTGGTACCATGCCACACTGAATATGAGCATCTTGCTGCAGAGTTTCCCACACGTAAGTTTAATTTTCAATTTGTTAAAATTTAGGTACCTGAGGTGTCTCTAAGTAATCAGCCTGAAGTTTGTTTGTAGTATATTGTGAGAAAATGGTAGTTTCAGACTGATTCATCACTCCTGAACTTGGCTATCTACTACAGAGTGTGAAGGACGATGTTTCTAATTTTCATACCTTACTTCAGGTATTATTAAATTGTCTTTTCAAAATACCACACATGTATATAAACTGAGCAAGTATTTTCTACTCAAAATAAAGAAATGGAGGTCAACCAAATAGAGAATACTTGTACATTCCTGCACGTTTTTAAGTAAGCCGTATCGACTGACCGACAGCTGACCTGTACAAGGCAATTTTAAATTTTCAGTAATTCTGTTTATACTCTACATAGCCATCATTATCACACAAAGCAATTATTTTTGCCTTATTATTTAATGTTATTCATTCCCTCCATAATTATGAGAAAAAGGTATTGTTTTAATCGTTGTACAAATAAGAAATGCTTAGCTTCTCGGCTTGCAAGAAATAGAGAACTTGTGTTTGTTACCCAAGGGACTGTTACTTACACCACCTTCTGTGTATGCTAATAGGAACATTTACTAATTTATTTATTTAATTTTATGTATTAAAATGTGCTCTTAGTCATACTTTTCTAAAAAAAGCCAAATCTTCCACTTGTAACATAATAACTGGTTGCTATGGGAATTATTATGATGCCCTGAAATGACTTTGGGTGAAAGAGAGATGAAATCTTAAGAAGCAAGGATATTCTCATGCAGCTATAATATTGTCATGTCCCTAATGATAAAAATGATAGAAGAAAAAACAGAAGCTAAATGACACACCGACAAAATGTTTTTAAGTAGAACATTTTTCAAAGTTTTCCAGAAGACATCAATTGCTTTTTAAGCAAATTATTTTGTACAGAACTCCAATGGGAACATTATAAAATGACCCTCTTCAGCCTACAATTAGATTAATCATGTAACTGAGGACTTGAATTTGTGCACATCCTAATTCAACAAGAACATCAGTCCCCATCAATTTACAGCAAGAAAAAGGCTCTGTGAAAGCAGTTTTCACATAAACACCTACCCTGCAATGGCTCCAAGTTCTTTCTGTTCTTAAGAATCATATTTTTAAGTAATACTATTTTTGAAAAAGGGATTATCTCTTAATAGATAATTTAAAAAATTAAATAGAGGTAAAAATATTTACTATGAAAGATGATTTATTGAATTGAATAACAGAAGTCAGAATATCTGAAAATTTCCCTTATACATACATAACTTGGTGTAATAAAATTGCAGGTCTGGGATGTTTAAGTTACATGAAAATTGATGAGGGTGCTTTTGTATCTACTCTATGATTTGATGGCATGATGTTCTTTTTTCTGTCTTGTGTACTTAAAATAAATGTAATTGCAATATGAGAGGATGCATTAAGCCATCTACGGTCTCCTTCCTAGAGTGAAAAAGTCATTTCTTACAAGTAATCAATACCAGCACAGATATTCATTGGAATAAATGGGAAAGAATTGACAATCTCCCTTGTCTTCATACTTTACAGATACTGGGAGCTGTGAGGTTTCCACACACATATGGAAGTAAATTCAATTTCTCTGGCTTCTAGATAGAATAACAACAATCATGAAGTGAATAGGGATTGAACATCAAAATCGTGGGACCACTCTCCATTAGAAGGAGGTAGTATTCCTCTTAGGATTATCGTGGCTTTTTCAGGAGTAACGTCATAGAATCATAGAATCATAGAATCATAGAATGGTTGAACAGGACCATAATGATCATTTAGTTTCAACCTCCCTGCAATAGGCAGGGCCACCAACTACTAGACAAGGCTGTCCAGAGCCATATCCAGCCTGGCATTCAATGCATCCAGGGCTGGAACATCCACAACCTCCTTGGGCAAACTGTTCCAGCGATTCACCACCCTCTGAGTGAAAAACTTCCTCCTAATATATCACCTAAACACCCCGTCTCAGTTCAAAACAATTCTCCCTTGTTCTATCACTATCCACCCTCATAAACGTTTAGATGTTTGTTGTTTGGGATAGTTTGAACACATGCAGACCTCAGTTCACTTAGAATACTTCAGGCATAACTAAAAGCTATGTAAACTATGTATGTAGGAAGGGAACTGCAATTGCAGTATTGCACTCGGATACCTTAGACTTGCCTACACGTTTAGGTGTAGGTGTTTCATAAACTCTCAGAAGGAATTCTGGCACCTCCTGAAATCACTAGCAGTTCTTCGGCTGACTTAAAGTGCACTAGAATGGCACCCTTTAAACTCAGGGGAGGGTAAAGGTGAAGAGAACTTACATGTTACAGCTCTATAAGCTGTCCGGCACAAATAGATTTTATTCTGACCCTAAGCAGAACTGGAATACGAACAACAATGATAAAGAAGAAATTAAGTGAGAACTGTCAAATAATTTAGACATTGTATCAGCTTTTACATTTGTAATGTTTTGTATTATACTTGCAATTTCAGGTATATTTATCAGTCTGATACATACTACTTAGTCTGACACCAGGGAGGTTTCATTGACAGCAATTAGTATTATCCATGCTATCAACTCAACATTTTTCATTGCAGAAAATATATGGTTAATCTCTTTTAAATTATGTGGACTGCTTGAGGAATAACTTGCTCTAAAAAATGCACTGGGCTGATTTTGGAACTGCAGGGAATGCCTTCCTCATTTGTTACAAGACAGTTCTTTCATAATATCTGAGCCAAGCAGGAACTCTCTTCATGCCTCTTTCACATCTAATGATTTCATAAACTAATGATTCCCAAGCTTGCAGAGGTGACTGAACTTGTATATTTTTACAAGAATAGAACAGTCAGATTTGAATTTGTTGATGGAGATTGCAATGGATATCTTAAGCATTGTGATGTTTAACTGTGAAGGCAGATATGCTGAATCTGTACCTAAGAACTGAAATAATGATTTTAGTGGATAAATACCAAAGATCAGCTTTTTCTTTTCCTACTTACAACTCCTTTAGTATATAATCTTGCAGGTACGCACTTGAAACACTTCCAAGATGAGATGTCTTAAGAAATACAGACAGAAGACCATTCAGGATGTGATTTCTGCCAGGCAAAAAATGTAGAGCCTGCAGGAGAATTTTGACTGGCATTACTCAGAATTGCTGGGAGAAAGAGGATTAGACAGACTAGCAGAGCTTCATGGTGAAAATCTTATTCTCTGGAAGACTTTAACTAGATATAGTGCAGTAAAGTCTCGGTGTGTCTGTACTTAGATGCATATTTTTTATTTCTTAGCAAAAGCAACAGGTTTAGGATACTATGCTAGTCTTTACGATGCCATGTTACACAAGGAAACTAGCACATAATCCTGAACCATGTAACCTGAACACTTTACATGATTTTTAGACTAGTCAACCAGCTTTAAGAATTGCTGAACGTATACATATTCTTTTATTTGGACCTAAATAACTACCAAGATCTAGATGAATGTTCTATTATTGAGCTATCTTGTTTTCTCTTCTTAGCCTACTAGACAGATATCAATAAAATGTTCTGGATATTTACTACTTTGACATTTCCTAATCTTTGCTTTTGAGAAAAACAGATGAAATTTAGGCAGATTTGTGAAGGTATATACTATAAGGAAGTATAAAAAAGAATCTTATAGGCTGAGCTGATTTCATTCAAATCATGCTTGGACCATGTACTAGTCACAGTATATGCTTTATAGAGTTATGAACAACTGCTTTCAGGGCTGAAACACAAGAAGAGTAACATCTCATAAAAAATATCTCATGAACAGATATTAGTGAGAATTTACTAATTAGTGAGAATTCACTAAGAACTGCAGCCACTTCCATCAAGTCAGAATGATGCATTAGTTTCACAAAAGCAAATATCCTAATAGTTTTATGTTTTTGTTCCTTTAAAAAAACGTTTTAAGAAAAAATATATTTAACAAGTTTTGTTGATTATATAAACAAACTATATTATATATTTTGTATGTGGCCCAAAACAATTCCTCTTCATTCAAGGAAGAGACCCAAAAAAGCCAAAAAATTGGACACCAATTATATAGAAGATACCAAAAGATTTTTCTGTCACAAACCTCCAACTAAATCAGCTGTGAAAATTGATCCCTATAATAAAAGAAATAATCAACATCATACCCAAATTTACGTCCTAAGAATTTTAAATTATTACAGTTATTAATTATTTAAATCCCTGCAAAATAAGAGCGCTATTAATTGTGTCATTTTTTTGTCAATTTTTGCTGTTCTGTTTTGATTCAGATACAGGATAAAAAAAACATCACATCCTGGAACAGAGAGACCATGGCCCAGTGGTTGGATCATAGAAAAACACAAAGTAAAGAAATCTAAAACTAATCTCGAGGTAAGAAAAGGTAACAGCTTTTGCTGAGTAAACAAGTCATTTCTCCCTTAATAAAACCCAGTGGTCTAATGATTTCCTCTGATCACTGGAACAGGCTGCCCAGGGGGGTTGTGAAGTCTCCTTCTCTGGAGGTATTCAAAACCCGCCTGGACGCCTACCTGTGTGACCTGTTGTAGGGAACTTGCTTTGGCAGGGGTTGAGTTGGACTCAATGATCTCTGGAGGTCCCTTCCAACCCCTACAATTCTGTGATTATATGATTCTGTGAAGAAGCCAGTGATGAAGTTTGTTGTCCCCAAGGTTCCTGTACTTATTGAATAGACACAACTTTACTGAGCGTGTGGCGTTGCTCTTCAATTTGTGAAGTAACTGCGATTTTCAAATTTTGATTATAGGTGGAATTCTTTCTATCAAATCACAATGCCATTAGTAGCATAAATTGCAGTTGTAGCTGTTAGGTCCATCAGGTTGCTTCCCAGCAGTCATGGAACTGTACGTTTTTAAAGATGCAATGAACACCATTCACATATACCAAACTCTATATGACATTACCAGTAAAAACATTTCCAATATCTGATCTAGCCACTAGATTTTACTGGTACGAGATACACTTTTAGTCTTCTTACTAATGCAGTTCCCTTTTAGCATTCAATGTATGAATATGTTTATAGTCACTTTTCACTTCTTCACTTAAAAGTATTTTTCTCTGTGTTAAAAGATCAAGTGAAGTCATCTGTGTATATAGCTTCCATCCTCAAAGAAAGTTTATCTATTATAATTTCATTCTGCTAAATATGTGAAATGTTTTGATTTCCAAGACAAGCAAACATACAAACAAAACAAAACAAAACCAACCAAACAAACAAACAAAACCAAACATTTACTGAATACATAGAGCATTTGAAATATTTTGGTAGAGCTTCTTTCACCATTTCTTTATGAAGATATCCACCGCTTAAATCAGGTAAGATTATTATTACATCATATAAAATAGAACTTACAGGAGAAAGAGAGTATTGATTTGCCTTAAAGAGCTGTTTTCTGCAAAGCTCTGTGAGGTTTCATCTGACATTTTCAAAGCAGAATCTTCTGTTTTCCTTCCCTGCTCCAGATGATATTCTGATATGTGGATTACTTTACTAGGATATTACTTGACTTCACAACATTTCAGCATTTAATCAGATCTCTGTTATGCTTTGACAACACTGTGGCACTGAGATGTCACTTTAAGTTAACTAATTCAAATATTCAAATATCCTCCCCTATAAAGTTGTCAACTGAGACTTTGGTTCCAAACACCATGAAAAACTGAGTACCTACACATGAAAACTGTCTCCGTCTTCTGGCTGCCCACTTATTTATCATCCTCACTTTTTTTTAACTTATCAGTTTTACCCCAGTCACTCAGTTTCTCATCTACACACAAAAAAGTGGCAATCAGAAAGACACATCCTTATCTGCAAACTATCCTTTAGTGCCCCAGTGGTGCAAGTGGTAGGAATGCTGCCTTGCAACACCAGGGCCCTGGGTTCGCATCCCCCCTGTGGCGCAAGTGGTAGAAGTGCCGCTCTGCTACACTGAGGCTGGAATCCCAGGGGGTTGGACTTGATGATCTCTAAGGTCCCTTCCAACCCGCACCAGACTATGATACTATGATGAACACTTCAAACTTTTATCACTTTTAACTTAAGTTAATCCCCCTAAAAGTATGTGTTACCCTGTGACATGAGGGAGAGGATTTCATGTGCAATAGTACTCTCACTGAAGGCCCAAGGTCTTGCCATGTGTATGCCAATATGCTTGACAAATATTATAATCTGTTTACATTTGCTTCTTAGGAATCATAGAATCATAGAATTGCTCAGGTTGGAAAACACCTTGAAGATCATCGAGTTCAACCACAACCTAACCATACTACCCTAACTAACAACCTTCTGCTAAATCATGTCCCTGAGCACCAGATCCAAACAGTTTTTAAACACATCCAAAGATGGTGACTCAACCACCTCCCTGGGGAGCCTATTCCAGTGCTAAACAACCCTTTTTGTAAAAACTGTTTCCTATATCCAACCTGAGGCCATTTCCCCTCATAATGTTACCTGTTACCAGGGAGAAGAGACCAACCCCCCTCTTGCTGTAAACACCTTTCAGGTATTGGAAGAGAGCAATAACATCTCCTGTCAGCCTCCTCTTCCCAGACCAAACAGCCCCAGTTCCTTCAGTCTCTCCTCATAGGGCATATTTTCCAAGCCTCTCACAAGCCTTGTTGCCCTTCTTTGGACCTGTTCCAGCACCTCCATGTCCTTTCTGTACTGAGGTGCCCAAAACTGATCACAGCATTCAAGGTGGGGCCTCACCAGTGCTGAGTACAGGGGCAGGATGCCATTGGCCTTCTTGGACACCTGGGCACACTGTTGGCTCGTATTCAGCTGACTGTCCATCAGCACACCAAGGTTCCTTTCCATCAGCAGCTTTCCAGCCACTCCTCCCCAAGTCTTTAGGGTTGCCTGGAGTTGTTGTGACCAAAATGCAGGACCTGACACTTGGCCCTACTTAAACTCAGTTAACCTTGGCTCATTGATGCTGTCTAGGTCCCTCTGTAGTGACTTTCTCTCCTCTGGCAGATCAACACTCCCTCACAACTTGGTGTCATCTGCAGACTTACTGAGGGTGCACTCAATCCCCTCATCAAAATCATTAATAAGGATGTTAAATAGAAGCGGCCCCAGTACCAAGCCCTGCGGGACACCGCTCATGACCCGCCGCCAACTGGATTTAACTCCAATGATGACAACTTTTGGGGCCTGGCCATCCAGCCAGTGTTTCACCCAGCAGAGTGCACGCCCATCTAAACCATGGGCAGCCAGCTTCTCCACAAGGATGCTCTGGGGGACAGTTTAAAAGGCTTTACTGAAGTCCAGGAGACAGTCTTACCCTCATCCACTGAGTCACCTTGTCATAGAATGAAATCAGGTTTTTCAAAAAGGATCTACCATTCATAAACCCATGCTGACTAGGCCTTTAACTGGTCCATAATGGCTGCTGAGATTATCCATTCCATAACATTCTCCAGCACCTAGGTGAGACTGACAGGCCTGTAGCTACCAGGATTGTTTTTTCAGCCCTTTGTGAAGTTAGGCGTCACATCTGCCAGTCTCCAGTCAGCCAGAACATCTCCGGTCAGCCAGGTCTGCCAAAGAATGATGCAGAGTGGCTTGGCAACCACATCCACCAACTCCCTCAGCACTCTAGGTTGCAATCCACCCGGCCCCACAGACTTGTGAGCATCCAGCTTTTAGAGCAGGTCCAAAACCATCTCAACATGCATCATGCAGGGCCTATTCTGTTCCCCATCCCTATCTACCAGTGCAGGGGGCTGTGTTCCCAGGGACTAACAAGAATGAGGCTAAGAAGCTATTAAGCACCTCAGCCTTATCGTGATCCTTGGTCACCAAGTTTTCCTCGACATCCAACAAGGGATTGAGATTCTCCCTAGCCCTCCATCTGCTGTTGATGAATTTATAGAAATATTTCTTGTTGTCCTGTACCTTTGTGGCCAAATTCATTTCTAGCTGGGCTTTGGCTTTTTTAATTTTCTCCCTGCATGGCTTCACTACGTATCTATAATCATCTTAAGTAGCTTGCCCACTCTTCCAGAGACTGTAAGCTTTCCTTTTGCTCTTGAGATACAGCCAAAGGTCTTTGTTCAGCCAGTCTGGCCTCTTTGCCCATTGGCTCATCTTCTGTGACTTGGGGACGGTCAGCTCCTGCACCTTTAAAGTTACTTCCTAAAAGTATTCCCAGCCTTCCTGGGCTCCCATGCTCTCCAAAACTACCTCCAAAGCAGCCCTCTCAACCATGGTCCTAAAGAGGTTAAAGTCTGCCCTCCAGAAGTCCAAGGTAACAGTTCTGCTGACTCCCCTATGTGGTTCAACAAGGATCAAGAAATCTAGCATCTCATGATCACTGTGGTCTATACAGATGGTCTCCAACATTTACACTCCCCACAAGACCTTTTATGTTAACAAAAAGCAAGTCCAGGATTTTGCTTCCTCTTGTTGGCTCCTTCACCAGCTGTGTCAAGAGGTTATTTCCCACACACTCTAGGAACCTCTGGGACTGTTCCCTATCTGCTGTATTATAAATCCAGCAGATGTCTGGGAAGTTGAAGTCCCCCACAAGAACAAGGGGTAGTGACCGTGAGACCTCTTCCAACTGTCTATAAAGTGTCTTGTCAACCTCTTCATCCAGGCTGGGTGGCCTGTAGCAGACTCCCACAATAATATCAGTCTTATTGGCTTTCACTTTTATTCTGATCCATTATCTCTCAGCCCTATCATCACAATCATTAATTTCCATATGTTCATATTCTTTCTTAGCACAGGGGGCTACACCATCACCTTTCTTGCCTTGAATTGTATGCTCACATAAAAACTTTGACTGAATTTCTTCATAACCTAAAGAAAAGCAAAAGAACTAACAAACTTTTGCATCTTGTTAGTGGGAAGTGTATTGCTCACTTTACAACCCAGTCTGCATTAAGTTTAGCAAGATCGGATATCCTCCTCCCTCTGAAATCCAAAATCTTAAAATGTTAATTCTTGTATAACTGATCTTTTCGGAGAGATAAACTCTCTGAAAAAAATCAGACAGCTTAAAAAAAAAAAAACAACAAAAAAACACCCTCACATCATGCCTGACTGATATCAGCCATCTACATAAATGAGAATTTTCAGAGTTTCTGCACCCTTGCCTAAATTATAAAATAGGAGTGATGGAAGATTCCCACTGGGAACAAACAGAATCAACAGAAGACCTGGCACCATAGTGCTCTGATCCCAGAGGAGAGGCAGGTAAAGAGCTGGGAGAAAAATGTGTACTTTAATCTTTCTAATGAATATTTTCTTCTCTGAACATGCTATGTTATACTCTCCACACTATATAAAACTTCAGTTTTCTAATAGTCCCATAAATGTTATTGGTATACGACTCACAGAAGTACAAAAATTTCACAAGTGTCTGTTAATTAACTGGCAGCTACTGCATTTGTCTTCACTTCCTGGTGTGCTTACATGAAATCTGCAACCAGTGAAGGCACTAACAAAGCCTTTAAAAATTATGCAGGAATTTTGTGTTTAGAAATGTCCTGATCTTGGCAGGAGTTCTAAACAATGTAGTGTATCTAACAGTTGTTGATTAACAATTCCTAATAAAAGTTTCTCTTAGAAATGTCCCTACTCTTTCAGGTCTGAGTGATCTGTAGAACGCATGTGTTACAGACTTTATATTCTACAGAAATGTGGTGTTCCTGGTTTTTTTTTGTAACTACAGTTAGTGAAGGAGACTCTCCTCTTTTTATATGTGTTTTATTAATAGAACCCAATGGGATGTACCTCTGTCTTCAACATCCAGTTCATAACCTTTCCCTTATTTTTGACTTCACAATCACATTTCTCAGGATATTTGTTTGCAAATGGTTGAAAATCCACTCACATCTGGACAAATGAATGACAATGGATCTCAAACCTACATGCAGCTATAACAAGATATATTTCATAGAATCATGGAATCATAGAATTGCCTGGGTTGAAAAGGACCTCAAAGATCATCTCGTTTCAACCCCCTGCCATAGGCAGGGCCACCAACCATCAGACCAGGCTGCCCATATTTCTTTACATATTGTAGCCACTTGCTGAATAACATTTTCTTCTGTTGTTACAGCTGGTAATGTGAAATCAGTTTGGGAACAGAAGTTAGTAAATGTGAATGAATACTGTTGCCATACTGACTATATAATTTAATCCACATATTCATTCAACAATTTCCATTCAGCATAAAATGGGAAGAAATGCAACATAAACCATTTACATATTTGTTATTAATATTTGTACAGGAAGCCTTCTAGCTCCTTGGTGGATTTGCATTCCTATCTCTGATACTAGCAAGTTCAACTGTACCTCTGTCATCTTGCATTTGGAGGCCTGGAAGGACTGACAGAAAGTCTCTGTAAAAGATGACAGTTTGCATTCTCAACAAAGGTACTTCCTGTCTTCACATTTGAGCCACCAGTCCATTTGATACATCAGTCACAGACCTTAAGCATAAAAATCTGTCAAATACCCTTGAAGTATATGTTCATATGCTGAGTTGGTAAAGTGCTTCTCAGATAAGAGCATTTTAGTTATTTAAGGGCCGCTTCTGCCACCAGGAGTATTTTTATATTAGTAAACCCCATTTACTGATGACACCACAAGTCACAGTCAGAAGTCCAGACCAAGAAGAAAAAAAACAAAACAACAACAAACAAAAAACAAAAAACAAAAAACAAACAAACACAGAAAAAAAATTTCAATAAGAATTTTACTGAATTCTTCAAAATCCATGCTTATAGTACAGGGTATCAAATTAATGTACAAAGACATCTGTCACTGGAGATATTGGTCATGTATTCCCCATCTTGTTCAACTATTTTAATTATCTCAGGTTAAGTAAAGGAAGAATCTTTCTCCCTGCCATAAACAAAAACCTGTCATACACTTCAACAGGAGTGATCATGCACCCATTCAGTATGAAGAGATACTAATGAATCCCTTGACTTTCCTCATCAGCACCCCCAAAAAGATCACTCACATCCTGTGTAGTGTGGTATCTGAAGGGAGCCTACAGAAAAGCTGGGGAAGGTCTTTTTATAAGGTCATACAGTGACAGCATGAGGGGAAATGCCTTTACAAGAGGCAGAAGAGGGTAGATTTAGACTAAATATCAGGAAGAAATTCTTTACTGTGAGGGTGCTGAGACACTACAGCAGGTTGGTGCCCTCCCCCTGGAGGCATAAAAGTCCAGGCTGGATGGGGCATTGAGCAACCTGGTCTAGAGGGAGGTGCCCCTGCCTATGGCAGGGGGCTTGGAACTAGATGTTCTTAAAGGTCCCTTCCAACCAAACCATTCAGTGATTCTATGATTCTATGATATGCCCCCTTCCCCATGTAGACCGTGACCTTTATTCTACCTGTCTACATCCAAGCACTCTAACTTTAGATGTCTAATCAGCTCCAGCTTTTTTTTTTTTTTTAATAGAAAAGGGAGAGAGAGCATTTACAGATCATGGTGTAATTTTTGGTGAGTAGAATGGCCTCTACAGTTTTCTTGTAGGGATAGAGGGTAACTGTGCTTCCACTTTGGTTAGGTGGAAGGTAAATCTAATAATCTCAGGTGACATAGGCTCAATCTGCCTTGAGCTCATCAATCCCCATGCAAAACTTTCAGAAAGTTGCAAAAGGTTAAAATAAAGAAAAAAGACTTAGGGTGGGGTTTTGCTATTCAACACATGGAAAAAAGAAAAAAACAAACGACAAACTCACAAGTCCCAAACTGTACAGTTCCCAGCCTTAAAAAGGAGCATGGCATTTGGTTCACTGCATCTCACTCAACAACCAGAAGTTCTCCTCCAGTGCAGTACTCCCACATGCTGTAGTTACTAATGCCATAGAAAACCTGTAAGTCAGGAATTCTCTGACTGAACTAGGTGGACAGCTTTTCACTGCTCGCCCCTTCTCTACTTCAGGATTTTATATGTATCTTTAAGTACATAAATAACATTGATTTTTTTTCCATGTCACCAGTGTTCCCAGAAATTCACATTAATGTTGTGGACAAGCAGAACTATTCATGAACACTCAGTTTTGCACAAAAGTTTGAGATCTCCTGCTACCTACGCATGATACTGCAAAGCACATGTATGGTTTAGGAGGACTGGAGAAATCACTTATGCCCGGTACTTTTTATATCTCTACTTTTTAACTTTCTTTCTGTTACTCTTAGGATCACAGACCAAATCCGGTTCTGGCGTAGTTGTTCTCAAGCCAGTGAAGTTACTACAGGGATGAATTTGACCCATTTAAAGCTTTTCAAGAACCCAGGTAACAATAAATGCCACAACTCTGCCACAGTTCTAATGCTGTTCAGCAAAGGGATGTACAATACATCTTTGTCTTCTTCCTGCTCATAACGAGCAGTGTAAGGTCATCTGCATCATTAACATTTGCAGCTGATGCATTTGTGTAGTCTGTATACACTTCTTGGAACTGCACAGACCTTCTCATTGTTTTCAGAACCTTGATTTTTCTTAGCATTATCAACATCCAAATGTATTTAAGGATGAAACTATTAGAAACACAATTGGTGAATTAATGTCATGAGGACTGCTGCTGGCAGCTCATCAATTTTTGATATGCCACTCAGACAAATGAAACATAAGCCACCCAGAACAAGGGGACCTTTTGACACTTCAAAGGAAACCCCTATGGGTGGTTTCCTCTTGAAGCTGCACTAAACTGGCTCAATCTCCTCAGCTGGAAGCTGCCAATGTCTCATTAACCCCTAAACAGGCCCTGCATGAGCTTTTCTTTTCAGCTATAATTATGCCATGCACTTCTGTTATGCTGTACTGAATTGCAACACTGTCACCAGCACATTATAAACATCCACCCTAATTGAAAAGCAGATTAGACTCGTGTTAATTAGCCAAAAAGCCCGCCCACTTGCATGCATTATGATTGCCTCTTAAATACTGAGGATGTTGAAATCCCTCAGAAAGACAAGGCAGACTTAATTGCAATAACCTGCAAATTAAGTTTAATTTACTTTAAATTTACCGGTTTAGCAGGCTCATTTGATGGCGTTAATGTTCTAGCAAATTAATTATCTGAATTAGTCATGCCTGCTGGAGTTTTGCAGCAGAATACGTTGTACAGTGGCCTATTAATAACAGACAAACAGGACAGGATTAATGAGAAGATTACGGTAAAGTTCTTTTTTAAAAATAGGGATCTTGCATGAATTCAAATATAATCACCAAAGTGCAAATACAGACACATAATATAAACAAACTGAAATTTATTATACTCTATGGCATGCCATCTAAGAGAAATGGTAAAACATTACCCGTGAAATATTTGATAGAAAGAGGCCTCTTCTATGCACTCAAGTAGATCGCTTCTCACAGCAAACCATTTCCCATTAACTGGTATCTCTACAAGACTTCAAATATGTAAGTGCTTTTGAGAGTACTTGTAGTACAGAGAGAGAGGAGATAAATTAGAAATAACATCTCATACGTTAATTCCATAGTCCACTTTGTAGCTTATGAGGCAGTAGAATTGCTTTTTTGTATTCCATTGCTAACCACAGTCTGCTCCAGTTAAAAACAAAAACAAAAACAAAAACAAAAACAAAAAAAAAAAAAAAAAAAAAAGAGAGAGAGAGAGAGAGAGAGATAGGGAGAGAGCACAAAGAAGACCTCCACGGAGATATAGCTGCAAGTAAACTGTAAAAGAAGCATCCTTGCTTTCTCAGCTTTCTACACATACAACAAGAGGGGGAAAAAAAATCTCTTCTAATAGCCTTTGGAATAGCTCTGAAAATAAAGATATAATTGGCCTTGTAAACAATGTCAAGGTACAATCATTCACCCAGCAGAAAGTGCTGGTTAACACTGTGGGGGAAATGAAAATACTAGTTACAAATATCCCTTTTAGATGATCTTGATCATGAAACTTTAGTCTGCTTACTTGCTAAGTATTGCCTCTTCCATTAGGGTCCACAGCCATCCCAAATATAATGAGGTATATTCAATTCAACTCTGGCTCCCTGGGGAGGGCAGGAATAGCCTATGGGAGCATAAAAGATAATCCATGATGAATATGAAAGGAATGTGATTGAAAATAAGATTCTAGATTATTTATTGGACTTTGTATGTTAAAGCCATCATTCACTGACAGTAGTTGCTTCTTGTTCTGGGTTCAAAGGGCTTTCAGGCTCTTGTGTGGCACTGGCAAAAAAAAGGGCCAAATGTACATCATCCTTGCATAGACTGTATTGCATGGAAAATAAAAATGTCACTCTTTGGAAAGAAGGACTGAATGATGCATTCCTTAAAAACAAATTACTTCATTACAGAATGAAATGTTTGGTGAAAGTAAAAATATTCATAGTGTCTATATGGTACATATTTTAATTTTTGAAGAAAAAAAATGAAAATAAAAGAAATGATTTCAATATTTTTTTTGTATTATAATGATATATCATGTAGACTCTTTCTGACTTCCTTATTATTTCTTCCTCTGTCTTTCAAATAAAATTACAGTTTGAAGCACTAAATGAAACCAGCACAAAGGCAACCATTATTAAAACCAGGCAGAAAAATAAAAAGAGAGAAAAAAAAGAAAAAAAAAAGAAGGAAAGTAATTCCACTTTAAAAAGCTTCTACATGAAGGGCTGAGATGACTTTAGTAAGAACCCATTGGGAATTGGAACTGAACCGGGAAGAAAATGGATTCCTGTGACACATAAACAAAAGGCAAATGACTAATATATTTACATATAACATGTGGTGTATTCATTGCACACCATGGTGACAGAATTGTTTATTTCATTTATAATTTATACAGCAAAACCTTATTATATGTGTAACTAATTTACCTGATGATAATATACAGTAGAAGAATTAGGTTTCCATTATATTCTGTCATTAAGAACAAAAGATTTTCATGTGTTGGTTAATTTTTTCCTCTTGGTTCCTATCCCACAGCACACACCCTGCATGTGAGTATGTATTTCTGAAATCATTATGATGCTGAGCTAAGTAAAAAGTGGCAAGGAACTTCTAAAAAAAAACAACAAAAACCTGTAAAATCTCTCACACATGAATCCACTTTAAATACTCTTCAGTTTTAGAATTTCTTATGATATCAGTAACGACAATATACAAAGAACCTCTTACAGGCAATGTGTATGCACCAAAAAAAGAAATGTCAGAATAAATATAGGCTCCAGAAGCGCTTTGCTCTGAGAAGGGGAAAAAAAAAATCAAACATCTTACCAGAAGCAGCATTACAATGTGTGACTAGACAGTTCATCTCAGACTACAGGGAGCGGGTGGGTGGGTAGGCAGTGATGAGGGAATTATCTTGATGTATTTTCCACTGTGGCACACAAGACAGCGCAATTCTCTGAAAGGAATTGTTACCACCAAGCCAGTAATTTCCCTCTGTGGTGTTACAAAGTGTATGCATTACAAAGGGAGTGAAATAGCCTGCAAAGTACTATGTATGTTTCCAGTACTAGAGCATATATGACCTTGAGTCAATTCGAATATTCTTATCAAAACACGAATACTGTGCCAAAAGAACATGCACATGTACATGTTTTGAACTTATTTCTTTGTTACCCTCCAGAAAGCAAAAATCTAACAAATCTGTTAAGATGCCCAGCTGCTTAATCCTTCAAAAATCTAATTTGTATTGCACAGTGAATTCAGCCAATTGCAGAAAAAAGATGTCTGAAGAGAAAAATGTTTTTAGATGATAAAGCAATATTTTCCTGTAACTTGGAGCTGTTAAGTACTTTAAATACAGTGGATCACAACTGCTCAGCAGAAAACTCTATGAGAAGCTTTGGTAGTTTCAGAAGACTTTGTTAATGTAAGACTTTTGTTTGGATAAAGTGGTAAGCATTAGTGAAGCTGTACATAAAATGCTAAAACCTTTTACTACCTAAATGAACATACTGCACAAATATTTCCTCAGGAACAGCCTATCAGTTGCCAGATTTATAGTTTGATGACCATCAACACCAACAAGCCTGAAAGTTCAGGCACTGCATGAGATAGTGCATCTCAGTGAGCAGGTAACAAGCACTGTAAGTTTTTGGGAGCAGCCTGTGGTCACCTCAAGTCAGTCCTGACTAGAAAGTAGCTCTGCAGAAGAGGACTAAAAAGAAGTGTTCTGGTGGGCACTCAAGATGACCATAAGCCCACAGGGCTTTCTTGCAGGAAAGAAGGCTAACTTCCTCCATTGCTGTATCGGGCAAGACATAGCCAGAGGTCAAGGTAGGTGATGCTTACCCTGTAAAAAGCACTGGTAAAACAAATTTAAAGTGCTGGGTCCAGTTGTGGACTCTCCCAAAACACATGGAAGTACTGGACCAGCAATGGGGCAGGAAGATGATAAAAGTGCTGGAGTATGTCAGTTGAGGCTGAGAGCTGGGACTGATCAGCCCAGAGCAGAGAAAGCTTTCAGGAATTTGATGAGGAGGGATGTAAATGGAGCCGCACTCATCTCAGTGTGCACAGTGACAAGAGGCAATAGGAACAAACTGAAACACTGAAGCTTTAATTTAAAATTAAGGGAAGACTTTTTCACTATGAGAGAGGTCAAATTCTGGATCAGAATGACTACAGAGGCTGTGGAGTCACCTTTCTTTGAAATATTCAAAACCAAAACATGCTCCTGAACAACCTGCTCTAGAAGTCCCTTTTTGTGCAACAGAGTTTCTCTAAATCTCCAGAAATTCCTTCTTACCTCAGTAAATCAATACTCAGAAGAGTATTGAAAGTTGAGAAGCCTTAGCTGAATATTGCAGATAGTTTTACTCATGTAAATAGATTAAAAAAAAACTTGTGCATTCATTCTCCAGCTGCACTCAGATGAATAAGGACCTTGTCTCGTCAAGGCTGCTCTACTACTGTGCAGCATATACAATTTATTAATGATTCTGATACCCAAGGAGCATAAACCTCAGCTGGAACACACAGGATTATGCAGGACTGTTACTTCTGCAGAGTTTTGCAAGGGCTGGAAAAGGTCTAAATATCTGTGAAAGATCATAGAGATGCTTCCTTTCCCAAACATTGAATCTACATAATATTATGAAAAGAAGGGCTTGAGGGGTATTCACAATACATCACACATTTTTTAAGGGTTATAAGTTAGCAACCTAGGTTTCCTACTTGGAAAAGAACTGTGTTCTTACAGGAGATGCTTCAGAGCACCTGACTATGACTGTATCCATCACTGAAGCCTCCAGATAAACACCTAAAGACAGCATTAACACCCCATCTGGTATTTTAAACTTATCTAAGAATCAAAATAAAACTATTCACATAGTCACTGACATCAGAATATTTTCTCCATTGTTATCCTTTCTTTGTACATATCAGAAGGTGAGGCAACCACAGGTTCTGACAAAATCTGACATTTCGTGGTATGCTGAATCAACAGTAATTTCAGTATCATATCAGCAGTTGACTGAGTGTTTCCTTCTTGCATTCAGTTTTGTAAGAAAACATGAATTATGTTAATGTCTGTGTGACTGCAAGTGACTACCATACTTATATTCCATTCCCCTAAACACCATAAGAAAAGCCCTATCATTTATTACTGTTAAAAGTTCAAGGCCAAAACCCCTCCTAGGTAGTAGATCTTCTCAATATGACTCTCTCTTAGGATGCCTGTCACATATGTGTAGGTTTTAAAATTAGTTTTCTTCATGTCCATACATGAAGTCAGACACTGTAAAAAAGAAGATGGCTACAGAAAGATAGACTTTTGGTTGGTTGTCTAATGGACAGAATGGATTTCTGTTGAATCTTTTCCATTTCATAGTCCTCCCTACGCGGTGAAGAACATCAGTATCCAAATTCAGCAGTCTGGGAAGCCCAATGGGGTTTAGCTGTCACTATTCAGTTGCCTTTTCCTCTAAACAGTGTGTGAAAAACTCATGCAATCTGGTCTTGATAGTATAAAAAATAGCGATTTGTACTGTACAGTTGTTCTGGTATTGCAATGTTTTGGAAATAAATTTTATATCCAAGACATGAAACTTGTGTTCATTATGTAGATACTGAGCTATTCTCCAAAGAAAGAGACAAAAGAACATGAACATTTTCTCTACAATTTAAGAGACTTTAGAAGGAAAATCTTTTATTTTTTTGGCCAAAACTAACCCAGTTCCAAACTTCTCAAAAACTTTTAAAACTCATTTATTTTTCTTTAAAACTTAGAATAACTTTGAAGAAAACATTGGTAATTTTTTTTTTTAAATTTTATTTTTATTTTTTCACTCTAGCTTTGGTTTGGGCTGTGTTGGAATGGCTTTAGTAAAACTGATTATTTCTACTAGATCCATTTCTGGACACAAATATGAAGACTACAATCTACTTAAATGACAATTGCAAAAAATCTTTTTTCCTATATTTGAATGAAGTTTAATTCTTACTTAACACCAGAAAAGAGATGACAGTTGTTAAGAACATCACTCATGACAGTATAATAAAAGGGCATAAAGTGTTAGCTGCTTGTGCAGGAGAAAATAAACCTGTGAAGCACACAAGGAGAGGCAAAAGAAGATTGTCATGGTTTTGTAATTTTTGCTATTGGTGTTCCACATCATAACATCACATAGAGCAGAGAGAAGAAAAACTACACGTCCCAGAAGACCTCACTGTCAAAGAGGAAAATAAGACACAGAAGAGACGCTCAGTCTCACAACCTGGCAGCAGCTGTGGGTGTGCTTCCAAGCCATGCGTCTTTAATTTCAATAGACCCAGTTCACTTAGCCTTTCTTCACAGGGGAGATGCTCCAGGCTCTTCACCATCTTTGCAGCCCTCTGCTGGACTCTTTCCAAGAGATCCCTGTCTTTTTTGTACTGGGGAGCCCAGAACTGGACCCATTCTTCAGATGAGACCTTACCAGGTCAGAATGGAGGGGAGGATCACCTCCCTCGACCAGCTGGTCATGATATTTTTAATGTACCCCAGAATGCCATTGGCCTTTTTGGCCACCAGGGCACACTGCTGGTTCATGTCCAACCTGCCATCCACCAGAACGCCCAGGTCCCTCTCTGCAGGGCTCCTCTCCAGCAGGTCTTCCCCAAACCTGTACTGGTGCATGCAATTATTCCTCCCTAGGTGCAAGACTCCATGCTTGCTTTTGTTAAACCTCATCCGGTTTCTTTCTGCCCAGCTCTCCAGTCCATCCAGGTCTCGCTGAATGGCAGCGCATCCTTCAGGTGTGTCAGCCAATCCTCCCAACTTTGTATCATCAGCAAATTTGCTGAGGGAGGCCACAATCCCCTCGTCAAGGTCATTGATGAAGATGTTGAACATGACCAGACCCAGCACTGACCCCTGGGGAACACCACTAGTTACAGGTCTCCAACCAGACTCTGCACCACCAATGACAACCCTCTGTGCTGTGCTAGTCAGCCAGTTCTCAACCCACCTCACTGTCCACTCATTTATCCCACACTTCCTCAGCTTTGTTATAAGGATGTCATGGGAGACAGTATCAAAAGCCTTACTGAAATCAAGGTGGACTACATCCACCGCTCTCCCCCCGTCCACCCAGCCAGTGGCAATATCATACAAGGCTGTCAGGTTGGTTGAGCATGACCTCCCCTTGGTGAAACCATGCTGAATACTCTGGATAACCTCCTTTTCTTCCAATTGTCTGGAGATGGCATCTAGTACAAGCTGTTCTGTCACCTTTCCAGGCTCAGAGGTGAGGCTGACTAACCTGTAATTACCTGGATCCTCCCTCTTGCCCTTTTTGAAGACCAGAGTGACACTAGTTATCCTCCAGTCTTCAGGCACCTCCCCCATTCTCCAAGACCTCTCAAGGATGATAGAGAGTGGTTCAGCAATCACCTCTGACAGCTTTCTCAGCACCTGTGGATGCACCCCATTGGGTCCCATGGATTTATGAACATTGGTGTTGCCTAGGCATTCACAGACCACCTCTTCCCTGACTAAAGGGAAGTCTTCCAGTCCCCAGACACTCTCATTAAACTCCAGGGTCTGGGGAATAGACTCATTCCAAGAGGTTCTCGCATGGAGATAATTTCTACAGTTCAACTGGGAGGACAGTTGTGCCAGTACATGACCAGGAAAACAGTCTTGCAGCCGATTCCTATAAGAATAGGCAGATAAAATACCTATTCACAGGGGGGCCCTTGGTATCAAAGAGCTGGTTTACAGTGCCTACATCCCAAATAACTCAAAGTCATTAGATGTTTATTTTTAACTTCTTGCCTTCCTGCCTCTTCTAATTTCAAGAGATGTATATTTACAAACTTTGTTGCTAAGCACAATTGGGCCCAGCAGACAAGTCGGTAGCACCTTGGGGAAGTGTATTTAAGAAAGCACAGAAAAAGACAAATGGACAGAGTAGGAGTTAGAAATAAACACCAAAGAAGAGAAGTAGGAGAGGGAGGAAGTGGTGTAGCTCTCCAAGCAGAAATTTCCTTGCGGCCCATGGAGCATGCGGGAACAGTATTAACACTGTAGTCCATGGAGGACTTCACACCAGAGCAGGAAAAGCTCATGCTGGAGTAGTCTTATCCTGAAAGATGGCAGCCTTGGAAGAGCTTACTCTGGAGCATTTCTCGAAGGACTGCAGACTGTGGATAGGACACATCATGGAGCAGAGGATAAATGTGACAAAGAAGTAGTGAAGATGAACTGCTGTGGATGGATCACAACCCTATTTCCCTCCACTTTGAGTTGCCTTGTGCTCCTGCAAAGGAATCAGAATTGCTCGAGTTGGAAGCAACCTATAAAGGTTGTGAGAAAAAAAAAGTGGGTGGGAGGAAGGTGCTGGTACTTTTTTAATTAATTTTTTTGTCTTTGCTTCTCGTAGCTCTAAACTATTTTAACTGGTAATAAATCATTATTCCCCAAGACAAATCCATTTGGACCATGGCAATGTCTGGTAAGTGATCTCACTGTCTTCATGTTGAACCATCCTATTCTCTTTCCTTTTCCAATGAGGAGAAGGAGAGATAAACTGAGTCAGCATTTGGCAGCTGGCCAAGATCGATTAACCATACAATTTTCCTTTAACTCCTATTTGCCCATTTGCTTTTCTGTTATTAGTTCTCTGTATTTAAGCAATCCAAAGATTTATACTGAAATAACATTGAAACATTTCTATTCATCTATTTATCTACTTGTGATGAACAATGTATTTTTTGAAAAATCCCCTTTTGGAAGAAGTATTTAAAATCTGAGTCAAGTCCATGGTTTCAGAAAAGAAACGGATACATTTTGATATTGTCTTAAATGTTATGTTAATCTCACTTTTTTCTCAATACTGTTTATGTTTTTGGTGAAATTATTATTATTATTATTTATGAAAATTCCAGGAGTATAATATGCTTATGGAAAAGTGTTACATATCAATGTTTTCGTAGAATCATAAAATGATAGAATGGGAAGAGTCTTTAAAAGTATCCAGTTCCAACACTCCTGCCATAGGCAGGGACACTCTCCAATAGATTTCTTGTTTCTTGTCATTGTATTGACCCTATGACATACAAAAAAATTAGGTGCCATGGCAGCTATGGAAGCTTGCAGTCACAGATGTAATATAAATGAGAAAGTACAGTGTACTCTTCTCAGGGTGACAGTCTACAGTCAGTCCACAAGGCATTCTGGCCCATGGTGAAATCACAGTAGGAGAACCACGAACAGTAAAATCCATCTATAACTCCTGAAGAAAACACACAGGGCAAAGTAATCCAAAGATATGATCAGTCTCAGTGAATAAACACTACACTACTGCATATATAACTCCCACTTCTGTGTACTGTAGCTCATGTAGTTGAAATAGAAAAGAATTGAATTCTTTCATAGCCATGATAAAACAAGTTTTGATACTTGGAATGATGAATCAGAAGATCAGCCTTTACTCAGTATTGAGCTGTCCTGTGAGCTCTGAGCTTTCATCTTATAATCATAGAATGGCTTGGGCTGGAAGGGAGCTTAAAGATCATCGAGTTCCAAGCCCCCTGCTGTGGGCAGTGTTGCCACCCACTATTTTCCAAGGGCTCCATTTTGTCTTTAGAACAAAAAAGTCTTCTTCCTTCTTTCTCCCCTGATGAGGAGGAATGTTCCCAATTCATAAATCCCAGTCATTCTACATGGCAGCGTGAAGGACTGAAAAGGTCAAAAACTAACTTTCAAATGACTTAGATATTGTACCTGCTCATAATTAAGATATGCCAATAACAATAAAATATTTGAACGCTTCCCACAGTGCTGGAGTAGTCAGTGTATTTTTATGTAAAAACATATGCCTTAAGTAAAAAGGTACGAGTGGTATCTATTCCAAAGCAGAAAATGCACAAGAGATGAAAATAGAGGCTGATAAATATTCAGGTTGCATTATATATTGGACTGCATTATATATTGACAAATGGATAAAAGAGAACTGGCTGTCTTGGGGGTTGGTAATGAGATATGGACTCTTTCACCTTTAGGTCACCCATGTGATTCTCAACAAGGTCAGGAACGAAATGTGGTCTGAATTGGTGATTGCAATCCAGTTCCTCACTGCCAGATGTTCAGATAATAAAAATAACTGCAGCGACTGGCATTACACTACAGCTTTGTTGGGGAATCCAAATTAGCCTCCTCACTGGCTACTCAAAGTCCATGGAAAAGTGGATCCTCCAAAATCCAGGCTGAAGCATAACAGATCAGATGGCCGCTCAGATTGTATCTGTTCTATGGTTGAACAAATGGCTCCCATTTCTACAGTTATCAAATCAACACTGAATTCATTTCCATTGCAGATTTAAAACAAGAACAAAACTCAGTCTGTTCAATGCAAACATCGAAAATGAAAGTGAGTATACAGTTAACATACCCTTTCTTTCACGCAGGATTTATTGTTCACACTTAATTAGTATGTAATGGACAACCAGCACCATACCATTCAGTTTATTTCTGTGTTGTTGCCCGAGTATCTGAAGTTCCTTTCAGTGGACTAATCAGCCCTCTTTATTAGATATGACTGCATATTCATGATCCTATTGGGATAGATAGATTTTCTGTAGTTTGATAATAAAAAAATATGCTAATGGGTCTCCTTGCTCTTGATTTCTTGTATGAAGAAAGTGTGAGCATTAATTACCCACAGGTAGAGTAAAAACTATAAAGGTAAAAGCCTTTCCCATGCAGTATACCACTCAAATGTAATAATTCCTGTGATGCTTATTTTAGTAAATGAATCAGTCATACTGAGCCAAGGAAAGGAACCATCTATTATTATGCTATAAATGTTAAAGGCTCTATTTAGAGCCTTTATCTCTAGAAGAAACAAAGCAATTTTCACTGATATTTGTATGACATCAACAATAGTACCTCACTATATAGTGAATAGACATTGCAGTTGCAGTTTGCCCAATGTTTTTTCACTGGTCATCAGGGAAATTCATGTAAAACAAGCGAAAAACATAGATATGTTTGCATCATATTAATAAGAGGAGAAAGCGAGGTAGCTGCCAATTGGCAGCAGAGTATGTTTTGGTGGTTTGATAAGGATACTAAAGAGTTTATGATGTGACAGATGTTTCACTACACTATTGTGAAATGAATAGATTATGAGAAGTAATTAGATGTACATTGGAATCAATGCTGTTATCATCGAGGCCTTCGGGCGATGCAATAGATGAGAGTCATGGCAGCAGGTGGTCCAATGGCTCGGAGACAGGAAGACACACCGCAGGAGACTGAGTGACAGGTTTCACAGATCCAGGGGGTGAGAGATCTGAGCTATTGCCTGCATTTGTAATCTTTACTCATGTATAAATAATAACAACTACACTATTGACTTCATATGCTATGTCATAGCCTCTGCTACCCCCTACACACACACACACCATTCTGGAACTATTTCTCTCAGTAAAAGCTTTTATTTCATTTTCAGGTGAAAAAATATGCATGCATCCCTTAGATGCTAGAGCCAACTCCATGTTTTTTTTATTAAAACACCTAAATAAGAAATCTGACATCAGCTTCAAATACAGTGCAGTATATTCTGCATATTGTGTTTTAGTGCAGAAATGTGTCTGCATGTTTACACAGGACTTAGCAGAAACCGAGGGACAAAAGGTAGAGTTACTGTTATGCTGCTTTTCTTCAAGGTTTTCCCTATTTTACTTCTTTGCCCAGAAGGTCCAAAACTTAAAGAAACATCACTATTGTGCCTAAATTTACTTTGCAAAGGAACTGGCAAACTGAGTTGTCAAGGCGGATATCATATGAAAACTGCTGAATTTGGAATGATTTAGATCCTGACCATGCAACCTCAGTTGTTCTCTGTGCCCAGTGCTTTGACCTGGAATTTCTGGGCTCTCCTTCATCAGGTGAGGTGAAGGATAGCAACAGCAGGAACCTAAATTAAGTGCTTTAGCACTCAGCTTCTAACTCTGTGAGTGAATTTGAGTAACAGGAGGCAGCTCTGGAAAGCCCTTTGGTGCTCCACCTTGTCAGTTCCCATGTGCAAGTGTTCTCTGAACAATCTTATATTTTATTGTTGAGGAGAGAAATAGTGGGATAAAAGGGAATACTGAAACATAAAAACATTTATTTAAATATTCTGAGTGTAAACATAAATACCAAAATATTTATTTGAGGTATCTGAATATCAGCAGGAACAGTTAAGCTTACATTTGTGATGTGTGGAGGATACATCATTTGTTCTGTACAAATTCCTAACATGGATCGAGGTCCACACAATTTAACGGGGTGAAAAGAAGTAAATTACATTTTTAATATTTATCCGCCAGAGAAATGGGGTTTGTATGATGGAGTTTGTTAAAGGAGAACATGGGGCAAAAAAGTGCAGATACACATGTGCATTTATATATATGAAAAGCATAACAACAACTACATTGATTTAGTATTGCAATCTATGGAAACTTGACTTAGAAAAAAACAGAATTCATGTAGTCTGTAAGAATATTTAATTAACTGTCCCTACAGTGATGTTTATCTTCAAGTGGATTGGTCCAGGGGAAAACATAGAGTTTGGGACATTGTACAAATGCCAGACAGTCCCTTGAGATCAGAAGCATATGTTTTCCCTGTGTGAGACAATATACAAACAATTACCCACTTATCAACAGATATCTCCTATTACTCATGTCTTCTCACATCATATAGAGTTATTCCAATATACCACTACTGAAATCAATCACAGAATCATAGAAGAAGCTGTTCAACCTGTTGAGCCAACTTCCAGTTAAGTGACATCTTAGTGGGATAAGTGGCATCAAGGAGCAAGCTGGATATCAAACAGAGCTTATCCAGCGTGATGGGATTGCAAATCCAAATTCCCTTTTGAAAATCTTGATCACTGCATGTACCTCTACCTGCCATAAAGCTGCACATTTAAATTATGGGGCCTCAGGAGACTTGTATATTGGGATAGCCATTCTGTATCAAAAAAAGTGAGGAAACCTATTGTTTGGTTGATTGAATCTAACGAGGTTCAAGTTTCTGTACTGATAAACTCCTCTTGAATTATTTTGTTCCTCCTCTCCAAAATACCTACACCCTCTGGTACTGTAGAAAAAAATAAAGAAAAATAAAGAAAAGAAGAAAGAAAGAAAAAAAAAAGGATCTTTTCCACTGATATTTGTGCTTTTTTTGGCCTGATTTCTTCCCTGAGAGGGATGGGAGCAGTAGCACTATCACCAGTGAACACTTACTGCTTGCTTCAGAACTGAACTGGTCCAACTAATTTCAGAATATCAACTGTCTTTTGGGAGTTTGCTCAGAAAGAGCTTGGTAACCATGACCAAACTAGCTCTTGGTGAAATAAATTGCAAATATTAAACACATTAAAAATAAATGTGTGTCTTCTTTAAATTATACAGCAATATACAGTGCACAATAGAGTTCCCAGAAAGGGAAATGCTTTATTCCTCTAATTATGAATTCCGAGATCCTTCTTATTAGTTTTGGAATAGACAGATGTTCCAATTTTTTGGACTTCAAAGCATCCTGAGTACTACCAGACATTCAGTTTCTACCAGACATCCCAGAAAGGCCACCTGGAGGGAAGTTCTACTAATCAGATTTCATGGGTCAGTGAAATGCCCTGAGAGGAGGAAACTGAGTTCAGCTCTCTCCCTCTCCAAGCAGGAACCAAATCTCGGTGGGGCATTGTCTTAACTGTATTGATATTTCAGACCTCTAAAAGGAATGGTCTCTCATTTGTTCCTGAAGTCTTTAGTGCCAATGAAGATCTCAGGAAGACTGTGAAGTTTAACAGCCTCTCCCAGTTTCTTTACCTGCTACCCTGCTCTCACTTATAGCAGAATTAACTCTATTGCAGCCAAAATCAGTACAGGTAATAACACTTAAAGGAAAAGTTCCTCAGTAAGGTCACTTGAACACACCAATATGAGTCATTCTGAGATATCCTTCATCTCAACCTTCTTATCTCTTTCTCCTAGTATCCCTTGTTCACTATGCCTGTTTCCCTTAGCTCACCTTTCCTTACTTCTTTTTCCTCTTCACTTCTAGATCCCACCAACAGGTCACATCATACTTACATTTATATCATGTTCACGAACATATAAAGTAGTAAAAAAATCAGTGACCAGAAAGGAGAAACTCTAGAGAACTGGCTAATGTAAAAGCAGTGAGTCTCAGTAACTAAAATAGCACAAAAGAAAATCTTACGTTCTTGATGCATAGCTTTCCAAGTATCTGTCTTAAGCTTTGTCCCTAATTAAAAGTTGAGCTCATTTTCAAAGATCTCCATCTCATATAAATGCTAGAAAGTGCTCGTGTAAACACAGGTACTTGTCACAGAAGAATGATTAGGGTCATGCTTTTAGGAACACTGCTGCCTTAACTTGCAAATAATCTCGGATAAGACTTGTGTTACCCTACAATTTTTGAGTACTGTTTAGCTAAAAAGGCTGTTGGAAACAAAAGACAAAAGATAATAGGAGTCATAAATAATATCAGTTTCGTGACAGTAGGTCTCTTATGGTTAAGGTTCAAAGGCTCTTCTACTGTAAAAATGATGTTGAAACATCCACCATTTGCTGAACTTCCTGACAAAGCTCATGCCTAGAGGAAAAAATCAGTTGAGAGAGACTTTGAGGTTAATTACACAAGCTTTTATTTTGAGTTGCTGTGCAATAATAATTAATACATACTTAGCACTTGCCGTAGGTTTTGCTGCAGTCTTACCTTTCTAATATATGAGAGGCTTTTTGTCCTGTCACAGTTCCTTTGTTTTTCACATCATTGTTCTATATACTCATTCTTTTTCAAGAACTGCTTCACAGGCTCCTTTTGCTAGAATACTAATATTTTTACTTTGAGGAAGTGATGTCTCACAAATGCCAGGGAAAGCACTGTGACTACTATACATATCTACTTCTCGTATTCTAAATCTTTAAAAATCCCTACTCTTTTCATGGTATGCTTGTCTCTAGACATCAAGAGGTATACATTCCATACCAGCCATATTTGAACATGAGTTTGTGCATATGATATGCATGGCCAAACATAAACTAATGGCTTTAATTTCTCCAATCTTTTAACTGTCATCAGTTTAACGGCTAAATCTATTTTCACAGCAATACTGGGAGAGTAGAACTTTGTATTCAAAACGCACTGTGGTAGACTGACACTGACAATGCAAGAATGGTAATGCTCATGCTAGCACTGAACATAACTATCACAGAACTGTGATTGCTTGGATAAATTTCCTTGGATAAATTTTTGTATGTAGCTTCACCTTCTCTTTCTCTCCATCAAATAAACAGATATGATGGAGAAAGTAAACTTCTTCCATAAAACCTGTAATACTCAACATGGAAATAAGAGATGGTTGTAAAAATACTCATCTAAATTGCAAGATGTAGTAAGTGCTAAATGAGTAATGCAGTGTCTAACACTAATTACATGCACGTCTCTGTTTTACTTTTTACTAAATAAAATTTTCTGATTTGAACAACTCAAATAGCAAAGGTAGGAGCAATGTAAATTGCATTATTTTGTTCAGCTCTGAAACTAAGTCTAACGAAAAACAACTTAATTATGCTGGAGAGTTCATATGCAATTGCCTAGTAATTCCATCTACTCTTGGACTCCAGCATATCCGCTTTTCTTGCATGGCTAATATGACCTGGCCTTTCATAAGGCTGAAAGTGAACAAACAAACAAACAAACAGAAAAGATAGTTCTACATATGTTTTTTTCTGTCTGATTATTGAGAAGTAGCAGGAAGACAGCAACAATGCTAAAAGATCACTCGTGGTCTAACACAACTTTACATGATACCTGTTGTGTGTATGCTCAAATAATTGTGTTTCTAGGTCAAAGAGCACCTCTGACTCACTCCAGTTAGAGAGCTTGTCCAAAGGAAGTAACAGCCAGAAACAATGATGTTTTAGAATTATAAAAACAGCAAATAAATATTGTCTTCTACTATGAAAACTCTAAACCTTTGAGTCGGCATGCCTTAGTTTCCTGAAACTGTAAGAACATTGTTGGTTCATTTGATTTACTTTAGTAGAACTTTTTCTGCTTCTCTATTTTCTGCTTTTCATAACTGGTATATAAGATGCTGCTTCTACATATAACAGGCAAGACACAGTGACATGGAATATGCTGCCCTTTATTTGTTGGACTGTATAGTAGGGAAACTACAATTGCAGAATAAATTTCTGGTCAGTTTTCAGTTCCAGGGACAACAGCTTGCTCTGCACACTCCTTAATAAAAATATCTGAGTATAATTAGTTTATAAAACTAAATTAGCCATAGGAATTTTAAAGGAATCTGAACACTTTTTGACTTAAATGAATGTGCCACAGAATAAGATGTATGGAAGGTGCGCTGGAACTGGATACTACTGCAGTTGCAAAAAAGTTTTGTACAGACAGTCATATCAGTGACAGAACTTAGCTTGTTCTCTGATAATACCTCAGGTCAAACTGAGAGTAAGGAATCCTTGTTCTATCTCTGAAATAACTGAAACCATATAAAAATACTGTCTGAGAACTACATCACAAATTAATGTGTCAGACAGTAGTAACTTCTCTGAAATTAGTGAAATCAAACTAGTATAAATGGAAGTAGGATAATATCATGTACCAAGAGTTAAAGACAATGATGTATCCTGGTCACAAAGACATATCCTGGGTAGATGAACAATTAGAGGCATCTACTTTATGATAATGAATAATGTTTCAGAATGCTCTTAACTCTCTGCTGGCACTCTTTTCATCTGCACACAACAACAAAGCTAGACGCCTTTTTAGGATATTTAAACATACACAGCAATGTCTTGCTTTTAATGTTAGAACTAATAATAGATGCTATGTTCAAAAAATATAGGCAATCCATAAGATACGCTAATCAAGGAAGGAGTCATATGTACAAAACAAATGGAATCTTCCTCACCTTTGGCTTGTGAAAACAAAAAGGAAGGGATTTCAGAAGCATTGTCTTTAATCCAATTTACTTTGGATTTAATCTCCAAAACAAGGCTGGTCTGCTAATTCCCAATTATAATGGCACATGTAATCAGAGCCCTCATTAACAAAGACTTACTATATTGTCTATTAGGAATGGAAATCTGAAATGCAAATTCAGCAAATCAAAACATTAAATGAGCTCTACCCAAGATGCTTAGAGCTCCTGCCAGGGCAGCACATGCTGGCCAACACCTGCCCTGAATTCTCCCTCCAGCTGAATGTTTCATTCTGTTCCAGTCTTTGCCTCCTAATTGACCTGTTTATGATCTCTGCTACAATTAACATATGCTTATTAGTAATGGCTGGTTAAAGATTTCAAACTGCCGCAGTTTACAAAGTCTAATAGAGATGGCACACCACAGGAAAGATGAGACCACTATTTCCCTCATCAGCAATGTCTTAGTGGTTTGGTTTCATGTGATTCAAATGAGATAATTTTTCACATCATCTGATGTCTGAAAATCCATTCTAATTGAAACTGGAAATCTGCACACAAAGTGGCTTAAGGCTCCTGATGCACTAAATGAAAATCAGTTAGTGAATATAATTTTTCCCCCTTTAACCACATGCTTAGCTGCCATGGGAAAAAGATTTTCTTTTAAAAAGGGGAGGAAAGGGGAGACAGTACAGGAATAAAGGAGAGAGGGAGGGAAAAAAAACTGCCTTAAATAATAACACACACACACACACACAAAAAAAAAAAAAAAAAAAAAGAGAGATTTTATGTCTAATTCCTTAGTCCATTTCTTAACTGTTAATGAAGGTTTACAGACAGATCTATGAACAGAACAGTTGTGGGGTTTTTACACTGTGGCAAGAGAATCATAATTCTGACAGTACCAGAATACTGATCATTACTTTTGTTCATGTCCCTTATCCACGAAAACAGTCTTAATAATAATGAAAATATTCACTCCCTACTTTCCCCCCCCACCCCCAAAATACAAGCAGTTAAATACGTGAGTGAACTCTTATATGACAACCACTGAAAATATCTAATTAGTGCTAGTTAATCACATTACTTATAATTCTTTATATGGAAAAGAATATAACATTACTGTTGTTTTGGCAAGACAGTCTACTTTCATTAAATTTTCCTCTGTCTTGAATGTTTTTCTGTATTACTATCTCCAGCCTGCAGGAGCCAATGGGCAACACATAGATCTATTCCACCTGGTTTCTTTCCAGGTTCATTAGCAATGCACTAGTACAGCAATTATGTCTAATTCTTCTCTACTAGCTGCATTATTATTATTTATCTAAGTTTTTTTGCCCACTTTATTTGTTCCCTCTAATTTTCTCCCTTGATCTCACTTTATCATACCAGACTCTTAATCAGAGGATTGGACATTTTGTAGTCTTCCTTAACACTATCTTTGCTTATATAAATCACTTACTCCACTCTTTGAAATCTCACTCTAATGAAATTCCAGGAAAGAGAGAAGGGGCACGACAGTATTTGGGTCTTGTATTGCTCCTATAACACCAACAACTTCTTCTTACAGACAAACACAGATTATATATATATATATATATATATATATATATATATATATATATATAATTTTATTTTTTTGCGGAGACTTCAGTTCTAGTCCCAAATAAATTCGGTGGCAATTTTGTCTTTATTTCCTGAATGACATTTCTAAAAAACTAATGCTTTATGCTTCATTAAAAAAACATGCTCTCGACAACAATTCTTAAACTCAGAATGCAGGATTGTGCTGTTGGTATAATCCACACAGGCTTTGCAAAGGCATAACAAGACACTCACTGCTCCCAAAAGGTTACAGTTTAAGTCAGACAAATACAATAGGAAGAAAAGATTAGGTTCAAGCAAAGGGGAGGAGAACACCAGAGAGCAAATTTATGCTCAGCTGTATGCTGGACTTGCTGTCTTTATGAAAGGATGTAAAGAAGATGGAGGCTATATCGCTCAGTAAGCAAGGAAGAAAATAATAATAATAATAAAAAGGCATTACTGCAAGATATAGGAAGAGATACACATCAGAAAACAAAAGAAATAACCAAAGGAGTCTCCAAAAACTTGCTGTAACAACTCTTATGCTTCATAATACATGGATAGTTTTTGAGAGTGACGTTCCCATTGACTTTTCAGCCTTTACTCTAAAGCAGATAGAAAACTGGTTGCCTCAGATGTTTTGACGTCATCAAAGTGAATTGAGTTATAGTAACAACAACTGGATAGATTCCTTGACAAAAAAAAAAAAATGGTTCTGTGGCTCTCAGCTTGCTGGACATTATAATCAGCTTTACGCTCTGTTAACGATGCAAAACTGATTCAGAATTTTAGCACTAAATACAGAATTAGCCAAAACTACCTGCAATGCTCCAAGAACTTATGCCGCCCTTTCTGCATCTGGTTATTAACTTTACAGGACGTGTGACTGATCCTGCTTACATCAGAACTACCTTTTCACTTTTCACTGTAATAAAACCAAGTATGGGATTTAATTTACTGAAAATTAGCAAAGTCAGAGCTCTTACTTCTTAGAGCTGTTCACTAAGCCTCAGACTCTGACTGGCAGAGGGAAAGACGCAGGCAGACTGTGATTCATCCCATCCCAAGATATGTGTTAAAGACAGATAGTTTTGCGTTTTGTATCTCAAATGACTGTATGGGAAGGCTCGCTGTTGAATTCCAGTCACACACTTAATTTCAAATGGCTCCTGAAAAAGCAAGTTACTATATCCCCTGTAAGAGAAGCAAATTGAATTAGGAGTATGATCAAGGTAAATGGTGCAAAAAGCTTCTCATTGCTGGTCCTACTGCCATTCCGCCTAGTGCCACAGCTTTAAAATGGTTTGTTTAAATAGCCTCCTACTATTTCATGTATCCAAAGTGGATAGTATAATACTGTTTTACAACTAGCCTATGACAGATAGTTAAAAATCAGTAATATACTTAGATTCAATCTAACAGACTCTGTAACTGCTCAGCAGTGCATTGTGTGGGTGTACCACTGTGGTTTTTTCAAAGCAAGACACTTGAACTGCATTCCTGAAACTCATTGGTCAAGATTCTATATGAAGTTCTTGCCCACATTTATTAGAGATCAAAGAGTAAGGGAAAAAATGAGCGCTGGTACTTTTTAATTCTTGATATTAAATCAGATACAGAACAATGAGGTTATCTGATTGCTTAGAAATTCAAAGAGGAAGGAATTACTTGTAGCAAAACTCCTGTCTGTTCATTACGTTTGAGACTGAGATGTGCTTAAAGTTCTCAGAATCTTCCACAACTTAAGAAACTTACTTGGACAGCTGCATTACAGACTATTTGTGGCTACTAGCCTTAGAGGGTCAGAGTATGCTACCAAAAGTCAGCTAGACCAGGTCTCTGTGTGCTCCTTCCATTGCCCCAATAGGCAGGCTGAGTGTGTCTGTGTACATCCGAATTCTCTCGTGCAGGAAGCTGGAAGAGACCCTCCAAGAGTGCACCTGGCATGTGGGCAACAACTGCTTCCAGGTAACGATATTTAACAGAGATACCTTGATTTTAGCTTCCATGTTCAACATTGGGAGAACCTTTCTGCCTAGAATCACAGAATTATAGAATAGCTTGAATTGGAATGGACCCACATGGAACATCAAGTCCAACCCCTGGCTCCATACAGGACCACCCAAAATCCAGAGCGGGACAGCCCCTCCCCTCACTTGCTGGCAGTGCTGGTCCTGCCACACTGCAGGGTATTGTTGGCCCTTTGGGCTGACAGGGCACACTGCTGGCTCACATTCAGCTTGTTGCTGACCATAGTGATTCATCATGATACACCAGTCACAGAACTCTTCACAGTAGGATTCTCCAATTCCAACAGTGCCCTGGGACTGAGCCAAAACTTCTCGCTCCTACTGCTTGTTCCTCATGCTTCCCATTGGCCTCCATCCTCTCCAGATGCTCCATTCACTTATGGGAAGACTGCTAAAGTAAAGACTGCTTCCTAGATCTTCTCCTTGTTAGAGAACTAATCACAACATCTAACTTAACATTCTTATGAAGGAACATTTATGACTGAAAGTAGTCAGAGGAGATCTACTTTTCCAGCCTGGGTAATTCTACTCAACACACGCAGTAGATGTGGGTCATGATATGACCCATCTGAAGTAGGTGCCTATACCTCATAGAATTAATTCTTTTCACAAAATACCTATTTCTGTCACTGATTCTGAAGGGAGCCTGTGGTGACCTACATAGTGGCAGATGTCAACTCTGTAGGTAAGTCAGGCCAACCCTGCAATTGTGTTTTACCCCTGAAAAATGATGCATTATGTATCACTACTGTCTTTTGATTGTGCAGACAAAACCTTCAACAACCTGGAATGGCTGCAATCTGAATCAGGCACCTCTCTCTTGGATTTAAAAGTCATAGTAATTATGACACCTCTGTTAAACACATTCAGTAGGTGACCTACACAGAATTCAAAGTGAATATAAATGTAATCATTAATTGCTAGAAAGTTTTTTCCTGTAGTTACATCTTGCTTGTGCAAAAGAAATAAAACTTTAAGAAAAAATGTAATGCTAAAATTGAAATAAAAATCCACAGTTGCTTTCTGTGACAAACAGGTTGGAACTACACTGCCTTTTAAAATAAAATATTTTATGCTTAATTATGAATGAATAAAAATATTACTAAAACCCCAGGAAATTTATGCACATCATAAATCAATACAGACTGTTATTTGCATTTAATTTTCATCTGTGCTTATGCTTTTAAGGACACTTTCTCAAATTTAAGTGTAATAAAATTAGAAGCAGATTATCACCTAAAGATGAAATATAACAGGAGGTTTTACTTTTTGTTGTGAAGAAAATCTTTAAAATATGAAAATGATATCCTAGGTATAAGTAAATTGGTATTGAAAGTGGAAAGGAGTCCATATCAACCATGGTACATAGTTTCTACAATTTAATATACATCTAGACATTTCTCTGAGAGCAGAGTTCAGCATACATACAAATAAAACGGGAATGCAATAAGTGTAAATGAGTTTTATTTTTTTAATCATTTTTTTGTGGAGGGGATTCACAAAATTTGAAGTATAATTTCACTCATTCATGTGCCATTATCTGTGGTGCTTTAAGGTAACATGTGAGGTTCTTCCTGAAAATAAGCCCTAACTCTCTTTATGTCCTCTGCATAGTGACAAATGCTCTTCTACTAAGTCATTCAATTAGAACTGTGTAAAATCAGGCTTACAGTTCCAACTTTGCCACAGGCTTTTCAACAATCTGGTACAACTCACTTGACGGGATCTAACGTGAAGAGCTACTGAGAGCCAAAAATTCAGGATGAAGGTGATGTCTATGGTAGATACTCGGCACCTCAGAAATGCAGGCACCTAAACTCTTTGTACTCGGTGCCCACTTACTGGTTAAAAGATAAAAAATAAAAAAGATATTCCCCAGCTTTACAGTTTTCTGGAAAATTGTTCCTTCTTGTTTATGAAGTACTTGGATAGTGCAGTAATGTGGGCTCACAGAACACCTAAACAAATTCTTGTTCTACAGTTGCTAATGAAGTTAGCTCTTGCATGTGGATTTATCTGTCTATAACGGTGGAATAGTAGTACCAGCTATCAGGGACAGCTGAGTCTGTATGGGCACTCTGGGAATCTCCTACTTCTCATAGCACAAACAGTGACAACTTCTGCTCATCTGTTTCCCCTGACTGTATGGAAGATTATATGCCTGATTAAATTGCTATATTCCAAGGAAATTAATGTAATATATTTGCAGTGAAATTACTCCAGTCTGTAAAAAAGGTTAAAATTCACTTAAATACATGAAAATAATACAAGTTTTTAACTCCAAGTGGAACTTCACTTGCAATGAAATCATATATTTTAATAATCTATGTGTGGTTTGTGATGTTGTTTTTTTCTTTGTTTTTTTCTTCTTCCTTTTTTTTTTTTTTTTTAATGCAACACACATTTGGTACAATTGTTTTGTTTTTTTTTATACACTTTACTACTTCAAAGATCAAACTGCATGAAAGTAAATGGACAAAATTTCTTTTTAGTGTGCAGATCTTTCATTAAAAAAATTACTGTGGTTTAACTAGCACCCTTATGATATATCAAGTCTACATTATACATGCATTAAATTTACACAGGGAAATTATTATGTTGCTTATACTCACTTTTCTCTATGTTCATTGATATATACACAGATATGTACTAAAAATGTATAAAATTACAGGGAAAAAGAGGAAGATTTCATCTTTCATCTTTTTTCAAAAAAAAATTATTATTAAATTTCATTTATGCAGATGCTGTTTTACAGTTGGGTAGAACATTGGGGAAAGTGGATGTAAGTTTTTCCCCTCATGTAACCTAAAACTGTTCAGATGGATATATATTTTTTTCTATTATTTTTTTAAAGTAAAAAGAAAGCACTCGCTCCTGGGATTTGACTTTGTATGCCAAGCTCATGCCTTGAAATAGAATTTTAAAAATAGAAACTCTTGTATATATTGTAGAATAAATGGTGCTGCTTTAATAAGAACTCTTGGAATGCAAATGAATCCTGGAAACAGCATATGAAAAAACACTCAAAATGAAAGAAAAAAAAGAAGAAAGCAATATAGATGATGATTTATTTACTACCCCTCAACTCCTAATTATAATTATTTTTGCACTATGACGTCCTCTCCAGCCTTTTTGTTCACAGTATCATCACTAAAGTTAAGAAAGGTCTATTAAATAAATATGTTTTATCATATTTTTATTTCAAGATGAAGGATGGTATCCTTGGAATCTCAGAAGACTTCATTCTGCCATTCCAAAATTTCACATGCAGCATCAAAGTATAACATGTCTATATTCTTATTTAACGAGGAATTATTTTCTCCTAATTGTTCAGACAGACTACCACTACAAAATCTGTAACACACAGGAGTCTGATCTTAGCACTTTCAGGTCTGCAGCTTTCCATCATAGCAGCTGTACAAACAAAGATCAGAAAGATAGTTCTGTGCTCTAAACTCCAAATCCCCTTCTTCTGTTGACACTGGAAAGACTTCAGCCCCAACCACCTCAACATTCAGTCATTCTGGATCTGTCACATCTGAGTTCCAAAGCTCACAAAGTAGAGTAGAGTAGAGTAGAGTACAGTACAGTAGAGAATTATTTTTTCTGCTTTGAGACTGAAGCACCTAAAATTTCCTTGTAAAGATTTCTCAAACAGGGTACATTCCTTGACCCCAGTGAAAAAGTTGAGGGCATTGATTCAATACTTGCTTGAGTGTTTTCAACTTCATAACCATTATTAAAAGCAAACTGACAGCAACAAAACCCTTAAAATTTGTGTTATAGTAATATAAACTGTTTTCCCTCTTTACTGCATTGCTTTGCAAAATGGATGTCTGTTGTCCCATACTTAAGCATGTGATGTGCAACTTAGGATGAGTTAAATAATTTCCAGAACCCTGAGATGCATCTTCATTTATCACGGCAATGACACCAATTCTACATTAAGCTGTGAGACAGCAAAGATAGTCAGAAGGATTTCTATGATATATTAACATAGGCAAGAAGTATACCCAGATGTCTTCAGTTTTTCACTACACATCATGGGAATTATATCTGCTTTCTCCAAACCAGGAGTAAAAGTATCTGAGAACTTCTTCAGTCATTCTAAAAAGATTTTGTGACCCTTCTGTACTCTTAATACTATCCACTAACACAGCAAAATAAAAATCAAGTTACTAAACCAAAAAAATTGTTGGTGCTCCTGATTGTCTGATAAATAACCGTTTTGGTTTTTGATTACTGTACATCAGAGAACAAGAGGAAAAGTCATTAAATTTTAGCTTTTAATGAAAACTCTGTTTTCTTAATAATTTTGAGAAGACCTCAGTATCAGCAAAGTCTTTTGAATCAAGATTTTACCATATCTAACAAAACCACCATAGCAATGCTGAGTCAGTCTAGCTCATTTAATTAGTACCCAAATCACTAACAACTAGGTCAGCTAAGCAGATATATTCCCCTGACATCTCAGTGCTGAAATATCTTATACATTGCTGTAGAAGTGTTAAACAGAATTGTAAGGGAAATTATTTTGCGTCATATGATTTTTGAAAATATCCTTTTTTTTTCCTTTGTCATTACCGATACGAGTTTGATTTTTGGAAACGATACTGATATCTATGCTAGGGAGACTATATAGTCTACATCCTGCTTCTATTTACAGTCCTCTGAAAAGAGGAAGACCTGGGTTCATCTGTTGTTCAAATGAAGAAGAGTGGAGGCATGAACCTGTATCCCATAAAAGCATTTTACTTCAATGGGTCACCTCTCCTGGTGGAGATCTCTGATTAAAACGTCACTGGGTAAGAAATAGACACTAAAAATACAAAAGGTTAGGACACTGATGTTAAATTTCTCACCTCAAGTATCTTATTTTTCTTCATCTCACACAATTGCCTCAATCAGAATGACTCTTCAATGCCATAAGCAGATTTGCTGCACTCGTTGCCGCAGTCTGGTTGTGTGCTGTAGTTACTCATAGCCAATGGAGAAAGGCCAGCACTCCTAGAGGACAGTTCTCCCCACCTCAGAGCACTTGCTTTGTATGGTCCAGAAAAGTCACTTGACTTTTTTCTTGATTACAGAGGGAGATTGGCTGAGATCAGGCACCTAATTTTGGTTGACAAAATGTTAGTGGGAAAAATATCACTCATCATAGTATCATAGTCTCGTGCGGGTTGGAAGGGACCTTAGAGATCATCGAGTCCAGCCCCCGGGATTCGAGCCTCCTGTGTAGCAGAGCAGCACTTCTACCACTTGCGCCACAGGGGGGATTCGAACCCAAGGCCTCCAGTGTTGCAACACGGCATTCCTACCACTTGCGCCACCGGGGCACACAAAGCATACTTACACACTCATAGCAAACTTACGGTACTTCTGTTGAAATCTGATTAATAGAGATTAGCCCAGTAAGGTGACATAAGTCCTAGAACATGTATAAGTTATGTGTACTTATGTCAGTATTTGACTGCTGTATATTTCTATCAATGAATGCTAATCATGATAAGTGATGATATTATTTGGCTCCTCCAACTTCTTACAAACCCTAACTAGTCAAAGTACTCGCAATGAAGTCACTTCACTTTTTAATAGATGAAGAAACTGATGTACAGATGAATAAAATACTTACTTTCCCACAAGTACAAGCATCAGGTTAATGACTGAACAAGACCAAATGCCTCGCCTACTACCTGCCAGTTTCATGGCATCATCACTCAGTACAGGAATATTCTGTTCTTTTTTTTTCCTACTTAATCACTTATCATTGCTATTCCAGTATCAATGGGCATCCTGAAAAACACATCCTGAGGCTTTTTCCTCAGTGCTTCATTGTCCTACACTTCTGTTAAGTCTTGGGTAAGGATCTAAATAATCAGTGCAAACCTTGTCTTAAATGAAAATTAATGTTTGCTGGCTTCAAAGCTTTGTGTGTGTGTTTGTGACTTTGTTTTTCTTTTTGCCTAATGTCTTTTTGTGAGATTGGCAAAGGGACAGTTATTACTCTGGGGAGGATCTCTTTCTTGTCAGCCTCAGTCCTGTTTCTTTTTTCTTTCCTATCTATGCAGATCTCACAATGCCTTTTATGTATTTTTTGCAGAGTTCAGTGTTCCTAGCGGAACATGGTGTGTAGTTTAAATATGTTTCTCTCCTGATATTTTAAATGACATCCAATTGACCTCATAAATGTCTTATGAGACCAAACAAACTCCATACTTGAGCAAAAACTGTCAACCACTTCTACCCTACTTGTCCCCAGGCTGCTCTGGCATGTTGCCATAAAGCATCTGTATTGATATTTTGTGGCATTCAAATTGTTAAGTACCTAGACTAAGCAACAAGAGCAGAAATATTAATACAATCTGGCCGTGTCACTGATAATTACACCAATATAAACTAAATTTATAGCTCATGACATCTTTGATATGAATTGGCAGCAGGCATCAAAACCTTTTCTTGACATTATCGTGTAAACCTAGGAGGCACAGAGATAGCATTTTATCTAAGGTGTTTTTAGAGAGAAGCATAAGAGATGCAGCAAAACTTCTGCATAGGTTTATCATACCCTTCACGAAGACCTGTTCATTGTCAGTAGTGACTTTCAAAGTGGCAAAAAAAATTTCTCATAATGTTTTATAATTTTATCTGAATAAACTCATAAATTCATTCAAAGCATCAAAGGACACAGCTACACTAAGCAGTAACATGATAATTCAGCTTAAAAAGCTGCCTCTAGTTTTCTTGATTGAAATTTTTTTTTTTTAAATATGAAAAAAAACACCACCACCACCAACAACAACAACAAAAAACAACCCTATCTGAAGGGAGTCTTTTATGCTATACTTTTGCATTAAAACTTATCAGGTGTCTAGGGAAATGTGTTCTTGAAATCCCGTCATGATCCATGTGTCATTGAAGACAAAGATCTGATGTGCTATGGAAATTTCTTGATGCATATTATGAGCTGTTGTTTGCCGTAGTGTCTGGATAATCCTGCTTCATTTATTGGAGGGCCATCTCAGCTGCACTGTCAACAGCCTGGGATGTTCGGGTCACCTTTCCCTAGAAAATTATGTAAAAGCTGTCAAATGGGCAGGATTATAGGCACATTAAAGGTGCTTTAAGATTTCATGCCTATAAATATTAGCAAAGAAGATTTAAAGGCAAATTTGTCATCAGTACATGTCCACGTTTCTACAACCTTGCTTTACAGCACTGCAATGTTAACAATGTTTTATCATGTAACTGTGAAATACTGTGGTAGGGAGCAGCTGCTGGCAGCCTTATCTGTTTAACGCATATAGCAGGAATTAAGCATTATATTATTAAAACTAATAATTTTTGAAAAGCAGCAGTCTACTATTTGTCAGTCTTTGGAAAGGAGTTCTCAACACTTTTATTTTCCAGCAAAACAAATCCAGTGGATCAATGTAAACATTTTGTATTTGGAGGGTCATCTTATTAAAAGCCATTATATATTTAATAAAGACGTTTTCATTATGGTAGCGATTATGAAGATCTTTGCATGAAAGTAATAATGCAGCAGATCATTTTGCTTAGTATTTACTTTTAAGTGGTGAACATTTTACTACAGTGTTTTGGAATGACTGCTCTTATTTATTGTACATTATGAATGCCACAGACATCTCCAACATAAATAGATATTGGCAGCCCCCAAGCATTTCTTTAGAGCTCTCTGGTATTTTTGATAGACGAGTGTAGCATTTTAGTCATATTTTTGTGCTGACAGGTTGCTAGCCAATCTTTCTATTAAACAGACCTAAACATCTCAGAGGAGAAAGCAAACTTCTTCACCCCCCAAGTTGTTCAGGGAAAAAAATGATCTCAAATCCCTACTAAGGAGAACAGTAAATTGTGAGCAAAGCTATGTCAATTGCAAATGTCTGCTCTGGGGTTTCATTCAAACTCCACAGACATCAATAGAAAGTTTCCCATTTCAATAAGCTTTGAAACTGGCTGTTGTTAAGCCAACATACATCTCTCTCCTCTCTATCACAAGCATCCAGGTCAGAGGGCAACACTAGATGGAAACCTGCGTGTAAGTCATAACTGGTACATCAGTCAGTAGAGCATATCTCCAATGAATTTGCTGTTGCAATGCGAGTTATGGAAGGAAAATGCTTGAAAAATCCTGAATGCAATTAGGCACAACATGGTTGTTCTCTCCAAGCTTCATTAGGCTTTGCTCTTGGTTTTCACATTCCCTGTTGGTTTGGGTAAATGGCCAATCTCTAGCTAGCTTCATTGGGAACAGAAACAGCGCAGAGGGAGAAGATTCACCTGAAAACAGAGGGGGAAAAAAAAAAGATACGCTGTCTGAGCTGAGGTCTGGCTGGGGGAATATGGGAAGGGAGGAGGAGAAAAGGGAAACAAATGGTGATCAGTACACCAGGAATAAAGCAAATTTAGCAGCTGCCTATGGGGAGGCAGCAGAGGAACCTACTAACTTGCGTATGGATGCAAAGGCTTGTTTCTTTCAGGAGTCCCTTTCAAGATAAGCTGGGGAGCTGGTTGAAATGTCCTGTAAATTCACAGTGAGGAGATTGGTGACTGACATCCAACAGCAGTGGGACTCAAAGAAGAAATTAAGTGTAAAATTTCCTAGGAGGTGGGCAAGTAGGAACTAGAGCAGCGTGGCTGATACTTCCACTGAAGTTTTTTTTATGGTTTGTTCACTCTGCTCTGAGACAGAAGCTATGTGTGTAGGAAGCTCTGGGCTATGAGTTAACCGCGAGTAATAATAGTCCTAGAGGAAAACGGAAAAGTAATTTCAGCACACAAAGAAGATTAAATACAGAAGTTAATGGGATTTATTTTGTCCTTGCTCCATGCAGTCCGGAAGGGACAGAAACCTACAAGATCTTGGATTCTCCATGCTGGGACTGATCAGCTTCTAGGGAGTAATCCCTCAGAAGCTGAGAAAGCTGTGGCACAAGAAACTGGGATGAAAGTAGTGAAAATCAGCTCAGAAAGTACAATGTTTCAGCTTCAGTACCTAAGATCCAATTTGAAGAAAGAATATAGAAACAATAATCAGAAACTACTGAGAGATCTGTTACTACATGGAATAGTTATTTGGCAAAAGAAACATCCCCTTAGGTGACAACCTGCCTCTGCATGAAACCAAGCAAAAGATGCTTTTGGTAAGCAGTTTTTATGGTGAAGAAACTCACTTAAATCTCAATAAAGAGAAATCCACACTTGGAGACACCAAGTTACAACTGTCCAAAGCAAAAATGAAGATCCAGGAAAATAAATAAATAAATAAATAAATAAATAAATAAATAAATAAATAAATAAATAAATGAAGGAGAGAAGAAAGGAAAGGAAAGGAAAGGAAAGGAAAGGAAAGGAAAGGAAAGGAAAGGAAAGGAAAGGAAAGGAAAGGAAAGGAAAGGAAAGGAAAGGAAAGGAAAGGAAAGGAAAGGAAAGGAAAGGAAAGGAAAGGAAAGGAAAGGAAAGGAAAGGAAAGGAAAGGAAAGGAAAGGAAAGGAAAGGAAAGGAAAGGAAAGGAAAGGAAAGGAAAGGAAAGGAAAGGAAAGGAAAGAAAAGAAAAGAAAAGAAAAGAAAAGAAAAGAAAAGAAAAGAAAAGAAAAGAAAAGAAAAGAAAAGAAAAGAAAAGAAAAGAAAAGAAAAGAAAAGAAAAGAAAAAACGTGGAAGATACTGCAACAGTTGTTAAGTTTAGGGACTTACTGATATGAAAGAATCAATTCAACTGCCTGTGGAGTTGTCTACTATATTTGAGACACCCCACAGTATTGAATAAATCCTCTTAGATTTACTAGATATGACACAGAAATCCTTTGCCCTTCTGGAGTAGCAGAAATAAAGTCACAGAACATTTCAAAGGGTAATAGACATCTATGGTTAGATATATCAATTGAGCCCTAAGAGAAGAAAATGTTTCAGCTAAGCTCTCTGTCAAAACTGAGAATGAAAACTGAATGTTGTGAGATGCCTGTGCAGATGTAGCTAAGGCCTCAATCTACACCTGGTAAACTGAGGCATCTTGTGTGCATGCAACAGAGCTCAAAAATTTCCATCAAGGTGTCCCTGGAGATTAAAGGGATGCTGTTATTCCTTTACCTAGGAGACACTGAGTTAGCTTGTCTTTCTGGTAGATACTTCAGGAAAAGATGATTTAAAAACACCTGGAATCCAACACATACAACGCAGCTGCTGGTTGGGAGAAGCACCAATGAAAGAAATGGGGAACTCTTGCTCCATCTTCACTCCCATCCCTGAGATATCCTGTGCAGTTTAGAGACAGCAGGTACTTCTGCACATTCTTAATAAATTGGCAGGATTTCAGACATTGACTAAGACAGCTGGGGATACAGCAACCTCCTCATTCCTGGCTAGAACTTATTTATTATTAAAGACAAATTAAGTGATAGAAGGTGGGCCTTGAATGTTGGATAATCTATTTACAAGTTCAATAGGATTCCCCTGAAAGGAGTTTCTGTGCCAGAAGTAGTTTATAGTGAGGTTTGTAAGTTGAGTTAGTGCTGTGAGTACGTGAGGATGTTTGTAAGGATAGCAGGAGCAGTGTGCTCTAAGACCAAGAGGTCTGAACAGATGAGCAGAACGTGAAGAACCACAAGATGTCAAGAGATTAAGTGTGTTCAGGGATGGGAATGGCACTTAGACAGTCCAAAACCAAATAGTAATCAATGGGATAAATAAGCCATCCTGGGGAGAGGGTTCTACCTGCTCATGTGTATTTCTGGCTGATGTGAGAATGATTAGCTCTCTGGGAACCTGAGTGGGACAGCCTATCTAATTGCTGGTGTTTCCTTGTGGCATGTGATCAGTGCCTGTGTTTGTTCCCCAGGGCACCTGCTTTCTCAATCAACCTGAGATGAAGCAAATTGAAATCTCCCGCTAAAGAGGCAAAAGAGGCTCTAGTAACAAATAGGCAGCACCCTCTTTACAGCCTCTTAACCTTCCTCACAGGGGAGGGCAGTGGGGTCCTAGCTCTGAGTGACAGCTCTCCCCGAATATGTGGAAACAAGTGAAGAAGAAATGATGACCTGCACTACGTATTATTGCTGAATGATTCCCAGGTGAGTTCAGTCAATAAAGTCACAGACAAATTAAACCACATCACTCACATCTTGTCATTATTTCTGCATGTCAGGAACTGATTTTTTTTTTTTTGGTGAAAATGCAGCAAATGGAGTTTAGTATGTAGAAAAGCTGGAGGGCTGGATCTCTATAAAATATTTTCACAACAAAACTCACTTAGAATGTGTATAGGCTTATTTTATTGGACAGGTGTTTTTATTTTCTTATTATAGATGTGGATGATAATGTCCTCCTTCATAAATCAGCTTCTCTGTTTTAATTCCAGGCCAGTTATTAGGACCTTCCCATATTTTATCACTATATCACAGAGAGCCTCCTGGCTTCTTCTTCAGTGTTGTTTGTTTTCTTTTTTTTCCCAAAATTAAATGTTTCTGCCAGCTATCCCCCTTCCCACAAACAGAGACAATGATGTTTGGTACGCAATTCAGAAGCCCTGCCCAAGCAGCAGGCAACACAAGGTCCACAAATGTGGTTTTGAATCTTTCTAAAAAAAGGCCTGACAGAGAATGAGGCAAGCTGATGATAGGAACATATACATTTGTACATCAGCCCTGACTTCTGCAACCTTTGCTAGAGACATGGCATAGTTTGAGTCCCATCACACATGCTGAGGCTGTTTTTCAAAATTACATTTTAAACATATATCATCAATGTCACTGTTTACTTTGCGCATACTTTCTGTAGTCATACATATTCTATGAATAACATTAAATATAAACATTTGGTGTCTTACACTAATGGAGATTGTTTTTGTTTGATTACATATCTCAATCCATTCTTCATCAGAGAATTCTTGATCCAGATCGCTTTTGCACTTGATCTTAGCTTTTATCTCCCCTGAATTTATTCAGCCTAAAAGGATATCAAGTGCAGATTCTTTTTACTGTCTTTATCCATAATTAAAAGCTAGCATTCGAAGGGAATGAACTCAGGGGTACAAAAATTCCTCAATTTATTTCCCACAGATAATGTCTTATTTGTAAATATCTATAAACGTGTTGTTTTGGTGTATGGCATATATTTCACTAATCTCTCAAAGGGCCCAAATATTCTTTCATTACAAATATCCTTGAGAGTCGTCATGTCAGAATCATTCTGCAATTAATAGAGGTTGGCTCCAAAGGCCTCGGGGAGAAGCAGAGTGTTAGTAAGTGGACAAATAGGAGATACTCTCTGTCCTGCTTTAAAATGCTTGAAGACATTATGCCATGTGCTGGCAGGGTAATCTTTGGTAAATTCTCAAAAATCCTTTCTGTTCATGTGTGTTTCCATGGTAGCAGAAAAATTTTACCAATGACAGGACGATGCGAGGTCTTGTAATATTTTCTTACAGTCACCAAAAATATAGGAGGCAGAATCACCGGCTTAAGTGAAGCTGGGACAGTCCCTGAGATTTGTCAGCCAGAGGTGTAGCCCATAACTAGACAGAAACTGATAAATTATGTTCTTTTCATAGAGAAGCATTAATTTTGAGGCAAGAAAAGGGAACATGTTATTGTGTTTAATTTTTAGAATGGGTGAGAATCACTGGTTATTGTAGCAGTTCTGACCACTGTTCATTTAACCAAAGTTCATACAGGATTTTTCTGATGGAAATGTAATTTCTATCTCACTGCGATCACTGCTTAATCTAGTTGGAGAACATTTAGTCTGGTTAAATAAAACTTCTCTGCATTGTCAGTTGAACAAGTTATTTTTTTAAGAGTTAAGTCATCGTAACTAATAAGTCATCATAACTAAACCAAAGGTGCCTTTCTCCTTTTGTTTGCAGGAAGGGGTCTGGCAAGATAAGGTAGTTGTTTCTGAGAACAATACTTAGGCAACGTGAAAGAAATCTTTTTTTATCTGCTTGTGGTTTTAAAAAAAAAAAATAAAAATCTGCATCTGTGTGGTTTTGAACTTGTGATTAAAAATATGTTATTAATACACATTTATGTAAGACTGGATCAAATTCTCTATTTACTTTGCATGACTTTATCAAGCAGTCATATGGAAGTTTCACATGGAAGATCAAAATCAGCCGTAAAATGAGACTGTGATTGTAACCTTAATTATCGAAAAGATATCCCCTCCAGAGGATCATAATCTGGTTTGAGAAGCAGAAAGACGGTTGCTTCCCTATGGGAGTCTGGAAGCGATCCTCTCTGAAAAGCTTGGTGACATAGTCCTGTAAGGCTGATATGATTTCACTTTCAAATGTATTTAAAAATTCTACAGTAAATCCATTGGGGGCATAGGCTTTCCCGCTTTCCAACACAAATACTGTTTCCTTAATTTCATTCTCTGTCCTGGGAATCTGCAACAGTTCTTTTTGCTCTTGTGTTGGTTGTAGCTGCTGTTATTCCACAGCTGATGAAAGAATTGGATTTTAATGTTTGTTCAGAGGTATGTAAGTTGGCATAATAATTGTGAATAACTGCAATTCTCCGGGGTCAAGAGGAGTTCGGCCTTTGTATTTCCCATTTTACTGGGTTAGTTTGTATTCTTGCTTCTTTGTTTATCAAACCAGCTGACAATGAGTTTGCTTAAGGAACAACTGTCAAAAACATACGCCTCTTTTTTCAAATCTTTGTGTAAGGATAAGTTTCATAGATTCATAGATTTTTCACATGAATTATCATGCTCCCATGCTTTAAATTTGTTGAAGACAAAGTTGTCTAAAGTCAGAAAATATAGCATGAATTGTTGTCTCAACTTTTTGTTTAAATAGAATAAATGCTTTATTTTCAAATCAAAATATCTGTCAAACTCCATGACCCCATAGAAAGGGACCAACCCCCTAAATCAAGGCAAAACTACAAAGTCACAGAGGAACTCCCTGAAAATTCAAGGAAGATGGGATCCAGCTGACCTTGGTTTGGGTGTTAGTGGAAAAAAGATAAGCTCCTGTTCTACAATATCAATCAAAATTACCAGGGATAGGCCAACTTCTGGAAAAGCTTATTTATTTCAATCAACTTTAGAGAGCATAAAGATCTATTTTAAATTACAAACAACTGACCTTCATGTTGCTAAAGTTGGTTAGTTAGTTGACACCATGCCTGTCAGTATTCTAGAAACATTTGGACAATGCCCTCATTAATAAGATTCAACTTTTGGTTAGTCCCAAAGATGTCAAGCAGTTGGATTAGATGAACTTTGGGGTCCCTTCCAAGTGAACAATTCTACTCATTCTATACTATTCCACCTTGAATATCTTCATATATCCAGTACAGATTTTCCATGTTCCACCTCTTCATTCCACTACTGTTGCTAGACTTTCAAGGCAAGGACTAGTCCATCACTATTTTTGTAATATCTTTGTTTCCTAAAAGCCCACTCTCAATTAAGCAACCCAAAGTACAGTTTTTCTACAGATTGTTTCCTCCTCTCAATGTAGACTCACACTTTCATGTTGCTGAAAGATCTGGTAGCTCTCAACCTGCTGTCTAGGCAAGGTGCAGAGTGGAAAATAATTGTTTTTATAGTCTGTTCTCACCATTTTTCTGGATACTAACCCAGAAGTCTTAAGTTGTGGTTTTTTTTTGAGTTCTAATTTTCAATAAGAAAAGCTGTATCTTCTGTTCTTGTGAATTCATGCTCATAGGTAGCCTCCAGCTATCCAGATTTATGCCACTAAGACCCACTGGACAAATTGCCCATTGAGTTTTTAGGCATAAAACAGCTTTACTCCTTTTACTGCTCAGATATTATTTCCTGTTTGATCCCTTAAGCATTTTGAAAACTATATATGGGCATGATTTCAAAGCTGTCTCATTACAAAACTTTCTCTACTTGTTCCACTTTGCTTGTACAGTTTGGCTAAAACAATAACCCCCTACCTTGAACCCTGATACCTGTACCAACAGTTTCTGGTAATTCAAGATTTCTGTTTACAACCTAGGGATAAAAACTGACTTCTTCTCAACATCTTACTCCTCACCATGGTTATACCATTTTGCTATAATTGTCAGAACCCAGAACATTTTAGAGAAAGAAAAAAAAACAAAAAACAGGCCACTTCCTCCCCCTCTACCAACAGGAGACCCTGGCAGTCATCTTGTTTCTTTGCAGGGTTTTCCTTTAGGCACTCCATTTTCTGTTTTGCTTGTCTCCATCCTGGTAGAAAGGAACTCCAACCCTGTGGTTGTTCTCACTCTTTCCATTCCTGCTGCCAAATCTGCTACTGCTTAACTTAAACTGTTTTGAACAGATCATCTCCAGTAGCACATTGATTAAGTACAGGAAGCATTAGTGACCAGCAGCTCAGGGCATTGGGTTGATATTGACTCTGACAGAACAATTTGTTTCTCCGATGTTCATTATTCTACAGAAGGGGAATATCAGACAAGGCAATTGGAATGTACAATGTTGCCACCTATCTCTTTTCTACCTTGATTATGTACAGCCCAAAGCTCAACTCCAACATACACCAGGACCTCAGAGATTTGAATCATAAAAACGAAGGTAATTAGGATTCCAGACTGGCCCAACTTGGAACAAAGATAATTAATGCTGGAAGTTCCAAATGAGCACACACACAAGTAAAAAAAAAAATAAAATAAAAAAAAATCAAAATTAGACAAAAGTTTCTATATTTCTTAGAATTATTAGTGTGTGGTCACAGTGACACTTTGTGTTCATTGCTAGGGAATGCACTCTGCTGAAACACTGCAATGTGCTGGAGTTAACATCTATTATCTATTACGCTCATTAACAGTAAGTGACCCAACGTCTGCAGTGAGAAAGCTGCAGCTAAATTATGGTGAGGTCAGTAGCTATTTATGAAGCAGAAGCTATTGGACATAAAAAGAAAACCAAGCAGAACATGCTGCAGGTTGAAACATACTCACAGTTAAACTAAAATATAGTGCACAGTGTACTGCTACTTCATTTTTAATGCATGTACCAACATGTTTGTCCTTCGCCATGAAATAGACGAGATTTTTCCCCATCTTCACCTTCTGTCCTTCTCTGTCAATAGACATTTGTTCTGCGAATCTCCATTCATAAAACATACAGACCTCCTAACAAGACATTCCTGGTAAGAACAAAGATATTAAAATTCCTTAGGAGTTGCTTCTAGATGCAGCTAGAGATAAAACTTAATACCACTAGTACATACTGAAACTAATTCCCATTGTCATCCATCATTTTTGCTTTCGACTAGTGAATTAGCAGAGAATAAGTTAGAAATTCTGTGGTAGTAACTAAATGTGGAAAAATACTCCAGAGAAGTTTTAGTTGCTTGATTTCTCTTCCTTAGAAGTGCTGATATCAGCGTGGAAAAAGATCTATTTTCCTCCCACTGCTTTTGTAAAATTGTTTCCCATTAGAAGTGATACTTCCTTATCACCAGTGACTTCTTGCACACTCTCCTGTCCCTCACACTTGTGAGAAGGGACACACAATTCTGCTTTGACTTTCTGCACTGCTCTGGCAGCGGAAGCAGCTGTAAACCTGACATGGAGCCAACCCCAACCAGCCCAGTTAATTCAAGTTTACAGCTGCTTGACACCACCAAAGCAGCACAGCACAGCCAAAGCCTACCAGTCAATCTGGCCCTCCAGCTGTGTGTTGATTTTAAAACTGGAACTTGCAAAATGAATAGATTATTTGGAATGGGTATTCAATAAAATTCATTTGATTTCCATAAGCTCTCGCAAGGACCTCCAGGCTCTGACAGCAGATTTGATTTTCTTCCTAACCAGATTTAAACCCAGATGCTGCTTTTAATGAATGTGACACATACTTATGGTGGAGGCAAAAGCCGTACATTTCCCTGTGCTTTATGAAAGCAAGAAAAAAATATGCCTTTCCTTAGTATTTTGGTAAAGAAAGACATTTACTGAGTCCATATGAGCTCAGTTAAGACATGTAGCATAGCACCCCTGCCAACCTGCAGGGGACAGCTACACCTGTCTGGTGTCCTCTGACTTCCAAGGGGCACTTAGAGTTAGGCAAAGTGAATTCTGCAAAAATATCAAAAACAGTGTCAGCTTCACTGGTGTGTGGAACAATTTTGCTGTTGAGTAGTAACTAGATTTTCCTGTGAGTGAGCTCCCAGTAACCACAAGTTTCTTTCCTAAAGGTGAGGTGAATTTTCAGACTGCACAAATCAACATGTACAGCAGTTGGGAAAACCCTGAAGCAGAATACCCAGAAAATTTGAACCCAGTTATTCGACAGAGAAGTTATTTTGAAAGAATCTTTGCCTAAGCCCTCTTTCAGACTGGCCGTACTAAACACTCTTTTAAGACAGGTGACTTAATTAAAATGCTTGTAAGCAAAACTTAAACTTACAGAAATTTGACAAGTTGAAAGCTTCCTGACCTTATGTTTCCTGAAAGGTGTGTGTGTGCATCTAGGAAAGCAAATAAATCTTTTGAGCATTCAACACCCTGTAAATTACTTCCATCCGCAAAGTTCTTGCTGATGTGTGAGTGGATTTGAAAGCACTAGGTACCAGAGGATGCTCATTCTGTGACTTCATAGAGATTTACGTATTGTATGAAAGGTGGCAAAGGCAATTTAAAAATATGTGAAATTAGTGTGTTCCATTGATTAAACAGTGATTAGTACAATTATTATTCTTGCTTTTCCTTATAAGCTTCAAAAGCATTGTTTTTCTATCCAGAAAGCCCAGTAGTAAGGCTCAGAAAGCCTGCTGACAAGATCCAAACCTTCTATAAGAGTAATCCTGGCCTTTTCAAAAACAAAAGAGGGGCTTAACAGCTGGGGGGAGAAGAAGGAGTGAGGGGGTGTTGCTTGCCTTTGCCATATATTTTCCTTCCCCTTTTCATTTATTCTCTTTTGATTTTATTTTTCTTTTCTTTTTAATATTTTGTTTCCATTTCCTTTTCTCTCTTTTTTTTTTTCCTCTTTCTTTTTCTTTCTTTCTTTCTTTCTTTTAATTAATGAGCTTACTGTGCACTGGCTGTTGTTATCTTGGAAAAACAGAACTGTAAGTGCTTTTTCAGCCTAGGTGCACATGTACAGCAGTGTTTCTCCCTGCTGTGCCTTCCTACCTCTTATTTGTAAGGAGATGATATTTTGAAATTTACAGGACATCTCTATCATTTTTTAAGAGACATACAACCCCAGTTCCTCCTTGCAGGATGCAAGTTATGCCCATTGACTTCAGTGAGAGTTATTCATAACGTGCAGCAGGAGGTGCAGGCTCCTACTTCCATGTAACTGCTTGTGGGGCTGCAGTCCTAGACACAAAGCTGCTCTACACCAGGGCCACTCATGCCCACGGGAAGGTGCCCACAGGACCAGGTTCAGAATGCCAGGCAGCCCAAAGGTCACCCCTCCTGACATACACCTGCACAAGGCACACAGTCATCTCCAGCAGTGGCAGAAAGCCAGGCACCGGGACACAGTCTTAACAAAATGTGGTTTTTGGTCAAAACAGACACATAGTGTTATCCACAGTCACATCAACTGATAAGCTGATTTATCACAGAATAGTGCATTTTAAAATATCTCTAAATGTCTACACTGAGAGAACACCAGCCCCAGCTGCTACTTCAGCGGCTGGCTGCATGCCATTTAATTCTTGTCAATCAGCATCCATAAATGGCAGAAGAAGGTGGGGAAGAGGAAGTAAAAGGGTAGTGGGAGAAGGAGTAAACACTGGAGAGAGGGGAGGAAAGATCTGTAGGAATATATGATATACCAAGTGAATGTGAAGAGGCTAATATACCACCAGAGCCCCTCCCTATACAGCTAAGCCTTGTGTCAGACCTCATTTAAAATTCTTACTCATGCACTCCAAAGCAGTGTTAGCTGGCTTCCTGCTATTGCTTTTAGTTTGCTTCAGTTTGGCTCATGAACTGAATAAATATAATGGATGATTTTTATGTTTTTAAAAAGGCAATCATAAAACAGCTTTTTATTTAGCTCCACACTTGCAATCAGATCTCTGAGGATCATTACCCCTCATATCTAAGGGTATCAGTAGTTCTGTATGAAACTGTAATTTTGAAAGATGTAGGTGGGTTTTGGGTTCTGAGGAGAGGAGAGAAGAAGAGAGGAGAGGAGAAGAGAAGAGAGGAGAGGAGAGGAGAGGAGAGGAGAGGAGAGGAGAGGAGAGGAGAGGAGAGGAGAGGAGAGGAGAGGAGAGGAGAGGAGAGGAGAGGAGAGGAGAGGAGAGGAGAGGAGAGGAGAGGAGAGGAGAGGAGAGGAGAGGAGAGGAGAGGAGAGGAGAGGAGAGGAGAGGAGAGGAGAGGAGAGGAGAGGAGAGGAGAGGTAAAAGGAAAAAGTTTTTGTAGACAGCATATATTTTAATATATTTTTATATCTTGAATGATTGCTTGAACATGCCCTGAAAGTGTAAATGTTGACATTCAGAAACAATCTATGATAAAAAAGAAAACATGCAAGTAATTGAAAATACATGGCAAGAATGGATTATAAAAAAACTCCAGTTTCACCACAAGTGAATTTAAAATATATATATATACAAGGCAAATGTTTCTTCTGTGAAAACCTCTCCCACAGCCTCCTCCCCTTTCCTCACATATTACATAGATCTGCAAGCCAGTGCTACAGACAATACACTTTTGTTGCCATGCAACACATGGCAGCAGAGAGGCAATCTGACAAAATGGCGCCTGACATGGAAGTGCAGATGAAGCAAAGGGGTGTGATTGAATTCCTCCAGGAGGAAAAACATGGCACCCACTGATATTCATTGACATTTGGTGGGCGTTTATGGAGATCCAGCAGTGGATGTGAGCACAGTGAGGTGGTGGGTGTTGCATTTCAGTAGCTGTGACAGCGACAGCGGGTCACCTCTGCTGGTGCAGATGCTTCTCATTCATTGCTGGCAAAAATGCACAACTAGTGGTGGTGGTTATGTTGAAAAACAGCATTTTGTAGCTAAGAATTTTCTTTGTCAAGTAGTGTTACTGTGCTCTTTGTATCTGCTGTAGTTTCCATGGAAATAAATAGGCGGTATTCCTTTCAGAGCAACTAATATATTTCTCTTTCCAACACCAAGCACTAAATCTTGCTTCCTTCCTCCTGCTGGTTTAATAAGATCCCAAAAACCCTATCAGCAACACCTTCAACTGCCGACTGTAGGTAGATGTCAGAACAGGGCTAATGATCATGATAAGTTACGTAGGTCAACAGATAAAAGTCCTTCTCCTTCCTTCTAATCCTTAGATTGATTCATCTATATTAGAGACAGTGAAGCATACTTAAAGTTTGATGTGTCTGTTATCTATCTGCTGGTTTTGAAACAGAGTTATTAGCCACAGTCCCATGAGGAGAAAGACTTGTGAAGAAGACTGTGAACTAGAAACGTCCCTGAAAATCTGTCCTCCTATTGAAAATGTCCCTGTGTAGGAGATGCTCCCACTGACTGGACAGAGGAGGAAGAGTGTCACTGGTGTGAAGGCAGTTGCCTGGGGTATGGAAGCTTGAGGGAGGAAAGAGACAAAATTAGCAGTGTATCAGTTCATTACTCTTCAAAAGTAATAACTTTTATCTCTGACGAATAATTTTTAAACTACTAAATTTTAGTAGTCTTCTACCCTGTTTTTCCTCACGGTGAAAAACTGTCCCAAATTTAGAACTACACTTGCATGCATTAGGTGGCTGCTGCAAATAGCACACATCAGCAATGCTGAGTCATGAGAGCAAATGTTACTTATGTTAAAGAAATGTTAGATTTGTCATTTTACACCACGGCATTAAATCATTTTCTCTTTGGCTTTCCACACCAATGGTTTTCTATATAATATATCCCTCATTTTGACTTTAACTGAGAAATATTTTCTGTGTTAACAGTATTTATCTTTCTATCTCTATCTATCTATCTATCTATAGATACATATAGATAGATAGATACAGATAGATTAACAGTATATATATGTATATATATAGTTAATGTGGGTCAGAAATAGTCTCTGTAGCAAAGAGAAAAATACCAGTGTATTTCATCCTCCATGAATTATTTCTCCAAAATGACTTTTAGGAAGTTGGCTCACACCTTAAAAATAGTTAACATAAAAATGCAAATGATAAGACTTGCAGAGTAACATTTGGACTACTGGAGCAGAATTCTGCAGCCAGCTCTTAAAAATCAGTAAATAATCATGTAAACACTGTAGATTGCAAACCCTATGGCACAAGGACTATTATTTGTTTTCTGTGTTACAAACTGTGTTTAGCAGAGGTCTATCAGACCAAGCCAATGGTATTTGGTAACAACTTACTAAATAAATTATAAACTCATCACCTAAATCAAAATAATGCTAATTCCTCTAGCTTATATAGTTTTATATGCTCTTTAAACTACTGCATTCATGCTTTCTGTGTTCTGCTATACAGCTCTTTTTGCTGTACTGTGATTAGCTACAGTCTGAATTTCAGCTATACAGTCTGAGGACCATGTCTGAAGTGGTTTCAGAAAGCTCAATTTTGTTCAGTGCTCAAGCCCTATCAGCAATTAATAAGTTAAAAAAAAATAGTGAAAACCTCACAGCCTATGCAGTTTATCTGTTTGCTGCTCTGTTCCTGGTTTGAATCTGTTCTTTTTTGTGGTTTTAAGTTCCAGCAAGATATGAAAGCAGAGAGGCATTTGTGGAGATATTACAGACTCCCCATCATGTGTAGAATATCTGAAGGATTAGTAGGATATTACATTTGTTGTTTGGAGAAAACTGTGGCTGTCACACAAACAAATGGCATCAGGGTTGAATACATTTGAATACATGACACTACCTGTAGTCATCTGAACTAGTCCTTCTTTGTCTGGAGAACTTTTCAAATCAATAATTCCATGAGCTGAATTGCTCATGGGGTAGCAGCACACTGCCTTTCCCTTCACTACTGAGTGAGAATTGCTGACTACTTAAAACTCAGTGACCACCATTATACTTCTAAGAAGTGACCCAGAAGTGATTTGACTTTTAGGAAGTGATATAATTCTTGCTTTAATTCCAAAGTGTATTTTCTTTCCTTTTCTTTCCTTACTTTTTTTTCTTTTTTCTTCTTCTTCCCCTCCCCCCCCAAGAACCTCAAAAAGGACAGACGGAACTGCAAAATTCCAGTGAAAAAGTACAGCATTATTTATTTTGTTAGTACCTGTATACTTTTTTCTATTCAAGAGAAGTGAAAAGAAAGAGGGAAAGGAATAAATGTGTGTTAAGTGTCTACCTTTTAAAATTAAAAAATAATAAGAAGAAGAAATTTTGAGAAAAATATTCAGAATTTTCTGCTTTTATTGCAATACAGAAGGGAAACAGCCTTCAGAATTTTAAACACTGACATTATTTGAATAATTTTCTGAAATTAGGAAAAGTCAAATACTTTAGATTAAATTCTCATTTTATGAATACAACTTAGTGCCAAATATCTAATATATCTAATGATGTCTGGAATTTTACAGCCCAAACTACAGTCATGAGCTTCCCGGTTCCTTCAGGTTTGGATTATTTTGGGTTTCTGTTTCTGTTTTAATGGTGATTTTCCTGCAAATCTTTAAACCTGATCTAGCATTCCACACTCAGTTTAAACTTATACTCTTTGCATAGCAAGAATCACAATAACAAACCTTTAGCCACAGTCTGGGGGCTTCTGTTTATCACATAAATCCATGAAGAAAATGTTTAGCAAAGATACATTAGGGTGTATTCTAATTCCAATTTGCAGCCATCCACCTTTTCTCCTCCTCCTGTGGCCTTATTGGCCAGACACTAAAAAGACCAACTAACCAAAAAGACAAGATTCTGGGGGAAAAAATATTGCTTATGATTACAGGCACTATTCTGGGTATTAAAATTCCAGTATTGTATCCTTGCCAGATTACGGGAAGGAAAACAGGAAATAGTGCAGCTCAGAGCCATTCCCATAGCAAACAGTGAAAAGAGGAACCACAATGGTAAAAAAAAACTCAGCCCATTTACATTACAGCTGTATTAGCTTGCCTTCTTTGCTGTTTATCGGATTCCAGAAAGTAATGTGGTTATAATCAAGTTGTAGTGATATATTCCCTCACGGAACTCTAGTATCTTGGCCACGAATTTCAAAATAACTGCTCAAAGGGATGATAAAAAGTAGATTTTTCTACTGGAAGTAATGGTGATTCCTTCCATGGTTTTGCACAGCATATGCTGTTCATAAATAATGTCAGAATTGGGCCAAGTCTCCTTAAGAAAGGTGGTCATTTAATGTAAGTAAATCCACATTAAATATTGAAGATCAGAAAAAAGCTGCCTTTTCAAGGAGGTCACTTTTAAGTGAAGGAAACAACAATGCATGTGTGCGGATGGCCAGCTCCACACTGGGTGACACAGAGTTAATGGCTCATAGAGAGCATATACATGTTTTTTAAAGATGTTTTATTGCTTACAAAAGGAAGTAGTCTAGAGAGACTGGATACATAAACTGGCTCCAGCCAGCTGCGGCTGTCAGGCTAGGAAGGATCCTGTTCAATTAGTGTTGTAAAATAAAATACTTTGTAAAGGAAATAAACACTATGAGAGCTAAGATTCATGCTTTCAAATATACACAAGGTTTGAATTTTTAATTAGGGCTGCTAATTACAGTCATCAGAAAGCAGAACAGAATAGATTTTACCTTACATTTAGCAGACAAGCCTTCAACCCCAGTGTATTTTTCAATTTCATTAATATTTTATGAAAATGGCCCTTGCAGCTTCAGCCTATTCTGTGCCTCCTACAAAACTGCCCCACATTATGGATGCCAATGCCTTTAAGCCATGTGCATTAGTGAGATGACAAAATGCAAAACAGCATCTTGTCAACCATTGCATCAATTGATTCTATTAGATAGTGTAAAAACAGTTGGGTGTGAGTTATAATCTAGCTGACACTAATGATGAAACAAGACACTGGCTGGGAGCAGCCATTAGCTATAAGCAAGAAATTAATGCTTCTAATATTTTTGAACAAATTAACCTTAATGAACTGGCCATGTATATACTGTAGTATATAGTGATAAGTCAATTAGCAGAGAATAGAGGTTATGTATATATAGATATATTTAGAAAAAAAATATGTATGGTTATAGAAAGTTTCATGTACATAATGCTATAACAGCAATTCTACAGTAAAATCAGGTCTTTTTATTTTTTATTCTTTTTAACCTTTACATACATAATAATTCTAATGTGCAAATGTCCAGCCTTGTACCTTTCAGCAATTTCTGCATGCAGGAGCATAAATAATCAAACACAAAATTCAGTGTAATATCAGATCAGACGCAGTGTTGGTATGTTTATAAATACCTTAATTTCACCAATATTTAACTGCAACGAAGTTCGGGACCAGGTTGTCTGGATTTCCTGTTGAATTCAAAATTCAGTATGTTTCCTTTCTGATTAACACTAATTCAGAGTATTTTCTAATTAATAAGTGCTCTAAAGCTGGTGACTGCCTAGAAGACTTAGACTGTCTATATATATATTTAAAATAACATACCTAATGTGAGACCCTAACCTCTAGGAATTTCATTTACAAGCAACCTAGAAAACACAAGTGGCTAATTTATAAAGAAGCACAGAACAAAGGTAAGGCACTTGCCAACAGTAGTTTGTTGGTTTAACTTTGACTTGCTTTCCTGGGAAAGAAGAAAACAGAATTTTCAATGTGAACTGTCAGCCCCAGTTATGACAGGGTTTCACTAGTTAGAAATTCAGAGTTCCTCCTCCATTGGCAGAATGATGTAAAGAAAACCACCAAACAGAATTCTTTCAAGTTTCAACTACAACTCTACTTAAATAATTTACTTTTTAGTTTTACTCAGACTATTCTTTTTAAACTTGGTTGACATTTTCGTTGACAAGCACATTTTATTGCACAAGATCAGTAGTAAAATTGGCAGCAAAAAAGAGAAAGAGAAAAAAAAGCTGGCTCTACTCAATGAGAGCTACTATCTTGCCTTTGGGAAAAACAGTGTTGGCAGTGACCCCTTCTGAAGCCAACAAGGACTGGTAAACCAGTCAATGTAAGTAAAATATTTGGTCACTTATAATGTTTCCTTTTACTATAAGAAGACTAGGGGCTGTTTAGCTAACATATCTAGATCAAGACAGCACTAAAAATGTTATGTGTGAACATCAAACCTTTAAATTAATCCATTAGAAACAAATAAAATGATGAAATCAGTGAAAACTTAAGCATTGAAGCATTTCTTTATGAACTACTGACAGCTGCAGTTAAAACTGGTGGAGACACACCCCCCCCCATCACCCTCCCTTCTGACACCTCCCCTCCACCCCCCACCAAAAAAAAATTTGAAATAACATCTTAAGTGTAGTTTCTGGTTTCCACAACATGTAGGTCTCATATTCTAAATTTACGATACCTCTAGATTCCAAAATATAAGGCAGAAAAAAGCAATAGATATCTTCAAGAATCTCATATTTATGTAGATCATGAACTGAATGACTCATGCTTTGTAATTATCTTTAGTAGGCTGCAAATTCAAAAGGGTTACAGTAACATCCTGGTCGGCATTACCCTCAAATAGATTTACTCCAAAAAAGAAGTGGCATGCTAAGGTTGCTCCGTGAGCTCTGAAACCTTAGGCTCTTATTAACATTACATTCATTTGGGAAGAGTATGTATTAAATTGGAAATATGGGTTTTGTGTGTTGTGTACAGTAGTTGAAAGGGAGGCAAATTTATTGGATTCTGAGCAAATGGTATCCCGGGCTTCATCAGAAGAGGGTGGCCAGCAGGGACAGGGAGGTGATTGTCCCTCTTTGCTTTGTCCTCGTCAGGCCCCATCTGGAGAACTGTGTCCAGGTCTGGGGCCCTCAGTACAAGAAAGACAGAGAGCTTTTGGAGAGTCTCCAGAGGAGGGCCACAGAGACGATCAGGGGGCTGGAGCACCTCCCTTACAAAGACAGGCTGAGGGAGCTGGGCTTGTTCAGCCTGGATAAGAGTGGCTGCAATGAGGTCACCCTGCAGCCTTTCTGTACCTGAAGGGAGCCTGTAAACAGGAGGGGAGTCAACTTTCTACAAGGGTGGATAATGGCAAAACAAAGGGAAATTGTTTGAAGTTGAAGCAGGGAGGATTTAGGTTGGATATCATGGGGAAGTTCTTTACTATGAGAGTGGTGAGGTGCTGGAACAGGCTGCCCAGAGAGGTTGTGGATGCCCCATCCCTGGAGGTATTCAAGTCCAGGTTGAATGGGGCCCTGGGCAGCCTGGTCTGGTATTAGATATGGAGGTTGGTGGCCCTGCTTGCTGTGAGGGGGTTGAAGCTTGATAATCATTGAGGTCTCTTCCAACCTGGACCATTCTGTGATGTGATTCTGTGATGCCAATTCCATCAGAAAATGGTTTTGGTTAATATCCAGAATTTACAAGAGTGACCTCAGGAGACAATGTCAAATACTTATGATAGTAGCCTGCTCTCAAGTCACTGAAGTATAACATTTAACCAAGCCACAGTATCAGCAAGACAACTATCCTTGTCCTAAAATGTTTTTCCTAAAGCATTCTCTTTTCTCATTTTTATCATCCTGCTAAACACCTTCACCACCATTACCGCCACTGCTTTACTGAATGTGTTGGCTTTTGGGATAGTTTCTCAGGACAGTCTCTGAAGAGAAGTGATGAACTCAGATAAGACAGCCATCCCTAGGGAATACATTCAGGTGCCTGGTAGACATGCAGTTGGGTCTGACCCAAGAGCTCCCAGACAGATCACTTGGAGCCCAGTCATCCTATATTGCTGAAATCCTGTCATCTTTTAAATCAGTGGTCCTCAACGTAGAGTAATACAGCTGTTTCTATGGCTGTGCTAGGAAATACAAAAATGCATAGGGCAGATACAGACATTGTCATCATCTGATATGGTTAATTGTTAGCACACTATCTGGCATAGTCTCGACCTCTGATGATTAGCGCTGTACCAAATAATGATCAGGGATTTTTCAAGAGATGGAAAGCACTGCGGATCCCTCTTGAAAGAAGATTCAAAAATAGTCTCCCTATTTTTTTCAAGAGAAAATTTAAAAACACAGAATCACAGAATCACAGAATTGTAGGGGTTGGAAGGGACCTCTAGAGATCATCGAGTCCAACCCCCCTGCCAAAGCAGGCTCCCTGCACCATGTCACACAGGTAGGCGTCCAGGCGGGTCTTAAATATCTCCAGAGAAGGAGACTCCACCACCTCCCTGGGCAGCCTGTTCCAGTGCTCCATCACCCTCACTGTAAAAAAGTTCTTCCGCACATTCGTGCGGAACTTCCTATGCTGTACTTTCATCCCATTACCCCTAGTCCTATCCCCACGCACTACTGAAAAGAGACCAGACTTGCCACTATGGCTCCCACACCTCAGGTATTTATAAACCTGGATCAAATCCCCTCTCAGCCTTCTTTTCTCAAGGCTAAACAGACCCAGTTCCCTAAGTCTCTCCTCACAAGGGAGATGCTCCAGGCCCTTCACCATCTTAGTGGCCCACCACTGGACTATTTCCAAGAGATCCCTGTCTTTTTTGTACTGGGGAGCCCAGAACTGGACACAAACACCAGATAGACTCAAGCCCTGCTGCATGGGTTGGCTTCAAAGAATGAGAATGGTGGCTGAACTGTGTTATTTAAGGCTGGAGATGCTAAAATTTATTTAGTATCTGTAGCCATTTCTTGATATGTTTTTGATAATGGCCACAGCTGTATGAATTACACATGGCTTTGGAGCACAAAGGAATGTTCTGTTTGAGGTCCTTGTCTAGAATAAGAGAATGGAAATGTTGAGTTGTGGAAATCTACTTCCTTTGAGGAGGAATGTAAAAGCTTCTCACAATCCTGTCCCACATATTTTCCCATTCCTGAAATGTCCCCCTTTACCTCTATAACATGTTCATAAAATTTACACGAGTGTCTAATATACTTCACAGAACAAAAAAAGGGAAATTTAATTCAAAAAAAGATCTCCATTTAATTTCCCTAGTGCGAATGTGCATATCGAAATGTGTTGCAAAATTTCCCAGGCTTCTTTAATCTGATTGGATCAAGAAGGTTGTGTGATGCAGGTGGTTTAACTATTAATTTTCTGTGCTCAAAGACTCTACATTATAATAATCATTTTTAAGTTCTTAGTGAGGTAAATCTCTTTGTGGGGTAAAAGTGAGTTTTTTCTAATCTAAAAGCTTAGCTTTTTAGAAAATGATTTAATGCCCTACTGTCGGCAGATTCCTCCTTCTGTGCACCTTGTTTATAAAGGATCCATAGTGAAAAATGTATCTTTAAAGATATTCACATGAGAATAGCCTGTAAAAGTCATTTCTTTCAGTACTTCTGGTTGTTGTTTTTTCTCTCTCAGTGTAGAGCACTGGTTGAATTTGCATGGAGGTATAAGGCTCATAAACTTCCTGAAGTAGTTTGAACCACAGAGCACAATTCTTCCCTCAGCCTGTCATTCAGACTGCCACATGTCATTACATTTAAAGTAGACTAGGGCCAAAGCGTAGTGCAGTCTAGTTGTGGCCCCCTCACCACTGCAGATCCACAGGCCAGAGGAGATGAACAAGTACTATGTTCCTATCTTGCTGAATCTGTCTACAGTGATCTAGCGTCTTCCAGCCCTCATAAGAGCACAACAAGGATTCTGACCATTCACATCCACCTCCCATAGGAGTTGTGGGTACTTCTGGGCTGAACTCTCTGCACACTGCACAGACACAGAAATGAAACTGCTGTCCAAGCAGAAAGGAACACTTATGGAATTCTCTGCTTTGTCATGGTTTTACCATGCAAGCAATCAGGAGAAAAAACTAATAATAATAATCATAACACTGTACGTAAGGTTTGATCCTGCTGGCTCTTCTAACTTCATTAAGAGCTACATAGAAGGTCACAGCTCTGATGGTCAGTTTTCAGCACTTAAAACAGGGTTAAACCCCTTGGCAGTCTTTAAGCCAAATTACAGAACAAAGAGGAAAAAGTATTTCTGTCCCATCAACAAGCACTGATGCTCTGTCATTACTTCAATTTGAATAGGTTACAAATATAAATCAGCTTCCTTAATGAACCCCAGAATGATCCAAAATTAATCTTGGAAGCTCTTAAGTTCATCTACAGAATTCTGATTATCAGATCCCATTTCAGTTATAACCTGACAGCAGTTGTTCTCATGCAGTGAGCTCAATCCCTATTTAATTCTAACAAATACATCTATAAAGTTCAAGGTAACATCTTGCCCTAGGAGATACTTGACTCTCCAGACTCTCACTGGTGTCAGTGGGTCCTGAAGCCCCTTAGCTACAGGCTGAATTGCTCTGGGAGAGCATTTTTCCACTCTTAAATCTTTACCCAGTAGGTGTTTTTTTGTTGTTTTTTACCCCTTGTTTATTTTCTCTTAAATAAATACCAAAGACAATTTTTGTAGAAGAATCTATTATCGTGTAACTTAGTAATGGCAGATGATATACAAATGTAGTTTAATCTTTCTTAGGGAATGGTTCTGGTAATTCTACTACAGAGTGGTTTGAGTTTGTCACACTCCTCTGTATAGGCAGCCATGTGGAGTCTTGGCAAACAGTTATACGAGACTTTATTGAAAGAAAAATGTAGGGTCTGTTCAAGCCTGGTTTAAAACCCTCATTTGGGGTTTATCTCTTGCATTGAATTGCTATTCTGCCCATTTCTGTTCTGGTGACAGATCAGAAGAATAGTTTACAAAGAGCACATTTTTGGTGAAATAGTCCATTTCTCATTTCATTAACGTATATAATGAGAATACAGTCTACAATAAGACCTGTTTATTTGCACCCCAGCTCTGCTGAACCTATTTAATTTTGCTCGAATAGAAATGTACTCTGGAGCACACACACTTTCACCTGTTAAATAAGACCACAGAATGGGAGGAAAAAGTGTCCCCAGGATCCAAACCTGGAAAAAAGAGGGAACAACAGAGATTTTGTGGAAATACACAGAAGCTAAAAGTGAAGGCAGCAAGCACAAGGGTAGGTAAAAGAGGAAAGCTGTTCAAATATTTCTTTCCCTCTATCCTCCAAAAGCTGGGTCTTATTAACTAGATGGGATTCTCTCATTGCTAGGCTCCTCCCCCTCAAGTCAATGCTGTAAGTGTCTTAGTGGACTAAGAAGTAATTACAGCCATAGTACTAACTCCTGGAACACTTCATTGCAGTTTTCTGCCACCAGACCATGCTATACTCAGTATGTCACTGCTATTTATATTTGTAAACACTTGAAAGTCTACACTGATGTAACACCTCCCTGAAGGCAGAGTGGGAACCATAAAAGTGGGGAAAGATGAACTGGGTGGTTTTTTTGGTGGTTTTTTTTTTTTTTTCTATAATTTGTGAAGCAATTGGGTAAGCATCAAAAACTCAAGTTTCAATTTTCACTTAGGATGTAATAAGAATCTAAATGAATAAAGACCTTGCCAATCACTGTGTATTGTCAGGTATGTCTAAAAGTGATCCTGCCGCAGCGATATCTGCTGAGGCAAACCTTTTGTCAACAGTAATTGGAGTTTTGCTCATGTAAAGAATAAGACTTAAAAGTAAGCACTGCAACAATAGATACTACAAGCACTGTAATTTAAGGAAATTAATAGAACTGCAAGGTACACCTCCCTCTCTTGTACTGTATGTGAATGTATGTGACCACAGCTCTGGTCCTTACAAATCAAACTCCCATTAATTTCAGCTGAAATTTTACCCAAGATCTGAATACATACCAAGATGAAAACTGCAGACTTTAGCTCTATGTTCACAAAGAAGGTTTTTGTTTTCATGTGGGCATTACAGAGTTATGTTTCAGAAATATATCTTTTCAAATTTGTCCAGAAACACTGTTTTTTAGACCTTTTAAACTTAAAATTTAATAAAATACTCCGTTCAGAAAATAGGATAATGCAGACCAAATGACCGGGGGTGGAGGGAGAAATGAAAATCACACATTATCACAGAATGGAAGGGGTTGGAAGGGACCTCAGGAGATCACTTACTCCAAATACCCTGCTAAAGCAGGTTCCCTACAATAAAATGGGGAGGAAGAATGAAAAAAAAACAACAACAAATGGTGCATTTTTTCATGTAATCACTAGAAGAAGCATTTTATAGTGTTTCCAAGGAATTACTGCCAGACCTGTTTAGCAAATGTGAAATACTCATTAGCAATTACTTAACTATACATATATTAAAGCTTAATTAGTAAATAAATTAAGCACATAATTAATTGCTTTAATCAGTAGGCTTTTAATATAGTAATTATCACTTGATACATAAAGGGCATGTTAAGAATACTTTTCTCCAAAAAATACATTGTTAATTAATCATTAAAACTTATCTTACTACATGCTCATTAATGATTTATTACAGATGCTGGGCCAAATTCTTCTCTCAATTACAGCAGAGCCACCTCTGTAGAAGCCAACAGAGCTTCATGTGCATAAATTAAGGGAGAATTTGGTCCTATTAATTAAATGTAATATGTTTGTCAGAGTATATCACCACAGATAGAAGGCTGAAGTGCCCTGCTTGCTTTAACCTGGCTTTCTTTTATACTCCTTTGCTGCAGCTGAACAATATCCTTCCACAGCCCAGGCTCCAAGGCAGCATGTTGCAATAGCGGCACAATGAGGTGGGCTCATAGAGGTCGAGTTTTATTTCTAGCCCTGCCACTACTTGTGAATTCTGGGTCAGTGTCTGGGTAACAGCTTCACCTCAGCTAGTTGCCCAAATGCTCCTTAAGGAGACAAATAGTTGCTTTTAGGGTCAGTTAACTTTTTCCCAAATATTGAAATCTAAAACAGATCTTAATAATTGGGGTCTGAGGTGATAAATTGAAGAAATTGTAGAGTGACTATCAGACCCAGAAGACAAAGGAACAATAAGGTGAATCCCAAATGCAAACTCTGTGACCGTGTTTTTTTCTTGTCCTGGACTATATTAGTCTATATAACCTCCTCAGGAAGGAAATTTTTTTCTTGATTTTGCCTATGTGAAGTATCTGACAAAAGGAAACAAATAGGTCTTAATTAAGCTTTCTTGAGGCACCTAAATAACAGTATTGTTTACAAAGGTCTTCATATATAAACAGTCCTGCTTTCAGTTGTTACAGAGAACACAGGATGGGCAGAGTGAAGGAACTACTGATTTTTGTGCAGGAGGCATCTATTTGTAAACACAGGGCACCGTTCTGTTGCAGAAGCCTTTGAAATGCGAATGTGAGGACCTCTATGGATTTCCATTCACAATCCCAGTAGGACTCCCCTATGCACAACTTATTTGCACAGATGCAAAAGCTTGGTCAAATAAATCTAAATATATAGTAAATGAGTAAACTGAGATTTAATGACAGAGATCTGAATGTGGGATATGTGGTATGCTTTTTGCGCATACGCATATCTCCTGGTAAAACTCTGATGAAAACAGAACTTATAGTTTTGTTGAAAGTATTTATAGTAGCTGAAGTTAAACAGCATTCAGGGCTTAGTAGAAGGATCCGTCTAAGGTCTATATTGAAAAATAGTACTATCCACTTATTTCTGTGTTTTGGGAGTGCTTCCAAGAGGTCTTTGAACACATGAAAACCTTGATTTCCTCCCTAAGCACAGAACTTCAGATACTAGGGCGCACGTATTCCATCTCTCTTTCAGTGACTGTTCCAGACAAAAGGACAGAAAGAAAATATATTATTTAAAATGTGCTATGATGAAGCAGGTATTTCTTAATCTTAATTTACAACAAAACGTTTCACTGTGGGGTGAATAAAAGAAAAGCACTGTCCTGGAACCATCCATGAATTCAGAAATCATTGTAGGTTCTATGAAAGAAGTCCTTTCCTTTAGTCACTTTTCCACAGAGGAAGGGAAAACAAGTAATTAAAAAAAATAATAATTTGGAAAAAGAAAAGATTATGGAAGCTACCTTCAGGAAAATCTGTCTCATCACATTGGAGTAATCTATTACACTAACAGCTACCGTAGTCTTGTAGACTTTCTGAACATCTTTTACACATTTAGAGATGTTTAGATGATCTTTTCCCAAGCAGAAAAATCAATGAGCATGATGAGTCTTACCTAGATATCCTTTCCTAGGTTTAGAGGCCAAATCCAAGCAAGATCATTATGCAATCTTGTCATTGCTAAGGGAATTCTAGGGCAGGTGAAATGCATAGAGATTTGGCAACAGAAGCTGTGTTATCCAAAGGGATCAAGAGGAGTATTTTCACTTATGTGATACTATTCTACATGTTTTAGAGAGTTAAATACCAACAACAGAATGACAGAAACTTCCTAGTTACTCCACCATTATAGAAACACACAAAGTCAGAAAGCAAGTTCACAGTTTGCCTGGATAAAATCTTTAAAATAAAAATTAAAGATGGCTGCCTGATGAAAATAAGTTTATGAGTAACTCCAGTGCACCATTAAAAAAAAAATAAAAAAATCTGAGATTCTTCTTAGCAATGAGTTCTTTGTGCTTCTGACACAGTATATTCATGAAAGCTTTTGCTGTAAAAAATCATTATATATTATCTTATCCTGAAGGCATGAGTGTCATTCCTATGTGCAACTTATAGATAGAAACTTTGCTGAATATACATTGAGAGAAACGCTTCATTCATCTTTAAAATTACATAAAAGAAATTTGCTTTTGACAGAGGCAGAAGATATATTAAAGCAGACTTTTTCAAGTATACAATATTTAATATAGCAAAGAGGACAATATAGATAGAAGTTCTTTAGTGATATGAACCATCTATTCTTTACCATCCTTATGCAGAGGGATTCTCATGATTTTGGGAAATAGATGTGAGAAGTTGAACTTGGCTGTTTTGATAGTATTTCTTCATACACATTATGAGTCTGAAGGTATATGTGATTCACTGTAGAAATCAAATGCTCTCAAAAGCAAAATAAAAATATATATATTTGATAGAAAAAAAGCTGACAATTAAGCAAGTAAGTAGCATTGGTTTGTGTCCTGCCAGAGGAAAGTGGTAATTATTTTCATGCTTTAGTCTAAACTTTTTCAACAAATTAGCATCCCCACCACGTGGCAAGGTTACAGTGGTTTAAATGAATTTAGTTAAACTGATTTAGATTCTTAATATAGACTTGTCTAAGCTGGATTCTCACATATTCACATGTGTGCTGCGTGTTTGTTGGTTTAACTTAAAGCAGCAAATAACTGGCAAACAAAATCAAGGTAGGCAAGAGCTAAATCAGTGTAAAATGATCCAGAATAGGACTTATACCGGTTTAATTTGAAAACTATACTTTTGATTAAACAAATGCAGCTTTTTTGTGCTCAGAAGTTCTTTGGAGATACAGAAGTTAATTGATATTGTCTGCATTATTGTACATATTATAATTTACATGAAAAGCCACGTGAAGCTATGTTGGTTGCCATGTATTATTAGGATGGTTTACTGGTATTTGCTTCATGTGGAAAAGGCAATATACTGGAACAGAGAGCTCCACTTCTCCTTTTTTCTGATTATTCCAGCTACAATAATTTGAGGAGTGGTTTGAAGCAGGCTCCCCAGAGAAGCACTGAAACTTGCCAAACAGGCACCAGGGCCACTGAGGGCCTCCAGACGCCTGACTCAAGGGTCTCCTTACCTAACTTGTATGCCAAACACAGCCAGATGGGACCTCTCTTCAAGCTTCCAGGGCACACCACTCTCCCCTTTAAATATACATAGAATTTCAGCACTTCTTTCAGAGGGTTGCTGGTTGGCACAAGTACTTAGTACAAGGGAGAGTGGCAAAGGACAATGCCCAGTAATGTCCAATGCAGCATTGACAGCATTTGTCTTCAGGTGAGGCAAACACTGCACTCTGCCTCATGAGGAGTTTACTTTTGTAAACATGAATGCCCTGGCATTCCTGAATCAAAAAGACTCGTCCTAGAGTAAAGGTACATGTTTCTTTCTCGTTCAGATGGAAATTCTCCATTAAAACAAGGATCCCAGGTGGACCTCAGTTTATCTCAGATGAGTGTGGAGTTTCCAAAGTACACTAGGGGAAATCTGAGAGTCTAATTCAGGTCACATTTTGAAGTGAAATAATTTTTTATTAATAATCGCTGCATCTATATTTCCTTGGATGTCACCAGTGGAGGCAATAAGAAAAACAACTATAAACTTATAAAAAGAAGCATTTTATTCCTGCCCTTGTCGCCACATGCTCTGGAAAGGAACCATATTGGCTCTTTTTTAGCTAGTAATGTCTAATGCAGGAAGACAGGAATAAGCAGAGTAGAAAGCACCTGTCAGCTCTATTTCCCACTCTCCTTGATTAGCATGAAACATTAATAGGGCTCTCAGAAATTCTGGTCTGAAATGGGCTTTGCTTGAAAACGTGTCTGCCGTTACTGCACTAAAGCCGCTGTCATTAAAAAAGGGCAGATAACTAAAGAAGACTCTTTCTTGAAATTTATACCATTTTTTCATACAATGACAAATTATTTTAATAATGGGAATCGCACACTCTGCCATTTGTATAATGTTTCCCATAAAAACCCCCCATTAAATTTGCTCCTCTACTTGACTCATATCTTTTTAAAAAAATGACACACACAAAATGATACATCACGCATTCTTACAAAGAATTGGAAGTGAACATACTGTAATGGGTTAACATACGTTTTAATAAAATTTTCATTGTTGCACATTTCACTTTTCGGTACTGAGAGCCAGGGCTGTACCAGTAACCCCAGGCAATGCCTTAGGATAAAACAAATCATATGGTAGTGAACTATTTTCACCTATTTATCCTTCTACTGAAAATATATTCATAAATACAAAATGAAGCTAAGATACGTAGCCAGTAACGCTGTATATAACAAAGATATTCCTTACTATTTGTATTCTATTATTTTTTAATAATGTACCTTCTGCATTCCTAAGATGCTTTGGCTTTTGTTTTTATTGCTTACATACATTGAAAGCCACCAAAACATTTTAATTTTGTCTCCCCAAAGTAGGCACTAACACATACTTGAATAGTTAAATGAAATCCTATTACACAACCTATTATGGAATATGCACTACATGCCAAAAATGTATGCAGGTCTATTTATATATATCAGCTGTAGTTTTCTGAAGTAGAAACTTTTGATTTGTGGCATATGTAGGTTTATTTATGTGTAGACAATCTGTTTTATATGAACTGCCTCATCAAAAATGTTCCTGTATACATCAACATATTAACTGCTTATTAGATGGGATTATCTCAGAGAACAAATATTGAAAAAAAAAATCCCTGAATATTCATTTTAATATGGAGATTCGGTAGGGATTCAAAACCAATAGTTTTAATTTCTTTGTTATTTTATAAGAATTCTGGAATAAGAACCATGTTTCATTACCACAAAGGTAACGTGGCAACAATAAATAAAGCCAATTCAACTCACACCAGATCTCCAGATTTCATGCTTGTTTATTTTGTTGTCTACCTGCAGAAATGTAAAGGTGGAATCAAAAAGGCAGATGCAGAGAATAATTTGTTTAAAAGGGGTGGGGGGGGGGTGGGGGGGGAGGCTGTAGTTATTCTTCTTCATTTGCTTACGTGCATTTTAGGATTTCCAAGATTATTTCAAATTTAAAAATAACAAAAATAGCCATCTTTTCTTCCCCCTTCTCCTAATCTAATTCTGCTAAAAGAAAGATACTTCTGCTTAACTTTCTTAGTATGTTACTGAAAACAGATTCTTCTATGAGAACGATGTTATAAATAATGAAATGCAAGCCTTCGTAAGAAAACAAAACTAAGTGAGTTATCAACCAACTTGTAAGTTAAAAAATTTACTTCTATTAGCAAGAAATTATTGGAAGTACATAAATCAAAGAGACGTAGTATGAATAAAACTTGTAATTTCCATAATTTTGAACTAATTCTTTTTTTTTTAATGGATGAAAAAATATTTTTTCTTTGTGTTATTTTATAAATTGATAACTGCTCATGGAAAGCAGAACTGAGGATGAAATTACTGAGACTTTTATCACTCTGCCTGTATATGAACAATGCTGATGAGGAACTTGCTCCTGTTCACAGACTCCGGTAACATTAGTAGGATTTACATTTGCATGTTTCTGAATGCATCTCGATAGTATAACACTGAACCTGAGAAAATGAATTGAAGAAAAGCCTACATAATTTTACATGAAACAATCAGTAATAACACATGAAAAACAGCTAGAGAGAATTCTAATGCATGTGTATGTTACTGTCTTTCTTTCTCTCTCTCTCTTTTCTTTTTACATCATGCAAATTCTTCCTAGTCAAATATTAACCAATAACTCTGTAAGAAATAACAACAACAACAAAATCAACTCTAAAACTGTTAAAATATAGCATCAGAATAAAAAGTATAATGCATATTTGCTATCCACAGTGCATTTTCTAGTAGAAATGCTTTGCAGTCTGCCGGCTTGTCAATCTTTAATAGAAACTCATCAATTATTTGTAGGCAGGAGATTGAAGCGGCTAATAGCTCAAATATATTCCTCCATTTCATTGCATCAGTAGCTCTAAATTAATGCCTGCATTTTCCCCCTCTAAAATAAGTTAAAATAAATAAATAAATGAAGATGTAAAAATGTATATGCATCATTTGAATAAACAGTTAAGCATCACAGCACTATGAAATAGAAATACGAGCCACAGAGCTTTTGTTGTTAGACATATTCGTTAGAATGCAGAGCAAAAGGTAATTTCCTAGCAATCTGACTAATCCATATTAAAGAAATTTTCCAATATCAAAATTACCAATGGATTTGCCAAATATATCAAAGCACTCAAACGTTTTCTCTTAAAAAACACCCTCCCTACTTTGACTTTTCACTTGAGTGACATCATTCCTTAACCTGAACTATGTACATATATATATCTATACCTCTCTCCCCCCTCTCTCTCCAGGAAGATTGTAGGTGGGACATATAGCATTCCTCATAAAACAAAGTCTACTCATTTCACCTAATTAAAAATGAAACTTCTCTGACATTAATAGGCAGTAAAGCAAATTTATAGTCAGACACAGAACATTTCAGTCAAAAAAGTTAGCCTACAACTTGATAGAAGGCAGGTTTTGCCAATCACATGCCATGAATCTACCCCCCCTGACCCCAGCCTTCTCTCAGATAGCGGATACTGGCATTCTTTGCACATCAGAAATGCGCCAGCAGAGACCATTCATGAGGGAAATAGGAAAGCAAGTCACATTTGAGCAGACAACAAATGCTCCGAAACCTTGACCCACTGCATGCAACAGTGAGTGAGCCACAAACCCAGCACCCAGCAATATCAGGATGAACAGCAGCTGCAGCTTTCCTGACCTAGGACCCGGTCCTGCTGCTCCCTGCGCACAGCTGCTACTTAAAAAATAAAAGGAGCCTTGCATTATCATTTTTAAGCTAGTAACCGTAGAACAGCGCAGAATAGATGACACACTTACTGTAATGTCCCATGGAGCAAAGTTCCCATCTAGAGAGAGAGGCACTCTTATTCCACTCCCTGCAAAAGGGTTAACCATTATGAAGAAACATTATGCCAGACATTAGCAGACAGCCTACTTAGCTATTACATTTTTCCATACATGATAAATCCCGGGTAAACCTGTTTTTCTTTTTAAACACCTTGCAGAGTGAAGCCTAGCACTGCATCTAGTTGCCAAAGCACAATCAATATGGAAGGAGCGGTATTTTATGATTGGAGAAGTTGTTGTGTTTTTGGTGGTGAAATTCATTATTTAGTATCTGAACCCTCAGCATTTCAGTATCATTTATTCATAAAGTCCCTTTTTGCCAGGAGGAAATGGATACAGCTGTAGAGAGAGAGAGTGCGAGAGAGGGAGAGGCAGAGGGAGTGAGACGGATTGATGATATTGATCAGGTACCATCTTGAAACAAAGGCTAGGTGCTCTATTTTAGTTGACAACTGTGACACATAAAAAACAAGCAAGAGAGGGGGAAGGCTAGGGCCTTGAACATCACAGGCTTTAAAAAGCGTTTGAAGAAACCATTATGACAAGCAGGTCTAGGCAAGCTGCTGCAAAAATGTATTCAGAAGAGTCATTAAAAAATGATGCTTTGTTTGCCTTGTGAATATGAGGTTTGTAGCTAGCTGCACAGCACTCTCCTACAGAGGAAATGATGAGGTTTTTCATGCTGCACAGTCGCCTCTCTCCTCTTTTTTTTCGCCTTTTAAAAACAGAAACTTTTTTTGATGTGTTTATACTCTAGACTTAAAACACAATATTTTGGGATTCAGAGTCAATCAATCACATTCACTGTCAGCTGTCCTCAAGCTCCTCAGGTTTGCTATTAAGAATGTTGGGATCGAAATAAAAGCAGTGATTTCCTACACTTTCCAAGAGTTCAAATTGCTACTTTCTGTCCTGCCTATACCTCCAGAAAGGTAGCATACTTCTGATGGGCTGATCTGTGATAGCCAAGCATTCTAGTGCAGAGAGGTGTTACTGGCATCAGCAGATGTTGGACTTTCTTTTTTTCCTTTCTATCCCCACAAACGTAAATCCCTGTCTGCCACCAGTTTCTTTGTGTGCTCAGTCCTATTTAAAAGGGAGAGGAGCAAGCCCTTATACTTAAGGCAAACCCTAAGTGTTGGGCAGAAATAGCTCACGTCTGTCACAGATATCTCAAGTGCCTTAAAGAGGTACCTAATGCAGAAGAGACAGTGGCTAGCTTTTAATCTTCTTATAATTCAGAATCTTTGAAGACCCTTGTCCAAACAGAAGAATAAGCCATACAAGAAGTGGAAAGCTTTTAACATCAAGAAAGGCATTCCCTTGCCTCAGAAAACATTCCCCTTGGTATGCTGTTGCTTTCTGAGCATTGCCATTTCTTGTTATATTCAGTTTTGAAGGAAAAGAAAAGAGAAAGGAAGGGGAGCATGGAGCTAGTTTTGAGAAGTGAAGAAGTACTGCATTAATGTTAAGGAAAGTTTCCAATCCGGCTGCAGGTTCCATGCTGGTTAAATTTTCAGAAAAGAAGTATATGATATTTTGAATGATAAAAATAAAAACTAAAAATCCATAGATGCTGAAATAAATGGAAAGGCTCCCACTAACCTAAATAGTCTTTAAATTACTTTTTTGGATGCCAAATTGTGCTTGAACCCTCATAGAGCTGCTGTGGTAATACACATGAGGGATCTAATTATTTCCATGTCTAAAATTGTCCAGTGGTCAGTTGAAGGAATCCTGTGTGGAAACTGCACCTGAGAGATCTCACAAAAACTCCCAGTTTCTGTGGCCATTGGCCATCACTAGGGAGATATATCTGTAGGCTCATACAATTTCCTGTTAACAGCAGGGTATGGCTCTGCATGTGTGCTTTTTTTGTGTGTGAATTAAAGAGAAGCTGAGAGCTGTACAAAAGCTTATTTCCCCCTCATCTTCACGTCCATTTGAGCACAGTTATAAAGGAAACCTCTGAATGTTCAACATTACACTTGCCCCAGTAATTCTACCATCTTGAGGATGAAGCTGACCCAGGAGAATGGGCTTTACACTTGTTTCAGGTTATTCTGAATGCTACTTGACTCAACCTGAAAGGAAAGGAAGAAAGAAAAAGAAAATCAATCTTCCTGCTGCTGACTTCCAAGAGTACGCTAAGGAAAACACCTTTGTGCCAAAATTGTACAGGTCTATGTATCTCACAAACAATTCATACATCCTTTACTTTGCCTAGATGGGAGAGGATCAATATCATATATATACAAGATATGCTATTGTGAGGCTCTTCTTCTGAAGTACTTTGTGCTTTGAGTCAAGAGAAAAATAACAGGAGAGCCCATACCTGCCAGCTGGTTTACTGTGAACATCATACTTTGTCCAAAGTTACCAGAAATAGCAGCAACAAAAAGATGTGAATGGAGTCATAATGGAAAAAGAGGCCAGGGCTGGTAGCAGAACCAGGGAGCACTAGAAAAGCTGCTTAGGGATGAAGCTGTTTAATTGAGATGTTCTTCAGGTTTAAGAGTGAATTTACTAAGAGGGCTAAATAAGAGTTTAACTCTGCTCAGACCAGAGTTGGAATCAGTGTTTGTGAAATTATTAGTTCTAAATCAAATAGCACAACATTTCTGAAATTAATTTTATTTTGTTAAGTATCTTTGATACTCAGTTAAAGGAAGCTTTTTTGGAAGCAGAATGCATAGAAACAGAAGTATATTCTACCATATTCCCTTTTCAAATGGCAAGTTGAAATATTTTATAGCAGATACACTTTTAATGTTTCTAGTTCTCCTTAATCAACTTCTTCTCTCTTTAATCATTCTTTCATACTCTCCCCTTTTCCTGCTCTTATGGTACTGATCCAAAATTCACCAGAATGCATCCTCACCAACTGACATAGCTCCTGTTGAGCCACTCCAATTCATTCATTCGTAGTTTGTCATCAGCTTCATTTCCCTGGTTCACACACCTCTTCCTGTGATATCACTGTGGTTTTATCCCACCTCTGTCTAGCCACATCTCTTTTTGGCCACATTAATCAGACTTTACAGTTATTATTTTCTTCATTCCTGGCCCTCAAACAGAGTTAACAATCAGGCTCAAAAATCTACCTAAAAGCTATCATGTCCACATTCACCTTTGTAAGAAGCTTTTTCCAAATATCACAAGACTATCTAATAGATTAAAAAACATAAATGTGTGAAAACATGGACTTAAGAGTGAGAGCTGGAGACATATTCTCATGGCATATAAAGCATGCATCCATATCTGCCCATATTCCTATGGAGAACTTGTATTTTTTATTCAATGCTTTGCTATTCATATTCAGAAATTCCTTTTCAGTACCAATATTTGGAAAAGAGGAATATTTTGTTTGTCAGTTCTCAAGTTTTAATTTGAAGATTTTAACAGAATTTGGGATGACAGTATGGGAAAATGTGGAACATTATTAACAATTACTACTCTAAATCTCTGGGGAGTTATGAGCTCAGATTTATTAAATACTGCAAGATCCTAAGATATTGCAATAATAGTCTCATATGTAGTATGTCTAAAAAGATGGACCTGGGATCAGTTCAGAATTACTGCATTCCTCTCCAACACTCATGAGGAGGAAAGAATGGAAGGTGTCTTACAGCGACACAGAATCATATAACTATATTACCCTAACTCTAACAGCCCTCCCCTAAATCACATCCCTGAGCACCACATCCAAACTGTTCTTAAACATCTAGCACTGTAAGCAATACAGGACAAGTTTTAAAAGCAACCTACAAACTTTTATTTGAACTTCTCCATTTAAACTGGTTGGAAATGAAAAATAAAAATAATAGAAACTCCATCCTGAACTTTGAAATTGCTTCTAATTAATAACTGTGAGGAAGGAATTTTAAGGAAAATAAGGAGAAGTGGTAAGATCTTTGCCTGGCCTTCTCTGTTTTATTTCAAATGAGAAAAACAATTGTTCATCAAAATAGCCTGTCTGATTTGGACATTGTAGGATTTGTTTTCCCCTTGTTAATGCAACAGCCCTCAATCTTGGTGCAGCCTCTGGGTGCAACAGTAAAAAAGAATAAAAAATTAGAAAAAACAATTTTTTAAAGGAGTAATAGATAGGATTGGGGAACAGCAAGAAAAGTAATGCTTGAGGGATTAGCTTCATATAATTCTGTCAAGGCAATTGCATAAAACTTTTCAGCTGGTAATTTTTACATTCAAGCCACACATTTCTTTCCTTCTAGCAGTCAGTTGCCAGGTCATACAGAAAAGAAGGTTCTTTTCAGTGATACCTCTTTAATTAATCAACTGAATATTAGCCAAGAAACTGTATTACATATCAAATGGATGACATGAAAATTATGTATTGGGGAAAAGTATTCCACTGGCACTGTAAAGAAAAAAAATAAATAGCTAATAGGGTTTAAGGTCTGCTTAAGGAACAGTCATGTTTTCCTCATAGGGCAGCTGCCCCTGTCAAGCTCACTTTGTTGTGCATTCTTCCATTCCACTTGGGGTGTGAACACATAACCAAACTCCTAAATCCTGGTAGAGGTCCCCAAGGACATTTCAATTGGCCTTCAGTATTTGTCAGGAACAGTAATTTGGGTCTCAGAATAATTTATATAGTGTATCACTCCCTACCTGCTCTGCAGAATGAGAAGCATTATTATATTAAAAATATGCTTCAAAAGAAAGGAACTAAACAGGCTGCCTGATTGATAGCGCTTGAACAGATATTAACCACTTTTGCTTTCTGGATGAGGGACTGGGAACACCACACCACTAGATGTTGCAAAATATTATTTCTTAAGGTCTGGCCTCACAGTGCAACCTATATTAGTGCCTGAGGTACCAAGGTGTCCTATGCAGTACACAAGGAGAATCAGGTATACCGGGAGATCTTCAGACAGGATTCAGAATAACAGTTGCTTTGAGCTTGCGCTAGATAAATATTTTTGCTGGGAGGGACTGGTGTCACATTAGCTAAAAGAGGAAAGACTTCAAATAAGGTTATCCCCAGGGCTTAGAGTATTTGGGAGTCATTTGTCTTCACTCATGCTGTTCAACCCAAAAGCCTCATCTGGTATTAAGCATCTAGGCTCAGATCCACGATAATGTGAATGTGATTCAGTAGATCCAAAGGACCCCCAACTGTTATGTAGCAAATGAACTTGGGATTTCATGATACTGGACAGTGATGTGTTCAGTCCTGGCTGGATGGGGACACAGGCAGCCTTGTCTAGTAGTTGGCAATCCTGCCTATGGCACAGGAGTTGAAGCTTGATCATCTTTAAGATCCCTTCCAACTCAAGTCATTTTATGATTCTGCAGTTCTGTGGAACTCACCCATGTCTGATTTTGTTACTTTTTAGAGATATTGTGCCTTGTGATTCAGTAATTTAAAGCCCAAGCAACTCCAGAGACCTCAATAAACTATTATAGAATATACAAAATCTGGCCCTTGGTCATATCTGTGGAATAAATGAATTTCTATCATTTTTACTGAAGGACAGATGAGCAATCATTTTGGAAGCCTCTCATTAAATAACAGGAAAATATAATTTCCAATAGAGAAGATCAAAATGAACTTCAGAACTGTTGAGATGGAACCATACTGAGCAGAAAATTTTGATTACAGAGCTAGTAACTTCTGTCGGCCTTTATGAATATTTAAACAGCCTTTCCAGATGTGTCACCACTGCTCATGTTCTTCAAAAGAATTTTGGTGGCTCACACTGCAGCTTGCACAACCATATCTAGGGGTTGAAGCTAGATGATATTTAAAGTCCCTTCCACCTCAAGCCATTCTGTGATTCTATGATTTGCATTGCTTATCCATGCCGGATTTCATTTGCTAAGTGGCAATTATAAGTGGAACCGTCTGGAAAATGCAGAAAGAGCTAGTAAAAAATATAATGCTTTCAGGAATGAAACAAAAGTATGTTGAACATACTCTTCAATGGAGTCCAGTTTTTCCTCCCTTGGAGTTAACTATCATGCTCAAGAACTCAGATTTCTGCAGGCATAACAAAGGAACATTTAAATAACCATATAATAATCACTAAACTGGGGATATCTCTGAAGACTCCATTTAGGGAGTAGATAAGTGAATTTTGTCTAAATGTCATATCATAAACTGTTTGTGGTTAGAGAAGAAAGCACTTTAGGACAGGATTACCTAGGAAATGACTTTTATTGATATATTTAGCATCATTAACATGTACCAAGAGATCTTTAGCATCTGTTATTACTTTTGAAAGCAACTACTGGCCTTACAGCAAAAAATATTTTTATTTTGTATTGTTTTATTTTTTATTATTTTTGAAATATGCCAATATATAGTCTAAGCCCCATTGACAGATGGTAATTAAAGTGACATTGTCTAACAAACAAATTGCTGTCTTCTGTCAGCAATTTTCTTGAGTTAGATGATTTTGTCTCTTGTTCAGTGAACAGTGTAGCAAATTTGCCACAAAATGGGTCAATGAGGTTAAAATTGGAATCCACCAGTGGTCACCCAGGTCAAATTGGGATCTCCCACCTATAGAGAAGACTGTGATAATGACTTCTTTGGGAATGCTATATAAAGACAGAAAATTTGTAACAAGAATGCAAGAAGGCAATATTCAGCCAAAGGGATGTACAGAACCATCATCTCTTCCAGATCATCTTTCAGTTTTGGGCTCCCTGGTTCCCTGAAAACAGCTACAGTCCCAATTGAGTGGGTTTGTAAAATCCCTGTGATGCCAAAAAATCTGCTTTTGCTGGACATATTACTCCACATACATTTTTCCATAATGCTAGGGCAAGGGTGATTTCACTGAGATACTACAGACCAAGAACTCCTTTGAGGATTATGGTTGTATCTTGAATTAAACAATTATGTTACTTATTATTTGAAGGACTTTAATTTTATTTTTTTTTATTTATTTATTTTCAGTGACTATTTCTATTCCATCTGCATAAAAGCAAAATATGCTCTGCTATCACTGGGATCAAATCAGTGTCTGACTTACATCAAGATAGCTAACAATTTTCTGACTCTGCTTTCCATCAAACATAATGGTGAGGTATAAATTATTCAGCTCCATAATAAACCTTTCCAGCAAGTTACAATCATTTTTCCAAATCAGAAAAATATCACTGGTATGCTATAACCATTACAAAAATTGTTTAAATTTCTTAAGGGTGTATAACAATTCTTCTTCAAATATCCTCATTTCAATCACTGCTTGTTTCATTCCATTGAGAGGATTCTCGTATTTGTTTTTGTACTAATCATGACCATCAAATGTCATTTGTCTTTTTTTGGGTAATACTTACGTATTATAAGGATAATTCCTTTATCCTTTTGTCTTCATGGGATATTTGAATAATATTATGCTTCATATTCTAATGCTACAAGATGGATTAAAAATGGGCCAAATTTAACTGAACTCAACAGAGACTACTTTCAGTCTAAACTGAACAAATGTCCTGTGGTTTCTTTCTGTGTCTTGACTGGACATGCAGTGTCAGAGGTAATCTTCACACTGTAATAAACAGCACTCAGATTGGGCCTACAGAGTAAAGATTACAGACTTTATAAGTTTGTAGGCCAATGTGGTGAAAGTGCGGTTCTGATTCTTTACCATTTATATATTTATTCAAAACTGTATTTCTGGATGAGGGAAATAAATGCAAGTGTTAGTTATGACTGAAATTGTGGAAGGCTGACATGCAGCCACATAGTAACAGTTTTATGACATAGCTACCCATCATCTGGTCTTCATGTTTGTTCTCTTTCTCTCTGAAATATTCAGGCATCGGGAATCAGACCTTTGGAAATCTGTCAAGATATTTATATTAAATGATGATATTAAAAAAAAAAAAACCAGAGCATTGTACTTCTGAACTTTATTCTCTTGACTGTCTCGTCTTCCCTTAGTATCGCAAATCTATATCCTGTCAATTGAAGGATCTTGAAAACAAGAACCTTTTATTATACAGCTATTAATATACAGATTCAATTCTAGAATAATTAAATATTTATGTATACATGTATACTTTTACAAGTATATGTATGCATATGCAGTGTAACCACTCAACTAGTTGAATGGAGAAAAATGGTACCATTCCACTGTGTGTGAAATACACGGAGTACCTTTCCGTTTATTTTTTGGGTGGATCATCAGACATCTCTTCTAATGCCATTTACTTCTAATTATTCTTGAAGAGCTGGTCTTTCTTAGTCTCTATATTTCCATTTCTTTTACCTCAGAAGTTTCTCCTGGCTGTTTTCCCTCTCTGATATGTCTGACTTCCTTGCTACAAATTGGAATGTATCCCATTCTCGGTATCCCTTTCATATGTTTTTTGCATCTCACATTCAACTTCTCACTAATTTTTTTTTTTTTAATTTTTAAATCCACATCATTCTGTCCTTATTATAGCTTTTACAATCTACTTCAAGGCATCCTCACATTCTTCTGTCTACTAACTTGTCCTTAGACAATGTCTAATTGACTGTCTTCCTCCTGAAGAGTATTTTGACTTTACCCCCAGTAAGAAACTATGAGATTTTGGTGGATGGTTGTTACTGTGGGACTTTGTCAGCTCTTCTTCTTAAATCAATTGGAGCTGATCACATTAATTTTTACCCTCCTATTGCATTAATGGGATTTGGGCATTGATTGCATTCTATCAACTTATATTCATACTAAATGCATCTGCAACTGAAACTCTATGGGTATGAAGGAAATTACATTTTGTTTTAACTCACACTAGGATGACCCATACTCCTACCCCACCACTAATTCGCATGTATTAAATTGACAACTCTCCTCCAAATTCACAGTGGACTTTTTGTTAGATTAGAAAAAAAAAAAAAGAGAGACAGACTTGAATAAACCCAGGATGTGTCTTCATAAATATTAGAAATGTTGTAAAGGAAAATTCTTTCTCTTTTATCAGCGATATAGAATAACTGCAGAGCCAGTGTATTTCGTAGCACAGGGACAAGGATCACAACAGTATGAATGACTTGAATTACCTTGGGTATTTTCGTAGCTATAAAGAGATTTATTCCTTATTGCTGGAAGGTAATACTTGTGCTGAAAAATGGGACACAATGCTTAATTGAATTTTTTTTTTATGTACATAGAGGCTGCTTTACATTTCTTAGAACTGAACGGCATAACAGTGCTTCAATACTGAAGTACACAGAGTGCTGTCACTTACTGTTACTACAGGGGAAAGTACTGAAATAATCTTGCACATAATGAATGATCATGGGAATGTTCAAACAGGCAGAGGGAAACAGAGATTTCAGTCAACATCATAGATGCATAGCCTTTGTCCCATATAGGGCTAATTACATCCTCATGTTACAATTTTCAAAGTAATTTCTAAGACTTCTGACTGTGAATCTGTAGACTTTATGTACAAAAGAAGTTCTTTGTCCCCAGGTACAGGTCCCTCTCTATAAGTTAATCCGGTCTTGTGAGGGGAATATTCAGAGATTTTTGTAAGAAACCCAGACAGGCAAGAGGATACAAAGGCATAAATTCCTAATTTTGTAAATACTGGATGGGCTGTGCATATTCCACATTTGTCTGATTAATGTTTGTAGTCTTTGTTGGACAGGTCTTCCCTCATCAGGCTTCCAAAGCTCCAGTCTCCATAGTCTAGAAAGACTATGACATTTAAAATTTAGATATCTAACACAGTTAAGTTTGATCTCATTCGTTGTTACTGAAGTCATGACTATTCCTTGTATCAGTCAGTATAAATAGATCTCATGTCTTCAGAAACAGGAATCCAATGGATACCAATTTGTCAGGAAGAGAGTTCATTTAATTACCAGAGTAATAGAACAGAAAACAAGATCTAGTACATTATCAGATGTATAATTCTGCCAGAAGAAGAGCAGGAAAGCTGTATATAGATTTTTCCTATTCTCATAATGAAAACAGCAAAATATACATATATTTACATCTTTCCATCTAGTACTGCCATTCTGAATTGCATGACAAGAAGACTGTTTTGAATTCTGTATCCCTAAAATCTGCAGTAGTAGTAAAATAGCAATAATAATAATGCCCAAGGAATGCTCTTACTCAAAATATACAATTAATATTCTTAGCATACTGCTTAAAACACGTGCACAATAATAAAACTGCTCTCATTTGTCTCCAATGAGTGCTGAGGTACTGTGGATCACATCCCATAGACTAGTGAAGATAAGAATATACACACTATATAGCATGGACAGAACAAACAGACTAGAAAAATTCCGAAATACAGTACAGATATTCAGATATTTTCAGAACAAATGTTCTTCAGATATCATGGAGATTTTTGTAAATGTAAAAGAGGAAAGTTTCATATTCATCCCATCAGACCCGTTTTTTAATCCCAGTTAATCCATTCTTGGGCTGAATGTACTACTGATAAAAAAGATTTTTCTTTCTGATTTACATATTTAATATTTGAGTTATAGAACCAAGAAATTATTTACTTTTTACAGCATCTTGCTAATCAGTTGGTGAGCTTTTGCTAGTGTTTACACCTTGAGACAAGATTTATATGTACACATTTATTTTACTTAATTGTCCTGCTATTCAGAATTGCAAAAGAAATCTAAATATTTAGGAAGTGAAATTGTATATATTAACTTCAAATTGTCTGTGACTTCTAATCAAATGTGATACTTAGAGTGATGCCTCTGTAGGTAGAATTTGACTAATTTCAGTTTTGTAAGTACCAGCATTTCTTGTGGGACTATGCTTTCACTATTAATGTCAAAAAAGTTTCAAAAATATTGAAGCAATTTTGGGCACACATAGTTTAATCAGGTCCTAGATTTAACTAAATGGCATTCAGCATTCTTTTAATGTTAATGCTATTATTGCTTATTATGTTAACTAGTGGACTGGTGTAACCTTTTGACTGTTGCTGGAGACGGAAAAAAAAAAAAAAAAAAAAAGACAAATTTTATAACTTCATTGTCAGCCAGGATAGATTCCTGCATCAATTTGAGCAAATGCAATGGTGGTGTTCAGGGCACAGTAAGAGCAAAATTATGGCCTGAAGAAAGCAGAGGTGGAAAAATTGCTGCTATAGACATTGTGGCATACATAATTTCTAAAGGCAAAGAATTTATTTTTTTAAATGCACAGAAAGCTGTCCTGCAGATGCCTGGATAAGCTGGAAGACACTGCTGACCTACACCTTCAGAAGTAGTCCTTGCAGGCTACAGCACCTAAAATGACATTACTCGTCTGTGTTTATCATAGCATACCCAGGAAATGGGATCTATCTAGCTTGTATATTTGATTCCTATAGCAACAACAGGTATCTAACATGTCTGTCTGTCAGTCATATATGTGAGGTAGTTTTGATATTCAGATGACCAGATTTGGGTGTCCAGTTTAACAGGTAGGTTCACCTAAATTTAGGCACTCTGAGAAGTTAGTGTAATTGCCCATATACATCTCCGGAAACATGCTAGAACAATGTGATTAACTGCCAAGTTGTCAGTGGGTTTCCACAGTCACGTCTGTCAGCCCCATAGGAATACCCTGGGTGGTCTGGGCAATCTCATATAGCAATATTTGTCTTCAGGTGAACAAGTAAATAAACTGACATTTCTCTTATTTTTCCCCATGGATTAAAAAAGTCCAGCTCCACTTAAACCATTTGCACTATTTCCAGTAATTTCAATGGTGCCCAAGATATGTTAAATTAATTTAGTTGTGGTTTAACCCAGCAGGTAGCTAAGCACCACACAGCTGTTTGCTCTTTGCTCACTCTCCCAGCCTCTCCCTGTGGGATGTGGGAGAGCACTGAAAAAAAACAAAAAACAAACAAACAAACAAACAAAAAAAGCCCACAACATAGAACTCAAAGATTGAGATAAAATCTAAGGTAGAAAAGGAAGGGGGGGGGGGGGGAAAGATAGCAATAATGATATTTATATATGCATATATACATATAAAAAACAAGTGATGCACAAAGCATTTGCTCCACCATCCACTGACCAATACACAGCCAGTCCCCATGTGGATGCCCCAATTCCAACTCCCCACTGTTTTTCAAGGTTTTTTGCATTATGTCGTATGGTATGGAATATCCCTTTGGACAGTTTAAGTTAACTGTCCTGGTTCTGTCCCCTTCCAACTCCTTGTGGTCCCTAACCACCCTCACTAGCACGGCAGTATAAGGAGCTGAAATATCTTTGGCTTTGTACAGCACTGCTCTGCAGCAACTAAAACATCAGTGTTATCAACACTGTTTTCTCCTAAAGCCAAACTGAGCATCATACCAGCCACTACGAAAGAAAAATCAACTCTTTCCCAAGTGAAACAAGGACATATTAAATGAACAGGGTCTATATTTTAAAAGGATATTTAAGTACTATAAAAAGTAAAAAGAATTTCCAAGTCTCCCTGAATACCTAACTTCTACTGACATCATGAGACATTACTGCTGATTTTGAAAAATTCAGTCATTGTTATCTGTATCCTTAGACATCTATTAAAAATCCCCAAACCTGTTACAGATAGTCAAAATCTAGAAAAAAGTCAATAGATCAGACTCCTTTTCAGTTAAACTACAATGTAAACACATTGGCTTATAAATTTCAGTAGTTTAGAATAGAATTCAATTCAAAACGCTTTAAATGCTAGAACATTTTTCATCTTCTGTTGTTATCGTCGTCGTTGTTGTAGGAGACATGACAAGTTTCACTAGAACAGAGATGAACTAATGGATCATCTAAATCCCTAAGAAATAGGCATCCTTCAAAAAATCCATCCCCTACTTTCTACACACACATTCATTCTTATGAAGCTGCATATAAAGCTTAACATAGTGCAATTGTTATAAACACACCCCTGCCTGGCTTAAGCCCTGTATGACAAGTTAAAGCTCCAGGGACATTCTGTATCTTAAAATTACATATGGATCCATAATAGAAGCCCAAGACTCAATACAGCTTTAAATGTAACTTCATGAACATGATGTCCGTATCAGTCAGCAGTATTTCTAAACTTTTACAAAGGGAAAACATCACACTCAAATTACTGGAACCATTTCTATTTTCTTGCTTGACTATAATGCTAGATGTATACATTATTTATTAATGGAGAATGGATTTTTCTTTTGATTAAATGCAACTGTTACTTTAACAAACAGATATGAGATCCCCAAGCTCTCAGTGTGCAGGGAATTTTGTCCACACATACCATGCAAGTGGATTCTCAGTAATGGAAAATGATGGAGTGTGGAGGGGAAGGGCGTTTGTTGGAACACCCTTACTTTCATGGTAATCTAGTAGCTACAAATCCTTATCTCAAAGGACTCCACCTTGCTGTAATTGCAACATTTTGTCTGAAACTATAAAATATTTTTCTCCTCACCAAACCCGTGGGAATAAATTTCACTGTTGCAGTGCTAGGGGAAAGAAAAAGAAAAAAAAGAAAGAAAGAAAAAAGAAAAACAAACAAGCAAACAAAAAAAAAGAAACAAAAACAAAAATAAATCTATCTAAATTTACAATCCAGCTTTGAGTTAATAATCTGCTGTAGCGTATCTTCTAGTCCTTGATATTTTTCTGATGGGTGAGATAATTGTGGGATATCTTCTATGGTAGTCAGATTGCTGTAAGATAACAAAAATAAGAAAACAAATAAACAAAAGAAATCTCAAGATAACCTCGTCCATTCTATTTCATTCTATTCCATAATGTTATTACATAATATTTTTATTGTGGTTTTTTTTTTTTTTTTTAACATCTAAGTTACGTACTTGAATGATCTCGGTTTCTATGATGATGTTCCAACTACATCTGTCTGGTGTAGAGATTCATTTGGACACTTTGTAGTACCTGAAAATCTTTACCATAGCTCATTCTTGGCACCAGGGGTATAATTAACTTCACTTGATTTCTGCCAGCTGAATACCAATTGTCTACATTATCTCTACTGTTATGGAAGAAAGGCAACTCCAGAAAGTAAGTTATCTGCTAAGTGCAATTTTTCTATATTAAGTAGATTTTGGAACTGATTGTCTTCCTGCTTCATACCTGTCAGATTTTATATGACTAGATGCCTAACTTGTAAATGGCAAAACCTTGCAGACACTAATTTCAATCTCCATCTACTGACTATGCATGAAAGCGTGTAATGTTCATTTCATTAACAAGCATATGTCAAAGCATAATTGCAAAATTGTAGAACTTTTTCGTAAATCTATTACTACCTACTGTTTATTAATTAATATTTAAAGCTTATTTAATAATTTAATACAAAATTTCATTCAGTTGCAATATTGAGTCATGACCTTTTGCAAAAGTTCGAAATACTTTGCAACATGGTAACTGAGCTGCAAGCAAATCTGTTTTCTACAAGGAAGTTAGCTGGTACAAAAATACAAAATATTTATATGAGGTTTGAAGTGCCGCTCTTCTGCAAAATGAAAGCATTCCTCTCCGCTGACCTGAACTAGAGTTCTGTCTGTCTAATACATAATGCGCAAATTTAGAAGTGTAAAGGGCCATAACAAAGAAGATGGATGGCAGCATCCTCACCACTGGAGCAGAAAGGCTCATTATCATCACCAAGATGTCATCAAGAAGTTACAAACAGTGGAATATCAGACAGTGACATTTATGATTGAAATTCATAATATCCTGAAATAGAATAAATGACATCTTTGGTTATGTAAAGGTGATAGCCGCCACTGCCCTCTCAGCAAGATTATTTGCATATTAGAAGTTACATGGAAACTAACAGATAAAAGGTTTGACAAAGGAGCACTTCCGTTATGAGTTGAAAGTCAGAGCTGGAGTATGGTGAAAATATCAGTGATAACAAAAGAAAGTTTATTGTGTAACTGGACAAATTCTTGATGGGTAGATTTGCTATAGCTAATCTAGTTCTGACAGCAGACTTAAAGCAGTCAAAATCAAGCAAGAGAATTCCAGAGAATCAGATGTCAAAAAGGGGTTTTTCTTTCCTAACCCCTTGAACTACATTAGAATGCAAAAAATAAATAAACCTCTTCCAGTCACATTCTATCTTTTTAAAGTATTAGAAGGAGTGGACAAGCCTTGCATTGATCAGCCAGGTATAAAACAAGCTACAATCCTTCAAATGAAATTCAATTAGTGAATGTGCAAAAGAAAAAATAACATCCATGGAAAAGTAATAGGTTCTTGACTCTCATATGTGTGGACATTATACTTGATCCTCTGTATTGCTTAACTGTTAAGTTCATTTTCTGATTTGCTTTGGATGACTCCAGTTTTTTGTCTTCCAAGCTCTGCATAGATCTGGTTTTGAGAACAGATTACACATACCCTTCCAGCTGGCCCCCGAATGGCCCCACCACAGGACAGAGCTGAGCCCATCAGCCAAGATAGTGATGTCTACATAGAAAGGACTGAAACTGAACTGAGGCTGAAAAAGGTATTGGTTTTATTTTTGTTTTGGTTTCTCGCTATCCAAATCTATTTTTAATTGTTAATAAATCAAATTAATTTTCCCCAAGCCAAGTACATTTTGCCTCTAGCAGTAATTTGTAAGTGATCTCCCTGTCTTTAACTCAACCCACAAGATTTTTCATCTTATTTAGGAGTCCTTGTCTGAATGGGAAGCTAGCAGCCAACCAAAGTCAACCTGCCAAAGTCTAAGAAAGAAATTAACTGTGTTAGAACACTAGACTTCAATGGATACATTCACATGTCTTTTAAAAAGATCATTATCCTTTGCTGTTTCATATAATTCCAGTATCTGTTATTAATGATCCCAGTCTGTTGACTATACTGTCCACAACCTATGAGCAAACACTTTCCAAGAAAGGAGAGAAATAAGGAATTTACATAACAGGAAAGGAAGTTTAAATGTGATGCAAAATTTTATATCAGAATGAGGCTTTATAGTCAAATCAACCACAGAGAATTTAGAGGTAGTATTTCTTGCCTCTGACTTTAGCTGCCTACACCATAGATGACTACAATTGTAGCCGTTATGGTCAGTGAAGAGAAATGGGGAATTTTAGGAACCTACTACTTTGAATATAAGTATACACATTCATTGCCATGAAGCTCAGTATCTAATAGACAATTCAAGTGCCACCACACTCCTCGGATTTGTTGCTTCTTGACTGTGAATGCTGAAGGAATACTCAGTAGCACATTCAAGCACCCCTAAGACTTGAGAACACTGAATTATGTGGAGCCTTGTTATGATTCATCAGTTGCCTCTGAATCATCCTCCCTGTTATTCTGCCTCTAGGACATGGCTGTGCATCCTTCCATAAGTGCAATCAGTAAATTACTATTTACAGAATCACAGAATCACAGGGGTTGGAAGGAACCTCAAGGGATCATCAAGTCCAACCCCCCTGCCAAAGCAGGTATCCTACAGTAGGTTGCACAGGCATGCATCCAGATGGATCTTGAATTTCTCGGTGGAAGGAGACTCCACAACCTCTCTGGGCAACCTGCTCCAATGCTCTGTCACTGTTACTTACTTACTGTCACCCTTAAAGACATTCTTCCGCATGTTAGCATGGAATTTCTTATGTTCAAGTTTATGACCATTAATCCTTGTCTTACTGCTATGCACCACTAGGAAGAGCCTGGTCTCATCCATTTGCCTTCTACCTTTCTTAAGATATTTATAAACACTAATCAGATAACCTCTCAGTTTTCCTTTCCCCAGGCTGATCAGACTCCGGTTAATCAGCCTTTCCTCATACAGAAGATACTCTCGGCCCTTTATCATCTTCATGGCCCTCCACAGGACTCCTTCTAGGAGACCTCTGTCTTTTTTGAACTGGGAAGCCCAGAACTGGATACAGTAGTCTAAGTGTGGTCTTACTAGAGCAGAGTAGAATGGGAGAATCACCTCCCTCAATCTGCTGGCCACACTCTTTCTAATGCACTGCAGGATACGACCGGCCATCTTGGCCACAAGGCCACTTGATACAGGAAAAATCTGATAATAACCACTTTGAGCGTGGAAGTTTACATCCCAGCTTCGTCACATTCCAATCATTATCCTATTGCATATAATTATGTGGTCTTTTTTTGTCTCCACTCATCCCTCAGTTTTTCATTTTGAAGGACTTAGTTGCTTTAAATCTCCATCTCAATAGGGAACATTAAATAGATGGAGGATTCTTTGCTCAGACCTGCTAGGAGACAATTCCTTACTCATTTTACTGCTTTCTGTGTCTCACTGACTCTTCCAGTGTTGTGTAGACAACTTGGGCAAGCAGTTCTTGCTTCTGAATTCAGATTGTGCCCAGAGTTAATAATCAGGCTGAGAAGATTTTACTTTTGGAGTATGTTCTTTCCCATATCTCACTATGTCTCGTGTTTGTGCAGATGTCTGTTAAACCAGATTTAAAAAAAAAAATAAAATCAAAACCATTCTAAGTATGTAGCCCAATTCTTCCTTCAGTAAAAGCAATTATTAATTTAATTGCTAGCATACTAAAAAAGTGAGAGAAATGCTACTCACCCCATTGTGGACACACACTGACAAGAAAGCACTGTTCCACTTCAGATCAAGGCAATAAGAAATGAATGATTTACTGGTTTAATATAAATTCACACCTCTTTGACAAGTATCAGTTCTTAAGATGTGACTAAGAGCATATCTGAGTCATTAAATAAAAGCACCAGCTTTGGAAAATATTCACTAGCAGTCCATAAAGTTGAAAAGTCTAAGGGATAGTTCCGCAAGCTATTTTCTCCATTTATATTGCTGACTTAGGAGACTGCCAAAGTCAGAAAATGTTACTGCCATGCTGGGATATAGATCAATGGTACAGTTGAGCTGCTTTCAGCTAGGAAGTCACAGAATCAAATAATGGTCTGGATTGGAAGGGATATTAAATATCATCTACTTCCAATCACAGTACTGTGGACAGGGATGCCACCCACTAGATCTGGCCACCCGGGGCCTCATCCAACCTGATTTTGAACACTTCCATTGATGGGGCATCTTCAGTTATGCTGGGCAAGCTGTTCCTGTGCCTCACAACTCTTGAAGTTAAGAATTTCCTCCTTATGCCTCTAATCAAAATCTACCCTCTGTTAGTTTAAAGCCACAACTCCCTAATCTATCACTACACTCCCTGATTTAGATTTCCTCTCCAGCTTTCTTGCAGGCCCCCTATTAGCAGAAGTCTAGTATCTAGAGCTGTGCTGGCTCCAGCATAAGAAGTTGTCTAACAAATTCTTTTTTTCTTTTTCAAGGGAAAAGACCTGGAGTGAGTAGTAAAGGAAGGAGCATGAAAAAGACATTAAGTGGGCTCAGCTGTATTTTCAAACTATACTTCAGCTTCTATTTCAGTTCTCAACTACAGGTATAAAGGTAGTGAGCTTTATGATTCCCCTAAGGACAACTAATGGGCTGAGAATGACACAGTTTGGCTCTGCTTACTTGCAATAAATCCTTAGGAGTTATGAGGCTACATGCTTTTTATGCCAACAGCATTTGAGGCCAGCCTTCTTAACCATTAAATCAGTTGTTTTGTTTGAGGAAATAAATGGTTGAAGCCACCTGGAGGCTAGTTGGGAGGCTCTTACATCTGCAGTAACCTGTGAAGAGTCCCTTTTTTTCAGTCATAGTATTTTGTGCTGTGTATGCTGAAGTTGTGCCTAACAAGAAATAAGTTCTATCACAAGCAGTGTGATTCAATCACACAAGCAAATAGGGTGGTACATGTTAGGAAGATCTGTAGAGTGAAGCCCTTGTCATGTTAGGGTTGCATATCATATTAGTTGCAGTCAACCACCCTGTATTATTTCATGAAAGTTAAACCCAGCTTAAGCACTGAGCACTGAGGAGGTGAGAATCAAAGCATGGTAAGCTGGGCTCACCTGACAGTTCATTTAGAAAACAGATGTAAAAACCAATTTAGACAAAATAAGCATTTTCAAATTCGTTTAGATAACTTAAATGATCCATTAATTTAAATATATATATATATGTATATACAATTGAGCATGCTACTCCAGTTCACTTGGTTAACATATACCTGTTGTTTTAACTCATAGTGTGTGGGAGTATAAGTCTGAGAAAATGAGATATGGAGCAACAACAACAAAAAGGATAGTTTCACTAAGGTTTACATTTGTAGATCATTTGTTTCTTATAGAATGTTTCCTTCTGGGTATTGCCACTTTTAACATTGGTCCCTTTTCAGACAAGAATGTCACAAGCACAGAGATATATGTAGAAGAGAACTGGTAGAGTAAGTCATTCTAGAGCCATCTGAAGTACAACTGAAATATCCTGGACTGCAGCAAGACCTGAAGGAAGGTGTTAAAATGTATAAAGTAGCACCATATAACCAGATCACTTTTTAAGCAGCCTCTAATATTTATAACTCTCCCAAAGTATTTGGAACAGAATGCCATTTTGGCTTCTGGGCCCACCCCTGCTCTGCAATGGGCCCACTGGAGCCAGCTGAAGTTGTCTGTGTCTGGTATGAAGCAGCCCCTCGCCTCACAGAGGCGTTTCCCCAGTGCCAAATCTTCACACCTGCATCCTACACAATGACAAAAACCTTATTCTCAATTGCTTTGTCAGTTGTACATTTGTATTCCAAGCTGAGTTATTACTGTGCTATCAGTAAACTGATGGCAGCTAAGATACATTTTAAAATGAGGATGCAATGGAAGAACGTACAGCATAGGAAGTTCCGCACAAATGTGCGGAAGAACTTCTTTACAGTGAGGGTGACGGAGCACTGGAACAGGCTGCCCAGGGAGGTGGTGGAGTCTCCTTCTCTGGAGATATTTAAGACCCGCCTGGACGCCTTCCTGTGTGACACGGTGTAGGGAGCCTGCCTTGGCAGGGGGGTTGGACTCGATGATCTCTAGAGGTCCCTTCCAACCCCTACAATTCTGTGATTCTGTGATTCTGTAATTCTGTGAACTAAAGGTAAACTGAGGGATCTTTAGGCAGTGTCTACCTGAAAGAGTGGTCTTGTTTTATTCCACCAAATCACACTATCCAAATTTGGAAGCATGTAAGAAGATGTGGCATGAATTTTACAGGCATCTTCCTGTATTCATTATACAGTTTATGCTTATAATGGGTCTAAATTATATTTGAAAAAAAATGTGAACTGCAACCTGAACAGGCCATTGTTTGTGTGATTTGGAAGGACAGGATTGTGCACAGAGCACACAAATGCAACTCCCCAGCAGCTGAGTGCATGCAGCATTGCTAGGAACTGAGACAAACAAAACCTCATCCAATAGTACCATGTTTTTAGTATGCCTTTGATACATTCCAAAAGTTCAATTGCTGATATCAGCTATCTAAACATTTCCACAAATCACTGTGAGCAAATTTCTATAGTTCATTTGCTGGATGTATTATTGTATTCAAATTATTGTTGGTTTTCATTTTCTTTTTCCATTAGAACTGGAAAGAATTGTAATTTCTCTTTCTGTCTGTAATCATTGTTCAAGATCTGATGAACAAACATAAACCTTCAGTGCAGACTAAACTGGTGCCACAACTACAGTTTCTCACTATTATCAGAGATAGGAACAGAGCAATCAGCTTTTAACAGATAATTATTGGTTTGACAGCTGGGAAAACAAGTAAATATTTCTTAGAAGTACTTAAAATTTTACAGAACCAAGGTTCAGCCACCTGAAAATGAAGCTGGAGAGTTTGACTGCAAAACTGATTGAAAATAATGGAGGTTAGATTGCCCATGGGAAGTTAATTTTCAAAGGAACATACTGCAAGGCTGTGGAACATGAAGTACCTGTTAACAGGCATAAAATATATTTGTTCACTCTGCTGCTAGTAGCTTCAATGTCATAACTATACCTGATCCCAGTTGAGAGCAGATAACATTTGCTTGTGTAAGTCACAAAAAAAACTTGTTCTTCTATCAAAATAGGCAGCTGACATAGCATTTGAAGAAGAGCACCAAATAGCAAATAAATACCAACATACAGTCAGGAGTTCAAGTTTGGTAAGCATCAATGACACACAATGTTGCATAGCCCCCTTTACTTTCATCTCCTTTCTGGAAGGATAAATCAGTTTGGTTTATCTACTAAAGCAGTTTATAAAGTAGTCTTTTGAAGAACTGTGCTGGCAAAATAGAAATGAGCTGGTACATGCCTGGAATCTGGAAAGATCTACCAGGGTAAAGGAGCTGGATAGCTTATTTTGTTGCTTATAAGGCAAAGTATTACAATCCGTGTCAAACCTTCAGGTCTGAGATACAATAGTTTCGTGGGGTGTGAACCTATGCATGGTGTAAGATATGGCAGGTCCATCCCTGACAAAGTTCTGAGAAAGCGTGCCACAGAAGCCTTTAAAACCACAATAGCTTACTTGAAATAATGTCTCAAGGATGCCTATTCACCTCTCTTTATTCTTGGTTCAAAATCTTAGAGTTTTCTCACTTTTGTCTCATTATTTGAAAGAGTACCTTTTCAGGTATACTGATGCATTATGGAGCTAATGAGCAACTTCATTGAAGTTGAAACAAAAGATAATTAATGAAAAGAATTTCACACAACCCCATGGAAAACAAGTGTGCTAGTCAGGGTAAAATCTGGCAAACATTAAAAGTGAGATTTGTTTTCACTGCTCTTTGTCAGGAATTAATACTTTTCAATATTCTCAAAGATTATTTACGTATTCAGCATTAGCCAGCTGGGTTTTGTGTTACCCACAGTGTATTTCTTCTGGCTGAAAATATCCCTGGAAGTGATTTTTAAATTTATGTGTCACATCAGATTGCATGGAGTTACGTGGAGGTGAACCTCTCATCCCATGACCTCACAGCACTTCCCATGAAGCTCAGTTCACAGAAGTTGAACAGCAAAAGAATTTACTTCTGTTCACAGCACAAGGGGAAGCGGGTCAAAAAAGGTGGGGGGGAAAGGGTGTAAGTAACTCAAATTGCTCTATGGATTTCCACACTGATTCTCTAAAGCTGTAACTTGGCTTCATGGTGATTGCCTTTCAGTGATTTTATACCAGTGTTTAAACTCCTTGGGGACAATACTGATATGACAGTGTCAGATTCACTGCCTTTTATCAAGAGCCTCTCCAGGTTCAGAAAGTGTGTTGAGGAGCATAATAAACCACTAAGAGTAGCACAATCTGAATTTCTCACTGTATCTGAGTATACTGGGGGTAGGAGGGTCCCTATTGCCAAACAGGAAGTTGAATGCTGTGAAAAGCAGTAAATGTTCCTGTATTTTGAAAACACATTTCCATTTAATGAAGACAGCACTTGTAAATGTTTTGTGGCTTGGATGAAAACACACTTATCTTGCAGCTTTAGGTGATTGGTTTAGGTCCAAGTTGACATTTTCAGCTCATTGAGTCCCTGGTGGACAAAAGTTCACCACACAAAACCACTGTACATAATCTTGTAAACTTGACAGTGAGTGAATTGGAGGGCTTAATACTAGTACTGGCACAGAATAAATTATGCAGAACAATAGGGAAGGGTTTGTGTCTATGATGGAACAGATGAGAAGGAGGAACAGAAAGGAAGAAATCCTTATTTTGTCACCAGCTACTTTTGCCCTAAATTAGCTTTCTTTAACAGTTTTCTTCATTACACTTTCAAAATGGAATAAAATTGAGACAAACATCTCTCATTTCACAGTTTTTAAGGCAGTTCTATTCTTATGGCTATTGACACAATAAGAGAGTCGTGTTCAAGAAATGTAATAGGATCTCTGACAGGAAATTCTTCATACATTTGTGAAATTAGTAAGAGCAATTTGCTACAGAATCTCACATAAGTTTTTGTTTACATAGTGAATTAAGAAAGAAGAGTACCAAGTCCTTTGCTCTTAAAAGTAAAAAAAAAAAAAAATGATCACATTTGTTCTCCTTATAATGGACGCACAGAATCACATGTACGACTGCTATGTGGACATCATTTTACAGATACTGACTCACCTCAATATCTTTGCTTCTGAAAATTAGAGCACAGTCAAATATTGAAGAAACCATCCAATCACTGCAGAATAGAAGTGCTTAAGTCTTTATATCTTATCTTATCTTATCTTAGCCCTCACTTAGGTAGGAGATACTTACATGAGTAAAAATATTCAGTCTTCAGTGAGGTTGGTGGGAATGCATTCTTAAAGTGCTTTGGAACTAAGCCCATCCACTGCTGGGGAAAAAAAGAAAAAAGGGACAAAATTTGGGAAAAATCCTAGAAGAGCCCTCCATGGGGAAACTAGTTTTGCACAGGACTAGTTGCAGTCTTCGTCTTTCACAGCCAGTAGGAAATATAGAACAAGCTTATACCATTTTTTAAGAGATAAAGTAATCTATTAGAACAATTACCAACAGATAAAAAATAATTTAAAAATCTATTCCATGCCTGCTCAGGTGACAAAACACATAGCTGAATCCCGCACTTGAAGAAAATGGTTAGGCAGAAGTTAGGTTAATGAGAAAACTTCGGAATTTCAAAACCAAGAGTAAGGCAATATCTCAATAAGAGATTCTTTTAGGTGATAGCAAAAAACACAGTAATCAAGAGAGTGAACATTTCTAGCTTTAATTTTCTGACAAACTAGAATATCTAATCTATAATAGTATGAAACTGAGGCAATCTTGATTTATGAGCTAGAAAGTAAGTCATAGCTAGTAGTGGTATAAATACCATTACCTATACATTTGAAATCCAGCTTTTCACGAATTGTCTTCTTGGCATTATGTTCAAATAATGTTAGACCTTTCTTGATCTCAAGAATGCCTTTCAGTCTCCGGATAACAAGGGAATTAATTAAGAAAAATGGAAAAGGGAGGGTCCCCAATGGGTCATGCTCAGATTTATGCAAGGGAAGAAGTGATCTGAAAGAAGGAGGAGCAAGTTCTTACACTTTTTTTATGAAATCCTTTAGAGGGTGAATTTATAACCAATACATTCAGATGACGTAGGACGGCTTTCTATCGACATCTTAAAAACCTCACTCTTTGAATGAAATGAGCAGTTGCTTGCACTCACTAAAGGATTATCTATTTTACATTTTCAAAAGGGATTACAGTGCCTTTAAAGGACAAGTATCTTTTGGGCTAATTAATTTCCTCAGACTAACCTGCAATGTATGGTGAACACTTGATTAAATATTAATACAGGGTACAGGGTCACACTTTTTGCAATATTCTAAATCTGTTAGTGTATTGTCAGTGGGTTCAAAATGTAAGTATTTGCATGAATGCGTTTATGTTTATGTGTTGTGAGAGAAGAGAATAAAAGAAGAGGACTAAGGCTATAACTGACTCATGCTGGGGAATATGGGGAAATTAACAGAAAGTAAAGAGAATGCCATGCATTAATCTCTATAGATAGCACAATGTGATTTTAGAATCCAGGAAATTCTGAACACTGTAGAGTTGTGTGCACAGATACACGACATTTAATGTAAAATTTTCACATACACATTCAAAAAGCATCAGGCTGAAGAGTGTGATATCTTAGATCAAGGAAAAGCCCCACACTACCCCCTAGTGATCAAAGTTTTGTGACCTCCAAATAACAGAAAACACAGTAAGTGGACTTTAGATCACAAGAACAAAAAAATGCCCAGAAGCAATGCAAGTCACTGCTGGTGTTCTTTACTTAGGATCCTTTTTATGATAGAAGAATAAAGCAATGGCTGTCGAAAGGCTGCAACTTCCAATTCCTTGGTCTGAAGCCTCAGTCATAGTAACCAAACAAATATAAAAATGTATATATTCAGAAGGAGAAAAACACAAATCCTCAGGGGAGATATCTCAAGTGTTAGAATTTGTAAAAATAAAATAGAAGGTTTTCTTGCAATCTTACAGTTGCAAAAAATGCTTTTCCAGTTTTGTGAGCTATTTGCATAGTTCATATGCACTGATTTATCAAATATCACACATACACACATTTCTTAGTGTTACATAATCTTGAAATTAAACAAACCAAATCCCAGGCTCATTTATGTATGCACAGCAGAACTGAAAGTAAATAATCGCTGATGTATGCATCTGAGGCCAGAATCAGAAGAAAAAGGAATCATGACCAACAGTTTCAGTACAGCCTTATAGAGATTTAGGCCATGTTACACCAAAATAATTAAGAATATATAAAAATAAAACCAGGAGCAGTTTGTATTCAAAATTAAATTAGTTGAGGACTCTATATATTTAATGTTAAAAGCTCACAGTATCAGGCTTTTACATATATATATATTTAATAAAGATGTACCTACATATACTGAAATAAAAATGAAAAGCCTTCTGTTTTCATTTTGTCTTGCTATTTGTTCTTCTTTGAGTGATTAAGCAGTCAGTTCTTCACAAGTTATTGTAGAGGTTCTCTGAGACTGATCATGGTTTTGCTAACATAGATTTTATGCACTATGCACAGGTGCATAGTCTGCAGAGGGTGCTCTCTCTTATGTTCTACCTAAAGCCATAGCACAACAAGATGAAAATCCTTCAGTATCTTTTGAAGAAGACAGAAGACGTTGACCTGGCCAGATTCTAGTGTAGCTGAATTTTAAATTTTCATTAAAATTAATATACTGTATCTTAGAACCTCTAAAATCAATATTTACATAGCATCACATTCATTCTATAAGCTATACTCCTCTTACCTTCCCAGAGGTCACCAGTTATCTGTTACCATCTGTTTTTTGTTGGGTTTTTTTTTGTTTGTTTTTTTCCTTCTAGCAACTTGTGCTTGTTGTGCCTTCTTTTTTCATTTGTTGCAATTATGACAAAATTTCATCCTCTAACTGATCATTTCATGGTATGTGGGATTGTTTGGAAAATCCACGGCATCTGAAAGAAGAATAAGCTAGAGAAAAAGTATTTGGGTGTTACTGAGTATTGTGCCACACTCAACTTGGTGCTGTGTTAGACGCACAAAAATCCAAAACTATTTGAAAATATGCTTTCAAAATGTAATACCAAGTATACATTCTTTTCCTAACACTACTTGGAAAAGGAAAGTAAAAGAATCATGCTTGGCCTCAAGTCCATGTGGCATAGACTAGGCCACATCCAAACTGCTTAGAGATACCTCTGTGTAAAGATCTGTTGGATAAAATTAACTTTAGCTATCCTAAAAAGAGGATGCCAATTGAGGCAATCAGGATTTCAGTGCTTGACTCCTTCCTTCCCCCACCCCCAGACCCCACCCGCATTTAGCTGTATAGGTAGAGCTAAAATTTCTGCAATGAATTTTACACAAAATGAAGCAATTTTAAATAGTGTGAGGGATTTTCCTCAATGTCTGTACAGAAAATATAAAAGGGAGATAGGAGGACTGTATGTAATGATAAACACAAAATGTAGGCATGCTACTACTACTTCTGTGGCTGACCTAGTCAGTTATTAAATTACTTTTCAGTCCCTCACAAAACTCTGGGACAGTATCATAAAGCCCAGCTCTAGCGAGAGCGGCTGACATGAAGTGGGCGTTGCCAGAGCCACACGGTGATGAGCTGCTGTTAAAAGGGACATAGAGACTCAGACTGAAAGCTTGAGCGTCCGTGCTGCAGTTGAGGTCTCAGGCTGCAGAGAATGCCTGACCCTGTCACTGCTACTGGAGGGCATCTGGGATGCCACCTGTGTGTTGTGTAAGCAGATGGGTGATCTGCTCGGCCTGGTGATAGAGCTGAAGGAGGAATTAAGAAAGGCTGAAGAGTATCTGGGATTGTGGGAAGGGGATTGACTGGGGGAGCTGCACTCTGCCAGCCCTACAGGAAGGGTGTGGTGGAGGTGCTCTTAAATCAATAGGGAGACTGCTGTCTCCCAGTCAGGTGGGGAGGGGTGACCTCAAAGACAGTGAGGGATGGAAACAAGTCCCTGTTGGAGACAACAAGTGGGCTGCCCATCAGCCTGTCCCATCTTCCCAGGTTCTTTTACATGACAGGTATGAGGCTTTGGAGCTGGAGAGTCTGGGGGGTGCAGGTGTTGGGGATAGTCTGTCTTTGCAGGACAGGTTGCCCAAGGCTTGTCAGTCTGCTCCTTGTCCTGCTACAAGGTCAGTCAGGAAAAAAAAAGGGTTGTCATCATAGGGGACTTCTTTCTGAGGGAAACCATGGGCCTGATGTGGGCTTTGTGAATGGTGTTTATCCTCAGGGGTACTATGGTTTGGGATGCAGCTTTGAGAAAGCAGGAATGCTGACAGCAGACAGGAGCTGGCTGACTAGAAGGGCCACAAGTATCCTTGGGAACAAGCTGGCTGAGCTGGTTAGCAGGGCTTTAAACTAGATATGATTGGGGTAGGGAGTGTACTGGGTGACAGATAAATGTGTAGGAATGCTGACACACTGGGAGGTGGTAAGGGAAAACCCAGACTCCTCCTGGAGGTAGTGGGGGGGCTCCTCTGAGAAGGTGACTAGGTCAATGGCTAAGCTTAAGTGCCTCTATACTAATGCATGCAGCATGGGAAATAAAAAGGAGGAGCTAGAGACCATGGCACAACTGGGAAAGTATGACCTAATTGCTAACACAGAAACATGGTGGAATGAATCCCATGATTGGAATACCCTGATTGAGGACTGCAGGCTTTTCAAATGGGATAGGCAGGGTAGGAGGGGTGGTAGAGTTGCTCTCAATGTTAGGAAGTGGGTAGATTACGAAGAGCTGTGTCTGAGGAGCAGCCGTGAGAGCTTGTGGGTAAAAATCAAGGACTGGTCTAGTAAGGGGCATCTAGTGGTTGGAGTCTGCTACAGGACACCATATCAGGGGGAGCCTGTTGATGAGGCCTTCTTGCTTCAGCTGCAGGAGGTGTTGAGCTCACAGGCTCTTGTCCTGATGGGGGATTTCAGCCACCTGGATATCTGCTGGGATAGTGGCAAGGTGACTGGCAGAAAATCCAGGAGATTGCTGGAGTCTGTCAAGGACAACTTCCTGGTCCAGGTAATAGGTAGACCAACCCAAGGTGAAGCCTTACTGGACCTGTTACTCACTAATGCAGAGGAGAGCATTAGAGAGGTTAAGATCAGAGGCAGCCTGGGCTGTAGTGACCGTGCCTTGGTGGAGTTTGTGGTCTTGAAGAATGCAGGCCTGGCAAAAAGCAGAGCTAGGGCCTGTGCTTTAGGAGAGCAAAGTTCTGGCTGCTCAAGGGACTGCTGGGAGGGATCCCCTGGGAAATGGTCCTTAAGGGCATAGGTACAGAACAGAGATGGCAGCTCCTTAAGACCACCCTTCTGAGAGCTCAGTGGCTCTCCAACTCCCAGCAGAAGTGGAGCAGGGAAGGCAGGTGACCGTCATGTCTGTGCAAGGACTTGCAACTTAAATTCAGGGAAAAGAGGGAAATGTACAGAAAGTAGAAGCAGGGTTGTGTAGCCTGGGAGGAATACAGGGCTGTTGTCTGTGTGTGTAGAGATAGGATTAGGAAAGCCAAGGTGCAGATGGAGCTGAACTTGGCAAGGATTATGAAAAATAACAAGAAGGGGTTCTGCAGATACATATAGACAGGAGGAGTCAGGCCAAGGAGAGTGTTCCCTCTCTGATGAAATGTAATGGGGAGCTGGCTTCCTCAGACATGGAAAAAGCTGAGGTACTCAGTAAGTGCTCTACCTCAGTCTTCACGGGTGGTCAGTCTTCCCATGTCTGCCAGGACCCCGAACCTCTTGGTGAGGGTGTGGGACTGAAACCACTCCACACTGTAATGGTGGAAGGAGTCAGAGTCTTCCTCATGAAATTGCACGTATATGTGTCTATGGGGCCGGATGATATCCATCCTAGGGTTCTGAAAGAGGTGGCTGATGTGTTTGCTGAGCTGCTCTCCATCATATTTGAAGAATCATGGCTGTTGGATGAGATCTCTGGAGACTGGAAAAAGGGAAATATTACTCCCATTTTTAGGAAAGGAAGAAAGGAAGACCTGGGGAACTACAGGCTGGTGAGCCTCACCTCTGTGCCCGGGAAGATCATGGAGCAGATCCTCCTAGAAGCTATGTTAAGGCACATATGAGATAAAGAGGTGAGTGAAGACAGCCAGCATAGCTTCACCAAGGACAGCTCTTGCCTGGCCAATCTGGTGGCCTTCTATGATGGAGTGATGGCTTCTGAAGATGGGGAATGGCAATGGATGTTATCCACCTGGACTTGTGCAAAGCCTTTGACATGGTCCTTCACCACATCCTTCTCTCGAAATTGCAGAGGCGTGGATTTGTTCAGTGGATTATGAATTGGCTGGCTGGGTGCAGCCAAAGGGTTGTGATTAATGGTTGTCACGGTGGAGGCCAGTCACAAGCAGTGTCTCTCAAGGGTCGGTCTTGGGACTGGTACACTTCAACATCTTCATCAGTGATGCAGACGATGGCATTGAATGCAACCTCAGCAAATTTGCAAATGAGCGGGCAGTGGATACACTGGAAGGAAGGGAAGCCATCCAGAGGGAGCTGAACAGGCTGAAGAAGTGGGCCCATGAAAGCCTAATGAGGTTCAATAAGGCCAGGTGCAAGGTGCTGCACGTTGGTCAGAGCAATCCCAGGTATTTGTACAAGGGGGAAGATCTCCTTGAGAGCATCCCTCTGAAGAAGGATTTGGGTTTACTGGTGGGCAAAAAGCTGGACATGAGCCAGCACTGTGTGCTTGCAGCCCAGAAGGCCAACTGTGTTCTGGGCAGCTTTTAAAAAAGGGGTGGCCAGCAGGGAGAAGGGCATGATTGTTCCCATCTACTCAGCTGTTGTGAGGCCCTATCTGAAGTACTGCATCCAGGCCTGAAGCCCCCAATACAAGAAGGACACAGAGCTCTTGGACCGGATCCAGAGGAGGACCACTTAGATGATCAGAGGGCTGGAGCACCTCTACTATGAGGAAAGGTGAGAGAACTAGGCTTGTTTAGCTTGGGGAAGAAAAGGCTCTGGGGAGACCTCATTGTGGCCTTCCAGTGCTTGAAGAGAGTGTATGAACAGGAGGGGGAACAGATGTTGACGAGGGTGGACACTGATAGCACAAGGGGAGTGCTCTTAAAGTGAGACGGGGAAGGTTCAGGTTAGATATAACGAACATGGTTTTCATTAAGAGTGTGGTGGCACACTGGAACAGTTTGCCCAAGCAGGTTGTGAATGCCCTATCCCTGGAGGCGTTGAAGGCAGGGCTGGATGAGGCTCTGGGCAGCCTGGTCTAGTGGTTGGGTACCCTACACATACCAGCAGAGTTGAAACTAGGTCATCTTTGAGGTCCTTTTGAACAGAGGCCATTCTATGTATATATTACTTGTTTATTCATAGAATTCAACTTAATTATTCGTCTCTTTCCTTCCTGCTTCCCTCGAGATTGATTTGTATCTATTCCTATCACCATATATCTATATTTATTTTGTTTCTCACATGCATGTTCAAATTTAATCTGACTGTGTCCTAAGGCTTCTTGTTGATAATTAAAACCACGTATTTTATTCCCTACAGCATGCATTGCGAACTATGTCACTAAAAATGTGTTGGAAGATCCCACTGATCTCAATAAAATTATAGTTTGGTTTCCCTTCAAATACATTTTATATTGGACGCTATTTTGCATTTCCAGGCAGGATAAACATACATTCCTGTTGGTAAGTATAAAGAAGTTCCTCAAATGAATGTCAGGTGAGTATCTAACCAGAAATTAAAACCTGTATATTGGTAAGGAAAACAACAATAACAAGGTTGCGCCTTCCCTGCGTTGCGCCTTCCCCTTAATTTTTCTTTTTTGTTGGACTGTCATTGTGTGCAAGAAATTCTTTGCATATTTTTTTCAGCGTTACTATCGAGTTTCATGATATTTTGTGATATGCTGTGCAAACATATATATCACACCGATGGAGGTTGAGCCCTTACCTTTTCATTATTTGATAATGTGAACAAGAGTCTGTTAGTTTCTTTTAGCTGCCTTCTTTTGTTTTTTCCCTTTATCTCCTGGTTTTCTAGAATGTGAAAAATTCCATGAAAAAACTTGAGGGAAGTGTTTATACTGAGTCAACTGCAGGAGACCCTGTAATTAGGAAAACTGATTTCAAGCTCAAGTTGAGTAGTATTTATCCGTAGGCCTTCCTTGTTGGCAGCTGTATGTTTTAACGTTAGTGATTTCATTGCTGAGCATGGACTTTGACATTCATACATGTTGCCCTTAACAGTGCCGTTGGTGTGTAAAATCTCATTGCTGCGAGATGTGTAAGAGCACAACACTCATCAAGTAGTGTAGTGCATCATCCAGAAAGTTTAGTATTATGCTGATGAATGACTGATATCTTTCCTGGCTGTAAATAATGTTATAAGATGAGAGGAAAAGTGAGATTGTTGAACACAACCATGGATGTGATTTGTGTATTGTCCTTTAAACAGCGTGACAGTGTTCATGTGAGGCTACAACAATAGGGATTTCCAGCATTGGAAAGGTTATGACCTTTTCTACTACTTTTACAAAACCAGTTCACCAGTTTGGATTATCTGTGCCTTTTTCATCGCACATGTCCCTCGAAGTCCCGAAAGAACAGGGACCTTCTCAGTGCAAAACAGTACTGAAGAACGAAGGGCAAGTGAGCTTAATACTGCAAGAAGCACTGTTCAGAAACATACACCTTCCTTCCCAGTGAACTCCCTTAAATATGAGCGCACTTGATGCTTCTGTGTTACTGTGGTTATTTGCTTCCTTTGTGATTTTTTTTTTTTTTCATGTAACTGTTGAAAACACTGTAGTACACAGGACACCCTTGGGCTGATCATGTTATTGGGCAGGTTGTCACTAGTGAGAGACAGCACTCCTACACTCATAGCCTTACGGTTGAATACTGTAAGTGCTGGTGTTTCCTTGAATTCAGGCCATGGTTCTTATAGTTCAGCACAGTGCTATTGAAGTAAAAGGTGTTACATAGTTTTTCATGGATTTGCAAATTATCTAGGTATCTTTTCTTTTGTTTTTAATTGAAAAATTCTACAAACTTAAACATGGCTAGCATACACTAGGACCTTACTGCTTTTTAATTATGAATTACAAAGCAACAAATTGTACAGTCCCTTCATCTTGCGTTGTTTGGATTTCTATAGAGATTGTGGAATTCTGATGATGAAATTCCTGTGGATATTTTAGAGGCTGGAGTACATGAAGTCAGGAGTTTAAATTTGGGAGAGACCAGTGACTGTGCAACCATCAGCCTTTTTATCTACCAAATGTATGCAGCTACTTAGCATATTTCCTTGTCCACGGTTTTGAAGTGTCTGTGTCAAATAATTCTTTTGAAATATCTCAGTCACAGCAGTTCTGTGCTTTATGGATACCTCCAGTGTCCCAGATGCCTGAGTTTACGCCACCTCAGCAGCAAACACCATGGCGCCTCTTGGAGGCAAAACATAACTGTGAATACAGAGCTCCCCTGCTTGTCTCAGCTGTGGAGAAAAAAAAAGATCTTTTTATTTAAAGACATGTTAATTGAATGGTTTGGGTAAGTAAGACAGATTAACTTCTTTCCCAGCACTGTAGCCATGCGAACAGTAACTTACAGAATTAGAACAGTGCTAGATAATGTGTAAATACCTTAAAGCAACTAATACTACATATCCTGTCTTTATCCTGTCTTTAACGAGATTGGAAAAGGAAAAGGTGTGACTGAAAGAAGTTTCTGCCTTCCACATTCCTTCTGCCCCCTGTGAATCTGTATTGCAGTGAACAGAGCTGTGTGTCAGAGGGATGATAGGGAGTGTAGTGCAGCAATGGCTCTGGAGGGCTGCAGTCCTCATGCTCAGGGGAAAAAAAGCACAGTGATTAGGAGATAGGGCACAGTTGGTCTTGGAAAGAAACCCTGGGGACAGCCAAGTTTGGAGAAGTTGTTTTAATACCATTGTTGCGGTTATTGTTGCCAAGTTTCCAATGAAGACAAATCCCAGGAATGCAGAAATTACAGAACTGCTCAGGTCTTGATGTGGAAAGGTTATGGACTCAAATGCTGTGTTACCACCTGCACAGGGACATATTATCAACATGTGGCTATCTCAGAAGACACACTTCTGATTTATTTTTTTCTTTTATTGTATGTCGGAGACGAGGAGAGAGCAAAAGCCAGTTTTTGATAACTCAGCAACAGGGTTTTATATAATGTCTTTGTGTTTCTTAAATCAATTTCAGTGAACAAAACCAAAACTCTGCTGAATTGAATTCAATGAGTGTGTACTCTGTATACATGCACCTTCATAGAGGTTTTCAGAAATTTGACTTGTTTGTCAATAATGTTCTCCACATTTCACTTCTGGTTCCTTTATAGTAAAGTGTTCAGTATTAAGATTTCATTTGAGATATGCCCATGAATTTTAACACTAAACTGAAATGCATTTATTGCAAGCTGGTGTTTAAAGGCAACTTTTTGCTCCACTGCACCGTCTTCATGACGGTAGCATATGCTTAAAAACCTCAGCATCAGCTCTTATTTACCTTCAAAATGGGAAAAAAGCACAAAGCTCATGTGAACAGGTTCTGAATACAGTATATCCAAAGCCCCTCCTCCCCCAGTCCAATGTTTCAGTTTCTGCAAATTTTGTATTGTAATTAGAGTAATTCCATTTGAGAGAGTACAATCACAGATACGGGGCTATCTGTAATTTTTCATCTCTTTTATTCTCTGAATACACGGTGCTCCTATATCTTGATATTTTAATCTTTGTGAGGTTATGAGAAATAGTGAGCATAAGGATCTGCTTGCCAGTGAGTGATCTGTTCAAAGCTTCATTAACTAAAATCTGAGCTATTTCTTGTTTCTGACCACAGTTGTGTATACCAGCATCTGATAAAATATGCAGAAAGTACAGAGAATGGGGTGAGTTAATCATCAACTTTTATGCTAGGAATATTTTGCTCTGTGATTCAGCGTAAAAGGCAGCCATAAGCCTTTCAATGCTTTCTTTTGTTGGAAAGGAAAAGAAATGATCATCTGGCTTTCTAAATTACATACCTTCTTTCCAACTTTAGTTAGATTCGTTTTTACATTTTCTCTCAGTCTTTGTTAGAAAAGAAAAACAAAAGAAATCTAATGATACAATTCTCATTATACAACTATCAGTTGCATAAAATATCTTTGTTTAGAGGCCTAATAAAATTGGTCATATAAAGAGGAAATAAGATTTTTAATGTAAAACGAAGCTGACAGTGCTCTTCTATTACTATGGTCTTATTAGGGAAAAATTCTCTGACATCTGTTTATCCCCTGCAGCCAACCTTGTATTCAGAATACAGTAATTGATTCACAGCATCCACTGGGGATCTAACTGGCTCACTTTTCCACACCGCACTACACAGGTATCTCTGCAGCTAATTCTGAATGTACATCTACATCGTTATCTCCTGGTGAACTGTGACCCGAAACACTTTGGAGGCCCAGATGAAAGTGCTTCCTCACCCCTCCAGTGCTGGGGGTGCAGGCATTTCTGCAGCACGGCAATTCACCCAGGACACCCAATCACAACCAGCCCCTTTGAAGCCCCGCTCAGCTGGGAGACCATGAATGATTCATGGCTTCTCTACACACACTAAAGGGGGAAGAGCAAAGCTGGTGTGTATTATTCAGGACTGCATCCTCAATAAGCCTCCGTGTTCAGCAAATTGCTACAACATTTTCTGCTTAGTCCTCACCTGTATACAACATCTCTTTCTGTGTGCATCCTGCTCATTTTAACAAAGATAGGTTGATTATTTAGGATGCCATGTTAACTAGCAGCAACACAAATAAAAAAGTTTAGTATCAGTTCATGAGGGCAACAAGGAAAGCATTATAAAGAAATTAAGGAAGACAGTAATTTCATGGCAGTTGAACTATGAATTTCTTATTTATCCACTTTTCACCACAGTCACTGTCATCACACAGAACGATTTGTATCCCAGTGTAGTTTTGGTTTGCAGATCCTGTACTGTCTGTTATCTGTTTGATGAAAGACAGTTACATGCTATAGCAATCAAATGTGACAAAAGTTGATATTTACAATTAGTATCTGTAACAGAGCCTCCAAATTTATGTGCATCCAGGTAACAGAGCCAGAGAGCATCCTGGAAACACCTTACAGCAAAGAAGTGCACTATAATCTCATTCACAAACAAGTTTCCAGTACAAGAGATAATAGTTGCTTGAATAACAATCTTTCTCTTTTGTTTTGAAGACCTCAGAGCATACCTGGGCAGGTGAAATCACAACACTGCAGATATGTATGAGACAGATCTCCTGGATCCCTTTGGGGTCAGAAGCTGAAAAACCTGCTACTTAGAAGTCTAATAAGTACATGGCAAATGCATAAGGTATTAACTTCTCATTGTCCTCATTCCTTCATTCCTAGCACACAGAGGAATCTGCTTAACTAAAAGTCACTCATAAGAAAATGACACAAAGTGATGAGGAGGAATATGATAAACTGTTCTCATAGCTGCAACTGCATCATTCTGAGATGCTTGCTTGTAATCAGAAATCACATGCAAATGCTCGTCATCAGTTTCTCTTCTTTTGAAGCACAATAATTAAGAGATTAATGAATTAAGTAAATAAATACCTACACACACACACACAAAAAAAAAAAAAAAAAAAAAAAAAATCAACAAACCACCACAGGTGATGCTTATCACTGAAGGAACAGGATCTCTTGGCTTCAGAAGACATTACTGTAAGGCTGATGATTCACCTGCTTATTCAACATTTGCTATCGCTTATTTTGGTGCTTCTTCATATCTTGCCCTTTGTGAAAGGTAACATTTATTAGGACAAAGATATTATAATATTTTCAGAGGCGAAGTATAATTTCATTAACTTTCTGTGGACTGGCTCATGGAGAAAAGTGAGGACACTGTCAAAGAGCACCAGTATTATAGATCCAAGCCTTCCTGTGGTCATAAGTGTCTGACTCTTAATATATGAATGTTAACTTACCACATGTATAAATAACCAAGTCTGTAATTACATTGATGTGAAAATAAGATAACACCCACAGGGAGCACAGCTAGGAGAGATTGCTTGGAATTATTTGACTGACTTTGTAGAAATACTTTTTTTTTAAATACTGGTGCAAGTATGAATGCTAGTAAACAATCCTCACAGTAAGATCAGGGGGAAATGGTGCCATACACAGCAACAAAGAAACAATATGATGCTGCTGCCCCGCTGCTGTTTGCACTTCTAGTCTTGTGTACAGAAATATAATTTCAAAAGGTGGACTGGTACTTTTGACATATTTGTTACCTCTTCATATGAGAAGTATCTGCTTTGTTATAGTAAATACCAAATTTAAGGAGCTGCTTAAAAGAGAATCCATCTCACTTAACATGAACTGATAGAGTTGGCATTTCCACAGAAAACGTAGACACTTCTATTTCTCTTAAAACATGAGAGAAGGAAGAAGAGGAAACGTTTATTGTTCCTTGGAAACAGTAATTTTCAGGGTAGCTCTGTCTGCCCTATGAAAACCGCACACACTATGGTACAGAGACTGGCTCCTTGTGTGTGTCCCTCATGGCCTTGTGAACGTAGTACACCTCATCTTATGGTTGTCCAGATTCAGTAAGAGCCAAGAGCTCTTAGTCAGTGAGAAATGTGATCGGAAAAAGAATGTATGTCTTTTTCATCATGAAGAATTAGCTGCAAAGATGAGACGTACCACCTCTGTACTTTGAAATGAGGGAGCCATGTCCAAGATGAGCAGGAGCTATATTTAGAAGAAGATTTTACAGAGTCAAGAAGCACTTGCTTTGTTGTTTGGGTACAGGTTATAAACTCAGGAAATGGTCAGGCTAACAGGGAAACCCTATTCCTCAGCACTTTTCAAAAGAAAACAGCTTCTGATTCAGCGTATGTGGTTTAGGCATTAATTTTCTGAGATGTAGAGATGCTCCTTATGTAGAGCACAGAATTTAGGTTTGTAGTTGTGAATTTTGGACTCCATTCAGACAGATATTTGCAATTCTGAAGGTCAATGAAATATTTTAACAATTTTGTACTAAGTGATACAGTCTCCCTATACATATTTCAATTGTTTCAGTTATCATTGATTTTATATATGCAAAAGCAAATGAATTGAAATTAGAATCACACTCAAAGGGTAAACAGTGAAATAAAAAGTCAAAGATTTCCATACTTGGAGTTTTAAAGCAATGAGTAAAACAGTAATGGTAGTTAAAGATCAATGACTGATTAGAGGAATTTGATAAACCAAACCTATGTCTTCAGAACTCTGAACAAGCTATGCCTTTGCATTTGCATCTGACCATAAACCCCACCTTAGAACACAGCCTAGTTATAACCCACAACTTTGTTCTGTTTCTCAGCCCACTCTCTTCCCCAGGAGACTTTCTCAGCTACATGCAAGAAGTTGGTATATCGCTGAATCAGACTGAAGCAGAGCTTCGGGGATGAGTTTACAACACTACCATCCACTGAACTGGCTGCAAAACAATTTTATTTTTTTTTTAAAGAAAAATTCCCAATTCCAGAAGTTGACTGCCCTGCAGTTTGGTTTGAAAGGAACTTTCACAGGGCAATGAAAATTCTGGGCCACATTGCAAGGATCACCTAAACTAAATTTAACATGGAATGATCAAGGCAAACAGTAACTAGTAGGGCTTTGTATACATGTATGCATACTTGCAAACATATATATGGAGAAATTATGAAAATAAACTCTTTATATCCCAAACTAGAAGAGTAGTGACAGATATCTTGTATTCAATGGCTGCATATTCTAAGTGGGAGATTCAGCTTTACCCCTTATTTTCCCTCTGTTCCCTGCGAATGTATCCCTGGGTGCATAGTGCCTCTGATCCAACAGAGAAAAGCAAATCTGTGGCCATTGATGGACTAATCAATATCTGGTGATTAGGGAACCCTAACCTCAAAAAGTGCATGGAAAATACTCCCTCATTTCTAGAAGCTGTCTAGGAGAGATCTGTAATTAGACTAGGTTTCTAGTTTCAACATTATTATATAGAAGTAAGTTCAGTGGTCAGTCTCAGAGGTTATGGTAGTGTTAGACTCCTGACAAGTTCTCACAGTTTACTAGTGATCTTAAAGTTCATTGTGAAGTATCGTTCCTATGCACTATTTAGAGAAGTTGTCCTAATATGGATGCTTGAATTGTATCTAAGGGCTGGACAACTGAAGATTAGTCAATGCAGCACTGAGCTCTGATGTGTCACATCCCATTTTAGGATATAGTTTTGAGACTTAAAGGCTTGCATCTCTGCTGAACACAGCAAGCCTGACATCCAAGCAGTAGCTGGGGACTGAAACTGATCTGTAATTTAAATGCTTTAAGACTGATCAAATGTTAGTCTCTGAAACAGATATTCTAATGTAAATTAAAACTCATTAGTTGAGAGTGTTATTGTAAAAACTGTTTCTAAGGTTTTCAATTTAATACACAGTTAGTTTCATTGTACCCAGTTAGCTAAGCATTCATTTTCAGAATACTTTCAATTTAGATTTCTGTCATCTCTAAGTTAGTCTAAATTACTAATGACTTTTAGGCATAAGGTTTTGTTACACTGAGCATGTAACTTTGGTGGCATAAACTGTTAAGCCTGAAGTTTAAAGGATTTGATGCAGCTTTACTGACAGATTTAATAAGACTCCTTAAGAAAACACTTTATTTTAAATCATAATTAAACTGAAATTTTGGCTGAGAGGGAACCAGCCTTACAGATTTGCCTTTTCTAAATACTGCTGTATTTTCTTTTAATCTATGACCAACTGGATGGCCTTTCTGATTGTATATTAAAACTCTAAATTTTTTCTGCAGAGTCCAAATTTTTTTCCTTGTTGCTCAGTATGATGCAAAATATGCAAAGAAATGCTGGTCCATGATGTGCCCCTAGACATTAAACCAGAAATATTAATAAGAGTAGTACAGAAGGCTATAAAGATTATTGAACATATTCAATTATTTATTAGATTATACCACTCAGGAAATTATCTTGAGTGTCAAATTAAGAATGTGGACATAATTTACCGCTTATTTACAATAGGATTGTTCAGGTCTGACTGTCTTCACCTCTGTCTCTTATTTGAGAGAATAAAAGAAATATCTGCTCCTTCTAACAAAGCATAGAGAGAAAATATAATCTTCTGTCTCTTTGTACTTTAATTCTCACTGTTTTACACCTGACTTTTAAGTCAATATAAGCTAATATTCTCTTAAATATAAAATCTGAAATTTAGCAGTGTTTATTTCCTTAGTACAGTACTTAATTAAAGCGTTCATATGTATGGTGAACTCTTCTGCAGATTTAGTGTCTGCAGAAGATACATCTGTGTGTCTCATCCCATAAGGTTGGGTTTTATACCCATTGCAGAGAAGCAGGCATTTCTGGCGTGGAATTAATAAGAATTATTTTAGTTGCCTCCTTGTGGTGAGGTGTTCATACCCAAAGTCCTGGTGTTGGGAAGGTGATAATTTAGATCAGATTCATTTCCGGTCTCTATAGTTCTAAGCTCATGATGCTGTACTTTCATTCTTCATGTGAGGATGAAAAATGCTTTGAGAATGGATCTGAAAGAAGGAAGGATGCAAAGACAGAAATGTTGCAAATATAAGGGGATAGTAAGAAAAAAAGGCTTTAACAAGAGGAGGATTTCATATGAATAGGAAGTTGGAGAGAAGTTAGAAAGTTATGGCATCAAAGTAGAGAGCAGAAGAAGTGACATGGGTGGCAATAGGACAGTATTAAGAGCCATCAAGATGAACATAAAAGGCTTCAGTTTGATGGGAAAGCAAAGGCTGATCTAACAAATGAAGTAGAAGAGCAAAAGCTCACCAAAGGATAAACAAGCAAGACATGTAGACACTGTTTGAGTGCCATGAATGCGGAAACTCTATGGTGCAGAAACTTACAAGTATAGAATGAGGAAACACAGCAACATGGGTATATTGTGAATCATCTATGTGCATACAGTAAGAAGCTACAAAGGCTAGAGTTTCAAACTTTCCCTTTGCTATAATATGGTATTTGTTAACAGATCTGGTTTAGGAGGTGAAAGGGAGAGATCTTAACTGGAAGGAGGAGAAAGTTGTTCAAATATTTTTTGTTGCTGTCCTCTTTTGGCCTTACTGTTCACTGTTTTCATTATAAAATTTCAGGCCATTTCATGCCTCTAAGTAATTGGGCAGTTTAACCAAACCACTGATCACGACACTATTCTTGTCTAAGCAAGCACAATAAAAGATTCTGAGTAAATAAACCTGCCTTTGTGAATGTAACTTGTCCTTTCAGGATGACAAATTGGGAGAAGACTGATGAAAAGAAACAGAATGATACAGGAATGGATAATCTTTTTCTGACACTAAAAGAGGAATTCCTTGTATGTAAGGAGGACAGGGAAAGGCAAAAACTACTGCAATAGAAGCAACCAGTTACATGCTTTTCTTACATACCAGCATTTCTCAAATCTGTTGCAATATTTTTAGAGTATTTATCAGATCAGTCACAGAAGCCTTGCAAAAAGATTTTTAGGAACACTGAAAATTTCACAGGCCATCCTGATATATCTGTGAGCCTTTTAGCTGTGCACCTCCTCATGTCCTCCAATGTGCCCGAACTATAAATGTAAACTTCAGCTTTACACAATTCTTTATACATCCTAAAATCAGAGAGGTAATGTCTCAACATTGCAAATGGAACCATATTAAATTCACCATTCCTGTTCAATCTTTGAGGACATCTGCTTATTGCCAGGAGAAACAAATTGGTGTGTAATCTTCCAAGGAATACTGTTTCTATTTTAATTGTACTGGTATTGAGATGATGGAGTATTTTGCAAGTAATATGGTTACAGCTATCAAGTCATTTACTTACGTGAAAAATTACCAATATGCAAGCAAAAGGAATATTCATAAGGTACTAAATGTTGATAGTGTAAAGAATGGAACAAACTTGTTTGCTTCATGACACATTTTATTTCATTGAGTCTTTATTAATGTCTATAATTTCCTGAAAAGAATACCTATCATCTAAACAATTAAATTCATAAATTTCCTAAAGTGTATATTTGTCTCATTCTGACAGAACAAAATCCTGCTAAAATGAGAGCAATAAAATTTAAATGAGGAAAAATTGGGATAGGAAAGGCATTAAACCCTTCAGTAAGTATCTAACGGACAAAATGGAAATACGGAGTAGATACCAGTGCTCATGCTTAAATAAAATTCAAAGTCAGCAGTCTGGTCATGATGTCAAGCAAAGTTTTGTTTAGGTATGTAAGCTACAAGCATTCAGAGAAGCTTCTGCTTTTTCTGATTCAATTAAAAAGAAAAAAAAGAAAAAAAAGAAAAAAAAGAAAAAAAAAAAAAAGAAAAAGAAAAAAAAAAAGAAGAAGAAGCTAGAACCTGTTCTTGAAGGCCAGAAAGACATTTCAACAATACAGGAATGGAGCCAATATAGAATAAATGATTTGCCTGACTTTCTGTAAAAGCAAGACCAAAATTGCAAGTTCAGCAAGGGAATATTTAGTACAATGTACTGAGCAATACACTGGATGAGGAGTTTTGGACAGTTCATGTGCATATGTATTACAGTTTAGATGCTGCAGTGCCATACAGATATAGACAGGCTGCATAAGCTGTGAAAAAGTAAAGTAAGGTGTTAGCTAAACCCAGCCCCCTCCTCTCTTTAACAGCCTATACATTTTCACTTACTTTTTCTCTGAAAGTTTTCTGGATGCACTTTGACATTTCAGTAGAATAAGGAACAATTTCAGTCAGCAGAGCATTAGGTAAAATTTCATCTTTTGGGAAAGTGTGTGAAGAGAACTTCAGAACATTTTGAAGTGTATGAATTAGTGCTGCTAACTCTGAACCAAGGCACTAAAACCAAAGGAGGGGAAGGAAAAAAAAAAAAAGGTAATATTGATTTTTCTTCAGGGAAAAAAGCTGCATTTCTACTGATCCTTATCTGCTGAGCTCTCCCATTTGGGGGCTGTGCCCATTGCTTGGAAAATATGGAATACAAACTATGAGCAGATGAAACTCCTAGGGAACAGTTGGTTCGCACAACGTCCAGAGACTTTCTTGTGCATCCTTGCTAACAGCCCATCCTCTCATAGCAGACTTTCCCTGTTATTAATTCACCTCACTTCCTAGACTTGCAGAGACTTGGCAGTGAGGATATTACTAGAGTTCTCTTAGCTAGTACATGCTCATTTTTGTTTAGATGTGTCTGTGCCCTGCAATAAAGATATTCCTACCCAGCTATGAGTGAGCTGGCCACAGAGCTAATTAAAGGAAAATATAGTTCACAGCTGCCTCACTGAGAGAGGATTTTGGCCACGGGGCTGCACTGATGAGTGTCCTGCTCAGCTTAACCCCTTGCACTGGAGCTTTGCTGTAAGTGTGCCAGCCCTCTGAGAATAATCTGGAATTTCAGTGGAGATATATCACTTGGAAAGCATTCTTAGAATCAAATCCTGTTCCTTTACTTTCCATTCCCTTTGTAAATTGGTGGTTGCTACAGTAAGAAGAGTCAAATCACAGCTGTGGCTGCAGCAGGTCAGCAGGGCAAGAGCCTGGAGAAGGGACTCCTTTTCTGAAGCAGAAAATGTAAAATTAATATTAAAACTAACCTTAATATACGTAGGCCCTATCAATTAAAACTAAACAGATAAGAATGTGTGAAGTTGTATTTGTGATACTGGTCACAACAGAAATAACCCAAAATCAAAATCAGGGGTCCATCTTGTCCTATGTGTTGAGAGCTTCAGAAATGGCATTACTCAAAATCTCTCAAAGATGTAAGAATCATGCAGTTAAAAATTATTTTTAACACTTTTCCTCCCTCTGAAACTATCTCTTTAAGAGACTCACGCTTAATTTTATTAATTTGGAGACGAAAGAAAACAGACAGGTGCGTAACATTGACATCTTTATAAAATATTTAACAAAGGTATCTGCCAAGGTTTTCTTTATTTACATTTTCACACCATCAGCTTCCATCTACTGCTTGACATAGAAAATAAATAAATAAATAAATAAACAAAACAAGACTTGAGTCAAACGGAAAGAGCATATCGAATCTCCAATCACATCAGCAGACAAGAGAATCATTTTTGGACTTTCAGATGTGCAAGACAAGACTACTGTTAACTCCTCACTGGACATAGGGGGTCATTTTCAAGCACTCTTATGTCTTTTTTTCTCACTAGACTTAAATCTTATCCATGAAATCAAACAGGGATCACCTGAAAATTCATTAGCATTATGGCTGGACTTCACTCAGAGGAAGCAATTTAGAATAACTAGGGCTCATTTAAGGTAGACGTAGATGGAGACATGAATAGCTGAATTTCATTTCCTCCTTTAACGTGCATGAATGTTTTAAAAACTAGCTTGATATGTACCTGGAATGCATAAAGGCCTATGAGTAAGAATAATATTCAAAATTAATCTAAGAGGCAAAGGAAGATGGCAAAGGGGGCATGAACCGGGTTAATCAGCTAATCTTCTCTAGCAGCGGATGTTCACCTGAAAGAAAAGAAAACGTCATTTGAAGGGAAAAGCTTTAGACACCGGCAGATTGAACTTCTTTTCTTTGTGGGTATATGTTTAGGAGAAAACACTATATTAAAAAGAAACATAAGCTGCATACTCACAAGGAAATGAATCTGCTCACACATACACGTATGTGCAAATAGAAATGTTATTAATGTAAATATTGTTGATGGGAGAAGAGATATTCATATCTCACAGGTTCTTAGTGCAGTACATTAAATATTCCTCATTCAGAGCCACATAAAAAAAGGCAATCTGTGCCAAAACTAGCAAAGTGAGTAGTTTGGATACACATTCAAGTCACTCTGTCTCTACTTTCTACCTGTGTTGGCCTTCATGTATGTTAAGCAAGATTTCACATTTCAGAATATGAATGAGTTCTTGAAATCTCTTGCCCAGATACATCACTTACATAATGCTTAAATCTTAGCAGGTCCCATTATCAGAAATCATCTCAAATATCTCCATTATATGAAAAGCAAAAGGCAGATCTGGTGAGAGAGTTCTTCGGTAAAAATGGTCATAATACCTTCTACTCAATGGACCATTTCCTGTGCAGAACAGAACTATGTTAACAAAATGTGAGATCTTCTCCCCTTTCAGCAACAGTGAATGTTCACAATGCCGGCTGCTTACTTAGGAGCTCTGCTTCTGCTAAGCAGGGATTAAATTATGTGCTTAGATAGATGGCATTTCAATTGAAGCAATAAAGTCAGGTATCTTAGAGCCAAGGCGACTCTTTTCTCCTTTTCATGTAGTATTCCATATTATTGTGTATTACGTTACAGCAAAAACTTCTGCCTTTGGAGTCTGTTGCATGTTTTACTTAATTATTTTGTCATTTACTAGAATTACACTGCGCTCAGTGAATTTTCATCCTAAATACCTTAGATTAGTTTGACATCATTGATTCATAGTATCATGGCAGGGAACATTTCGGATAACAGACCACAGTGAAGCAAGCAGTCCTAGAAGGCTATCAGATTTTCCAAACAAAAGAGGGGCTCATTCTGACTGTGTTGGATTTATGTGCTTACCTGAAAGAAGTTTTTCAAATGCATTGCTACAACCTTTGTAAATATGTTCATTACTTTAGCACTGTATCTTTTGCAAAACTGTGACTCAGTTCTTTGATCAAGTGCTAACAAATGTGCCCTCCTGCTTCAAATAAACTTCGTTGCTACTTTTTTTGTACAAAAAGATGGTAAGCATTTTACAAAACTAGAAGGGAGAAATTAGAGTTAACTGCATATTATCTTTAAAATGCTCTGGTTGGGAAGGCGCAAGATTCTTTCCGACTCCTCTTGCAGAATTCAACAGCCCCACGTGGGCTTAGTCCTCATCAAACTCCCCACTACCATGACATGAAAACAAATCTTACTCCCAGTCGGTTCATGCTGTTGATAACTGCCAAGAATTCTGCACCAGAGAATAAGATGACTGGGTCAGTGTGTGCCTGGATCTCATTAAAACTAAGGAGCCATTTTTATGTATAGTGAACAATTAACTTTATGCAAAATTCTTCCTGTATGTACTTGCCTTGGGGCATTGTTTGTTATGAAAGACAAAATAAAAATTGGGGTCTTGATCTGTCAAAGTGCTGAGAAACTCAGCCACTGTTGAATTTAATGCGCGTTCAATACCTTCCATTCTTGTTTAATTCATTGTCAGTTTAAGGTGCTCAGCCTATCTATGAGGTTCCCAGAGACCTGGGGTTGCGGCACTGCAGTTCTTGTGCTGTGCAGTGTCACTTCTTGTACATACAATGCAGACAAAGCTCTCCTTTAAAGCAGCAAAGCCTTCCAATGCCAGCCATGTTGGATCAGATACTTCCAGAGGATTTGTGGGGCTTTTTTTCCCCACTGTCACCATAAATTTTGAAATACTAACAGCATTAGACTCTTTTCATTTGTTCATAGTCTTTATGCCAAGCCATAGGAATTTTGTGCCTCACAATGATTCCTACCACATTTTATAGTGCCTTCTAACACGATAACTGAAACATATGAATCTTTTTCTTAAACGTTGTTAATAAAATATTAAATTGCGTATTAAAATGTTCGGAATGACATCCTCATGTCTTGAATTAATTTATAGGGGAAATAAAAGAAAACTTTCTGAACATGCAGTGATTCAACCCGTCCATATATTAGTACCGAATATGTGGAATGGAATACAAACACATTTATGTATGTACAGTTCATATTTCCATTATCTATATATCTTAACATAATTTAGAAACATGAATCACAGTAATTTTCCAGGCAATAAAAATAACTGTTCTGAACCTCTTTTATGTTTATTGCTTGTAATGTTACCTTGATTTTTTATGCTGAAGTACCTTCTGATAAATCCCTTTTTTTTTTTTTAATGAGGACCAATTGTTTTGGCTTTCTTTATATTTCACCCTACTCCTTTTCTCTTTGTTTTTATACAGATATGTATCTGTATGAAAGCATAGTTCTATCTTTGAGATAAAGTAAATCTGACCTGTTAACAAAGAATTTCTTGAGTTACTCTTCATTGAAATACTGAATAACTATTTATCAACACCATTGCTTTCTGTGTATCTACTACATAATAACCATGTAAAAAAGGCACAGAATCACAGAATGGTTTGGGTTGGAAAGGACCTTAATGATCACCTAGCTCTGCAAACCCCGTGCCATGCGCAGGGCTGCCACCCACCAGCTCAGGCTGCCAAGGGCCCCATCCAATCTGGCCTTGAGCACCTCCAGGGATGGGGCATCCACAGCCTTTATGGGCAGCTGTGCCAGTGAAAAATTATTTAGCTCTGCTGCTAGGGATCATCAAATACAAAAATAATATATCTTACAATGAAAAAATACTGTTTAGAATTATGAACATTTAAACAGAAATACAATACACAAGTGTTTAAATTCTATTTCCAGTCTATAAACTGCATGTTTAAATAGCTCGATTACGGTGTCAGTCACTCCTTTACAAACCGGTGCTACTTCCGTGACTGACAAAATTTCAGCTTAATTTCATTGCTTTTGCTTTTCGCCATTATAAATTTGCCTTCTTTTTAGTTTCTTTGTTTTGTTTTGTTTGTTTGTTTGTTTTTTTAATGAGAAAGGACGACTTTCAAGTTGCAATGAATTTGTATGAATCTATTTTTATGCATTCTTTTGCCTTTCTCAGAAAAAAAAAAATGTGAACGAAAAATGTGTATGTTATCTGGTTGTTCTGTGTGCACCTGTTATTCTGTCATCTGTTTTCAGTATTCCAAGGGACTCATTCCAAGATCTCTTAACACACTTCCAATGCAGCTATCCTCATGGAAATGCAGTTACTGGCAAAAAGAGAACACACTCCTGTAAATGGCAGTTTAGTCTGAGTGGGAAAAGCAGAATTAAACCAGTTGATGTGCTTTCAAATTGTGTTTGTAGGCGTTATAAAAGAACTTCCAAAATACCTCTGCTTTTGTTTTTTGGTGGTTTTTTTTTTCATTTTATATTGTACACTATTTTTTGTTCTATTTCTTAGGAAATAATATTTAGATAATGCCATCTCCAACTCTTTTTCTTTTTCTCTCTTTCTCTCTTTCTTTCTCTTTCTTTCTTTCTTTCTTTCTTTCTTTCTTTCTTTCTTTCTTTCTTTCTTTCTTTCTTTCTTTCTTTCTTTCTTTCTTTCTTTCTTTCTTTCTTTCTTTCTTTCTTTCTTTCTTTCTTTCTTTCTTTCTTTCTTTTTCTTTCTCACTCTCTCTTTTTAAATGTGAGAGAGCATGTTGTATGTCCATTTCGCGTGGTTTATTTTTCCTTAGAGAATTCCCAAGACTATGCACTGACAGATCTTGCTATCCAAGGGGGAGTCTACTCACAGGATTAAAGGCGAGAACCTCAATTAGGCTATCTCTGATTTCTTCAGATGTTTTTTCTAATCTTTTAATATGGGATTAAAGTCAAGAAGAACCTAGCTTGCTTTTTTCTTAGCTGAGATCTTTGTGCACTGAGAGCCAGATGTATTTTTTTTTTGTTGTTGTTTCTATATTAAAGAAAAAGAAAGGAAAAGAATAAAAAACAAAAAAGCATTTCTCTTTTTCCTTAATTTGGAGTTATTCTAGTCCAGATGAGGATAATGAACTTTTGTCAGCTCTTATGTGATACTGCATAGCTTGATAAGCAATGTGAAGCATACACACGCTTCTCAATGATCTGCAGGAAAACTCCCTCAGAGACTGATTAGCCCAAGCTTGTCACAAGTAGGGGAGATAATTATGGGGGCTTAACAGTCTATATGGTGGATCTTTTGAGAGGAGAAGGGTAGATCTAAGACTGTCTTGTGGATCAACCATAATTTTTAATATTACAGAGAACGTGTGTGGTTTTTTTAGTGTGTCCCTGGAGCCTGGGTAGTGACTCTTCCCATAGAGTGACATCATATTACTTTTTGAGAAGATAAAAATTGTTCAAATTAGATTATCCCTAATTAGTATAATCTTATGAACCATTCTGAAAAGTTTATTGCACCCATGCTGGCAGTCTCTGATTCCATATTGAGAACTTCTTATTACAGTGTGTACACTAATCCTTAACTGTGGAAATGAATACACAGTACATAAAAGTAATGTTGTATTTCTTCATTTAATAAACGCCATGCTCTACATTCATTTAAAAGATAATAGCTACTTTTATAGATCTCTGTATATTAGATATCAAAATACTTCTAGTTTATTTTATTTTTTTTTAAGCAAAGAACTTGTTATTCCAGCAGTAATTTACATTCATTACACTAATGTGCTTATTAAGTTGTGCTGGCAATATTGGAATGGAGGGAGGAGCTTTAACAAATAATTAAAGAAAAACACTTGCTCTTTATTTTTGTTTATGAACACAGACAACCTTAGTCCTTTGTATAATATGTATGAAGGTATATATTACATTCCTGGGCAGGACAGCCTCTAACAGAACCACATTCCTGCCTTCTTGTCTGCTTTCATTGACTTCAGTGGTGTTTGTGGATGCTCAACACTCCAAAAATAAAGATACAACTTTCCCTCCAGACAGCAGTGAGTTTCTGACAGAGGTAGTTTTTCCCATGAACACTGCACTGAGGTTTGAGAACCATGACTCTCACAAAACCTCTTTGTGCCATTTTACGCAGGCTGCACCTCCCACTAATTGTGCATGCCTTCCAGGTGTTATCAAGGTGATGTCCCGAACCATTTTATGATCCTGTATTTCCCTTTTGTCTTCTTCCTTGCTTTTCCCCACCTTTGTCCACTGCATTTGGATAGTGTGTGTGTGTGACTCTGTAGGCACACCAGCCCACTTGCTTGGGCTGCAGTGCTGCGCTGTTACACGGGCAGAATAAAGCAGCTGCTCACACCCTTACAAAGCCAGGAAGACTTACTTACAGGATGCACATCTTGCCCCGAAGGCACCATCCACTTGGAGCAGGTTAGCTTGCACCGCACAGCGGGTATGGGCTTTGCTCTGTACCCTTCCCGTTCAGGGGAGTGCTCAGTATATAGCCTCACTGTAACAACTGCACAGTAAATTCAAGCCATAATAGTTATTTTTCTACCTCTACTTTGTATTCTGAAGGGTATTCAGAGTTATCGACAACAAAGCCAGAGTTTCATCAGACACATGGGCTTCTACAAACAGCCCTCAGCAACACAGTGGGAAGATCCCAAGTGGGAGTAAAGCGAAGTAACTGTGTTACATCAAGTGATGATTCTCTGACTCCTGCCATACAGAGGTTTATCCCTCTCTCTTCTTGCACGTACTTCTCTGTTTCTAGCTATGGTGACATAGCTCCTAAGTTTGCCAGTATTACTCAAACTCTTCTTTGCAGACAGTGCTAGCACAATATTTTGTCTGCCTCCCTCAGCAGAGAACTTAAAGGCTAAACCCTCCATTATTTGCATGGTAGTGTTGCTCTTGCTCTGTCAAAAGTTTCTCTACCACAGAATGGCAGCAGGATTGTAAATAGTGTTTTAAAAGAGTAGAAAGATTCTCATGATTATGTCTGAGTCTAATCTCTGTAACAGAATAAGGCCAAGATAATGCACTCTATAGTGACCTGTGGATCAGCTACATTTACTGAGACATGTTTCCTTGCTTTCTGACTATGAGCTGATCCTGCAACTCACTGGTACCACTGCAAAGCTTAGCAGTGCCACTAATCCTCTTAAACAGCAGTCAAGGATGCAGATAAAAACCGATGATTCACCTTGGTTCAAATAACGGAGTGCTTAAAAGGAATATAAAAAGTTCATTTCTTGGATGTAAAAAATATATATAATCTGCATGCTGACTGCATGTTGTGACACAGTGAAGTGTGTTTCAAGGCAATTAGCTAAGACAATAATATATAGAGAGCTCAAAAAGCAACTGATACTAAAGAAGGGATAAATCTGTTTTTACACCTGAAAACATATATAAGACCAAATACAGGTGATTTTGTACACAACAATTTCACTTAGGTGACCTGGGAGCACAGGAGGTAACTGTTCTTACAGAGCCAACTTTTTTATTTCCAGACAAAGGAAAGTGGTTTGCAGGAACCACAGAGTATCTGAGTGCAACGTTTCGGTATCAGGCATAGCATGTGAAGAAGACTGCTGTGTAAGGGGGAAATTTGACCTACAATCAGACAAGAAAGTATCAGAATAAAAACATCAGAGAAGATCATGAAGATAATGTGGACAAAGGTGGAAAAAAAACATGCTTAGATTAAACCTACAATTTTATTTTTTTTTCTAATGGCATTTACAGCTTTTTTGTTATGTCTACTATGAAAATACACATAAACAGTATTATATAGTACCAAGGAGATAAAGGAGAGTGAAAGTCAGATAAAGATCTCCTTGAGCATGTTCACATGAGGGGGTTATTGGGAGTATTTATCAGATGATCAGTAGTTCTCTTTCACCTCCTGAAAACAAAATTTTAGAATTCCTTCTTTTCTACAGCACAGATTTGTCTTCCTCTGTGTTTCCCTTTTGTTCCCTTTGTGCTGGCACTGGGCAGCTCTGTCACATCCTAGGACTCTGTCCATGCTTGACTCCAAAGTCTCAGGTGGTTCAGGAAGGAAATATCTTTTTCTTTGTAACACCACCAGCCTGAAGCTCAAGGACTTATTTATGGTGAGGGTGACAGAGCACTGGAACAGGCTGCCCAGGGGTGTTGTGGAGTCTCCTTCTCTGGAGATATTCAAGACCCTCCTGGACGCCTACCAGTGTGACCTGGTGTAGGGAACCTGCTTTGGCAGGAGGGTTGGACTCGATCTCTGGAGGTCCCTGCCAACCCCTACGATTCTGTGATTCTGTGATCCAGTGTGATGTTCCAAGATGGACCCAATGACACACATTTCTTCAAATGAACTTAGGAACATAGAGGCGCAGAGGTTTATCTCATCCTAGGCTCCCTGATATTCACTGGGGAAAAACAGGATCCTGCAATGGCAGTTCACATCCTAAGTCAGATCCCGTCTTCGGATAGCAGCCTTCAATTCCAATTCTGCACTAATCATCCTCGGATCAGGTAGTCTGATTTTCCCCAGAGGTTCTGTGTTAGTGGCCAAAATATCTCCTTAAATCATTAAGAGACAGACGGATCATTTTCTGCCTCTGTAGTATTTCTGGCAATAAAAAGTTCTTTTCACCCTACAAAGCTGATGAAAGATATTTAGAAAGGAAGAGTACAAATCTTTTAATTATAACTTCTGAAATGTACTAGAATGTAATATTTAAAACTGCCCACAATCATCACATGGTTTACAGCTCGAATTTTCATCAGCCCTGAGCATGTTGTCCCAAACGAACTCGTAAGGAACCACCAGTCCTCAATACCTCCAAGAGCTGTGAGCTCTCTCCAGTAGAACACAATGCCACCAACGCAAACAAAATGAAGAAAAATGTTCTGAACAAGCTCAACTGTCTTAGCCTGTCTTCTTAGGAGAGGTGCTCTTTTTCATAGTCACCACAAACAGAATTGACACGTGCTCTCGTTTTGCTGTAATGTCAGTTTTTTGTACTTGAACCCATTTCAGAAATTCCGTTTCTTTTTGCTTTCATTGTTTGAACTCCTAATTCTGAAGTTCTATTTCAGCAGTGTACTATTTCAGCAGTCATGCTAGCTTAAAAATATATGCTTGGAAATAGATTTTGGCAGATAAGAATCAGTGTTTTCTTGGTGTTTTTTCTTCCTGAGAATTAAAAGAATGTAACACATTTATACAAATATATATATGTATACAAATTTGCAGGAAAATGTGTCTGTAGTGAAAACCTGTGAGGATGTGACAGAATAAAAACAAACAGTCCAAGTGCTATTGTCAAATCTCTTCAACTATGCATTGTTTAGGGAAAAGAAGTAGGTGGTCTCCAAGGTGCTCTTATTTTTGAACAATGTCATTGATCTTATTTTGTAGGTGGGACTTTGTAAACATTTTAACTTCAAATATTAATTAGAAAAAAGATTTTTAGTCATCACAGAGTCATAGAATGGCTTGGGTTGGAAGGGACCTCAAGGATCACGAATCTCCAACCCCCCTGCCACAGGTAGGGCCATCAACCTCCTCATTTAATACTAGATCAGGCACCCAGGGCCCCATCCAGCCTGGCCTTAAACACCTGCACCTCGGGGCACCTCCGGTGGTGCAGTGGTAGGAACACCGCTTTGCAACACCGGGGCCCGGGTTCGAATCTCCCCTGTGGCGCAAGTGGTAGAAGTGCCGCTCTGCTACACTGGAGGCTCGAATCCTGGGGGTTGGACTCAATGATCTCTAAGGTCCCTTCCAACCTGCACAAGACTGTGATACTGTGTCTGTGAGACCTCCAGGAATGGGGCATCCACAACCTCTCTGGGCAGCCAGCCTGTTTCAGCACCTCACCACTCATCACTCATCAAGTCTCTGCTCTTAAAGAAAGATTCAACAAAATTAACATGGATTTGATGAAATTAAGGAAAATATTACACAAAATTACTTTTAAAACTATGGTATTCAAAATACCATAGCATTCTGTATAATTCCATAGCAGAGCTATTAAACTGAATTCTGAAATATCTAGTGTCAAAAAAGAGACAAGCAAAGCATATTAAAAAGCTCCTATTTTGTTAAATTTTACAGCATTGCTCCATAATGGACAAAACAACAATTCCTTTTTTATTGTAACAGAAATGGATAAGCTTTCAGTGTTTCTATTGATCTTAAATATGTCTATTGTAGATGATATTTGGGTGCTTAGAGACCAGCTATTTACAACAGCTGGTTACAGAGCTAGCACATACGGATATGGGCATATTTTTTGCACATTTTATTTTGAAAACCATCTTTTGTGTTGTCTGCCTTATCTAACCAGCCAAAATTCAGTGTGATGTCATTATTTCAGAGAGAAAAATAAATTAATGATAGGATGAGATCTGTTTGCTATATTTCTCTAAGCATATAAAAAGTTCTGTTTTACAGAGCACAGAAGAAATCACCCAAAACTGTTTCCTTGCTTGCCACTCTAAATCTCTTTCAGCCAACACTTTAACTTAGTCTTCCAATTTATGATTTTCTTCCAGGTTCATAGCCAAAGGCAGAATGGGCTTTCTTGAAGTTTTGTATTTGCCTTTGGGCTGCAACATGAGCTCAACTGTCTCTTACAGCAAGCTACCTGAAATAAAAGTATGCTTCAACAATATTCACCTCGCATTTTTATTATTATCACCGTCATTTTTAAGGGGAGCTTTTATTACAAGACTGTCTGTGAGCTATCACAGAATGCTTTGTACAAATATAACTTGTCCAAAAGAAATCTCGTTCAAAGAGTAAAATGAGAGACAACAGGTGAAAGAAGCCATCAGCTGGAAGGGGAACACAGGGGAACAATGAAGCAATTAAGAACAGTTGACAAAGCAGCAGTCAGAGAACACCAGCTGCTTAACTACTGTGGGAGCTCTAATTACAATTCTTCTTAGCAGAGTGAATTACTCTTGGAGTGCTCTGCCCAGAACCCTCCCTCAGGAAAGAATACGTGATATTGGGAAGAAGGAAAATGCAGCAGGGAGAAGTGTAAGGTCTTCCTGTCTTGGCAGGCAGAGCAAGCCAGGCTCACATGAGTGCAGTGTACTCCTCTTTATGTATTCAGAGCAATACAACATGCACTGCAGTAGCGGTCCTTGAGCTGTTAACATGTGGATCTCTAACATGATCAAATGTGTTTTTCAGTGCAGATATGGAGCTATTAAGATAGATCATGTCAGAAATCTTAGCGTTAATGGCTCCATACTATGCATTGACATGATCTATCTTAATGGCTTCTTTCCTTCACAGCTGCTACAATGTACTATGTCAAAGCATAATATTGAGCCTTTCATTTGATGTGCTACATCATATCAAACCTTCTTTTGGAGTTATTCAAATGTATAATGTCAGCGCATAATATGGAGTTCATAAGCAGATCTTTGACAAGATGCATCATGTCAATGCACAGTAATGACTGTTATGACACCAAGCAGTGCTTAGGAAAAATGAAGAAGTTACTTTGTGTAAGCACAGTAAATTAAATTCAAAAGATCTGGATTTTGTTTTGTATTTAATCACAACATATATGGAATGCACTAGCAATGAAGGACATTGCATATCTTTTGCCTCTTTACTAAGCTTTAACCTTTCTGATTAGAAGTGTATAATTTCAAGCAAGGTTAAAAGGAAGGTGAGAAGCCTATCCCTGCACACGCCACTCAGGAAAGATAATGAAATGTTTCTATGGATTATCGTTAAACTATCTTTCTTTTCCCTCAACACTTACTGTTTTGGTTTGTTTGTTTGTTTTTTCACTTAAAACTGAAGCATGTCAGGTTTTGATCATTCATCTGACAACGTGCATGCATCAAAACAGCCTTCCAAAATGTGAAAAGAGAAATTGCATGGAAATCTTAATTCAAATTACTCTTGTTTTTTTGTGGAGCAGGGAAGAGTGTTTTACACTACTGTCTTAATCCCACATCCATTATGAGGACTGAAACCATGAAGCCTTGTTTCAGCTTGTCTTTTATCTGTATGTATTTTCACAGCTACGTGTAGCTGCAAAAATAAAGAAGAATTCTAATAGCAGAGGTCAAGTTCTTTCTGTGCTCCCAGTGTGAAGATATTTGTTTTTACAGGATTTCAGCATTTGCAACAAAGAATCGTGAATTGATCATATGAAGTACAACAGTTTTGTCTGGAAAACAGAACAAGCAGCATTGGGACACAGAGTCTCTTCAAAAATAGAAGCAATAGTGTTTTGCATGCTTCCATAAGGGGTTCAGAATAACCATAAGGTATAGTCATTCTAGAATAAAACATGAAAAATCCACTTATTTGGCTTTCTCTATCCTTGTCAGCCTACATAGAAATGTAATAGGATATAACAGAGAAGGGAAAAAAAAGGAAGAGAGAGAAAAGCCTCCATGTTTATGTCTGCTCATATTATGAAGAGACTGAGATAACTGCCCAACTCTGAGGTGATATTTGCTATCAGCTCTGTTGTCAGAGGTCTGTTGTCAGTCAGATGAGAGGCCAGAGCTGTCCTTTTCTAGGGGGGACAATATATTTCCTCCCATTCCTCCACGAAGTCATTAGACTGTAACATTTTTTCAGTCAGATTATCTCAACAAGACAACCTGGGGTTGGACCAATGTGCACTCTCAATAACTGAAACTGTTGAGGAACAGCAGCCCAAATAAGAACTTCATTCAAGTGTAAGGTAGAGGCCACTAAGACATGAGCAAGAAGAGGAAAAAATGTAAACTCATAAAAGGTCTACACATAATGAGTATCTGTCCTTGTTCAGGTATGAGATTTCTAAATCTGAGCTACGGCCTCTTTGTAGCAAAGGGAAGTGTGGCCCAGGGCTCCCAGCACAAGAAAGGCACAAAGTTCTTGGAACGTGTCCAGACGAGTGCTACTAAGATGATCAGAGGGCTGGAGCACCTCTCCTATGAAGAAAAGTTGAAGGAACTGGGCTTATTTAGCTTGCAGAAGGCTCCAGGGAGACCTTATTGTGGCCATCCAATATTTGAAGGGAGCATAAACGGGAGAGGGAATGGCTGTTTACAAGAGTGGATAGTGATAGGACAAGGGGGAATGGTTTTAAACTAAGGCAGGGTAGGTTTAGGTTAGATATTAGGAAGAAATTTTTGATACAGAGGGTGGTGACGCACCAGAACAGGTTGCCCAAGGTGGCTGTGGATGCCCCATCCCTGGAGGCATTCAAGGCCAGGCTGGATGTGGATCTGGGCAGCCTGGTCCGGTGGTTGGCAACCGGAGGGGCTGAATGGGCAGGGGGGCTGAAACTAGATGATCTTGGATGTCCTTTTCAATAACAGCCATTCTATGATTCTATGATTATAGGGTATCGCTAGATAATGATTAATTCTGGGATAGATGACTTGTGTCATAGAAATCACTATTTGCTTGTGTTTCTTTCTCTCCTCGTACTTTCATATAAAGGGATCCATTGTGACTAGTTCTGACAAGGATTCATATTTGAATTCTAAGACACCTGGAGTCAAGCCAGTTGCCTAAACTATTTGTAGTTTGCTATGAATCTGAAACAAACCTTAGACTTTCTCATTTGATTTCACCTCTGATTGCAGCAGTGTGAATCCTAAATGTTATTGTGAGCACCATGTGGATGTCTCTAATACCCAGAAACTAACTGAATTTCTATCAAAACATAGTCCACACAGAGCTAATCAGGAAGTCAGTATGCATGAAAATTCTACAGTGCATTACAGTGACCGCACAAGGTAATATTTAGTTCATAAATCATTACACAAAAGTGAAAAAACAATTCAGTTAGTGTCTCCTTTTAGTCAGTAATACAGTACATACATGGCTAGTCATGATTAAGAATTAAAAATCAGCAATAAAAATGTATGTAGATGTACATGAGAGATTGTGCCTCTAAAACTGAAATAATCAGTCAAGAGGATAACGTTCTTGATTAATCTACATGTCCAAATTGAGAAGGTAGCCTCCATTTGGTTGTAATTTTAAATAACTAATCACAGTCTTAACACTGAGTTATTTTGACAGTGAAGTAACTTGAACAATTAAATATTCATCCAAAATATCCAAACATGGGTGAGTCTTCCTCAGAGGATTTTTTTTTTTCAGCTTTGAGAAGATATTTCTCTACTGTATGAGAACAGTCAGATGTGTATTTGCAAAATACTCCTACACAGACATATGAAACGTTCATTCCATGTTATGTTTTCTGTATCACTGTGATATAAAACACAGGACCACCTAGAAGATATCCAAAAACTCAGGTGTTCTTTTTCTGATAAGGAAATGACACATCTGTGCATCTGAAATTGAAAGGGTGCATTTGGAAGGAAAGTTCTTGTAAAAAGTGCAGATAAGAGCAGAAGCAACTAGCTGAATAAACCCACACCTGTTTCGGGGCATGATGCTGCTCTGCTGGATTTCAGTGGCACAGGGCCAGAAGTGTAAAGCTTCAGCTACTGGACAAGAACAGTTAATAACCAAAGACTGCAGGGGAAGGAGAGGAAGGGAAACATCCCATCTGACATTGTTTTCATGTGCTGCAAATGAATTAATACCTGTGTTTTAGCACAGAAAGACAGCAATACTGACACCAATTTTAACCTATCATGTACATTATTCATTTCAAAGATACCTAGGAGATTTTATCAGACTTCCCACTCAAGCTGTATTTACAATATAAATTAAAAGGACCCTAATTCTATGCAAAAAGTCTGTCTGTTACCAACAAACTCTCCCCGGAGGTTGCATAGCAACCTCTGTCACTGAGCACATGTGGTCAGCCTCCCCGGGCTGCCTTTGTTTGGCTTCCTAGAGCATGGCCCTTGATAGAGATATGGTAGGAATTCCCTTTGTTTTTGGCTAGTTTTGTGTGCAAGTGAAGTGCTCTCTACAGACAGCTGAGACAGATACCTACCGTAGAGATTTCTTACATGTACGTGTTTAAACGTACTTTCTTATGAATGTCCCAAATTCCTGGGCCTTTGGGAAACAACTCTTCTTTTTTTTTATTGGCTTCTGGCTTTCAGATGTCACATCAAGAAGGAAATTTACTTCCGGCAAGAGAAAGAAAGTCCCCAGTGTTTAAAGCACTACAAAAAACCCCGACATTTTGAAACAAACTTCATTGTATCATTATATTCAGTATTTTTCGGTGTCACTTTTGAAATATCTACGAATATAAAACTGTGAAAACACAGACAGTACAAGTTTGTTTTAAGAAGGTATGAGCAATTCAATGTGACAAATAATCTGCACTGCTACACAACACCTTCAGTACATTCTGTTCAGTGGAAGGTGGAGAAAGTTTCACATAGCATTCCTCAATAAACATTATTCTCACTAAAATATCAGTTGAATATTTTTAAATTGTCACTGCGTATAGAATGAATGTCTTAGCAGACATTTTTAATAGAAAATGCTGCATCAGAAAACTCTGTACCCATACTTCATCTTATGTCACAATCTCTGAAGTTTGTGAAAGACAGTACATATTTTCCTAACCATTGTCTTGAGAGAAGAACCAGAGATCCAGGAAGACAATTAATGAAGAGAATGCATAATTCATATACCTTAAGACTAGTGTTTATGGAGTATTAAAGCAAAGACAGTAAAGTGACAGGCACAGATAATAGAGAGGTGAATTCTTCAAGATACTGGAGACAAAAAGAGACAGTATGAATTCAGTATAATAAACATGCTATACTTCTGTTGGATCTGATAAAAAATTCTCAGACAAACAAACAAACAAAAACTTTATTCCTTTCTATAAATAAGTAAATACATTCTGTTTCTTACATACTGATTTATATTTGTTTGTTAGTAGTTCTTGTTCAGTTGAACATTATCATGTTTGACTAAACCATATTTGGTTGCTAAAATTGCTATGCATTTGCCATTCATTTTCCACTTTCATAATTTCCACTCCTTTTCTTACATATTTGAAAACAAAAACAAAACAAAACAACAACAATAAAAACAACCTTGGCTACCATATGACTCCTAATTGAAGTCTTAAATGTATTTGTTACCCTGCCACACAAGCAGAAGCATTTCTTCAGTGCATGGCAGAAGAAGTAACAAAGAAATAAAAACAGCAGTGAAAAATTCTGGCAGGTAACCTATTTCTGGTTTGAATGTTTATTTCAAAACATAAAACATTAGAATATGTAAATTAATTTCCTGGTCCTTCTCAGACATTTAACACTAACTAGCTTCCATTTATGCTGAGTCTTCAGCAAGGACATAGTTTTACAACCAGACTTGGAGACCACAGACACTTTACTGCACTACCAACTGCAGCCACCTTGCTCAGGAAAACAAAAGATCAAAATGATATTGAAATTATCTTTAATGATCAGTTACCGGTCAAATTTCATGTGCCTATTCTAGTCAGAACATAGATACAACAGCTGACATTCAAGTATCGGTATTGCATTTTCCCACTATAAATAAAAGTCAATGGGAGATATTCAAAGAATATGGTGAGATTTGTATGGGATATGTGCGTGCAGTTGTTGACATTCTGTATTTGAATGAATGTCTAAATAATACTGAGTCAAAATTATTGGGAGCTGATTACATAAAATAAAAGTGAAATGAAGAGAATTCTTGTGTGACAGTTTCTTTGAAAACTATTGCCAGTTGGACAAACCTATCATCAGTATACTACAAGGATTTATTTTAAAATTCAAAAAGTTGTGTGTCAAAGTCTAGATGAGTCTCATTTAATTATCCTTTCTCTGAGTATATCACCTTTCATGAGAGATCAGATGAAGCAGATATTAATTTCCAGCTTCCCCTGGATTCTGTTTTTGACATATATATTTGATTTGCAGATCCATTAACTAAATGTCTCTGGACTAATCTTTGCCTTATTTGGCATACTGAACACACAGCCAAGTGTAAGTTAAAATGCCTGAAGGCATTTCTGTTTGGAAAAGGAAAATAATAATGCTCAAAAAGTAGACTTATATAATTTCGAAACATGTTAATTAAAATAATGACAATAATAACAACAACAACAACAATAACAATAAATAATAATAATAAAGAAGGCAGTATCTTTTCACATACTCAAGGAAATTTCCTAAGCAGGCAATCTCAATTTAAGTACAGTCTGAGTAGTCATATGAACTCTTCTACATGTACTTACATGCTTTCTTACACATACTTATTGAAACATTTGTAGTGTTGCCATAATACAATCTCAGATTGCTTGTAATAAGCAGAGAGACAGTGTTTTATCATTGTTTAGTTAAACATATTTTGCCACATTTTCAAAAGAGAATAAGAGAAGCCAAAAGAAAACACACCACATTTTTTATAAAGACAGTACCAACTTTGCATGCTGCTAAGACAGATTAATGCACAGAAATGAGATAAGGAAAGACAAAGCACAGATGGAACTGAACTTGGTGAGAGACGTGAAAAGCAAGAAGGGATTCTACTGGTAGACTGCTCTGACAATCACTTCCCTTTCCCAGCTGACCACCCCTCTTTTGATGCAGTTCAGAATACTGTTGACCTTCTGGACTGCAAACACATACTGATGGATCAGGTCAAGATTTTTTGTCAACCAAAATGCCCAAGTGTCAACAGGTTACCTAGATTTACCTGTGCCCATGGCAGGGGGCAGCCTCCCTGTAGGGCCCCCGCCCCAGAAAGGAAGGGAAAAGGGGAATGGGAAAAAGAACAGCATCAGCAATCTAAGGAGGAAAACTTATTTTACTAAATATGATATCGGAATACAAGATAACACAATATAATACAATATGATTGAGGCTAATAAATCGAACAAAACAGAGAGTCCCTGAAAACTGAGAGGCCTACTGTGAACTCTAGGCGACACGGCTGGAACGCTTCTCACTCTCCGAGAGTCCGAGAGAGAAAGAGAGAAATCCAGCCTGGGAGCGAGATTATATATGTCCTCCTCCCGTGACTTATCTCTGGCCGCGATGTCCTCTGGGATATGTAGTTCTCCTCCGAGAGCTGAGTACTTGGGACGCTGCCATTCCATGGAACTGGAGCATGAATGATCCATACTGCACATGATGTTATAATGTAGAATACTGACATCAACACCACAAAACCATGACACCAAGTCTTCCTCAGCAGGACTGATCTCAAGGAGTTCCTTTTCCTAGGCTGTACTCAAGCTTAGGATTGCTTTGGCCAAGCTGCAGCACCTTGTGCTTGGCCTTGTTGAACCTTATTATGTTAACACGGTACCATTTTTCAAACTTGTCCAGATCCCTTTGGATGACATTATTTCCTTCTGTTGCATCATCTGTCCCACTCAGTTTAGTGTGATCTGCAAACCTGATGAGAGTGCGCCCAATCCCACCATATAGGCCCTTGGTAAAAATGGTGAAGAGCACCATTTCCAAGATGGACTCCTGAGGGAAAACACTTGTCACCAGCCTCCGCCTGGGCCTAAACCTCTGGCTGTGACTATCCAACTGTTTCATTATCCACTGAATAATCCAACCATCAAATCCATACATCTCCCATGCAGGGAGAATGTCATGTGGGACCATGCTAAAGGCTTTGCAGAAGTTAATTAATAAGTTAATAGTAAATGAATAAATTTATGTAAGTATATTTTCATTTTGTTGTTCTGTCAAAGCATCAAACATAAGAGACTGCTAAGTTTAGAAGTCAGATTGACTACAAGAAATTATTTATTTCTCATCTAGTTCATTGGATTAAGGTGTTCTCACCTCAAATTATGGACATCAAATTGAATAAATATTTTGCAGACATCTTATAACACCAAATGGAGTACTCTAGAGGTCAGTGACTAAACATGAAACTAAATGAATTTGATCTATCAACTCCAATTGCAACCAATTTTTCATTGTCCTTGAAATAACAGTTTGTGGGGGGAAAAAACAAAACAAAACAAAACAAAACAAAAAAAAAACAACAGAACATTTTCTCCTCCATAAATACAAAACAAATCCATGGCTCGAATCCCGGGGGCTGGACTCAATGATCTCTAAGGTCCCTTCCAACTCGCACAAGACTGTGATACTGTGATACTGTGTAACCAGTAGATTTATAAGTAAATTTCTAATTTTGTAATGTGGTGGTATATTCTTCTTATCTCACTGTATGTGACACCTAACTTAGCCAAAGTGTATTTCAATCTACTCAGTGTCTTAGGGAATAGGACATATATTTTACACATAGGTATTTTCATGATTCCATGAGCATGTATCAAAGTTCTGACAGTGCACTGAAAATAACTAAAATGCATTTGGAAGATCTGGGCCTGGGCATTAGTGCCAATTCTATAACATGCATCTTGCTACAAAATGCAAAATTTCTTCTTTCCCAGACCACCCTGTTGGAAAGATAGTGACCAGAAATGATAATGATCTCCACAAAGAAAAACTCTTAACTGGACTTTTAAGCTGTGCAGATATTTTCATAAGCTGTTAAATAAGGAGATATTTTATAAAATCAATCCCTTAATCTGTCTGAGACAAATATTTTAACTTTCAGCTGAAATGGCACAACATATGAGATGGTAACATTCTAAAAATACAGAAATCTGATGTTATTCTCATATCTGGTTTGGCTGAGGTAGGATTCTGTGGCAACCTTTTGGTCCAGTAAACATGCACAGTAAGTTAATTTTTCCCTTCTCATTTTTATTAGAAACAGCAATTATTTTCATTTACTAAAGTATAAACTGTATTATACTCTGTAATTTTTTAAATGCTGTTCTGTAAGAACAGTAGGTTTTATTTTCTACCAGTTCTACTCCATCCTCATTCCTTTTTGCCCTTCTGCCACTGAATTTATGTGTTATTGTTATTTTTTCCCTCTCTCAACATTCACTTTTTTGTACTCTCGAAGAAACTGATATTGCATTATGATATTTTAAATTTATATATATATAATTTTTTTTTTCTGGTGAGAAATGTGCCTGCAAATGAGTCTATTGACTGCTTTACTTTCAAGCAAGTTGTCTTATACAAAATTATCTACGAGTACTGGTGTATTCATTATAGCTGACCTGCTGGGACATCAGCAATGTGCTAATGCAGGGTTTTTGCTTATTTTAAGCTCTGTATAAAGCTTGTAACATATTTTGTTTATATTATTGATAATAACCAGGATTCAGCTGGCTTTGTTCCAAGGGAAGCACACTGACATAAGTTTCTTTTATTTCTCAGAACATATGCTGTGTTGTTTTTTTATATTTCTACTTCAGTACAATTTCAGCAGATCATTGCATTACATATATAGAATTTGTGAGTCTGAAAAGATTATGGTAAGAGTAAAATTTCCAATGCCTTCTCATTCAATTAATGCTTATTGCTGTTACAGTCTGCTTGTCTGTGTGAAGCCTTGGTACCATAGTGAGACGGAGAAGGCCATTTTATACATGCAACTAATTTTTAGAAATGCAGGAACACTTAAAAAGAAATAAAATGAGATTTGGTACTTTGTAAGGGGAAAACATTTTGCGTGAAAGGTAATTTTATTTGGGCAGTAACGAGGTAAGTCCATACCCCATGGGTTCGTGTCTTACAAAGCATATCGGTGACTGATGCACCTGCCTCCCAGTAGTATTTATCTTGAAGGTGATATATTCTGGTATCCCCCTTCATAGCTCTGAAAATGAACCCCTCAGTTCAATGGGACCAGATGGTAATAAATTCACATAATTATATACTTGTTAAGAAGGTTAAGGTTATTTTGTTTGGATAACGTGACTATAATTTATTTTATCTGTAAGGTTTGAGGTTAAACAATATTAATGGTTAGTTAATGGCCTAATGAGTCAGCTACAAGCCATTTAGGCATGCAATGAACCTTTGGTTTTCAGTGACTCCCTCTAATGAAAGATCTATATGAGCGCTTGTCTACTGTCACAATAGAGATAGCAAGAGAGTCTCCTAATCGATTGTGATGGTAAATCAATTGATCTGTAACCCTCTTTTCATACAGTGAAAAAGATATGGAGGAAACATTTTACTGATCCCTTATTTCCAGCCGAATATCTATAAATAAAGGAGACAGTTCCCCATTTGAAAATATTCCCTTTATTACTGTGATTCAAAAGCAGAGAGAATCTGATTGATGTCCTATTTTATAGATGTGTCGGTTACTTTTGTCATTTCCAGGAGATTTAAAGTTCTTAGAAATTAAATATGTGATGCAGAACATCAGAGAGAGAGGCTTGCTCTTCACTGTCATGTGTAAGGTTAAGGATTAAGACAAAGCTGATATGTGCTCTATTTCTATCTCTGAACAGCATCCAAAAATGCATCGGGATGATGTAGAAAGAAATTCGGAAATTCGATTTATAAAAAAAAAAAGTCTTTGAAGCTTCTTCTAAATAGCAACTGGATTAAAGAGTGTTTCAGGACAGCAGTGTTTCAGTCTGTGCTACTGCCGCCGGTTTGATATCCAAATTTCATTATATTCTGTGGGCTTCATTACGTATTTTTTCCATCTTCATAGTGTCCTTAGAACAAACAGATTCTTTTTATTATAATCACAAGCCACCAGAAACACCAGTGGTCATGAAGGCCTTGTTAGACCTATGCATCCATTCTTTCCAAACATGTAATATGACTTCATGGCTTTTTTAAAACTTACTGTTCTCATTCTTTTTCTACACTGAAATATCCTGAAAAATACGAATTTTCAGAAACGTTGGTCATCCTTCTCCTTCCTCACTTAAAAAAATCAGAGGTTTTTTAAGGAAGTCTCATAAAGGGCAAAAAACTGATATAATTAGGCAAGGTACTTTAGGTTTTAAAATTTGAGCCTGTCATCAACAATCCAATCTTAGGATTTCTGATAGGGTGCATAACAAGAACCAGTGTATTTCTACTACTTTATGGCAACATGGGACATGCTGTTACTCTTTCACTCAAGTGTCACGGTGTCTTAAACATGAACTGGGTGATCATGTTCCCATTCTGAAAATATTTGAAAAGAAGGAAACCAGATTCATATTCCCATTTTTAGGAACCAGAAAACCTTACATTTTAAATAGTTGACATTTGATAGGGAGCTGTTATGTGCACCATGAAAAGACAAATAATATATAGTGTGTTGAATATACAGAGTAGAGCGAAATGATTGAGCTTGTAACCCAAGGCACTGTCTGTACTACAGAAGATGCCTAGAACTTTTCAGATGACACAGAACAGCCTGTGTAAGTATACATAAAACCCTTTCACCACATGAAAGAGTGTGACTGTGCTCAACCTGCCTGCTAGAAATTGTTCCTTAACCACGTTATCTGTCAAGGTGAGAACTGTTTGGAGAAAATGCAAAGTAGCCCAAGAGAGAACTACTCTGGGACCATTCCAAATATTTAACAGCATGGATGATCAAGCTGAGCACCTGGTAGTGTCCCTCGACACTGTTTAATTTGCTGGAATAGGCATACCATAAATACCTAAATCAGACACCAGAGAAATACTGGTGTTTTTTTTGTTTGTTTGTTTGTTTTTGTTTGTGTGTGTGTGTTGTTTTGTTGTTGTTTCCTTTGTTTTTTTTGCCTTCATACTGATTTATAAGTGCATTCAATAGTCAGATATTCAAAATATCACACACAATCAAAAAATCATATAATCATAGAATTACTCAGGTTGGAAAAGACCTTAAAGATCATCACATCCAACAACAGCCTAACCATAGTACCCAAACTCTAACAACCCTCTGCCAAATCATATTTCTGAGCACCACATCCAAATGGCTCTTAGACACATCCAGGGATGGTGACTCAACCACCTCCCTGGGGAGCCTATTCCAGTGTTTAACTACCCTTTCTGTAAAGAAATGTTTCCTAATGTCCAACATAAACTTACCCTGGTGCAACTTGAGGCCATTTCCCGTCATCCTGTCACCTGTCACCAATGAGAAGAGACTTGCCCTGCTCTCACTGTAAGCACCTTTCAGATACCTGAAGGAATAATCCTCTTTCCAGATGGCTGGGCATGGAAAACTATATTCTCCTAATCTGCAAATTAATATCCTGTCTCACAATATGACAATTCATTGGCAACCCACAGCAAAAGACTGATCCCGCAGAACACGCATCTTAGTCATCTGATAACTTAGCCAAAGGCCTCTCATGCCATTCTCCTATCTCCTCTACTTCAAACTAACATGCTGATATTCAGCATTTTCTCCGGGAATAATAGCTGTCATATCATCACTTAAATGATTAGAAAACAGATTTTGATATTTAAAAGAATGCACATTTGTAGCTGTCATAGAGGCAAGCTGATGTAGATTATTCTGATTATTTGTTTGTTTACTACAGCATGCATACAATGACAATCCAAGCATCAGTTTGGTAAAAGAAAGACAAGTGCTTCAACTTGCACAACTGTCACCACCCAAAGTTATTGCTTCAGTATTTTTTCTGATGGAGGCATTGCTGTAGATCACATGAAGAAATGTGCGATCACATTTCAAATATTTTTCCTTCTATAATGGTGACATGGAGACAATTAGGAAAGAATGTGAGCCAAGATTTTCTTAAATGAAAGCACTGGATCATAGTATAGATTGTTCTTTTCTGTTTTAAAAACCTAAAACCTCCTCTACTGTTCTGCTGAGGCTTAAAAATATTTATGTCAGGCTATTTGGTGTATCATCCAGCACAGCATACTTCAAGATTTATAGTTCCCTTTCCTTAGCTTTTAGAAAGGTCTTTAGCTGTTTTCCATATGGTCTTATCTCCCACATAGGATAAATTTGAATAGAATAATTATTTTTACTGATGTATTGTGGAAAATGTTTCTTCATGGATGAAAAGGGCACTCTTTAATCAGGGAAAACACAGATGGAAATAATTTTCTTTGTGCCTTTAAAAGCATGTTCTTCTTACCAGTAATAAAGAACTTAGATAGAACTGGTTCACCCTATGCCTGTATTTTAACTGCAGAGCCAGGAAGGAGGGTTACACACTTAGTATCAGTTATGAACCTAGGTGAGGCTCTAAGGGTCAGACTTTAGGTCAAAACTCAGTTGCCCAAACATGACTGTGCTACTGCACTTCAGGTATCCTAAGATTTCCAAGACATAGGCTTTGTGGGTGGATCAAAGAACAGAACTACTGAGACCTGGAGTTTCCCAGCTACATTCAGTAGACATCTAGAACTGGATATAGACATGCGAGTGTTCACATGTGTGCCAGCTGTCAACACTTCCACACAGTCAATGAAAATCAGAAATGTATACCAGAAGACTGCTATTGCCATTTGACTTGACCTAAATCAGAGACTCCAAAAGGCATTCTTTTTGTTCTCATGGATCAAATCATTCTGAAAGTCTTGGACTACACATAGGCAAATGAAAGAAGTGTAATGGTAAGAACAAGTAATTGAATAGAAATCAAACAGGACAGAAACCTAATATCTCCTTAGACACCATAAGATCTGACAGTCCTGGGTTCCTAGTTAGTTTACAGTTGCTGGTCGCAAGGATTTATGTCTCCCATGGGTTTAATGTCATGTCTCCACTAGAACTTTCAAATAGTCCTTGAAATTCATATGTAGGTAGGTAGGTGAATTAAGTCATTAATTTCTACATCTGAACTAGTCATTTAGGGTTCCCTTATGGCCAATACAAAGATAAAAGAAGTTATACAGAGGGCATGAATTTAATCACATGGCTAAAGTAAACCATTTCTAATAATCCCTGTGAGGTCTACCTCCCTTCATTAGTTCAAAGGCAGTGCAGACTGGATACCTCAAATGTAGAGGCCTTCAGTGTTAAAGGAGAGTTCTATTCAAAATGTTTGTCACACAGAAAACTATATGTTAATATCTCCTTCACTTCCATGTAGGTATATAATTTAGGGGGAAGTCACTTTTTTTTGATGTTTATTCCAGTAGAACATCAGGTTCTACCTATAAATCTTTCTGTCTTCCAAATGCCATAAGTGGATGTTAGAAAATCTTAAATTGATGTTTAATGTTCTTTAGATATTTCAGTTAGTTAGACTACTGTGTGCATTAAAAAACTGTGGATTTGAATATCAAAAGTATCTGACCATACACTGAAATGAGGTCAAACATCTTATGAATATTCAGTCTACTGTCACATCAAATGTACAACGCTTCTCCAGGAAACCCATCTTTGGAACTGACAGAACAACCACCATTGAAAACTGTATGACCTAAGCACCTAACCAGAAATTACTTTCTCTGTTCTCTAAGTTCTTGTATGGATAGCATATAGAAGAAAATGGTATCCTTTTGGCTTGGTAGATTCAAAATTCATTTATAAACACTTACATAGTGCTTTTGGGGTATGACTACTGATAAGTCTTGTTTCATGGAATATACTGTGGAAAGTGAACAATTATTAAGCAGAACTGCCAAATAATATTTACCTATAATTATTAGTAGGTTTTCCTTATATTTAATGATTCTAGAACTTAAAAGTTTTGAATTTTAAATTTTCTAGCCAGTGAACTTAGCCAAGGATCTTTCCAGCCAAATAATTTATTCATATACTCATCTATTATCAGAAGAAACTAGACATGTCTAACTCACAAACTTTGTTGATATAAATGTAGTTTAAAAAACTAATCCAATTATTCCCTCTCATGAATGTCTCCCTCACCTTTTTCTCCCCTCAGTACTCCACTTCATCTTTTTGTTTTTGAGGAAAGGATAATGACATGTAAGAAGAAATAGTAGCTCATCTGTTATTGATGAAGAAGCAGTACGTAAAGATAACCTGTGATCTCCCAGAAGACCACATTGCGGTCAAGCAACACTCTGATTTGTATTCTCGTTTTGTAGTTATCCTCAAGGAGTCAGGTCTTCATCTCACACAGAGAAGTTCTTCACTTTTTTTTAAGTTTTATTCAAGAATTTCACTGTTTTCTACCATTGTAGATTTCTTCTTGCAGGGTAGAGCTATCTTACCTCTTTGAAAAGAGAAGATACCTATCTTACCTATTTGAAAAGAGAAGATAATCAGAAATATCTATACTAAGACATCACTGAAGCAAATCAATCACTTCAGCCTGTAAATCAGTGTGGCTTTTGTCAAATCCTAAATCATCACCTCTTTTTTTCCAGCCGAGGTAGAAAATCCCTTCAGAATATACACATGAAAGAATCATCTAATAGCTTCACTTTCTCAGCACAATTCCCTGACTTACACATTCAGAAATGCTGGCTGCTACTCATTTTATTTAGATAGTTAATTCAATAGTAAAGGGTGTTATATGCTAATGCTTGGAGTTAGACAACCACATTTAAAATACAGAACTTACAGGACTTCAGATGTCCTGTAAGGCTACAACTCAAAGCAGCTCAAAAACTCTGACAATCAATGTATGATTTAGATATTTACACATTAGGTCATCTATGAAAATACTGACATAGCAATCATTATAAAGGAGGATGCTTTGATTAACTAAGCTGTGGTTTTATTTATTCAGTTGTTCAGAAATAAGCTTTCTAACCAAAATTGTAGATATACTACAGCTTATAAATACAGACACCAAAACAAGCATACTGTATCTGCAAACACAAACACAGATTTTAATCACAAAGCACAACTGTAAATTTAAAAGCTTCCAAAACTACAGTCACTTTGTGTGCCCCGGTGGCGCAGTGGTAGGAATGCCGCTTTGCAACACCGGGACCCGGGTTTGAATCTCCCCTGTGGTGTAAGTGGTAGAAGTGCCTCTCTGCTACACAGGAGACTCGAATCCCGGGGGTTGGACTCGATGATCTCTAAGGTCCCTTCCAACCTGCACGAGACTATGATACTATGATACTTGCTTTTCATCAGAGTCACTGAGGTTCTACAAATGTAATCCAGACAAAACCAAGATTAAATGTCCTGCTTATATGATACTGAAATTGTTCTAAAGTCTTTTGAAAATGAAGTTGATGTTAAAACTGATGATCATGACAAGCAGAACAAGAAATGATGTTAGGAGACATAATTTGTGGCACCAAGGGAAAAGGTTTAGTGATAGGACTCAGTTGATTAGCTTATTGGTCAGACTCAGTGATCTTCAAGGTCTTTTCTAACCCAGATGATTCTGAGATTTCACAATTCTATGACACCTTCCAGTCCATGATAATCTGTATGAGAAACGGTTGATCACAGCCTGAACATCTGATTAACCACCTGAGAGGCAAGCAATGAGTCAGCTGTGAGAGCACAGGTGAAGGTAATTCATCTTGGCTCCACCTCTCCCAGATCTCATTTAAGGGCTGACTACCACTAAGGCAGGATCTCTTTCTCTGGAGATTGCTCTTTTGTGGAGTTTATCTTTCTATCACAATAATCTTTTGTATGAAACATCTGTTTAAGCTCTGTTTACCTATTGACAGTATTAAAGTATTGTATAAATATTGTATAATATAATTATAATGTATAAATATAAAAAAATATAAATATAAATATAATGTATAATTACAATATTGTATAATATTGTAAATATTGTATAAATGTGCAGTAGTCCATAAGCTGAAGCTACTTAAGCCATTGAGAAGGACCTGCTTATCCTGCAAACAGCTCACTTATCTTTTGAAAAGGACGTTTCCTCATCCCCAATCTTTCTTTGGAGGTGTCAAGATAATATAGTAAAAAGTGTAGTTAACAGTCAGAAAAACAGTAAGAAACTTGGTCTGTGCTTGAGATTTTTACCCTGTAGCCTGATAAAATACCATACTGCTACTGCTAGTATCAGGCCAACAAAATTTGCAGGGCCTTAGGACTTTTGGTATTAATTTGTTTTGACCTCTCTGAAGCTTTTATTTTATTTGGTTTGGTTGTGACAACTGGTTTTTCTTTTTGTTTGTTTGTTTGTTTTGTTGTGTTTTTTTTTCCCAGCTAGATAGCTGTGACTAATTTGTCTTACTTTTGCTCATCACTGTATGGTACAACAATAGTTTTTGAATAGATAGTCATAACAAGTAGTTATTGTTTGCAGAATGAAACATTTAAGATGCCTAACATAATGATGTTGCGTAAAGAAACACAAGGTTCTTATAATAGCAGAGGCTTTGAAAGTTAAGGAGACAGATTATGATGTGAAGTAGTAAAGGTGAAAGGTAATTAAAAATGGCACAGACTTGGCACTGGAAGTCTGGTGGTTATAAACAGATTACCACTTTTAACCTAAAAAATGTGGAGCTGGAGCTGTATAAAATTGGTTTCAGGAGTTATAAAGAGAACAAGGAAATAATATCTACCATACATAAAGGGCACCATATGTAGTACATAGGTTGGTCTTAAAATAATGCCTCTCATTTATTTCTATGGAAATGACAACAGATACAAAGAGTACAATGACAGTATTTGATAGAGCAAATTCTCAGGTACAGAACTTTATTTCTTTTAACATAATCACTACCATTAGCTGTGCATTTTCACCAGCAATGAGCAAAAGACAGCATGCTGCACTTATCAAAATCTGCATGGCCTATTCAGAACATGGCTAGACCTTTGTGTTGCTGCCAGCACTACTGAAGCACATCACCTACCACCTCATTGTGCTCACATACATTGTTTGCTCTCCATAAATGTTCAGCAAGCATCAATGAACATCAGTGGGTGCAAGACATCGTATTTGCCTTTGCTGGACTTCATGAAGTTTCTGTTACCCATTTCTCCAGACTGATCAGGTACCTGTGAACAGCAGCACTGTGCTACACAGTATCAACTGTTTTCTTCACCAACTTGGAATTGAGAGCATTCTCAGATTATTCCATCATCAGATCATTAATAAAGACATTTAACAGTATTTGATTCAGCCATTAATCCCCAAGGGATACCAACAGCAATTGACTGGGAATTGCTTTTTGTACTAAGGATCACAACATAATAGCAACATCAAAAATGTGTGTGTAGATCAGCATTATTGTGTATCCAGACCTTACAAAATCACATTGTCTTTGATGTTTTAAGGAGACGTAGGACTATCCCAGAAATTACAAGGCATACTGAAAAGGAAATCCGTAAAGTGAAAGCTTTATTCCTTTATACGTGTATTTTATACCTTTGTTCCCAGCCCTGTTCTATTTGGATTTGAAACATCAATAGAATTATTTATTACTGTGATATTATCCTTCTCTTCAAAATTCATTAAGTAGGTAGTCAAGAAACAAATGGCACATATTTTGGCATATTTTTTTTAGAAGAGGAAAAGGTTAATCATAGAATCATAGAATTACTCAGGTTGGAAAAGACCTTAAAGATCATCACATCCAACAACAGCCTAACCATAGTACCCAAACTCTAACAGCCCTCTGCTAAATCATATCTCTGAGCACCACATCCAAACGGCTCTTAAACACATCCAGGGATGGTGACTCAGCCACCTCTCTGGGGAGCCTATTCCAGTGTTTAACTACCCTTTCTGCAAAGAAGTGCTTCCCAACGTCCAACCTAAACTTACCCTGGTGCAACTTGAGGCCATTTCCCCTCGTCCTGTCACCAGCGAGAAGAGACTTGCCCCACTCTCACTGTAAGCACCTTCCAGATACTGGAAGAGAGCAATAAGGTCTTCCTTCAGCCTCCTCTTCCCCAGACTAAACAGCCCCAGTTCCTTCAGTCAGCCTTCACAGGGAGGATTTTCCAAGCCCTTCACAAGCCTCGTTGCCCTTCTCTGGGCCTGCTGCAGTGTCTCTGTGTCTTTTTTGTACAGAGGTGCCCAAACCTGAACACAGTTAATGGAAAGCTGTTAAAAATCAGGAGTCCATATCAGATGATACATATCACAACAATTCTGATATGAACAGCAGTCAATCTGTCAGAAGAAAGAACTGGGCTGCTGTAGAAGTTTTGGAGTCTCTTGTTGATTCATGGGACTACAGATTGAGTGTAAATGTGAAGATTGGTCAAATTCCTAAGAGTTGCATTAGGGACTGCACAAAAAAGCTGGTAACTGATAAAATTAGCTTAAGTTTGCTAGATATGTGTTGTATGGTTATAATCAATCTTGAAAGCAGGCCGCATAGTAATATAAAGAATCATATCCAGACTCGACAAGAGACTTATTCAGAAACAATCTTAAATGAAATTATTCCACTATTAACCTGAGTACTAAATCACAGTAATTCACAGTTCTATAGATAAACATGTTGACAGTCTATCTTTCAGGTAGCTTAGATATCACAATTATCATTGCTACAGCTTGCTGTCACCCAGCATCCCCCAGGGAACAATGAGTACATTTGTGGCATGAATATATGCTAGGTTTGGTAATAGGAGATGTATGTGATAAGATTTGCTACCTTGGATGATACTCATTTGATCATAATAATGTTTTTGATACAGAGCTGTTGTGCAAAGGATTGGACTTTGTCCACATCTTTTAAGGGGAGAAATTTAGAGACATAAATATGAGCAAGTGCCATAAAACTGCTATATCTTTGCATCATAGAGAAGAAGCATTATGTATCTTCTTTGCATACTCCTACTGTGTTTGCTTTTTTAATTTTTTAATTGTTTGCTTTATACAAATATAATCCAGTAAGATTTTGGGAACCTTTACCAATTCATAGCAAGTAGATTCTAAAAGTACAAACAAATTTTGGATACATATATATATATACAGAACTTCAGAGTAAATCCAATAAAATCAATGAAGTTTCTCAAAATTGGTACCTGTAATAAAAGTAAACAGAAATAATATGCTGCTGTAGCTCGGGGGGGGATGTGGGGGGAGGGGGTGTTAAAAAAATGAATAAAAATATAATAAATATTATGATATATAATAAATATAATAACAATATATAATAAAAACATACCTGCATTAGCTCATTAGTCTTAATGTCTCAAGAATGAAACATTACATAAAACTCACAGTAATTTTCAGCAGCCCAAAATCAGACAGAAGTATTATTTTCCCAGAATCAATGCTTATGTAGATGCATTTCTTGTTGAAGATCACTGTCACTGCACTTTCAATAGCATGGCTTTTTCTAATTTGGATAACTTGATTTATCGTATAAAAATTACTATAAAATATCTGCTTGAATCTTAAAGAACAAATAACTATGAAAACACTTTGAACATTAAGATAAAGCATAGGTATACGATTTACAAGAAGGTGGATACTTAAACAACTATTTGTTCTTTAAAGAGCTTTACTTTCACCAACTTCTAAAACATTTTTAATATGAATCATCTACTTCAAATGGACACCTTTCAGGGTAATTTGAATTTGAAACTGTAACTTCTCACCCCAACAGTGATTCTAAAAAGTTCAGCTCTGTTCATCAGCCCAGAGAAAGAAATATCCATGTGAGTGCAATCAACAAGGCTCACTTTTTTAATTTCACTTATCAGCTACCTGAAGCAATGAACTAAACTGGCTGGTCTCATGCTGTCCTTAGGCTGCAAAATATTGAGAACAGAAAGTATTTCTCTAATTATTTCAACAAGAAATAAATTACTGACACTTGTAACCTCCTATGGAGCAGAAAAGAAGCAGAAATTAATAAGAGGACTGAGATTAGTGTAGTCGAGACTTATAAGAGAAATTGGATTAAGCCCTCCAGATCACCTACTCTGTACAGCTCAAAAATATTGAAGTTAATATTAACTCATTTCTGTTTTGTATGTAAGAATAGCATTCAGCAAAAAAAGAAACGTATTTTTGTATATTTTTAACCAATGATACTAACACTACTGGAGCTGTTTTCACACTGTATTTTGAGAGACTCACTTGGATACTCCCTGTTCCCTTTAAAATAGCACCTATGGACTATTATCATACATTCAGAGGGACAATCAAAAATAGTTTTGATGCTCTTTTGAAACTGGTTGCAACACTCATGCCTTATAGCCTGCCTGTTGCATCAGAGCTAAATTGATATCATTTCAGTCATTCACACCAAACTAGACAGCAAGTAAGAGAAGGTTCCTTCAAATATACTAAAGCTGATTAACCAGGTGGTTTTCTACCTGTATTTCATATTGCTTCTTTCAGTTTAAAATTTAGATCTAGCATATTTGATCAAACCATTCATTCAGTGAAATAAGATCACTGTATAATGGAATAAAAAGCAGGTCCATTCTAAGTATTGTCACATTTATTTGCTGCAAGTCATAAACAGTCTGATATACATTTTACAATTCATTACTGTATACACTAAAAGTGTGTTGTTGTCACCTTTAAAAATACATTACTGGTGGACTGTGTCTTCAAAATCTACTTCTGGAAGCAAAAGATATAGATGGCATCCATTTCTTGTATGTGATGAAATACTGAAATCTCTATTGCAGGACTTCCGTCTTCATATGGGATTCACCTGGTTGAATTTACAGACTGGCAATCTGTATCTAAGCTATGTCCCCTTAAGCTTCCTTTATAGCCACTGGAGAGAAATTGTCACTTCTAGAACAGCCATATCCTAAAGCAGACATCTAAAATAAGACAGGATGAATTACTTCTAGAAGTGAGTATAGCTTCCCACTGACTATAGAGGGATCTCAGGTGGCAAGATAAGAAGTAGATATTTAACGTTAAGAGGTATGAATTCCAATATCCTTGTAAAGAAATAAAGTGAAGAAGTGAGAATCTGTATGTGTGTGCAGATGGGAACAAAAGAAGAAAGCAAGAAAGAAAAAGAATAAAGAGCGAACACGTAACAATATTCTTAAATAAAAGAATGAGTATGCTAGTTTGAATTCAGTGAGAAAGAGCTGAAATCCTTTAAGTTTCTATTGTAGGCAATCATGTATATGGAAGTGAAAACATGTACATCTGGATGTACACCAACTGAAGACATAGGTGTCAATATTATTGCTGCCTTTCTCCCCCTCCCCTTCCAAATAAACCACCTGAATAATTCTAGAAGTAAATGAACTAAATACCAAGTTCCTTTCTCTAGTTTTTCTTAGTGAGCTAGCCAAGATCAAACAACTGTTGTCAGGAACTAAGAAAGAATATGAGATATCTTAATCTGGATACATGGATTTATATAGTTTGAGACTGGTCATTATCCTGTGGGAAACTGTATTGAGAAGAGAAATATCCTCAGAAGGATAATGCTGAAATAATTTATGGAGGCCAAAAAAGTAACTTTTTTTTTTTTTATTCTCTCTCTCTCACACACACAAAAAGGAGAGAGAAGCAATAAAATGATGTCAATGAAATGATGTGCATTAGGATGCTGTTTGATTCAGTATTCTGCTTCTTTATCCGAACATACTGAAGATACAGGGAGGAATGGTTAAAATTTTGGAAATTGCTTCCCACAGAATTCAACTGGTATTACTGAGATGCTAATGGGGAGTGATTTGATGGAGCTGCCTGATGGCCAAACAAACAAACTGCAGTTAAAAACTGTCTGAGCTGATCCACTTCAGAACAGATACCTTTCAAAGCAATGATATTTAGGGGAAACACTCAAGTGGATTGTACCTGTGCTGTTGCCAAAAATGTATAGCCAGACAGCATCATGATGGTCAATATTTGCACAGGTACAGGTCTTCAAAGGCACACGCCTGGAAAAGATCTAACAGTACTCATTGATTGATGCTCTGATCCCCAGTCCCCGAAGTGCCGCTTCTGGAAATGATATACAAATACTGTGGTCTCTGTTAGTTCAAAGTGCCTGCAGGTAGGCCAGGTACAGTATTTGGGGAATATATACAAGCACCAGCTGCTACTTGATATCTATTCTTTAAACCATCTGTTTGGGGGCATGCACTACACCGCACTAAAATCAGGCTATTGCTTGATCAATTCTGCCATCTAATGGCTGAATTCAGACGGCTCTTCCCGTTGGTTCTAAATGCTTGCAACTGCATCAGACTTTTGCTATCTGGCAGATAATCCTTTTCTGGCTCAGTTTCTGAAGCAGGGGTTGTTGTGCTCTTGTAAGAGATATAACCATCCTGAAAAATACTCATTTTTTCCAATGGCTTCTTTACTCCAGAAAGTGGAGCAGGTATGTTCCCTGCTGTGCTGCACAACTGCTGCTCAGCAGAGATGCTGGTGTGAGTTCAGACCACCTGGTAAGTAAAAATCCAAAAAACTTCAAAGACCTTCCAATGCCAAAACCCCAGGAGGAGACTCCCTCTGGACACAGCACGGCTTTGAAGGTAGACTTCCCCTTAATCCTGGCCCCTTCCTTATTGGAAAGCCAAAGAAATACCTCCCACTGAGTCTCAGAATGATTAAAAAAATACGCATTAAAAAAAAGGAAGTGATTATTTCTACTCACATAGAAACCACACAAAAAACACTTGACTATCCCCTTTTCTATATTTTTTTCTTATAGGTATTTTTATACATATATTTGTTTCACATCATGATTTATTTTCATTGTATGTGCAACAAGCATCTTAGTTAATGGGTTGCTTGCAGTCAAAACATGATAAACTGGTGGAAGAGCAGTAATAAAATGTGTTCACATTGTTTCAAACACCATCTTCCCCTTAACACAACCTCCCGTTTTATAATTGCATACTGATGGTGAAGCACAGGCATAAGTCTACTGGAAAGAGAGAGAATCTGTTCACATAGGAATTTCCCTGAGAACAAGCTAAGAAAACCTTTTTTTTTTTTCCTATTTTAATTGGGAATCAAAAATCAGTCCTAAACAAAATTTTATTCCTGCTTGAATTATTCAGTTCCCCAACCCCCTCTATAAAGAAAATAAAATTTCTAAATAATAATAAAAAAATTCAATGTTTGTGCAATTGGTTGTAGTTGGTTTCATTGAACTCTTATGATGAATAATTTTTAAAAATCAGTTATGGATTTTCTACTAAAATAAGAATTAGAATAAGCAAATAGAGCATTATTTGCCCTCTTCTTTCAAGGGGAGGAAAACAAGTGGGTAATGGAATAAATTTTTTCACCCTCATCCATGTTAATGGACCTTTGCTGTAATAAAATACCAGTAATTATAGAAGCAGCAGCAAAGTTAATAGCACTTTGGGTATCCTAATGTAATAGCCTAACATAGTTTCTCAAATCAAAGGCCACCTAAAAGACATGGAAATCTCCACAATGCAATACAAAATATGTAAAAAGAGAAATACTATATCGTGGCTGTTGGTCAGCGGATCTGGAGGTGGCCAAAGCAAATGGATGGTCTGAGCTCACCGGACACACTGTCCATACCTGGAGGTGAAGCGAAACTTCTCAGAAAGGGTGGTCAGGCACTGGAATGGACTGCCCAGGGAGGTGGTGGAGTCACCGACCATGGGAGTGTTCAAGGAATGACTGGATGTTGTGCTGAGAAACATGGTTTAGTGAGAGCAATTGGTAATAGGCGAACGGTTGGACTGGATGATCCTTTAGGTCTTTTCCAGCCTTGGTGATTCTATGATTCTATGAATGTACAGGATACACACAAACTAAACAGCTGTTTTTAAATAGTGACACCAAAACTCATACACAGAAATCCAAAGAATGCTGACAACACTGTAGAATCAAGAATTGTGTTTGTCTCTGTTCAAAATAGAGTTCAAATATGTAGGTTCTTGAAAAACCTACATGCCAAGAGGTGAGCTAAGGAAATAATGAGTAAAAGACAGGTCTTTAGCAAAAAACAGAACAACAATATTTTCCTTTTAATTTCTCACCTCAAAGTGCCTCCCAGCTATGTTATTTGTCTGTTGAAAGAAATAGTCTTTCAGGATTTTCACGAATTCTGCCGTGTGACATATTCAACACGTCACACAACAGTGTGCTTTTTACATGTGTAAAAAGTTGACTCGAAACATCATTGTTGTACTTCACTGGTCAAAACTTCCAGATTAGTTATGTCATTGAATATATTCCTGATATGATTGTATCTGTCTTAATTTATGATGCATTCGTTACGTTTTCACCCTTTCCTTTGCTGGAATGGAACAACAACTCTGCTCTTTGTCCTTGAATGATACTGTTGAAGAAAATGGGAATTAATATATATTCCTAGTTACAAGTGATTGAAGGATTCAGTGCTTTGTTTAACCAGTGCTTATAAAATAAAATAACAGTTTTTGAGAAAAGAGGGAAAAGGCAACAATATGAAACAGGACTAGACTGATTGATTAGAGAAACAATAAACTGAATATATAAAGATCTATTTGTGCTTTGAATATTATTCCAAATCTGTGACTGTGATGATTGCAGTGGTTTATAATTAATGCAGAAATAGCACATCGGAAAACCTTGCAGAATTATTCCTCTTAGGGTGCAGATCCCCATTGATGTTTGGCAATGGCAAAACCAAGGTTCCCAGTGTCAGCGTCTGTTTCCCACCTTGCACTGAAGTTCACTAATCGTTCCATTTCGTTGCAAAGTTTATTATTTATTTATTTATTGGTGCAAATCTAGCAGCAAATCTAGCTATAATTCAGTTTGAAAAGAACATCTCTCAAAGAAAGAGTTTTATACTATACAGTAGGTGAACTCACACGTTGTACGTGCTCTGGAAATTTATGATGTGATATTACACTTAATTCCAACAGTGAACTATTTAGTCTGGCAGGCTAAGAGTGATTTGCCTCAACCTTTCCACCACCATCAGTCCACTGCCTAATTTCAGTCCTATCCAGAACTGACATTTTCCTTTCTTACCTAGGCTCGTAATCATTTCATGTTATGTAAGTGACATTCATAGAGGGCTTAAATTCAAGGTAGACCTATGGAAATAATTGATAATAAGAGAATATGTTAATGCTTTCTATATTAGAGCTTTCCAAAACTGTCTCTAGGTGGAGTCAGTTTGTTTGGTTTTTTTTCTTTTTCAAGATGCATTTTTCAGATTTTTTTTCTTCAAATTAAAAAACAGCCTTTTTCATTTAGAAATACTGATGTGTTTCTTTACTATAGTATCACTTCTGATTTTGGCAATGTTGGAAATGCTAGAAGCAGAAATACTATATAGATTATATGAAAATATTACAGAGCATCATAGAATAATAATTTCAAGGTCAAGTAAGTGATGAAGCTGAAATAGTTTATCTGTATTGAAATGAAATATCTGAACAACAGCAAAGTAAAAGACATTGACACTGTTGAAAAAAAATGTGAGGGAAGAAGATTCATTTAGTCTCTGCTCTTTAGAATTGTCATCATGTTTCCACATGTAAGATAAGGATCCTGTTGCACTGAGAACACGTGCACTGAAATGGCCCATAAGAATTCACTAGTTATATATTTTCAAGCAAGAGGATATAAGAAGGGATGAATGGGTAAAGATTTAAAAAGCGGATGAACACAAAGTATTTCAGTGGCAAAGTCAGAAGGAATAGTCAATATACAATACAGAAGACACAAATTTTCTTTCATGAGCGACACCTAACTTGAGTGCATTCTGATTTCTCTCATGCATGAGCCTCTTTTTTGACACTCCAAAGAGTACAGCTTTTTTTTTGCTCTTGCACACATCAGTATCGTAAATAAACTTTCATTTTTCACACTGCCCTCATTGATTTTACAAGCATCATAGAGGTACAGATGGATGCTTCACCAGAGTAGGGCTCTTGACTGGCTTCATAACATCCTAGCTAACTCAGGCCTACTTTCTCAGTAAGTCCTCTGCATTTCTTCTTCTTCCCTTCACTTTATTATCCTCTTTGATGTGCTCTCAGTCTTTGTTGACCTCCCAAACGCTCCCCCGAGGGCTGGTAACACGCTGTGATTCATCCTGAGGTCCTTTCATGACTTACCAATGGCTCCCTAGCCCTCATAAATGACTCCCAACTACTGCCAGCTCAAGCATACACTCTTTCAAGTGTACTTCTGTAGATTTCCTTCCTTTCTTCAGAGTTGTCTCTCTGCTTCTTTCCAAAAGATGACACAAACAGGAGTTTCAGATTTTTCTATTTGAAAAAGGGTTTAATGCTTACAGCCAGATCCGGACTTTTGCCTTCAGCCTATTTGTGTATTTACAAATAGAGATGGCTATAAAGAGATAGATAGCCTGAGGGGATCCTTAGTAAGCTGGTTAATATTCAGAAGCTGAGGCTTCTGGCAGACAGGAGCCTATGAGTGAGAAAGGACAAACATGCTGGACAGTCAGCTGGAAAATGTAATTTGTGTTAAAAAAAAAAAGTGGCATATATTTCTACAAAAACTAGATCAAGAAGAGGGAAGAAGAAGGAAACATAAAGAACAAAACCTCCTCACTGTTAAGTCATGTCAAACCATAAGATTTCAAGCCAAATAAAAGAAATGCCAGCTAAAATTAAGATGAACATTATTGAAACACTTCCTGCGGGTCAGCACAGGAAAGGCTTTTTGTGTCATACCATAGATAATCTTCCCCAAAGCAACAACTGTGGGATCATTATGATCAATTAATAGCAATGGCTTTAAGTCATGTATGAAATAGAATTAGCAATCAAAGCCAGAGTAAACAGAAAAGCAGTGATTTGAATACAAGACCTCCCATAGATGAAGTCAGAAAGAGTTGCAAAACAGAACTGTCAACAAGTTTTTAAAAACCTATCAAAACACAGAAAGATAGTTTGCATCCAGTAAAACATCACAAGGAAATTGACTGTATGACTGAATATCATATGCCTAACCTTTGCTATATGACATGACAGATCTCCAGTTACATATGATGTGTAGAAATACATAGGTCGCTCCAAATGTATTGCCTCCTATTTATTTCCTTGGAAACTGCAACAAATTCAAAGAGCACAAGAACACCATTTGATAGAGCCAATTCTCAGCAACAAAATGCTCATTTGCAATACAGTTGAAAACCACCACTAGCTATACATTTTTGCCAGCAATGAATGAGAGCCTGTATGCTGTGCTTGTAAAAATTTACATGTGGTATGTGGCTTGTCTTTCACACCACTGTTAGCACTGCTGAAAAGCACCAACCACCACCTCAGTGTGCTCACACCCATACCCATAAATATTCAGCAAACATTGATGAATGAAAACGGAAGAATTCCATGACACACTTTTGTTTTATATACACTTCCATGTCAGATGCCATTTGGTCAGACTGCCCCTCTACAGCTATCCGTCACACAGCAACAAAAAAGAAGTGGAGTACTGGTGGGAAGGTTCAACTTCTACTGCCATAACACCAGCATCCACCTGTGATGTCTTGGACCAATATAATAAAATAGGAGGTTTTACTTTTGGAGCACCCTTGTACAGTATTTCTCTTGAGACATTTGTCCTTTTGTCTTGACATAGATGTGCATTTAAGATAGGACTTTTGGAAGAAATACGGATGTAATTTACTTAATATTGCCATCTAGTGGCATAAAGATTATTTCTGAAACTATCTTTGACAATAAGGTCAATTTTATGCTGTAAATTTAGATTTACAGCCATGATTTATGCTGTAATTTAGAAACTGGTTAGCAATAATGTAATGTTAGCAAAAGCACACAAGGAAATGGAGCTCAGTTTGAAGAACTGAGTATGATCCAAATATGTGGCTGTGAATGCAAGAAACTATCAGAACACAGAAATATTGAGAAAACTCACAGATGGGACATACCAGTGCTTTGAAAACAATATGCTAAATACTCCAGATATGGGCATTTGGGGATGTTTCATTCAGTGCCACCCGGACATCCTGAATTATTCACAGTTTCTCCTTTCACTCCAGAAATACCAAGCTCTTGCAAATAATCTGTCAGGAGCCACAGGGACCTGATAATCCAATAGAAATATCACTCATATCATGTCATAAAGGCACTGGGCAAACATGCTTACACAAATTAGTACAATGGGATTTTAAAGGCATTGCTCATGTGCTGCACTATATTGGATTTATGTGGACAGGTTTTGGTAGATGATAGGGCTGCAGGCGCTCCAAAAGGGATATGCCATTGGCCAGAGCTGAGCCTTGATCAATGCTGACTGCACCTTCCTGAGAGCAGATTTAAGAATGGAAACATTTACTGTGCAACAGCAGGTGAAAGAAAGGAGTGAGAAAATGTAGAGAGAAAGAGCACTTCAGCCATCAAGGTCAATGCAGGAGGGCAGGGGGTTCTCCAGACACAGAGCAGAAGCTCTCTGCAGCCCAGGAGAGGCTCACGGAGGAGCAGGCTGTTCCCCTGCACTCATGGGTACGACATAAAGTGATCACCACATGCAGTCATGGAGGAGCAGTGGATGAGCCCTGAAGGAGGTACAGCCCACAGAGAGGCCGAAGCTGCGCTCCATGGTGAAGAGTTCTTGATGAGGCAAGTGGGCTGGGAGAACTGCTCCCCGTGGGGACCTGTGCAGAGCAGGTTGTGTTCGTGGTTTTGGCACCTGAAGCGAGATATCTACACGCTTACATGTAGGCTAAGGTCTAAGTTCCCGGTATTATAACGAGTGACCAGGAACTTGATTCAGTTACAAAGAGAATGCAGTGTCATCTCAGCTGCCTGCTGTATCTAAAACAACCACATGGAGCTAGCAGACCTGACCCAAGAGTAGTTGGAGACCTCCTTCCTTCTGAACAAGAAGCTGAAATCTTGCTCAGACACCCCAAAACAGTTTGGGTAGACTCCAATGAGAGCTACTGCACAGATGACAATAATTAAATCTAATCTCTATCCAAACTGCAAGCAGAACCATAAGATCACGAAAGAGCTTAGGTGGAAAAGGACCTCAGGAGGTTACTAGTCCAATCTCCAGCTTCAAGCAAAGGAATATATGAGGTTGATTAGAGCTTGAGACAGATCTTCAAGAAGTCCCATGATGGAGACAACACAACCTCTTGGAGTAAACTGTTCCAGTGCCTGATTGTTCTCAAGGGGAAAAGGTTTATTCTTATATTTAGTTTGAAACTCTCCTCTTTCAAGATTTCCATTTCCCTCTCATCCTCCCTCTATGCACCACTACAAAGAGCTTGGCTTTGGCTCCTATTGACTTCCTCATAGACTTGTGCTCTGGCCCCTGCTGTCCTGGTGGTCCTTGATGTCACTTAAAAATGGGGAATGAATAGGAAGCTGCGATAGACATTATCCAAAATCTGTTTCTTAGCTTGATTCCACGTGCATTATATAATTTTGAACGACAGCTAATAAGGTTTATTGTAAATTGATGATTACACAGAACCTTGTATTTCCAGTCTGTCAGACTTATCTGCTAACCATAATCTGATCCTGAAAGATTTTTGTCAGCCCTGAAAGGAAGTCTGTAGGTGGCAAATGTGCTTAGGATATCACAAACTGCTTGGAAGCTGGAAGAATAACTATAAAAGCCTTTATATATTCAGTTCAAAAGATCAGTAGAAAAGATAAATGTATGTAATAGTCCATACCAGAGATCCTGCTAGACTAGTATCCTGTCTCCAGCAGTAGGAAAAAATGGAAATAACACAGCTAAGAGTTAAGGAGGGAGCAACACTGTTCTCCCACAATACTCAGACACATTCCAAAGTTGTGTTGATTTGAACCTTCTTGAAACACAGGTATCTGATAGTCCCTTCTGGATTTCTCTTCCAAGAACAGAATGAAGAGGTACCACCTGATATAAGGACACAGAACTTCCACCACAAAGTCAACACCACCCTACTTGTAAAACAACAATTCATTGAACAAATGAGTGCTCTGTAATCACAGAACTTGATATGACTGGACAAGCATAACTTTTCACTACTCTGGTGCTTTTATGTAACTATATGAGTTCCTGGTCTAAAGCAGCGTGAACAGAATCACACACAAGGCCTTGATGTGCCTACCTTCCAAGATTCACCCAAGGTGAAGAACTAAGATGTAAGGATTTCAGGATTTGGACTTGAGCTTTGAGGTTATGGATTATAAAAGGGCACTGAGGTAAAGATTAGAGGTAGGATTTAAAGTTCGGTAGTGCTGAAGGATTGTATGCGAACACAGAGGGGATACCAAGCCTGATCAATTGATCTTTGTTCCAGACATATTACCATCATCTCTTCAGGCCTCCTTAACTCCACAGAGCTCAGGGACCACAGCTGCATCTTGTAAGCCTTTCCTTCTAGACCCTTCTTTATAGCCTTCCTTTGGACACTCTCTAATAGTTTTATGGCCCTCTTACATTTTGGCACCCCGCCCTGCCCCCAGTGCTGGAGATGAGGCCACGCAGCACAAAGCAGACCGGGACAGGCCCTCCCCTCACCCGGTGGCAGTGCTTTGGTACTGAAAGGCTTTGGGCTATGTGGGAATGGGACACAAACTATGCCATTCCAGGCAGGCTGTTGGCAGCTCTGCTGTGAAATAACAGAAGCTTAGCTGTTGGAGGGATATCTGGAGCTTCTGCAAAACCATGTTAGGTGGTAAATGCTGAGACGAGAAGGAAGGAGACAACAATTCTAAGGAAGCACAGACAAGTGAGAATGCCTGAAGAGGGTGGGCAAGCAAAGCAGGTAAACAGCCAAAGAACTGCAGCCTGATAAGAGGCTGATAAGAGGTATGTGGGCATGGACAGAGAGGAGTCTTGGGAGGAGGTACAACTTTAGAGGGACTGCAAGTCGTGGAGGAAACCACACTGAAACAGTAAGAAGAAATTGCAAAGGAGCCTGATCTTAATCTCCTACACCGCCCACTGTGTCCCGGAAAGGAACTGAAGATATGGAAGGGAGGAGTACACCTAGAAGGAAACTGAGGTGTTTTCCCTAAGTGTCTGGGTTTTTGTTGTTAGTTTGCTTTTAACAACAACATCAGAAAGTAAAATGGTTGTGCATTGGTTTTTATTTAGTTTGGTTGATTGGTTGCTATTAATTGGCATAAAATTGCATTAATTGAAATTCCCTAACACAAAACTGTTTTTCATGCCTGTGACACTCATCTCCCCAGGCTTTAACTCTTCAACTTTACAATCCCTGCCCTTCTTCAACCTCCTGGGGGCTGAACAAAGGCAAGCTGAGGTTAGGAGAGGGTTCTAGCACCTGAGGCTTAGAGCGAGGGAGTGAGGGCGTTGGGTTCAGGTTGTGGCATCTGGCATCTCAGTAGGATTTCTGCTAAGGGGCATGCATTCAGGCTAGGTTTGGGTGTTGAGGTTTCACTTAGGAAGTTTATAAATTAGCTTTTGGGATTAGGAAAAGGCTTCAGGTTAGGGTTCAGGGTCTGCTAAAGGTTCCTGATAAGCAGTTAGGTTATGAGATAGCTTTAGATAGGGAGCTGTTGTACTTGTTAGAATCTATTTATGCTTGATTTATTTGTTTTCTTATTGTTTTCTTATAATCTATACTTATCCTTGAGGTTTGTGAATTACTGGGAATATTTACTAAATCTTAATAGAAATCAGGAATTAGTACATGCTGTCTGCCAAGCTAAGAAAAACCTGATTCTGCAACAAAACTCAGGATGATACAAATCGCACTTCCTACTTATCACCAGCAAAGGGAGCTGTTAAATGCTTCAAACTGCTTCATCCCAGTGATTGAAGAGAAACGTGAATGTGGGTGATATTACTGCAGAACATGTTCAACACAATTCTTTGTTGCCTCAGTTTGTTCTGTTGTTTATGCATAAAGTATCACTCTTTTTGCCTTTTTTCCCCCCAGGAATTTTGCAGAATACCTCAGGGTCCTGAAAATTATCTTTCACTCTCATCATAGCAATAACTGTGTAGAAAGATGTTTAAGAACCTCTTGGTAATATCACACTCTGAGCAGGTGCCTGTTGTTGTCTTTTTGTGATATATTTGCGTTGTGATTGACTCATAAATGAATACACAGTAATTACATCTTCTGGCTGCCTTTCATCTCCCCGAGATAGTGATGAAATCATTCTGCTTTCAAAGAAGAACTCCGAAGCCCACACCATAAAACACTAATAGTGTGAAGGTTAGACTTGACAGATCATGAATGTACATTCTGGTCTTTCAACAAGCCAGTGTACATAGTAAAGAGTACAAAGATCTCCTTTAACCTCTTGAAGAAAAATCAAAAGACAGGAAAATGAAAGTGGGTGGCTATAAAAAGGAGAGGTGTTACTTTCCTCTGTTCACTCATCACTTAAACTTGAACCATCTGTCTTATCATTGCCAAGATTAAGGAAAAATAAACTTTGCTGCATAATGCTATCTCCTGGCAGGTATTAATAACATTTCAGACAATCCCAGCATGTGCTATGAGTAAGTGTAACTGAGCATTGTAAAAATATTATGAAAGCGCGTGTTCTTTCTGTAAAATGTCTATGATAAAGGAACTACTTTCATATGACAGAAACACAAATGTGGAGATATACTTGGAAGGATACATCAACATAATTCACATAATTAACATAATGTTATTGGAGGCCAATGGAGCTGCAGGAGAAGAAACATACACTCTAAAACACAGGTGAACTGGTTGTAGTTTAAGTACCTAATCACCACAGGCTCAGTGCTATGGCCTGGAAAGAAAAATAATAATTACTGCCCCAGAGCTGTTTCATGAAGGCATGTTTATACCAATGAGATACATAGAACAAGAACAGTTTGGGCATAAGGGTTTGGTGAGTGTGTATTTTCTTCCACCTGAAGCTGTAAAATACAATTTCATAAGATTGGACATTTGATTATTAAAATAAATAAAAAGTCTCAACTTGTTCCACTAACATCTCCTGATTTTACCTTTCTGTCCTTAATTTGTACCAATTCATCATTAGACTAGCAGACAACCAAATTTGTTAAACACTTTGAAAACTTTATCTCGTGTTTTCATCTGTCTCCCACTCTCTCAAAACAGTGATAAGTGCTACAAAGTCAGTCAAAACTACTTGAACCAAGACCAGAATTCGCAGAGGTGCCTTACAAGGCAGGACTGTGGGATTTTCTTCTTATTAGCAGAGTACACTGATAATAAAATGGTTATACACCATGACAAAAAGTTTTGGAATCTCCAGGATTGAAGCACTGCATACCATCACTAGATTGAAGCTAGTTAGCCTAACTCAGCATTTCTTCTCTCTCAGTTCATGCCTAGACTCCTCTCTGCTTTCAGCAGCAGAAAGCTGGGCTTTTGAGTTTTATAAGGAATAAAGTTGCTTTTAAATATGTCTTTCTGTACAATTCTTAATTGTTACCTCATATTTTTATGCTCCTTACACAACACCTGCATGTACATAAAGATGTACATCTTAATATGCCTCTAACTATAAATGTAGAAAAGGTTATATATGAACTTAGAAAACCTATTACTAATCTTATATGTAACAAACACCCTTCCAATCACAAAATGATCTAGGGGTTAGAGACCTCTGTTGATATGAAAGTCTGTAAGAGGAAGAAACAGCCGTTTTGACACGACAGAAGTCTTTGAGGAAGGTCCCTCACCCTAAGTAAGCAGATACAGGTTTTATCAGCTTTCCAGAAAAGTTCTGCATTTATAAATTAGCCAAGTAAGAATTTTATTCACAAACGTGATGGTTTTTCATCTCCATTACAGCAGTAATAACAAAGCACAAAACAGTACAAAAATACCTTGCATTACTGATTCTAAACTACACATGTAACACTGAAATTCAGTGAATTATTTTCGCTTCAGTGGAGGTTCACTTCTAAAGCATTTGATGAAACTTGGTCTCACTTAAATAAACTGAATTAATTTACATTGTCTGCAGTCAAATCAGGACTTTTTGTGTAGAGTTGAAGTGATTTTTATTATTCTGTCTTTTCTTCATGAGCAGAAAATGAAAGCAGCAACGATAGTTTACAACAAAATATCACAGGTTATTACTTGTATTTCTACTGTACAACTTAAAAACATAGACCTAGTCAGATGATGAGTACAATGGATGATGAGTAAGTTTATGCAAATCTCACTTCTGTGATTTGAAAGGCCAGTGAATTCTTGAGTGAATTTGAAACATTAAAAAGGATCATGAAAAACAGTGATGGGAACATGGCTGTGAAAAGTATTCCTTGATCATGAAATCTTTTCCTCTCCTACCACAGAAAGCAAGATTTTAATTTATTTTCTATAAATGATAGCACCCTCCATCTTCAAACAGAGGGTTCTTCTCTCTCCTTCCCCCCCACCCCCATCCAAATAATCTATTCCTTACTCAGAGGAAAAGCTTCTAATTTCTAGTTCTAACTTACTACATTACTTGTTAAATTCATGTTCCAGGTATGTAAATATTGCTTCCTTCTACTTCATATTTACTATCAGAAATATTATCTCCCCTCAGCTCTCATTCTGTTCAGTAAAAAGAAACACATCTCACTGGTTTCCTGTTGCCTGACAGGTTCTCTGTCCTCACCCTACTCACCACATATGCACTTCTGGTGCCATTTCAGAAGCGCTCATACCTCCTCTATGTCCTCTGCTTAGGCATTGCACTGCCTAGTAGAATAGTCAGGGTAATCTAGACTCCCCAGGGCTGCAGAGTGCTACAGAAGATTCACAGTAGGCATAATCTCTATAAACTGCTAATGAAAAGCGATAATTCTGAAAGCTTAAGTGAAACGCCCATGTCTCTCACCATCAGCACCGAGGTTCATCACAGATGAGAGCAGAGACCACCCATAGAGTCACTGAGTGTTGTGGTTTCTCATCAGGTTGTACAAATCTTTCACCTTTCCTAGATACGTGCAGTGTAAGTGTTTTAGTTCAAAACCAACCAAACAAAACACTTAGTGCACCACTAGCCATATGTCTGAATTGTTTCTTCTTATTTTGTTTGACAATAAGAAACAAAAACGATACTTCGATCTGATGTTAAAAGTCAGTTTTCCCATCATTTTGAACATCAAACAGCACCAATACGGGACAGTGAAAAATAATGTTTCTGTTTTATAGGCACTGGGGCTTTTAGTAACATCATTAGTTGTTATATTTCTGCTCACTTGCGTACATTTCTTTCTCTTCTAGAAGGCAACAGATTGCTCACAAGTGTGGAAGAGTAGAGAAGAAGCTGAACAATGATGCAGGTTTCTAAACCTGAGATTAAAAAAATCTTGTGAATGAAACAATCATCTAACAAGCAGCAACCATTATGAACGACACAGCTGAACGCAAAATATCCTGGTTGCTCTGAAACTTAGCCAGGCCTATTCTATCTTTTCATCTCCTGCATTTACAGTAATTAGAATGCTTGTTCCTGAGTTTAACATTGAGATATGTATCGCTGTTACCACACAATGCACATCTGCAGGTTATTTATAGTGGATTCTGCAGTAGGATATGGATTTCAGTGTACTTCAGGGGAAGTACAGTGACGATCCTTTAGAAAAATCTCTATGTTGAGAATTTCTAGGACTCAGACAAGCTATCTCTTAAACTCCCACCCTTCTTTCTTGAAAACCATATTAGAGAAGACAAAGAATGTTCTCGCTGCCAGTCACTTCCTTCAGAAATCCAGTGGATTAGCCCAATGTGGGAAGTTGTGCAAACAGCCATTTTTGCTGAGAAAATGTTGCATTGCTGATTAGTGTCATTTTTATTTGTATCTTTAATTGAAAACAAATCTGGCTACAGTAGTAACTCCATGCATACTATTATAGTGTTCCAAGTTCACTTTCCAATAAGGCATGTCCCAGTCCCCTCAGAAATTCAGGAATAATGGTCAGAAATTCAACTCCACAAACTCCAATGGTTACAGATTAGATCTCTTAGACCTAGAGTGTGAACCTAGTTGGTTGGCTTTTATATAGGTACTTACAGGTATTTATAGTGTGAGGATTAATATCACCTGCAGTTCTGCAGTGGATTAGAATCATAGAATCACCAAGGTTGGAAGAGACCTAAAAGATCAACCAGCCCAACCGTTCACCTATTACTAATAGCTCCCACTAAACCATGTCCCTCAATGCAACATCCAGTCACTCCTTGAACACTCCCAGGGTCGGTGACTCCACCACCTCCCTGGGCAGTGCATTCCAGTGCCTCACCACCCTTCCTGAGAAGTAATACCTCCTAAATACCAGCCTGAATCTCCCCTGCCATAGCTTGAAACCATTCCCTCTGGTCCTATCACTAATGACATGAGAGAAGAGGCCAACCCCCAGCTCACTACAACCTCCTTTCTGGAACTTACACAGAGCAATAATGTCTCCCCTGAGCCTCCTCTTCTCCAGGCTGAACATTCCCAGCTCCTTCAGCCGCTCTTCATAAGGCCTGTGCTCCAGACCCCTCACCAGCTTCGTAGCCCTCCTCTGAACACTTTCCAGGGCCTCAATGTCTTTCTTGCAGTGAGGGGCCCAAAACTGGACACCGTACTTGAGGTGCGGCCGCACCAATGCTGAGTAGAGGGGAACAATCACTTCTCTGCTCCTGCTGGCAACACTGATTACCTTAGCTTTGCCAATGAAGTTTAATTAAAATAAAGCCTAAGTAGAAAGTGGAGAAGCATATGCTAGATCCTTAACATTACTGTTACCCAGATTACAGAAGAATCAAAACTATTTCCAGGGAAATGATTATGGGAAGAAAACTTTAAACACAATTCAAATTAGCATACAATTCAATTACATCCCAAATAAAGCCTGAGCCATTGTCTCAGTGCTCCTGAAAAACAGTTTGTTTACAAAATTCATGTGGTATTGTTCCAAGGAGGAAAATTTTGTCTGCTCTCAACAAAAAAAAAAATAATAATAATAATATGTGAGAAAAATGTAAGGAAAAAAAATGTTTTTCAGCTTGCTACCTATGATTCTTTTCAAACATCTGAAGTATTAACCCAATTATGATATTTTCCTGTAATTAGAATATAGAATCAGAATGTAGATTGGTAAAAAAAAAAACAACAAACTGGTAGATAAATGGTTTGACCACATTAGAAATAATGCATGGATCCAACTTACATTATATTATCATTGAGGACACTTCAAATCTTTAATTTACTTTAAAATAGATTCCTTCAAAAGCAAGAACAAAAATCACACTGCTTTGGAATTTTCCCAGTATCATATTAAGAAATCTGTTGAAAAACAAATACATATTTTTCTTTCTTCCTTATGTCGTTCCAGTTTTGCTAGATTTGACAGCTTGAGAAGGTTTTGGCCTTGCTTTGCAATCCAGGAAACTCCAACAAAAGGTTATAGAAAATGGGCCAATACTATCACATAGATATAAAGTATGGAACAGTTTGTACAAAGCACTTCAGATACAATAGGTGACTCAGCTTTAGGAGAAGTAGTAGCAGAGATAAGGAGAGTAATGGATGGTAGAACATTGTTCAGAATAATCATTCAAGCAGTTACAGGAAGAGTCTCCTTGAAATGGATAGTATGTGGGCCAGAGTGCTGCATGCTTTTATCAGCTCAAATTCTGGCCTAACTCACTTGTATTAACCCTTAAGAAAGTAACCACCCTTCAAACTATGGCAACTTCTGTACTAAGTATCCTCGTTCTGATACAGGCTTCATGTAGGACATCTGCGCTCAATCTCCTGGTTAGCAAAATTAAGATGATGAGTTCCCTGTGTCAAGGAATTGTAACGAGGTAAAACAGAACCCTCTCAGAAGAATGCAAATATTTTTGGTTGCTCAGGACATGGTCAACTGGTGTGAAAAGGACTCTGGAGGGTTATTTGGGGAAGAGAGGCATCTCCTGCACAGCTGATGGGAACAGCTAACAACAACTATATATCCAACCAGAAGACTGGCTAGCTTGCAGGTGATTGGGCAAGTGGCATGAAACACTACTGAGTTCTCCAAATATTTCTTACCCTCACTGGGATTGTTCAGACAGTCAAAGAGGGGAGATCTTATCACTCTATAACTACCTGAAAATAGGTTGTGGTAAGGTGGGGGTCAGCCTCTACTCCTGGATAACAGTGATAGAACTAGAGGGAATAGCCTCAAATTGTATCACAGGAGATTCAGGCTGCTTATTAGGAAGAAATTCTCCAAAAGTGGTCAGGCACTGGAACAGGCTGCCCAGAGAAGTGATGGAGTTCCCATCCCTGGAAGAGTTCAAGAAACATGCAGATGTGGTACTTTAGTACATGGTTTAGTGGGCAATATTGGTGGTAGGTGGGCAGTTGGACTAAATGATTTTGGAGGTCTCTTCCAACTTTTAATGATTCTGTGAAAATCAGGAAGATTTCACAGTACAAATAGATACAGTTTCTCAGAACTCCATCTGTAAATCAGAACCTGTCCGTGCTAACCTCTGTGTATGCACTTAAAACTAAAGATAAACTTCTCCAAAGAATTTACAAATGAATCAAGATACTGGAAATATGTAAGATGCTGAATACATATTTTTTTACACAGAAATATTTCTTAAACAGTCTCTGATAAAGTAATCTGATAACATAGCAAGATACTGATTAGCTGATTTTTGCTTAGTTTATTTGGGACAACATCAGCAAGGAATAAGCTGTGCATTTTTAGTCAACAGCTTATCACGTATCTTCTATAGCACCTTTACTATCTTGCAATTAAAATTAACGTCTGTTCTGAAAATAATAAGTCATTACTGTTGATTCATTAGAAAGCTGAAATTCACAACCTTACTAAAGGTTGATTAAAAATGAGGATCTAGCACTGATATTTTTAAGCTCTTAACACAATCTCTGTGCTTATTCTTCAACAAGCTTCTTAGGAATTCCCAACAATGTATGATACATGGAATGTATGTTATTTCCACAGAAAGCAAACAGTACTAAGCTTCTGGTTTGGGCCATTCAACTGGGTAATAGTCACAGGCAGCTGTGACTAAATTTAACCTAACAGAAGATACATAGATAAAAAAACTTTTGAGTTATTTCAGTGTGGCTGCGTACAAAACTGAAAAAGAATTATTTTTAAAGAAAAGCTAATTAACTAGGTAATGCTGTGTTGTGGACTTTCTTATGGAGAGGTTGTCTGCAGTAGCTGTAGAAGTTTAACTCAATATGATAAATCAGAATAAAAGAAATATATAAAACCAGTAGAACACAAAAGGTTTTCTGTTGTTGTTGCTTAGTTTTAGTTAGTTTTTTGATTGAGAGACAATACAAAATTAATCCAAATTCTGGAATGTCAGACATCTTATAAGCTTTCAAAAATACCATCATTAAAAGATATGGTAAGGATGTAAACCAGTCTTGTCTTTATATATATTTAGCCTTTTCTTTGCCCTGATCTACATTAATGCTGTATGAATACTAAAGGTGAAAGCTACACACACACGTTTCCTATTAATATAGTACCCCTGCACAGATTATTTTTAACTAGGGTGATTCTCACATATAATCATCCTGACACATCAGAGATCCCACAGGGCCCTCATCTGACTCCAAAGAAAAGCACATGTTCTCATAACCTTCACGTTTTATCTGCCAGCTTCGTGGTGATAACTCTAGCACTTAGGAGATATCAAACAGCAGCTGTTGACTGCAGCTTGGCAAGGGAATGAAGCTGTAAGTGCTGGATGCATACATCTTAGGCTGAACTGTAGCTTAGCTCACTTACAAATCCATGAAATATTATCCAGTGAGAAAAAGAACTGACAGTATAGCACGAAAAAAAAATGCTTGAGGCTTCTATTTCTCTTCATAAAGAAGCCTCCCCAAACCGTATCAAACTTAGAACATAATTTCCCTGAACTAAAGACAGGGCAGGATCTCAAATCTCCCTAAATACCCTAGTACTATATGATGTCATGTTTCTTATGCAAACTGAAAGTTTCTTAATACTCTGTTTAATGTGCTGATAGAAAGCTCCTCTTGCAACTTGCCACAAGACAAGAAAAAGAGAAAGAATAAATAACAACAACAACAAAAAATTCTAGTTCTTACTCTTCTAAGTCATGAACATGCAGAAACTTCTAGGATAGATGAAATCACAACTATTGGATGCCACAGGAACAGTTCAGAAGATGATGCAGTCAGTGAGGAATGGCTGCTGAGGTAGCCAATAAAGAACAACACTTAATAACCAATTTCATTGATAAATTGGAAGTTGATGTGATTTGTTAATCCTTTAATAGTTTCTGTCAGCAGCATAAATCTCATTGCATGCCTATCACCAAGCAATATTATAGCAACAACAAAAATACATAAATAGGTGACTATAACAATAACTTGTTAAATCACAGTCTCAACGTGATCATAACCCAAACTTTACATTTACACCTACATACTACAAGGATATTTCATAACAACAATCTCCTCACATAAAAACATAAAAAAAGACAAGCTCGGCTAGAGAAAGTCACAAAGCGTTGAAGTAAGTTCCTAAGAAGAGGAAGAGAAGTCTTGCTGTTGGCTACCCAAATAATTTTGTTTAATAAGCTGTGTGAAAACACTGTTTTCCTGTCTAATTTAGCATTGTTTCATTGTCAAAATATATTGATTCTAATTAGAATTTTCTACTTATACTAAACTCAGTTCTGATCAGTCATTCTAAAAGTACTCCTAGAAGTCAAAGTTTGACCCAAGCAAAAAACAAAAGTGAAGAGTTGTCACATTTTATGGCTAGACTTAAAGGTGTGTTCTTAAACAAACAAAAGCTGATCAACTCTTATGCACATAACAACTTTTGGCTTGAAGGGATATAGACACCTGTTGATGTCAGTGTCTTATCTCTGAGAATAGTCGAAAAAGCATTCTTCAGACCTGTCTTGTTATAATTTAAAATATGTAACTCGTATTTTCTTTTAAGCCTGATGTGGACATAAGACCCAGAGTCTACTAGGATACTTCTTTCTCACTTTTTAAATACAGTTGTATTTAAATATTTTTGTACATACAGTTGTATGTAAATATTTTTGTCATGTGGCATTAACAACATAACTGGCACCTATAGCAATATTTTACTGAAGTAATTAGCCTCAGAACAGCCTAGGATCCTGAAGATCCCATTAGAACATCTTCACATAAGGTAAGAAGATATTTTTGTGAGAAAAAATAATTGCCTCAAGAATTCCAGACCATCCACTCTGTCAAAGACAATTTGTTTCTAATTTTTCATTTTTGTTAGAGTAATTAGCAGAGCTCTAAACCAGTCATGCTTCTAGAATCCAGTTATTTTTTTAATCAGTCCACTAGAATTACATTTGAACAGTCAGGGCATGACACTTCAGATCTTACATTACCCTAATTGCTTCACTGAAATCAATTAAATAATGCTTCTGGTTTGCTTATTCCTTAAAAATGCCCTGGTATAGTTGTCTTGTTCTCTTTATCCATGCTCCTGCACAGACTACAAATTGTCCACGTCCGATCATCCTTGATGTCTGGAATAAAGGTGCAGTAGACTCTGATGGTGTAGCTATCCACAGATAAAAAGACATGGAGCTATTGGAGTTGATCCAGGGGAGGTCTATATAGGTGATCAGAGGGCTGAAGCACTTCCCTTATGAAGAAAGGCTGAGGGAGCTGGGCTTGTTCAGCCTGGAGAAGAGGAGAGACCCCGACTGCAGCCTTTCAGTATTTAAAGGGAGTTATAAACAGAAGAGATCCTGACATTTTACACAATATAGTAGTAACAGAACAAGGGAGAATAGTTTTAAATTAAAAGAGGGTACATTTAGATTATGTAGGTCACTCTGAAAGTAATGCTTCCTATTTATTTCCAGGAAATCTACATCAGATACTGAGCACTACTGATATAGTACTATTTGATAGACCTAATTCTCAGCTACAAAACACTCTTTGACACACTGACCACCATTAGCAGTGCATTTTCATGAGCAATGAATAAGAACATGTATTCTATGCTTGTAAAAATCCACAGCAGGGAGGAGACCCACTGTTGTCACCACTGCTGAAATGCACCGGCATTGCTTCATAATGCTCACGTCCGCTATTCAGACTCCATAAGCTTCAGCAAGTGCTGATGAAAGAAAGTGGGTGTCATTTTTTCCCATATGGAGGAATTCAATTGCACACCCTGGTGGGAATGTTCAGCCTCTTCTGCCTTAACATCTGCCTGTGATATTGAAGGCTAAGTTAATAAAATGGGAGACATTATTTTTGGAGTAGCCCTCATACATGTTAGGAAGAAATTCTTCACTATGAGAGAAGTGAAGCATTGGCACAAGCTGTCCAGAGAAGCTGTGGATGCTCCATTCCCAGAGCTATTCAAGGTTAGGTTGACTGGGGCCCTGGGCACACTGATATAGTGGGTGGCAACCATGCCCATAGCAGGAAGAGTGGAACTAGGTGGTCTTAAAGGTCCCTTCCAACTCAAGCCATTCTATGATTCTGATTCAATCACATGGCAGGTCAGGTTATTAGAAATCCAATATAGCATTAGCACAGGTTTATAAAAGCTCTATATGGGGAAAATAAGAAATTCGAATCATATAATCACTCAGGTTGGAAAAGACCATAAAGATCACTGAGTCCAATCACAACCTAACCATACTACCCTAACAACCCTGCGCTAAATCATGTCCCTGAGCACCACATCCATACAGTTTTTAAACACATCCAGGGATGGTGACTCAACCACCTCCCTGGGCAGACTATTCCAGTGCTTAACAACCCGTTCTGTAAAGAAGTATTTCTTTATATCCATCCTAGACTTACCGTGGCACAACTTGCCATTTGCCCTCGTCCTGTCACCTGTCACCAGTGAGAAAGAGACCAACCCTGCTCTCGATGTAAGCACCTTTCAGGTACTGGAAGAAAGCAATAAGGTCTTCCCTCAACCTCCTCTTCCCCAGACTAAACAGCCCCAGTTCCTTCAGTCAGTCTTCACAGGGCTGATTTTCCAAGCCCTTCACAAGCCTCGTTGCCCTTCTCTGGACCTGCTCCAGTACCTCCATGTCCTTTCTGTATGGAGGTGCCCAAAACTGAACACAGAACTTGAGGTGAGGCCTCACCAGTGCCAAGTACAGGGGCAGGATGACTTCCCTAGTCCTGCTCACCACACCATTCCTGATACAAGCCAGGATGCCATTGGCCTTCTTAGCCACCTGGGCACACTGCTGGCTCATATTCAGCTGACTGTCAGTACGCCAAGGTCCCTTTCCATCAGGCAGCTTTCCAGCCACTCCTCCCTAAGCCTATAGGGTTGCCTAGGGTTATTGTGACCATATTCTGGCCCACCAATGCAGCCTATCCAGGTCCCTCTGTACCGCCCTTCTCCCCTCAGGCAGATCAATACTCCCTCCCAACTTGTTGTCATCTGCAAACTTACTGAGGATGCACTCAATACCCTCAATTCAACATCTTTATAATTTTGATGAAGCGGCCCCAGTAACAAGCCCTGGGGGACAATGCTCATCACCAGCAGACATGTGGATTTAACTCCATTAATCACAACTCTCTGAGCCTGACCATCCAGCCACTGTTTCACCTAGTGGAGCATACTCCCATCCAACCCGTGGGCAGCCAGTTTCTCCATGAGGATGTTGTGGGGGACAGTGTCAAAGGCCTTACTGAAGTCCAGGTAGACCACATCAGCAGCCTCACCCTCATCCACTAAGCACGTCACTTTGTCACAAAATGAAATCAGGTTTTTCATGCAGGACCTACCAGTCATAAACCCATGCTGACAGGGCCAGGGGATCAAAGACCACCCATTCCATAACTTTCCTGGGCACCAAGGTGAGACCGTGTTATGGTTTTGCAATTTGGTTGGTGTTGGTATTCCACATCAGAACACCATGCTTCATAATGGGAGTAAAGGGGACAAGTTTTTTTTTCTGTGAACTGCCTTAATGAGCATGTGGGGAGGGGCACCGGAAGGGAAGTGAGGAAGGGGACGGCGTTGCTGGACCGGCTCCCTGCGAGGAGACAACGTGGTCAGAGCTTCCTGCCTTCCACAGCTCCATCGGTGAGATTTGGGACTTGGTATTCTCTTTGTTGAAACTCTCTTGTTGTAGTTTAGTGTTATTAGGTTATTAAACTGCCATTCGTTCTCAGATCACCTTTTTCCTCCCTCATTTTTTGTTAGACCTAATCGCAATCTCCCTTCCCTTCCCCGTCTCCCTAAACGCACGTGGCCGGGCCGCGCCGGGCCGTGCCGCACTGCTGCTAGAGAAAAGGGGGGGGGCTTTTGTTCGTGCTGCCCCGGGTTTGTGCCCCACTGTCCCGGAGTGAGCTCTAGAGAGAACTCCGTGACATTTTTGGTGGAGAATGCGGGCAGAGCTCAGGGCAATGATTTGGGCAGTAATTAGGTGGTTTTTTTCAGCAGCCCTGTATGTAGGACTGATAGTCCGTAGGTTCCTGTGGTCCTGGCTTAAGGACTTCCTGATGTTGGGGGTAGGGGTAGATTTATTAAGCCGATGGCTGGCAGGGATAGAGATATCTGCCTGGCTCCCTTCCAGACTAACGAACATCACAGGCACCGTGCTTGAACTGGCTCACGAATGCTCTGAATTCCTTAAGTATGACTGGGGTGTCAATTGGAATACTGTGTTGTTAGTTTCTCTAATTGTAGTAGTTTACTATAAATTGCAGAGAGACTTGCAAAGAATAGTGCAGAGAGACTCAGGAAAAGGGCCAGAAGCATCGGGACCCCCAGTATCAGGTAATCTCACCCCTGAACACCAGAGGGACCTTGGGAAATTAATAGAACCCCTGAGTGAGTGTGGGAGATCAGGGGGATCTCAGATCGAATGGCTTATGAAAAAGATAGAGAGTCTCGAGAATGAGATCCAAACCCTAAGGGGAAGGCAACAAGTTAATCCCAGCCGACCACAGGAAGCACCAGCATCAGTGTCAGTCGCCCCAGTGGAAGGCCAGAGATGGGAACGTGTGTCCTCACGTCTGGAACGGATGGAGGAAGTAGAGGAAGATCCTGGTGAGGGACCCTCCCCAAAACCACTGAGAAAGGCAACCCAGAAGACTAACAGACGCGGAGAAGATAGTGATGATGAGGGAAAAGTCACTGCTTCCTCTACTCGTAAACCTCTGAAAATTACTGAAATCCAAAGTGCGAGAAAGGAGTTTGCCCGACTCCCAGGTGAACGCCTTGTCACTTGGCTGCTCCGGTGTTGGGACAATGGGGCCTCCTGCATGTCTCTAAGCTGCGATGAGGCTCGTCAATTAGGAAACATCGCTCGAGACTCATCTATTGATAGAGGGATCAGCAGATGTCTCGATGGAGTCGCCAATCTCTGGGAGAGGATTCTATCAGCTGTAAAGGCAACCGGTCTTCTCAAAAGTGATTTGGAGCCTGTACTGGAAAAATGGAGTACAGCTGAGGAAGGTATCCAGTACCTGAAAGAAATGGCTGTGGCAGAAATGCTGTTCGATCCCACGTTTGTCCCTGGGGACCCAGAGGATCACCATGACCCAGAAAAGGTGAGCGGTACTCCGGAAATATGCAAGAAACTCATACGGTCAGCACCAGTGAAGTATTCCAGTGTACTATTAACGAACTCTAACAGGTATGATGAGCTGGATAGGAGACCTGAAATTTTTGAGCTCATCCTTTCACTGCAAAATATCGAATACTCACTACTGCCACACCGTACCACCATCGCAGCCATCTGTAAAATGGTGGATAGAATGGACCAAATGGAGAAAAGACAGGACAACATGCAGAAGAGCTGGTCTGCGGCAAGGAACCACAGTGAACCTGTGGCAGTCTCAGCTGTCAGACGCAAACGCACACCTGTCCGAGTGAAGGACCGCAGTGAGCCTATGTCACGTGGTGCCATGTGGAACTACCTGCGTGACCATGGAGAGGATATGAAGAAGTGGCATGACGAACCCAATTTTGTACTGCGAGCACGGGTAAGAAAATTACAAAAGAGGTCAGCCACTACTGAGGTTGCCTCTACCGCCTCAGACAACCAATAGAGGGGCCCTGCCCTCAGCCAGGGGGGGGAAAGGGATAATAGAGTGTATTGGACTGTGTGGATTCGGTGGCCTGGCACATCAGAACCACAAAAATATAAAGCACTGGTGGATACCGGTGCACAGTGCACTCTGATACCCTCAGGTTTCGAAGGGACAGAACGGATACATATACATGGGGTGACTGGGGGTTCGCAGGAACTGTCTGTATTGGAGGCTGAGATAAGCCTCACTGGTAGAGACTGGCAGAAACATCGTATAGTGACTGGCCAGGGGGCTCCTTGCATACTTGGAATAGATTACCTAAGAAGGGGACATTTCAAGGACCCCAAAGGATACAGATGGGCTTTTGGAATAGCTGCTATAGAAACAGACAATATTAAGCAGCTGTCTGATTTGCCTGGTCTATCAGAGGACCCGTCTGCTGTGGGGTTACTACGGGTGGAAGAACAACGGGTACCAATTGCCATGAGAACAGTACACAGACGACAGTACCGTACTAATAGGGATTCCTTGCTCCCTATCCATAAGCTCATTCAACAACTAGAAAGTCAGGGAGTAATTAGTAAGACCCATTCACCCTTCAATAGCCCCATATGGCCAGTGCGCAAAGCCAGTGGAGAATGGAGGCTGACAGTGGACTATCGTGGCCTTAATGAGGTCACACCCCCATTGAGTGCTGCAGTGCCAGACATGTTGGAACTCCAGTATGAACTGGAATCGAAAGAGGCAAAATGGTATGCCACCATTGATATTGCCAATGCATTTTTCTCTGTCCCTTTGGCCACAGAGTGTAGGCCACAGTTTGCCTTTACTTGGAGGGGTGTTCAGTACACTTGGAATCGTTTGCCCCAGGGGTGGAAACACAGCCTGACCATCTGCCATGGGCTGATCCAAGCCACGTTGGAACAGGGCGGTGCTCCAGAGCACCTGCAGTATATAGATGATATCGTTGTGTGGGGTGATACAGCGACGGAGGTTTTTAAAAAAGGAGAACGAATAATCCAGATCCTCCTGTCTGCTGGCTTCGCTATTAAGCGAGACAAAGTGAAGGGCCCTGCCCAAGAAATCCAGTTTCTTGGGGTGAAATGGCAAGATGGACGTCGCCACATCCCAACTGATGTGATCAACAAAATTACTGCAATGTCTGCGCCCACTGACAAAAAAGAGACACAGTCCTTCCTGGGTGTGGTAGGCTTCTGGAGGATGCACATCCCAAATTATAGCCTCATTGTGAGCCCCCTCTATCAGGTGACCCGAAAGAAGAATAGCTTCGCGTGGGGCCCTGAACAGCAGCAGGCCTTTGAGCAAATCAAGCAAGAGATAGCCCGTGCTGTGGCCCTGGGGCCAGTACGGATGGGACAGGATGTGAAGAACATCCTTTACACGGCTGCTGGGGAGAAAGGTCCCACTTGGAGCTTGTGGCAGAGAACCTCAGATGAGACCCGAGGCCGACCCCTAGGATTCTGGAGTAGAGCATACAGGGGGTCGGAAGAGGGCTACACTCCAACTGAAAAGGAGATCTTAGCCGCATATGAAGGGGTCCGGGCTGCCTCTGAGGTAATTGGCACCGAAACACAGCTTCTCCTGGCACCTCGACTTCCAGTGCTGAATTGGATGTTTAAAGGGCAGGTTCCCTCCACTCACCATGCCACAGACGCCACATGGAGTAAGTGGGTTGCACTAATCACACAGCGGGCCCGGATGGGGAACCTCAACCGTCCAGGGATCCTAGAAGTGATCATGGACTGGCCCGAAGGTAAAAAGTTTGAAGCACCACCAGCAGAAGAGGTGTCACGCGCCAAAGAGGCTCCCCCGTACAATGAACTTCCGGATAACGAAAAGGAGTTCGCCCTGTTCACTGATGGATCGTGCCGCATTGTTGGGAAACATCGCAGATGGAAGGCTGCAGTGTGGAGCCCCACACGACAAGTTGCAGAGGCCACGGAAGGAAGAGGAGAATCGAGTCAATTTGCGGAGGTAAAGGCTGTCCAGCTGGCCCTAGACATTGCTGAGCGGGAGAAATGGCCAGTGCTTTACCTCTATACTGACTCATGGATGGTGGCCAATGCCTTGTGGGGGTGGTTGCAGCAATGGGAGCAAAACAACTGGCAGCGGAAAGGTAAACCTATTTGGGCCGCTGAACTATGGAAGAACATTGCTGCCCGAATTAAGAACATGGTCCTAAAGGTGCGTCACGTAGATGCCCACGTGCCCAAGAGCCGAGCAACAGAGGAGCAACAAAATAACCACCAGGTAGATCGAGCTGCCAGAATTGAGGTGGCTGAGATAGACCTGGACTGGCAGAATAAGGGAGAGTTATTCCTAGCTCGGTGGGCCCATGAGACCTCAGGCCATCAAGGCAGAGATGGAACACATAAGTGGGCTAGAGACCGAGGGGTGGACATAACTATGGACGCTGTTGCGCAGATCATCCATGATTGTGACACCTGTGCCATGATCAAACAGGCCAAGAGGATGAGACCTCTCTGGGGGGAAGGGCGATGGGAAAAGTATAAATATGGGGAGGCATGGCAGATTGATTATATTACCCTGCCAAAGACTCGTAATGGTAAGCATTATGTACTCACCATGGTGGAGGTAACCACCGGGTGGCTTGAGACATATGCAGTACCCCATGCCACTGCCAGAAACACCATATTAGGCCTAGAGACACAAATCCTGTGGCGACATGGCACCCCAGAGAGGATCGAATCAGACAATGGGACTCATTTCAAAAATTCACTGGTGAGCACTTGGGCCAAAGAACATGGCATCGAGTGGATCTATCACATCCCCTATCACGCACCAGCCGCTGGTAAGATCGAGCGCCACAACGGTTTGCTGAAAACCACGCTGAAAGCGATGGGTGGTGGAACATTTAAGAACTGGGAGAAACATCTAGCAGAAGCCACCTGGCTGGTAAACACCCGAGGATCAGCCAACCGAGGCGGCCCTACACAGTCCAACTCCCTGCGTACCGTGGAGGGAGATAAGGTTCCTGTGGTGCATGTAAAGAATATGCTGGGAAAAGCGGTTTGGGTCCTTCCAGCCTCTGAAAAAGGGAGGCCCCTCCGTGGAACTGTCTTTGCACAGGGACCTGGGTGCACCTGGTGGGTGATGCAGAAGGATGGGGATGTTCAGTGTGTGCCACAGGGAAACTTGATGCTGGGGGAGTGCAGCCTGTGATTCCATGTGTGTGTATATATATATATATATATATATATCTGTATGTACATATGTAATGCATGTTAACTACTGTTCTGTTTATATGTTGATAAAAGTTAGGCATGATGTGATGATGTGTAATAAGGGGTGGAATGTTATGGTTTTGCAATTTGGTTGGTGATGGTATTCCACATCAGAACACCATGCTTCATAATGGGAGTAAAGGGGACAAGTTTTTTTTTCTGTGAACTGCCTTAATGAGCATGTGGGGAGGGGCACCGGAAGGGAAGTGAGGAAGGGGACGGTGTTGCTGGACCGGCTCCCTGCGAGGAGACAACGTGGTCAGAGCTTCCTGCCTTCCACAGCTCCATCGGTGAGATTTGGGACTTGGTATTCTCTTTGTTGAAACTCTCTTGTTGTTGTTTAGTGTTATTAGGTTATTAAACTGCCATTCGTTCTCAGATCACCTTTTTCCTCCCTCATTTTTTGTTAGACCTAATCGCAATCTCCCTTCCCTTCCCCGTCTCCCTAAACGCACGTGGCCGGGCCGGGCCACGCCGCACTTTGCCGTACCGTGCCGTGAGAGAAAAAGGGGGGGGGGCTTTTGTTCCTGCTGCCCTGGGTTTGTGCACACTGTCCCGGAGTGAGCTCTAGAGAGAACTCCGTGACAGACCGATAGGTCTGTAGCTACCAGGATCCTCTCAACCATGGTCCTAAAGAAATTAATGCCCTCTGGAAGTCCAAGGTGGCAGTTCTGCTGACAACCCTTACATCATTCAACAAGGATCGAGAAATCTAGATTCTCATGATCATTATGCTGTCTCCAGCCTTTACATCCCACACAAGACCTTCCCTGTTAACAAACAGCAGGTCCAGGGTTTTGCTTCCCCTTGTTGGCTCCCTAACAGCTGTGTCAGAAAGTTATGGAACCTCCAGGACTGTTCCCTATCTGCTGTATTACAAATCCAGCAGATGTCTAGGAAGTTGAAGTCCCCCACAAGAAAAATGGGGAGCAGCCTCGAGACCTCACCCAACTGTCTATAAAGTGCCTTGTCCACCTCTTCATCCAAGTTGGGTGGCCTGTAGCAGACTCCCACAATAACATCAGTCTTATTGGCCTTTGCTTTTATTCTGTCCCCTAAGCTCTACACCCTATCATCATCATTAATTTCCATACACTCACATTTTTTCTTAACATAGAGGGCTATACCACCACCTTTCCTGCCTTGACTGTCTCTTTTGAAGAGCTGGTAGCCATCACTCCACAGGTGCAAGGCATTACACCATGTTTCCATGATGGTGACTATATCATAGCTTTCTGACAACACAATGGTCTCCAGCTCCCCCTGTTTATTACCCATGCTGTGTGCATTAGTGTACAGGCACCTGAGCTGGGCCTCCTTTTGAGTGGCATCAGCCCCAATACCCTCATGGCAAGGAGGCAGGGGTGACATGCTGCATGTGGAGCCTCAGCTGGCTGCCAACATCTCAGGGCCCATAGGGTTGAGCACCACCAATCTCCCTCCCACATTCCCTGATGCTCCTCAGCCTCTCCACATCCTCCTTCAGGTCAACCACAAGGCTGAGTAAGTCATTGAGCTGATTGTATCTTACACAAGTGCTGCCTCCCTCATCTAGCACTGCAAAGGCCAGGCTCTGGCACCCACTACAACCAGAGACCTGCACAGTAGCATCTTGTTTCAGGATCTCAGTCTGGGTCTCCACATTTTTCCTGTCAGCAGCCTTGCACCGAGGTGCAGCCACAGCAAACCAGCAGACTCACAACTATTCAGGTAACTTTAAAGAGTGTGACTGATCAGCTCTGCCCTGCTGCCAATAGTGCCGGCACTGTCCCTGCCCCGTTACCAGGCCCTTAACAAGTGCCCCCGCGCTTAACAAGCGCCCCCGCTTCACAGTGATAGCAACCCTTGTCGCTCTGTAGCCCCATGAATGAGCGGCTTACGGTTTCTCCGCGTTTGAACTGCCCACGCAATCCACGCATCCCCAGCTCCTCCTCTCTGTCCCTGCTGGGCCGCCCTCCCTGCGGCTTTTCTAGGCGGGGATGCAGCGCCCAGGCAACGCCCGCGCCACGTCTGTCACGTTTGTCACGTCAGTCATGTCTGTCACGTCAGCCGCTGCCGGGCTGCTCTGTGATGTCGGGGTTCTGTGGGTAAAGGAACCGACCGAAACGCCCCTGTACCTCGGTGACAGTCGCTGCTGTTCGGTCCGGGACAGTTCTGAAGCAGCGAACCTTGGCAGTCCAGGTCAGTCAGGGCGTTAAGAGTCAGTCAGGAAGTTAATAAAGACAATCAGAAGAATATATATATATATTATATATATATTATATATATATTGGTTTGGTTTGGCTGTTGAGTACATGAAGCTAAGCAGGCCCTTGTGCACTAAGTTCCATTTCTGTTTGGGCCTACTTCTGTTTGTGAATGTCAGCTTAGATCCATAGGAAAGGAAGAGATAGATTGAATAAAGTAACCTGTTTATGATCTGAGAAGTGAATATGATTCACGAAATCTCTCGAATTAGAAACGCTGGTTTCTAATCTAGGGAGTAAAAACTGCCTCTCATGGAGATTGGCTACTGGTAGCTGCTGAACGTACTATTTCTCTTAAAAGAGTGTAAAATATTGAGATGGGTAAGACGAGATGAATTTAAGTCCATTCACAGATTGTAGGCATCAAGAAATTTCTGTGACTATGACTCATGGATACTCTGAACCGAAATTACGTAGATAAATCTGATTTATATGCTGTGAAAATGATGTTATCATTCACATCTGTTGCAATCACTGCTAATTATTCTCCATCATCTAAATCATACTGTAAAATAATCATTCATTGGTTTTATGTATCAAACACGAGGCACATATAAATTTATGAGTTATGAATTAAAAGAAAATAATAAATGCACCTAGAATTCAGACTGATCTGAAATATTTTTCTATATATTTGAGTGTATATTAAAAAATGAAGCAGATTTATGCCATAAACCATCCAGCTGAAAGGACAAATGGGAAATAGGAATTATATCCAAAGGTTTTCAGGGTATGGCCAATGTGAGGACAAACATAAAAATGCCTGCCTTATCCAAAGCTTCAGATTCTATAATTATTGAATTACAAGTTTAAGATTGCTTTATTAGGTATTGCTTTTTGTACACTGTATTTCTGTTAAATGCAAAATAGATTTTTATCTACTGTACACATTTTATTTCTAAGTTGCACGTTCAGCTAAACTCCAAGTTAATAGATCCAATAAACATAATCTTCAAGAGTATGAATCTAAGGAAAATGTTTACTTTTAGGACATCAAAAAGGTCTTTTCCTTATCAAAATGAAGTTACGTTCATACTTTAGGCTATAAAAATTAAAAATATATATCTATCTTCACAAATTAGTAAGACATCATGTTACCAAGCACAAGAGATTAATATAATGTTTGTTTTACAGAAAAGTCCTGGTTCAGATCTCTTTACTGATACATGCTGGCAAAGTTATATTTACTTTTTAGGCATAAGTTATTTCTGGATTTGCACTATGCTTACTATGTTTTGTCGTATCACTTAATATTCAACAGCTAAAGATTTTGTTTGCTTGTCAAAACGGAGTGGTCAAAATGGACTAATCTGGAATTTTGAAATGAAACCAAAAATTCTATAATGATGGGGATAGAATCATGAAAGGTTCACAGGAGAATTCTGGATAGAAGGGACCTTTTCCCAACCTCTTACTCAAAGCAGGGGCAACTCTGAGGTCAGACCATGTTGTTCAGTGCTGTGTCCAGACAGATGTTGAGAACCTGCTAGGACACAGAGAGCATAATCTGCAAAGTGCTCCATCCTCAGCCATCTCTTGTCCCTTCATTGCACCCACCGCAGTTTACTAATAACTTCCCTGTACTGCAGGGCACCAATATGGATGCAAAAGTATGGACACTCATTTGAGCTGTGAGTAGAGAGGGTAATCACTTTCCTCATTGAAGTGCTATTCAAAACCTTAACGTGATAACAAAAAAATGAGATTTACTTCAAATTTGCTAAGTAGCCCTTTATGATATTTCATGTAAAGTCATGGCATTTTTCTCCAAGGCAAGAAAGATTAAAAACTTAATATAAAAACTTAAACAAATATCATTTTAGAAGGCTATTTTTATAGCTTCACTCACAGTTTTCAGTTGTGACAGTGCAGGTTATTGGAATTTCCCTCAGATTTCCCTCTTGGCTTTCAGTCCTCACTATGCATATTGATAGAAGTATGTTAGACTCCTGTAGCCAGCTGAGTAGCCCCTACCCTCTTCTATTTCATCAAATGAGACTTCTAAACCAAGATAAAGCAGCACATCTGTTTTGTGGAAGGTACATCTACTATTTTCCAACATCAAAGAAAAAAAAGAAAAAGAGAATAAACAAACAGATCCTGAAAGCACTTAACTATGTCATTATATCTCTGCATTAAAAAAACAGAAGGGGAGGGAGAGGAAAGCAAACAGATTGAAATAAGATGACAAAATACTAAATAAGCTTACAAGAAAGAATATGACCTCTACTATGTTACTGTGTGTGCTTTTTCAGAGATAAAGAGAGGATTTTTATTTGGATGATAGATTTTATCCCTACTCTTATCTTGTCAAATGATTGTAGAATAGCTAGTAGGAAATATTACTCACAAACATGACTTCTTAATTAATGTACTGTCTTTAAATGTATGCATGCCAGCAACTAGAATTATGCAGGCTGGTTGATTCAGCTTACAGATCTGAGGACCGCAGACTGATAAAAACCTGAGTAACACTGATAAAGAGCGTAAATACCTCATGAGAATTTTTTGCTTACTTTTCCTGTCTCTGCATGGGGCAATTTATTTCCATCTGAAAATCCTTCTGTAATGTCATATTCCCCATTCCTTTGTGAAACCCATTAAATCAGATAAAAAAAAAAAAAAAAAGCAATTGAAGAATTACCTCATGGACCTCATGGTAATGAGCAAAGATTTTGAACCCTTTTAAGTATTATTAAGTAACAAGGGGAAATGGATTTAAGTTGAAAGAGTTGAAAGAGTAGATTTAGGTTGGATGTTAGGGGGAAGTTCTTTACTATGAGAGTGGTCAGGTACTGGAACAGGCTGCCCAGGGAAGTTGTGGACGCCCCGTCCTTGGAGGTGTTCAAGGCCAGGTTGGATGGGGCCCTGGACAACCTGTTATAGTAATTGTGGAAGTTTGGTGGCCCTGCCAGGCAGGGGGGCTGGAACTTCATGATCCTTAAGGTCCCTTCCAACCTGGGTCATTCTGTGATTCTATGATTCTATGAAGTATGTAGATCACTCTGAAAGCAATGCCTCCTATTTATTTCCATGGAGAAACTGCAGGCACAAAGAGCACAATAATGCTGGATATCTGATAGAGAAAATTCTCAGGTGCAAAACAGTCTTTTTCAACACAGTCACCACCATTAGCTCTGCATTTTCACTGGCAAGAAACAAGAGCTTGCATGGCACAGTCATAAAAAGCTGCACCAGTGGAGGTGATCCACTGCTTCATAACTGCTATTGACAGTATTGTTGTTAAGAAAATGTTGCTCACACAGTCCATCTTTCATTGGCCTGAAGAGACAGAAATTAGAAAGTGCTAAATGCAGACTATACAGTGGGTAAGGTAGGACAGCCCAGCCAGGACTGGCAATGTGCTCCACAGTCTTCAGTCTGGTATGGGGCCTGACATTATCGTGTTGCAAGAGAAAGATTATCTTTTTCTCTGGCCTGGCTCTGGAAGCTGGAGCCTTCAGTTTAGTCAACATTGCAATGTAGTAGTGGTCAGAGCTGATGATTTATTTGAGCTCCACAAAACTCAGAAGGATCCCACTTTTCCCATCCCAAAAGACAGTGCATATCCCTTTACCTGCCGAGTGCTGTGTCTTGAACTTTGATGGGGAATTTGCATGCCATCAGTCAGGCTGTTGTTTTGATGCCAGTTCATAGTGGTGACACCGTCTCTTCACTGGTAATGATGCAATCCAGGAAACTGTCACCTTCAGATGAGCTCATAAAGACACTCTTCGTTTAATGGTGTGACAGCTGTGCAAGGCATCTGGAACATGTCTTCTACATCACTGTTGCCACTGCTGAAATGCACTACCTATCACCTCACTGTGCTTACATCCACTGTTTGGTCTCCTTAAACATTCAGCAAGTCAGTGAATGTCAATGGCTGCAATTTTTTCTGTGTAGAGGGATTCTGTGACATACCTTTGCCTTCATACACACCTCCTTGTCACACCTTTTTTGTGAGACTGCCTCTTTGCTGCCATCTGTCACGCAGCAACAAAATGTCTACTGTATTACAAGCAACACCTGCCTTTGATATCATGGACCAACATAATGAAACAGGAGGCATTACTTTCAGAGCAACACTTGCTGATAACTGTGCTGAGAAGGCATATCTCACTATGTAGTTATCTTATTTAGAAATTTGAAATTAAACTCAGAATGGGATTAAAAAAGGGAACAATAAAAAATACAAATACTAAACGCATAAGCCATAACACCAGTATGGGACAGAAGTTTTCTGGGTATTTTTTCAAAGGCTTATTTAGTTTCAGTGTTAAGTTTGGATCATTTTGAACCAAGCATAATTTGAGAAAGACATCAGAAACCAAATCTAAAATGTAAAGAGATCTCAAGGAATTATTCTAATAACCCTTCCTAATTAGGGTTAGGGTTAAGGTTAGGGTTTCCTAAACTCTAGAAAACAAAAGGAATTAACAGAGATTAAGTAGATAAATTTGAACAGCAAATAAGCTTTCTACAGTTTTGGTTTGCATGTCATGAACTCTGATTTAGATCTGAGGTCTTAAAATCACCACAGATTATATAAATGGAGAAGAGAATGAAGAATTTCTCACAAATGAAGCTATTTTGTCAAGGAGAAAAAGTGAGAGGAAGGGCCTGCTACTTGTCTTTGAGGTTTCTAATTCTGGACTTTGGGGAATGAAGTCTACATATGAAAGCTACTAAAAGTTGTTCGACACAGAGCACTGGTATAATGGGTGCCTTATAAACAGTTTAATGAGGCAGCACACTGTTGCGCTCTGCAACAACTTCAGCCCTGAGCAACAACAAGGTATTTCACCATGTCATCCACCTAATGGCAAATTAGCCTTTGGTTTCATGCATACAGCCTGCCATTGTGAAATTCACACTGGAAATGGAAGGCCATCCGTTCCTCATCAGCCAAAGCTGTTTCAGAAAACAGTGGAGGAAAAAAAAGGAATGAGATGACAATGCACAGAAAGATGCACGCTAAAAGTGGGGGGATTTTATTGAGTGTTGTTATTTTCAGGAAAAAGAAGAATTGATAATGCAGTTTAAAATGTAAAAGTTGTTGGAGAAAAATAGATACTTTCATATGTAATTTCAGAATTACAGACTATAATCAAATACAAACCATCAAAGGTTATATTTTAGTGATGCAGCCTTATTTGATCAGACAATGCTCATGCACAGCTTGAGACACTTTTAGTCTTATTTTGGGAAGCTGAAAGGTGATTGAGCAGAGCAAAGGCCAAGACCTTTCTCTCATTAACCAAATTAAGTCACTGTCAGTGCTTCAGCCCAAACACTGGTAATTAAGCATGTTATTCAGAAAACAGGTGAATAGCACATCATTCCTCATTGCTTTCCAGTGTCCTACACACAGTCTCTCTATGGACGCATTGTGGGAAGCCCGTTGTATCAGACAGGCATGAAGAAAGAGAACATGCACAAATCATCACTTCAGTAATCTGCAATATTCTTCATCCATTTAGAAATACTGGGCAGCATATTAGACACAGTCACTACTATTACTGTGATTGTTCACCCTTGTTGCCCTGCCCCTTTTCCAGCTTAGTTTCGGATCGTTCCTAGCATCCAGGAATCCATTTGCTCATGACAAGCCAGCGATGTTCTGTGACAGATATCTGTCACCAAACATTGCCTGTTGTGTTTAGTTGCTGTTCTTGTAGAAAAGCTCATTCCCCAGTAACCAGGATTCACAGGTGCCATCTTCCAGAGACTTGAAAGTTCTTTTCTCTAACTCATTCTCAGCTCCAGACTGTTGGATAATAAAACTTAATGACACAATGTGCATTTCGCCATACTATTTGTGACTTCTAAATTGACAAGAACTTTATTTAAGCTCCCATCAAGGACATCTGACTTGATATTGGAAAGTATCCTTTTTGCCTCAGCTACTCTGTCACAGAGACAAAACAAGATCTTGGCCTAAGAGTGACTAACCAAAAACATAGGTAAATTCTGACCCTTTCTAATACATTGTTAGAAGAGCACAAACATGGAGCCAGAATGTAACCGCTCACCAATGATCATTCCTCCTTTTAGCTACACTTATCACTTTAGTTAATTTAATGACTACAACAAGTCTTCTCCTTCTCCCTGTGCAACCCTGCAACTTAGATAACAAACATCAATAAATTATCCACACTTTCATTGTCAGGCCAGGAACAGAAGTAGATTAACACAACTAAAAGCTCTGCGTTTGTCTTTGCTTCTTCTGAACCATCTAATTATCTTTCCCCATTCTTGTCCTTAGAAATCTGTGAAAATTTTAATGTATTTCTTGATACAGAAGAGTTAATGTAAAATCCAGTGAGGCTGTAAATGAAATTATGACAATTTGTTCCACTACAGATTTATTTATTTATTTTGCCCAAGATACAGATAAACAAGCAAACTCTGTTGCATTTAAGCTAAAGCCCTTTAAATAATAATCAGCATTTTAATTGGATCTCCTTAGGTTCTGTGCTGTGTCATGTAACACAGGAATTAAGCTTCATTTCTGCTAAAAATATTGCCTCTTCTAGAATTTCAGCATTAGTTTATGCAAAAAGATGAGATAGCAAAGAGAATCTTTCACTGAAATGAAGCATGTCCCACTGGTTGTTGAACTGTACAAGTATTTCTGAAAGAACTTTTTTCCAACGAGAATCTGTGGATCAACAAAATATCTAAAACTCTGTGCTTATATAGGGTTATTTAAATTAACACATACTGTCAGTCTAAGGGCTCCCAATAATGGAATCAAATTCCATTAAAACTGTCTTATCTGACAAAAAACTAACTCCAAATAGTAGAAATCTTCTTGACCCTGGGTAAGGGAACAAACATAATTTGATTTCAGAATTGGTCAGTTATGTTACTAACATGTATATATTCATAAACTTATGTCTGTATGTTATGCGGTTGTAAGATGTATAAATTCAGAAATAAATGAGATGGCAGTTGTTTCAGTTTTCCTATTTTGTTTGAAATAGAAAATTTCTTAGTTGGTTGGAATTGTGATTAGAAGAGCCTATTTAAGTTCTTCTGCTGATTTTAGTTATATTTTGATTTTCATGTCCTTAGATTCTCTTTGGGCAGTGAGTAGAAAATGAAAACAAAGCTTGGCTGTGATGATGATCAATTTCTGCTTTCTTGGAGTTCTGAACCAAATTCTTAATGGATTTTACCTAAAACATGCGCTTAGTTAGAAATTTGGCTTGACTTTTTCAACATGTGAAGGGCCAGTTATTAAAGCTGTCCCACGGCTTCTTATAAAAAAAGTAGTATCCACTATGATAGCAGCAGTCTTCACTGATGTATAATTCTTTCCAAGCAGTTGTTTATAAGGTAGATGATCAGTCCTGAAGATGGTTTTAGTCCTGGTCACATACACTTGCACCGTGGCAGAGAAAAGGACTTGGGTACTTTGTAATTCATACATGTTTAAGAAGTGAGAAACGTTGTTTGGAAATACAGTCAGATTCGATTCCACATTTTGAATATAAACAGGAACTTTGATTCTCTTTGAGAAATCGTAGTATGCTAATAAAACAGCCTCTCTTTGTGTCATCATAACAAAGCCAGAGTTTCATAAATATGTACATCTCTTACATGCCAGGAAATTCATCTTCCATTTCCTCTGTTTCCTCCAGCCTTAGTACCTTAAACCACACGCTAACACTGCATAATCTGCCAGTGATTACTTTACCTGTTCCTTTCACAGGTGACTGAATAGTTCTTTCCTCTAAACTTTATCTGTTAAACATCTTCTCTTCAGATTGGGATGATTATTTTCCCTTGCCTCTTGCAATGAGGGACTCCTTGGCTCCAGGCTTCCCATGCCATTAACTCCGATTTTCTCCTCTCTTTTCTTGCTGCCAATCCACAGAAATTACTCATTAAACTAACGACCCTCAGCTTCTGCTCATGAATGAAGCCAAACAATTCGAAGAGTTCACTGATGTTGCTTTGCATACCGATATCTAAGCATCTTTGCTAATTTGGGAAGCTAACCGCTTAACATTAAGAGTTTTATTATCCAAATATATCAGGAAAACAGTGATCCTTGGATCAGACTCCAAGGCAAGAGTATTTTATTTTGCATGGAATCTTCTATGTAACAGATGTTTTACTAACAGAGCAGAAGGAAAGGAATATTAAAAGCTTGTTTCAACAATAGACCTAGAAATAGGAGGATGGAATTTGTGCCCGCTGAAGGGATACTTTAAAAACATTTCTGTCAGGATAGAATTTTTTCATAAAATCATTTTGCACTCCTTATATTTTCAAAAGGAAAATGCCTTTAAAAATGCTAAAACTTTGATGAGGTAAAAATCTTTTAACACTGCTGTTTCAAATCATTTCATAAAGTATATAATTCCACCGGGAATACATCAGTGACTTTGTAATCTGATTGGGGAAGAGTGATGATTTTCTTTTCACTTTTTCATTCAAAGTGTCTGCATTTCTCTGTTTCTGAAATGGAAATTGTTTTTTTTTGTTGTTGTTGTTGTTGCTTTTTTTTTTTTTTTAACCATCAGCTCTGCAGTTATTCTTTTCTAACAGATCTCCCAGGCACGTCTAAAATCCTCTCATTCCAAAGTAATACTGCATTAAACCTGTGTTTAAGTTCCTTGAAGAGGAGACACCAGACTCGAGGAATGCTGACATTTCCCACTACTTTCTCATTATGTCTCTGCTTTCTCAGGACTCTACAGAGTCCCTCTCAGTTCAGTCTTATTTGCCTGTGGCTGCACTATGAACCAAGACAGGGACCCTGGAAGTTTTAGCAGTGTATTTAGGTGAATGCGCACTCAAGGCATCTGAAATATCACTTTCCATTCAGACAGCTCACTGCTAGGCTAGACTCATCCATACAGATCCTGCTGCTTAGTATTTTCTTATATGTATGCTCAGGCAAAAAATAGTAACGCTAAAAACAGCAGAAAGGACAGAAGTAACTCGAGACAACAGAGGAAGGAAGATGATAGATCTGTGAAAGTTAGGAAGGAATTACCCAAACTGCATCAAACAACATAATGCTTTTACCATGTCACCTTCTAACAGATCTACATAAAACATATGCTTATTACGTTATTACTGAAACCACTTAAAACAAATGTTCTCAAACTGCAAGATCTGAAAATCTGTATGGAAGTCTACAAAAATGAATTCTGAGGTTGAAGTCAGAGGCAATCACTGCAGATGATTCCATTTAAGCACTAGTCTGCCATCGATTCATAAGAAGAAATATCATCAGACCTATTAATAGAGTTGTCATTCAGTATTTTGTCAAAGCAGCAGGACACAAACCTAAAAGAGATTCTGCTAGTTATAGTAGAAAATGAGATGAAAAAATTATGCTTCATCTTTTGAATATGCACATAAAAGAAGTTTCCTGCTGTTTTGCAATTGTAAAGCCACAACACAAAACAATTCACAGGAATTTGCAAATCAGAAGAACTTGTAATTGCAATATCAATTACCAGTAAACTTTGAACTAAAGCAGTTTACATAAGGACAGAAGAGTCAGGTCTTTAAAATGGAAATAGAAAAACTGCTTTAAAAATACACCATGATGCTGCTTTAATGAACATGTGTGTCTGAAAGGTAGTTTTAATTTTGTTAAGACTTGAGTGACTTACTCCACAGAGCAAAATACTGTTCATTCCAAACTGTCTAAATGTCCAGGCCTCCATACTCCTAAATTCCATAAATGAGTCTATTGACCTATAATCTGCAGGGTAAGGGAAAAAAAAAAAGAACTTGGAAAAAACAGAGAATATAAATGGAATGAAAATCTTTGTATTGGTTAAGAATAAGAAGCTCAATAGTCACAGAAGTTAAATGAAATCTTCAACATGAAGATTTTAAATGTGAATTACAAAGACTGTATAGTTTTTGCCATAAATAAACAGGTAAGGGATTTTAAATAGTGCACTGTGAAAAAATAATCCCTAAGAAATGTTTCCCCAGAATACTGAAAACTTCAATTCTTTTTTTTTTCTATTATTGACACCATACAAATTATATATTCATGTAAGTTGATTTTAAACAATATGGAAAATAGGTGTGATTGAGAACATCTTGCAAGTGTTGGGGTCACCTTACAGTACAACAAAGGCTTTCTCAGCCCACAACCCCATGAACAATGTACTTTCAAAAAGCTCTGACTTAAGCCCTTTATTCTTATGTGATCAAACGGTGACATAGATTGAAAAACTGAAGTTGCTGAAAAAATACCTGTTTTTATGCAGGAATGTAAGCTTGTTTTTCAGCAGTTCCTCAGTCCAGCTGAACATCTGTGTCCCAGAGCAGGGAGCTGCCTATGCTAATGGAGTGGTGCTGCAGCTGAATGCATAACTGTTGACTCAGATTGAAGAGCAGAGTACAAACTCTTCTGAAGGATGTGTACACACCACCCTCTTTCAGTTGCAGAAATGTCACATGAAAAGGTTAAAGAAGGGTCATCTCATTCTGCTCATCTTACCGAATGCTATCACCTCTTCCATCTGCCATTTGAAGTGTTTGCGTGAGCTCTCACTCATCCATTCGAGGCAAAACACACTAGATTAGTTTACAGCCATTAATGGGCTTATTTTGACTGAAAGGAGGAATTTCTTGCAAAAAGTAGTTGGCAGTTTGGATCTCCAGAAAAAATGGCAGTGAGATGTTCACACAGGGCTGCAGATCTCTTTAGTCAACCTCGCTGCAAGACAAGGAATCCATCCCTAGGTACCTTTATACACATAACTATACCACTAAAGAGAGCACTGTTCAACAAGGCAGCCAGAACTAATACTGGAAAAAGTCAAGTCTTTGCTTTCTTTTCCACCTCTCCCTCTCTGTTCTTGGATATGTACTTTTGCCCTTACCCTTTCTGTGATCCATGAAGAGCTCATGTAACTCCCTAGCCTGTCAAAATGCATCTTCTTCCTCTTTGGCTGAGCCGGTTTCCCACTACTTCACTGAGAGCGGTGAGCTCACAGTGTTACAGGAATTATATTAAACAGTACCAAGAAAACACTCACAGGTTCTGAAACTGAATTGTTCACACTGTCCACAGTAAATTGTTATAATGACCCCGACGTGGTTCTGGCCCAGGTTAACTACTTGTCCTCCAGCAATTCCCAGATGCAGCTGCAAAATCACCAAACCATTCCCCACAGGCAGCTTGCATGTGGCCACCAAATGCCAGAAGGTTCCAGGGAGTGACTAATGGGAAGGGAGTTATGTCTTGGCCAGAATATGGTCTGGGCAAATATAATTTACTAGAAAATATATAGCCCGAAAGTCTGAAGTACCTGGGAGTGCAATAGGAAGAAAGGAGAGCAGATGAGAATAAGAAACATGTTAAAAAGCTGTTGAGGAGGAAACAAGACTGTTCCTCTCACCAGCTGTAAGCTGTTACACAGGCTCAGTTAGTCTCATATAACCGCATCCCTATAGATTTACAATTTTACTCCTTAGCTAATAGTAGTACCAGTTGCTGCTGACCGCAACAGATACTCCAGGCAGCTGCAGAGCTACTATGGAGACGGTTATCTGCATGAAAGGAAAAAGCTGTTTTTCTCTTCTCCATTCCAAGACTGTGACACAGATTGTGTTTACACAAAGCAACCCTCAGGGACACAATAGCCACGCAAACAGTGGTTAAATGTTATGCAAATGATCATGATAACTGCTGAAAGTTTAGAGAAGAAAGAACACAGAAATGCATCTTATATCCACCAATCTCCTCTGAAACAGGGAACTGAGAACTTGGCCGATGTATTTGCCCAGAAGACTAATCCAGATGTTAGCCATTTCAGCATTTTCATTTGCGGTTTCACAAGGAGTTAGACACACTACGTAGATTTAAGAGAAAAACATAAAACCCAGCCTCCCCTTCTTCCCCCCCCCCCCCAAATAAAAAAATAAAAAATAAAAAAAATAAAAAATGAAAAAATTGAGAAAGCAAAGAAATTTGCCACAGTAGCTGCCATTAACAAGGCACTCAGGCTACTGGACTACGTGAGGTTCAAATGGCTTAAGTTTCTAACAGGACAAATTCACAGGTGAATTGAATCCTACCATCCCTCTAAGAGTCCCAAGGCCTTTCCTGCTTCTATTCACTTTGAGAACTAGCGGCAAAGCAGAAGGGAAACTGCTGTCTGTTAAGTGGGTCAGGGCCAAAAAAACACTGATTTTTGGAAAATGACTTCTTCCCATTTTTCTTTTAGCTTCTATTGAGTCACTGACGAAGTACATGGACTCTCTCTCCCCTCAAAAGGATATAATCATCCCAACTGGTGGTGAAAGGGCTTAAACTAGAGGAGTCTTAAGCAAGAGAGTTGTCAGATATATTAACTTATGTTTATCTTTTGGGTGGTAGTTGATACAAGAAAAGATCTGCATCACCATTCTGTTATGATAAATTTATATTCATCATTATTTCCAGAGTGAATCTTGATCCCCTTGGTTATAATAATGCTGCTAAGTAAATAACTCTCAATGACCAGTTCCTTGCTCTGATCCTAAGTGAAGCGGTCTCTGGCAGAACAGATCTGTCTTGGAAATTTGGCAAGATTTGTCTTGTTTCATGTAGAACGAGGTGCAGCCAACAGATGCATAATAGGGTAAAGTTTGTGAACTCTCTTCCTGGCCCTCTTGCATATTGTAGTGCAGACACTATCCAAGAGAAAAATGACACAGCATCTGGAAAGAAAAGATAGGGTCAGAGATGCTTAACAAGGCAAGATCTTTCCATGGCAGTTTCTTAGTTAATTGCTCAGGAAAACATTTTCCAACACTGCATTTTCTTGTCCAGTCTCTCAATGCTGTGATTCTGTTTGACACTTAAAATTAACTCAGAACTTCCTCATGTGGAACTTGCCTCAAAATGACCTTGGCTTGAGCTGCTGATTCTAGAGCAGAAGTTTAAAATAAATACATTTAAATAAGTAGCAAACATTTAAGCTAGGATGTTTGCATCAGTTACTCAATAAAACAACAAAACCATGTTATTTCTAATGAACAGTCCTTTGAATTGGTTCCTTCAAAGTGCTCCACACTGCATTCATACAGCTGATCATTTTGCAGATAAAATCTTGTCTAAAGGCTGCCCTTTACTTGATTGTTTTATAGAGTAACATAGCTTCAATCATGTTTTAATTGTTGCCATTTCCCTTCTCCTTTCTCACTAAAGGTCTGTGTTCACCCAGTGGAAGACTGTTAAAAAATGTAACAAAAGAAAAAATAAGGAACTCAGGCATTACTATGTTATATTCTTACTATTTTTGGTCCCATCAAGAACTGTGACATCGAGTCATGGATCACTGATGTCATCCCAAAAGGTAATTAGGAAAAAGTAAAAGCCAGAAGTTGATCTGCATCAGTGACACAAAGGTGCTCTAAACCTGTCAGAGCAAGCTGCTACAAATAAAGGTCCATCTGCTTTGCATCAGAGAGATGGTGAGAAACAGCTGGAAGATCTCCGTGGATCTGTCCCTAATTATCCATAATGGGGTTGTTTCCTATTTATATTCTTATGCTGTATGAAACTAAGTTGGCACAGTTCCTTCCATCCTGGGTCTTTGAAGTGCTGTATGTATCATTCATTTTCCTATGCAATCATTATCATCATTCTTTTCCCTGTGTTTTCACAGCTATTGTTCTCTGTCTTATTCTCCCAACCCATCTTTTTCCTGGGGTAGTTCTCAATTCTGTCTACTTCTTCTGGTTTTATATTGCTCCCCATATAAGTAACAACCTAATATTAATTCTAGTGGAGAAACCTGTGTTTTCTATGTACTGGATTACATATTTTCAGTTTTGACATTACAAACAATGTATTTTCAGAAAGAGTGGTTAGGCGCTGGAATGGTCTGCCCAGGGAAGTGATTGAGTCATTCTCCCTGGATGCCATTCAGAGTGACCTTGACAGACTTGAAAGGTGGGCCTGCGTGAACCTAATGAGGTTCAACACGGCAAAGTACAAGATTTTGCACTTGGGTGGGAGGAATCCCAGACATCTATACACACTGTAAGGAGTAGTCCTTGAGAGCAGCCCTATAGAGAAGGATCTGGGGGTCCTGATGGATGAGAAACTTAACATGAGCCAGCAGTGCGCTCTCGCAGCTCAGAAAGCAAATGGCATCCAGGGCTCCATCAGGAGAGGGGTGGCCAGCAGAGATAAGGAAGTGATTGTCTCTCTCTACTCTGCTCTTGTGAGATCCCATCTGGAGTACTGTGTCCAGGTGTGGAGCCCTCAGTACAAGAAAGACAGAGAGCTGTTGGAAAGGGTCCAGAGGAGGGCCACAAAGATGATCAGGGGGCTGGAGCACCTCCCCTATGAGGACAGGCAGAGGGAGCAGGGCTTGTTCATCCTGGAGAAAAGAAGGTTGCGGGGTGACCTCATTGCAGCCTTTCAGTACCTGAAGGGAACCTACAATCAGGAGGGGAGTAAACTCTTTGAAAAGGTGGATAGCAGCATGACAAGGAGAAATGGTTTTAAGTTGAAGGAGGGAAGATTTCGGTTGGATGTTAGGGGGTACTTTACTTGGAGAGTGGTTAGGTACTGGAACAGGCTGCCCAGAGATTTTGTGGATGCCCCATCCCTGGAGGTGTTCAAGGCCAGGTTGGATGGGGCCTGAGCAAGCTGGTCTAGTAAACATGGAAGTTCTTGGCCCTGCATGGCAGGAGGTTGGAGATTCATGATCCTTGAGGTCCCTTCCAACCAAGGTCATTCTGTGATTCTGTGATTCTTTCAGATCATACATCAGGAACTCTAAGCCTAAATTTTGCTAGCTCTCATATACCTATGTGATGCAAAAACTATCTCTTGGTGGTAGTGTCAGGTAGCAACAGAAGCAACAGGTCTTTTTGGTGCTCTGGGTGACTCAAAACTTTTCTGGTGGCAACAGAAAAGGAAAGACATTTTACAATATTTTTAAGAGTAGAATCAAGAAGAATGTAGCCTTTTGTGGCCCACTTGCATTTTGCCACTTGATTTCTTCTTGGATAAAGTGAGAATCATAAACACCAGTTCAGGATCCGATAAGTGGCATCAGTAGTAAAGGCAGATGGGCCCTGACTTACAAGAGCTACAGAGCTCCCATGTACCCCTGTCTTCGTAGTTTTTATGTATGTCCTATTTCATGTTTGTGGTATCTTATTATCCATCTTTGTATATTGGGAGGATTGGCTGACATGCCTGAAGGTTGTGCTGCCATTCAGTGAGACCTGGACATGCTGGAGAGCTGTGCAGTAAGAAGCCGGATGAGGTTTAACAAAAGCAAGTGTAGAGTTTTGCACCTAGGGAGGAATAATTGTATGCACCAGTACAGCTTGGAGGATGACCTGCTGGAGAGGAGCTCTGCAGAGAGGGACCTGGGCGTCCTGGTGGACAACAGGTTGGCCATGAGCCAGCAGTATGCCTTTGTGGCCAAAAAGGCCAGTGGCATCCTGGGGTGCATTAAAAAGAGTGTGGCCAGCAGGTCAAAGGAAGCACTACGCTGCCCTGTAGGCCTCATCTGGAATACTGTGTCCAGTTCTGGGCTCCCCAGTACAAAAAAGACAGGGATCTCTTGGAAAGAGTCCAGCGAAGGGCCACAAAGATGGTGAAGGGCCTGGAGCATCTCCCCTATGAAGAAAGGCTGAGTGAACTGGGTCTGTTTAGCCTTGAGAAAAGAAGGCTGAGAGGGGACCTGATCCAGGTCTATAAATATCTAACGTGTGGGGGGCAAAGTGGCAAGGCGAGACTCTTCAGCAGTGTGTGGAGACAGGACAAGGGAAACACCCAGAAACTGGAGCATAGGAAGTTCTGCACGAATGTGCACAAGAACTTCTTTATGGAGCACTGGAACAGGCTGCCCAGGGGGGCTGTGGAGTCTCCTTCTCTGGGTGATATTCAAGACACTCCTGGACACCTACCTGTGCGACCTGGTGTAGGGAACTTGCTTTTGCAGGGAGCTTGGACTCGATGATCTCTAGAGGTCCCTTCCAACCTCTACGATTCTGTGATTCTGTGATAAGGAATCACTGTTTGAATAGGACTTCTGGCCCATGAGCTGCAGATCCTGTTTCTGATTTAATTTAAAGTCTCCAGATCCTTCTATATAATCCCAATAGGGGACTATTGATATGACTTGTTTATAAATAATGTAGTTATTACATTAATATTACAATAAGTGTCCTATCACAAGGAATTTAAATTTCACTAAAAAATATTCATCACTATGCCTGAACCAATCCCAGTAAATGAAGGATTCCCCTTTTTTACAGCAGAATTATTTTCCTCCTTCTCAGCACATGACAACGTGTGATCTTGATCTCCACCAAAAGCATAAAATCATCAAAGTATCACTGTTACTGTTCCCTGATGAAAGCTTTTAGGATCTTAGGTTTCTTGACTCTTTTAAACCATGTGTGCCCAATCCACTAATTATGTTTTTGATACCCTCTGTTTTTTCTCTTTTAATAAAAAATATTGAATAAAAATAAATTATTGTATATAAATAATAAAACTATATTATATATTTTATATGCAGCCTAAGGCAATTCCTCCTTCACTCAGTGCAGCCCAGGCAACCCAAAAGGTTAGACACATGTGCTTTAAAGGACACAGCCAGATCTTTTGCTTGACTTAAGATTATATGCCCTTATTTCATGTTGAGGAAAAAAAATTGTCTCCAAACTTTATGCCAACACACTGTCAATAATCTGAAAAAACTCCTTATTTACATTTCTTTAAGGCCCATTCAGACTGAAATAAGATTAGACTAATTTAGGATTTTATATTCCTGCATATTCAGCTTAATTTATTTTATGTTTAACATCCTTAAGTAATGTTTTAATTATAATTCATTGTCATTTTAATGCCCACATGAAAGACATTTTAGTCTACCTGAAAAGGGAGATGAATTTACACAGAGAGAAGGTGGTGCATAGATAACCAGCACTGTAAGCAACTGTGCAGCTTCTGACAAATGCTTTAATTCCAGGACTAAGCTAATAGATGTATGGACCATCTTCAGATTTTTGTGATATCTGTTCCTGATCCACAGCCATCCTGATCTATTCACTCGAATGTCAGCATTACTGCTTTGGGTCTGATTGTAATGCAGTTGACGCAGAGATCATTAAGGAGATCGTGTTCCTGCTTATTCCTCTCTCAGTTATGCAATTCACACAGCAAAAGCAGGGCCAGTAGTTACACAGGGGACAGGAGCCCATCAGTATCACATTTATCTTGGAGAAGTCAGTATATCGGTATAATGACAACTTCCAGAGCTGTGTCTTCACCAGCTCAATCTCTGCTGCTATATAACAGAACAGATAGTAAACTGCTCTATTTGTTCCTGCAGAAACTACAAAAGATAGATAGAGCGTAATAATGCTGTTTGACAGAGCAAATTCTCAGCTACAAAGCACTATTTTGCAATACATTTGAAAACCATGTGCTGTGTATTTTCACCAGTGATGAACAAAAGCCTTCATGATGCATTTCTCAAAGTCTGCATGGCTGTCCAGAATGTTACTCGTCTTTCAGATTGCTGTTGCCACTACTGAAACACCACCCATCACATCATGTGCTCACACTCACTGTTTTGGCTCCATAAACATTCAGCAAGTGCCAACAAATGTCAGTGCATGACATTTATTCCTCATGGTGGAATTCAATTACATACCTTTGCTTCATATACCCTTCCATGCCAGGCACTATTTTGTCAGATGGCTTCTCTGCTGCTATTTGTTTCATGGACACAAAATATAATGAAATATTGGTGGGAAGGTTCAACCTCTACTGCTACACCCCCAACTTCCACCTCTGATGTTTTGGGCCAACATAATTAGAGACATAACTTTTGGATCAGCCTTTGTGAAATTGAACTAAAAGAATACTAGAATGATAAAAGCTTTACTGCTGCTTTACAGAGAAGGTTCTGCCTTTGTTAGTTATATTGCCAGAAAGAAACCGGAAATTACAGACATCTCCCCCAATTTATCTGTAAACTAATGACTTCACTGTCTTAAGAATGAGTTATGAATTATAGTACAAAAACTGGAGCTATGTTATTCTCAAAATCTTCTTATGACAAGCATCCCATATATAGCTTAAAAAAAAAGGTATTCAAATGAAGTAATGAATAGTCTGGGGGATTATGCAATAAAAATGAAATGAATCATCAAGTGGGCTGAAAATTAATGCATTCAGGGATGAAGAACAAGAACTTTTGCCAATAAGCTGGGATATTGCTTAAGTAGTCTTGACACAGCCAGCAGTAAAATGAACAAATAAAAAGATGTAAATGAAACATCTGTTCCAGAAGAGAAAGGATATTCAAGATGATAATGCTTCATCTGCAGGATTCTATATAATTCTGGTAATCCTCCTTTTAAGAAAAGTGAATTCAGCTTGAGAGATGAAGATCTGCAAAGATGTTAACAATAAGGGAGAGTTTCTTTAAGGAGAACTTTGGCTCTTTTGCATTTGCAAAACAAAGGCTGAAAGGCAATACACTGCTTTCTGTATTACGCAAGACAGTTGAACTTGGTGGGGAGAGTAAGAATTATCCATCCTTAAAATCATTGTTGATACAAGAACAAATCAGAGAAACATAGAATCATAGAATCACAGAATCATAGAATTAATGTTGGAGAGTACCTCTAAGATCATCTAGTCCAGTTGTCCACCTACCACCAATATTGCCCACAAAAACATGCCTCTAAGTGCTACATCCACCCTTTCCTTAAATATATCCAGGGATGATGACTCTACCACTTCCCTGGGCAGCCCTTTCCAATGCTGGACCACTCTTTCTGAGGTGAAATTTTTCCTAACATCCAACATCTGATTCAGACCTTCCCAGATGCAACTTGAGGACCTTCCTTCTTGTCCTATCGCTGTTATCTGGGAAAAGAGGCAGACCCCCACCACAGTACAACCTCCCTTCAGGTAGTTGTAGAGATCAGCAAGGTGTCCCCTAAGCCTCCTCCAGACTAAACAATCCCTGTTCCCTCAGCCACTCCCTGTAAGGCCTGTGCTCCAGACCCCTCACCAGCTTCATTGCCATTCTCTGGACACACTCCAGGCCCTTGATGTCTTTTTTATAGTAAGGGACCCAAAACTGAACACTGAAATGTGTATAACTGGTCTTTGATAAAATTATACAGAAAATGACAATTTTTCAGAACATTAAAGGATTTTGTTCTTGTTGGAGCATCAAAGAAACAATTTTATGGACGTGGTAAAATCATCTTGCTATTAGGCAAAGCTTATTCAACTCATGAAAGAGATTGTACAGCATAACAGCACACAGTAATGAATAATATAACTTTCCAGTACTGCTGTTCCACTGTCCACTAGTGAATTCTAAGCTAAAGACAATCTCTGAGATTGTGTATCATCTTAGTACGTAATTGGAGGATCTCTTCGGATCACACAAGCAAGGTATGTAAACTACAAGGTGATCAGTTACTGTGAGCATAAGTGTTACTGAAACAAATTCTGTGCTTCCAATTTTCCATTAATCTTCATTAAGATCTGAGAAAGGATCTTTCCTTTTGGATGCCTTGTCCTAGTCTTATATCTTTTTCTTCAGCAAATAATGTTAAAACCACATGGCTGGTGCAAATGGCTTAGTAATGTTTTAAAGAACAAGCCAAGCAATCTGGATAGCACCTGAATAAGCTTGCAAAACTGCAGATACAAGTTATCCTGACAATTTGCATTATTCATTATTTTATTTAATTTACAGAGAATGTCTGTGTAGTCTCTGAGGTTAAGTATTATAAATATATTGTTAGAATTTTTTCAATTAGAAGGATTCTGAGATTAGCAGCAAGTTGCCAGATTCAAGGGAAACCTGTTCTGTTCTGGCACATTTATTTCTAAGAGTTGTTATTCCTCCTTTCATGACTGACCAGATATTAAGTGCAGGAAATAACTTTCCATGCCTGACTGTATCCTCTCTCCACAACACAAACAACAGGAGATTTTAAGAAGGACTTGACTACTTTTGCAGGCTTTGTGTCACTGCTAATTACTCTGCTGATCCAACTGGCAACTCAGGCACAACAATGCAAGAGAAAGGAAAGACAGGAAGAGTCTGACAGCTCTCAAAGCAAATAGCATCCAGTTCCTTTCTTTTTTTCAGACTTCCAGGAGTGTCATTCCTATAATATATAAACAAGCGGCTAATACCTTGGTTTCCACTCCTTAGGAGAAGTAATTGATTGACCTTATTTTACTTCATGTGTTGGCAACCAGAGAAACCACACCACCAGTCCTGTGACAGGCACCCATGCTCTGCCCTTTCTGAAGTCATTAGAAGGATTCTTGCAACCAGAAGCAGAGCATGCAAGCAAATTTATAGCACTGATCAGGGAGCTGTCAAGTTGATATGAAATCACACAGTTGCTGGCATAGAAGAGTGACAATATGTGGCCAGTGTTAAGGGATAAAGCAATGTTTTAGTCAGTGTTACAGTGTGAATTTATATTGACCTAGACTGACTGTAAAATGGTATCCTATCTGAGTTAGTTACTGAGTAAAGAAGAGGATGATTACCCCATATGTTGCACAGACTGGTTTCTGTATGAAGCATGATGTAGAATATGAGCAGCTAGCAGATGAGACCTAACTCATCAAGACGGTTGTAGGGTACATATTCAGGGTGTATCCTCTAAGACAAGGATGAACAGTGTGCTCAGCTGCCCTAGCACTCCCAAAATACATATGCTTGAAGAAACTCACAAGACACATCAAGAATAGACATACAGAATGCAAGGTAATTGCTGAGTTGTGGAAATTGGGAATTTTCAGCTTGTAACAGTTATAGGAGCTGAATGTTCTTCTGGATCTAGGTTTTGCCATATAATAAAATTATGTACTAGAGCTTTTGCCTGTTTTTAAGGGCTTAGGGTGTTTTTCTGTGTTTTGTTTGTTTATTTTGCATTCAATTTTGAGTGATTTTCATTTTAGAGGTAGAATTCACCATGCAGATACCCGTCACTCAGCATTTCACCAGAGGATTTCTGCATGCTTCCATCTCACATCTGTTCAGAAACGTCTTTTAGAGGAACGCCAGAGAAACGGATATCTGTTGATTTTTTAACTTTAGTTACTTTTTGGCAAATTTCTTCCTAACTTCCTCAGGAAAGACAATATCCTCACAGATGAATTCCCTGTTCACAAAAAGCGCTTTAATGAACTATGTGGCCTGATGACTTAATGGCTTATTTGGCAGAGTGGACTTAACAAGACCTACAAATTACAAATTTATGTTAAAAAAGCAGTTGGGTCAGGATGCATAGGTAACCAATTACATAGAGCTGGACATTCTGTTAATAGCTTAAGGCTCTTTCGAGTGTTTCGAGCTACGTGGCTCTTCCAGCTGTCACCAGTGGAGGGAGAGTTGTATCTCTAATCCCAGTTCTGCTGTCACTTATATTAATTTTACATAGTACAATTTTTCTGGATACTGTGTTAAAGGCAGAAGAAAATAAGAGGAGGTTGTAAAGATATTTGTTTACTGTCCAGTGTAGCCCTTCACAATTCAGTGGTCATTAACTTTGGAGAAGCAACTAAATACTTGTTACCCCTTAAGCAAAGCTGAAATGAAATTTCAATACACACAATTCAGCACATACAAGTATCCATCCCAAGGAATGTCTATCAAATCATAACATTCCTTATTTTACAAGTGAACTAAAATGTAAAGAGAAAATGCATGGAAATTATGTGTTTCTAATTTAGGAACATAAATAAAAAGAATACATAAGTTGGAAGTCCAGAGCAGTAAAATCTGTTCAAGTCAATCAGCAGAAGCAGAATGCAATTAAGTTAACCTATTTTGAGAAGCGTTAAGAGAAATTAAACCCAATGCTAAGAGTTAAAAATGTAGATACAGTGAGTTCAGAACTAGTGTTCTTTGTTCTTCATTGAGAAAATCAGATTATTTCTCATTCTGTGCCACGTTGTATTCAGGATAGATGCGAAGTGCAATGGAGGTAGGCTAAAAGCATATGTAATCATAGCAAATACAGGTTAACCACCTTATTTTTATACCTTCACTTGCAGGTACAATAAAAAAGCTAAACACTTTTTTCACTCTTCATATTTGGGGGTTTTGGTGATCCTTTATTTCAGTGTTAAACAGTAATCCCCAAAGATTGCCTTTTCAGAAGTATGTTCTCATAAACGTTGTCCCTGCTTTCTAAAGGAGTAAGCAACCATTTTAAAGCAATCTGCCAACATCAAATAAAAGCTACTGCAAATGAATCTAATGAAACTTCCAACAGACTGAAAAATCTTAGTATTCCATATTTTCACAAGACAAAATGTAACTAAAAGTTCTGCAAATGGCACCAAAAAAAACTGTTGAAAGAGTTTTCACAGAAGAATTTTGCCTTCAAAAAGGACAGAAAACTTTATTAAGAAATAAAAATTGGAATATTATTGTCATTTACTCAGCCATTTTTGGCAGCTGAATTATGAGAACAGCACTTCAGACAGATGTTCAGCAGGGATTTCCAGCTGCTAGCAGAAATGATGTCAGAGAGTTGCACAATTCCCAATGTTTGTAAATGACTGGAATAAACAGTCACATCTTTAGGTCAGTTATTAGTATCCAAATTCCTTTTGAAGCTTCTGTGTTATGAACTGAACAGTACTGTATACCTTTTGGCTCATCTCAGTGATCTTATAAACATGTGGATTTGGGACATCTGTTTTATTTAGAACCATTTAACAGTGTGTATTATGGGAGACTGTACAGGTAGAAAATTAACCCATTAATTAGTCTTACCTGTACTTGATGTATCAAAATGATCTTAAGGTGTGACCCTGAAGTTCTTGTGTCAGCTGAAGCCTAGACTTATAGAACTCTAATCAAACTTATAGAACTCCTTCTGAGTGAAGCTTCACAGTTCAGAAGTTTCCTCATGTTTTCCTAAGTGCACAACGGGTGAGCCATTTAATTCTATCACATTCTCCCACAGCCTCTGCCCTCCTCGAAATTTAAATCCAGAAAGTCCATGAGAATCATCCCTTACACTTTTTCCATAATCCCTCCAAGTTTGCTCTATTTCTGTGCAGTCCTAGAAAATACTATTAGAAATGAACACGTGAGAATTAGATTACATCTCACTTTGAATCTCTTACAGACATTCTGCCTTACAATATTATGAAGGAAATATGTAGACTGAAACGACCAGTCCATTATGTGTGTACTGGTTGAGATAATCCCTACTTTTGATACCGTAAAAGTGGTAAAACCTCTCTAAGCAGGTGGTTTTCTCGCCTTGTTGTGAATCTGAGAGTAAGGAATAGGAAGAAAATATTCATCGCCCCAGTCAGAATTTTCATATTGTGGAAGGAACTCACATATTTCAGATTATTTGAAAGTCAATTGGAAGTTGCTGACTCTACAGGCAGAGTACTTAGCTCTCTTAAGAAGTGCAAAGAGGTTTTTGTTTACTGAGCCTCCCCACTCTTAGCACTTGGAAACTTACAGAACAAAAGGGCATTGTAAAGGCAAAGATCAGGAGGCCGTATTCATTCATGCACTTTTTCCTTTTGTAACTGAGACACCAGCCTTCATGTAGATTTTATATATGAGAAAGATTAATTTAATAATGGGTTTTTAGTATATCTGCACTGAACTATAAAACAGAACTCATTACTGATATCATTTGTTCAGGCTGGTAACAAATAGCAAAAACAAAGGAACGGGAAAAAGGGACAATGTGGGAAAAGTCTGTCCAAGCAGATATTCAGAAGTCACAAGTTCATATTTAAAGGATTAATATGTGTATTCGTTTATATATTATAGCATTAAGATTGACCATGTTTTCAATGAAAGAAAAAATACAAAGAGTATGTCTATATTCACTCACTCCACTACATAAATTATATTTTCTTAACAATTAATGTTCACTACTCAAAGCCTAGACCAAAACTCAAAACTCATCTGTTCTGTAAAAGCTCGATTGAATGACACTTTGACAATTTCTTCAAATATGACATAAATTCCTAAGTATGGAGGACTTCCTAGTGTGTAGTTCACAATAATCTCAAGGATTTTTCTGCCTGCCATATCTGAGAGCGGTTTAAAATTGCCTGTTCCTGTTAGATGTTTATCTGTACCATATCCATGAGCTGAATTCACCGCAACAAAAGAAAAAAGATAACCTATCATCATTCTTCCAGGTCACTATACTGGGGCAGAGACCTCCCCTGTGACTTCTGTGCCCAAATCAACTTACTGAATCAATCATTCTTTGAAGACAATGAAGGAGCTTTCTCTGAGGAAGAAGCCACAAACCTCAAACAAGTTACTCGTGGGTGGACCCTGGGAAACAGGTTATGAAGTTATATTTATATCTACCTACATTTCAACTCTAGTTTCTGTTGACAAGTCTAAAATGGTTTACAATACATATTGATAAGTATGGGTCAAATGTTAAAGGCTGCTAAAACTGAAGACTGCTAATATCCTTGATAAGCATTTCAAGCTATTTTAGGAATAGTCGGAAGTTTTGGAAAAGTAGGCAAATGTTGTAAAAGTCTCTGTAATTTATTGCAAACAAGAAGTGGGGAAGATCACCTGATGTAATGCAGAGAAGCCTAGAAAATAAGGTAGGGCTGCTTTTGATTACTAAGGTAAAGAGAAGCTCTGAGATCATGCCTTCTGCAAGACCTGCAACAGGCCTTTTGCTTCAGTTATTATGCTAATCTCTTTTTCCTGATTCTTACGTTATCTATGATAGGCTATAAAATCTTCTTTAATCATTGTTTTCAATGTGCTAAAAATACATACAATTAAGGGATATAAACGGCTCCAAAATCTGTGACGTAAATATTTGGTCTGATATTTCCTGATTTGCCTAAATAACATTAACAAGCGTATTCCTATAAAAGGACTCTGGTTACAAGTATTTATGTTAGAGATGAGCTAATACCCTTCTCAATCCTTGTAGAAAGAAGTTCACCGAATGCCAAATATTTCAGACTTCCTTTGAAATTATATTCCTCCACTATGTTATAGTTAAGCTTTTCACTGCACAAAATATATTGCCTGGAGAACATGTCAATTAGTCCTCTACCTAAGAAATTATTGGTGTGCTTTAAATACTCTGAGACAATAATTTCATTGCAGGAAAAAAAGAAAGAAAATTTTAGACAATATCCACAAGCTTAGATCAGATGGGGTTTCTGCTTCTTCACCACAAATAACACAGATGTGTTATTAGGCTGCCACTTAGGCATGGATTCTTGCTGATGTTCGACATCCAAGAGTTTTGAGTCTCTCTACTGAAAATGAAAAGACATATCCAAGAAAAAGATTAAGTAACAGATTTCATGGCTGAATGCACAGTTACAAGTGCTTGTTTTATCTAGAAACAGGTTAGCATCTTAGGCTCAGATTCACAATAAACTCTGTTAAGAAGTAACCAGTTGAAACCGGGATGTTTGTGTCATCTCTGTCTTCCAGATAGAAAGTCATGCCTCAGTTTGTACAGAGATCAACATGAACCTGAGTTTTACATTCTGAAACACTTTACTGGCCTTAGATTCTGTGTTCTTCCATTTAAGTTGAGAGACTTTACCCACTGAATGAATGGCAAATATTCATATGAAATTACATTGCCTGAGGTATACACCATGAATGTGCATTTCCCCTTTCTATTAGAGAGGAAAAAACTGATGCCCAATTTTATTTTTTCTTTTGAAATGATATGGAGTAAGAGCAAGACTATAGAATTTGATTGGATATTTCTCTTTGTCCTTTACAAATAGAGTGACTGAGAAACCAAGAACACCAGATTCTTGGGTCTATGAGGAGAGCAAGCAAGGTGTATCCTGATATCAGGCATTACCAGAAGTAAGGTTAGTTTTATCTAACTTAAGGCATCCGTGATACAGATACCTACTGCAGAGATTCTCTAAATGCAAAGAGAGAAATTCACAGGTGTGATTTACCTGTCCTGCTTTAGGCAGCATTGTAGATATCTCCATTTGATCTCATCAATCCCACCCATTTCCTAACAAAGATGCAGGAAAGACACCAAAATAAGGTCTCTAAAGATGTGATACTTCACTGCTTTTGAAAGAAGCATACTAATATATTGTGATAGATTTAACTTTAAGCACTTTTACAGGAATTGCTTTATCATTAATGTTTCATTAGTTTTCCATATGCAGCACATATAGAGAGTGAACAGATATTAAATGCAGCCACTGAAAAGATGGTGAAACATAATCAGGTACAAAACCGTGGATGTAGGCATGATAATGTCAGTGTAAGAAACATCTTGTAGGATAAAATGTTAGTAAAAACTTCTAATCATAGTTCACCTCTGATAAATACACCTTTACTGAAAATGATGCTGTTATGGCAATCTTTCCATGTATGAGATTGTGGTAGAAGTTGCAGGTCCAAAAGAATACCTATAAGTAGCATAAATTAGACAGTTTTGTATTTTTCAGGTGGAGCAGAAGAATTCAGATATTTCTGAAACCATGAAATAAATATATATATGTGAGTATATAGTATTGCACACTGGCAAGATCATTTGGATTCTTTCCTTTCTCTGGGTAATGAAACTTGAAGAAATGCTCAGAGAAGAAGAACACTATAAAGAGCTTTCTGTCTATGTCAATATCAGTGTCAAGATTAAAAATGATGTTTTAGTTATATATATAATGATAATTATAAAACATGACACGTTAACTATATGGAACACTCAACAATTTTAGCCATGGAAAATACATTAACTGAAAATTAAAAGTTTCAGATAATTTGATTGACTGAATTATTATCTTTTTTTATAGTAAAACTTTATAGTAACAGCATTATTTCACATGAGTAAAGCTGTAAGAAAGGATTCCCCATAGAAATTACACAATTCAGAATCTTTTCATTCTTCTAGTATCAGTAAAGCTCTAATTCAAAAAGGAAAGCAGAGGAAGAATGAACCTGTTCAAGCAGCTTTTGTAGTTGTGACAGAATCTCCAGGAAACCTCCAAGGGACTTTGCTTTTCTTTTTAACTTTACATTACAGACATTTAGATAATTGAGCTACAGCACAAAACTCCAATGTAGATATTTATGTTAAATAAATTATTATGTTATTTTCTTTTTCTATTGTAAAATTACATCCGTATTTGTTGTTTGCTAATTCTGTATTATTTTTTGCATCTTTTTACCTAGGATAAACTATGACATGTAGAGGCAAGTGTATTTTATAACTAGGAAAAAGAGTAGCTTCCTTTTGGAAAGAACTTGTGTAAACACATGTAAGAAAGCTATTGTCTTGTCTATAATAACAGCCTTCCAAAAAAGTGATGACAGGCTGCTGATGATTTAGTCACTATTTATCTGTGATAATAGCTCAAGTACTTCTGGCTTGCATGTCTATGAATAGTACATTTGAAAAGGAATCCATCTAGTTACAGTTGTTTCTTCATGCTATTGAAGTGACATCTTTGCATGTGCTGTCACTTTCTTTTGATGTGATGTTAAACGTTGGCATACTTGCCCAGTCATGTCTTAACTACACTTCAATAACAAGTTTTGCATCTTAGTTAAGTCTTGACCTTGAAGTGCAGCTGGGTGTTCTACTAACTGGAAATGTGGGAAATCGTGGAGCAATATTGCAGAACAGAAGTGTGGGTGTTTGAGACGTAGCAGGTGTTTCCTTTGGATGTGCCAATTTCCTACATAAGAAACAGAATTCTATCTAACAGCAGAACTCCTCATACAGCTCTTTCACTTCTAACTACGGCACAGCACCAAGTCCAATGCTTAAAAATGAAACATGAATATATATATTATATATATATATATATATATACATGTTCTTTTAAAGAGGAGGTATTATTACATGCCAGTATAATCCAGAGAATGAGCAAACAAAGAATGTCTCCGTTATGGAATTATCTTCTTAGATTCAAGCTTTGCCAGAGGCAGAACGTAGCACCTTTTCTACAACAGCTGAAGAAAACAAATCTCATAGAGCTTCAGATATAGCTTCAGATATAAAATTAGAATGGAACAGTCAGTAATTACTACAAGCAGTGTTTTCAGTACTGTTAAGGGGCAAACAATCTGAAGGAATAGGCTATGTGACAGAACAACAAACTACATTACTTTTTTCCAATCAGAATCTGAATTTTATAGCTAGAATTTGTTTAGCGCTCATGAAAATTACCAAGATGAGTGTCTGGGCAAATTACATCCTCCAAATAGTAAGCAGTAATGGAAGAAGGAGCAGAAGATTTCATACATGATCTTCTATCAGTGTGTTTGTATCCTGAAAAGAGAAATAAATGACATCAGATCTTTGCTAAATCTTCCTCAGGAGATCTTTTTAACAAGTTATTTTGCTAAATCTTCAACTTAGATGGGGTGAACAAATGTGCCACATATTAACAACAGTGACACCAGCTTTTATGGTCAATAATGAACGTGTTCTTAAAAATATATATTTTAAGAAATGTTACTCAGTTTGTAATAATACAGAAAAACCAGCAGACAATGCTCGCTTGGACAGAATGGTGACTTCAATTTAATGATATAGGAACATCTTGAGTATTTAATTCAGAGGAATTTGAACTTGGAAAAGAGAACTGGGAAAATGTTGAAGCTTGTGGGTTACGATGAAGGTATTTTAATAAAGGAGAAAATGAAGGGAAAATAAGAAGAATAAGAATATGCAGAACAAGTGATGTATGACACAACTGCTCACCATCTGGTGACTGATGCCCAGCCAGTGCAGTACCCCCTGGCCAACTCCCTCAGGCTTATAGCTGAGCATGACAGCAAATGCTATGGGATTTCCATTTGGCCTCATTACCCTCACTGCTCTGTGAAACTACCTGTAAGGTTACAGCAAGAATGGTATCAGTCACTTTTATCAGGTGACAAGTGACAGAATGCAGGCAAATGATCTCAAATTATGCCAGGGGAGGATTAGACTGGACATTAGGAAGAATATATTCATGGAGAGGGTGATCAAGCACTGCAATGGAACACCCAGGAAAGTGGTGGAGTCACCATCCCTGGAGGTAGTGAAGAGGTCTGTGGATGTGTTGTGTAAAGGGACACAGTCCAGTGATGGGACTCAGCAGGTCTTTTAAAATAAAAAAATACCGAAAATTGCAATTTTCAGTGCACAAAATTAAATTAGATTCTTTTATCAAATAAAATCATGGCATTTTCTTTACAATTTTATGAGGTATATAGCCTACTCTCAGATTAATCTTGTTTGTCCAAAGATTTATTTTGCCACAACATGACATCTTTCATCTTGAATGTATTCTCATTTCTAAATTATTTCATCAAACAATAGAGTTGAAGGGTAAACTTTAACAGTGACTTACAATGATCTTATAAGACACAGGGCAATTCTGACTGAGGAAATTTCTGGTGAAGGATTAAATACGTCCCCATCTCTAAATGCATGTGTTCAAATACTAGGGTCATAATTTTCTATTAAAATAAATATTTTAAATGTGATATTGGGCAATACTTAGCGTATTTGTGAAGTATCAAACACTGAAAACACCAGGGAACTGGATTTTAGAATGTTCTTCACTGCCTCCTGCTTGCTAAATAAGCAAGAAAATGCTTGACCTCACATTGCTTCAGGGATTAGAGACTCAATGTGTAGCCTGCAACCTGGTCATGCAGAAATACCCACAATCCGAGCAAGATTATTAGAGTACTGCTTGGGGGAAAATTCCCCAGTCAATAATAAGGAGCCTCAACAAAGAAGTTTCTTCTCCTCTTCTGTCTCCAATTGCACAGAGCATGACCATGAATAACAGCTTTATCAATCTCATAATATTTTTCAGACAAAGCTTCTTTACTTTGAGCAATACTGAATCTTAATGGCATGGTAAGCTGATTAGCATACCTGAAACATGAAAACATTTTGTAAAATACTTCTATATTCTTGAAGTATTTCACTAGAATGAGGCACAACTATTCTAATACTGGCAATTTTGTTCAAACCTAAAAACAATAGACAAATGCAACACAGGTTTTGTGTGTGATAAGAATTATGTAATTGACAACTGGCATAAACGGGTGGATAACAAGTAGATCGATAATTTAATCCAGTCACACAAGAATAGAAAATCCTTATAAGGGTACTGCATGAAAACCCTTCCTCAGGAAAGTTCTTCTGAAACCTGTACAGCTCAGTAATGACATTTAAAAAGTAATAAAAATATCTACCTGTCATTTGAAATGCTATAATTCAATGCAAATACATACATAAATAAATAGATGTATAAATTAAATGTTACAACAATCAAAATTATCCCACAGAATCTATTTTTAAGACCACATTCAAAACAGTTATATATAATAAACTCCATAGACCTGAGATTATCTGTGTTATAGAAGGATAAAGACTGACATTTCTTCACATTCAAGGATTCTATTCCAAATGAATCTTTAAACCAGTAAGCTAGTTTTTTTCTGGAAATTTCAACCTCATATATCTAATTGCCTCTTTCTTTAACTTCCTTTGTATATCAGATGTAAAACAGGGCGGGTTTTTTTTGTTTTTTGGGTTTTTTTTTAGAACAGTTTTTAAAAGCAATGAAAATGTTTTTTTTCTTTCTAGTACATCCCAGTCACTTCAGCATATGTAAAAGAATACTAATATGTAGCAAAAAAAAAATGAATATCTACTTCTATGCCTTCTTTTTTCTTCTAGTTGTAGTTATTCGGCACAACCACCTCTAGTATCAACTTCTTTCATCGAGCTAAAAGGAAAGAAGGAAAGACTTAGTTTACAAAGCTGCTGTTGTTGGCACTAATATTTTAACAGTCAAACATGAGTGAACAATATATAGATATATTTGAATATATATATTCGAAATACTTCTGTATATACTTAGTTCTGTATTACTTACTTCTGTATATACTTGTATACAGAGTATATACTTTTGTATATACTCTGTGAGTTGTAGTTGTCAGAATGAATAAGTAAATGGACGCCTCACAAATCAGTTACTCAAAGTTGGACCAAAAAATTCTTTGGATGTAAGACAAAAGCATCACCAGGCAAAGCCTGAGTAGGGGTGAGTTGATATTGTCCTGCACAACAAATTAATAATAATAATTTTTAAAAAATCAGAGAAGGTTGTTTGCCTTATTTTTTTCATTCAGATTGTTAGTAGAAGTTATTGCTTTTTGAATAGAAATGAATCTGGAACTGTGTCTTGAAAAGCATGGTAGATGTCCAATGGCTGAATGGTAAAATGTGATAGGACAAAGTTGTAGAAAAGCTACAGAAAAAGATAATTTCCACATTTGCCACTGATGACTTAATAACATGTTTCCATCTCTAATGAATTCTATGGCTTCTTTATTTACAGAGAATGCCAGACTTGAATCTTTTCACTAGGAATGACTAGACAATTCATAATTACTGACTGCACATTACACTGTACACATTCTTTGCAGCCTGGTCCTTTATTGTTCATTCTCCGTTAGTGCCAAAAAAATGTATGGCATTGTAATTGAATCTATACATATAAATGATCTTTCAGACCCTATTTCACTTATATGCATCTGAAGGAAAGCAGGGTCTTTCAGTGGCTGTTTTTGCATCAATGATGTTTCTTTGATTTCCCTGCACATAGAAACTTTTAAGTATGCATAAATGTCATCTAATACTAGCCTAAGTCTTAAAAAATAAAACAGAACAAAACAAAAAGGAAACCCTTGTATTGTCAAATATAAATAAGAAATTCAGAAATAGCTGCAATATATAACTGGATTTTGTACTTTCTACAGAAAAGTTACATCTGGAGAGGCACAACACCAATGGCTGCAAAGTCTGTCCTGTTCTCAGAGAAGCTTTCAGCAGAATAAATTAGGAAGCAGCAGTAAGCTCTCTGTAGGGTAATGGTTGATCTTTGACCGTGCTGACAGCCAGAGCCCTTACAGTCTTGTTCAACAACAGGTCAGATTGGGCTTTAATTACTGTTCTGTGAACAGTGCACAATTAAACACATACAGCACAGAAACTGGTATGGGGCAGAAGAGAAAAGAGATGTCAAAGAGTCACGAGACAAACTCGTTTCAATATTCAGTTCTAAAGACAGTGAGCTTTATATGTAAAATAAAACTTGAGAAAGTTGCCTAACAGGCACTGCTTTGAAAAATCAATATTTAATATCTGATTTCTTATCCAAAGCTTGGAGTGTACCTAGGACAAAATCTACACTAAAGATGTCTGCATCAAACTGTCAGGATTCGCTTGTTGCCTACATCATCTTCACTGATTTGCTTACTTAAAAGATGGCCACTGAAAAACTTGCAGATAAATTCAAATTAGCTAAAGGCACAACGGACTCCACTCATGTGAACTAAATTCTTTTTGTGGATATTCATATTTAGATGTGAAATGGCCTTGTTTCCTTGTAATTTAATACTCAACTTTATTAAATGTTAGGGTCTGGGGAAGCCTATCATCTCTTGTACAATGTTACTCTAAAATGTAATGCATTCTACTTTCTTCAGGTCTTTCATACTTGCCTAATCTTTAAACTGAGGTTTCTGATAGTTTGGTAACAGTTGTCCAGCAGAGTAGTAAGCAGTTTCTAAGCTAGTAGTGAGAAAAGGGACAGAAGTTGCAATTCTGTTTGCATAAGTAATACCTTACAACCTGTAGGCACAACTACCTAAAGCACATTTGCCTATTCAAAAAGCAGTGACAAATCCAAGCACACTTAGAATCAAAGAACAGAATCATGGAATCAGAGAATCAGAGAATGGCCTGGGTTGAAAAGGATCACAGTGATCATCTAGTTTCAACCCACTACCATAGGCATGGTCACCAACCACTAGACCAGGCTGCCCAGAGCCACTTGATATCTTAAGCTTCTCTAAAGCAAACTATAAAGGCCAGAAAACTGTAAAACCAAAATAGCTCAATGAATTGCCGCCACAGGCTAAGGTAAGTGATGGACTGAAGCTGGTGTTTCTTTTAGTAAGCAGAGACCAAATCATTGTGCCATAACTCCTTTTAAATGCAAGAGGTTTCTTCCCAGAATAAAGAAAAGTACTGTATGACAACCCAAATTCACCAAGTTCTGCTTTGTAGGTGTTAAGGATTAGAATCAGACTTCTTTTAGATTTAAAACAGCATGCAACCATTCACCTCTAGCCAGCTTCAAGGAGTCAAGGACTAAATCATGTCCCTTCCTGCCACATCTAAACATTTCTTAAACACCTCCAGGGACAGTGACTCCACCACTTCCCTGGGTGGCCCGATTCAGTGCCTGACTACTCTTTTAGAGAATAAATTATTTCTGATATCCAACATGAACGTCCCTTGGTGCAACTTGAGGCCATTCCCCCTAGTCCTATTGCTAGTCCTATTGCTTGGAGAAGAGGCTGAATCTGACCTTGCCACAACCTCCCTTCACAGAGCTATAGAGAGCAAAAATTTTCCTATCCTGATGAGCTTCCTCTTCCCCAGATCAGATAATCCCAGTTCCTTCATTAGACTTGTGCTTCGGACCACTCACCAGCTTTGTTGACCTACTCTGGACGCACTCCAGGGCCTCAATGGCTTTCCTGTAGTGAGAAGTTGAAAACTGACCACAGTACTCAGGCATGGCCTCAAAAGAGCTGAGTACAGGGGGACAATCACATCCCTGCTCCTGCTGGCCCCACTATTCCTGATACAAGTCAGGATGCCACTGTTCTTCTTGGCCACATGGGCATACTACTGCTCCACATTCTGCCAAGCATCGACCAACCCAGGTCTATTTCTTTCATGCAGTCTTCCAGCCTGTAGGACTTACCTCTCACGAACCCATGCTGGCTGGGCTTGATCCCTTGGTTGTCCCGCACATGCCATGTGATCTCACTCAGGATCATTTTCTCTATAACCTTTCCGGGTGCCAAAATCAGGCTGTCAGGCCTGTAGTTCCCCAGATCCATTTCCAACTTTTCTTGTAGATACAAATCACATTGGCAAGCCTCCAGTCTTCTGAGACCTTTCCGGCTGTCCAAAAACACTGACGGATGGTAGAAAGCGGCTTTGCAATCACATGTGCCAACTCCCCCAGTACTCTTGGGTGGATCCTATCTGTCCCCATGGACTCTGTGATGTAAAAGTCAAACACTCTTTAGATCCCAGCTTAAACCCTTAGAATTTTATGATCTGTTGCATTCTTTAAGTCTAGATATTTTTTCATTGTTGCCAAATTATTTCAAGAGAATAAGCAATCCTTCCTTAATGCATGTCAGTTTCGTAGATACAAAATAATAGCACAGCAGGAAAAGTTGTTGTTCATGTTAAGCACATAATAAACTCATTTTTCATCCCAAACCAATTCACATTCTGAAAATCATGTTTGTCATAGGATTTTATCAGGGTAACATGAAATATTATATCACCAAGATAAGCTATTTGAGTCTCTTGATTCAGCGAAAGGATTATTCAACTTTATCTCTTCATGAAATCATTATACATTTAATCCAATTTAACATCATGCAGTGTCTTGGCATTGTTCTAGCATGCTGAGAACCACAAATATTCAGGCTGGCAGAAGAATAGGGTGCTAATTCATAGCTTCACAGTTCCCATTCATTTTATTTAAATCATTTAAATCAATTCTCCTGGCTTCAGGCATTTTTTAAGAGACTAAAAGAATAATCTCTTGAAAGAAAGTAGAAATTTGGCATGCTTTTTATATTCATTATCTTTACACACCTGAAGTTCTCTCAAAAGAAGGAAATGGAAGGAAACCAAGAAAGAAAGACAGCCTTTCACCAGTAAAGAACTGAAAGCCAGAAAGTTGATAAACTGCACTACAATACCACCCTGTAGCTTCTGTCTTGACTCTGACTGCCATTTGATAATGTTGTTAAAATAATGTTCAGGAAGCACTTTTAGCCTACTCCCACTAAATGTTATACAGATCTATGTATGTCCCTACAGTAAGGAATTCTGGATAACCGTAAGGCATATAAACATATTTCATTTTGTTTTAATATTCTGCATTATATTCAGCAATAAAATAATGACAGAATTACACAGAATCACAGAATGACCCAGGTTGGAAGGGACCTCAAGAATCATGAAGCTCCAACCCCCCTGCCTGGCAGGGCCACCAAACTTCCACGTTTACTGGATCAGGTTGCCCAGGGCCCCATCCAACCTGACCTTGAACTACTCCAGGGACAGGGCATCCACAAAATCTCTGGGCAGCCTGTTCCAGCACCTCGCCACTCTCATAGTAAAGAACTTCCCCCTGACATCCAACCTAAATCTTCCCTCTTTCAACTTAAAACCGTTTCCCCTTGTCCTGCTATTATCAGCCCTTTCGAAGAGTTTACTCCCCTCCTGGTTATAGGTTCCCTTCAGGTATTGAAAGGCTGCAATGAGGTCACCCCGCAGCCGCCTTTTCTCCTGGATGAACAAGCCCTGCTCCCTCAGCCTGTCTTCATAGGGGAGGTGCTCCAGCCCCCCGATCATCTTTGTGGTGCCCCTCTGGACCCTTCCCAACAGCTCTATCTTTCTTATACCAAGGGCTCCATACCTGGACACAGTACTCCAGATGGGGCCTCACAAGAGCAGAGTAGAGAGAGACAATCACTTCTCTGTCCCTGCTGGCCACCCCTCACCTGATGGAGCCCAGGATACCATTTGTTTTCTGAGCTGCAAGAGCACGCTGCTGGCTAATGTTAAGTTTCTCATCCATCAGGACGCCCCTGTCCTTTTCTGCTGAGCTGTTCTCAAGGACTACTCCTCCCAGTCTGTACAGGTGAATTAACAGCAGGAATCATACATGGCACAGCTAAGGAACAAGGTTAGTGAACCAGACCAGCAGTGATCAGACATAATCAGTGTTATTTAAGAGATCAGAGAATACAGGAAGGAAGGATTAAAAAAAAATAATAATTAAAAAAAAATGATAACAACCTTCTGTTCTTTTTTGCACATCAGCTGAATGAAAAATGAGATTGTCTACACTTTGTCACAGACATCTGTTTTTTGACCTGATTGTAAATGGGAAAATCCTGTCTCATACTCAGGTCAAGATACTTGTTATTAATTTCAGTGGAACCAGGTTCCTGAATGTCTACCTTACACATCATCATGTCTGAAATAGATCTGGATTTTCCATTACATTTACAATGTCTTAATTTGTGTTAAATTTTATATGAACTTTAGGGTCTCGTGATCACCCACATAAACAAGGAGCACGTAAGATTTTCTGTATTTTCTGTGTGTTTTTTATTCTGTTTTGAAAGGTTTTCTTTTAGCAGAGAGAATATATTTTCAGAAATCAGGAGAAGCCACATCTGCCAGAAGTTATACAGAATCACAGAATCTGCAATGCACTTTCAAAGAGGAGATTTGGAGAGCAATTACTTATGAAACCACATAAAACAATATAAAGACAGTAAGACTGAGCGATGTGCCTTCATCAGTATTGCACAAAAAATCTTTATAAGAATTATTAAAACTACAATCAACAGCAAAAGGAAAACAAAACTCCTTCAAGAGTGGATTCTTTTGTGGAGGGAGCTGAAGGATATAGAATCATAGAATGGTCTGGGTTGAAAATGATCTTAAAGATCATCTAGTTTCAACACCCCTGCCATGGGAAGGGTCGCCAGCCACCAGACCAGGCTGCTCAGAGCCACATCCAGCCTGGCCTTGAGTGCCTCCAGGGATGGGGCATCCACCACCTCTCTGGGCAACCTGTTCCAGTGCGTTATCACTCTAGAACCTACAGTAGATTCGGTGGAAGGTGGATGAGGACATTTTTTCCTCTTAGTACTAAGCCACCAAACCACAAGGCATATTTAATGAAGTGACATATTCCAGCTTCAATGACAGGCTCATTTGTACCCTATGCCCTGTTCATCAGGACATTCTCCAGCGCTTTAAAGATAAGGATTCAGCACTCTGCTCAGATTAAAACTAGTCAAAGATTCCCTCTTACTATTCAGATTTCTTATCTATTACCCCTTCTTTCAAAAAAAAAAAAAAAAAAGAAAAAAAAAAGGTTCTAGAAATTTAGAACATTTTTAGAATTCAGGTATCTCTATTCCCAATCTTGGATCACAACCTATTTACTTATTTATTTATTTATCGGAGACTTTAAAGGACAAACCTTAAAAGCTTTTGAACAGCTGTCAGTGACTTCTTTAAAGCAATTCAAGATGTAACTCCAAACTCCACTCTGGCAGGGAGGCATGAATGAAAATGGGAATGTAAAGGGTTGAGTAGACTTTGTAAACTTCTGACTGGTAGTGATGGCTATTAGGGACCAGCATACTCAAGCCATATTTAGGCCTACTAGATACCATCTCGTTGTTACGCATACAGATCTTTTTCCTGTAAAATATCTGACTTCTGAATATCCATACTTTTAAAAGTATGTATAGCGCTTCAGAGCTGTCCCAAACCCAACAGCAGCGACTGTAACCGAGGTACAGAGGAGTTTCGGTCGTTCCTTTACCCACAGAACCCCGACATCACAGAGCAGCCCGGCAGCGGCTGACGTGACAGACATGACTGACGTGACAAACGTGACAGACGTGGCGCGGGCGTTGCCTGGGCGCTGCATCCCCGCCTAGAAAAGCCGCAGGGAGGGCGGCCCAGCAGGGACAGAGAGGAGGAGCTGGGGATGCGTGGATTGTGTGGGCAGTTCAAACGCGGAGAAACCGTAAGCCGCTCATTCATGGGGTTACAGAGCGAGAAGGGTTGCTATCACTGTGAAGCGGGGGCGCTTGTTAAGTGCGGGAGCATCTGTTAAGGGCCTGGTAATGGGGTGAAAGTGGTGCCGGCACTATCGGCAGCAGGGCAGGGCTGATCAGTCACATCCCATTAAGACTGCTCGAATAGTGCTGGTGAGTCTGCGGGTTTGCCATGGTGTGGAGTTGTGGAGACCCAGGCTGAGGTCCCAAAACAAGATGCTACTGTGCAGGTCTCTGGCTGTAGTGAGTGCTAGAGCCTGGCCTTCGCAGTACTAGGTGAGGGAAACAGCACTTGTGCAAGATGCGACCAGCTCAATGACTTACTCAGCCTTGTGGCTGACCTGAAGAAAGAGGTGGAGAGGGCATCAGGGAATGTGAGAGGGAGATTGTTGGTGCCAAACCCTATGGGCCCTGAGATCTTGGCAGCCAGCTGAAGCTCCATGTGGAGCACGTCACCCCTTGCCTCCCTGCAGCCAGGTGGTAGAGGGGAACCAGCAGGCAGGCAGTGTTCCTGCTGCAGTGAGCCTCCTGTCCTCTCTTCCCCCTGGCAACAATGGTGATGAATTGGGGGTGTGGAGCAGTGGCAAAAGGTCCCTTCTTGGCTATGCAGGTGCAACAGATTCCCTTGCCTCCCCAGCTGTCCCTGCAGAAGAGGTACAGTGCTCTGCAGGGACAACTGGACAGTGGTGGTGGCAATGATCCTTCCCACTTTGTGGTGTTACCAACGTCTAATCAGTCCTCATTTAGCATTAAAACCTCACTGGCAAAGAAAAAATTATGGGTCACTGTCTTTGATGATTCTCTGCTGAACGGAGCATAAGGGTCAATATGTAGACCAAACCTTCTACAAAGGGAGATCTGTTGCCTCCCAGAAACCTGGGTTAAAGATGTTAGGAAGAAACTTCCTTCCCTAGTTTGGCCCTCAGATTACTATCCCCTGTTGTTGTTTCAGGTAGGCAGTTATAATATAGGAAGAACTTCCCTAAAGACTATTAAAAAGGACTTCAGAGCCTTGAGGTGACAGGTCAAGGGGTTGGGAGTACAAGTTGTGTTCTACTGTATTCCTCCAATTATAGGGAGTGATGAGGGACTAAATATTACGGGCGTCCAGATTAATACGTGGCTCTGAGCCTGGTGTGCCTGACAGGACTTTGGGTTTTTTTGACCTCTGCTCTGTTTGCATGAGACCAGGCCTGCTGGCAACCAATAGGAATAGCTTCTCCCACCAGTGGAAAGTTTTGGCAGTCCTGGCTAACTGGGGGTGTCCCAGCAGACTGGAGACAGGCAAATGTGATGCCCATCTTCAAGAGGGCTGGAAAGATGATCCTGGTAGCTACAGGCCTACCAGTCTCACCTCAGTGTCCGAGCAGCTTATGGAACAGAAATCTCAGGAACCATTATAGACCAGTTAAAGGTCAACAAGGGGATCAGGCGCTGTCTGCATGGGTTTATGAATGGTAGATCCTGCCTGACAGATCTGATTTTATTCTATGACAAGGTGACCTGCTTAGTGGATGAGCGTAAGGCTTATCAGTGTGGTCTACCTGGACTTCAGTAAGGCCTTTGACACTGCCCCCCACAATATCCTTGTGGAGAAGCTGGCTGCCCATGATTTGGATGGGCGTACATCCCTCTGGGTGAAACACTGTCTGTATGGCTGGGCCCAGAAAGCTGTGATCAATGAAGCTGAATCCAGTTGGTGTCTGGTCATGAACAGTGTCCCCCACAGTTTGGTAGTGGGACTGCTAGACTAAATAGACTGCTTCTATTTAACATCTTTATTAATGACCTTGATGAAGGGTTTGAGTGTACCCTCAGGAAGTCTGCAAATGATGCCATGCTGAGAGGGAGTGTTGATCTGCCAGAAGGAAGAAAGGCACTACAGAGGGACTTGGATAGACTGCACTGATGGGCCAAGGTTAATTGTTTGAGTTTCAACAGGGCCAAGTGTCAGGTCCTGCATTTTGGTCACAACCACCTCATGCAACCATACAGGCTTGGGTAGGAGTGGCCTGAAAGCTGCCTGATGGAAAGGGACCTTGGTGTACTGATGGAAAGCCATCTGAATATGAGTCAGCAGTGTGCCCAGGTGGCCAAGAAGGCCAATGGCATCCTGGCTTGTATCAGGAATGGTGTGATGAGCAGGACTAGGGAAGTCATCCTGCCCATTACTCACTATTGAGTTCTGTGTTCAGTTTTGGGCACCTCCATACAGAAAAGGCATGGAGGTACTGGAGCAGGTTCAGAGAAGGGCAGCAAGGCTTGTGAAGGTCTTGGAAAATATGCCCTATGAGGAGAGACTGAAGGAACCCAGGTGTTAAGTCTAGGGAAAAGGAGGCTGAGGGGAGACCTTATATATCTCTTCTAATATCTGAAAGGTACTTACAGCAAGAGCAGGGTTGGTCTCCTCACTGGTGACAGGATGTGGGGAAATGGCCTCAAGTTGTGCCATGGTAAAGCTTAGGTTGGATATCAAGAAACACTTCTTTACAGAAAAAGTTGTTGAGTACGGGAATAGGCTCCTCAGGGAAGTGGCTGAGTCACCATCCCTGGATGGATTTATAAACCTTTTGGATGTGGTGCTCAGGGACATTATTTAGCAGAGGGTTTTTAGAGTTAGGGTAGTATGGTTAGGTTGTGGTTACACTCAGTCATGTTCCAGGTCTTTTCCAACCTGACTGATTCTATGGGAAAGAAAAAATGATAAACTGGAAAAATACATGACAGCACAGCAGAAATACATGTAATTTAGTCAGAACATCATATACCTGTCAAATCTGTACAAAGCTATCCCACAGTGTCCTGCCAACTATCTTCATCTGTGATTTCTGGATCATCTTAAGTGAAAAATGTATTAAATTTAAATTTTAAAGGTTCTTAAATATTTAAATTTGAGGTAGATGTTTAAATCCTTGTGGCTTCTCAGGATCTGTCATTTCATCTCACAGACTTCTGCTGTGGTACCAGTAATTAGCTTCACACTTATTTAAAGTGATTCCCCTTCCTGTGTTTTGACATCTTACATCCCACTACTAAACCTGCCAGTAATATAGGAAAACATGTCAATTCTCCTGTCACTTTTATTCTGTGCTGATGCTATCATGGCATTTCTTCTTCCATAGCCTCTTGGCCAGTGTTCCTTTGCTCTATGGCCTTTACTTGCACTCCTGACTACTGTACTTTCATTCAAGAGATGGCAGTGGAAGAACAAATAGTTTAATAATTATGACTTTTTTTTTAATCAATGCTGCATTTGTAGCAATTAGTGCAGAAAAAGATAGAAATTGAAACATATATCAGTATGTCTGTAGCTGGCATTTTTAACAGTTCCTTCAGCCAGTAAATCATTATAGTTCTTATCACACAACTTGGCAGAAATACTGTGCTGAAACACTGAAGAAAAGGAAAAAAAAAGATAAAATGTAGTAAAATTTTAGTTCATGTAAAAGAAAAAATCAGTGATATTTCTGGACTGTCTTTATTTTCCTCAACTCTTAGTGAATAAGAGCTATAATCTGAAAATCATTCTGGTCATGCCACGATTTACAAAAATAAGGAAAGAAAAAAAGGAAATAAGTGCTTAAGTTAAAGAATTTCCATACGCTATTCTATGTTCTGTAGAGTTCCACAGTTTTTGTAACATACTTTGCACAAAAATCAACAATCCAGATTCTCTCAGTGTTACTGAAAAGCGTAACAATGGTAATAAAAATTCCTGAAGGAGTGTTTTCCATTGTGTGCACTCTGAATGGGAATTGTCAGGACCCAAAACAGCACCAGCTGCACGAGCCAGAAGATCTTCAGGAGGTAATTAACAGCAGAGCTCACAGCTTTGGCTGGCTCAGGGGCAGTGCCACGTGGTGCTGATTAAACTACTTCCAGGACCTGAGCTGCCAGCCTTCTTTTGAACTGTGCTGCCAAGGAGACCTACCAATAATTACAGAACCAAAGCAGAAATCTCTGCGTGATTGTCATGTGACCTAGATACACTCCAAACTGTCAGCAGCATAGAAGTTTCCATTCTGAATGTTGAACTCCAGGGATGTATTAAGTTTCTCACATATTTCAAAATTATGTAGCACCAACGCTCTCAGAACATTTGTTTGCCAATACCTTCCTCATAAAGTAGGCATGGATTTAATATTTTCTCTTCCCATCAATTACTGATATTCTCACATATTCCATAAAGAGTGCATTATTTTTAATTATAGTAGGCGTATTTCATTGCTTGTCATTAATACCCACATATTTTTTTTGGAGGACTTCTGAATTTTGCTCTAGAGTATTTTTCTTCTGCTAGGACACATTATTTCATATTTATTACAAAATGTGACTTTCATATTTACTATATCTTTTCCCTTTCCTAGTAAGTGACTCATAGATCTTCTAGTGATCTTCCTGCTGCTGCTGAATATTGATCAGTTTGAAAAGCATGTAGCTAAATCTAAGAATACTGGCAGTGGAATACTATGACAAATAGTTTTTTTCACACAGAAATCTTAAACTGTGCTTAGGAACACAAGGTTATTCTGTGCTCAGTGAAGATCCAGAGTTGGTGAAGTCTTGCTCATCTGTACACAAGAGCTTTAACCATCTATCCAAGCCCCCTATTCCTCAGGAATCTTTCACTTACTATATAAAATCTCTGAAATATTTTCTATAAAATGCTGTACTTCATGAAGATATTATCACCACAAGATTATAATACAATTAAATAACAAAAATAAAATAATAATATCACATACTATAAAACTCCATCTATTACTTGTAAATTTAGTTATCATCCTGAAGGTACCGTGGTGGTGGTAACTAATCAATATTCTTTGTCTCGTATGTAAAACTGTAAAAACTTTTTAGGTGGTCTTTAAGGAGAAGGTAATGTGTCTCTTCACAGAATCACAGAATGGCTGAGGTTAAAAGACTTGCAGAAGTATTCTGGTCCACCCCACTGTTCAAATGGATCTATCTAAAGCTGCTTGCCCAGGACAGTATTTCAATATCTCAAAGAATGAAGACTCCACAGCCTCTCTGGGCAGCCCACTCCTTTGCGCAGTCACTCACACATTAAAAATTCTTCCCTTAAGTAAAGAAAAAAAAGGCTCTCTTTACTATGCCTTCATGAGAACTTGTCTAGAATACTGTGTCCAGGTATGGGGCCCTCAAGACAAGAAAGTTGTGGAGCTGTTGAAATAGGTCCAGAGGAAGACTATCAGAGGACTGGTGCACATTACCTAGGAAGAAAGTTAGAGGGAGCTGGGCTCATTCAGCCTGGAGAAAAGAGGGCTTTGGGGAGACCTCACTGCATCCTTCTAGTACTTAAAGGGAGCTTATAAACAGGAAAAAGACTGACTTTTTGCATGTGCAGATAGTAGTAGGACAAAGGGGAATGATTTAAAGCTAAAAATAGGAAGATAATTGGATTATGTTATTAGGAGGAAAATTGTTACTCAGAGGGCGATGGGGCACTGGCACAGTTTGCCCAGAGAAACAGTGGATGCCCATCAAGGCCAGTTTGGATGGGTCAGCCTGATCTGGCAGGGGGTTGGAACTAGGTGACCTCTATGGTCCCTTCCAACTCAAACCATTCTATGATTCTATCACAGAATCACAGAATTGTAGGGGTTGGAAGGGACCTCTAGAGATCATCGAGTCCAACCCCCCTGCCAAAGCAGGCTCCATCCACCATGTCACATAGGTAGTCATCCAGGCGGGTCTTAAATATCTCCAGAGAAGGAGACTCCACCAACTCCCTGGGCAGCCTGTTCCAGTGCTCTGTCACCCTCACTGTGAAGAAGTTCTTCCGCACATTCATGCAGAACTTCCTATGCTGTACTTTCATCCCATTACCCCTAGTCCTATCCCCACGCACTACTGAAAAGAGACCAGACTCACCACTATGGCTCCCACACCTCAGGTATTTATAAACCTGGATCAAGTCCCCTCTCAGTCTTCTTTTTTCAAGGCTAAACAGACCCAGTTCCCTAAGTCTCACCTCATAGGGGAGATGCTCCAGGCCCTTCACCATCTTAGTGGCCCTCCGCTGGCCACTATGATGGCTGGCCCCACTGGCCTCCGCTGGCTATGATATCTCTAAACTCAGCTCTGAAAAGTCCTATGTAATAAAATGTTGCCCTGGAATCTGAACAAATGTGAGCATGCTCTTTTGGAAAAAAAACTTCAGAACTGAACTTTGCACATCACAAATCAAAATGAGAAACTATTTGAAAGCTCAAATGCTAGTCAAGACCAAAAAATTCCACACATCATTATTTTAGCAGGAATGATATGCACCAGAAAGATTCTTCTTTAACAGATCATTTAGACAATGAACTTTAGTTGGAGACTCAATATTTATTTGACGAAGGAAAATGTAAAGACAGATAAAAATCTCAAAAGGAGTTGGCCAGGATTTAAGTTTAGATACTCATAAGTGTAGGAAATTATCTCAATATTTTGAAGTGTGGAATAGAATACAGACAATGTAAAGTAAGTCTACAATAGTTCTAGGAGAAACAGGGACAAATAAATGAACCGTCATTTGCTGAATGCAAAATCCAAATAGACTAGAAAGCTCTCTCTAATTTCTTCTGTTTCTTCTTCTGGAAGGGTAATAACTCAGTCAGTTTGTCCAGACAAATGTTTTCATAGACCCAAAATGGAAAAGAGCGAGAAGTTCAATGCATATTGGAAATACAGGATCTTCCCAATATATATTATTATATATGAAACAACTACTCTTTATAATTGAATGAGTTCACTGTGCTTTAAGCAAAGTCAGTGACTCACAAGGGAAAAGTACCACATTGCAGCTCTTAGATTACTTAATTTTGATACAAAGTAAAAACAGTATTTTAGTAGTTTACTCCTTCAATTGTCTCTGTGCAGCATGCTTATGACGTTCATAAATTGTCTTCACCAAGATTTCATAACAAAGCAGGGTTGTTGTGTCTCCGTTTTTAGTCTGGGAAGGTAAGGGAATTATCTGGCTTCTCCTTTGCATTAATTTGCTTGTATTATTCCATAAGCATTGAAGAATCTAGGGACAACTATTCTAACTCTGGTTTCTCGGACTTATTTAAATGAAAAAGACAAATTGCCCACATCAATTTCAGTCTCTTAATGACCACACAACTAATATGACTTTTATTCTTTCTTTCTTTCTTTTTTTTTTTTTTTTTTTTTGTTAATAACTGCAACATTGGTGTGCATCTGGCCTGTGTCTGCATTAGAGAATTCTAAATAATTCATAATGGAGCTAGTACTAACTCTGCTGCAGCAGTAACTAATCTAATGGGGACAGACTCTGCTAACTTCTACTTTTCCTATTATTGTGTCCTTTAGTACATTATGTCAAAAAAAGCACGGTCAGGCTGAGCACCAAACAACTGCAGTAATGTGTATAAGATCAAAATGGTCTTCTTTGTGTGAAATATTATTGCATGGAAATTGAATGTTTACCAGTTTCTTAACTACGTTGAGAGAACTGTCCCTATTTTATTTTATTTTTTAATTAAATAAATCTTAACTGAATTCTTCTTAGCTTACTTTTGCCAGACATAAGACAAATTTTAGGTATGAAGCAAGCTCTCTCTGTCATCAGTAGAGAATATCCATAGGACAATTTATGCTAGTAATCTTGTGCAAATACTTTGAAAATGCCTAACTTTTCCTCTGACTGTAGAAGAAGTCTAGATGACTACTTTAGATTAAGTGCTTAATTTCAGTACAGCTTAAAGCAGCTGAGGTCAGTCATATCCCATATATAATATAATTTCAGCACATAATGCAGATATTATATAGTTCAGTGCAGAAATAGTTTTCTTCTGTGTTTATATGTATATACGCATGGAAGCAATATGGGTGGATGTGTGTTTGAATATGCAAACTTAAATATAGAATCTGTATGTCTTAGGAGCTTCATAAGCTTAAATTAGCACAGATATAATGGAGCACAGAAAAATATATTCCTGGATCTTTTTACACAATAAATAGTTGAAAGCTTTGAAGGTAGAGATCAACAGTACACCAAATAATATTTCCTTTCTGATCTCTCTTTCAGCAGTTTAAAGTTACTTAAACATAATCAGGGCCTTAATCTTGAGACCTGTCACAGTGTAGCATAAAAATAATGCCATGAAGAGTAAGAGAAAGCATGAGATTTTAATCAAGCAACAATGAGATAGTCTTGTTCATGTCTAGTGCACAGTGAAATCATTTATATGGGTTCTTTTTGTTGTTGTTTTGTTTTGTTTTCCTACACATCACAGAATGGCTTGGGTTGGAAGGGACCTCAAGGATCATGAATCTCCAAACCCCCAACACAGGCAGGGCCACCAACCTCCTTATTTAATACTAGACCAGGCTGCCCATGGCCCCATCCAACATGGCCTTGAACACCTCCAGGGACATGCTCCCTAATTGATTTAATCTGTGTATTCAAAAATCTTCTTGCTTAATCTAAACCCAGAGACTCTGTTTTCTTAACATTCACTTACCATTCTTCAGTATATTTTCTACAACAACAAACATGGTGTAAACTGCATAAGGAGGATGCAAAACAAAAGTAAGATGAGAAGACAAAACTACTGCTATTGCAATTTGCAGATTTATCATTAAAATGAGATGTTGGTTGTCATTTTCTTTTTGCCAGATTTTATGTATAGATACATTTGCATAACTCGCACTGATTTCATTAGAATTTATTCTTATGTGCTAGAGAAGCGGGTTTGGCTTAAGGTTTGTAATCATATCACATTAAAAATACTTGTTCTTCAGGTGCAGCCAGAAGTTCAATGAATTAGCGTCACGCAAACCACAATATGTAAATATTTAGGCTCATTACTGTACAAAACATCTCAGAGTGAGCAATGTATTCTGTTACACTACTTGTCTTATCAGGAACAGTATTTCTCGCCAATGTCAAAACAAACCAAACGGGAGAGCTAAAAGCCTATAATGTGGAATGCAGGAAATAATGCATACTGAGAGAAGTCATTGAGAAGCAAGGAAATGAGACACTAAGGGATTCTAATAATCAATCTCTTGTTCTATTCCACCACATGATATCAGAAAGATGATAGGATGTTTTTAACAATATCATTACTTCTTGCTAGTGACACAAATGCTATATGTAATAGAAGAATTCTTTTTCAAAATCCCTTTGACAGTATCTCTATGAGAGAAGACATTCATAGAAGGCGTAATGAGTGCTGTAGGTTCATCTCTATGGTAGCTGAGTGGAATGGCCCAATACTGTCTTCCAGTACTTGAATTGAGCACATAAACAGGAGGGGAAATGACAGTTTACTTGGGTTGATAGTATTAGGACAAGGGGGAATGGTTTTAAACTAAGACAGGGTAGATTTAGGTTAGATATTAGAAGGAAGTTTTTCACTCAGAGGGTGATGACACACTGGAACAGGTTGCCCAAGGAGGTTGTGGATGCCCCATCCCTGGAGGCATTCAAGGCCAGGCTGGATGTGGCTCTGAGCAGCCTGGTCTGGTGGTTGGTGACCCTGCACATAGCAGGGGGTTTGAAACTAGATGATCTTCAAGGTCCTTTTCAACCCGGGCCATTCTATGATTCTGTGATAATTTTTCCCTCTCATTTGTACTATCTAATATGCTCATTAATCTGCACAACTTAAATCAAGCCAAATGACAAACTGCAAACTAAACAGATCAGTTTAATATTCTGAAGTATGGGTACTGATACATTGGAAGAGCACAGATTTGATCTTACATTTCTATTCCGAAAACAAGACAAATGCTTACATGTCTGAGAGGCAAACAGATGTTTGGTCTATTGAAAATAACTATTCTAGACAATTTTTATACTATTGTATACACATGTAACACAATCTAAAACTTAGAATCTTAACTCTTATCTTCTTTCTAGTAAAAATAAATGACTTAAGATTCATGTCTTTAACCAAGAGAATTTAAATTTGGAATCATTTTTAAGCTGAAATATAGCTGCCACTGTGAGTCATCTTTTTTCTCACTTTCACAAGCTAAACACTAAAAAGTTAAATACCACATAATTAATCATCAGAAGGTCAGGTTTTGCACTCACTTGTGCCAGAATGCCTTCATAAAAGGACTAGTGAAAGCAGTGTATTTACGTTAATGATATATTTATATCACTGAGAGATTAATCACATTCAGTGTATTTAAAAAGAGCAGGACACTGATCTAAGCAACATACATTCCCACAGGCATTACCTTCTAACTGAGGCTGTCAAGATTAGATACCCAGAACTTACATGACAGTCCAAATAAATGGCACCTGATGAAAATTCTCCCAAGGTAAATTCAAGACCTATGTAAGTTTAAATCATTGGAGCTTCATTAAATGCTCCAGACAAATCCAGTGCTCAGCCAAGGACAGTATCAAATATTTTTCTGTCAACCTGGAAAATTATATACATTAGTATGAATATAATGAACAGGGCCACTTGGGGTTTGTGTGCTTCAGTGGCATGGGGTCATAGCTTCTGACTGTAACTCTTGATGTGAAATGAGTGTCTATGAAAAGCAGAAAAAAATATATTGTATGTTACAGAATCCATATTCAGAAGATCCAGGCAATTGGTGTCTTACCTAAATTACAGTCCAGTGTAACGACCATTTGGTAGCAGGGAGCTGAGAGTGTGTGGTATACTTCCTGGAGTGTGAATGTATGAGAGACTTTTAGGCTTGAGTATTGCTAAACTGAGAGATTCCTGGGAAATACAAGAGAAGATGTGGCATGGCTGAAGCCAGCTATAGTGCTTACATGTGGAGAATAAGCATGAAGGTCTACTGTGAAGAAGGAATCAAAATAGAGAGGTTATGAATGTAAAGCAAGATGCATTATAACAAATTCAAATATGCCTTGTGTTCTGTGCCTTTTAACACATCGCAAAAGTGTATACCCTAGCAGCTGAAGGGCCTACCAGCAGAAGTGCTCTGACTCATCAGATGCCCTTTGAGGAATAGCCAGAACAAATGCAGATAACTGATAAATGCACAGTGTATGTCATCTACAGATGTTTAGTCAGAACATGCTAGTTTGGAAGAAAGCTGAAAAATGTAGACAATTTCATAGTCAGCCTGACTTAATCATCTACTTCAGAAAACCCACAAAAGAGAAAAGAGGGCAGATGCTGTTCCTCTTGCCTTCCTAAAGAAGTTTTTTCAAGGGGGAAGGAGGGAAGGAGGGGAAGGGAAGAAAAAAAAAGAAGGTTTACTAAACTTTCTGAGGTGTACTTTTCAGAGAAATATATTTGCAGTAAAATTGTTCTGAAAGAGCAACTCCCGCAGGTATCATTGACCTCTGATTATCACTCATCATTCAGATTTAAGGTAGCACTGAAGTAAACAGAAATTCTGCAGTCATTTTGTATGGTGGCAGTCTGCCCTGGAAGATTCTTTCTTATCAGCTCTGTATCTTTCCTCTGTGCCTTACCACAGGAATCAGGAATCATGAAATGAGAAGCTTGCTGAAATAAGTAAGTATAGCAGTAGTTCTACATACTGTAAAGGAAAGGCAACACAAGGAAGGTTCAACTTTCTGGTAGTCCAACTAAAGCTACTCAGATATAACTTGCTGGCTCTTCTTGCCCTTTTCAATATCTAAACTGCATTACAAGATGATAAGAAATACGCTGAATACTCCCACAGTGGTTGCTTCAGGAATGAAATGTAGTTACACAGATGAGAAGAGAGATGGTCTGTCTGAATTCAAGTGAGGGGAAAGGCAGTTCTCCTAGACAGTCTCTCCCTCTCTCAGAACACTGCCGAGATTCATATTCTGAGACCATGATAAACTGTGGGAAAACAATGAATAATTGGCAGTCTCTTACAGTTGCTTCAGAACTCAGAGCTACCATGCAGCTAAGTGACCTCTGGTTCTGCAGGGTCACAAGGAGGTAAATAATAGGAGAAAGGCAGTAAATGAAGCATTATTGTGCAGACTCTGCCTGTACTGTATCAGTTCTGTAGAAAAATAAAGGTTTCCTGTGTTCTGTTCCTCCATGGTCTCAATTGTGTGATTAAGCACAGCACTGTGTGGTGTGAGTTGCTTTGCCCCAGGCTAAGCACTGGGAGGTTCAGGGAAACAAAAAGATTCCCAGAATGAAGTAGTTTACATAATGAAAGCTTGAGTAAACTGCTTTGTATCTGTGGTCTGGGACATATGGAGTGACCAGGGGCAGTCCCATGCCCTTGCCTTACAGCAGGAGGTGAGACAAGGGGAGAAGTGGTCGTGCAGCCTACTTTTCCAAGATTTGTGTGCCTCCTCTGCTCTTCTCTCCAAATTTATTCAGGTCATAAGAGTATATAATCTGCAACACTATCCCTCCAATGCATGAGCACATTTGCTTCAAATCAGTGACTGCATTTCAATATGAAATACACTTCTGGGAGAAGGGAGAAACAAGGTGCATTATGCTAGACAGAATGCAATAGGTATGTAGTCGTTCCAGGGCCTAATCTTGTCCATTTGGACATGGCATTGCAGAATATCTTGTAGTGATATTCCCTGGGAAGTTCTTATCCCTTCTCTAGCAAAATGAAGAGTTAGAAAACTATAGAATTTTAATTATACTCAAAACTTTGAATAAAGCAGATATATGAAATGTAGAATTACAATAAATATTTTACTCCCGAGATTTCTAGACAGTCTCACAGATCATGATTTACAGTGCTTCAGCATTCAATACCCATCACATCATGTTAAAGTCATTTTTACCTAGCAAAAGGATGGTTGGCTTGTCAATCAAACCACGCAGCATGTTCACAAATATGCGACATTTCTGCTGCCTTGAAACAAGAGCTGGGCTTGCTCCTAGAAGCCTTTACTGTTGTCAGTAATCCTCCTACGCATGAATGATACTAACTAAATAATATTATTCATTTCAGATTAAAAAAAAATATGTCAGACTCCAAATTTGAATTTAAGGCAGTGGCTCTTCCAGGTAAGTGAGTCAGAATTGCACGTTATGTTTGCATTTCCTTTGAACATCAAATCAGCTCCACCAAGTTTTTTGCAAGCAAAGATTAATCACTTTCACACCACATTTTAATCTAAGTCATTCATCTAATGCTATTCCTCTAATGATCCAGACATCAATTTATCTTTTACTTTTCTATTACAAATGAAACATCATATGCTTAATGGGAAAAAGGAAATACATAACTTCTAAGAATCAGAAGCAGATTTGAAGTAGTCATAGCTGTGGGCTGTTTGGTTTGTAGCTCAGTAATATTTAACATAAATGTAAATGATGAAATCTCCCAGTTGTCATCTGAAATCCAGGAAGAAAACTCTAACTCCAGTGTGGTGTCAGAAAGCAGCATTCCTTTATTCCTCACAATATGTACTGGGTGACTTGACAAATCAAGTACGCGCACTCAGAGTTCTTCATTTAAACAGTTAGGACATACCTATGCAATGTGTTGGTCCTTCAACTAATATTCTGATCCCTATTGCTAATTCAGCCTATATGAAAGTAATAGAGGATATTTCTCATCAAAAGCTACATGCTACACTTATGGACAGAACTATACTATGGGCAAGCATCATAAATTTAAGTAGCTATTTTGTATCCGGTAGCCCTCTAGGAATAGTTAGCAAAGCATGTACTTGATGTGATGGCAATTCAGTGAACAAGAAAAATGATGGAAACTCTAGAAAGACGTGTGTGTTTACAAGAAAAAAAAAAGGGAGGAAGCTGATGAAAGAACCCACAATAGAGTGTTTGGAAAACATGCAGAATATCTGTTGAATATCTGAGTCTGAAAATGTTTTTCACAACAAGCTTATCTGACACAAGAGAATTAATAATATATTTCATTACATCTGGCTTTCAACAAAGTATCTGAAATACATCAGTGCTGGCTTGGGTGGCCAGTCTGCTTTGGTGGTCACTTATTTTCCCATCAGAGACATTCAAGTTTATCTCGGATTAAAGTTCTACTATAATTAAATTTTATGATCAGTAACAGCAATCCATTTTCATTTAGATTAATGATATATCACTCTGAACATTCTGACAAGACAGAGAAGGTCTTGGAAAACAGGCCAAAAATGCTGTAGATGTTTATGTACATCATACCATTCAGCTGTTTCACAATGAATTGCCCTGGAGATATTTCTATCTGTGTTTTTATAGGAGATTTGAGGTATTTATTTTTGCCTCCAAGAACTGTTGATTAAATAATTCTTTTCAAATGAACTTTAAGTTTACTCAGTTTTCAAGAAGCAATCCAACAATTAACTTTTTAAATGTTGAATCGCATTTTCTTGTAAAATGCCAGATCTGGAGTCTAATAACTGAGGCCTCATTAAGGACAACTATGCTCAAACTAGAGTCTTTGGGCTTGAAGTTGGTTTGATTTTAGTTACTAGTGGAGATGACCACCAGGACAATACATTTACAATGAATAATCCTGGATTTCATCTGGGAACATCTGTCCATGTAAACATCCCTCAACTCAAACAAGACCAGGGGAAAAAGCTAGGTATGCCATCCAGCCAATAATGAGCTGACCAGTATCAAAAATATACCTCTGTTTCTGACAGCATACAGGCATGGGAGGAGATGAGTGACCCAAGTGAATACAGTTGAGCACACAGTCACACCACCTTCTTCTTGCTTTAACTACAGTTATCATGCAGCTGATATCTTTCTTGCTTGCAAGTGCTAATTGTGCCCACACACTACAACTTCAGTTTGGTCCTTCACAGTATGATTTTGTCCTTGTTTCTGTGGTTCCTCTCCTCTGGGAAGTGTTGCAGCCTAACACACTCTCAGATGGAAGATTCGTTTCATGAAGCTGTCAGAATAGCTCTGTATATCTGCAGAGGGTCCAAGTCTTCATGTTTTCTAGGAGAAACCATACAGGTGTCAGACAAAAGCCATACTTCTGAGTATGAAACTCTTAATACACGAATCTATAACTCAGTCAGCAGTGACATTGTCTTGAGGAAAATACTCCATGTGCTGTGAAGAAAAAACGTAATGGGGGAAATTTGACAGCATGAACACCAAGGCTAGCCAGGAGAAACTCTTGCCTGACAAAACATACAAGCACTTCATTTTCTAAATAATTGGTACTTGGTGAAATATTTGTGCACACTTATCATCATGTCAGAGATGTCAGGGCCAATTGAACGTCTGAGGCATTCTACAACTAAGATGACAAAGGCCCTCCACTGTGAAAGCTGTGCTTCAGTGAAACCTTTTATGTCCCATGTCAGACAGACATACTCAAATGTATCTGCTCTGCATGACATTGGTGACATTCTTTTTTGGTAGCAGTGGACTTTCATTTAGGCTGGATCTGTTAAAGTTATTCGAGCAGGAAGGATGTGAACCCCATACTGAGTGCAGTTTAACATGTGCTATACACAGGGCCTTTGCTTAAAAAAGCTTTCAAATATTTCTCATATCTGTGGGTAGCTATTCTATGTGATTGTCATTTTGAGTCCTTTCTGCACTCTTAACATCAGTGCATAATGTGAAGAGGAACACAATTTAAGCAATAATAGAATATACAACTGAGCTGGAATTTGTTTCATATCACCAGGAATTCTATTGCAAGCAAACACCCTCTCTCTTTATCTCCAGTTCATCATTAAAGAAGAGAACACTCCCTCTGGTATGCTCTAATAGCTCCATGCCATGTCAGATATGCAAAGCAATCATAAATCCACTTTAGCTTGTTAGTTTACTGCTGTTTTCTATCACCAGACAAGCACAAAGCAACTGGAATGTGTCAGTGAATCTGGCCCTAAATCACACTTCCTTTTTTTTCTTTTTCAAGTGGTATTTTCAAGCCATGCCAAGTAATAACATTCCAGGGAAGAGAATTACACCATATTCAGTGGCTTTCTAGCATGCAGATAGCTCAGTTCTAAGGAAGCACTGGTTGCATGGCACTCTTCAGGAAAAAGGCAGTTTAACCCCAGCCCTGCTGATGAATTAAATGGAATTTACTAGAGCAGTATGTACAAGTATATTCTTTGTGAAAGAGGTGCAGCAGCAGTCAACAGCTTAACTCATTTATTTGTTTTATTAAAACATTCATAAACATTAATTACATTCTAATTGTAGTGCAGAAAGTTTCTTCCTATCTCCCTTCTATTTGAACTGCGCTACTACATCTTACTGTTGTTTTATCAAGAGGAAAACCAGAAGTATGAGTGACAGTTAGGAAGATAGAACTGTACTACTGGATCTACATTAAAAGTCAGATCAGTACTAGGTTAAAAGACATGCACAGAAGATGCAAAGACAGTAGCTAGTAAACCAAGAAAGACAAGAAATCTTTCTTTAACAAGACATGGAAGCCTATAAAGGTCTCTTTAACACCACATTCCAAAACGACCGTGCTGGTTCCATAGCCAGACTAAATGAAGTGAAAATACATTTGACAAGGATGTTGCTGAAATTTTCTTTCTTTCACTTGTCACTGACCCAAAGAAAACTATGAAATCAGAAGCTAATGAAACATTAGGATGATCTGAATGTTCCTGTAGTCAAGGAATGATTATATAATTGAGGCGGAGATTCTATAAAGGACCCTGTTTGTTTAAAAAAAAAAAAAGAGAGAGAGAGAGAGAGCGAGAGAGATTGAGAAAATTACAGATTTCTTTAATATATATTCTTCTGCACTTATTCCATGGGTGATCTATTTCATAGGCATTCCACAGGGCTATAACTTAGTGGCACATGGCTTCCTAGGGTAAATTAGCGATGCAGAGGTTGGTATATATTAATGGCCTGATTTCACAAAGCCAAAGAATGTGATCCATCTCCTCTGGCTGAACCATCTCCCATCCCGTGGTCTTTTCAAAGGGCAAGAGCCCTGGTTCCCCTAAACATCCTGGTGGTCCTTCATTGGACCATTCTCAAGATTTGCACGATTACTTCTTTGGCATATACAGCTCTGAACAGAAACGTTCCATTTTAAAGTTATTTAATTCAGTATGTATTTGAAATATATATTTATAATCCAGTATATGCAGTTGTTGTTCTCACCGAAACCTTCCTTTACACAATTGAGCTTTGAAGTGCTTCTCTTTAGACTTTCACATCCCAAATGTCTCATATAAAACTGCATAGTATTCAGTCACTCCCTTAGGTCTTTAACCTCTCTCACACTCTCTCCTTTTTTTTTCTTTTTCATGATCACTTTCTTTCCACATCTAATCTCCCTTTATACAGAAAAGGCATCCAAATATATATTTTAGATACTTTCTGAGAGAGCACTTTTAGACTGACAAGACTGTAAAGTCACAGCATTCTCCAAAAGAAAAGCCACTCAGCTTCAGCTTTGTTTTCTCTGGTGGTATGAGGCTAACTTGGAAGAATAATAATAGCAATAATAACTATAGTGAACTCTGAAGCAAAACCTGGCAATCTGTGAGACAATTTGAAATGAAACAAAAGAGAAGAAAACAAAACAAACAAAAACAAAATAACCCTTTTCTGACAGGTACAAAATGTTTCTGTGACTATTTTGAAATAATTACCTCTGCAGTTAGTTAACATTTTAAAAAGAATACTCACTGTAAGCTGACAGTCTAAACCATTTTCTATCATATACTGTGTTACTATTAGATTTCAGAAGATTTCAAATACCTATTAAAACAAGAAGTATTGTATTTCTTATCAAAGTATTATAGTCTTGATTATTACAAAGAAGACACTATTTGACAGCTTTGGATAGGGAGTTCAAATTTAGCTTTAGGGGAAATAGATTTTGGAATTGGCTGGTCAATTTTGTCCTTTGGTTGTTATTAAAATGACCTCTAGTGTAGTAAACAAGTCAGACAATGAGCGAATTGAGGCACCTTATTCATAGAATCATAGAATCATAAAATCACTCGGGTTGGAAAAGACCTCAAAGGTCATCAAGTCCAATTGCAGCCTGACCATAGTAACCGAACTCTAACGACCCTCTGCTAAATCATATCACTGAGCACCACATACAGCTTTGAAACACATCCAGAGACGGTGACTCAACTACCTCCCTGGGCAGCCTTTTCCAGTGTTTAACCACCCTTTCTGTAAAGAAGTGTTTCCTAATGTCCAGCCTAAACTTACCTTGGTGTACCTTGAGGCCATTTCCCCTCATCCTGTCACCTGTCACTATTGAGAAGAGACTTGGCCCTCTCTCACTATAAGCACCTTTCAGATACTGGAAGAGATATATGAGGTCCCCCCTCAGCCTCATTTTCCCCAAACTAAACAGCCCCAGCTCCCTCAGCCTCTCCTCATAGGGCTGATTTTCTAAGACCTTCACAAGCCTCGTTGCCCTTCTCTGGACCTGCTCCAGTACCTCCATGCCCTTTCTGTATGGAGGTGGCCAAAACTGAACACAGTACTTGAGGTGAGGCCTCACCAGTGCTAAGTACAGGGGCAGGATGACTTCCCTAGTCCTGCTCACCACACCATTCCTGATACAAGCCAGGATGTCATTGGCCTTCTTGGCTATTTTGGCACACGGCTGGTTCATATTCAGATGACTGTCCATCAGTACACTAAGGTCCCTTTCCATCAGGCAGCTTTCCAGCCACACCTCCCCAAGCCTGTAAGGTTGCCTGGGGTTGTTGTGACCAAAATGCAAGACCCGACACTTGGCCCTACTGAAACTCATGCCGTTAATCTTCGCCCATCAGTGCAGTCTATCCAGGTTCCTTTGTAGTGCCCTTCTTCCTTCTGGCAGATCAACACTCCCTCCCAACTTGGTGTAGTCTGCAAACTTACTGAGGGTGCACTCAATCCCCTTGTCAAGATCATCAGTGAATATGTTAAACAGAAGCGGTCCCAGCACTGAGCCCTTGGGGACACTGCTCATGACCGGCTACCAACTGGATTCAACTTTATTGACCACAACTCTTTGGGCCTGACCATCCAGCCAGTGCTTCACCCAGCAGGGTGTTTGCCCATCCAGACCATGGGCAGCCAGCTGAAGTCCAGGTAGACCACATCAACAGCCTTACCCTCATCAACCAATTGGGTCACCTTGTCATAGAATGAAATCAAGTTTGTCAGGCAGGATCTACCATTCATGCCCTTCTCGAACACCAAGGTGAGACTGATAGGCCTGTAGCTACCAGGATCATCTTTCCAGCCCTTTTTGAAGATGGGCGTCACATTCGCCAGCCTCCAGTCCACTGGGACTTATTGTTCCATTAGCTCCCTGTGCATTAAAATACCGCTTTCTCAAATGGAAATCTTTCCTTCCATTCTTTTGACTCCTATGTATAAAAACACTTCCACTCACTACAGCGCAATCTTTAAGCCAGAAAGGGAAAATACCCCTATAAGCATGATGATCCTTAGGAGCTAAATGGCCAGAGCAGTCAGAAGAGGCCAAACTTCTTGTTCCTGTTCCTAGTTAGTCAAAGCCAAGAAAAAATTAAACACAGCAAAAGTCCTCATAGCTGGTGCCAAAACATTCTCAATTGCTGCATAAAATGTATCACTATATAGTCATTGGCTGTCCTTTTTAAAAAAAAAGGAAGTACATCCTTAGCATATGTTACACGTGTCTGGAGTATATTGGTTGTATCAGGTTTATCAGGGCAGATAGGCAAATAAATATTCAGATTCAGGACTCCAGCTCTGTCAGGTCAGATGCTCAGCCCTGTTAAAAGCAGAGTAATGCTGGGTGTAGTTGGAAACATGAAAGTAAAAGAGGGAATTTTCTATTACATTTGAGTACTTAAAGTTCTGTGATACCTGAGTCTAGACTAATTTGTATATCAATAATAATCTTGAGTACAATAAGCATTTGGAACAAAAAACTGCTTAGGATTTGCTATGGGAAGATCAAGGCAAAAGTATGTCTCCTGTATTACTGGAGAGAGAAAAGAAGAGAAGAGAAAATCTCAAGGGACCACAATTTAACACATTTTTATGGGGAAAGAAAAGTTGTATGAAATCCTAGAAGTCTCATGAAGAATCCAAGTCAGTTCTGAAAGATTAACTGAGCATATAGTATAACCAGCATTTTAATATATTTTAGCAAATCAAGTCTAGATGTATTTAGGCATGTATGGATCATTTCTAGCATGTTTTTAACACTAAAAATGAATTTGGCATTACTGCTGGTAATAGAAAATGTTATTATGAGTCTATCAGGTAGGAAGCAGTGTGATCTTAGCAGGCAGAGCAAAGATCTTTCAGATGTTCTAAACTTAGCATTTGTTACCATATGACTTTTGCTCAGACATAAAATTTATTAATGCTGAACAGACCCTGAACTATGCACTGAAAAGTATCCTTTAAAGTCTTATCTGTTTATCAGTGGCACAAATATATTTTACCAGGACCAGTATAATATCCATCTCTTCAATTCTGTCCACACAGCCATATAAATTGAGACTAATTCTCATTCAGGCAGTCTGTTCATACTGATGAATTTAACTGAAATGGACTTTGATTTTCTACCATCTCTGTAGCCTTTTACTGAAATACTAATCTCAGAGCACAGGAAAGCCACACAACTGCCATATAATGATAGGATATGCAGAATTGACACAAAGCTGTACCAAAAGATAGATATTCAGACTAGATATTAAGAAAAATTTGTTTATAGTAAAGGTTATCAAACACTGGAACAGACTTCCTGGTGAAATGGTTTATTCCCCACACCTGTCTGTAATCAAGAAGCATTTGGATAATGCCCTCAATAATATACTTTTAATTTTGGTTTAGCTTTGAAGTGGTCATGTAGATGGACTTGATGATCTTTGTAGGTCCCTTTCAGACAAATTATTCTGCCCTCCCATCCTCAGAGGAGAAATCAAGGCTACTATAATCATCTCTGTTCCATCTCAACATTAGAAACTACTTATTTGTTGCAAAAGTAATTGACCACTTGCACAGGTCACCCTGAGAAATCTCTCAGCCTGTAGCTACCTAAAAGCCATCGAGGCATCATCTTGGGCAAACTTCTCCACATGGCCTTGCTTGAGAAGAGGGGCTGGACCAGACAGCCTCCAGAGATCCCTTCCTATATCAGCCATTCTGTGATTTGTGATCTTTGATGCCAACAAATGAAGACTCATAAATTAAGCCTTTCAAAGGAAGGATGATAAGTAACTGGGTAAGTATAATTAAGAAGCTGGGTCAGAACAGAGAATGTAGGTAAGTTCCAAATATTTAGTATGAAAGAACACCTCAAGCTACATCCTATATAGCTTTTAAACTTATCATATTCACCATATGTTTTTCCACAAGCCCTCTAAACTTCAGTCATTTTCTTTTGCTAGCACTGACTACTGACAATGTGGGAAGAGAGCAGAACACAGATCATTGGAACTCCAACATGATAATCCAAAATTAACCATAACAGACATGAAACACCAACAAATGTTTAAATGATTATTTAAAAGTCTCTTGAACTCAATCGATTAAGTCATGTTTCATGACAATCTCATATTATAAGCTTCTCTCAGAAGATTCCTGTCTTTGCCTGGGCCAAAAATATAAGAAAATCATTGGGAATATACTGACAGACACATAAATGATCCACTAGCAAGTAACACCCTGTAACCAAATCAAGGTAACCCAATTTGATTGGTTTGATTTTGGAAAGGGTTTTAGTTCAATTCATTTCAATGATGGGACAAGCTGTTTTTCCTATAATCTCTCTCTCTCTTTTTTTTTTTAATGACATAAACTATTTTTTAAAAGTATTAGGAATTATATTGAAAAATTATCAATCAGTTATGCTAAAGTAGGGAATTATACTTACAAAAGATTCTGTAGGGACTGCACATCCCCTTTATGTTACACTTACACATGGCAGAAGGAATGGCAGAAGAAAGAAATTAAGTGAAAAGAATAAGAAGAGAAAAAATTGAAAAGGGAAAAAAAAAACCACAGAAAGAAGAAAAAAGGAAATTATGATTCAAATTCAAATGCCTAGAATTGTGTTAGGAATTAGGAGCTGATTCGTTGTATCAACAGACAACTCCAACTGTGGCTTTATTGAAGTCACTAGCGCCTTTGCATCAGTTTTTCCACATTTAACAAGAATACTTATCGGCACAGAAGTAATGGTTAAAGTTAGATTATATTTTGTGAGATGAAAATTAATGCTTGGAATCCTAAGCCTTCAAAAGGATGCCCTATTATTAACTAGCTTACTAGAGCTTTAAAGCATAAAACAACATGACAAGATTGTTTCAGTAGATCATAAGCAGCCAATACAAATGTTTTTTCCTCACGTGTAGAAATAAATCATTTGTATAAAATAGAAAATGCCTGCTGTGCTTTTTATGAAAATAACAGTAGCACTTCAGACAATAAAGCCGAGGGTGGGACTACTAACAGTTATAAATACAACATTAACAACGTCATTGTATTTCCCTTGACTTCCACACTTCTATCTCTGGGGAAATAAAGGCCCTGTTACTTACTAACTTGAATTCCTGTCATTGTGCTTTGAGAATCAGTTGCTTGAGATGAAAATGTACAGCATATGCCTAAGGTTATCATATCTGGGGTCATACACAAGCACTGATATAGAGTCAAAAGAATTTTTTTTTTCTTTTTCTTTTTTTTTCTTTTTTCTTTTTTGTTGAAAGGAACACAGGGAGAGAGAACTTAAGTAAAGCGGAATTAAAACAATTAAAGTGATAGCAGAAATGTAGTGGGAAAGTGAAAGATTTCCCATAGTAGTTTTACTAGAAAATAACCATTCTGTACTGTGATAATGATAATTTTATTATTAAGTTTTTGGTCTGTCCAATGTGATGATGTCTCAAGCTTTGCAAAAACATCAATTCCATAATTTCCAGTATCTTTCCCTCCTTCTTGTCACTATACTGTTAAATTGGATTAATGACATCAAAACACACTGTTCTTGAACTATTTAGTGTTCTAATAGATCTATGATTGAAGAGATACCTAAATTAAGAGCATTATTGCTCTAAGCTTCCTTTGTTGTCATTAGGACGGGGAGGTCCTGCAGATTGCCCAAAATATTACTCATCAGAGAGAGATGATCCCAAATCTCTCTCTGTAGATTTTGATATTTCCTACTGAATCTAGGAGTTCTAGGAAAACAAATTCTAAATTCCAGTGACTTTCACTGTATATTTTTCAAACTACTTGCATGGACTGCATGACAATTTCAGATTCAACAGTCAATACCTATTTTCATTGTTATTAATGAAATCCCAGTAAAGGTAGTTCAGGTCATCAAATCCATTGAACTTACTTTTTGTACAGTAATGATTTCTATATTTTCAGACCTTCTGAAACATTTTCATCATCATGATATTCAATACAATTTATCAGAGCACACTGCCTTTTCAAATAAAACAAAACAAAACAAAAACAAAACAAAACCATAATGTGAAATATTCTGTCTCCTTTACTCATTACATATTTATTAAACCTGGATTTTGTCCAGAAAATATATCACTGCTGCTGATTTATTGCTTTTCTTATCAGTGTTTTTAACTAAGATAATTGAAATAATCAAATATATTTATTATTAATGATTCTATCCTGTCTGTCCAGAAGCCCAGTGGGAGACATGTTACTGATTTTCAGAAGAGTAGGACTACATCAAAATTATCTGACTGAATGCCAATAAAAAGTTTGTTTTGGTCTGAGCTTTTGGCTAGTTTCTACCAACAAAAATAGAGATACTGTAAGGAACAGGCAAAAAGCTGTTTTCTGGAAAAATTAATCCTAATTTACTAGTGGTTACTCAGGTTATACACAGCTAATTAGTGAGTTATGGCACAGATACTGAGCTGAGACTGTAATGACAAAAGAGTCTCTGTCACATAATTTGCTTTTGACCAAATATAAAATTTATGTGATAAAATGTGGAAAGATGAGGAATCTTAAGAAGTTCAGCTAACAGGTGTTGGAAGAAAAGCTTATTCTCTTTGTAAATGTATGCTTCCTACCCTAAACATTATTCCTGAACTAAAGCTCAGATAATGGTGTTCATCTCACCTAGTTTGAAATATCTAGAATCTTGACAATTCTGAGCTAGTCACTGTACTCTCAGTAGACTCAACAGGAAGAGAGTAGTAGATAATCCAGAAGTCAAATCTCCTGAGCAGTTTTATGCCCAAATCTGCAGATGCAATTAATCACCTTCAGAGGCACCTGATTTCAATCAAGCAGAGAAATAGAAGCTACTTCAGGTTCAGAACCCTTCACACAGATGTCTAGCTCTGAAATTATTCTCATGTGTAGTACAGCCTCTAACATACATTTTGTAGAGAAGCAAGGAAATCAGGAAAAACAGAGCTCCATTTAGTCAGAATCTGTCCATAGTTGCATAGTCATTGCTGAAGGCCTCATGTGCAACAGGCTCTTTGAGACACAAAACAGAAATGCACAGATATTCTACAGCCAGCCTGTAGCGACCCATTAACTTATTTAGATGGCTCCGCATCTAGATCTAAAAAAGGATAGACTGTTCCTCTTTCCTATTCTACAGCTGTTAGTCTCCTCAGTTGAGTCTGAAACTCTCCTGTTTTTTTCCCAGATGACCCTTTTCTTTCAGCTGCTCATCTCTATGTTGCCTGTGTTATAAGCTGATCCAGACCTGACTGTGAAAGCTCTACCTGCTTATATTTGAGATGAGTGGCTCCCAACTGGATGACATTCCTCCCTAGACAGAAGACAACTCCAGTTTCAACCGTAACCCTGTCTCTGAGGCTTCCCTGGAACATGCAGTTCATACCTGCATCAATAAATAGAATTATCCTTGGACCTGGCATGAGCCAGCTTACTTACAGGCATCTAATGCTCTTCCTTCACACACAAACCAAGGTGGATGTGTCCAGATTTCTTATCGTAACAGTCTGTATCATGTTTTCTCCATAAAGCACCCAGGCATTATTTAGCACAGCAATAGCTAGCACAGACGTAACAATATTGTGGTGCAGGTGTTTGCTAAACAGTTTTACCCATACATTAGTTTATAAGAAAAACATGGAATTACTCCTTGTTTGCCAGATCTTTCTCTTGCAGTACAGTGTTTAGATATATAACTGTTCATGGTACTTAACAGGCTAATGCGCTCTTGAAGCAAATAACCTGCCAAGGGGGAGGGTTGTAAAGCCCTTGTAGATGTCCTCTGACTAACATTCTCAAGATCGTTTTCATCAATTAGCCATTGATATGTAGGAACCATAGCTGTATATGTCTGCAGCTACCATGAAAAAATTAGGGAAGGAACAAATGTATCTGTTACCTACTTTTTGTTCCTGATCCAAGAAATAAACACACCACTTTTCTCTTTGGTCTACTGAGCTTGTTGGGGTTTAAATGTTAAAAGGGGTAGAAGTGTTCCTTAAAATAGCAGCCTAAAGAAAGAATGATGAGAAAGGCAGCAAACTGTCTCTTTTCTTATCAGTGAGGGAAAGCACAGAGATACACTGGCAGACACATTGCTGGTCTGATGTATATCAGTACTAACTAGCCCTAATGATCAACGAGCAGCAGTAAATCTGCACTGCTATACTTCTCAATTCCTAAAGGAGAAATAAATTTATTAGGAATTAAGCTGGTTACATTGGCACTAACAAGTAACTTTTGGCAAATCTGATGTTGCTACAGAGGAATCATACAACAGAGAAAATTGCAATTGCATTCTTAAATATTATAGTATTTTATCTTCCTTGCCCTAATTCTCATGGCTTTTTGCCCTTTGCATCTGGGCTTCTGGCATAACACAACTATGAAAGAAATGTGCATTTCAGTTAAGTGATTTAAAGGAAGGTTTGCATCAATCATAATACACAGGAATCATGTCTGAGGGATGCAACTTGTATTTATCCAGGAAATTCCCACTAAAATAAAGTGTCTTGTTTGCAAGGGCATTCTGTGTCTAAAATAGAGGAAGCAGTGATCCTCATTCACGTCATCAGAATAAGGAGGCAATACATCTGTAGTGAGGACATGGGCTAAAGGGTTATCATTCTCTTATATTTGACTAAAAATACAACTTCGGCACTTTATTTTTAACATAATAGGAGCAAGTTCTTTCTGCTGACAATGAGCAGAAATAGGGGAAATGGCTCAGATATAAAAAAACCTTCTCTGTCATTTCTCCCAAATTAGAATGACCCTTTGGAATCTGCAATATTTACAATTGCTTTTCTTTATTATCACTTAAGTTTAGTGCCTCTAATTCCTACCAAAAATAAAATTAAAAAATCACAGCAGGGACAAGGAAACAAGTGAAATATAACTATTCCACAATTACTGTTCTGACTAGAAACCAAAATTGTAGAAGTGAATATAGACAGAGTTTTCTATGATTTATAGCTATTTCCAAAAACAACTCAGTTGAATTTGCTCAAACTGAGTGCATACTGCAGGTAATATGATGTGATGTAATGATATGAGTTTCTGTTCAGTTTCAATGTACATTTTATATGGTCTCATTCTAAAAGTTAGTTACATATAAATGTCAGACACACCAGAGAAGAGGCACACAAGGCAAAGAGGTAACTTTATTAACTATTTGGTCTACTGTGCTAATTAGTGAGCAGAGAGAGACAAAGGTGAGCTAGAATTGGCTTTGTAAGCCAATTGGCATAATAGAGAATGAGAAATGAGTGGTGGTCAAAACTTGGAATGTTGGGAATGCTATGAGGCAGAAGAATCATGAAAACCACAACTATTTGTCATTTTAGAAGATGTAGACTATTTAAATGGAGAATTTATTCCTTGAGAACAGTGTATCAAGAGTCACTCATTTGGATTGAAGTTAAGCTTGGAGCTACCTCTCTAAGGCTTTGTCACCTAGGTGTAGAGTCCTCAAATCTAAAGCTGAAATTTCAGTAGAGAATTGGAAGAACTTTATTCTGCCTGCTTTATGGTAGAATTACAACCCTTATTCAGTTATGGTGGAGAAAACAATAGCTATGTCTATAAGAAGACACTGGCTTTGTGAAGGACTCTGAGGAGTTTCAAGCCTCTGAAGATAGAAAACGAGCAAAATCAAGATTCCAAAGGTAAAAACTGATATTGTAGAAGAAAGATCAACAAATTTAATTTATGAAGAACAAGTAGATGTACAACAGTAAAGTTTGAAAAACATTTTTTTTTTCCAGAACCTGGAAATATGTGGATCAAGCTGTTAGCCTGCACATATGTGAACATGGAGGTCTCTCTGGTTCTTGTAATAGATTCATGTCATGCTCGGAAACTCTGAGGAAGGAGAACTGGAGAAGAAACGAGAGGACTGCTCTGAGAAGAAACAGTATTCTGTGTCTTTGACTTCCAGGAAAGTTCAAATTCTTCTATGGAAAAAATTCAGTAGATGAGGTCAAGGCTACATTAAGTACATGAGATATCACAGGAAGAGAAATGCCAGAAGCACAGTCTCAATGAAAAAGACAAAAAAGATCAGGAAAAAGTGAAAATATATATATATATATATTAGCTTCAGAGTATAGTTAACAAAAGAAAAGAGCGCACAACCTTGAATACTGTATTCGTACCCAATGCAAACAATGGAAAAATTAAGTTAGAATGGAGAGAGTGCAATATTAGGAAAGCTTATTTGGAAAGATGAATGCCATCTGTAGAATGTCTCCAGTCCAAAAAAACTGTGAGAGGAGTGGTAAGGGGATCATTCCTAATTGATACTGGGGAGAATATGATTATGCTGGCCTGGAAGCTTGAGAAAAAGAGGTAAAGGGACATTTCTCTAGCGAAGAAGAGAGGGAAGGAAGGGCCATGAAGGGAAGGTCACTAAAAGATTATATGTGAAGGTCAAGGATGGGGAGAAAGCTAAAAATAAGTTGGATGAACTTCTCCTTGGAGAAATCAAAATATACTTTGAGTGGGAAGTAACTTGGAAAGTTACTCCTGAAACAAGAATACCTAACTTCCTGGAGAAAAAAAAAAATAAAATAGATTGCCATTAGGAGTAGAGGTCCATTTCAGAGAACAGTGGCTTGATTTGAGAACTAATACATAACCAAGTGAATCTACAGAGATTTACTGTTAAGATTGCAGAGTCAGAAACAAGCAAGGCAATGTTCTGTTAATGGCTGTAAGTGGAATGGGTATAATGGAGCACAAATCTGCAAGCCAGATGGAGAGTTTTGGGCTCCCCCGTTAAAGAGAGATATGGAGCTACTAGATAGAGATCAATAAGGATGATTAAAGGGTTAGAGAATTTTTCATGCGAGGAGAGGCTGAGAGAGCTGGGACAGTTCAGCTGGGGAAGAGGACACTCAGAGGGTAATCTAGACACGTATAAATATCTGCAGAGATGATGCCAGGCCCTTTTCATGCCAGTGCCGGGTCAAGGCAATGGGAACAAACAGGTTGTTTCCTCTGAACACCATGAAACATTTTATTGTGGGGGTATCTGAGCACTGGCATAGATTGCCCAGAGACATGGAGTCTCCACCTTGGAGATGTTTAAAAGCCACCGGGACATGAGCCTGAGCACCCTACTATGGGTGTCCCAGCTTGAGAGGAGGTTGGAAAAGGTGGAAGCAGGAATCCCTCCCAACCTCAGCAATTCTGTAATACTGTGAAATGTTGTCATGATGGTACCAATGGCTATAAAGCTGGTTCATCTGAAGGGCCAGAGATTCCAGGAGATGTCACACAAAGTGAAAAAAATTTAGAACCCAAAATGGATTCTAGAAAAAAAAATAAAGGGAGAAGGGGGAAAGAGGAAAAGGGAAAGGGGAAAGAGGAAGAAAGAAAAGGAAAAGGAAAGGGTGAGGGAAAAGGGCAAGGGCAAAGGAAAGGGAAAGGGAAAAGGAAAGAACAAAAAGAAAGGAGAAAGTGAAAGTAAAAGTGAAAGTGAAAGAGAAAGAGAAAGAGAAAGAGAAAGAGAAAGAGAAAGATGAGAGAGAGAAGAGAGAGAGAGAGAAAGGCAGTTCCAGTGCACCTGGAACTAAATAAATGTATTTTGGGTAGCAACAGGATGATCTCTTTTTATAGAGGACTTCTTGTGAATCAGTGCCTATAGAGGTTATATTAAAGGATTGTTTTAATAGTGGCAGTGCACCCAAGCAGAAGAATCCACTTTGGTCTTTAAGCTCACAGTGTGCTGAAATAGAGAGAAACGCGTGGTGTGAAATGGAAAATTTTGAAGCTAGAATATTGGTAACATCAATAATAAAGTTAGGGTTTGAGACTTCTTACAGTAGCCATCTTCTATAAAACAAAACAAACAAACAAGAAACAACTAACAGGAAAAACAAACAAACAAAAAACATAAAACCCCACACCAGCAACATCTGAAAATAGAATTCTCATTTTCTGGTACAGCACAGGACCTCCTAGCTCTAACCACAAATGTGCGTAAAACAAACATTCAGTTTGAGTCTTTATTACATAAAGGGCAAAGTAGGTCCTACTTTATGACCACATTTTTTTAATGGTGAAGACTACGTATTGTTGCAAAACAAACAATATAACAAAAAAAATATCTGTGATCAATATTGTAAGGACTGGATTTTATGCATCCCTAAGAAGTAATGCATCTGTAGTAACTGCAGAATGTGTATGTAGAATACAAATCCTTCACCAGTACCTTGAAAAGTATAATTGAAGTACCAATCTCAGCAAATATCTGTGCAGATGTGATAAAAGGTGGTTTCAATTCATAACATGATGATCTAGGTCTCCCAGATAGAAAAAGTGTGAACAGCATGGCAGTATTGAGAGATTCCTAAAAAGTATCATGCAGCTTCAGTCTTCATCACTGGGACAGAAGAGACTGCCCTACCCTTCTCTGCATTAAGAGCTAATGAGCTACCCAGCTTTTCCTATGGAAATTCATTGCCAAAATCCAAGACTGAGAAAATGACTAAACAACATTTTTCATCTACAGTTCAATGCTAGTTGAACAACTAGATCTTTTAGGTCTTTTCCAACCTTGGTGATTCTATGATTCTGTGATAGTTTGAAATAAAAGTGAGGAGCTTCTCCAAATGTCTGAACAGTGGAGACAACAACAACAAAAACTAAGAGAAGAGATTTACATTAGATATAAGGAAGAAGTTTTTTACAAAAAGGGCACTTATAATAAGGATTGCCCAGATTGGTGGTTAATGTGCCATCCCTGGAGACATTCAAGACGAGGCTGGATGGTGCCCTGAGCAACCTGATGTAGGTGTCCCTGTTCACTGCAGAGCAGTTGGACTGGATGGTCTTTAAGAGTTCTTTACATGTCAAATGGTTCTATGATTCTATGAATTTACTGTTGCACAATTGTATCTACACAGCTTAAATTCAGTATGTGCTAGTTGACTCATTCTATTATGATGAATGTTCTGTTTGTATGACATAGCCACCCTTGCAGAAACATATGGATGAGTGGAATCATTGCCCTTCTAGTTGAGCACAGCCATTTTGCCCAGAAATGAATTTAATCCAGACTTGAAATGTTTGCCTGGAGTGCTTTCTGTGCAACACCTTAAACAGTGTATGGTCAGTTGCCACCTTGTTTGTATAAACTCACACATTGCTCAGCAACAGAAAAGAAGATTTTAGGGGTTTTTTTTGTTTGTTTGTTTTAGTTTTTTTTCTTGACTAGATTTTACCTATCTTATCTAAGTTTCCTGGGAGAATCTGTTACAGCCTCCTACCAAAATTGGAATTCACATGTAAACGTGGTCACTTTCCTTCTTGAAATATGATGAAAAATATGTGCAGGGTCACCAGCCACCAGACCAGGCTGCCCAGAGCCACATCCAGCCTGGTCCTGAATGCCTCTAGGGATGGGGCATCCACAACCTCTCTAGGCAATCTGTTCCAGTGCGCCATCGCCCTCTGAGCAAAAACCTTCTTCCAAATATCTATTTGCTATGATTTTATTTCACCACTTTGCCTCTTACTACTTCAAGAAAAATTACGCCATTATTTAAGATGAAAACTCTTAAAATAGGTATTTGCACTCAGATTTCATGTTTCATTTGTGATATCTTCTGATATTGCTTTATTATAACTTTTAACAATAAAATAAATAAAGCTCCACCGTTTCCAGGATTAGATGGAACATCAATACACTGCAGGTGACAGCCAGCAACACAATTTATACAAGTTGTTTCGCTTCTAAAAGAAGAGGCAAAGCACAGATATATATCACTCAAAAAAAAAAAAAAAAAAGTGTTGGGAAGGACCTACAAGACCATCTCATCCAACTGTCCTGCCGTCACCACAAGCCACTAAACCATCTCTTGTAGCTCCTCATCCAGATGCCTCTTGAACACTGCCAGGGATGGCAATTCCACCACCTCCCTGGGCAGGTTGTCCCAGTGCCTGACCACCCTCTGAGAGTTTTTCCTTATGTCTAAACTAAATCTCCTCTGGCGCAACTTGCGACCATTTCCTCAGGTCCTGTTTGTTGGCTGGGAGAAGAGGCCAAGCCCCTCTTCATCACAGCCTCCCTTCAGGAAGTTGTAGAGTGCAATGAGGTCTCCCCCGAGCCTCCTCTTCACCAGACTGAACAATCCGAGCTCCCTCAGTCACTCCTCATAAGACTTGTGCTCCAGACCCCTCACCAGTTTTGTTGCCCTTCTCTGGATACGTTTCAGGGCCTCAATGTCTTTCTTGTAGAGAGGGGCCCAAAACTGAACACAATACTCGAGGTGCGGCCTCCCCAGTACTAAGTACAGGGGGATGATTACCTCTCTGCTCCTGCTGGCCACACTATTTCTAAAGCACGTGTATCCATTGAGCACTGGCTATTCTTTCTGTTCTTCCGGAACTTGCCCAGTTAGCAGGCAAATTTCCACTGGGCTCAATAAAAACAAAAGCAGACCTGATGAGGCAGATTTCCAAAGCTACTTAGTTACTGAACAATATAAACAGAAAATGAATTAGATTTGCAGCAATACCAGCAAGCTCATGCTTTTGTTCAGTGAATACAGCATGCATTAAAATATGCATTCCTGAGGTGTATCTCATCATCTTCATAAATGGAATTTCTGATGCCACAATCTTGACCACTTTGCATGATTTATTCTACACACAGTTGCATTATTCGTAAAACCTTTCTTTTGTTGAAAATCATCCTGCTGGTGACTAAAGTTATCCAGTCTAGCTAGTTTATGAGGTTCCAAAACAAAAGTCAGAGCTTTATACTGTGGGGCACCTGCTTTAGCAGGGGGCTGGACTCGACAATCTCATGAGGTCCCTTCCAACCCCTGCGATTCTGTGATCAGCCATTGATGAACATGATACAACAGACTTATAATTAAGAGAGTCATTAGTTACAGTTCATAAACTGTTAGTAGAAAATGAAGTGGAAGTACAGAAAATATTTGAACAAGTGTTAGGGAGCCTGGAGGATATATTATATGGTGATTGAACTTTCCTCACTCTGTACAAAAATGTACTTTAGGTAGGTCGGGACCATTGCTGCTTTCTGGGGAAAAAAACCAGAAAAGTGAGTCAGGTACATGAGCATAAATTTGCATCATCTGTGATCAATTTCATACAGTTCAACATAGAATTTATTTCATAATTAGCAACCTTAATCAGCAGTTACTTAATTAGTAATTTGGACCACTTAAGATAAACGGTCTGTTTATTTACAGACATTTTCCTCCTGTTACAATCTAGATTAATGATATTAGCTGGTTCTTCATTTATGCTACAACTGATTTGCCAGTCTATATATTATGTGGAGCTGAGTTTTCCTTTTTCACTATATAAAGGAGATTTGTATCATAGCATACTCTCTTTTTAAAAATTTCTCAGGTATTCCAAACTCTGTAAGTCACAGCCTTTTGGCTTCTCTGAAAGTAATGCCTCCTATTTTATTATGTTGGTCCATGATATCAGAGGTGGAGGTTAGTGATACAGCAGCAGAGGTTGAACCTTTCCACCAGTACTCTATTTTGTTTTTGTGTGACAGATGGCAGCAGAGAGGTAGCCTGACAAAATGGCATCTGACATGGAAGTGCGTATTGAGCAAAGAAGTGTCATTGAGTACTTCCATCCAGCAAAAATGGTTCCCACTGACATTCACCATTACTTGCTGAAGGTTCATGGAGACCAAACAGTGGATGTGAGCACAGTGATGCTGTGGGTGGTGTGTTTCAGCAGTAGTGACAGAGACAATACAGATTTTTTATGAGCATGGTATGCAGACTCTTGTTCATCTTTGGTGAAAATGTATGGCAGTAATTCTGTCGATTCCATTTACTTATTTATTTATTTTGTAGCCGAGTATTTGTTCTATCAAATAGTATTGTATTCTTCATATCTGTTGTAGTTTCCATGGAAATAAATAGGAGGCATTACTTTTGGAGTGACCTTGTATTTCCTTGTCTATCCCTTCATTTCGAAGACCAGGGAATTCTGTCATTATTAACTATTCACTGTAACTATCCATAATTATGATAAAAGCTGATCCAGGAAAACTGCTGGCATCCAGAAAGGCTTCAGGTGCTTTTTTTTTTTTTGTTCAAAGCTACAGAGTAATTCTGCCTCAGGTATCAATGGCTGTCTGGAGTTCTGCCTGCACTAATGATATTACTAAAATTTTCTGAATATAAATTGCGGTTACTAATAATTCTACATCTGAAATAAACACTCCCAAACAGCAAGAAACATATCCAGTGGAACTGAGCTAACAAAAAGGTTGGCAAACATAGCTCTGTGTGACCACTTTATTTCTTGATGGTCAGGATCAGGGTATCACAGAATCACAGAATTGTAGGGGTTGGAAGGGACCTCTAGAGATCATCAAGTCCAACCCCCCTGCCAAAGCAGGCTCCCTACACCACGTCACACAGGTAGGCGTTCAGGCGGGTCTTGAATATCTCCAGAGAAGGAGACTCCACCACCTCCCTGAGCAGCCTGTTCCAGTGCTCCGTCACCGTCACTGTGAAGAAGTTCTTCCGCACATTCGTGTGGAACTTCCTATGCTGCAGTTAAAAGGGTAAAAAAAAAAAAAAAAAAAAAAAAAAAAAAAAAAAAAAGGTAGAAACAATCTAGATATAGAAAGCAATCTTGCTAGTCAGAAGCATTTCATAGAATCATAGAATCGTTTGAGTTGGAAGGGGCCCTTAAAAGCCATCTGGTCTAACTCCCCTGCAATGAAGAGAGACACCTACAGCTACAGCATTGCTCAGAGCCCCGTACAGCCTGACCTTGGATGTCTCCAAGGATAGCGCATCCACCACCTCTGAGGGTAACCTGTTCCAGTGCCTCACTATCCTTACCATAAAAAACATCTTCCTTACATCTAATCTAAATCTCCCCTCTTTCAGTTTGAAGACATTTCTGCTTGTTCTATCACACCAGACCCTGCTAAAGAATTTGTCCCCATCTTTCTTACAGATCCCCTTCAGATACTGAAAGTCCGCTTTCAAGACTTCAGAACTTATTTCCAACTAAAAGTTAAAGCTGTGCTAATTGGCAAGAGCTTGTAATAAAAATCGGTGCTGCAAACACCAACTGCAGAACTGGAAATGCAGAAATGAAAACCGAAGGACCTGAAGTGCACATATCTTGGAGTTCTTTCAATTTCACACTTGTGTCACGCAGAGCTGAACGTATCCTACTGTAAAATATAATTGGAAAAAGGCTGAACCTGGAAAGATCACTTTTCCAGCTGGAGTGCAATTAACCTCCAGTTACACTCCTGCAGCTGAGAAGTGAGCATGGTGCCTTCAATTCACAAATGCAAAATTGGAGAAAAATGAATGTGCCACTACATTAGGAAATGGATCAAGGGTGATTAAAAGGGAAAGATGCTTCAACAAAGCAACTTCAACAAAGATGGACATACAAAAATGCGGTTAAATGAGGAAGGGAAAAGGCTGTCTGCTACTGTGGCTTCAGGAGATTTTAGCAGGAGATGCTGGGAAGATGAGAGATCAGACGAGCAATTGCAGTGAGCTTGAAAGAAGCGTTTCTTTTTTGTTGTTTTCCCCTTTGGGCGTACATCAGTGATGTAGGTGTTGGTCACAAACACAGTGTTTACTCATCCACGCTCTGCATATGACTTTTAGCTTCCAGAGTGATTAAGAAGAGATTAGGAAGATGCACATAGGTCTGTTGGAAACAGTCTCACATCCATTTCAACTGGATGCAGAGTTGTTTCCAACCTTCCGAGGCAGCTCTTGCTTGCAGAAGACTCTGCACAGAGATCTTCTCCTTCCCTTACGCTTCGCTGAAGAAAGGGCATCGTAACTGGAAGGAGCTGAGAACAGAGGCATCGCTGAGGCTGCCCGCAGCGGTGAGATAACCGCGCTGCACCGCACGGGTTCGTAGCGGTTACGACGCTATTGCAAGGAGAATAAAACGCGGAGGGAAACGCCTCTCCCTAGATACTGGGGAGGGGTCCAAGGGAGACCAGCAGGGAAAAACCCTCCTCCTTTCCATAGGCGACCTGTGACAACGCCAAAAGCTGCGTCTCTTTGAAAATTGCTGTGACACCTCAGCGCTGCTGTGGCTGAGGCCGACGCACCTGGTGCAGGAGGCGGAGGACAGGCGCAGGGAGGCGCGGGGCGGCCGGGCAGCCCCCACCGGGGCAGGCGGAGGGAGGCGAGAGGGGCGGGAGGCGCGGGTGGGGTCTGGCCGTGACGGACGGGTCAGATACGGCCCTATGTTTTAGAAAAGGGGGGCCCTGCACTGCCGCCTGGGTTTTAGCAGCCGACTTTGGTTGCGTCGCTGACAGCCGCCGGGTCCCTCCGGCCGCGGCGCGGGGCGAGTGGCGACAGCCGGACGGGGCGGGGAGCGACCGGCGGAGCGCGTTTCCCTCGCTCGACAGCCGCAGCCCCGTAGGCGGCGGGCGGGGAGACCCGACCCAACCCGGCCCGGCAAAGGGGAGCGGAGCGGGAGGCGCGGGAACAGAGAGGGTCCTCCCGGTCACGCTTTTTCCCTTCGCTCCGGCGGGGCTCGCCGCGGCCCCTCGCTCGCTTCCCGGCACCGCTCACCGCGCGGCTCGGGGCCATGCCCGCCGCCCGCCTCTGGCTGCTGCCCGCCCTCTTGCTGCTGCTGCTCGGCCGCCGCCCCGCCGCCGCTGAGGGCGACGGAGCCCTGCGCCCGCCGGCTCCCGGGCGGCTGAGCCCGGCGGCGGCCGACGGAACCCCCCCAACGGCCGCTCCCCCAGCGCCGCGAGGCGCCGAGCCCAACGCCTCCCGGGCGGCCGCGCTGCCCCAGGGCGGCGGGGGAGCGGGCGGCGGGCGGCAGCGCTCGGGTTCGCCCCCGATGTGCACCGGGCAGACGGAGATCAAAGAGACCTTCAAGTACATCAACACGGTGGTGTCATGCCTGGTCTTCGTCCTGGGCATCATCGGCAACTCCACACTGCTGCGGATCATCTATAAGAACAAGTGCATGAGGAACGGCCCCAACATCCTCATCGCCAGCCTGGCGCTGGGTGACTTGCTGCACATCATCATCGACATCCCCATCAGCGTCTACAAGGTGAGACGGGGGGGACACGCCGGGGGCAGAGCCCTCCGGGCGCGATGTGGATGTGGTCTCTTAACAGCTAGACGGGCCCTGTCCTGGCTGGAAATTAGGCAGAGGTTTGCGCCTGGAGGTGGACAGGCAACAAAATCACCTGGAAGCCGGCACTGACCTACAGGTGAAGGATGGTCAGGCAGCAGGCGAATGCTGTTTTATAGAGTCGTAGAATCATGGAATAGCTTAGGTTGGAAAGGACTTTAATGTCCCTCTGGTTCCAACCCTCTGTTGTGGGCAGAGCTCCCACTCACTGACTAGATGAGGCTGCCCAGGGGCCCATCCAGCCTGGCCTTGAACACCTCCAGGGATGGGGCATTCTCAGCTTCTGTGGGCATTTGTGCCAGTGCCTCACCATCCTCCCAGTAAAAAAGTTCCCTCCTAACATTTAACATAAATTTTCCCTCTTTGAGAAAGAAACAATTCTCCCTTGTCCTGTCACTATCTGCCCATGTTACAAGTTGATCTCCTTCTTGCTTATAAGCTCCTTTAAGTACTGGAAGGCACATATCTGCTTCCCTTGAGGGACACAGAGAAGGCACAAAAGTGGGTACTGCTCAGACCCACCTGTTCCACTGGGACGGGGCTGGTGGTGTCCTTCTTCACAGGGGCCCACAGTCAGCATATAGGGGCTTTGAAATGTTTGTTCTGTATGTATGTGGTGATGGTGGGTGTGGTGCTGTCCTGTCAGGAGCTGTAAGCTCTTTCCCAGTGCTGCAGCATGAGCTGCAGGACGTAGCCACACCTGCTGCTTTCTGCTCTTTATTGTGATGTGGCTTGGCACAGGAGAACGGTCTGTCCCATCTACCAGTTTGAATAGCATGTATATCCTTATGGATCCATTGTGCATGTGAATCCAGCTTCTAGTGGGATGAGCACTTTGGAAGGGGATGCTGAAAAAACAGGGCACCTTCTGCCTGGAGAGTGTGCAGGTCCGTGAGCAACTCCACGATGGGAGGTGGACCAGGTAGCCTTTTAAAAAGTCCCATCCAGCTCAAACAAGTCTGATTCTTTGATCAGCTGCTGCATAAAGTGAGCAGAGCCTTCATCTCTCACTTCTCCTCATATGTGTGGTTTAAAGCACTGCATTACTTTTATCTTTGGAAAAACCTGTTGGAGGGACAGGTTTTGTGTTTAGTCTTTTGTGTCTGCAGTGATGAGTTACAGAAGCTGTTGAAATGGGTGAATACCGGATCATAGAATCATAAAATGGCCTGGATTGAAAAGGACCATAATGATCGTCTAGTTTCAACTGCCCTGCTATGTGCAGGGTTGCCAACCAGTAGAATATAGAATAGAAGGATATTTTATCCTTCTGAAGTACAGTAGTATTACCAAACAGGGGACTTGGAGCTCATTCTGGTTAAGTTAAATTCCCGAGCTGGGTAATTTGGGTTACGTGAAAGTCCCTCAGTTTGTAGTGTATTTCCCATATGGTGTGTTTATCATAGTTCTGATGGGAGCTGTGTGAGTCTGGAATTCACGAAACAAAACAAACCGTTGTGAAAAACTGTATTTTCCTAAAACAGATGAACCACTTTGTTTCACTTCTATTTTCAAAAAACAAAATTGGGGTAACAGTTGCTCAGCACGAGACTTTGCAATCTCAGTGACGCTATTTCACAATTACATCGATGATAAAGTGCGGTAATACTCTGCTGTCCTTATCTTGATTGAATGCCATCAAGCGTGGGTAGGTTGGAGTGGGAGGAATTAATGGTCAGATGTAAACCGGTAAATATTATACCAGCTATTTTGTTGTGCTGGGAGGATAAGGCTGGGGAGCTGAGCAGTGGCTCGCAGGTGCTGAATCTGTTATGTGACCGCTCGTCTTGGAGAGCAGCCCGTAACAGAACTGCGTTATCCATCCGAACAGTGTGTGAAATTTTGGCTGTTTTAAAAAAGGACTTTTAAATAAATTTGAGTAAATATGAAGGCAGAGCTTATATATATATATATGCATGTGTTCAGTTTAAGGTGATAACTCTTATCAATTCCACATCCATTTAATTCCACCCACAGAGCACCCACGGTACTGCAAAGCACTGGCGCTGCCGTAATCACCCAGCAATGTGGGAAAACAAAGGCTAGCAAGGACGCAGTTTGTAAAACAAGCGTGCTTCACTGTTGTAATCTGCAAGCTGAAACAATTTCCAAGTGAATGAAACAGATGTTCAGAATTGCTACCAGATCCTCACTTAGCCAGCGACAGGAACAAGAATGTGAAAGGATTTCTTCTGTTAAATGCCATCAGCTTCCTTAACTGCTCTCAGAGTAGAGAGCACGAAAGTATCCCTGAGCATTTTCCAGACAGACCTGTAAGACAGAACTCAGAATTGACACTAGGAGCATCACTTTATTAGCTATTAAAGGTGATAACTGCAAAAGATGTCCCCTGTGAGCATTTAAGTTAATTTAAGCATTTGAGTGCTGTCCAAGGAGCTGAAAAAATACACAAATGAACATTTACAAAACTCTTTTGAAGGTGTCTGAAGAAAAATACTATGAGATAAATGCAGTCCGGTGTGTAACACACTAATTAGTCCATTGCAGCTGATAAATGTGATGAATTCATTCAGTAGAAGGTGGGAAGCATTGGAATCCTTCACACAATCAGCAAAACAGGTACAAAATTAGGGAAAGAGGAGCACTGTGTTTTAGCAGGCAGAACCTGGAAGGCATTTCAGCTTTCAGGGTCCTGGGAAACAAGCTGACTTTGGCTGTATCCCCAAAACTGCAGAAGAGTAGAGAAAAGCCTGAGACTATCATTCTACAGCAAGGTGTTTTGCCAAATTGCTGCCAGTTGTAGCAGTTGCAAAGACGCTTTTATGCCTAGATGAGCTCCATAACCATGTCTTTGTTGAGCATTAGATTTTCTCTTTAATTGTAGACTTAATCTTCACTTATTCTGTGGAAAAGGGAAATTAGTGGCAGTTTATCCTTCTGACAGTACAGATCTGTGAGGCTGACACTCAGCTTCCCAAACTGACAGAGGTGATAAGTCTTGTGTCAGATACCAAAACAACATCAGGACAAACTTAATGCATTTCCACAACAGTAGCCCTTCTTCTTATGCATATATCTCTAGTGATATCAGAAGGTGTAGTTTTAAAAACTAACCACATTGTGTAACAGCCTCCTTTCTCTTCTTATGCTGACCTTTCTCTTTCTCTTATTTTTAATACTCATTCTCATATATTAAACTAAATTTATGGTCATGTTCCAGTGGATTTTTAACAGAGGAAAGATCATAGCCTTTGCACACTCTTGTGTGGCTTTCTGAACTCTGGTTATCAGACTACTGTGACATAAATGAGGAAGAATGAAGAATGTCTACCTGGAAATATTGTGATTAATTCCTTTATCACAGAGTGCAATTTAAGAGTAGAGGGGAGGAAATTCAGAGAAGGAGCAAAAATTGGTGTTTATCCAAGAAAATGATCAAAGGCCAAATTCAGCTTTTTAGGCTGTTGAGTTGGTTTAGGATCTCTTCATTGTCAACGAATGCACATTGTAGGCACTTGGTAAATCATAAAATCCTTAGAGTTGGAAGGGACCTTCAAAGGTCACCTGATCCAACTCCCCTGCAATAAACAGGGACACCTACAGCTCCATCTGGTTGTTCAGAGCCCTCTCCAGCCTGACCTTGAGTGTCTCCAGGGATGGGGCATCAACTACATCTCTGGGCAACCTGTTCCAATGTCTCACCACCTTACTGTAAAATATTTCTTCCTTAAAGTCAACCTAAATCTACCCTCTTCAAATTTGAAACCATCTTGAATGGTCCAGCAGGATAACCTATCTGGACTCCACATACAATGTGGGTAACTTTGTTCTCTAATTAGAAGGGAACAGTCTACACTAAGATCCAGTGTATGGAGTGGCAGTAATGCCTGTATGGTGAAAATGCATGCAAACAGTTTTCACTATGGGTCTCCAAACCAGAGTACATTAAACAACATCAGCATATATTTGTAAATTTAGAATGATTTTTTCACTGTGCATATATTTGTTATGCATACATTCACTTAAAGGTGCACGTGACCAATTTCAAAACAAGTTTTTGTATTCTCACTTGTGTTCTTTTTTAGCTCTGCTCTGCATTTATGCGCCCCAGTTGATAGCGGCAGAGCTTTCTTTATGATTCTTTTTGATGCAGTCCTTACACTGGGATTGGAGATTGTAGAAAGTTTGACAAGACATTACGAGGCTTCTGTCGTTGTCAACACGTGTGTTTGATATTGTTTCATTTAATTCTGTTTTTTGGTTTGTTTGGGTTTTTTTCCCAAAAATGCAGTTGGTAAGCAAAATTTATGAATAAAGGCATGTAAGAAAATAATCATGTGTCACACATTGAGATTTAGCCTGTTTATTGGATGGAAAAGTAAGACATTCTTAGCTTAACACTGGAGAAGGAAATTAATTTTCTTGTCTGAAGAGAAGATCCCATTCTGACATGAATAAATCCTAATTATTGTTAAATACTAGTACATTTTGTAATATCATCTGAGTCATCTCTAAGCTTAATTTCCTGGGCAAACGCACATTGTGAAGAACGCTTGCTCCTGTAAAGTAACGAAAAATCTTTATCTGCCTGACCTGCCTGTCTAAAAAGTGAAAATCTGCCAATTGTTTCACAGATGTAAAGTGTTGCTTGTGATTTAGTTGTACTTCTGCATGCCTGATTGCATGATCTGCAATTCATAAGTACTAATATCAAGTCCTTCCCCACTGTGAACTAGACTTAGTGCGAATGCTCAGCCGGGAGGAGGTAAGTTCTGCTTTGCATTTCCTTGTGCACTTGTTACTTTGGATTAGGACAGAGATGTAAATAAGAGCACACCTTGCTGCTACTTCATGTCTGACTGTGGAAAGTCAGCAGTGGTGGGCTGGAGCTGTGGCATCAGCCCTTGGGCGTGCTGGCTGCAGCCACTGGATCAACAGGAGTGATGTGTCGCTCTCACATGCTGGGATATTCCATAGCAGATTGCTAACATCCCTCTCTTCCTACACAATCAAGAGGAAGCAGGGCAGGAACTAGAACTTGCAGGTGTGTCTCTGAGTCACCATATCACTCGGGGCTACTTTCATTGCTGAGCAACTTTCACATCAGCTGAGGCTCAGATCTGTGCCTGGCCTGAGAAAGTATTTGCTGGGAGTGCATCAGATATAGAAACAGGGACTGTGTTAGAATTAGTTCATTTCTATTTAATTTATCATAATTCTGCATTGTGCTATTTCATAGAATCACAGAATCATTTGAGTTGGAAGAGATCATTAAAGGTCATCTAGTCCACCCCCCTGCACTGATTTTCAACACTTACATGTGTCTTAGCAGCTAAAACTGCCCATGCAAAACAAGTCACAGTAAAATACTGGAAAATACCATTTTGAATACAGCCAGTGTAGAGTTCTTTTAACATTTTACTTCCGAAAATGCAATATTATTTTTCCCTTTCCTGCCATTTGGCTGTATCTCATGACTCAGAGTTATTTGTCATTTGTAAAATGGAACTCTTGTTATACATACCCTGCCATGAATTATAAGAAAATTGTTATACCCATATAAAATTGTATTAGGCTGTTTCAATACAAAACTAAGAATAATCTGTTGTTCTTTCCTGCAAATGCTTCATAATGATCTCTTACTGAATACTTTACAGAAGTTTTTTACTGTACTTTAAGGCAGTGTTTTGAAGGGATGGCAATACAGAGGACAAATAAACAGCAAGGAAGCATGCGCAATTCAGTTGTTAAATACTCCTTCCTTTTTCTATCTCTATTTTCAAGCTTTTGCTGCAAAGTATATCATTAGCTACTTGTAATGCATGGTAGGGAAATGGATGACTCATGCATTAAAATGCTCAAATTTCATAATACATCAGCTGCAAGAGATAAAGGACGTGCTTTTCCAATCCAAGGCAGACAGCTGTGCATCCATTCTGCCTCTGATTTAAAAGCTGGCTGAATGCAAGTAATATTTTGATGTGATGCTAAACCCAAACTAATTCCCCCTTTCTCTCAGAAGCGCACATTCACTCATGTGCAGTCCAATTATAATCCAGCCATATGGCTCCCAAACTGGAGCTGGCTCTGATCCAGGCAGCTCAGAGCACAGGTGTGACTGTCTGCACCTGAGAGATAAGCATTAGTCCTGGGAAGTCTCATGCGTGGCTAAAAGGTTGTGATTTTAGGAAGAGAGAGAGTGTTTTGTACAGACACCAGATAGCTATAGCTAAAATTCTTCGGTAGGATCTGTCAACAGAAACTTGATCAGTGCTCTGGACTTCTGTTTAGTGAAGACCGAAATATTTCCATTTAAACATGCTTCTTTATGAATCAGATCTGACTTAATATATATATATAAATGTACAGTGTACAATAGGTATTATAAAGGAGTGTACAATGCACTTTCTATTAAGTCTTTGATTTCTCTAGCAACTTGGTGTATGGTAGAGTGAAGATTCACGGGCTAATTGATATTTATAAATTAGTCCAGATGTCATTTGATACTTCAGAGTGTACATTTAGAAAACCTGTAATTATTCACATTGCAGTTTTAATACGAGTTTGTTACTCTCATCCCCTTTCAGCAATTAAAAAGAAGTCTCAGGGAGAGGCTTTGCTGAAAATACTTTAATTACAGTCTGAGTTATTTTCCCACATCACAGAAGCAAAACATACTGTACAGTTCTTACAGCCTTCTCCCTACTTCCTCTGCTTTATTGCTTTCAATGAAATTCAAGAAACATAAATCCTTAGAATTTATTTTTCTGCTTTGTTTCTGCAGAAGCATTACACTCCTCATCCGATTTAAGGACATCATGGAAAAAGCAGATCAAAGCAGGGTTGTATTACAATTTTCTTAGTGCTGTTCTTTCGAAGATCCCATTTCAGCATATGAGTAAAGCAAGGTTTTGACAGTATTCTGGTCACTTCATAGGGATTTCCAAAAGCACATGGTCATGAAATATATTTAACTTCCTTCATGTGGAAATAAAATTATATTCAAATTATACTAGGGCTCTTGAAAAAACTTTCTGGCCAGTGTGAATGATTATCCTTAGATGCGTATGCAGGTGTGATTGAAGACTTCTCTAAACCAAACTAGCATCAGTGGGCAGTGCTGTGGTTGTTTTCAATCATTTTGATTCTTAGCAGAGTCTTTGCTACTTTGTGATCTATTTATTTTCTTATGTTCCCCTTAAAAAAGAGGTCTGAGGGGACCTGAGCTGAGGGAAAGACTTTGCAATCCCGTTCTTTTTCCCCTCTTTTTATATGTTGAAGTCCTCTCTCTGTGATAGACCCAGAAGGCCCCATTTGAAGAAAGTTATTAAAAACAGATCTGTAGAGATGAGCTTAGATAATTAACTAATTACAGAAACTCAGAAGGTTTACTTTTGTATAAAACGATTGCAGCTATTTCTTGGCGTAACCCCTGTTCTGGAGAGCCATGTTTTTATGAGGAATGGGAAGATTTGGCCGCGGTTGTGATGTCTTTGAGCCATTAAAGCAGCTTGCAGCGGAGTACAGAGATTAAATATTTCTAAACTGAAGCTGTAAGCAAACAGTTCGTGGCTTCAGCTGTGAGGAAAGTGCTTTCTGTGTCTTGTAAGTCTTGTTCTCCGAATCAGCTAGAGTGCTGCACTGAGGATTTGTCAGAAGACTTCTATGCACGTATAAGACCCAAAGTGTAATATTGGAAATTACAGGTCGATCACAGAACTGATAAATAAAGATCTTAAGTACAGAATTCATCTGCTCTACCTTATCTGCTGTGAAATGTTTACAGACAAGTTGGTTGTGTTCCTTGAGTGGAAGGAATGAGGACCTCATGAAGGCCCCTCATGGTCAGCAAAAAACTGTGTGTCACATTGCCCTCCAGTGTCGCTCATCTTCTCAGCTGAGGAAACCTTGACACACGGGTTTCAAATAACCTCCCTGCCCATGTGTGCAGCTGTTGGTTGTTTCTCTGTTCCGATCAGCCTTGAGTTGTTTTCACTGTTCTTATAAATGGAGAATTACTTGCAGGAAAAGCCATGAACACTCAAGTCGTATAAAACCAATACAAGGAAGCTGGAAATCCTCACTTTTTCACCATAAACAGTGAAGCAGTGAAGCTGAAAGCAAATTTGAAGGGCTTAAGAAGTCAGGATTAGGCCCTTATGCATATTCATGCTCAGCCTGTGGCTGTGTTGCTACTGTTCAGATTTTAGGATATGAACTTTTTGAAATGGTTCTAATTAAGTTTTACAAGCTAGAAAGAAAAAAATAGAGAAAGACAATATGTTACATCTAAGGGAACTACTTTTTAAAAATTGTTCATTTCTAATGGCTGTTTTCCTTTCACAGCTGCTTGCAGAGGACTGGCCCTTTGGTGTCGAAATGTGTAAATTAGTGCCCTTCATTCAAAAGGCGTCAGTGGGCATCACAGTGTTGAGTTTGTGTGCCCTCAGTATAGACAGGTGAGACCCATTTTACCACCAAACTCTGTATTCTTTCAAATAAGGGCATTGCCCCAAATTCTTTTCTGTTAAACTAAGAAACTGAGTTTAAAAGCCATTTAAAGGAGGTGGCTTCTTTAATTTTTTTTTGCTTTTGCTTTTAATCTGCAAATGTATGCTGTTACCTCAGGTACCGAGCGGTTGCTTCTTGGAGTCGAATTAAAGGAATCGGAGTGCCTAAGTGGACTGCTGTTGAAATTGTACTCATCTGGGTTATATCAGTGGTATTGGCTGTTCCTGAAGCTATCGCATTTGACATGATAACAATGGAGTACAGGGGAAAAGATCTCAGAATCTGCCTGCTTCACCCCACACAGAAAACATCCTTTATGATGGTAAGACGCCAGAGTTGGTATCACAGCTCTCTGGAATGGTTGCTTCAACCTTCCCGGTGTTGTTTGGATCACAGTGTTCAGAAGTGTACAAGAAATACAGCTGAACATGTTCAAATGAAATACTATCAAATTTCTCAAGTATGTTAGCTAAATAATCACCTTCAGAAGACTGTCTTTTTGTGAGTTGAAGGCCTCCTTGTCCTGTTTTCTCAGCTGCAACATACACCTTATATGGATATTCTTTTAGGACAGACTGAGCAATTTTTTATAGTATACTTTTCACAATTGTCAACAGTTAACTCTTAACAGTGCTTTATTTTTATTTTTCCCTCTTCTAGTTTTACAAGCAAGCTAAAGACTGGTGGCTGTTCAGCTTTTATTTCTGTTTGCCACTGGCTATCACAGCACTTTTCTATACTCTCATGACCTGTGAGATGTTACGAAAGAAAAGCGGGATGCAGATTGCTTTAAATGATCACTTGAAACAGGTAAGAATTTATCCCTGATAACTTTGTTGATTTTACTGCTGTATCGTCTTACTCTTCTCTGACAACTCCAGGATTACTACTAAGGAGTACTTCATAGCAGTGGTGCTAATAAACTTGTATGTGTGTCAGAGCTGTTCGAAACCTAAGAAGTTCAGTGATGATCACAAGACACTTGTGCTGTTAATACTCCAGATTTTATAGGCTTTATTTCTTTGCAGTAATGAGAGCTGAGTATTTTTTTGATTAAAAGTAAGATCATCCCATGATATTGAAGCTGGTTCTGTGGAATTGTTAATTATTGTGAATTAATTTCATGCCAAACTGTAGTAAGGTTATCAGTGTATCAGAACAAAACACATCGCAGAATACATTCCAAGTTAGTAGTACACCAGAGGGAAACATCACGTGTCATGAATTGAATTCTGAAGACAGAGAATTAATTTACATTTTTACCATAAAATATATTTGTGATCTATGCTTTTCTAGTAGCCTTTTATTTTGCATGCTAATTTGCAGTGGTGGTGTAAATAAGCATGATCTTCTTACCTTGATAAAGCTATAATTTCAATCTCTTAGAACCATGAAAGGAAGGACTGAGATCAAAGTGCAAGAAAATGCAGTTGAAAACTAGCTAGCCTTTGAAAGTGATTGAGCTGACGACTATCTTCCTCATTTTGATTTAAAAGACTGTTTTTATGTCTGTGATTTTTCATATCATTACTCATACTTCAGTAAATTAGAGATACAGAGAATTGGTGCAAGACATCTAAAACAACAAAGAACTTTAAGTACATATTCCAAGAAAATAAAGTACCCTGATGTTCTCTTAACTCCTATTTTTATAGGGATTTTATTTTATTAAACATTTGGATATTACAAGGGAGCAACCATCAAGAGAGACACAGAAACTGTAATGATGTACTTTCCAATTTTCGTTTTCAGAGACGTGAGGTGGCCAAGACTGTGTTCTGCCTGGTACTTGTTTTTGCCTTGTGTTGGCTGCCACTTCATTTGAGCAGAATATTGAAACTCACTATTTATGATCAAAAGGACCCCAATAGATGTGAACTTTTAAGGTGAGGCTACACAAACAAAATACATATGTGCTGCTGGCATTCTCCATAAGGATGTCTGAAGTTTTCTTTCTTATCCAGAACATTATGTTTCACTCCATTAACAGTTGAAATTATGAGGAAGCTCACAAACAGAGGGCTTCTTTCTTCTTTGCTTGGTCTTCTCCTGATCGCTTTTGAGACTGTCGTTCTGTCTTGTGACATTACATGGAAGTGGGAGAAATTCTGTCCCGATTTTTCCTTTCAACTGAATAGATAGGATTAAACTTTTGAAGAAATGTCGGGAATATTTCCTCTCACTCACAAGTTAAAGTGAATGGATCTTTTGAAATTACTTTCAAAAGAATGACCTACTGAATCAAACTTCGTCATTAAGCACAATCATTACCTGCATGAGTTAATCCTATCGACAGAGGCCCTTTTACTATCACATTTAATAGTTCTTCCTTGATGAGCATAGCAGAACACAATCTTTATAACTGTAAACATTTTACGAGAAAATGAGAAGTCTCACTTACTTTAATTTCCACACAGCTTTTTTCTTGTGATGGACTACATTGGCATTAACATGGCCTCTCTGAATTCCTGCATCAATCCAATTGCTCTGTATTTGGTGAGCAAGAGATTCCAAAACTGCTTTAAGGTAAGAGACTGTTGGGAGTTGCACCTCTGGTTAAGAGATGATGTTAGCTGTAAAATTAATTCTCTAACACACACACACAGTGTTTTAAACCTTCACTAAAGTTTACTTTAAATTTCAGTTGGATTACGGTAAGTATTCTCACCTTCTCCCTCTGAAGCTATGTAGAAAGATATTGAGGATTCATAGAGTTAAAAAAAAAAAAAGCAAAATAGCATAGCATGTAATAAACCCTTCTGGCACCATGCTCATCAGGCTACATCATTTCCTGACTGGTCCTGGCGTGTGGCCACTTTGAGAGTCCTGACAAAGCAGACTTGGGCTGCTTTGCAGAGATTCATGTAGCCGTATCCTCTGCAACCCAGCAGAGTGGACACACTGACCCTGTGCTCCCCAGAACCTGACTGAGCTCTTGGTTCAGTAGACACATAGGTAAACAAAGAGTGTATGAGTATTCCCTTGTCATTTTCAAATGCCAAGGGAAAAGTCTGCTGTGCTCGTGGTTTTGTCTTGGTTTGTGTCAATAGCCCTGGGCACTCATTCTCTACACAGGACTTAAGGCTTTGGTTTGCAGCCATTCTCCCTTCAATCCTACAGCCTTACGGCCAGCCAGATCTACCACATCTACTCAGAAAATGTCCAGATCTGACATCCAGCAGCATCAAACAGAACCAGTGTTCTTTGAGCTTTTTTCAGGCTGCTAATTGTCTTCAGACAATGAGGTTCTTATCAAGATTCTTACACTGCCATGCAGAAATTCTTAGATTTTTCTTTAGTTGCAAAGCACTGCTCGTCCTATTGCCTAGTTATATAAATTCTTCGGTGGCTGTATTTTTCAATCAGATATCAGTCAGCTCTACATCCAGTAGTCTACTAGTGATGTGTTATCTACCTCAAACTTATAACACATTGCAAAAGCTTTAAGTGTTGGCCTCATCTTCCCTGTCTACATAGCTGGCACTCTGAAGGAATGACTGGGGCTAAGAACACAAAACAAGCAAGGCCCTGACTGTGCAGAGAGGAAAAGCCTGGGACATGCAATTTTCCCTTCCTGTCAGGACCACAGGAGGACTTTGAGAAGCCAGTCAGTCTCTAACACCAGCAAGAGGACTGAAGTCCATCTGCTAGAATTTGTGTAGTTGTTCACCATTCTCCTATTTAGTTCTCCTTTTTCCCTCTAAAAATGAACTAAACAAAACTCCATTTAGGAAGCAGAGATTACTCTACATAATTTTTTCACAAGCAAGATTATGAAGGAAGTGGTTTTATTTTTGGATGCGTGTAGGATTGCAGACCAGACTCAGGTGGTATGTATGTGGCTGGAACCATCTGTTCCAGTTGCTGTGGCTAATTGTGATCTGAGCAGTGCAGAGCATAACCTTATCAGTTTTGGCTTACACTGCCATGCTAAAATGGGAGCTTATGCACTGTCTCTTTCCTAGAGTACTGCTGAAGAAGGGCAGCGTTTCCATGCATTCTGCAACATGTGCAAAACCAAATGATTCTACATGTTCATTGTTCATTCCTTTTATTTTTACAGTCATGTTTGTGTTGCTGGTGCCAATCCAAAGATCTGTTGTCCCTGGAGGAAAGACAGTCGTGTTTAAAGTTCAAAGCTAATGATCACGGATATGATAACTTCCGTTCCAGTAATAAGTACAGCTCCTCATAAAACAGGCATGAAAGGTATATTCTCATATATTAACACCGGTGCCTTTTGAAGAAAAAGTGGCAGTTACCTTTAATGAGACGGTAGCATTCAGAAAACTTAGTTTTGTTTTTGCACAAAGAAGACTTCATAAAAAGAATTTCCCCAAATCAGCGTAACTCTCAAAATCATGGACAATTATAATGTTGTCATTTATAAAGCATGAAGAAAAGCATAAAAAGTCATTGTTAGCACTTGAAGCCCTCTGAATCAGCACTTCCGAACGATCCCTATTTCCTATATATTAAATCATCACTTGTATTCACTGTAACAGTTGTAAGAACTGGAGTCACAGTAATTACTAAGCAGTATAATAATATAACTTTAATTGGGTCAAAGTCAGTATTATGTATAACTCAGTATATTATATTATCTTTTATAAAGCAGATTAACCACCATCACTGTTGTTTTGTTCTCGGTTTTTTATTTTTATTTTTAAATAAAATCTGAAATATGTTGTAATACGAGTTAAAATGTAAAGAAGTAGAACTTTTTATTTGGTTTTTATAGAAGTAGTTAATGAATTTTTAAAGGATGCGGTCAAATTGAAAATGTATTTCACTCAGATGATTGTTTTTACCCGTTATTGTAGAAGGAATCTCCAAGGCCTGTATAAATACCATTCTGTAGCCTCTTTGCTTATTCAGTGCATTTAGCAGCACTCTGGTATGGTCCATTTAACTGTTTCCATGTTATTTGTGTTGAATGGCAGGAGAAGAGAGAAAAACACACAAAAAGCAATAGAATAGAGTAATAGATCCATACAAACAATGGTTTGTATTGGAAACTACCAACTTTTAACTGAAAACAGATTGGTTCTATTCCTTTGTAATGAGTGGGCATTCAAGTGCCCTGACAGCTTTCTCAAGATACTTTTGAGACAATCAAAGCTGCAATTGGTATACTGTCCTTCAGAAACAGCAGGTGGAAAAAACTCACAAAGCAAAACAGCGGGAGAATTTGAACATTTGTTTTCATACGGATTTAAGTCTTCACGAAGAAAAAATAATTCACAAACCGTACTTTGAAAAAGCAGTATTATGTAGCACACTCAGTGTTGTTTTAAAATGTTCTATTTTGGTAGTGCCACATTTACGGGCTTAAGATGTGTGATTAGTTTCTGCTTCTGTAAATAGTTTAGTGAAGCTTAATTAATTATGAAGTATTAAAATACGGGCAGGACCCTGTATAAAGCAAAAGATAAAGATGCCTGTAGTAAACAAGATGTGTGTTGCCAGGAGCAAAGCACATTTTGAACATACATAACAGGTCATTCTTTGGCTTTTTGTGTCCTATGAATTTGTTAAAGATGTCCCCAAAGACTTTTTAGCATATTTTGTGCACTAAGGCATGTGTCTTTCAAGAAAAAAAAATCATATAACATACTTTTATAAAAGACATTTTTTTCAGTAGACATGGTATTTTATTATAATAAAATTATTTATCAAAACTCAGGATTTTTTTATTTTATTTTTTTTTTTAATTTCCAAATTTTACATATAAGGACTCTTACCTTTTTTGTCCAGCCTTAACTCACTTTAGATTTTTTTTATCAAGTGCCTTGATCAGGATGAAAACAGTTTTCTTAAAATCTTCAGCTGATGTTTCTTTGAATGAGGTCCATCTCACTGTAGTTGAGGTAGTTTGATACCTTGAAGACAACTGAAAACAGGAGAGGTGAACCCCATCCCTGGTGTTGCCTCATCAAAAATTAATAAGTCTATGTCTGTATTAACAAGCTGAGGACCTAAGCACATGCATTTGTGCATGTTTCTGTGTGTGTGTGTGTGTGTGTGTGAGTGTGTATATGTATTTGTTTTTGCCATTAGGTTGCTGTTATCACTTTTCCTTGCAGCACAAACACCCAACTGCTATAATACTGAAATTCTGAAGAACAAAACTTATAATTCATTCATATTTATAAAATACTTTTGGCTTCACTTTCATGGTAAATCTCATGGTAAGCTAAGACTATCACTTCACCCTGCCTGCAGCTTTTTTATGTGAAGTGTATTTCTTCTGTTAAGAATAGAGACTCAGTTAAATACTAAGTTTGATACTGGTCAGTGTTATTTTCATCAAGTTTTATATAATTACAATATTGTACATGTACATTATTGTTATTTAAAATATAGCTGTTGCATTGTGTAACATTTTTTATTTTTCCTGGACTAACTTGTTAAGACAAGTCTTGCTTAAGTGAGACATACGGGTTTTGCGAATAAAGACCATATATATTGCCCACTTTTCAAAGTACTGTGTACATACTAGTACACTTTTTGTCTTTTTTTTTCCGAGTCTTTTTCAAAGCAGTATTTTTGCAGGTCTCATTTTCTATTAAAAAATAATTCAAGAATTCTGCTCTCTTATAAGAATACACAGGAGGGATCAAATGCATTTGTGTTCTAGATAAGACTGTTTCTCTAATAGTGAGCACTGACATTTTGTAAAGTCCTCAGTAGAGGTCTGGTCATAGACCCTCTGAAATCAATGAATGTTAAACATTCAGTTCAGTTGGAACAGCATTAAGGCAGAACTTTTTAAAAAACAAACCTGAAATTTGCTGCCTTCACAGAATCACAGAATGAACTCAAGGATCATGTAGTTCCAACCCCCCTGCCTGGCAGGGCCACCAAACATACACATTTACTAGATCAGGTTGCCCAGGGCCCCATCCAACCTGGTCTTGAACACCTCCAAGGACGGGGCATCCACAACCTCCCTGGGCAGCCTGTTCCAGGGCCTAACCACTCTCCTAGTGAAGAACTTCCCTCCTAACATCCAACCTAAATCTTCCCTCTTTCAACTTAAAACCATTGCCCCGTGTCCTGCTATTGTCAGCCTTGAATAATAATAATTTAAAAAAAGCTCAATGCTCTCTTTTCTGGGCAAAAGAATTGAAAAGTTAAAAAGAGAAAGAGAATAAAATTTGTTGTTGGGTTAAAGCAGCACATGTAAGACTCATTTCAGCCTCAGACGGCGGGTTGCAGAGAGGAGTTCAGTGTGGCGTGACTGAGGAAGAGTCATTGGTCACAGTGGACCGAAGAGCTGATTCACGATGAAAACAAATGAACTTGGAAGAAGCTACAGCACAGCTCTGTGCTTTGGCCTTCAGATGGAAGTTAGGTCATTGCTGCCACTCTGAATTCTGCCTGTGTACAGCTGAGTTAGGAGAGCAAATTGCAGACTGGATGGACTAATCTGGTGCACTGGTACTACACCTTGGAGAAACTAATGGAAAAGGCAATGGTTATGGAGCATCTACTGTGAGCTGTTGTATTTCAGTGTCCCAAATGTTTCTTATTTGATTAAGATAAGGTAGGCTTAGTAAGAAAATGTTGTTTGTATCGAAATAATGATAAAAGGACTTCTAAAAAATTGTTTTGTATAGCTATGTAAAATAATTTTGTATTTCATTTTCTGTGATGTCTTGAAATAGGAACTCTTGTGGTTTAGACAGTGTAAACAAATTAAATTACCAATAAAATATTCAAAATTTCAATTCATTAAAACATATTTCTGACCTTATTTCTTCTCTGGGATCTCAATTATTTAACTGTGGCAGGTAAAAAAGAAGTGAGTAATTAAGAATCAAAAATAAAAGCCTTCGGTCAGGATAACTTTATACTGCTAGTTGAAAATTGGAAAGAGTTCAGACTTGCATACGCATTGCAAAATTGTTTGTTAAAACAGTCAGTCATGCCTATCTTTGCTGTGCTTGTTTTTGCTCAAAATGCCAGTTGCAATCTCTCTACATACCCATATATAGTCAGAAATCCTCCTGTGTTAGGGGCATAACAAAAAAAAGGCATGAAACTTTAGATCTGTGTGCATTCTATACTGGAATAAGCCTTACGAAAACCATCACCCTCTTTGTATGATGACTGTAATTTCATGCATATTTCAATTTACCTTCTGTACAGCTGTGGAAAATTATATCAATCTAAACAGCCTGTTGTTCAAATATATAAGTTTTTATACTTGCAGTACATATTGCAGTGCATACTTTCTCTACATTGTGAAATACATAACCTGTTATCGGTGTTAAGTTCCAAGTACTTACATTTCCTCCTGTTTAGTTGTTGACCTGCTGCATTTGTTATAGATTTTCCTTTCCTTGTGGTCCCAAGGACTTTTATCACATAGTTTCAAGTTCCTTGTGCCTGGAACAGAAGTGCCTGTAGAGAAGAAATCTCTTGTAAGTAAATGTATTATTTAATATCTCTCCTGACCTCTCCACTTATTTCCCCTTCATCTCTGGTCCTCAGTAAGGTTATAGATTTGCATATTTCTTTTAAAATCCTACAGATTTATGTACTTAGAGCGTAGCATTCACTGTCCAGTTCCTGCTCCCTTGCCACAGTTTGCTTTTATCACTCTCGGGATCCCTAGTTTTATCTACTGCAGTCTTGACTGTTTCATTTAGGGGATTAACTGTGCAGCTTGTTGTTGGTTTTCTAAACATACTTGAATTTACGTAGCAACAAGGATATACATGTAGTTTATGTTCCTCCAATACTGACTCATACTAGCCACTGAGGAGGGGTTACATTTGATGCTGCGGTGTGGATGGATGACTCTGGCCCTTGAAGTGGTTCAGTTTGTACTACCTCTTCCTTAAGGCTACTGTTCTTGTGGTCTGCTCAGTCAGGCTGAAGAGTTCTCAATATACATGCTGTGCAAATCTTCTATATTTCAGTAATTGACACGTGCAGTAATCACAAATATGTACATAAATTTGATACATATTTACATAAATACACCTCTATTCCTATGCACAAACATAAAATATTGGACCAGCCTGTTTTAATTTTATCTTCATAATCATTAACTTAAAACTCACAAAAGCCTTCATAAGAAAAACAATGTCTCACATATAGTTGAGGTCATCTGAGATTTGTTTACTTATCTATGCAGCTTATGCAAGAGAATTTAACATACAGTCTTATTTGGTTGACTAAAAGAATAAGACATTATAATATACAAACACATTCAATATCTAATTTATATTTAAAAACACCTATGCATATATTTGTTTTGATTTGTCTGCACATACATACATATGTATGCATATATTACATAAGTGCAGGTGTAGTTACACTTATCTCTATTTTTATTTATTTATTTTACTTGTAATTACACTAACAAATCATTACAGTGAAAGAAGCAGAATAGACTAGAGAAGCTAAAGTTAGGAGTTAAAGTACTGGAGATTTCTTGTGTAGAAATTCTTGTGTAGATTTACTGAGACGTCTACTTGAGCTCACAGCTTTGATTCAAATAACCAGTTTTCCAGCCAACATGATTATTCCTGCTTTTCCAGTGAGTGGTAAAACCTGGAGTACAATCGTGTTTCATGGCAGTCTTACAGAAGAGCAGAATTGCTGATGCTGGGCTCCTTGCCAAATTCCAATTGAAATAATTACAATCTGCTGCTTCTTTCCTATCAAGTGTGGTATGGTGCAGAAAAGCATACTGCTTTGTTCTGTAGTTTAGCACTCTGCACAGAGACATCTGCTGTGTCTCACACAGGAGGTAACTATTTCAGTGCTAGAAAGTGGGAGCATTCCAATATGCTGGTTTGTAAAGTACTTGAGGTTGTTTCAGAATTAAAAGCAGAATTTAAACATAAAATCAATATCTTAACATTGCAAGTTTCTTTCAATGTATATCAACTCAATGTTAAGTGTATCTAAATCACTTCTTTTCTGTTAAGCAGTTTTATAAACATGTGCTTTAAAAGGCTTTAAAATTTTAGTGTAGCTTTTATTTTGTATAGTTTAAAAGATTTATTATTGTCTACAGTAAATTAAATACTACTGAAGTACTTTAAATAGATATTAAGGTTGAATGTAGGAAGTCAGGAGCGTTAAAACTCAGTGGGCACCAAGCTGAGGCTAAGGTAGTTGTACTGCTTACAGAGAGAACTGGCTAACTTATATTTAGCTCATATCTTCAGTAGAGTGAATTAGTATCAGTTTGTTTCCATGCTTGCAGGTAGATCCTAAGTGACGTGTGGCTACTTACGCAGATAAATGTTTGAACTTGTAGAGTATATGAAAAAATCATCACCTCCAAATTAATGGATTTATAAAAACAAACGAACAAGAAAGTAAGGAAAACCCCAAACAATGATCATGCTTTGAGCAATTCTGAAATTACTGATTTTTTTTTGGCCTTTTGTTTGATTACATTCAGAAATTTTAAAAAATCCCAGTGGAAATAAAGTACATTCCAGTCAGTGATTATTGTGAAGTAAAAGATGAGTTGGAAATGAGCTTGATTTGACTGTGTTTGTGTGGTAGAATCGGTGTAGAACAGGGCACACTGATTTTAAGATCTTTCATTCCTTGAACACACATTGTGTCTGTCATCTGACGTATAAGATGAGGTTGAGAGAGCTGGAACTGCTTAGCCTAGAGATGAGAAGGCTCAGGGAGGGTCTCATCTATGCATATAAATATACGTAAATAAATAACGAAGGGAGGGTACAAAAAGGATGGAAACATAAAATCAAAGAACAAGGAATGACCCCAAAGATCACCAAGTTCCAACCCCCTTGCCACAGACAGGGCCAACAGCCTCCAGATCTGGTACTAGACCAGGTTTCCCAGGGCCCTATGCAACCCGGTCTTGAGAATCTCCAGGGATAAGGAGTTAGAATCCTCCCAGTGGTGCCTAGTTAGCAGAAGAAAAAAGAAGAAAAAAAGCAGTAGCAAAAACTGAAACATGAAAATTTTTAATTTATAAAAAATATTTTCTTTACTGCAAAACTGAAACAGGTTGTCCAGAAAGGCTGTGAAGCCTCCATCTTTCGTGGCACTTGAAACCCAAATGGAGACAGCTCGGAGCACCCTTGGGTAGGTGACCCTTCTTGAAGAAAGGAATTTGGACTAGATGATCTCCAAAAAACTAAGCTGATTTCAGCAGTTCTATGACGTAAATGTAATTTTTGTACTTTCTGAAACTGTAAGATCTTCCACTGTCAGAGAATAGGCATATGATCAGAGAGATAAGTTACTGCATTAAAATAACGTGAAAATTTCCTTTTTGTCCTTACCTGTGTCTATTTCAATCCTGGTCACTTTTTTTTATATAATTAAAAGGACATTGGGAGATCCACAGATATAAAACAGATGATTTGATAATTAATGAAGAGATGCATATGTGGCAACAAGAGTCCGTGGACATCTTGCAAAAGCTGTCTAATAGCCTGCCAAAATGGACTTCATTGTTGTTTAACTGGGCTGCTGTAGTCAATGGAAGTTTGCAAGGCAAAGGTGTGTTGAAGTGCAAAAGCGCTAATAAGTTTTATCTCCACTTTTATGGGATTCAATGTGGATTAAGTTATGACTGTGTCTGTAGGAATTATATGCTTACTGGTAATGCATTGCATTAACTCCTTGCATAGTAAATATGAAGACATCGTCTCTCAAGACTTTCGGTTTCTGGAGGATCATATGAAGCAAAACAATATTTTATTTGTGAGGTGACACAAGTGATTAATAATGTACAGTTTACTTTTGTCTCATTAACAATCGTATGCATTTGAGGAGACCTCATAATAATTCTGTTGTTCAAAAACCTTTGATTTTGCTTGGCTTCTTGAAAAGTGGGCAGGAAGTTGTGAAACACACACTGCATATACACAGATGTTGAGTACAGTTAATGAAGATAAGCAGATGCATTCCTTAACAGCAATTTAAGCAAGAGAAGGGAATATATTGTCCACTTCAATTAAGCATTTTCTCTTCAAGACTCCTTACCTGACAACAAATATCAGTTCCTTCTCATCATCTACACCAATATTTATTAAAATTATTTCTGAAAATATACAGCATATTAAAAACAACAGCAGACTTCTCTGTTATAGAGGATTATACTCTGTTATACAGCTGCACCAGTACTTAAAGTTCATGCTTTTTTTTTTTTGCTATAACAAGCACACAATATACACCGACAAACTGTGTAGCACACAGTACTTGAAAGATAAAAACATTGTCTCAGACTGGAACTCCACAACATATTTATCATAAATATGACTCTCAGTATTTCCCGCAATTAGATTTTTCTCTTTTTTACAGTGCTACCATGATGTTGAATAATTGATCTATTACCACCCTTGATCTATCCTGATTGTAGCCATGTAGTTTTACAGTGTTGGTTACAGACTGTTCTCCTGGTCTCTCATTCATCAAGACAGTCTACACTCCTAATAAAAAAGTGTGCCTGCATATTCTATGTTATTTACAATTTATTGTGTAGACTACCTGTAATCAAGTCGTTTGTAAAAGTACTGAAGAGACCCATGTCTGTGATTTTAAAATCACGTGAGTTTAGAATAACTGTATGGATTATGTCCTTCTTCAAGGACTTCATGAGTCTGTCATGTGAGACAAGGTCAAAAATCTTGACAAGGTCAAAAGTCTTGACAAAGTCAAAGTCTATCCCCAAGGCTAGTCAATCCTTATTTATCTCATGGAAATCAGACATGTAATTTCCTCCCTCCCTCCCTCCCGCCCACTACTGCCTATACTGTTCTTTTGTGCTGTTGTGTCTCCTGCCCAAACTGCCTTCCCAATCTGAGTTTGAATAACATGGATTGTGAGACACAATAGGAGAGGAAAAGAAAATTAATCCTATGGCTGCCATGAAAATCCCTACAGGGCATTACTTTGACAGAGCTGTTCTCTGGGATCCCCTTTTCTCTCAAATAGAAATGGAGCTTGCAATTGCTGCTGCTTTGGTCAATTTGATATCCTGAACCTGAAGGAAAGACTCATGGTTTGTTTGTGGACAGGATCCATAGTACTGACCTGATCAAGTATTTGAAGGTGTGGTGTTCAAGGAAAGGAACAAGTGGCACAATGGAATTTTAGTACAAAAACCATGGAAATCTGTTTTTCAGGGCTGTTGCATGGGCAGCTCATTTGGTTGCTAAAACTACAGCAGAAAAACACTCTTAGACAGAATGTTTTCTGATGCAGCTACTTGGTTTATAGACTATTCCCTTGGCTATTGGTCCTCAATTGGTCTGTCAAAGTGTACAGGCCTTAACAAAGCACAAGAACCGCTTCAGAGTGCCACAGGATGTATACTGCCACATCCATCAGATCTGCATTGGGCACTATGTGATAATGAGCACCACTCAGAGGTTCATACGGTAACCTCAGTGTCAAGCAGTGGAGGACACTTAAAATGAAAATTCCAGTTTAGTTTATTCCAAAAATAATCTAGCTCAAAATCAGTGAAACTACTATGAGACCCAAAACACATTCCAACAAGTGAAGGAGATCAAGTATTTTTCTTCAAAACCCACCTTATTACTCTGAGCCAAGCGACTGTAGACAGAGACCAAGATTCATGAGGTACCTAAATTTTGATCCTAATTACTCGCATCTTAATTTAACCCACTTAATTCTTTATTTTTTTCTTTCCTCTCTAATTCTTCTATAATTCCTTTTTAATTTTTTTGAGGTTATATAAGTGTTTCTAGACTGGCATTTAGTGGGATAGCTGTAATTTTAATTCTGAGGTTTCACTGCGTATTTATGGACTAGGTTTGTTTACTGGGGAAGGCTTTTTAGATGCTGTAAGATTTCAAGTGACTATCATACCTAGACACTCTTGTTTGAGGTAGAAAAAAACCTCACATCCTCCTTTAGCCCACAGAGGTATCTTGAAATAAAAGAATGTATCTGTGAAATTCCAAGAATGAGATCCAATAATACAAATAATTACTTCCATGTTGCAAATATTTATTTGGAGTAAATACGGAGAGAGATGTTCTGGTGCAGTGAGTGTCTGACTGAGTGAGATAAACAAGTACAAACAAATGTGAAATGGTTTCCATTATTTTTTGTTATTTCACACTGTTTTTCAGAGAAGTTATCCATTTTCATGTCATCAATTTCCTCTTCTCAGTATAAATGTCACAATAAACCCTCTGTTCAGTATTTCTCCTTGTAGTACAAGGAGTATCAAACACATTAGAGCCAAAACCCAGAAACAGTGTGTCATAGTGTGGCTAGTTTATTAAGTCAACCAGGCACACTGAACTATCTCAGCTACCACTGATGTTCAGATATGTAAAACAGCTTAAAATACCCCAATACAATGTGGTATTACAGTAGTGACTTTATCTTCATTAAAGAGAGAAGCACTCTATTGCAGCCATTTATTTTTGGACATACCAACATACTTGCTTAGGGTCTCTGCTGAATTGTACAAATACCAAACAGCTGCATAGCCCTGGTTTGTGTACAGCAAGTTCTGCTAAGGGAAGCACCTTAGTCAAATTAAAACGATAGACTGAGCCAATCATTTAATTATCCAAGCTCACCACTAGAACTGCTCAAGGTAGACTTCTTTCTATATCAGTCTATACAGATTCAGACTAGATCACAGTGAAGAATGGCACACCCACAGAGTTGTAGATAAAGGGCAGAAGGGCTCAGATATGCTTGTCCACTGTAATCTCATCTGTGACAGAGGTCACAGAGTTTTGCAGTTATTTCAGAACAAGCAGACCTGTTGCAAATCAAAGCTTGTCTTTAGAGAGACACCTAACCCAGACTTAAAAACTGTTAGAAATACCATGCTTCTCCAGTAAGTGAATTTAGCTAATTTCACAGATTGTTAAGGAAAAAAAAAAAAGTGTTTTTTTTGTTTTTTTGTTTTTTTAATTTTTGGCTTCAGAGGAACTTGTCAGACCTTTGACTGCTGGACTGAACTGCACTTCACTATTTGTCCTGCTTTTGTGCACCACGATGAGTTATCTTTGAGTCATCATGTTGATAAACTAAATAGATTGAACTCCTGGAGACTTTCCAGGTCTTTAATATTCCCATGGCTTTTCTTTGACCCTTTCTTCAAATTATTCACATCCATCACAAACTCTGAACATTAGAACTGGACACTCTATTCCAGTAGCAATTGCTTTTCTGCCAAATGCAGCAATGATTTAACCTTCCCCTCCTGTCTGGTGGAAACACCTCATGATAACATTTGTCTTTTTTGTCCAATGGAGGATTATATTATGTCCGCTTCAGGATCACAACTTCACAGAAAAGTCTTATATCCCATTTTAATGGCTTACATTTTTTTTCCCTAAATGTGAAACCTTCTATTAAGCTCTACAGAGAACTCATTTTTTCTGTCTGCTTAACCAGTGTCTCCAGATCTCTTTTTACTGATCTCTCTCTTAATTTTCCTGTTACCTTTGTGCCATCACCAAATTTTGTAGATAATATGTTGTGTCTACCCAGTAAAAGTAGTATAATCAATCAACGACATGGAGCCAAAATATTCTTTCTGGCATCTCATGGAAAGCAGTTAATCAAACAAGACAGATACTCTCATATTTACAATTACAAGGGAAATAAGCAGTTTATCATCAATGTAATTTGTTATGTTGACCTGCTAATGCGCTTATGTGTGTTAATGAAGGTGTCGTGCAATGTCTTGTCAAAGGTTTCTCAGAAGTTTCTCAGTCTACGAACAATTGTTGAATTAAACTATTCAGCAACTTAGTAACATAATATTTACCTTGATTCTGTTGGTTAAAATAAATTATATTAGCTTTTCTTAATATTAATTGGTCACTGCATGCAAACTCTTCCATTTTTTTCTATTAATTTTCTGTTTTAAAACATGTGATAGTGTTGGCTTATCTTGAATTCTCTGGAAATTCTAACACTTCTTGAAAATCATCACCAAAGAATATTCATATTAACTTTGGCAAAGGTTTGACTGCAAAATTACTTAATCTTACAACTTAAAAATGCGCAACTTATAGAACGAGTAGCTATCCTAAGTACCACTGGATATTAAGTCACTGTTAGCCAAAAGGAAGACATCATTCATTTTTCTCCCCAGTTTATAATAGAGAACTGAAATAATTATGCAGTGATTTTATATTTTCTAGATCGGGTGTTGTAGTTATGTCAGAGTCATCTAGCTTTTAATACTGTCAGTATTTTGTTTGGATCTACTCAGAAACTATATTCAGTGGAGAAAATTACAGACTTCAATTCTTTAATCTTCTTTCATCCATTTTCTTAATGCTCTGGCTTTCAAGTTGATATCACTCATAAAAAAAAATTCTTCTTTTTTATAATTTATTCTGCCATCTTCATCCAGACTGCTTCTTTTCCTGGATATAGAAGTCTGTCCTCGAAGCTCTGTAGTGTTTTCAACATGTAATAAAATATGTTTAAAGAGATCCTAGTTATCATTCATGCATCTTTTCATATTGTTTCTTCTAACGGCATGTGTGCACCATCTTGTATATTAAGATACAGTAGCTGTGGACAACTAAGGCATGCAGACCATACGACAGAGAATGTTACAAAGGCATCAGTCATCCAACAACTGCAGGCATCTGGTAATAGACTAGTGTAGGTTTAATGGGAACAAGAAACCCGAAGGATCTACTTGCTATTGTTTTGTGCAGAAAGTCAGTCTCCACCACATTTCAAAGATATGCTGAGAAAAACCACAATGATACACTGATGATAGAGAATAGTATCACAGTGACATAAGACAGTTCCTCCAGCAATTTTTAGTGTATCCTGTTCAGTTCCATGGTCTTCTATAGGTTCAGTTTTCTTAAATTGTCCCTAATTCCAGCATCCTCTACCATGGGTAGCATTTCCCTCTGCGAGACTGCCAGAGACATTCCAGTAGCCTGAGTGCTGACCTTGCAAATAAGAACCAAGGCAAAAGGATACAGAATCAATATGTCTTTTCCTTCATCACCAGGTCATCTTCCCATTCAGCAGAGGGTCTTCCTTTTGTTTTTTTGTTGGTCTTCCTTTTGCTATGAATTGTTTATAGCAGTTTTTCTTGTCAGTTTTTTTTCATTCCTCATCAATTCAAATTCCATCCAGTCTTTGGCTTCCCTAGCTTCATTCTCATGTACTTGAACAATACTTTCCTTACTCCTTAGCCCTTCTGCTTCCAATTTCTGTGTATTTCCATTTTGTGTTTGAGCTCAGTCAACAGTTCCCTGTTCAGCCAAGCTGGCCTCCTGCCACACCTGCTGTTTCCTCCCTGCACAGCTTGCACTTTGAGCAGATGTCCCCAGAGATCACTGTTCTGCCCTGCCCTTTAAGTGAGGGCTTCTCATGCAAGGCATAGATGAAGATCGTAGCATTTCCACTGTTCTTCTAGACAAACAGTTTATATTAATGTTTCCTAATCCACTTAACACAAAGCAAGTCAGGTAAACTGCTTAGCTAAAGTAATCAAACCATGTAATTATTCCTTAAATTAGTTAGGAAGTACTCACTAATCACTTTACTGGCTAGATACAGGACAGTGTATGTATATATGCATACATATGTATTAAAACTACACCTTCATTATCTGGATTGTGGGATAAGTCTTTCACTTTCAGAATTAAAACCGGAATCACTTCCTCCTTTCCTATAGCATGGGTAAAGCCCTGAAAAAATCTGTAGACTTATAAACAAACGAACAAACAAATAATAAAACACATAAAAAAGCTACCTGTCAATATGGTTCTTCTAGTTACTACCTAGGCTTGAAACAGTTTTGTCTCCTACTTGTGGTCCTGCCAGGTATCCCTACCATTGGGGATAAGTCCATAGCTGCTCCAGCAACAATTATGGTGAGCCCTGGTTGCCCTTATCCTAACAGTGGGCTTGGATATTTTGAAGAATCAGTAGAGATTCCCCACAGTTCCAGATGGGCCTTGTGCAAAATCGCAGTTGCTGACCTTCCTCTAAACTACCATTACCCAATAGCTAAAAATGTGTCTCTAAGAGGTGTGTCTTATTGACCATCACTGCCATTTATTTTATTTATTTATTTATTTTTTGCTGAGATCCCTTTGAGAAAAGGCTTCTCCCCTTATCTTTACTGAATATGACATTGTGTCTTCACAATGTCTTATTGGTGCACATGCTCCAGGAATGGTCTGATATTCAGTTTAGTAGCATTAAGATGGTTATCACAGTAGGCTGAGGGAGATTTCTTCACTGGTTCTCCTAGGCCTGGTTCTGTGACATGGCGGAGAAACAGTGAAAATTTCACATGACATGGCCAGGGTCTTGATTAATCTGTTATCAACCAATCAAATTTTATATTTGCAAATATAAATTACATTTTCAGTTAACTTAAACCACATTTTTGGCAATTAAGTAAGCTGATAGGGAAAATATTATTTGGTTCCAGCCTTATATTTATTGTAACAGTGTTTATATAACTCAACTACGAAGAAATTATAAACATCAGTGCTTTGGAAAACAGTTAAATACAGCAATTTACCTCTTTATTTCAAACACATACACTTTTTTTTTTTTTTCAGTTATTTACTGGCTAAAACTTCTAATGTTCTTTCCAGCATTTGTTTTGTCATAACAATTTTACCACTGTTAATCTCCTCCCCTTTACTGGAAATAACAATTCGTTTTTCCCTCTCTTCAAACATCCTAGTCTGCAGATGAGCAGGATACAGAAAAAGGCACACCTATTTACCAAATCTAAACATGCCAAATTATCATGACATCTTCAAAGTGCTCCTCTTCCTTCCACTCTCCCCCCCACCCTTGTTGCCACATACATAATACAATTGCTTTTGATGTCAGTGTGTCTGGATTCCTGGTTCTAGTGTCAACCACCATCTAGGATACTTAAAAGAAAAATTGAAAGAGGAAGAACAAGTCAGACTAGGCCTACATTTTGTTCTAGTAAGCCTTGAGAACATTATTCATTTTAAACATGGGAATAATTGAATTAAAATCAGGTTTCTTTGAAAAATTCATCTTAAAAGCTGTGAATGTACCTCACAAGACCAAAGACTAAGAGCCAAATCTAGGTCCGTATTTTCATATATATATAGCATAAGTCAGAACTTTGAGCTATGTTAGGTATAATGAAAAACATAGATATGTTAATGGCTACTCTAATACTCTGATCACCAATACAAACGCCTAATGGTTTTCAATTGGCTTAACACTGGTGACTAGTAAAATTTAAACCCTGGAAATATTTCCATCTTGTATTTATCTTACTAATTGCACTAGAAACTCCTGAGATCAATTCCAGGACATCAGATCTGCAAGTCAAAGAGGTCCTACTACAAGTCTTTGTGCTTTTGAGCTGTAAGCCAAAAATTTACGGTGTATTTTGATTATTGTTCATTAAAAAAAAAAAAAAAAAAAAAAAAAAGGAGAGAGAGAAAACAACACTGCAGGTCTGTTGGCAAATGTCCCTCAGAGCAAAGGGTCCATCAGGCTAACCTCAGATTGCCGGAGACCCCTGTGTGCTGCCTGGAGACAAATACTTGAGTTCAAGCAAAGAGCAAATCAGTCACATTTTCTCCTCCAGTGTTTCATTTTATGGGCCATGGCTGATATGTTCAGTGAGATGGATGGTGAGAAACAACCCTGAGGTCTCTGGTTCATCTGCCACATATTTCCCACCTGTTGGTCAACCTAACAAATCTAGATACAGCAACATTTTGGATACAATACCACATATAGAATCATAGAATCCTTAGATTTAGAAGGGACCTTTAAAGGCCATCTAGTTCAACTCCGCTGCAATGAAGAGGGACATCCACAGCTAGAATCAGGTTGCTCAGAGCCTGATCCATCCTGGCTTTGAATGTCTCCAGGGATTGGTCTTCAACTACATATCTGGGCAACCTGTAGAAGATTTTTTCCTTATATCCAACTTAAATCTACTCTCTTTAAGTATGAAACCATTTCCCCTTGTCCTGTCACCACAGACCCTGCTAAAGAGTGTGTTCCCTTCTTTACTGTAGCTCCCCCTTAGAAGCTGAAAGGCTGCTATCAGGTCTCCGTGCCTTCTCTTCTCCAGGCTGAACAGCCCCAGCTCTTTATGTACCAGAGAATATCCTGTGATCACATCTAAGGTATGAAATCTATGAAGAATACAGCAGCCTTGACCGTCTTCCTTCCAGAATTCAGAAGCAAGTTATTAGCTATTTAAAAAACAAAAAAGAAAAAAAGAATCTATTCATTGTTCAAAAATAGGTCATTCACATTCTTCTTCCCTTTCAGCCCCTTCATACAATATTTCAGCAGATGTAGAACTTTCTGAAATGGGAAGAGGAAACTGTTTTCAGATGTCAGTTCGCCTTTTCTCACCTCTAAAAAATGTACCAGACACCAGACTGCAGGCTGCTGGTGTCAAGAAACAAAGATTATTCATCCTCGCTGTTTATCTGTGTGCTGTACAAAAAATTAAAAGTACAACGAAGATTGATCAGCCTGGAAAATAAGCTGATTGCTCTTTTCTAGCAATTATGGCACTCACTCACAAAAGAGGGGAAGCTGGATTTTCTTTCCGACTTCAAAATCTGCATTTCACATGAAGTAGTCACTAGCTAGCATGAACATTAAGTGAATTCATGTTTTTCTTTTCTTAATACATTATGCAAAGCCCTGAATGTAAAAACAAAACAAAACGAAAAAAAATCACAACAACAGAAAGACAATATCTTATCAAAAGTCATCTCAAAAGTCTGCATTTGCTTTCTGTGACTAAGTAGTATTTTTTCACATTTTTTGTCTAAAACAAGGAAGAATTCCTTGCAAATTACTTGTCAGAAGTATTTAACTCAACAATCAAATTAGTCTGGTTTGCTGTTTATAATTCTTGTTTTATCTGAACAAGAGCAGAAATTGACTAAGATACAACTTGTGAGGTCAGCTAGGAATTAGTTCTAAATTCAGATTTTCATTGTGGGGCAGACAGCAAAGACACAACAGTGTCTGCATTGATGCAGATATCCACAAATATAAGTTTGCTAATGGACAAAATATTTTCTTGAAACAAACCATAAATAAGACTGAATCTGTCTGAATGTCATGTGAGATATTGCCTTGTAGCATTGGGATACGTATGCCTTCACTTCTGTTTACTCATTCTCCTGTAATATGAAGAATTCCAAAATTTGTCTGAATGTTTAACTTGGGCCTCAAGAAAAATATTTAAATTCAATTTAATTTCCATTTTTGTATTCTCTTTTTCCAGCTCTAAAGCAAAATAAATATAAAAAAACTTTTAATTTCTATGATTTCCAATCCTAGAATTGCATATATGAGTTGTATTTCTTTGAGTAAACATTACTTAATTCTTTAAGAATTGTGACTAGCATTATGTGGATTTCTAAAAGCATTTTGAGTAATTATCGAAGATTCAGTGTGGAAGTTCCAAATGATCTCCTGTCTGTATAACCTAGATTTGAGCACATCATGAATAGAATTGAACTGCATGGGAGGCTCACCTTGATCATGTCCTGTGCATATCATGTTTTGTCTTTACTTTTACATTAATGACATAGCACAAGAAAAATTGTAAATGTTCAGTGTCTCTTTGATCCATATTCAGGCACAGGCCTCAAAACACAGCAGTGCTAAAGAAATCAAACATGAGATATGTGTGTAAATACCAACAGGCTTAAGAGTTATGCTGTAACAACTTGCTTGGGGGATATTACAAAGAGCATACCTGCACTCAGATCTAGATCACAACATTTTCAGTGTGATCCATGTCTCTTTTTAAATCATATTCGTCCTTTTCCTTCAAACAGCAGCTGTTCAAAAGGGAAGACAGTTCTCCTATATTCTGTCATCTGTGCGGCTTGAAAGCTCATGGGCCATACATGTTCTCTATTGAAGAATAACTCTCCTGCATCATTCCAGACAGCTGGTGAACTGTGATGAACAGGCCCTAAGACTCACATCTATGTTTGTATATATTAGTAGTAGCTCCCTGTTAAGTTTTGGTTCATATATATCAGGATTTTTTTCCAAACAGTAAGTAGGACCAGGGGCCGCTACACATAGATGTAATGTAGCCACACTAGTTGAGACCTAAGGGAAATCAGCTCTGTGTGTGCAGGCCATTCTATGCCAGCAAATGTTTACAGTCACATTTAATTTATGTAACTAAATTTACCAAACCAAAGCTCCCACTTCCTAACTATTTCATGAAAACCATGCTCTGTATCTGGCCATGTAATGAACATGTTGCCCATGTGCTTTGTGGTGCTATCAACTGCAGTTGTGATTCTCTTTACTTTGGGGAGGTACCTAAGCTTTGCAGATCCAATGAGAACTGCTATAAAGTGAGTCTACAAACATCTAGGATCTGGCAGACTTTGTTGATTCCAGCAGGAATTCCTGTTTTTAACATAGGTGCCAACTCTGTACAATACTTTGTTTGAACCATAATTCAGTATAGGTATCTGTTGTATTCAGTAGATGTCCAAAAACGATCCACTTAGGTACCACAGCTGGTAGGCTGAATACAGCCCTATGTATTTTTTTTTTAATTGTAAATTGATCAGAAGATGCATCGATAGAAGAGGGACATTCCTAAACAGTATCAGATGGAAAGAATACCTTATCTTATAAATAATTGTTCATATAAGTTATCATATAAATAATAAATTGTTAATAGTACCTGGTAAACACATCATGTCTTAAACACTGTCTCTTACATGAATGCAATGTAACAAAGATTAGAAGACATGAAGAAAACTAGCAATCATATTAATGATATTGTTTATTTCTTACTACCTTACTTTAGTCGTCCTGAAAAAGTCTGAATGACCAGTCTGGCAAGTCTTCTCTCTGAAGAATGAGTACTTAACATTTAACAGAGGCATTATTAGTTTGGCCTTTAATACCCTCTGTACTTCATTCCTGACTGCATTCAGTCTCCTCTGCACTCAGTCTAAATCCCATTAAAGTCAATGCAAGTCTCTCCCATTTTAATGGGATTTAAATCAAGCCTATAATCCTCAGTGTCTGTGTCCCAGAGAGAGAAAATAATGAATGTGATTTTGAGAGGTAGTTACATACCGCTGCACTGGAAATTGAATGGTAGCAACAAGTACAAGTTGCTATGGGAAAAATATATTTTTGTATGCCTTTGTTACCGATGAAACATAAGATCTCTTATCCTATTTAGAAAAAAAAAAACAAACAAACAAAAAAAAAAAAACAAAAAAAAAACAACTATGGAAAATTTAACATTTAAGATGTAAAATTTTGAAGAATGCATTCATCTGCCCTAATGAACTTGCCTAGAAATTGAAAGCTAATACTTCAGGTTCCTTTTGCTGCAAAAGAAGAGTTAGAATCACAGAACTGTTTGAGTTGAAAGGGACCCTTAATTATTATATAGTCAAACTCTGCTGCAGTAAACAGGGACAATTACAGCTAGATCAAGTTGCTCAGAGTTCCATCTAGTCTGATCTCTTCAGGGATGCAACAACTGCATTTCTGGGCAACTGGTCCCAGGGCTTCACTACCCTTATTATAAAGAACAGCTTTTTCCTTATATCTAGTCTAAATCTCCCCTATTTTAGTTTGAAACTATTTCCCCTTGTCCAATCACAAAAGTTTCTTCTATAGTCTGTCCCATTCCTTGTTATAGCCCCCACTTAGATACTGAAAGACTGCTATCAGTCAGGTCTTCTCCAGGCTGAACAGCCCCAGCTCTCTCAGCCTGTCCTCATAAGGGAGGTATTCCATCCTTTGGATCATTTTTGTGGCCCTTCTCTGTATGTGCTCCAACAGATCCATGTCTCTTCTGTACTGAGAACACCACATCTGGACCCAGTTCTCCAGGTGAGATTTCACCAGCACAGAGTAGAGGGGCAGGATCACCTCCCTCAACTTGCTTACTGATCTCTGTCCTAACATGAAGACACTGATGATCACTCTCTGAGTACAATCTCATAACCAGTTCCTCCTCCATCAAGCAGTCCAACCATCACATTTATATCTTCCCAGTTTGAAGAGAAAGAGGTTATGGGGGCCGTACCAAAAATCCAGATAGATGACATCAGTGGCCTTTCCCACTGATGCAGTTACACCATCATAGAAGGACACTAGGTCAGGCAGGAGCTGCCTTTAGTGAAGCCACGATGGTTTGTTGTCCAGTATCGTCTCCCTCTCCTCCTATGTGCCTTAGCATAGCTTCCAGGAGGATCTGCTCACGATCTTCCCCAGCACAGAGGTCAGACTGACAGGTCGGTAGTTCCCTGTATCATCTTTCTACCCTTCTTAAAAATGAGTGTGACTCTGCTTTTTTTCCCCAGCCACCAGGGACTTATCCTGACTCCCATGGCTTTCCAAATATAATTGAGAATGGCTTAGTGTCTGTCAGCCAATTATCTCAGGACTCTAGAGTGCATCTTGTCAGGATCCATAGACTTATGGGTGTTCAGGTTCCTCAGGTGGCTGTGAAGCTGATCTTCACTTACAGTGGGGAGGAACACTGCTCCCTCAGTCCCCACCTTCCAACCTATTTGAGGACTGAATGAAGAACAGTTGCCAGACTGAGGCAAAAGAACTGTTGAGTATGTCAGCCTTCTCTTTGTTAACAGCCTGTCTGTATTACTCATTAGGGGGCATATGACTTCTTGGACTTAACCTTTCTGGTTGATACATCTGTAGAAGCCTTTGGTGTTCTTTGCATCCCTTGACAAGTCTAGTTCCAGTTGGGCCTTGGTCTTCCTGACCCCATTGCTACACCCTGTCAGCAATCTCTATACTCTACCCAAAGAGTTACCTCCAGAGGGCAATTCATCTCATCAGTCTTTGTTGTATATCTTCAGTTGAGATGAACAGCCTTCTTCTGATTCTTATTTCTTGATATTGACCATACTGGTAAGCTTAAATGTATAACTCAGATGTCTAATTTTCAGCCATTTAAAAGGCAGACTTTACTGGATTTTTTGAAATGATTAGAGGAATTCTTTAAGACTGAAAAGTTGATAACTACTTATATTGTGCTGATATTCAGTTCCATTTCTAAAGTTAGATGTAAAAAGTATATATTACATTTTTCTACTGCTTCCTTGTTAAGTCTTCTTTTAATACAATGACACTCTCCAAAATATATCTGTCCCATTACTGCTGTCAGTGATGAAAAACAGTATATACCACCTGTTGGAGTCTAATTTGCAACATGATCTCTCTTCCTTATTATTTAACTGTTGATTTTCTGTGTTGTTGTCAAAATATGACTGCATTATATAGTTATTCTTAAAATTCCACTGTGGACAATGTGATGAGGTTGATTTGTTATATGAGATATGATCATCAAATTATGAGTTCTGCTTTTTTGATTCTATGTTTGTTTGTTTGTTTTTTTCTCATATTTAAGAAAAGCAGAATATTAAAATTAAATTTGCATAGAGGAAGGCCGGCTTCTTTCTTTCTTTCTTTCTCTCTTTCTTTCTCTCTTTCTTTCTCCCTTTCTTTCTTTCTTTCTTTCTTTCTTTCTTTCTTTCTTTCTTTCTTTCTTTCTTTCTTTCTTTCTTTCTTTCTTTCTTTCTTTCTTTCTTTCTTTCTTTCTTTCTTGTGGTGTTTTTTTGTAAAAATGAATGCACAGAACTAAATGGCTGTAGTCTGTACACTAGAATATATGCTGAAACACAGGAAATGATATAAATCCATAAATCTTTAAGTCATATTGAAAATACATAGTTGCTTTTGAACAAGAATGTTATTAAAGCCACTGTTTTACAGATGGCATGCAAATGATGAGTATGGTTTGAGCTAAGAAAAGAACTATGACTACATGGAAACCTAAAGATCTTGAAAAAATGAACAGATTTACTGATATGAAAAAAGACTTTTATAGAACTCAGGAAAAAAAAGAGGGAGTAGTACAGCTGAAAGGCTCTAAGAGTTCTGAATTAATATTAGGGAGGAAGAAGGAAAGAAGTAAAGAAAGAAGGAAGAGAGAAAGAGAGAGAGAAAGAGAGAAAGGAAGAAAGGAAGGAGGAAGGGAAAGGAAGGAAGAAACAAAGAAAGGAGGAAAGAAAGGAGGAAAGAAAGAAAAAAGGAAAGAAGGAAAGGAAAGAAGGAAAGGAAAGGAAAGGAAAGGAAAGGAAAGGAAAGGAAAGGAAAGGAAAGGAAAGGAAAGGAAAGGAAAGGAAAGGAAAGGAAAGGAAAGGAAAGGAAAGGAAAGGAAAGGAAAGGAAAGGAAAGGAAAGGAAAGGAAAGGAAAGGAGGAAGGAAGGAAAGGAGGAAGGAAGGAAAGGAGGAAGGAAGGAAAGGAGGAAGGAAGGAAAGGAGGAAGGAAGGAAAGGAGGAAGGAAGGAAAGGAGGAAGGAAGGAAAGGAGGAAGGAAGGAAAGGAGGAAGGAAGGAAAGGAGGAAGGAAGGAAGGAAGGAAGGAAGGAAGGAAGGAAGGAAGGAAGGAAGGAAGGAAGGAAGGAAGGAAGGAAGGAAGGAAGGAAGGAAGGAAGGAAGGAAGGAAGGAAGGAAGGAAGGAAGGAAGGAAGAAGGAAGGAAGGAAGGAAGGAAGGAAGGAAGGAAGGAAGGAAGGAAGGAAGGAAGGAAGGAAGGAAGGAAGGAAGGAAGGAAGGAAGGAAGGAAGGAAGGAAGGAAGGAAGGAAGGAAGGAAGGAAGGAAGGAAGGAAGGAAGGAAGGAAGGAAGGAAGGAAGAAAGAAAGAAAGAAAGAAAGAAAGAAAGAAAGAAAGAAAGAAAGAAAGAAAGAAAGAAAGAAAGAAAGAAAGAAAGAAAGAAAGAAAGAAAGAAAGAGAAAGAGAAAGAAAAAGATTCAGCATCAAGACTCCATTTCTAAGTTGCTTGTAGGACCGCTCAAGTGCTTGCAGCTCACAATTACCCTGCTGACAGTTGTAACCGCAGCACTAGCACTAAGTCGCTTGTGTCTTGTCATTACAATGCTTCCTTTTGTCTGATGGCTGCAAATGTTTGACAGTCATTAGAAAGTCATCCAAGGAAATACTTCCTTTCCATGTACAAGCTGCTTGTAGTGGATTTTTAACACTGAGCTTTCTCAGTAACTCAGATAGCATTAGCAAAAGAATAGTTTCCCTCAGCCTGTCTCTGCCCTTAAGGTTCTTTTAAAAAGAGAACAGAAGCTCTTTGTTGTTACTCCTTCACACGTTATTAACAGAGGTTTAACAGAAAGAAGAGGGGCTTGTTACATGCCCGCTGCAATTTGTCTTTTTCAGTTCATTCGGATCTCCATCATGTCCAACCAGAAGACGGATTAACCCAGATCCAGGGTGGCTGTTTCCATACTAAACAGAAAATGACTTTTAAAAAGTCAGGCAGTGTAATCTCTCTCTGCAAAGAACTAACTGAGCTTACCAGACAGTGAATATTCCTGCATACCAAAAAACAATTTAATAAGACAAAGTGCTGTTAAATGAATGAAAATAAATTTCAGTAATATGAAGATAAATTATCTTGATCATCTCTAGTTCACGATTCTACATTTGTTTCTGCCTAGTTCTTCCTCCTACCTATGTTCATCAGTCGTGATGTACAAAGCAGTAACTTAAAGTGTTGGCTTCTAATCCTACTGCAAATTGATCTCTGTGATATGTGTCGGTTAAACAGAATTGCTCTGCTGATAACAGATGAATGAGGCTGAGTCACACTTGCTGAGCCTCAGCTTTCTCAGTTCTGCCTTTGGCAGTGTCCACATATCCACTGTGATTTTCAACGTTTTGCATCCATAGCAAATCTGTTGATAAATTTGGGATAAGGTCCAGTATGAATCATAGGCAACCACCCAGTACCGCTACTCAGGACAGGAAGCTGTAGATTTTTCTGTTGTTGCCCAATGAGTCATTTAGTTTTCTGTGACAATTTCTGTTGGCTCAAGATGTTATAAAGGGATGGTGAAAACCATCAGCACTTGTACAAGATGATCTTAGGAGATCTCTTCCAGCTACACCATCATATTCCACTCTGTCCAAAACCAAAGAGACACATACATAAAAAACGGAGTTAGCAAAAGTGGAATCCAGTGCTGCAGTTCTTGCTGAAGTACAAAAATCTTCTCTTGAAAGCCAAGAGCTTTCAGCCTAAGGTATGCTGTAATGTCAGAATGCTAAAACTGAGAGTTAACACTGTCAAATGCAGCTTATTTAGCAAATGGGATCTATCTTTTTCTTAGAGTGCCAGTTACAGCTTCCATTTTAACTTGCAAGCAAATTAATTCCTGAACAACTTCATCTACCTCTGTTGCCTGTTCCTCTTCTCTGTTGCCATTTTCCATCCTAAGCTATGCTCATAGAAATTCACAAAGATGTGGCAGGTCTCCACAGTGATAAAAGTGAAAAAAAAAAGTCACCCTCCCAACCCCACCAAATTTAGCTCTGGGAAAAGTTGAAGCAGAAGAGTAAGTATTTGCAGGTGGGCTTTTTCAAGACAATTTCGAAAAGAAGATAAAGAAATCTGCAATGCATAACTAACCTAAATCAAAATAAAGCAAAACAAAACATAACAAAAATAAACCAAACAGAACAGGTTTATATAATTCTTTATATATATATATATAACTCTCTATATAAATTATATAATTCTTATATAATAAGAATAGTGTAGGGAAGGTCTACTGATCTAGTTCACAGGAAACAGTTAATTAATCCTCAAAGGGAATGCTCTGAACTTACAGATAAGGGACATCCAGATATCTGGCCAATTTGAGTGGACTCCTCAGTTCAAGCTGTATAAAACTCATAGAGTCAGCATGAGTTGAGTCATGTGTGTTCAGCTCAGGATACTCATAAACAGGCTGGAAAAGAGAGCCAACAGTGCAATGATGAAACCTGTGGATGATATGTAGTTGTCAGGTAAACAAAAGTAAAATGTACAGAATCACAAAAGGACCTTAAACAACTGAGCAATAAAACAACAGGTGGATTTTAATGTAGATAAATGTGCAGTAATGCAAGAAACCACATGAAAAAATGGACCTAGCATCATATTTTAAAATGTCATATGAAATGAGCAAGATTTCATATTCGGGGAAAAGACTTAGCTTTAATAGCTATTAAAAAACATCAATTACTAGCCCTATTTTTCCCTTCCTTCTCTATCCACTTATGGACAGTGCTAGGGTAAGGTGGTGTACTAAACATGCTTTTTGTCTGAATCACTTTTATATTCTTACATGTATGTGGAGATTATTTTACAGCTGTGAGCTACTGCTAACTAATCTAACAAGTGAGTGTTGGCAGCCAGTTCCAGCTGAAAAATGTTTACCCATTGTATGCTCTATTCTCTGTGAAGATAGAGAGGATGAAGACCTGATTACAAAAAGATCTGAAACTCTGTATGCATGAGATCATCTTGAGGGTAAATAGCAACCAGTCTGAATAATTTGCACTTCCACCAATACAGTTATACAGTTGAATGCTTATGCATATGGAAATAATGCAATAACTGCATAGTATTTTGATCAGTGTTAAAATGTCTCAGATACATTTTTGGTGACTGTGGCCAAACCATGACAAGTATAGACACAGATTATAATTCTACAAAGCAATGTTCTAACTGGGTTGTTAAATAGCATAAAGATGCTACATAGGCAGGGCATTTGATACCATTCCCCCACACCCAGTTCAAACCCACTATGGCTTTCCCATAGTGGTACACAATGCCAGCAGTACACCATGAATGTTAGAAAGCTCACAAATGTATTTATTTGAACGCCCAGCGATTGATGGTTGCAAATCCCATAAGAAGCTGCTTATTTCTGCTTTATATTAGCAATATTCACTGCATGGGAAAATCCATGCAGTTCAAGTGATGTATACAATGTCATTTTCAGATCTCTCTGAAAATATCAGGGACTCCGGTAGCATCAACAGTACCCCATTGTTGTTAACAGTTGCAAGTAACACACACTCCATTCACTCGACTGCTTGAACACTAAGGGATGTATTCTTTTAGTCATTCTGCTTTCCCTCTGCTCAGCTGCCAAAATGACAAAAGGAGGCCAGCTGAATGCTGTGGGCAATTTCATTGAGTATAAAGATAATGCCTTCACATGGTCTCAGGAAAACAGTAGGTCAGATATACTCAATTGCTTAAGAGCAATTGAGTGGCATAAAGATACAAATTGGACTGAGAGATCAACATCAGCTAGCTCACATTAGCACTGTTCTCAGTCATGAAATGATATGGAACTGAAGACTTAGATGCTTTTAACAACCTCTTCCTCAAATACTGACAAACGAACATCATGCATGTTTTCAAAGGGTGTCAGATACACATTGTAAATATTCATAATTTCGCTCATGAACCTTGAAACTCAACCTAAATCTAAATAAATACATTCCAAGTCCCTGTGTGAATGTTCTAATTTGACACCGTTTGGCAGCTGGGCTTAATCCCAAATTATGCAAAAGCATCAAGCAAAACTGCACAAGCACATTGTTATTATAGATAAAATGGTATCATATATAAGAACCTCAGGCATGCTCTGCTTGTGCTTTTCTCTCTTCCAGGATTATTGATTTTAGATCAGCCCTCCCATAAATTATGTGATTTGACTAGGTACCTGAACCTATGTGAAATAAATTCAGAACACATAGCCTGGACCAAAAGCTGCTCATATTGAACTAGCTGAGACTCCATTTAAAATTCAGTGGGGTAATCATGCCATAAAATATTGTTCATATATGATGTGTATGTGGGAAGCAGAAACATTCTTTTTATGGACAAAAATCTCATTAAAAACCCTGCTGCATTTCTTATAAAAGCAGAAGCAGATCAACATACCACGCATAATGTTGAAGTCAGAAAGGAAATCAGGAAAAAGAAGGAAAAACAACAGCAGTGACCTCCCTCTAATACTTTAGGAAATGCTTGTTTGGAAGAGTTGCATGAGAACATACAGACAATGTTTTTGGTTTCTTATCAGGCTGGACCAAGAACAAACCAGTGACCTCAAGGTTAAAAGCCCTACATGTCTTTTCCATGTTCTTAAACAATCCAACCCTTCCTTCTAATAAAATATCCTATTTAAGACTCCATACTACTGAATTACATATAACTTCTAAATACAACTAAGTCTAGATAAGCATCTGACAGTTGTATTCCACTAGAAAGTAGGAAGAAAAAGAAGCTGATTCTCAGTGCTACAAAATACTTCTCTAACATAGTGAAATGGCTCCTGTTAAGAGCAGACACAGGCCTAGCATTTGTTGCTTAACATTTTGCATGTTTTAAGAATGGATCATTTATTAGGTATACATTGGGGAAATGTTCTGTAGTATCTACTCTGAAAGGAACTAGGACATCTTAGATCACCACAGCATTCAACTTCTCAAGTGCTTACTTCAATTGTTGTTCAACTTCACCCAGCTTTTATGCTGGGAGATGGCAATAAATCTTATCTTCAAAAAAAACAAAAAAACATTGAAAGTTTCATCACTGCCAGTCTGTTTCACATGTGTATTTTCCTACAGTACTATCTTTCTTTGGTGGAATAACATGCTTTCTAGTTGTGTATATCTTTTTTTTTTTTTTCTTTATATTTACCACAGAAGTTTTTCTGACATATGAAACATGTGAACTGGATACTCTGTTCATCAGTAAGAGGAATATACCACAATGTGTTGGTTGTTCAGGTCTTTCCACCTTGCATACACAAACCCTTGAAGTGCTTGAGTTCAGTTTTTCTCTCCAGGAATCTCAGCAGGTAGATGCAGTAGTGACTTGTGTAGAAGGAGGCCACAAACCAGCCTGTGGTGATCACAGGTGAATGTAGCTTAATTATTTCACTCTTTCTGGAAAGAAGATCATAGAAAAGCTGTAAAGAAAGAGCTGGAATTGTGTCATGGAAAGGAAAATAAATGCTGTTGATAGCACTTGTTTCTAGGAAGGTTTGTATTCAGATAACTTCTTGCCACAAAGCTGGCATTCCTGTCTCTGCATAAAAGAAATCTCTGACAGCTCAGAAGTTTTATTTCCTTTTACGAGTCACTCGAGGCTGTTATTAATATTTCTGAGCAGGATACAAAACAAATATTTAATTCTGTACATTTCTTTTTTTTTTTTTCTTTTCTAGAGGTCAGCAATTGTGTGAGAACGAAGGATAAAACAGATGAGAACACAAAAAAAAACCATGGCACACAATCTGAAAGTATATTTGCCTTCCACATTTGTTTCAGATTTCTGAGTATTTCTACAAGAAAGAAAGAAAAGAGAGAAAGAGAGGAAGAAAGAAAGAGGGAAAGAGAAGGGGAGGAGAGGGGAGGGGAGGAAGGCAAGAAGTGGGAGAAGCCTGGCTTAAGTCATCTGATGATACTTCATTAAAATCCTCAGTGCCATCAAGACAGACAGTTTTTTCTCAGTAGATGTGATTTAGATGGTATGAAAAGGCTGGTTACTGAGGAATGCAAAAGCCCTCAGATCCAACTTAGTCTGACAACTCCAAAAGACTCAATTTAATTGTCTGGATCATAAAAATGTACATTAGAGAATAAATACACTTCATAACAATGCTGGTATTTCAGACATAGGCACTTGAAAATGTTAAAAATACATTGTCTTCTTATGACTATTTCCAAGCAGACAAAGAAGTCAAACCTTTTTCTTATGTCAATTAGCTTGTCAACTCTTCTGAGTAAATAATAAAACATGTCTTCAAATTACTTCATGCATGCCTGAAATTATCCTATTAAAATATCAAAATATTAACTAAAGCATACACTGAATTTACAAATCACAGTATTTCCAGTTTAGCAGATTTTTTGTTTACTAATTTTTTATCTGTCTATAAACAGTGCAAATATTAATATTGGATATATTTTAGATCAAAATGCTATTTAATTACCTAAAATGCTACTTTATTACAAGGAAAAGTAGTTCAATATATAGGAAAATTATTGTGTAATTACTAACATGTCAGAGTGGCAAATGAGTTGAGGGAATATTACAGAGACATTCCAAAAGAGACTAGTTGAAAGAGCTTAATGTCACTGACTTTATTGGGAGCTGTTCCAAAAGACGCAAGTTGAAAGAACCCATGTCATTAATATTATTGGGAGTAATTCCAAAAAAACAGTAGTTGAAAGAGCTTCTTGTAGGATGATTTATTTGTTGGTTTAAGCAGATAAGTTAACCCATTTGGTATTTGATGCTGGATTTTGACAGTAATTCATTGTGCTGATGACTTTCAGAAAAGGAGGTAGGCTGTCCTGGACTAATATTCAGACTCAAGGTTGAAGTTAATTGCTTGTAATCAGGAAAAAGGTTTTTTGTGTTTTCCAAGACCCTTTAAATAAATCTGTTTATTTATTTATTTATTTTTCTCATGGCACAAGCACAAACTTTTATTTTCCTTGCCCTTTTCAACTCTGTTCTCTATTTTCACTGTTGTGTATTTATCAGTGCTGTGTGTTGCGACTACTACGTTTTCATTTGAAGTGCTCTTCCACTGTCAGGACAGATGCTACCCTTGTGGAAGAGTTCTCCATGTTTTTAATTTATTATCCTGTGTTTCTGCACTGATTGTAGCTTGAAATGATCACTTCTAATCTTATTCAAAAATGTTTCTGTATGACAGTCTTACACAGGATAGTCTATACATAATTGTCTGTGAAACTGTTAATAGGAAATTTTCCTCAACATTTTATATAACAAGGGAAATAGCATCCATGCTTATTATGCTGTATAACACTGTTATGCTGTATAACACTACATTTTTGAGAAAAGCACTGGGCACAGAGCAGGCCTGGGTATTGCAGAATTGCAAACAGTGTCATACCTTTATTGTCATGTTCTTTGTTACATATTTCACACTCAGGTTTCAGTCCTTTGGTCTTCCTGGCTACATACACATTATTTATCATCCAAGTTCCCATTATGGTATGGTGAGAGGTGGTGTTGGTAGAGGTGTTGAGCCTGAACAAATCCCTTGGCAAAAAATTGCAAGCATGAACTGGAAAACACTGCCTGCCAAGGTTTCATTACTATTTCTGCAATATAAAAATAAATTCTGGCACATCTGACTTCTTCAGCCTGCAGGCAACATGGCCTTATGTGCCCTTTCTGATTCTCATGCTACAGACAAAAATGATATGCCTTAGCTTTGGCAACAAGCTACAAAACATTCCTGAGTTAGATTGTGAGGCAGTTGGCCTCCCGGGCTGCAGCTGACTGAGAATGATGCTAAACAGCATTTAAAAAAGTGTCAGCTAGGGTCAAGAGGAGATCAACATTTATGATTTCACCAGTTCAAAATAAAAAAATATGATCTGAGGCCAAAGAAAGAATCTGGAATCTGAGGGAAGTTTCGGTATTTCCAGCACATGCACAGCAACTTGGATGGAGAACTAACCACTCAATCTGCTCTTGAACCTCCATGCTCAGGCTAAGTCCTATACAGAAGTGCCAGCATCCAAGAGATCAGTCTGTGACTCAGAATGACCAGCCACCCCAGGACCTAGCTGTGCAACATCCCACAGGAGTAGCCTCCAATAAAGATAACCACAGCAGCAGAAGAGATGGGAAGAAGTAGACAGGCACAAGGACAGAGCATTCATGAATCTTTACAATAAGAAACAAGTCTCTGCTGGATCAAGAAGTGATACCTCTACCAATCACAAAGTTGTTGGTCTTGGGAAATCTGAGAGAATATTTCTCTTTAGTGTCTTAGATGCACAGTGGGAAGATACACTTACTCATTCAGAGGGGTCAAAAGCACAGTAATGCACAGACTTAGACAACGTGCAGAACAATCTTGTATACATTTCCTTTGAGTTACCTGGTAGGAAACTTTCTCTGTCTAAAGTGGCTCAGGGTGAACAGCTCCCCAGAATAATTTTTGTGTCCATGGGAAGAAGGCAATAAGAATGGCATGTTGATGCTGCAAGATCCCTCAAAATGATTACAAATGTTCTCATACATATAGTAAAGTTTTGGATGTGCTTGCATTCCAAGACTAAAACATGTCTGCCATCAGATAGTGTCCCCTCGTCCAAAACTGTCACTCATCAATAAGGACTGTGGTTTCATCTCTGACAAAGAAAGAAAAAGGGTAACGTCACAGTCAAAACAGCTTTGTCTGATCTCATTATTTGAGATGAGAGGTCCATCAGAGGTCCATCAGAGGTCCAGCTGCCAGGGCCTACAGACCTTTGCTAGACATCTTTGCTCCAACTCATGACATGCAAACAAACTTAAAGTATTCCTGGTGAAAGTCATGTAATGTCACTAACAACATGAGCAGCAATAGCAATGGACAAATTACATAGCAAGCCCCAACAAAAGCTTAGGGGCCTGTTTCTGTCATACAGAGGAGTGGAGACATTTAAAATTCAACTGGAGAAGATCCTGAGTAACCTGATGTCTATTGATTTTGCTTCAAGCAGACAGTTCTATCAGATGAAATCCAGAGATTTTTTTGAATTTAAATTAATATGATCCTGTAATTCTAAATAGCTATGTTAGATCACTATCACAGAGCTGTAGAAGAACAACATCACCTTACTTAAAAGACTAATGCAGAGCCTAGATTAGTAGTTGAGAGAGACTGTGATGGTAGAATTTAAAGCCATTTGGAAATGGCCACACATGTTCTTTCACTGTCTTTACTATATATCATAGAATCATAGAATGACAAGGTTGGAAAGGATCTACAAGATCATCTAGTCCAACCATCCTCCCATTACTGCAGCTACAAGAAACCACTAACCCATATCTCGTAGCTCCTCATCCAGATACCTCTTGAACACTCACAGGGACTGCGACTCCAACACCTCCCTGGGCAGCCATTCCAGTGCCTGACCGCTCTCTGAGAGAAAAAGTTCCTTCTTGTGTCTAGTCTAAACCTCTTCTGGTACAATTTGTAGCCACTTCCTTGGATCCTGTTTGTTGCCTGGGAGAAACCAAGTCCCACCTCATCACAACTTCCCTTCAGCTGTAGAGTGAAGGAGATTGTAGAGTGCAATAAGGTCTCCCCCGAGCCTCTTCTTCTTCAGACTAAACAATTCCAGCTCTCTGAGCCACTCCTCATAAGACTTGTGCTCCAGACCCCTAACCAGTTTCATTGCCCTTCTCTGGATGTGTTCCAGGGCCTCAATGTCTTTCTTGTAGGGATGGGCCCAAAACCGAACACAATACTCAAGGTGCAGCCTCAGCAGTGCTGAGTACAGGGGGATGATTACCTACCTGCTTCTGCTGGCCACACTATTTCTTATACAGGCCAGGATGCCGTTGGCCTTCTTGGCCACATGGGCACACTGTCAGCTCATGTTCATCCAAGCATCAACCAACACCCCCAGGTCTCTTTCCTCTTCACAGTCACCCAGCCACTCAATTCATGTCAATTAAACAAATTTACAGTGTCCAACAAATAGTAAAGTACTGTTTCCCCACTCCACCACAGTCTCTGAAATGTTCTTTCGCCCTTTGATATTCATGTATTTGATATACATATACTATGAAGATGTACTAGAAGCTCACTGTGCCGGAAGAACCATACTTCAGTTGTTGTCATATTTTTTTATGCAGTAAGAACTGGGCAACCCAACAAGAGTCCATTGTACTAGGCACTTATAGTATAAACATAAAATCAGGAAAACTCTGAGGAGCAAAGAAATTGAAAAAGTATAAACGAGAAGTGTAAAGTATCCAGGAAAGGAACACAAAAACACAGCAAACAGTGTCATAGTAGAGAATATTAGCTTTGTTTTTTTTTCTTAAAGTCTTTCAATGAAGTTCTAAGAGGAATGAGGTAGGTGGAAAAACAAAAGGGTAGGAGTCAGTCTCTGGGAGCAAGTGTGAGAGCAAATCAGTAGACATTACTGGCTCCACCAGCCAGATGAGTGGGAGGTTTCAGGCCTATGAAGAATTCTGTTTTAATAGCAAAAGAAGCATCACTTGCAGTAGCTTTAGTAAAAAAGGGGGGGGGAAATGAAATAAAAACAACATATTGGTCATCTAAAGATTGAAGAACCTAACAAGAAAACAGAAATGCTTTCTATTGGCTCATCTGAGCAGAGGTACTGAGGAGACTGTCAAGATTTGTTGTATTTGTGAAAATAGCAAGCCAAGCCAAGCAAAAGTGCCCCTATTGGTGGCACAGGAAAAATTGTTCCTCTGGAAAAAAACAGGTTTAGATTTGTTTGGATTGGCAAAGGAAAAATATGTGCTCTTTTCTGAACTATTAGTTGCTTTTTCACAAATGGCATTACTAGACTGTGTTACTGCTAAATAACTATTTCTGTTAATAATTTTGAAAGTGGGTCACAGTTTATTAAACAGCAATATTTTGTGAAGTTTGGGTATAAACAAGTTACTGCTAGTGTCCCTTATTCATAATCCAGCAGTAAGTTTGAAAAAAAATAAATAAATACTACAGTTAATAAAACAACAAAAGACTGCTTGTCACCTGTAGACAGTTGTTTCAGAAGACAGAGCATAGGATTAGCTTTAATGACAGCAGTTGATAACAGAGTTTTCTGAGAATATAAATACAGCTACATGTGATATAATCTGATCGTCACGGAGTTCTCAGCAATTCTATAACTTGAAACACCATATTTTTACATGACGGTAATCAACAAGTTGTTAAAATTGATAAGATAGCTAAGTTCAAGGCCCTTAAAGACTGTACAAAACATACTCAATTCACAATTTCCTGTTAACAGCATTTTTATTATTTCAGATTTACCAGTGAAATGAACCTCAGTCAAGCTGAAAAAAGCTATTAAGCTCAGCACACAATCACACATTGGTTTTTTTGTAAGTTGATTTGGAAGTATGATCCAGATGCTGTTTAAGGATTAAGTTTTTTGTTCAGAAGGCTGAGCAAAGGTGATCAACCTGTCTGAGAGACAGGCTGATCTGTCTAAGACTTCGCTTGGAGAAGAGAAGGCTCCAGGGAGACCTCACTGTGGTTTTCCAATACTCATAGGTAGCATATAAACAGAAGGGCAGAAAAGCTGTTTACAAGGGTGGATAGTGATAGGACAAGGGGAAATATTTTTAAATTCACACAGGGGAGATTTAGGTTAGATATTAGGAGGAAGTTTTTCACCCAGAGGGTGGTGATGCACTGGAACAGGTTGCCCAAGGAGTTTGTGGATGCCCCATCCCTGGAGGCATTCAAGGCCAGGCTGGATGTGGCTCTGGACAGCTTGGTCTGGTGGTTGGTGACCCTGCACATAGCAGGGGGGTTGGAACTAGATGGTCATTATGGTCCTTATCAACCCAGGCCGTTCTATGACTCTGTGATTCTATTAGAGAGCTTGGCATGCACAGAAGACCTCATATATATGCCTCCCTGCTGACCTAGAGTGGAAAAAGGGAGGCTGGAGAAGTGAGCCAATGGATATGATTAAATATATTTTACATACATTTTCTGTTGAATTTTTATATTAAAATTCATACAAACAGAAGTAACTGTAATTGCAACCCAGTAAGAGGCCTCTAAATCCCTTAACCCGAATCTGTCCTAAACTGGGAAGCATATTACAGTTTCAGACTTGTTTCTTGGATAGTATAATAATGACTGAAATACAATCAGAAGAGACAGCCAAAATTTGGAATGGTATCTCCCCATAAAAAGAGAAAGTCTCAAAGTAGTATCTGTGCACCTCACAGAGGGAGCTGTATTTTGTTTCTGCTTCTTTTTTCCACATCCTTCCCTTTCTCCTTATCACCTTTCAGAACTGTTTAATTAATAGATTCATTTGCTTGGCTCATCACATACAGCTGCAGAAGTATTTGCTCAGACAAACAAGGCTTATTTTCCCAGGTTTCTAGGCATGTATTCAAGTCCGTTTTAGTATAGAGACTTCTAGAAGCCTTTGTTGCTGCCAACAAAGCCTGGCAAAAAGATTAGAGTTGTTAGGTTTTATCAGAGAAAAGCAGCTATAATGTATGGGTACTTACTCTAAGTGGCTCATTTTGGGAAATTTCACTGATCAAAAAGGATTCTTTCCTTTACTACAGATCCTGAGGCTATGTCTACAAAGCACAACAAAGCATGTCACCACCACTCAGCTGGTTTGAAGGCCAGGCGGGACCAGCTGCTTACCTCAAACTTAGGACTAATATCCTGGAGATATGCCTTGGAGATGGCTAGCTGGAGCCGACTAAAACAAAGCCAGGGATTAAGATACCAGTCAAGCAAGGCAGATCATGCTGGGTGTAGTGCTTGAACTCCAGTATAGCAGGGGTGACTGAGCTCTATCCTGACCTTCCAACACGTTCCGTGGAAGTGAAATAGTGCCAATATACAAAACATTGTTACCTGTACCCTTTAGAAGAAGACTCAGGAACAGCTTGGTTCACAAGATCTCACCACCTGCCAGAGGAACAGATCAAGGTTTGAATCATATGCTTTAATTTTGTGTTGCAGGATGGAAAAGCAAAGAGAAAAGAAAGAACATAGTGCTGCACCTGAAGTGCTAACCAGCAACCAGAGCAAATCCAGCAAGGAAGTCTGGAGTTTATCAGGTACAAGTAGAAACAAAATTGTTGAAGTGCTACAGAAATGGGGATTTTGCACATCAGTGGCAATTGCAAACAGCTGCAGTAATGTCCATCACCTGCATGATAAACTGTCCAGAGAAAGCAGGCAGAACCACTTAATCTGGGACAGGATAGAGGAGGTAGCTGCACTCGCTGCTTTGGATTGCTATTCAGAAAACTTTGCTTATGCCAAGCTAGTAACAGTATAGAGATCCTAGTACGTAGCTTTTAAATAAGACTGTCAACCTTATACCCTAGTTTATTCCTCTGTATGTAAGGTGCTGGACCTTTCACAGGAAACACAGTAAAGTCACAAAGAGTATTCACAATGAGTTCTGCAGAAGCTGACTCCAACACAGAATTTCCCGAACCCAGCCATTAGCAGGGGTGGTGCTGAGAGGTATTTGGAGGGGTCTTGTGATTAGGGATCTCATGATTGTCAGCTCTCCTGCCAGGAGCTGGCTTGAAATTATCCCATTGCATTCATCTATCCAGGTCAGCTTTTTGATGATGGTTTGTTTACCCAAATACTCTTTCTTTTAGAGTTACTTTTTGGTCAAAACAAGGAAGCACCTGAGTTGTCATCTCAGAACCTATGCTATAATACCATTTTTTTCACTTGAGTGTAGATTTCAAAAATGCTCCAGTCACTACAGAGCATTCAGAGACTTTTGCCCTGTGACAGACCACATTTCTGGACTGCATGAGGTTACATGACTAATTGGCTATAAGTTTCTATTCTGTGCGATTTTCTTACAGACATGAGAACACAGCCATTTAAAGAAAACAAAATGAAACGGTAACAACATCTTCTACTGTGACTTCTTACAGGTTTTATTAATTACTGTCTGTGATAGGAAAATATTTTTCTTCATGCAAAAATCACTAATAAATATGGTCTGGTGAGTCTTCTAAACATTTTTATCCTGCCTTCAGGCATTGCTTTTCTACAATATTTTCTCTTAAATATGAGGTGTACTGTCATGGCACAGAATACCATCTGACCAACAGTAAAAATAAACTGTTGTACATAGTACCTCTGTCCTGCAGAGTTGCTTGAAGCACTGCATGGTTTAATATAAACATCCTAAAATGTATAAACATGTTCTGATTAAAACCTACCACTTAAAATTCAAACAAATGGTAACAAAGTGAGGATGAGAAAAAGGTTTTATGAGATAAGTAAACCCAAAGTCACTGTTGTTTAGGATTAAAATATTCATTTAAGTGATGTTAGATCAGTTGCTTTAATGTGAACCTTAGGTCTGGCATCCATACACAGGTTGGAAAAGATTTTTTAACAAATAATTTAACCACTTTGAAATTAGCCTTATCTCTAAAACACTACTCTGCATGCCTGCTAAAAGAAGAAACTGGCTTCCACAAATCAGGTAAGAAGCTAATATAACCAACCATCTTGTTTTCTGGAAAAGCTTTGTAAAATTATATCCTTGCTCTCTAGATACTACCAGCAATACTAATTAAATGTGCTTTGATTATAATATGAGCTTAGCCACGGAGTTTGTTTGCAGACAGCTCATTTAGACATATACAGTCTGTTACTGAATCCCGCTCCCAGATGGCTTAAGTGATGAAAATGTAAGCATTTAGGACTCCATTCAGTTGCCTGAATACGGATCTCAGTGCTGCTTGGATGCTGCAGGGTGCCATCCTTGTTGTCCTGCCTTCCATTAGAGAAAAGCACAGGCTCACTAGAAGTCCTGTACCTTATCCATTAGTTTTATGTGGAAAACCCTATGGCAACAAGTGACTATGTTTAGACAATGGGATTGGTCCCATAACATGGAAGTTTTCACTTCTATCCATTGAGTGTATATAGTATTGCTGGTGAGCCCAAGCACCACAATGAAGCAGAAGAGTCCTGCTGTAGGTAAGTCTGTAATATCCTAGAGTGGAGGTATGTAAGTACAGATCACTTCAATCTTTTAGTAAATTCTAACAGAGATATCTTATCTGGAAGGTACGCTGAGTATATCTCCATGAAATGAAATCAAAGATGCAATATAATTTCATTTCTGTTACTCCCATCTTTGACAGATAGAACTGTTCTTAGAACACTGAACTTAGAGTTTCCAAGTATGTTTTAGTGTTTTCATGTGTCAGTAGCCATGGATTACGTACTAATACAAAAGCCCTTGTACTGCTGCTTGCCCTTCATGTTTTCCCTGTCATTACAGGCTCCCTGCTGATGGTCCTCTCCATCTCTAATCTGACCCTAAGGATCTCCAGTCTTAGTACATGGCAGAGCACAGTTTTCAAAGCTGAAGTCTAACAGTGAAAAACATTTGTTCCAGAAGAGCTCTTGAGAATGAACATTAAAACATGCCTAAAATAAAAATTCTGAAATCAGTGATCACCAAGAAACAACATCAGTCATAGGAAATTTCAAAACAGAAATGTAGCAAGAAATCTCTGCAGTCATGTAAGATACTGACATCTCTTTCAGATCAGTATTTTGACATAGCATAAGTGCTGAGGGTTTTCAAGAAGAGATAACATTTTTTAAAAATTACTGAGCCCCCATTCTCTCTTACCATACTGGGAAATCTATTGCTTTTCATTACCTCATGCCAGATCTCAAAGGTCATCCCCCAATCTGTAGCTCTTTTACAGTGGAGAGTTTGTCTTCTTTTTGTTTCGCTGCTTCCTAAACATGATTCTCTTGTCAGTCTTTTAAACAGTAGCACTTTCACCTGTAGCAACATAATGGAGAATGTGTAATATTTCTACAGCTCTCTTCCAAGTCTTCCACTGGTTGTTTTGACTTCTCCAAGTTTTTAAAGCTTATAGAAGTTGCTAAGATTTCCATTTTCTCATCTGGTCATGCTTTATCTACATTATATCCAGCACTTTGTCAGAATGTGTCACTTAATGTAAATCCTAAAAGTAACATAATAGGGTCAAGGCACATGCCCCCTCATTTCAATACCTAGAACAAAGAAAATGAGGTAGGAATGTGAGCATCCAATTCTTTGTCGTCAACAGAGAGAAGTAATCATCTCAGAAGGCTGAGTTACTTTCTTGATACACACTTACTTCCATTGCCTACATGAAGAGATATAATTCATATTTTAGATTCTGGAGTTAGAAGCCTGACTTTCATTGTAATACATCCAGGAAGAAAAAAAAAAAAAAATGTCATGAAGTCAAACGGTCACTTTAAAACCAGGAATTGCTGGATGTGCCTCTATTTGTTTAGCATATACTATAGTATAAGCAAAGCAGTTGTGCTTCAATGAGGCTAGGGTAGCTAGTGTGATTAAGCCTTGAATTTCAAGGTAAGATCTTAATGTATTTGGAAAAAAAAAAAGCAAGCCATATGTTAAATAAATAAATAAATAATGCATCATTTCCTAAGAACATTAATAATTTCAATACAAAATATGGACACTTTTATTGTCTGGTTCTCTCTCTTACAAATCCTGAAATAGATAAGTAGTGTTTTTTTTATATACCAGATTCTGGTAAAAACTGGAACTCAACTCCCAGAGAACTTTTATTTTTATTTTTTTTAAATAAAGCCATAAACCAGAAAATCTGAATCTTGTCTCTTCTATATGCTAATAGATCTGCATCTGTGTTGAGGTGCAATTTTGTAAAGCCACCAAACACATAAACAGCATGCAACCCATTTATATGTGTTTGGGAATATAGTAAGGCTGAATGTGAGTACAAGCAGTACACATGCCTCCAGAAGTAAGAAGTAAACAATTTGCTAGTAGAAGCCATGGAAGAATGCATTAATGTGTTGGTGATACACAATAAGTGATGACAAATTGACAGTTAAGGATACAAATCATAATTTGGCACAACATTCAAACGGAAAACATGATCAAATTAAAAAAAAAAAAAAAGAGAGAGAATTAATGTCTTGCTGTTACTTAATTAGAATGATGGGTTCCTTCTCTGTTGCCTATCATCACTTTATTTCTGCACAAATTCCTGTGGCTTCTTGATTAACTACAGTCCATTGCATTTGCTTTCATCTGCCTAGAGTAACTTAGCGATCACAGTGTCACAGACATAAAATGTTTACTATACAGAGAATATAAGTATTACATGGTGAGTACATGTACAAAAACAGAGCAAGTTTATCTTCCAGTCTCACTTCCAGTCTCTGTTTCCAGAGCTGCCTGTGGTTACAAGAGACATTGAATCACTTGTGTTAAATGTATGAAGTTATTTTCTACAGTTGTCACCAAGAGCACAAGCAACATTTAGATGAAATGAACATTTCAGCTGCAAAATTGTGTTCCCTTCTTTCCAGTGTATCAACTGCAGTGCTCAGCTTGGAGAACAGTAAGTAAATTTCATTTTAATGCAGTAAGATAAGCTTATGGCAACATCTCATAGTGAGTTTGTTGCCATAATGCTGTGCAGATGTCACTGCTGGTGACTGCTAAAACCCTTTGGCACTCTTTTGCAAGATGACTGGCTTGGAAAATCAACCCATTGGGTCAGTGATTTGTACCTGTTCTGGAGAACTGAATGGGCTAAGGGTTTCAAAGAAAAACTCACACCAAATCTAAGCCACCTACACAATACAGAAGGAAAGAGAAGTGGGATGACAAAGAAAAGAGGACTGCATGAAGCTCTTCCCCTTTCTAAGTAAATCTCTATGTGGAAAGGAATACAGTAAGCTGAATGCACTAGCAGAGCGCTTTGAGGTAAAATAAATATGTTAAGATGTAAGAGAACTTCTACCCAAATAATCCTATAGTTACTGAAATATTGTTTGTGATAGACAGTAAATGACAAAGATGCAGCTGGAATTAAAAAAAAACAAACGAGTTCCCTTTAACACAGTGTAGTAAACACTCTCCACAAACAATGAGTTGACAGAAGGTCAGAAAACCTTTTATAAAGATTAAAAGCAAAGCTGAACAAGTCACCTTTCCTGTAGTTCCTTAAAATGGAAGTAAGGAATCACACTCTACAGCGTTTCTAATTCTGCATTCCCCTTACTGGTGTTCAGTATAGAGAAGCATTTGTAACATGCACTAAAAGATGCATTTATTTTGGCCACTATTGCTCAGGACTGAATCTGCTTCATTATAACCAATAGAGTTGTGTATATATTACTTTCAGAACAATACAGTTCATACTACTCAGATGTTCAAGAAGCAACTCCCTTTCCTAAAGGAAATGCGATTTTTTTTTAGTCAGTACGAAATATCTGCAGATATACATTAAGGAAAATGCTTCCATGAGCAGAACTATGGGGATTGGGTTCCACACTCATTGAAACCCTACGGCTTTCATTTTCCCTGCACTGGTTTACTTATCCAAAGAGGAAGGAGATAGGATTGTAAGCATTAGGTGGTAAAATATCCTATTATCTCAGAATGAAAACTTTCAGACTTGTCAGTGTTTACTCTCCCTCCCATCCTCTGGGCAAACAAAATGTAGTGTGGTTTACCCATGTCCTGGGGAGTGTGTGTCATACACAAAGCTTTAAAAGTTCCTGTTTATTCTGAGTGGACATTTGAGATCTCAGGATACAGAATCATAGAACTAGGTCTTTTTTTTTTTTTCTTTTATACTTTGCCAATAACAGACTGCTCACTCTTCTGTTGTAGTATAGAAGTGGTTATGTCAGCTTTGAGATATTTGAAAGACACTACATAAGTGGAGGTTACAGTGAAAACAGCGAGGTTTAAAATCATGCATAGCTTTTATGACTATAAGCAATGAGAGCCATCTATTTGAAGACACTGAAGATATCTAATGAACAAACCAATTCCAATTCAAGTATCCAGATCAATTGCTGCTTGTATTTTTGTATATGTAGAAATAATCATTTACAGTTCTTACTAGTTAAAAAAAGAAAATACAAAGATTTGCAATATTACTGAGTCACGCCATGTGTGACAAGGCATGTTTATCTTAACTTTCTGGAGCTTTAAACATGAAATCTAAGAGGGAGGAAGCAGGAAGACAATTTAGTGGTCAAGAATAGCTGGTGTGAAAGGAAGGGAGGGCGCTTTCCCCTGGAGCTGTGAACAGATAACTTGCAAACTCTTGTTCTTTCTTTCAAAAAGCACTTAAAATCTGGGATGGTGATTTACTGAATACTCAAGTTCTGGTACTTAAGTGAAATTATTTATGCTGACAAAATATGATTGTGGTGTCTTTTTTGTTGTTGTTGTTTTTTTTTTTGGGGGGGGGGTGGAGGTGGGGAGTTGTTTGTTTTTTTTACTTTCAAATAAATAAATAAATAGATAAATAATCTGCTTTTGGTCCCATTTTTTTTCCTTAGGAAGAGGTTCCAAAAAAAAAACAAAAAAAAAAACAACCAAACCAATAACAACAACAAAAAAACAAAACACAACACAAAAAAAAAGCAGTAAGACTGTAGGGTGACTCAGTGCGTGCATTCAGAGTGTATAACTTGTTTTGTGGTAAATTTTCGATAACTATTTTAAATGCATAAAGAGGACAAATTCAAACCTGTTAGCATTCAAGTAAAAAAGTACTGAGTTTTAAAGTGATTTTAGAAATTATCTTTTAAAAAATATTTATATTTCTTTCATGGAATCAGGAAGATATTTCAGTGTTTTTGATAGCTATGCAAATATCTTCTTCTAGCTTTACTGTGTTCAATAAAAGTAATTGAGAGCAAAATAGATCCAACTGTGCTGTGGTCCACATACACAAAGTGACACATTTTCTCCCCGTCATGTAACCAGCAACACTGACTGCACAAAGCAATGCTAGTGTGAGAAAAAAACATATGGAGGTGCTACATTCCTTCTCGATTACAAGGATTAAGAATGTATAACTGTGGTCCTGCCACCGAGAAGTAGCATGGAGATTTAGAGCCAGATGTATTCATACACATACAAATGATGGGAGCTGCCCATGGCATCTTTTCTCCATTATAGTAATGAAATTACACACTATTGCACTTCTACTCCAAAATTTATTTTCATGGCTCAAAATGCAGTCAATATGTGATGACGCCAATTGATATTTGCAAAAGTAAATTCTTAGATCTGTGAGAAAATTGTTCTACAGTTATTTTCAGTGCTGGAAAAGCCTTGTGCTAGTAAAGCACATATGGCTGAATATTCTTGACAACTGGCTTTGGATTCACAAAGAGGTCCACAGGTATACACTGTGTGATGGCAGCCTCTGCTGTGAATGCAGCTTTTCCAGAAGGCAGAGTATTTGGCAAAAGCCTGGAAGTCATAAGGCCTGCATGAAATTTGGACAAAGCCATCTGAACCTCTGACTGCTTTTGTGAAACGGCAAGAACTGTTACTGTTCACTCTCCAGTAACTGCTAAAAAGTTTAACTAATCACTGTTAATAAAGCACGCTGAGGATCTCTCACAGCATGACTATTTGGTTCCCTGGGACAGAACAACGTGCAAAACAGGAAATCTCAATTCCTGATTCCATCTTAAAAAATGATGTTTCATTTTAGGAACACTAAGAAACTTGGAACCAGATCCTCAGAGCAGCAACTTCAATGACAACTACTGAACCAAGTGGATCTATCTCAGTGAAAAGTAGGGCCCTCTGTTGAATCATGGAATCATCAAGGTTGGAAAAGACCACTAAGATCATCCAGTTCAACCATGAACACTTCAACACCCTGTGAGCTAACCAGGTCCCTCAGTGCCACATCTCCATGTTTCTCGAACAACTCCAGGGACAGTCTGTTCCTGCAGCACACCGCACTTTCTGAGATGAATTTTTTCATAGTATCCAACTTAGAACAGCCTGTGCAGGGAATGCTATTAAGTGCTTCTTAATTAAATAGAGCTTGTACTTAATGCTAGGCATGTATTCCCGTATTTTCCTAAATTGGAGTGATATCATTGTTGTTTAAAGGCTGTCTCTGCCAGATTCCGCCACAACTGTTACTAAAAGTATCAGATAGACAGGACTGTTTCTGAAGTTTTGAATCAGGACTTCATGTCCCCTGTGTGCAGTGAACCAATATCTGTTCAACGTTCATTTCACAGAGTACAAGCTCTCCAAACTGTTTTTGCAACTGTATTTTCACAGTGTTCATTTCCTTGGCATCTGGAGAGATTAAATAGCCTTGCTCATCTGCAACAAAAGCAATGCTGTTTCTGCCAATATCTAAGAATGAGAGCTGAAAGTGCATTCAAAATACATCTTGAATAAATGTTCAAAAACATGTCCTTAGGGTAGTTTCCTGTGTTACTGGCAAACCTACATTGTGTGTGTCTGATAAAATGGTTTGAACTATGAAAGTTTAATATTGAAAAGAGTGTTTGATGATGCTTGGGACATGACATATGACACTCTGAGCAATTCCCTGTGCTCCTAGCTTATAATTTCTTGCCACTGAAAAAATCCAACTGAACGAATTGATCAGGGCATCTACTTTGTTCATCTCTTAGGTACCTTGTATCTGCAGTTAATTTCCATACTTCTTCCTCTTAGGTTTCTTCGTAAGCCTGAGCATTTTTATTAACTTTTATTCATTACTAGCATGAGAAACAAAACTCCCTGAACAATTATTCCTAAATGTTCAAGTTTGTATTGAATGACTTTCATGCTACTCAAGTGAGAAGCACTTATGTTTCTACCAGTGGGGGGGATTATTAGCAAAAGAAGACTTAACCAAGAAAGTGTTTTTATACCTCTCTTTCTCCTTCATTTCAAACAAAGATTAGGTGAATTCCTAGAGACTCAGATAAATATAGGGGTGAGTATTGAGGTAGGTGAGTAAACCTGTAGAAAACTATTTTTAAAAAAGATTTTAATCAGCATGGAGTTATGAAAGATAAGAAAACCAAAGCCAATCAAACCAAGCTGAATGAACAAAATCAGAGTTGTATTCATGCTTTAAGTAAATCTAAATCCATATCAAGTGCTATCTGATGAGCAAGAGGACTTTGTTTTCAGAGATGTCCTTCCACAAATACTTTCTGCTTCTACTTGAGAAACTTCTGCTTTTCAGAAACTGAAAGTTTCCTGGTGTGTTCCTAAATGTGCTTGGTGCTGGTAATGCCATGACCACTGGGAACAAAAAGAAAACATTTCCAGTTCTTTCAATTGTTGAAACATTTAACTGCCACTTTGTCTGACATTCAGCTCTGCTGAGAAAAAAGGAGTGGGATCATGTTAGATGGCAGCACAGCAGTCAGCAATGAGTCTAATACTTTAGGCTGATTTTGATGCTTACAGTGAGAGGGGGGCTGGTCTCTTCTCACTGGTGACAGGTGACAGGATGAGGGGAAATGGCCTGAAGTTGAAGGTAAGTTTAGGTTGGATATCAGGAAAAACTTCTTTACAGAAAGGGTTGTTAAGCACTGGAATAGGATGCCCAGGGAGGTGGTTGAGTCACCATCGCTGGATGTGTTTAAAAGCAGTTTGGATGTGGTGCTTAGGGACCTGATTTAACAGAGGGTTGTCAGAGTTAGGGTTCTGTGGTTAGGCTGTGGTTGGACTTCATGATCTTTAAGGTCTTTTCCAACCTGAGTGATTCTATGATTCTACGATTCCATGGATCCAGAGGTAACTTTGCATCACTTCACCATGCAGTAGAATGCTCTCTGTTTTCTTTCAGGATGAAGAAACTGCAGTTATTTCTATTTTATTTTAAAACCTAGAAACACTCCAAAACCAATGCAAACCAAATGCCCATGAAAACTAAGAACATCTTTTTTTAATGCCTTACTCTGTAAATTTATTTCCAAAATATTTATAGATGAATATATTTGCCCTGGGCTATTACATTCCAGTTTTCGTCGGAAGAGCAATAGGAAGCAACATGTTCACCTGTCTTACAGCTTTAAGTATAGCAACAAAACACTGAAACATTTAATTCTAGAGTTTAAGATTGCTTATTTTCACTTCCTTCTCCTGGTCATATTTTGAAAGAATAATGTCTCTTGCAAGCTATTTCCAGAACAAAAGACATTAGGTATTAACATCTGCATAAATGTTTGCTATACTGATTTAAATTAAAAGCTGCAGACATATTCAGGAAAGTAGTGATCAAAAAGACTTTTACAAAATATGCTTTTCAGATACTCTTGCAGAGCACAATCCCCTCTGTGATAATATAAGCAGTCTGCATCTATATTTTATACCCATCTTGTACCTACACTTGTCATGACTGCTTTACAGTAGCGTATTTAGTGAAACAATTTTTCCAAGCCTGTTTTTAAGATCTAGAATCATTAAAAATAATCGTAAGTATTTAAAGTGCATGGCAGTCTCCTTATGCAGTAACTCCTTAATGTAAAACATAGAAGTAGTCCCAGGAGAAAACCAAAACAAACCAGAAACCAAAACAAAACAAGAATAAACACACCACCAACACTGTGATTCCTTTCCCTTAACTGTTGCAAACTGTTGCAAGTTATGCAACTTATGCTCTTTCTCTTTCCCAAAGTTTTCAGTAGTGTCATTTGCTCAGTTTATCTTAGAATCATAGAACAGATTGGGTTGATGCATTTGCATCTACTGTGGTTTAGAATCACAGAATCATAGAATCAGGAAATTTGGGTTGGAAGAGAATGTAAAGATCATCTAATTCCAATATGGGAACAGTTGCCACCCATCAGATCAGGCTGCCCAGGGCCCCAGCCAACCTGGCCTTGAATGCCTCCAGGGATGGGAAATCCACATCTTCCAAATCTTCTCTGGACAATCTGTTCCTATACCTCACCACCCTCTGTGGAAAGATTTCCTTCTTGTATCTCTTCTAAATCTCCCCTCTTGTAGCATAAAACAATTCTGTCTTGTTCTGTCACTATCAGACCACATAAAAAGCCACTCTCCATCCTATTTATAAGCTTTCCTTAAATAGTGGAAGGCCACAATGAGTCCTCCCTGGAGCCTCTTCTTCTCCACGTTAAACAAGCCCAGCACCCTTGGCCTGTTTTCACAGAAGAGGTGTCCCAGCCCTCTGATCATCTTTGTGGCCCATTTCTGGACCCTCTCCAACAGCTGCAACAGTTCAATTATTTCTTGTTCTGGGGGTCCCAAGCCAGGATGCAGTACCCTAGATAGGGTCTCTCAAGAGCAGAGTAGAGAGGGATAATCATCACCCTTGCCCTGCTGGCCACTCCTCTTTTGATGCAGCCCAGGATATAGTTGGCCTTCTAGGCTGCAAGCAGACACTGCTGGCTCATGTCCAGCTTTTCGTCCACCAGAACCCTTAAGTCTTTCACCACAGGGCTGTTCTCAATGAGTTCTTCTACCACTTTGCACTTAACCATGTTGAAACTCATTAGGTCCACATGGGCTCACTCTTTTAGCTAGTTCATGTCTCTGTGGCTTCCCTTCCTACTGTCACATCAATTGCACAACTGAGCTTAGTGTCATCTACATTTTTGGTGAGGCTACACTTAGTCCCATTGTCTTTGTCATTGATAAAGTTGACTGAATAGTCAACTCTGCAGACCTGTTAAATTTAGAGACGAAAGTGTGGGTTGGGACACTTTAAATGCTTTGCACACATCCAGCTAGTCCATCAGTTGCTCTTCTTTTGTCCAGTGATGCCACCACTCCATTGTAGAAGGCTACCTGATCAGTCAGACATGATCTGCCCTTGCTAAAGCCATGATGATTGTTTTTTATTACCTAATTGTCTTGCAATTTAAGAGGAGAAGGTGAAGGATCCTTGTGGTTCTCCTTTGGGATACAAGCTGTGAGATCCTACAAGCCAGGTGTAGCACATCTTTGGGAAGCATTAAAACCATCAACAGTTACATAAAGGGCTGCTATTCTGGAGGTTATCACTAAGGCCGAGTCCTGCTCAGTTCCTACAGGGTACTTCTTTTCTGCTTGAAAAGAAACTGGAATTTAAATTAAGCAGCAGGCCCACAAGTATCCACAGTACTTAAATGTTAATTCATACCTTGGCTTCTGTTCGGTCTGGCTTAGATAACTCTCTTTGAGATACATTTTGTTCCAGAGGGAGCTACCCCTTAGTTGTGTAGCCAAGAAACAGTTCATGTCATTTGGCTTTGAGGTCAGGGATTGGCTCTCAATCCCTTTTTAATTAGCAGCATAAACATTGCTTCAAAGAACATGTGGGTGTCAGACTTCATTAGGGGATCTGTGGTTTTGACTCCCAAGTGAGCAGAGTCATCTCTGTTATAGCCCTAATGTAGGCACCTACAGTTTAGAAAAGGGAAGGATTTAATTAGCTAGCACTAATGGAAATACTCCTCCAATATATATTTTGGATTATCTCCTAGGCAGACAGGAATGTCAAAAGTAGGCATGACATTTCCTACTGTATATGTACCCACCTCCACTATTGGATGTGTTCCTACACACCACAGGTAGTTTTTCTTTCCTGTTCTTCTTATTATTATTTTCAACAAGCTTAGGACTAGAATCTCGGTTCATGCAGTCTCTGATGATGCAAATTTAGATGAAAACCAGAAGCTTCCTGGTTGGAACTGCTTAGAAGTGGTTAAGAGATGAGGAAGAACAGAAGCTTAGTACACAGTAGGAACACTAATTCCCCAAGATTTTATAACATCAAATAATATCATGATAATCCTCCTCCTTTGCTGCTTTTTGAGTCATAGTAGATGCCATCAATCCTGCTCTTTCTTTCACCTTTTAAGGCATCCATGCCAACTCAGGGCTGACCACAGTTGTGTGGTAGATGACTTTCACAGTCCATGCGCTCAGAACTAATGCTTCAAGGTCGGCTTCTTTGGTAAATCCAAACAAGAGGATGCCAAAGATAACTACCAGAGGTATTACCCTTTAAAATACATACCTGAACTGCTCTACAGAAGTACATGCAGTTTTATGTTATTTTTCCTTGTTTTTCAGTCACTAAACCCTCCAATGTATTGATATATCTAATTTTATCTCCTCAGTAATGATGTGCATAGCAGCAGAGCAACAGGTGTGATTCTACAGTAATTGCACAGAATTTCAGAAAAGAATTGTATTTACTGTAATTGGAGGGCAACATAGAAAAATACTGAAGTGCTTGGTTTCTTATGGAAAGGAAAACGTACGCATACATTAACAATATATACTTTCAGAATAGTATGTGTCTTAGCTCAGATCATCTGGCTCATTATTATCCTTGTGAACCATTACAATATAATATGAGATAATACAGTATAATACAATGAACATAATGATAATGTGGTAAACCCCAACATTCCCAGTTTTCTCCCATCCTTTCTCCTCTACTCAGTGATGAATACTGACACATATTAGGGGACACTAAGGACACCTTTTTTTCCCTTATTCTTATCTAGACAAATATTTTCTGCTACCTGAATTCTGGTCATACCTCAGCTTGATTCCAGAACATCCTAGGAAAGTCCATTGTACATTGGGATAAGAATTAGCATGTGTGAGATAAGAATGGGGTATGTGATACCTTTTAAAGCACTTCTTATGTCTCTGGAGATCTTTTAAGATAGCTCTCCGGTTACAGCTCAAAGGAAACAGTATAGGACCAATAAACTGGCTTAAAGTTGTCAGTTTTATATAAAAAACAATAAAATGAAAAAAATAAGCCACCCTAAAAATGGTTTTTGAAGTAAAAAAATACCCAGTTCCTTTTTGTTCTTACCAATTCTCAGCACACAAGCAATGTTATTATTCTTCTCCCTGTGCAAACTTATTTTGGCAGCTAGAAGGTTGCTATGAGATATCAAAAAACATTTCTTCTCAAAAACAAGCACTTAACCCCACAACATAGAAACATGAAGGGGGAGAGAAAAGGGAAAGAGGTGCCTTAAACATCCTTTCTTGTGCTAGAATTTGAAACTAACAGTGAAAATGGAATCTGGGCAAAGGACAGATCTGTACATTCTATAGAAACGTCCTTGCCTTCAAATGAGTGTTCTTCCCCTTAATGGACTTCATTTTAATTCTGTTTCTCACCCTCCCTCCCACTTCTGTTTGACCTATTTCACTGCATGACATGAAGATACAAAATCTTCTTCAGTTCACAAAATAAAGAATAACATCTCAGAAGCAGCACATCATAGTTATTTCCTTACAAATACCTGCACTAGTTACAGACCCTTTGTTCATTACGTAATTTCATTGTTAGCACAAGGTAACCCCATCTCTGTAGTAGATCTGAGTAGATCACATGGAAAAGTGCCTTCAAATTTGAATTGGAAAGTTTTATTATTCCACTTCTTCTTTTCATTGCTAAATGGTTATTTGTGTTCGTTAGAATCAGAAATTACTATCCGATTCACTGTAGTTCCTGCAAGACTTAAACAGTAATTCCGTTGTGCTGTATGAGTACATGGTTAAGTTCATTTAAGCAAAGGCTGTTTGGTTAAGCAAAGGCTGTTTGGTTAAGCAGAGAAAAGAACGCAGGTTTTCTCATCCGCAGTTTACTCTACTGACTGTTTACTCTTGTCTCAGCATCAGTTCTGCTATGTTCCTCCAGCTGGAACAACTTTATTCATACAACAAGGTGCACAAACAGAGTTCAGGCAATGTGCTCGCTGAGCCTGCCAGCTGCTTCAGACGAGGCTTTTTGTTGTTGTTGCATGAAATCCAACTTGCTTCCAGACACTGCCACAATACAGACACCTAATCCCGCTGCACAAGCGTGGGCATGTACCATGGGTTTTCCAGAGGTACTGAGATTTTTATGAAAGATGTTCATTTCCAGTGCTCTGTGGTTTTGTCAGCAAGCTACCGCATGCCACGAAACAGCTTTTCATGTCTCTTTTTTCTTTTTCTCCCAAAGGAAAAAAAAAGTAAAAATAAAAGCATTTTGCAACAAATTTATCTGCTTTGTGGAACTAAGGAAGGGTTTCAGAACCGAGGACAAAGTGGCAGTTCACTGATTCACAAAGGATTAAAGGGATATACAGGAGATGTGCTTTATAAGTTTTTTCTCAAGGAGATGGTCTGCTTTTACGTAAACTGCCTTTCATCTTATCATATATTGTTCACAGTGAGGATATAAAGTAGACAGGATATTGAGTGAGGCTGCAAAACGATGCAGAAGGAAACACAGCTCTTTTCAGCAGTTTATGCTCTTAAACACTGTTGAAATGTTTCAAGTTTTCCACTTCTCCATTTCTTTCTTGGAAATTTGCTTGTGCTTATATAAACATGACAAGCACCTGTGATTTATATTTTGAAGCAAGACATGAAGTTGAGCAAACTGCTGGTTTAGTCTGCAAGAAGGCTGTAAGCCTCCTCTTTGGGATACTGATGAGACTCACTATGGTGGAGTCCTCCATAACATAAATGCCCCTTGGGTGTAATTTCATACTGAATTGTATACTTAACTCAGACTTTTATGAATGTCTATGTCTTTTTATTAAAATACACACTCATTATACACTTTCTATTAAAATATACACTCAATTCTTTATACAGCAAGTGAGTGCCAGGGAAACCTATCACTCTAGTTGCCCGGAATACCTTGTCTAGTAGATGGCACTTTTCTTCCTGTTTACTTTGGAAAATATGCCAGCAACAAAGCATTATTTTTAACAGAATGTCCTGTGCACTGAGTCTGGAAAATACACAATATCCCAGTCAAAAGAATTAATTTTATTTCAAACTATTTTCTCTTAGTGCCATCGTATAAACTGCTTTCTGTAATAGACTGTAAAACTGTGCTCCGTGAAAACAGAATAATGAAACCTCAATTTAAACAGGACTTAATAAGAACAAAGATCATATCAGGGAGATACAATTTGTCCAACATCTAATTTCAGAGGTATTAACAGTCTTACAGTTAGAGGCAGAAGCAATGGGATCTGCAAGTACTCAGTACATGAGAAAAACATGCCCATATTGTTAGTCTGTGAATAATTACTTTTGGCTCTTCATCAAAGAGCATCACTCAATAGTTTGCTTACAAACCATAGGCCTGATAACAGAGCCACAGATTTGCTGTCGGCTCTCAGCTGCCAAGCTGATAGTACAGAACTAGGTATGGCAGATGCATGACCTCCTACCCAACCTCATGTCTCCATCTGCATGAAATCATATCCAAAGTAATAAGGTGCCTTGAGAAGCAAGATAAGCTCTGCTAACACTTGGCATAGCTTCTGGATCAGACTTCACTTACAGCGACCACATCAGAGCATACCTGCAAGGGCTCAAGCCCATCTGCACCCACACGAGTAGCTGCAGCTGTAAATCAAGTGGGATGGGGACCATCACTGCTGTTGCATTCCTATTATAGAGTTGGAAGCAGGTTCTTACACTTTGATTTCTGATCCAGTCAGCAACAGCAATGCAGCAACATTTTTTTTTTTTCTGATGTCTTTTTTCTTCTCTTATGTATACAAAAATCCTTCCTGTTGTATATGTATACATAATCAGAGTTGCATAACTCATTCCAGTCAATGACTGCCTAAAAAGCAGGGATTAAATCAAAACACATTTTTATGATTTCTTTGGCTTAAGAAATCACACTTTTTCTACATTAATTTTCTTTCCAAGTTCTTGAACTTTCACTTCAATTACTACTTTACAGAGTAAATTACTGGACAGAGTATTGGCAGTATTGGAAAAAGAAAAAAAGAATCATACATTGATGTTGAAATTAGAATATCTGATTTAGAAGCAGTTTAAGAAAATCTTCTCAAAAAGTCAACAGTCACTAAGCATTTTTCTAAAAATAAATTCAACATATTTTTATTGATTTAGAGAAATTCACATTTGGAAAGAAAAGAGCACTTATTCAGGCACCACTATAGGCTGCCCAGGGAAGTGGTGGAATCACCAACTCTGGAGGTGTTCAAGGAAAGTTTTGATGTTGTGTTGAGCGGTGTGGTTTAGTGGAAACTATTGGTGACGGGTGGATGGCTGGACTGGATGATCTTGGAGGTCTTTTCCAACTCTGGTGACTCTGTGATTCTATGATTCTGTAAGGGTATCCAGAAGTGAAGATACAGCCTCCTGTAGGAAAGGTTGAAAAGCATATTGGTAAAATATTCCAGTTCATGTGTATTGTAACTGACATTCAGATTATGTTTGCTGCTGCTTCTACAACTGAAAATCTCAGTCTTGGATACAGTCTTGCTCAGAAACATCTGCACGCAGTCTGCAAAGCACGAAGGTTGGACGGATTGCTGGAGTTCAGTTTGGGAATATTGCTGCAGGCTTATTCATGCTACAGGTCTGGCCAAATGCACCAAGAAGTAATGTTTTGTTTTTCTAGAGGAGCAACATAAATCTGAGGTACAAGGAGTGAACAGAATCTCAGAAGAAAGATTATTTTCATTTTTTAACAAAGAAAAAAACATTATTTTCATTCTTTTAATTTAAAAATATTCGTGACAAAGAAAAAATAAAGCAAATGTACAAGCATATGGAAAGAATTCTATGTAGCAGAATGATGATGTCTGACATGGCAAAACCTTATCCTTTAGCTATGCTCAGAGAACAAAAACAGCATGCTTGAGTATCATCATTTGATTAGACTAATATCTAATCAGTTCACCTTACCAAGCAGCTCTCTGGTATGTACACACAACTTATTGGACCACAATAGCTGTGCATCTGGATAACATGTGTGCAGCAGGCACTGCACTCCTGGGAACAAATGGGATTGTCATGTTGGCCAAATCTACTCTACACAGGAGACACAAGTTTTTTCTTCACAGCCACAAGAGCAGTGTATGTGTCTCAGCCAGTCTCAAATGTCCAGGCCCTCTGTGTAAAGAGCCTTGCATCTCCAGATGGTAGGAGAGTAATGACAAGGACAGAACTGCTTCCATTTTGTTTCCATTTTTTGTCACATTTCTTTTCAGGCAAGAAAATGTCTGGTCAGTGCATATTATCTATTGTCTACCCGTGGTTTCAATTTTGATAGCTACACCTGAGAGTTGTGCATGTTTCTTTTGACTGTGTTTCTGTCTCTAAAAAATCAAGATGAATGATCAGTACAAAAGATAAGTATTATATATGTTCCATGGGTAAAAAATGGCTTTGTATCTCTACAACAAGTATGAAGTTCAAGCATTCATTGTCCAAACTTCTTGACAAAGTTCAGAGAGCCGAATTTATACTTCTCCCCATTTTTTTCATCTGAACCAGTGAAGGATAAGACAAACAGTTTCTTTTGTATATATGTATTTATACATTTTATCATTTCATATTCTGCTCAAGGTAATGCATGAACTATGAAATGTGTTCAGCCCTACTTCAAAAAACAAAGTAAGAATTCGCTGTTCTCTCCTCCAGATCTAGTTTCGTATATATTCTTTGTCACTGTATTTACAGAGATCAGAAAAAATATTAAATTCTCAACTATCTGACTTATTTATATTCATAAACATTAGTCCACGTTCTTCTGCTGACAAATAAGTCCACAAAAGTCAGGGACTAATTCAAAAAGACAAATCTGGGCACTGTAGCCCTTACAGCACAAGATAAGATCAACAGAAGCATATATATATAACATATATAAGTGGTTAAGGACTGACTTTCTCCAGTAAAGCAAGCGTTAAATATGACCCAGAAACCATATAGTAGTTTTCAGCTATTGCTATTCTCAGAGTACATTGCCTTACCTCTTAATATGCTCAGACTATTAAAACTTGATATGCTGAATAGAGAATGTGCAGAGAAAATGGCATTTATGATCTCAGTTGTATTGGAAAGCCACAGGAGCTAGTCCTAATCAAAAGACAGCTGGTATCTGCAAAAATGTAAAGTATCAGCTAGAATAGGTTTCACACCAAGACTTCAAAACTTCTGACTTTTCTCTTCTTCAAAACTTCTGAGTTTCCTCTTCTCAGGATGCTTAAAACATTTTCTGCAATGTGAGCGGCACCAGTATGTGAACTTCTTGGTATTGCCAAGTATTCAGCAGTGAAGTCACAAATATGCCTACTGACAGTGATGCAGAATGGTGGCAGGATAAGTAATTCAGTCATATTCATTTCCTTTTTATAATGCAGAATTCCCTAATTGATAAATAGTGCCTGAGAATTAAACACAGCTAATGCGTTTTTAAGAGATAAGTGTGTCTTATTCCCTAATTCTTAATGAAATCTTACATATTGTTCACAGTGAATGTTTAATTGGTGTTTTCCATATGAAAATGTTCATTTTTAGAATTTATGTTAGCATTTTAGTGTTGGGCCTACAAGCACAATGGGAAACATAACAGAGGAACTGTTAGTGGGATTACACAGTTGCTTTGAAAACTGAGTACAGCTTGCATTTAACTAAAATGATTTCCACAGTGAGAGAAATCAGCAGCAATATACAAAAAGTGGAAGTAACATCATCAAAGTGGGAAGACAGGAAGATGATACTGTAGTTTTGGTTTGGATGGATCTTGTAGTTGAAGACTATACCAGTTAGGGCCAAATAAAAAGGTGACTTCAGGTGAGGAGATCACAGATGAATGCATTATCTCTAAGGATGGAGAAGGAAATTTGTATCTTCTATTTATCATGTAAAATTTAGACAGACCAGAATGTTAGTTTATAATAAATGTCAAAGACTGATTGATTTTTGGGACTGAATGACTGCAAAGTTAGAGGGTTTTATCTCGTAACTGAAAAGGGAAGGAAAATATCTTTGAGAAAAAGTTTTAGTTACTTTTCAGACACCAGCTAAAGAACTGAGAGCAAGACGAGTTTGCATAGAAGGAGGTAGGTTTGTGTTGAAGAATCATTTCTGGGGCTCAGCAACAAGAAGAGTAGATTGCTTTCATGCATCAAAAGATGGAGAACCAAAGCAGGTTACGGAGAGTCCTCAAATACTCTCATATTCAGAAATGAAAGTATCTTTGGTTCCTCATGAAGAACAGCAGTTTGACTCTATTTAAAGCTATCTGCATGGCCTTGCTGTTTCACATTGCCCTGGAGAAGATTTGCCCCATACAGAATCAATACTGGCAGAAGTGGTTTTGTTCTGTTGCATAGTCCATAGAGTTTTCTCCCAGTGAGAAAGTGGTAAAGTATGGCACTATTCAGTAGTTTTTGGTTAGGTGATGCTAATCACAGTGGAGACAGCAAATTCATAGAATCATAGAAATAGCAAGGTTGGAAAAGACCTCCAAGATCACCCAGTCTAACCATCCACCTATCATAAATGTTTTCCAATAAACCATGTCCCTTAGTATGACATTTAAACATTTCCTGAACATCTCCACAGTGACTCTACCACCTTCTTGGGCAGCCCATTCTGGCACATGACCACTCCTTCAGAGAATAAATTTTTCCTAACGTGCAATCTTAATCTCCCCTGGCACAACTTAAAGACATTCCCTCTAGTCCTACCATTAGTTACATGGGAAAAGAGGCATAACTCCATCTCACCACAGCCTCCCTTCAGGTAGTTGCAGAGAGCAATAAGGTCTCCCCTGAGCACAGAATCAGAGAATCAAATTCCCTTAGCTACAAGGAAACAGAATCACTACCACAGTATATAGCTGAAATGAATTGATTCTGTTGCTTCTTAGAGCATGGAAAAAGACATAAAGCCACTCACAGCGTGGGTTTCCTCCTAAAGACTGTTGGCATCCAGCATGACAGATACTTAACAAAAAGACATTTATGAAATCCTGATGTAATGAAATAACATATTATAGGAGACTAGAACAACTAGACAGGAAAAAACACTGCATTTTCTCAAAGAGTTCAATGCATCAAAAATGCTTAATTCTCCAGTTAGTGACACATTTTGTGGTGTTTAGTATAAAAGTGCAAATCAAATTCAATCAAATTTCAGCACTTTCTTTTGCATGTCATATACGAACAACATTGGAAAAGAATTCAATGAAGTGCCTGGAAAAGTGCACAGCTTTAGTTACTGCAAACAAAACATTTTCCAAGTATATGCTGCCCTCTTGCGTGCAACTCAGCACTGCCTCCAACAAGCAGCTTGCAACCCATCACAAAACTTCGGAGCAATTTGCAGCTGTGATAACGCATATAATGGAGAAACAAGGATATAAATGGGGAACCAAGGTTAGCTCCCAAAGGTTAGCTCTGCCTTAGCACTGCTCATACGAGACAGAGGTTGTGAACTGAAAGCCTTTGCCTGATTCTGCTGTAGGTTAGAGTTACAAAATCACGTAACATTTTGTGTTAAAAGGTAAAGATCAACTATTTACAACCTCCCTTCCAAGGGCAGGGACACTTTCCACTCGAATAACTTATCCAAACCTCCATCCATCCAACCTGGCCTTAAGCACTTTCAGGGATGGAGCATCCACATCTTCACTGGTGTGGTGGAACATGCTGCCTGTTCCAGTGCCTCAGCACCCTGGAGAGCAAAGAATTAGCAAAGAATTTCTACGTAACATCTAATATAAATCTTCTCTCTTCTAGCTTATAAACTTACTTGTTGACCTGTTACTACACTTCTTCACAAAGAGTCCCTCCCCAGCTTTTCTGTAGACTTCCCTTTAAGTAATGGAAGGAAACAACAAGGTCTCCTTGGAACCCTCTCTTCTCCAAGGTGAACAAGCCCAGCTCCCCCAGAATTTGTTCACAGAAGAGGTGCTTCAGTCCTAAGAGCTCTGCGGCCCTCCTCTGGAACCACTCCAACAGCAGCATGTCTTTCTTGTGCTGTGGTCCCTGGGCCTGGAGGCAGGTTCTGTAAATCTCTTTGTCATGGGCAAATAATGAAGCACCACCATATCTGGCTCTGCATACCTGTCACAATCAGTCTGCAATCAAAACAAACAGTTCAAGGTGACTAATATTGTCCAAGAAACGACTGATTCCTTTAGCCAGTAGTAGTATTTTCTAATTAGTTTCTTATGAACAAGATGACTTCCATGCTGAAATACTTACTTGTGCTGAGATGATTTGCATGCTGGAATATTTCTTGACCCTTATCAAGATTCTTTTTGTTTATTATTTATTATGAAAACTGCAAAGATACTGCTGCATTCCTGTACAATCACATCTCACCCTAATAAAGGCTTTACCTACCACTAAATTCCTCTTCTTTATTTGATTTTTTCTTTCGTTTGCCCTTTTAATAAAAACAGATCCTCGAGAAAATTCAGAGCTAAATCCATGGCAAAAGAATGGCCTTCATACACATTCTCTTTTTTCTACTGTGTCACATTTGTACGTGCAAAATCTGAACATTAAATTGAAAAAAACTCTTAACATCACAGTAAGTTTGTTTAAAAAATAATACTTACCTGTGTTCTGGACAAATTACAGCTTCAAGGCATGTTTCTTTTTTTAAAAAATCAGATGAACTTAGTTACAGTAACAGTATTATTGCTGAAATAGATTCTTTATTTCTGAAACATTCCAAAACAGCAGTATACACAGTTGTAATCAAATATTAAGTCATATGCCATTATAAGAAAGCATTGATTAGTGCAATTGGGTTTTGTAAAAGATCTATCAAAAAGATTTATTCACATTAAAACTCATTTTACATAAGCAACTGTTAATAAAACATTACAATTTTATTCTTTGTAGTAAAGTACTGAAAACCAAACATAGTCGTAGAGATCACCGTATCTTTGTAAGTGCAGTGTGACTTACGATGCCATTTTAAATACAAAACACTATGACAATAAATTAACAATTGAACAAATGGTGAAAGACCAACAAAACCATGCTGACCCTGCTGGATGGCAGTCTCCAGTGAGTGCTACTTTTTTTGTGCTTTCGCAACATAAATATACTGCTTTGTATTGCCAATGGTACAATTTTGTAAGATATGTTCCTAGTGCTAAAAAAGTACATTGCCCCAAAAATATTATTTATGGCACAGAAAAGTTAAATCATTTCTCTGTTGTTCAAAGTTCAGGCAAGTTGAAATGAACTCAAGTATACAAAATAAAATATACTGGAAACGCTAAAAAAAATTCAAGCACATAAGTAAGTCCCCCCAAAATTCAAAATAAAATACACAATGCCTTTATACTGAATAAATTATCTTAGGATTTCAGTAGAGCAAAACTGCCCCAAAACCCTTAACTCCAAGTTCTTTCTAAGGAAATGTTCTGGTGCCTTGCACATATGTAGTACTTTCTTCAATTCTACACAATAATTCTGACATTATTAGTCGGACGCAGATGTTCAGGAAATTGATGAAGTGCAATATTTAGTATTTGATGAGATGTTTGTTTTTAAAAAAACAGCATTGCATTATGGATGTTTACATATTAAAATCCCAGGGGATATAATATTGCATGATGCTCCTTTTCCAAATCATTGTTACCCAGCCAGCTGGGTAATTAAATCTGTCGTACTAAATCCGTAGTACTTATTTTCCATTGTTCATGGGCATCGTTCATCAATAGCAGCCATCTCTCCAGTTCCCATCCCGCATCGTGCTGAGTGATGAAAGTGGCTTTGGAGGCTGAAGAAAACTACAGAACAAATGACAGAAAAAGACAAAGGAAGCTGTATTACATATGAAAGGTTGAAGTAAAAAAAAATATGACTTACTTCAGTAATGACACTGGCTTTGTGGCTTACTTGGAGACATCACTGTGGTATAAACCTGGTTCCATGCAAATGCAACTATAAAGATCTACGGTGAAATTAAGATTTCCAACGAGATCCCATTTATGTTACTGGATAAAAGATTTGCAGAAAGAAATTTACTGAATAATTCTTACATGAAATATGAGATCCCCCTTAGTGGGAAGACTTGATTCTTCAGAGCTAAGCACCCTGAAGAATATAAATACAAATGTAAACCTTCAGCAGATACGTAATGGGAAATATTCTCCAAAAAGCTGTTCTGCTCAGTGTACTCTCAAAAAACCCAAAAGCACTATGCAGGCACCAAGGAATTAAGGCATCTTATCAAGGGAAGAACTGTATCGAGCCCTGCTCCAGAACTTCCTATCCAAGAGACATGATTATGTATTTCCATCTGTTAGCCAAATTCAGACAGCTGACAATTCCTACACCACTGCCCATGCAGAGAGCTGGCAATCTTTCAGCCACACACCTTCACACTCAGGTTCTAATTCTCACTAATGAACAAGAACCTCTTAAAAAACTGTTGTTGACCAACTTCCAAACCTTCCATGTTGGAAGTTTTGGAACTGTTTTAAGGACTATTAAAAAACAAACACACAAACAACTACCTAACTGACCTAACTACCAGTCCACTAGTGATGAGACAACCTTATTTTAGTAACATCACAACTTGCTGAAAAGAAAGAGTGCCAATTCTGTAAAACTTCTTCTTATAAAACCAAGTCATGAGCCATCATTTCCTACTTCTCTGCTTTTCCTTTAGCAGTAGGCGCCATAACTTACTGATGCCTTCTCTCCCATCCAAATGACCTTGCACAAAAGAGATATTCAGGGTTAGCTGAGACTTGCCTAATCACTGGAGAATTGTCTGACCCTGCTCCAAGCACTGCTCTGCTTGTTTGGGTGCTGCGGGATAACAGGGCTGTTGCAGATGGCTTCCAGCTCACTCTGCTTGAGCCATCATGCTCCTGAGTGAAGATGGAACATGGAGGACCAACAAGTAGGGGGAAGTAGTTGTGAAGGCGGACCTGTATACCCAGTGCCAGAGTGTGGACCTGGAGAAAGCTGGGGACTGGAGCATCCATTTAAGAGGGAAAAAAAGCTGCCTTGCTTTTAAGATTGAATGCAGATGGAACACAATAATTACAATTTATTTACACGGCTTTTGGATGCTTTAATATCTCTGACAGGAGGAGAAAAGAGGGTAACATTTAGCCACATTGATTACCTTGGCTGTAAATTGTCAAAAGTACTCCCTTGTGTTTGGTTCTGTGAAGTACTGAAGTTTCCTAACACAGGGCCTACACAAAGTGTCAATTTATTTTATGTAGAAGACCAGCAACTTGGCTTCACAAAAGTCTGGCTATAGATAAAAAATAAATAGCTTTGTTCTGAAAGAACAATTCTTCCTGAACATGTGATTTATTAAAGGAAAAAAAAACAGAACAAAGCAAAAAAATCTTTCCTGCCTTCTATGAAGTTATGATTAAAAACAGTTTTATTATATATCAATAGAACCAAGACTCTTCAACAGATAATCAGAAATACCATTCCTCAGAAATGACCATAGTGACACAGGCAACAATGAGAAACTCTTCCTCTCATGGTTGATGGGAAGATACGATTCCAGACCTACAGGACTACAAATAGAACAGTTACCAATTTGAATCAGCTTCTAATAAAAACAGTGTTGAGAGCAGAGTGTTTTGCCCTGTCACTGAAATCTCTTTATTTTGTTTTTCTTTAACACTGCCTGTTGTAGGAAGCTACAAAATAACAAGAGACTGGGCCTTGTCCCCCAGAAAGTCACTTTCTCACATGTTGCTATGAAAGACTTAAGAGCTCTGCAGAATATGAAGTTGAGGAAAAGAAAAAAACAAAAACCCAAAACAAGAAGCCTTTACTATGAAGAACTCTAACAGAGAGTTCCAGCAGAGAGGAGAGAAGGTTGTAATAGAAATCTCATGGTATAGTCTTCATCAAAGAAGAAATCTGACAGCTGTTTATCAAAGTTTCACCACAGTTGGTCAAAACCTGTTGTCAGTCACTTTGGTGTAATCCCTGCATAACCCAAGCAAACAGAGAATATGAGCAATTGAATTTGCCAGTATCTAGTGAAAAGCATAGAAATAGTGAGAGCTAAACAGAGACAGTTCATCCAACAGAAAAGCAGGCAGTGATGCAGCAGGCTTTCGCAATAGGGGGGATGCAGGCAATGGGAAAAATAGCTTAATGACTTGACACTAGTTGATAAAGGTTTCCCTTTGACAAACTTCAACACATTAATCACAGAATATACAGCTAGAAGTTTAACTCCCATCTGTGATAAGGTGATGAAAACATAGTTTCTTTCTTTAGGCTTGTTTTATTGCTTATCCTTACTTGGAAACAATCTCTTGCAAAATGCAAGAATTCATTTATTTAGCAATACAGCTCATTGCAAATTCAAAGTACTTCAGGATTCCCAGTTTGCCTACTGTTTCCCAGCTGGAAGTGAAAGGATGCTGGTTTGACAGAAGACCAAGCCATGCAAATATCTCCTTCCTCATGTTCTAATGAGGTAACATCACAAGTTGCATTTCTGAAGTCCACTGCTTTTAACAATAGGCATGCACGCCTTTCTCAAGCTTATCCTATAAGCTTGAATCAATAGTTGGCTCAAGTCTGGAAGATGGTGAGTCATCTGCTAATGATATACCAATGATATAAAATGTTTTGATTTCTTACTGATGAGTAGCATTCCTCTCTTACATAATTACATTCTAGCAAGTATCACAGTTTACTATGAGCAGGCACTTTCCATCACTATTTATGGAGAGAAATCTTCACCTGTTCACTGACTCAGCACTGGAAGCTAGAAATGCCTCTCCTTTATAGCCCAGCTTCATACTCCATGGAAAAAAAAATAACACCACAACTATCTAAACAACTATTTAAATCAAATCTAGATACAGAGGAAAGGTGGGCTGTTTAACTCTTACCTTCGAACTGGCTGTGCAATTTTACTTCTGGGTATGCCACTCCCATTGATGGCCAACGAGGGTCTTGGAAGAGCACTGCGCCCCAAAATCCCTTGACTGGCAACCTTGTTTGGCATTGGGATCCCAGTACTAGAGTGTAACTGTAGATTGTTGGACACTGGAATACTACTGCTACCTTGTACAGTTGGGCTTACATAGGCAGTAGCTTTGAGAGGCTGCCTGGCAGACACTGGAAAATGTCCCACACTGTGAACTCTGTGTTGAAGCTGTCCAGGAGATGGAACTATTAAAAGAGAGGTAGGAAATGAAGTAACAAGGTCAATATGCAGCAAACAAGGCAAGGTAATAATGCTCATCTCAAGACAGATTTAAATGCAGATAAAGACATCGTTATGCAATTAACTTGATAATTATAAACTGCTGAATAACCCCTAGGATTCAATACTGCATCTGGTAACATTGCATTGATCTAAAATATCCCATTCTCTTCACATACCAAACAAAAACCCTCTTATTCACCCTTCTTTTTCCCTCTAAAAGAGGTTTCACTAGTCATTAAAAGCAAATTAATTCCACTTATGCAATTAGAGCTTTGAAGCCACTGAAAGTATATTAATTAGTTAGATTACGTAGATGTTTATAAGGCTGTCCATAGTAAAAACAATCAGAAGGCAATAAAAAGATCTGAAATATAGCAACATATTCCATGGCTGATGTTATGTAAATAATCATTTTAAATGAATGCTACCTATTTCAGGAGCTTTATCTATGCAATCCTGCCCTCTGGTGTACATCAAACAAGCATCTGGTTCAGAATTCACGTATCTGAAGCAAACCATCTAAAGCCTGAAGCAATTAAACTAACTACTGCACACAGGCCATCTTTTTTCAACTCTTTGAAGAAGGGCATTTAAAACCATTTAAAAACATGAAAGAAAACAAAGATGTGTGACTCAGTTAAACAAGACTAGCAGTGTATTGCTGGAGCCTTTCTCATGACACAGCTCCTTAAAGACCCCAACAAAGCCACTTGGTAAATATGCATTTCAGAAGATTTACCTGTTACATACACACACGTACACATACATACATAAACACACAGAGAAACACATATTTTAAAGTAGTACATAAAATTAAATAGTAGTAAATAATAATAATAATAAAATAGTAGTAAATAATAATAATAATAATAATAAAATAGTAGTAAATAAAAATTCTCAACACACTAGCAGGAAAGTTTCAAGTGAGACCCTAAACATCTTTCTATTCTCCTACCAGGATGAAAATAAAGCAAAAGAAATCCAGCACAATGGTATGTTTCCAATAAATATTCAATTTAATCATTCTGAAGACTTTTGAAAATTCTGTTCAAATTTGAAGGAAAATACCCACAGGACTTCTTCTGTGCCAACTGTTCCCTCGAAAACTTCACAGGGAATAGTAGGCAGAAGTTCGGTTCCTTCTCCTGTCTGTGTCAAACATCATTCACTTTTTCCACTTCCCATAAGAATACCTCAATTATTGTGCTAGAAAAGGCTGCCTTGGTTCTTGATCTATCTTGTTGACATTCTACATTAATAATTCAACAAATGATAGATCAATACTGCCACCCTGCCATCTAGAAGTCAACTAAATTAAACCGATTACAGAGTCGTTTTAAGTGACTCACTCAACATGTAATATATACTTGAGGATATAACCCTCCATTTGCCACAAAGTGGCTCCAGTTCAATAGAGAGGTCATGTGTTTTAAGACAATACAGTGTAATGTAAATACAGTATTGTACAAATTACTGAGAAAAGCAATATTTTAAATTTCAGTATCAAAGCTAAACATCTAAGCCTATATGAATTAGCACCTTTATTGATGCTTCTATACTACTACCATTATATTACTGTAATTTTAAAGTTAGTAAAAAATGAGTGGGCAAAGAAAATAAAGGTTGTGATGAAACCCTCAGCATTGCATAAGAAGATCAGACAGAAACTGCTTTCCAAAATAACAGCTTTAAAATCTGGAGTTATATTAAAATCCAGTATAGAAGGAATGCAGTCTGCCCTTAATTTTTCATAAAATGAAAACTTTATGTTAGCCTTCCAGTGGCTGGAACATATACTTTACCATTCTGTCAATACCCTACACACAGCCAAAGAGCACAGGTACTTACTACTCGACTGCATCCTTGAAATCCCATTACTTGCTCCATGTAGATTGGAATCAAAGCTCTGACTGTTCCTCACAGTGACTGGAGAACTAGCAAAGCCAGCAGTATTGTTAATGGTGGGGGTACTTGGCATCCGAGCTAGGTTAGGCATGCTTCTTCGGAGTTTATCTGAAGTGAGAGCACAATATTCACAGTCATGTCAGAATCTGCAACAACTGCAAAGAGACTCTGAATAATTTCTGTAAACAAAAATCAAAATTAAAGCCAAGTTGATTCAACAAAAAGAAAGGTTTTGGTCAATAGGGACAATATGAGTACATCATCAATAGCCCACTAACTGAGTCCTTATTGTAATATCACAATTATTCACAAATCATTTTAAAAACACCAACATGGAGTACATTTTGGGGATTACAAAGACTCAGACACTTTAGTGTCATAATAAGAGAGAGTTTAATGTAAATGCGTAAAATAGGTCAGATGAATCATGCCCTGAATGCATCTGTTTCTTTGAAGTGAATAAAAAGCATGGCTGAAGTGACAATCAGATGTGGATATTTATATTGCGGATATCTAAAGACATACGAGATGAATTCATCCTAAGTGACTAAGTCTTGCATTCAGGTGCTAGCCCTAGTTGCATGTTAGATTTCAGAAAGGTGGCAGTGCTGAAAACCTGTTCAGTCTTGATGCTGGCATTTGTTTGGAGACCTGGACTGACATCAACGTTTTCAAATCTGGTGTGTCTCCATCCTATCACACTTATGGTAGGTGTTTTCAGAGCAGACCTGTAGAGTAAGGCCCTGCACAGAAAGAAAGCTGGAAATGAGATGTATCAGGGCAGGTTCAGTTGCTAACCTAAGTATGGAAGTAACCAGTCATTCAGTAAATCTTCTTTGTAATGGCACTGGCCTCCTGGCAAGGTTCAGTAGCAAAAATGTTGTGCTGCTGCTTATGTGGTTATGTTTTTTCTGGTACCAGGTTCAGTGTGGAGTCTGCCAGCTACTGACCTGTAGTAGGTTCCAATGCACAGTACAGATCTGCCTCCACCTCTTACACTGCAGTGATACACTCTTCTCGTAAAAGGCAGCTACAACTACCCTTTTCAATGGCAAGCAGGACAAGTCAAGATTACAATTTTGAATTAATACATCACACATGGTTTCCAACTGCTGTTTTAAGTTGACCTCCTAATTCATATGGGGTAAGTTCAACAAACAGAAACTATGAATTGACTCTCAGGAGTCCCTGTTAATCAGCTCACATAAATATATAGCCTATTTGGCACTATAATGAGCTCCTCTAATCCTTAAATCTGCTAACAACTAATGAGTAATGAGAAGTGACAGTACAGTTCTATCTATAAAATGCATTAGCAGTCACTAACTTGAGTATGCATGTTGCCTATGTACCTCTAGCAAACTGAGTCATATAGCAAGGCTTAAACTGTAGCTGTTTTATATGAATGGTCATCACAACAAGAATCAGTGCAGCATTCTCCAAATATTGAAAAATATGCTTGTATTTCAAAGGTCCACCATTTCTAATACCCTCACATCCCAGCTCCCACTGCCTACCTGCCCTTGTTGGCCTTCCCATTCATACCTAATAACTCTGAATTTCAGTTACCACAGGATGGTCTGAGGTAGAAAACCATTGCTGTCTATGAAATAGTTTACATAGCCCTGTTCATCTTACTGAAATTGAACAATAAGTATGGAAAGTAAAATAAGGAGGTGTTCATTGGAAGAAAAGGGAATACAAGGTTTGACTTTCCAGAAACTAGAGTACAGCCAAATTCTAATAGATCTTTTCCAATACGAGAATTTTAAAGGGTAACCCTTCATCAGAGAATTAAAGGTGCTGTGTTTCAGTGACTCATCACTGACACTGGCAAACAAAGGGATTACCACTGTGATTCACTCAGGTTGTAAATAACAGTTTCATTGGTATAAAAATGCCACAACTGCTATCAGGTTTCCAAAATCATACTGGGGATGTGAACAGTGGCATCCATATAGAAACTCTAAGTCCCCATTTCTGAAATACTCACGATTTTGCAAATTGGAAAGGCAACTGCCTTTCTACAATAACAGTTTTGGCCCAGAGTTGAAGAAAACTCTCAAGCAAGAGGTGTCTGTAGCTAAAAAATGGAGAAAAATGTGTGGCAGGACAGTGGTAGGAAAGATGACACTAAATAAAACAGATTTTTGTCTAATACTATCCATGTATCACTTAGTACAACCAGAATTCCTTGGAATCTACATGTTCCTTCATTCTGGGAATGTGTCAGCCACAAAAGGAAAAGTCTAAAATTGTCCAGTAGATGCAGCTAAAGTAGCAAGAAAATAAGCACAGAAGATGCTTGGATTTCTTCCATGGTAAGAGTGGCCATTTCTTTTGCCTCCCACTCAGTAGTCCCTACTTTTCTAAGCAGTTTGCTCTGCTGCAGATTCAGTCCTTTGGCAGCAGACTCCTACTGCACCTGCAAATTCTCATCTGTCAAGCATTTCTATTACTTCTTTCATTATTCCTTTTGTTTGCTGAGATAAATAGCCCTGAAAAGCAATGAAAATAGCAGGTCAATGTTGCGTTTGGGGAAAAACCAGAAATGCTCATCTTTATAGTATTTTGCAACTTTCATCTCCTTGGATGATACATTCTCTTTCATCTCTTTCTTGATGTTTGTTCTGTCACCTGTTTCCCTCCTATGAACAGTGGAGACTCTCGTGGGTTTTTTAAGTGAAAAATCAGCTCCTGTAAGCCTGGTATACAAAAGGAGAAGACAAGAGTTATGGGATTTTAATATTACTTCAGGCCACAGAAACCTGACTAGATATAAACTTGCTGGAAATCTATGAGAAGAAAGCAAAAATACTTTGCTAAGCCACTGGTAGTAAACATTCCCTTTATGCAGTCACATAAAAAGCCACAGATGTATTTTTGTTCTTTCCCTTTTTGCAAGTGTTACGTCCAAATGCATGGATAGGTCATGCAAGAGATTTAGTAAACAAATTCTTGTCATTACCATCTTCTCAGAGTGGTTCATCCATATATACAGGCGCTTGTTACTTCATGACTGTTCTTCAGATTGTATGCATTGCCCTTGTTTCTCATATCTGCAGCAGAATGATCCAGCAAAAGTTGCCTGCTGATTCCAGCTCTGTCAGTAGCCATCACTGTCTTTCTCCTTCTTGTGAGCAAATACCAGCATTAACTGAAGGTTAACATCCATGCAGAATGCACCACAAGAGGTATGATCTTGCTAGGCTGCCAGACTTGGGAGTTCTGACCTTTGGGCTTCCCGTAGAGGCTCTTGATAAATATTATCTTCCCTTCAAAAAAAATGCTTTCATCCACTGCGCTTCATCCACTGAAGCACTTTGTGATCATGGATAAATGTCCCTAAATAATGATTCTCTCATATCTCACAGAAGTGGCCCAGAATCTGAGGGAATGGTTTCTAGAACAGATATTTCCTAGGATACAAGAGAATGTAAAAATGTTGCCAATGCAACAGGTCTTTATGCCATGTCAGACTGAAATACCCAAATGGCATATATAAATCTGTCAGTGATTTCCAGAACTGAAGAAAGGTGTTAGCAGGCAGAAAGAAAACAAAACCTAAAATGAACAACAGGAATACCTACTGGAGGATTACAACTGGTGGGCTAGTAGCTTGCACATTGATTAGTCTGTTTCCACTGTGTAAAATGAGCAGGTTATCAGTACAAGCGTTACAAAAAATGGGTCTTGTTACATACAAACTTAGGTTTAAAAGCCTAGATTTAGAAACACCAAACTGAGGTCAGACATTCAACACTTACTGACATGGGCAAGACTAAGTGCAGTCAAAGCTTATGTTGGCTCTATAGTGAAGTGTCTTACAAGATTTATTCGTTCATTGCTATTTTCTTCAAGTGTTGTCAGCATCTTATTTGAACAAATTCACATCTTATCAAAAGTGCACTGTGCTTAAGAAATGTAATACAATGAATCAAAATTATTGGAGTCTCAGAGAAACCTATATCACTTTTTAAACTACATTCATAGTTTCACGTATTTAAATCCTTCACACAAAACTTGCAAATTCAATCCCACCTTATTTGTACTGTATGCACAAAGAAGTTGAGGAACAAAACTTAAGGGAAAAAATTGTTATTCAGACTTTGTTCTGAAATCCTTAAAAAAAAATCATACTCAATTACAACTTCACCATATAGGATACATGCTGTCAATTAATTTCTCTTCCTCACCTTCAAACACCTGACCTCAGTATCTGCATTACATGGGTTATACTTACAAGAGGTATGACATCCTAAATACACCATGGATGAGTTAATGATCTGTGGAATCATCAGTTGATACAACAGAGACATCAGTACACAAATACATGTATACAGAAAAAGAACTAAAAAAAAATTAAGCAAGAGACAGCATTCTTCATTACTGTCAATATCTACACTTTGCTATGTTGAACATTTCCACTTTATTTTAAATTATTACTTTACTTCACCCCGGAATAAGTCTCCTTTCAAAGACAAATAGAGATTTTTCCATTACCTTTCCATGACTTCTCTCCACTGCTCACTATTGTCAGTAACACTTCAAAAGTGACTGAAAAAGATTTTCTTCTCCTTTTCTTTATTAGAGAGTCCGCTAAAATTTCCTTCAGATTTCTCTCTCCCTTAATCATTTCAGAGAAGCTAAGAGAAGAAAAGCACTCAGTAAATCAGTAAGAGGAGGCTTTTTTTCATGCCTCTGAACACACAAATCAAGGTCACTTGATACTGAACAAGTATCTAAACACAGACCTACTGCCTACTAAAATGCTGCTCTCGTATGTAGAAAGACAAACAGAAGGTAGGAGGAAGGGAAAGGAAGGGAAGGGAAGGGAAGGGAAGGGAAGGGAAGGGAAGGGAAGGGAAGGGAAGGGAAGGGAAGGGAAGGGAAGGGAAGGGAAGGGAAGGGAAGGGAAGGGAAGGGAAGGGAAGGGAAGGGAAGGGAAGGGAAGGGAAGGGAAGGGAAGGGAAGGGAAGGGAAGGGAAGGGAAGGGAGGAAAAATGTGCAGTTTCCAAATGGGGTAGGTATTTTTCAACACAATTATGTTCTTACAATAAGCACCTCATGTAACACTAATTGCTTATACATAGACAGAGGAATTGGGCAGTGCATTCACATCTGGATACCTACTTCCGAATACTTAAATACAGGTGACAGCAAAGCAGATCCAGTCCAAGTATAAAGACACACAGTGTACATCCTAAGAATACAGCTTTCCTGACTCATCTCTTAAAGAGCCCAAAAGCATTTACAGCAATGAACCAGAAGGCGTATCTGCTCAGATCTTTGCAAGCCCTATCAGCAAGGTTAAGGGAAATGGCTCAGAGATGCAGCCACTCCTGTCCCCAGAAGCCACATGCCTACATCTTCTCAGTCACGGTGACTGCCACTTGCTGTTAGGTGACGGCTCATCTCCCCTGCCCTTTCCTTGAGGCCAGTATTAGACGCCTCTCAACCTTGTCAAAACAACTCTATTACAGGGTTTCTAACTGGCAGATGTCTTTTCAAAGCCACTGGGAAGCCAGATACAGTGTTTGAGTGCTTGCTGGGATATTCCTTGTCTATTTGGTAAACATTTTACCTTTCCCATTTGTTTCACAGAGTCACAGAATCACAGAATTGTAGGGTCTGGATGGAACATCCAGAGATCACCAAGTCCAGCCTCCCTGCAAAGCAGGCCACGTACAGCAGGCTGCACATGTAGGCATCCAGGTGGGTCTTGAATATCTCCAGAGAATCCACAACCCCCCATGGCAGCCTGTTCCAGTGTTCTGTCACCCTCACTGTCAAGAAGTTCCTTAGCATATTGGTGTGGAACTTCCTGTGCTGCAGTTTATGGTCGTTTTCCCTTGTTCGGTCCCCACAGTCCACTGAAAAGAGGTTGGCTATGTCCCTTTGACACCCACATGGAAGACATTTATAAACATTAATAAGATCACCTCTGAGTCTTCCCTTCTCACAGCTGAACAGATCCAGGTCACTCGGTTTTTCTTCATACAGGAGATGCTCCAGGCCCTTTATCATCTTTCTGGCCTTCTTCTGGACTCTCTCCAGGAGATCCCTGTCTATTTTGTACTGGGGAGCTCAGAACTGGATAGTACTCCAGGTGATGCCTGACCAGGGCATAGTAGAGACAGATGGTCACCTCCCTTGACCTGCTGGCCATGCTCCTTTTATTGCATCCCAGGATTCTTCTGGCCTTGTTGGCAACCAGGGTTCACTGTACTCTTGAAGTCCAATCCAGCTTCATAGCAGTAAACATACCAAAGCTAATTATTAACATTTTCTAAGTTTATCACACCTTCAGTCTGTTTTGGTGTTTTGTTTTGCTTTGTTTTGTTTTGTTTTTTTGCAATACAGGTAGTACAGATCTAAACTCAGAATAAGTATCTCAGCTAGCACACTATACCCCAAAAACTTGACTATGAGCAAGGAGGATAAAACCAGAGCTCCTGATACTATCTGTTCTTAAAGGCAAAAAAACTGTAGTCAGGTAAACATATAAGTTTGGGAAGACACTGTGTCAAAGCTAAACATTGTTTTTCCATCAAGACTGAGTGCTAAAACCCAGTGTTTACTTTTCAGTTTATCTTCATTTACAAAGAACTCCGTGAATGACCAGATGAACCAGCAGCCAGATTGTTGACTCCTCATACAAGAACACAATCTATCTCTTTAGAAAAGAGAGGAAAAGAGATTTGGGAATACTGTAATAGCAGTATAACAGCAGAGCATGCTTAAAGTGCAATTTTGATTAATTATGGATGATACTTTTCATGTATATTGAAAGCTGCAACTAACGTAACAGTTTAACCTCTCCATCTATCTGATTTTCCTTTCTCATCAGCCTTAGGAAAGTGCAGCAGTGTGAAACACATGGTCCATCACATCAAGATTCAGACAAATCCTTCTCTTACAGTCTAACTCCATTTCAACTTGTAGGAGTTCTTGAAAGACTATGAAATTGTTGCCAATATGATGAGAAGCACTGGTGAGAATATATTGTCAAAACACTACTCACACATCTTAAATATAGCAAAAAGATTATTCCTTGTTTTCCAACAAAACACAGAATCACAGAATGGCTTGGGTTAAAAGGGACCTCAAAGATCATCCAGATTCAACCCCTGCTGCAGGTAGGGTTGCCAACCACTAGATCAGGCACTAATCAGGCCAAAAACACAAAATATTTCTCAGAATCAGCATTTTCCATTTATGTTGATCACTGCCACATGAGTCATAGGGTGAAGGTGCAAAAGCTAAAGAGATAAACTAATCGCCTCTAAATATAATGGTACTGGCTATCATAAAATTGTCTGCCATGCCAGCAAACAAGTACCTGGAGTAACACCAGTAATGTGTTGATCTTCCAAACAGTACTGAATAGATAATCCAACATCTAAGGCTTTTTGAGAAACAAGGCAACCAGGTGATAAAATTGGTAGTGTTTTACATTTTTTGCAGTTAATAAACTAGAAGTTTATTAGTTTTTGTATGCTGCAAGTACTTTCTGAGACTTCCACGCGGGAATCTGGTGATTAAGTTGCTGAGTGATGTGGGTGATGCTTTGTCCCTGGAGACTTTCAAGGTGAGGCTGGATCAGGCCCTGGGCAACCAGACCGAGCTGTTATTGCAGGGGAGTTGGACTAGATGACCTTTAAAGGTCTCTGCCAACAATAAGGATGTTTCTAAGTTTCTTAGTTCTACTGACATGAACAAATGATTAAAAAAAGACTTCAGGAGCCATACAAAAACATTGCAGTGCAACATCCTGTCCACATTTCTGAATCAAAAACATCTGGTTGCTTTCCTTTCTATCTCCCAGACAGATTTTCCACAAACCATTCATATCTCACAGATGAGAAAAATAATATCGAATGTGGTACATACGCCGTAACAGCAAACACCCACATCACTGTGCTCTGTGCTAACCTTAGCCTTCTTTGTAGGCTGCTACTTGTCAATTATACTTTCATGCCACGTCTTACTTTGAATGCAAGTGCTCTTGGCACCAACCTGTCACTTCTGATTTGTCAGGAAAGTAACATACATACCTGTAGCACACTATAAATAGGAACTGTCTTGAACAACACATTTATTTTCTTGCCCAAGGGTAAGCTGTCACCTGTAATGTTACAAACAAAACCTTGACTGAAAACTAACTGTCCTGAAGTATCGTGGTGACTTGGACTGAAGGAATAAAAAGTAAGATGCAGCAAGAGGATGAAAACTATGATCGTAATGATGAAGGAAAAGAAAGATAATAGCAATAACAGGGAAACTTAATTTCTTAAAAAGCAGTGATAGAAAAATATTTCATACTCTGAAATATATCTCAAATGTAGTGCATAAAGTAGCAGTGGCTCAGGGTAGACTGGGGACAACCTTATCTCCTACTACCTCAGCAGTCTGGCCTACCAGACCTGGAACAAGAACAGAGCAGTGACCTTCATCAGAAGCACTCATCATGGATTCACAACAAAGCTACATTCATGGAAAAGTTGGTAAGAAAGAAAAAGAATGTTATTAGGAATGAAAATCTGAAAACCCTACTCTCTATTTTGCCACATCCATGATGGACCTACGCAGGCCATGCTTGAAAACCTGATCAGCTTTTCCAGACAAACGATGTCCTGCTAAAAGATGCTATTTTCCCTCTTTCTTCTCTCTTCATGTGCATTCATAGTTGCAACATTTTAAAACTGACAAAATTAATAGTTTTCATGACTGGTTCAAATTACATTTTGCAGCAAATTACCTAATGATAACATTCCTCTAATAATACACTCATTAGCACAGATTTAAATCAGTTGTTGCAACTTAAGAACTGATCTAGTGGTCATAAATCGAACACTTTTCAGTCAGTTTATGCAAATGGATCCTTAAAACTGGCACTTTGAACACAGGCTCAAGGAAAAGATGCTCTATGAAAGCATGCAACCCACCTCCATTCATCCTATTTGGTTGCTGCTCTGGAGTTTGGACTTGAGGAGAATAGTAGGGCTGCTGATAAGTACTTGAAGGAAAGTGCTGGGAAGTAGGGCTTCTTCTGCAGTCCCGAATACTGGAGAAAGTCTGTGAGTGTGGGATCCCTCTCTGGAATGGGGAGCAGCGTGTGAGTCGTGGCTGTGGGGGTGGGAGGTGGTCAAATTCTTCCTCATCCTCAAGGCTGTAGCGATCGTATTCCTGGTCACTGCATGTCCCCTTCTTTCCCGAATGCAGTGATACACTCGAACTGTGTCTTGACACTGATGCTGAAGTCGAAGCATAATCTTGTCTAAGGCCTGTAAATTCCAAAAGAAGGATGATTCAGCTTCTGCTTAAGTGATCAAAACTTAACACACAATCTCTCAGACTTGGCAAGTACATGGACACATAATCTGACAGCAAGAACTGGATTTACACTATGACAAAGCTGAAGATCTGAGGTAGGATTCAGCAGATCTAACTACTGGTGTCTACCTTTCAGGTATCTAAGCTTGAATTACTTCCAATGAGACTCTTTTTAACAACATTTAAAAAAAAAAGAAACAAGAAAGAGAACACAAGCATCTCCAAATTGCACTATGTGTGAGCTGTCTCATATACTTCTCTTCAAATGGTATGAATTACCCTCAGGAGGTGCCTATTTCTCTGCCAGTGAAAAGATCACACAAATATAAGTATTTAACTATTCTAAAGTGAAGGAATCAACGCTCACTCTATTTCTTTTCCAAAGTATTATATTTATTACACTCATTATTATATTTTTATTATTGTACTTACTACTATTATTTTTATGCAAAGAAAATTATGGCAATGATATTCCTTAACATGTAATCCATGTAAATATTCTTGCTGTTCAACCTCTTTGAACCACAGTGAAATCCTGCTAAAACCTAATCACACAGAAAAGGCTCAGAGGTGACACCGTCACATTTCATATACACGCATTTTACCACCTCCTTCTCAAAATGACATGTGTTAGGAACTATCCTTCTATTAGTTCTACAGGTTTGCTCCAAGTGAAGTGAGAGGAAAGCATCCACAGCCCTTCCACTTCCCTCTTTTCCTGCTCCACAGCATACAACACAGGAAGCTTTGCACTTCCAGCATCTTAGCAATTCTGTAAATAGCTGTGAACAATGACTTAAATTTACAGAAAGCTTCCAGCTTCAACAAGTGTCTTCACTACTGTAAGGAAAATTTCTTAACATAGTTGCTTTTTTCCCTCTCAAGTGGGAGATTATTTTGCATGTGACAAGTGTATGCCTATGTGCACATATAATATTACCACTTTCTTCAGGAGTAAGTGGACAACAACTGTCATGTGTTCAAAGACTGCATGCTGATTGCTGTGACAATGTGATACAGTGATTACACAGGAAGTAGATTAGAAGAAAAACAGTTTTTCTCCTTCCAGTTTATGAATGACCTGATTTATCAGAAAGCTAAGCACCTGAAGTCTTTTTTTAAACCTTGCTCAGAAGGAGGAGAGCACAGCTGTCATTTACGTAACACATTCTTTCACCCCTATGGTAGTCACAAAACTAATTTCTTTTGATTCTTATCTCTTGCAAATAATATCAGAAAATTTCTGAGCTGTGACTACACACACTGACCAGTTGAGAATTCAGCACACTTGCTAAATTTCCCTACTGAATGTATCTACTGCTAACAAACTCATATCAAGCTCTAATGCTGACAAGTCCCGTGGCTACAGTCAGATTGGATCTCCAATTTCTTGTTCCAACTTCTTCATTTCTTGTAATCATAGAATGGCCTGGGTTGCAAAGGACCTCAAAGATCATCTAGTTTCAACCCCCTGTCATAGGAAGGGTCACCAACCACCAGACCAGAGCAACATCCAGCCTGGCCATGAATGCCTCCAGGGATGGGGCATCCACAGCCTCCTTGGAGAACTTGTTCCAGTGCTCTCTGAGTGAAAAACTTCCTCCTAATATCTAACCTAAACCTCCCCTGTTTCAGTTTAAGACCATTCCTCCTTGTCCTATCACTGTCCACCTTTGTAAACAACTGCTCCCCCTCCTTCAAGTACTGGAAGGCCACAATGCCTTCTCTTCTCCAAGCTAAGCAAGTCCAGTGTCTGAGAAACTGTAGAGAGAATTCATTTATAAAATTTATAAAAACAAAGTAATTGCAAAAAATCCATGAGTGCTGCTTAGTTTTTTCCTTTCTCACAGCACATACATACAATTATAATCACAGAATCACAGAATTGTAGGGGCAGGAAGGGACCTATAGAGATCATCAAGTCCAACCCTCCTGCAAAGACGCAGGTGACACCAAGTTGGGATGTGGTGTTGATCTGCGCAAGGGTAGGGAGGCCCTCTAAAGGGATCTGAATAGGCTGAATCGCTGGGCTGAGGTTAATGGGATGAGGTTCAACAAGGCCAAGTGCTGGGTCCTGCACTTTGGCCACAATAACCCCATGCAGCACTATGGGCTTGGGGCTGAGTGGCTGGATGACTGTGAAGAGGAAAGAGACCTGGGGGTGTTGGTCAATGCTCAGCTGAACATGAGCCGACAGTGTGCTCAGGTGGCCAAGAAGGCCAACAGCATCCTGGCCTGTATAAGAAATAGTGTGGCCAGCAGGACCAGAGAGGTGATCATCCCTCTGTACTCAGCTCTGGTGAGGCTGCATCTTGAGTACTGTGTTCAGTTTTGGGCTCCTCACTACAAGAAAGACATTGAGGCCCTGGAACATGTCCAGAGAAGGGCAACAAAACTTGTGAGGGGTCTGGAGCACCACTCTTATGAGGAGTGGCTCAGGGAGCTGGGATTGTTTAGCCTGGAAATGAGGAGGCTCAGGGGAGACCTCATTGCACTCTACAACTTCCTGAAGGAAAGCTGTGATGAGGAGGGGCTTGGCCTCTTCTGCCAGGCAACAAACAGGAACGGAGGAAATGGCCACAAGTTGTATCAGATAAAGTTTAGACTGGACATAAGAAGGAACTTTTTTTCTCAGAGAGTGGTCAGGCACTGGAATGGCTGCCCAGGGAGCTGGTGGAGCCGCCGTCCCTGGCAGTGTTCAAGCGCCTGGACAGGGAACTAGGAGATATGGCTTAGGGGTTTTCTGTAGGTATGGTAAGGGGAGGACAGTTGGACTACATGATCTTATAGGTCCTTTCCAATTTTATGATTCTATGATTCTAGGAAAGCAGGCTTCCTAGACCAGGCTACACAGGTGGGTGTCCAGTTGGGTCTTGAATGTCTCCAGAGAAGGAGACTCCACAACCTCCCTGGACAGCCTGTTTCAGTGCTCCGTCACTCTTACTGTGAAGTTCTGATACACATTTGTGCTGAACTTCTTATGCTTCAGTCCCTGTTCATTTCCCCTTGTCCTATTGCCATGTACCGCTGAAAAGAATCTGGTCTCATCCCTTTGCCTCCCGCACCATAGGTAGGACACCCAGGTCACTCAGCCATTCCTCATATGGAAGATACTGGAGGCCCTTTATCAAATTTTATTTAAATAATACAATAAGACACTATGGAACAGCTAAATAAAAATGTATTTGGTGGATATGGAGCTACTGGTCAGCAATAAATAGGAATCAGTTTTCAAACATCCAGTACTATTAACCTGAACCTGACACTGTGTACGCTTTTTGCTCGCAGATGAAGAGTTTTTCCATCTGCTGTTGAAGAGGCAACATCTTTCAGGAAATATCCAATTGACTGAGACAAGGCAGGAGCAGTTTTGACTGCAGCATGAAATCTTCCTCTGAAAAACAGTTATGAAGGAAGCCACCTACTCTCTTCCTGTAGACGGGCCATAATCTGAACATCGGTGAGGTCCTGCAGTTTGTATCCCATGGAAATAGAATCATCCTCCAGCTCTGAGGTGCTCAGCTCACTGTCTATTGATGACTGTGGGCTCAAAGGGGAATTTCTAGAAATGTAACCTAGGTAGAAAAATATAATCTTTAGTCTGTGAATATCTCTGGTCATTTTTCATTCATGAGTAACTGTTCATTATGTTACAGTAGCTTAAATTACTTTCATATAACAAACGAAAGCTTTCCGAAGCATAGCTCAGCCCAGCAACAATCAGCAAAGGGATTAGAAACTCATGAGAAGTATGTGTAGTAATGGATCGTGAATTCCTCTGCTTGTACCCAAAATAGCATTGCATAGCCCAGACAATGAATAATTTACTCAATTCAGTTCAGATAGCATAGACTTGTTAGCATACTCTATCTGCATTTGAATCCTTCTTATGATATCATGAATCTCCCTATCCTTTTCTGAAAAGCAAGTGTGCATATGTCTCTAGTTTAAGCTCAGTACTCAGATTCTATATAGTAGTTATTTACTTAAATTTTACTATTGTTTGAAATTGTTTGTAATTGTCAGAGAAATAAATGATCATAGCAATTAAGACTGAAATAGGTATTATGAAATAGGCCTCTTTTACTTTGCTGGCTTCAGGGAAGGCTCAAGATTCTATTTTTTCCTGTGAAGCAGGGAAAGTACAAACTAAACTGCAGTCACTTATACCAGCTGGCATCTGCCCAAATTAGAGAAAAATTCTTCAAATAAAAAAGCAAATTACTTCTTAATATCCTTCAAGCAACCAGAGGCTCCCTGCCTACAGGATGAAACCACTGTGGCGAAGGCTTTTAAGCTGTGCCTATATCACAGATGTGTTTGTATCCTCTAGCACAGCATCCATCCAAAATTCGCCATCAATTCAGCTGTTTTCTAACAATAACTCCAACAGAAAAGCACATGCAGGGGATTACTTTGCTTTGGAAGGATTAAAAATGTGTTTGCCTTTTTAAATTTTGAAGTTGAAGTGGTCCTCTAGGTTTTCTAACAGCTGTGCTCTTTTGGATCAGCAGTTGGAAGCTAGATAAGATATGCGAGGGCACCTGAAACTGAACTAAATGCTTTTGGATAGGAACTAAGCTGCATCCCACTGAATAGGGCAGCTCAGACATCTAGCTTACCCACAGACACCTGCACAAGGCATTATTTCACTCACAGCATTCATATTCCTCAACAGGGCTATTTGCACTGGTAAAGAAAATTGTGCACAGAGCAGCGTGGCACTGTGTCAGCACTGCTGACCTCCTCAGATCACATCTGCTTCTGCCAGCAATAAAATATTAATGATTCCTCCCCAGAGGATTATTTTCTCCACTGACACTTCAGCTTAAGAGTAGTCACAGATTGAATCCTGATACCTGTACTGAAGAAGGAAAACCCACTGGAAGTTTGTATTTTTCCTAAAACATCTCTGCCCTCTGAAGACTGGTGTGATGGTAACAGCGATGCCAGATGGAAAACAGCCTTGTTTCTGAGGGTTATTTTAATAACAGGTAAATTGCCCGTGGAAACTCATTACACAGCTGCACAAATGTTTTTGTAGACATAAAGAAGGGGCACAGTGAGGTAAAAATGAGCAGAAAAGGACCAAGCTAGAGATGGCTTAAAATGATACTGCAGCAATTATAAACTGAGGTTAACCACTGAGGAAAGCCGAGCCGTTTAGGAGCATTGGTTTCCTATGACACACTGCGTAACAAAGAAAATAACTTACACCACTAGCTAAGAGCAAAAATTTAGGACATTTTAACGAAAAATAAATCTATCTGAGATGAGAGTTTATAAAATCATCTGAACAGTGCACTGTTGTTAAATGCTAGCAAGTTATATTGAATTAAGCAATCTTGTAAGAACCATAAATGAACAAAAGGATAAGTATTACCTGTCCGTTCAGGTGTTAGTATTGCTTTACTGGAGGTTTTAGAGAAGCTGGGACTGTTAAAGCCATTGGTATATGGAGTGAGTCTTGCAACAGGACTATAAGGGAAAGCCAGGGAGACAGGTGTAGAGAAGAGGCTCCGCCATCGGCTAGCTGTTATGGATGTAAGAGAGGAGGGGGAAAAAATAGATTTATTGTTATAAATAGAAAAGGGCAATTAGTGAGAAAATTATCTAACGATAATCTCTTAATTATACATGGTTTACTTATGGCAAATGGAAAATAATGGTCTGAGTTCAGCAGCAAAACAGAGGATCAGCAGAGCCTTCTACATGCAAGATTTGTTCCAATAAGTTTTCTACTAAGTATGTGCTGTTTACTATTTTCTATGTATACAGCAATTTGGTATTTATTTATCATATATATTACTGTGAGTCAAGACACAAAACAACAAAGGAAACAAAACCCACTAACCATTACAGTTAATAGAGAAACAAATTAAATTGGTAGTGCTCTTCAAGGAATTGTTCATGGCAATCAAACATCATACTACTGAGTTACAAGTCAAATTATCAGCTGTGAAAGTTCAGAGACAACGGTAAAATACGCTTAACCATCAAGTGCTAAAAACAACTGTAATCCCATAGCAAGCTTTAAAGCTACCATGCCATTACTTCTCTTTTTCCAGTGTGGTTATATAAGCATGACATTTTTTCAAGGACCAACCAAATAATGGAACAGGGCACCTCTTTCTACAGATTGCTTACAGCAAGGTTGAAAAGCATCTGGTCTGCTCAGAAACGACACAAAGTTCAGAGTAGGCAAAAACACAAATGTTTATTTAATTCACATTTTCTTAGATCATCTAGTAACATAGGAATACATCTGTAGTGTGGTTTGGTTTGTGTGTCTCTATTATCTGTTCAAATGGTAAAACAAGCAATACCCACACAATTTTAGAATCACAGAATCATAAGGTTGGAAAGGACCTATAAGATCACCTAGTTCAACCGTCCTCCCTTTACCATACCTACAAGAAACCCCTAAACCATATCTCCTAGTTCCCTAGCCAGGCACTTCCTGAACACTGCCAGGGATGGCAACTCCATTTTAGAATAGTCAAGGACCTTTTTAGCTTCTTGTGCTGCTTTACCAGAGAGGGGCAGAGGGAGGCCAGAACCAGGACAGCTGATTCAAACTGGCCAATGGGATATCCCATACCACACAGTGTAATGCTGAACAAAAAACTGGGGGGAGCTGCCGCTGCTTGGGGACTGGCTGTGTGTCTGTCTGTGGATAGCAAGCAATTACTCTGTGCATCATTTTCCTTTGTATATTCTTTTATCATTATTATTATATCCTTTCCTTTTCTGTCCTGTTAAACTGCCTTTATGTCACCACGCAAGTTTTAGCTTTCTCTGATTTTTCCCTCATTGCTCCTGGTGGGAGCAAGCAAATGGCTGTGTGGTGCTCAGCTGCCTGCTAGGTTCAAACCACAACATATGGATATACTTACATCTAGCTCAAAAATCCATGGGATGAATGGCACTTAGAAGGTGTACTTCGCTCTGACAGATGTTGCAAACGTATCTGAAAACCCAAAGCCCTCAAAAGCCAAGTGCCTAAACATTATGGTTTGTATCACAAATCTACTGTATTGTTTGAGTTTGTTCATCCAGTTCACAGAACCATAGAATCATAGAATTGTTTGGATTGGAAGGGACATTTCATATTATCTGGTTCCAGCCCTCCTGCTATAGGCAGGAACACCTCCCTCTAGACCAGGTTGCTCAAAGCCCCATCCATCCTGGCCTTGAATGCTTCCAGGGGAGAGAAGCGCATCCACAGCCTCACTGGGAAACTTATTCCAGTGTCTCACCACCCTCACAGTAAAGAATTTCTTCCTAATATCTAGTCTAAATCTACCTTTTCTAGTTTAAAGACATTTCCCCTCATCCTGTCACTTCATGCCCTTATATAAGTCCCTCTCAAGCTTTCCTGTAGGCCTCCTTCAGGTACTGGAAGGCCACTATAATGTCTCCCCAGAGCCTTTTCCAGGCTGAAGAGCCCTCTCTGCCTGTCCTCATAGGGGAGGTGCTCCAACCCTCTGATCATCTTCGTGGCCCTCCTCTGGATCTGCTCCAACAACTCCATGTCCTTCTTTTGTTGGGGGCCCCAGAACTAAATGCAGTCTTCCAGGTGGGGTGTCGCAAGAGCAGAGTAGAGGGGAAGAATCAGCTCCCTCGATCTTGATGCAACCCAGGTTTTGGTTTTGTGTGGACTAATCAGACTTTTCTATTCTTCTCATCAGTGCTACTAAGCTTACTGCAAAGGAGATTTCTTGCTTCCACAAGGGGAATGCAGCAGTCTGCAGTGGAAGGGAAGTATGTGTAATGCTCTGCCTCTGTATGAGGGAATTAAACTACAAGAAAAGTAAGACACAAAAATGCAAATTGTGATCTTTTCTGTCACTTAACCACAGAATTACTGCAGTTCCCTAATTTTTCATGATTCTAGACCCTTCAAGCTTAAAAACCCTACAGGCCTGAGATCGTAACTAGGAACAGCACCATTGCCACTTCTAGAAAATTGCCCAATGCTTAGCAACACGACCTCTATCTCCTGATAGAGCTATTTATCTTTAACATTTATTAAAGGTAAATTTTGAAAATTTAAAAGACAAAAAGGAGAGTGAACTCTGACAATCACAGCTTTACAAAGCTGTATGTAACACAGTCACTATGGAGTGGATTAACCCACAAGCAGTCAGAACTGTAAATTAATTTGAGGCATTCACTTAAAGAAATGTGTGTGATAGAGTAGATCTAAATATCATAACCACAGCTAACAACTGTCTTGTCCATCAGATGCTATCAGTGAGGACCAAAGGATGACAGCTCCTTGTAATTCTATTTTTCTGCCTAACACAATGTCTTGTTTCATCACAGTCTGATCATTTGCCAGGCCAATTAGCTTCCAGCATGTTCTCACCCACAGATGTGGTCAACCGTACAGCACAAATAAACATCATTCATTGCTTTGTACAATCACCACTGTGAGCTGGCCCATGGAGCACAAAGCAACAGTTATAGTGACTATGTAAGCAAGAACCCACACTAAGAACATATTCAGTATTTATAGCAAAACAGATTTAGAATTACTCTTTCAACTTGTGTGTGTTCTGAAGGGAAGGCAGAGAAAGATGCCAATAAACTCTAGCAATACACTATTCTAAAATGCTCCCCGAAATCACTGGGTTCTATTTTTCAAGTATAGCCTGACAGTGCTTCAGCTTCAGCTGAGGACTGTCATTTTTTATGCATATGATTAACAGCCAAACAATAATTTAGGTTCCAACGTGCAAAAATATTTTCATTAGGTTTCAGTTGGAAATATCAAAATGAATTATATACTGAGTACTTCAACAGTATCAAGAACAGTAAGATTAGACTTAGATAAGTCTTGGGCTATGCCAAAAACATGAAAAGGTATGTAGGAAATACATATCTACACATATCTAAGCAAATATACAAAATAACGTTAAATGTATTAAATCGCAGAATAGTACAATGGATGGTCACTTTAGGATAGTTATTTTACTCCAAACTGATTCTGAGTCTGCTCTGGTTATTACAGTAAGCACTGTTAAAATACGAAAGGGTTTGTACTTTGTTAATGGTTCTCAGTGGGATTTTTCCAGAGAATGAGGAGGATATTAAGAATTAGAATGAGGCAGCACTGTGAAGACCTTTATTTTCAATTTAAAAGCCAAGTTGTTTGGCTTCAATACTTCATATATTACTAGGTGGTTTTTTGTTTGTTTGTTTGTTTTGTTTGTTTTTTTACCTAACGATCCAACTTGGGCTGCCCAGAGATGATTTAAGAAACTAATCTGCCCTTTAAAAATGAAGGAATTTTCTGACCCTTGCAGTTGGATACAAACAAGAATAATCCTGAAGACATATTGAAGGAAGAAACACCAGCTGTGGGAAGGAAAGCAGGCTTATATAAAGAATCATAAAGAGAAAAGAAGTAAAAAAATAAAATGAAATGAAATAAAATAAAATAAAATAAAATAAAATAAAATAAAATAAAATAAAATAAAATAAAATCTTTTGATTTACTGATGGGAAAGAGTCAAATTTATTAACAATTTGACTTTATGAAGCATGGAACTGTTCGCTTTTGAAACCAACACAAGGAGCTAATAATCTCTGATACATAAAAAGCAAATTGTCCCAGTCTTCAAAGTTAACAGCTACACAGTGAACGCTCAACTTTCTGGATACAATTTTCTTGGACTTGATCAAATCTTAGTAACTAGGCTGCTGACATTATACTGGGTTACATAACATCTATTATAATATTTATTAAAAGGACTTATCAAAATGTCTGCATAATTGAACGAAATCTTTCCTTTAAATAATAAAATTTGGAACAAGGTTGCCTGTTCATAACCTTAAAACATTTACTAGCATTTTAAAATTTTACTAGCATTTTATATCTGAATGATACAGTACACTAATGGAAAAACTTGGAGCAACTACATAAACACAAATACATACCACACTGACTCTTGTTAATAATCAGCTTTAATAAGTATGCAACGATTCACATGAAAACCTAAATAAGTAAACATATATATATGCATATATATATATATATAAGTGCATGGCAAGGAATGGAATAATATTAATAACTAGAACATACTCTAAGCATACATACAAAAGCCAGGGTTGAAAGTGAGGCCAAAACTGAGCATTAACATTAATGGGATCACTCATAAACTCAGACATAAGGTAAAACTGGCACCGACTGTCCATCATGTTGTTTTAATTTTGTTCAGTTAAGCAAAACAGAGACAGATCAAGTACAGCTGCTGTACACAAGATGGAGTATTAGCTAAGAATATACCAGAGCTTTCGAGAAACTAAAGGGAGTATACGTGCATTTGAAACACCCCCCTTTTTGATAATTCTGTTATGAAACTCAGCGAACAAAATTTGACAGAATTCTGTAATACAGCAACCTACTTTAACAAAAAATAATTATTTCTTTGCTATACAGACAGAATAAAGTCATAAATTACTGTGCTATATTACTGACTAAACATTAAATTATATCTGAAGTTGCTATCTAGCTCAATTAGCTTAAGTTTTATATAAGCCTTCAGGCCAGAGATCAAAATAGCTTTTATATTCAAAGCTAAAAATTAAATTGAATTGCATATATGAAGATACTTGACTCTGGTACTAATTATATGGCCTGAATAAAACCTCTTCTCTAAGCTAACAATTGAATAAGTATTTAAAATACAGTCAGTCATAGAATCATAGAATGGCTTGAATTGAAAGGGACCTCAAGGATCATCAAGCTCCAACCCCCCTGCCAGAGGCAGGGCCACTAACCTGTATATCATAGAATCATAGAACGGCCTGGGTTGAAAAGGATCACAATGATCATCTGGTTTCAACCCCCCTGCTATGTGCAGGGTTGCCAACCACCAGACCAGGCTGCCCAGAGCCACATCCAGCCTGGCCTTGAATTCCTCCACGGATGGGGCATCCATAACCTCTCTGGACAACCTGTTCCAGTGTGTCACCACCCTCTGGGTGAAAAACTTCCTCCTAATATGTAACTTAAACCTCCCTGTGTTAGTTTAAGACCATTCCCCCTTGTCCTATCACTCTCCACACTTGTAAACAGTTGTTTCCCCTCCTGTTCATACACTCCCTTCAAGTACTGGAAGGTCACAATGAGGTCCCCCTGGAGCATGCTCTAAGCTAAACAAGCCAAGTGCCCTCAACCTTTCCTCATAGTAGAGGTGCTCCAGCCCTCTGATCATCTTAGTGGCCCTCCTCTGGATCTGCTCCAAGAGCTCCACATCCTTCCTGTACTGGGGGCCCCAGGCCTGGATGTAGTACTCCTGATGGGACCTCACAAGAGCTGAGCAGAGGGAGGACAATCACCTCCCTCTCCCTGCTGGCCACCCCTTTTTTAGTGCTGCCCAAAACACAGTTGGCCTTCTGGGCTGCAAGTACACACTGCCGGCTCATATCCAGCTTCTCATCCACCAGGACACCCAGGTCCCTCTCTGCAGGGCTGCTCTCAAGGAGATCTTCCCCCAGTTTGTACAAATACCTGGGGTTGCCCTGACCCAAGTGCAACACCCTGCACTTGGCCTTATAGAACCTCATTAGGTTAACACGGGCCCACTTCTCCAGCCTTTCCCAGTAAGTCCAAAATCAGGGACACCACCACCTTCCTGGTAGCCTCAGAAGTTTCAGCAGAGACTGAGAGCTTAGTGATATGTGTCTGCAAACGCGCTGTGCCAGATTGCTCTTTACACATGTTTTGAAATGGTCAATGAAGCAAATGAGCAATAGTAAAAATGAAGACTAAGAGCAGTATGTTTCATTTAACATTTAAAAAACATCTCCCAGTATCTATCTGAACTCTACTACTTCCACGCTTTCCTCCACAATTACAAGTCCTAAAAACTTCTTCAAAAAATTACAATTTTTATCAGTTTCAACAAAACAAATTCTGGGTCCTCAACAGAAATGCTGTCACTTCTCTTTCTGTGTGCAATATAATTGACATATATTTATAAAATTGGAGGTTATTCTGGTGAATACATATATTCTCCTTTTATTGAATATTGCAGTACTGCAAACATCTCAACTTTTCAAGCATTTCACTCTTAGTTCCAGTCTCTCCCAGTCATCATCTGTGGTTGTCTCAAAGCCTTATTTAAGTATGAAACTTACAGTTTCATAACCATAGCTGTAGCTCCCTCAGCCATCCAGTCAGCATAACTGTCATCAACAAAGAGCCACATTTCATATGCTTAACGCATATTTTCACTCACATTGAATGTGTCATTGTCCAAAACTATTATTTCCCTCCACTGTCATACCCAGCTCACAAAATGCTCCTGGGGCTTGTTTGCTGTATCATCCCTTGATGTCTTGTTCCAGAGAGGCAAGGTGCCTCCTCATCCATAGATGCAATGATGAGAGAGAGATAAACTTTGTTAAGTGCTGACTGCACAAATCAGTACACAAGGGTCTCCAAAATAAAATTTCCTGTATATATTTATCCTTGAACCTTAAACCTCCACAACTAGACTGCAACAACTGAATAAATAAATTGCAACATTTTCTTAGGTTTCATTAGGATTTAGCATAAAAATCCAATGATTTCCCACATTCTTAACATAGGTCAGCTTGTAAGAAACTACATAGCATTTTCATACATTTTCATCCGGTGACCTTCTAAAAGAATGTAATTTAACTACAAAATTCTAACTGTTCGCAGCAATTTTATACACAATATACAGGATTGCTATGCAAAATAAAAAGAAATTAAAATATTCTTTCCATGCTTCTTTAAAATAATAAAGAACAATCAACTTCAACCTCAAATACATTATCAAATGTCTAATGAAAACAACTGTCACTACAGTTAGGTGACAATCACATATTAGGAGGAGCTGAGAGAATAAAGATTGTCTACTTTCCTGGGAAAAACTGAAAAATAATGTTAGCTTTAAGTGTGTGTGGCATTCACATAAAGTTCTATTTCAACAATAACATAAAAAAGAATCAATATTAGTGTAGAATGAGAAGGTAGTTCAGTTGGTTTGTATCGGTTTACTACTGTTTAAATCTATCAAACTGTAGCAACTCATATACCTCAAGATCTGCCCCAGCAAAAACAGCACAGTCCTCTTTCAAAGGAACAGTCAGGAAGCATCTACATTGCAGTATTGTCTAGGACTTTCATCCAGCACAGCAAAGCAATGTAATCAACAGTGCTGTTGAGCATGTTGCAGTTGCTGAAAAAAGACGTAAATCTAAGTAAGATTCAGGAATGCTGCACTGTGTCAGACAAATTCCACTTTTGCCAGTGATGATGTATCACTGCAGGCAGCAAAGATTTCTATATTTTTCAAGACAGATGTACAACTACGTTGTTTCAACATAATTCAGTGAAAGGTTTACCTGAAAATCGTCTCTGGACACATTACAGACTGGGAAAATGACTACACTATGTTACAATTGTATTGCACTGATTTGCAGAGAGAATCCAACCACCATTCCCCAACACAACCTTTTCATAAAAATGTTTTTTTCTAAGTGTTCAGAAGATTAGAAACAAAAAATGCAATTGAGGAGTATGAATTACATGTCTCATACAAAACTCCTACATAAAAAGTCCATCTTGCCTTCACTGTGTGCTTTTGCACCACTGGGTTTTTGTTTTTCTTTTAGTTTGTCTCTTCTTTATAGGTGAAGTATTTACTAACTAGTTCACAGACAAGCACAGAGGCTTTGTGACAAATGTAATTGTCTCACCATTCATTTTCTTACTGCATGCACAACTCCCTCTGCATGCACAGGGCCAAAAAACATATTTTCAAAGAAGTAATAGCTAACAAGCAAATCTGGCTTCCAAATTTCCTTTCATGAGATACAGGACAAGTAGTATACTGAAAAAATATCTGTTCCCTCCCCAGCTCCTGTACTCAGCTTTTGGAAATTTGTACAGACTGCTGACCTGATGTGTTTTCTGTCTGTTGGGTGGATTGTTAACCAGGATTCATAAATATACAAGCTCTCATATTTCAACTAGTTTGAAACAAGATATGATTTCCTAAGCAGAAGACACAATCTTGTAAGTATTACTACATAAAGTAATGTGGAACAAAAAAGAGATCACCCAGTCTCTTCTGCCAAACTATAATCTTTTCATTCATTAAAAGGAGAGTGTTTACACCACTTATTTTTAGAAGCCTTCTAATAGGGAATTACAAGCTTTCTAAAGTAAGGAATTCTTATCAAAGAATGCTATTGATAAAAGTTCACATGAGGAGACTACACAAATTCAAAGAAGAATCCATCAAAGGTTAGTTAATCACATAAATCAGGTATCATATCTGATTCAGTCACACTCCGAACTGGAAATACACCTGGGAGAGTGTCAGGGCAAGGGTGCATGCTGCTTCCTCTTGTTCTCAGTCTTTTCTAGTTATCTATTTATGGTACTTCTAGCCACAGGAGCCTGTGTCACACAGACATGATGAAGATGCTCTGACATACATTCGTGGCTGACCTAGTCACCACAGGACAGAATATGCTCAAAAGTGAAAGAACAGGGCATGATTCACCTCACCTCCACTGACTAAAAGGGGAGATCAGGGTGACTGGCTCAGATACAGATCTCTGCATATAGTCAAAAGAAATTCACTCTGACAGCATTCATTACAGGGAACAATAAACAGAGCTTAGAAAGAGACTTCAGAGACTGCCTTCAGTTTTCCCTATTTCCAAGCAACTGAAAAAGACAACTTCTCTGAAATGCTAGAGTGTAACAATGCTTGCAAGTATCCAACCTAAACAGCCTTCACCATCCAGAATCACAGAATCACAGAATTGTAGGGGTTGGAAGGGACCTCTAGAGATCATAGAGTCCAACCCCCCTGCCAAAGCAGGATCCCTACACCACGTCACACAGGTAGGTGTCCAGGCAGGTCTTGAATATCTCCAGAGAAGGAGACTCCACCACCTCCCTGGGCAGCCAGTTCCAAGTGTTCCGTCATCCTCACCGTAAAGTGTGTGCTCTGGTGGCGCAGTGGTTAAAGACGCCGCCTTGCAACACTGGGGCCCGGAGTTCGAATCCCCCCTGTGGCGCAAGTGGTAGTGCTGCTCTGCTACACAGAGGCTCGAATCCCAGGGGCTGGACTCGATGATCTCTAAGGTCCCTTCCAACCCGCACGAGACTATGAGACTATGATATGATAAAGAAGTTCTTGTGCACGTGATTAAAGTTCAATAGAATAAATTCCAATTAAAGTTCATAGAATCATAGAATCACCAAGGTTGGAAAAGACCTAAAAGATCATCCATTCCAACCATTCACCTATTACCAATAGCTTCTACTAAACCATGTCCCTCAGCACAACATTCAATCACTCCTTGAACATCCCCAGCGTCAGTGACTTCACCATCTCCCTGGGCAGTTCATTCCAGTGCCTCACTACCTTTTCTCAGAAGTAATATTTCCTAATGTCCATCCTGAATCTCCCCTGCCGCAGCTTGAAACCATTCCTTCTAGTCCTATCACTAATGACACAAGAGAAGAGGCAGATCCTCAGCTCACTACAACCTCCCTTCAGGAAGTTATAGAGAGCAATAAGGTCTCCCCTGAGCCTCCTCTTCTCCAGGCTGAACATTCCCAACTGCTTCAGCCTCTCCTCATAAGGCCTGTGCTCCAGACCCCTCACCAGCTTTGTTGCCCTCCTCTGAACATGTTCCAGGGCCTTGATGTCCTTCTTGCAGTGAGGGGCCCGAAACTGGACACAGTACTCAAGATGTGGCCTCACCAGTGCTGAGTACAGTTATAGTGCATCGTTCTTGGTGGTAGAGGCAGCATGAAGGAGAATCCATTCCTACAGGATGATCCTTTACCCCATCTCATTTTATCAGCTGCACTGGTACACTGCACCAGCAATTATTATTTTCCCTGAAAGATTTAATGATAAATCTGATCAATTCTGTGACCTGTATTAAGAATAACATTTTGTAGGTTTTTTTTTTTGTTTGTTTGTTTTGTTTGTTTGTTTTTTTTTAATACTAAAAAGAGTACCTCATTCTCATTTACCAGGAAAATTCTGGGAACTTATAACAAGGCATTTAAGAGAGAAATGGAGAAGGAGAAAACAGGAGCAGGAAGCTGGGGCTGCTGAAGTCAACGTTGCCTGCAAAGAAAATATTTATCAGAGAATAACCTCTATGAATCACAGAATCATAGAATGGCTTGGGTTGGAAGGGGCCTCAAAGATCACTCAGTTCTGAACCCTCTGCCACCAACAGACAGGGCCACCAACCTCCAGACCTGGCACTAGACCAGGTTTCCCAGGGTCTCATCTAACCTGTCATGAACACCTCTAAGGAAATTATGATGTGTATGAAGGTAAGTGAGATTAATTCAGTGTCTTAGAACAATTGCTTACTTACATATACAGCACAAAGCAAATCACTAGCAATTTCATCATATCTGTAACAATTAGAATAAAATAAAAAAAAAAGGTAGAATATGATAACTATCTTACAATTCCACAATTATTATGAGGATAGATACATCACCTTCCTATACAAACTACGTACCTAAAGCCTCCGAAATATCTTCCAGTGTTATCAAGTCAACTGGACAGATATCCTGTCTTGGCTCCTCCTGGCTACCAATCTGAGAGAGACATTATCAGGCCTCTGGTTAATCTAAGTCACCATATGCTGCAAGCAATGGGAAAGGATGCCATTATGTATGCTAGCAGATCTGAAAGAGCAAGAACGACATCCTTGCTGAAGAGAAAGTAGGTTACATTTACATGTAAAGAGACTGAAAGAAGATACAACCACAGAGACCTAAATTGCCTTACTTCATATTTAGTGGATCCACAAGAGACTTGCAGGACTGTTTATAACACAGAGCAGAGCAGTGTATGCGAGTGTACAGAATGAGCTCTGAGGAGACTGATACATCTACCTATGGAAATGCTGGACCATGACAAGAAACTCCACCATTAGCATAGCTTCACTGTTAGTTATTTGCATCTAGACTGGCCAGCATAACTAATTTGTTCTCATCTAGCTCAAATAATCTTGAAGAAAGCCCTATTCCATACTAATTTATGAGTGTTCATTTGTCTACCATGAAATAGGTGTCCTCACATAGACTGTCACTGAAGCCTATGAATGGAAAAGCAGCAGATTTAAGCACAGCAGTGTCTGAAATCACGGTACACATACCACTTCAATACTGCTCATGCATAATGACTGCCTCTTTGTTCACTGTTTATACAGTTTTTACTACAGTGTAGGCACCTGTGGGAAGTACTAGTAAGGCAAAGTTTACTCATGGGGTCTCTGTAGAGATGTCTAAAATCACCCTGGAGGAGCTTACAGTTAGGAACATGCTCTGACTTAGTGGCAGGAGGAGACAGTCCTTCTCAGGGGAATTTGAAGAGAGCAGTTTCTCTAGTCAAAAAACTGTCATCACAGAAGCCCTGACCCTTATCACAGTAATAATAATGGCAACGGTACCTATATCAAACATCTGTGTGATTTATCTGTTTTTTCTTAGAAATAACTATCTGCTTTGTGGTCTTTGTGTGACTTGTAGAACCTTAATTCTACAAAAGGATGAATGTTCATAATACTTTCCTAATATGTTAACAGTCATGTAAGCCTTTAGCAGAACCTACATGGTTACGCCTTCACTCCTACCATAAAATTGGAAAAACATCACTTTACTATTGAATCAGGTTAATTTTACAGTGGTAGAATTCCATGGAAATAATTCCAGTTTACCACAGCATACATAAAGGTGGTAAAGGGACTGTGAAGGTGATGAAACACTGGAACAGGTTGCCCAGAAACACTGTGGATGCACCCACCCTGGAGACGTTCAAGGCCAGGCTGGATGCGGCTCTGAGCAACCTGGTCTAGTGGGAGGCGTCCATGCCTACAGCAGACGTGCTGGAACTACATCATCTTAAAGGTCCCTTCCAACCCAAACAATTCTATGATTCTATGACTCTAAATTAATTGAATGACATACATGATGACTAAAAATTCTTACAACAGCACTTGTACGGTAGCCAATCTAATGTTTAGCCACAATGGAGTAGACTGGTAGATGTTTTGCTAAAGTTAAGTGCAATTGATTTGACTTCTAATATATGAAAATGTGAGGTCAGTCACCAATGCCAAACACTATACATTATATATACAATCCTATGGACTATATCCTAGGAGTAAACAGCTCTCAAAAGATACTTAGGAGTCATGGCATAGAAAAGTCTGAACAAAAGCTTCTTAAAAAGACACAACGCTATGAAGAAAAGAAACAAGGTGCTCATTGAGAGCATAATCACAGAAATAAATAATATTTTCATAAAGCGATGCTACCTCTGCATACCACATGGGGGAGGCTCATCTACGCCATGAAATTTTATTTCCTGTTCTCTTCTGCAGCTATAAAAAATGGGTAGTGAAAGAAAATGGGAATTAAAGTTATAATGATAATTTGGGGACTAACAAGCCGTGCGAAAGGTACACAGACTTTCAGTACCAAAATGAAATGAGAGCTTCCAAAACAGCCCAGTTTTAAAAAGATTCTCTTCCCCACAAAAAAACCATCCTCAGAGCCAAGTTCATCCATGTCCATCAATAAAGACAATCTTTCTTTTTAATTTCTATCTGGCAAGGCATCAGTATACCTTGCAGACAAAACAGTGATTTAGTGATCCACTGAATAGCAGTAAATGTGCCTGTATTTTTAGCATAACTGTCAGGGTCAAAGCTACTACTATTGCTTTCACACATACACTGCATTACAGACTGAGCTTACACTGCAAACATAAACCACGCCTGTTTTAAATAAGGCTTCTGAAATCCTCATGTAAAATTTGACAGTGTTCCTGGCTGTTAAGCCATTCGAGATGAACTGATAATCCTAGCTCAGTAGTGGGTGTGCATTAATACAGCACTTCCATTCTAAAGTGGGATGTATATCTTCTCAACAGAGATAATACGTAATACGACTTCTCTGACTATCTTTACATAAAAGACTTTAGACTGCAAATTCTGCATCTTCTCATAATTATAATGAGAACTAGAAATCAGTTCTAAGAAAACATTTAAGTAGGAAGTACATAACAGCCAACCCCCAAAAAAGAAATGAAATTCTTAAGAATAATATCTAAGAGCCATATTACAAAGGCAAGTGATATCAGTGAAGTGAACAGACTGAAGTGTCTGATCTTCTGTGCACTTTTTTGCTGTAAGAACTTTCAACCAAACACTTCTGTCTTGAAGTGCAGAGTAGAAATGTTCCAGTGCTGGAGGAAAATATTCCACTTGAAATGCAAGTACATGCTTCCAAGCAAAGTATCAAAAACCATTTTTTTTTTCCCAGTTGAAAAATACAAATCATCTTCAGTAGCTTCAGTAGCTTAGAAAATCCAGTGATACCAGCATTTGCAAAACCTCTGAGAACTGCTCAAAATTATGCAAGTGTTACAACATGTTACTTCAAATAAATGAAATCTAATAGGATATAACTCCTACGCATGTATATTTGTGCGCTCTGAGTGCTACACTTGTACTGTGGTAGAAGATTGCTATACGCATTGTCCTCTGTGATGTCATATTTGCCAAAAGGAGCTCAGGTGCTGAAAAGCATTACAAATACCCAGAAACTTGTGTTGTTAGAAACACAGAGAGAGAAAATTTGTAACATTAAGGGAAGTTCTTCACAGAGAGAGTGGTGAGGTGATGGAACAGGCTGACAGAGAGGCTGTGGGTGCCCTGTCCCTAGAGGTGTTCAAGGCCAGGTTGGATGGAGCCCTGGACAGCCTGGTCTACTATTAAATGTGGAGGTTGGTGGCCCTGCATGTGGCAGGGGGTTGGAACTTGATGATCCTTGGGGTCCCTTCCAACCCAAGCCATTCTATAATTCTATGACTCATGCTATGAAACGAATCAGGCCTGCCACTTCTTTCATTCCTTCAAGAGACTTAGAAATTTATTTATGATGGAAACAGCAATCCTATTGTCTGCAGGCTTCAAGACATTGTCACTTGCAGCTCCAGAAGGATTTCATGTAAAATTTTAATCTCCATTACATATGAAATACAAGAATGAGAAAGCTCTGTTAGACCTAATTAATCCTGTCCTGATCACCATAACATGCACCTCTGACAAATCAATGTACATGAAATAAACAACATCTTGCCATGCAAAACAGCATTGGATTCTGCTCAAGGACACAAAATACTATCAACAATTTACAGTATTTCTTGTTTGCTTAAGCTGTTAACTGACCATGGTGTAAAAGTTCTTTATAGCTGCAATTTTTAGCAGTTGATTAAATATGTAGCATATCTTAAATATATCAAAATAAATTACTTCATGGTGAGTTCTTCGAAAGAGTAAAGAGAATGAGAAGTACAGAAGTACCTGGTTCTGTGTAAGACAGAAGCTTCATAATCAAGTAAAATGTTCTGTCTGGGGCCCTGTCAGCTAAGATTTTTTACAGATAAAAATCATTTAGTACTGACAATTAACATCTGGGATCCTGTACAATGAAGGATAAAATTTCACTGAGATTTTTGGGCTTTGTGAAATCATGAATCAGCATGGGATCTATTTCACAAGATACCACACTCATGTGCAACATAATGGCATCCATCCTGAAGTATCTAATTTATTTTAAGAAAAGAAAAATAGCTTCATCTTAAGGCTATCAATTACTGCAACCAACTGCAAAATCTCCAGACTTCTGTTGCCTACTCTTTGGAAACATCTGAAGCAGCTTTTCTGAATGAGAACTCAACTAAGATGAACTCTGAATCTAACCAATATTTCATATTCTCCAAGGAAGAGTGGTTTTCTGTCTGGAACACTGAATTGGATGAAATATGTTTTGAAGCCCTTCGTAAAAGCTGAGCTCCTACCGCCTGACTCCTTGCTAAGCTTCTTAACTCCTCAGTTTATCCATCCGGCTGCTCCACAGCAGTTTTTTACAGAAGTGAATCTACACAGTGTAGCTTCAGCCAGGATGTAAATCAGCATCATTTAATTAATTTCTTACAGGTTGTACCAATCTGCAGCATCTAGGAAGTTTATATACTACATCTCTCTCACTGGGTTTTAATGCTGACATTTCCCAACATCTTCAAGGGTTACAAAAAAAATACAGAAGCTCCACTATACTTTTACAACTATTAGGTGACCCTGTCGATTTGAATGAGACTGAAGAAATAAGACAGAAAGCAATTGTAACAAATGAAGGGATGGGAAACTGATTCTACAGTAAATGGAGAACTGCAGTAAACAACAAAAAACAGAGAGGTTTCAAAAAAAAAAAAAAAGATGACTGACGAAGAACAAAGAGAAAGAACTGATTCAGGTCAGGTCATAAAGTAGAAACAAAGACCACCTCATCACTAGAATAGCTCCTGGAAAACAGGAAAAATTCTAAGTGCAGACGTTACCATATGAGATTGCATGTTAGGGATGGAACTCCTCCCACCTGAGGACAGGCTAAGTTCTGGCACTGTTCAGCCTGGAGAAGAGAAGGCTCCAGGGAGACCCTGATACTGGCTTTTCAGTGTCTAAAGGGGGGCCATAAGAAAGAAGTGGACAGACTCTATAGAAACATCAGTTGTGATAGAACAAGGGGAAATGATTTCAAACTAAAAGAGGAGAGATTTAGACTTGATATAATGAAGAAGATCTTTTATGATAAGGCTGGCGAGAAACTGGAACAGGCTGCTCAGAGGATGGTGGATGCCCCATTCCTGGAGACATTCTAGGTCAGGCTGGACAGGGCTCTGTGCAACCTGATGGAGCTGTAGGTGTCCCTGTTCACTGCAGAAGAGCTGGGCTAGATGGCCTTTGAGAGTCCCTTCCAACTTATATGATTCTAAAATATAATTTCATCCTCCTTAAAGCTATCATGCTTAATCCACAGAAACAGGACTTGTAATGAGTCTAGTTCATAATAAACTAGACATCCAAGTTAACTAATGAGTGCTAGAACAGAGGCATGCAGAGAAGCTTGTCTAAGTTTTCATAGAACTTAACAGCAAAATCACCTGCAGACCACCGCCATGCTTACACCCTTAAACATTTATTCTAAGATGAAATCTTACTTCCGCTTTGAACCACATAGAACAGGGTGGGGTTTTTTTTGGTTTTTTTTGGGTTTTTTTTGTTTTGTTTTGTTTTTTTTTTCCCCCGTAGGTAGGAAACAGACACAGTAAAGTGAAAAGTAAACTAGCATCATTTAAGTGACTCTCCAACCTAAAACATCAAGTAAACATTTTATTATTTCACTGCCTAGGATTGCTTTGGCTTAAACCTCTCACAAGATATCTAGGCTCATTGTGAGCTATTCTAATTCTGGGAAATTTCACACAACTCAGATTTTTTATGAAAATCAAAATACAACAGAATTAGGGAAACTTAAGCAGGAACAAATGAGAATAGATTTAAAAACTGCTAGAAGAGAACATGGATTTGTTAAAATGCAGAGAAACAGCCTCACAAAATTTTACACTTTTGGTTCACAGCTCCACTTTCTGTGTGCACTCAGACATACTGATCTGGCAGAGAAAAACCTATTTTTACTGCTTTTAATTTCTATCCGCATCACAATGCTAGGACAGCTATGATAATCTAAACAGGACTAAGTTTTGGCTGATGCATCATTGACATATTACTAATTGAATTATACCTGTAAAATACATCAGGAAGAGCACACTAGTATATTACAAATGCCTTTTTTTGTACTACATGTTTAATATTTCTCACATAGCGCTACAGTTGATTCTGTGTCAAACAGAAAAAGCATTACTAGATTTCAAAATCCCTCTAAAATACCCTTCCAAAGCCAACAGCTGAAGGTGGAAAATACTTTTCAACTTTTAAGTATTAAGTTTGAAAATTTAGTATAAGGAAAGAAGTTAATTGTAACAATTTTACCATGGAATTCTTGTAGTAGTAACAAGAGTCCATTCCCTCCTTGAACATTCTGTACCCATAACAACATACAGCTTGTAATTGCTCAAAAGCCCAGGAAATTCATGGTACCATCACAACTAAAGTGATCCATCATCAGTGTAAGTCAATGTATGTCACTCACTGTGACTTCTGCAGAGACACTGTACAGATAACCATATAGTGATTTAAATCCAAAATAATAAATTTGCCTTTCTAATGTCTTTATTGCTTACTAAATGTAAATTAATACCTTGGAAGAGAAAAATAGATCATGTATTCCTCTGGCTGTTTCCTGCATAAACATTATGGACTTGATTCAGTTATATTGTCTATATATCACCTAGATATATAGATTGTTATATGGACCTTGGTTCAGCTCCCCAAACTGTAGGCAAACAAATTCAACTGCATATTGCTATGACAACAATTACTGTGTGATCTTATACAGTCAAAGCAAAGAGAAAAATCCCTTCAGAGACCTAATTAGTTAAATGCCTAATTTTGGATAAGACTAACCAAAACTTCATATATGCACCAGAGCACATGCTCAACCACTCTTAATGAATGCTGTAGCTAACTCATAAAGCTAATGGCAGTACGAGCAGATGGTTGTATTTCCTTTTCCTGTTATCTTCTTGTTAATTTCTATTTTCTTTCCTAGTGACTTATAAACATCAACATAGTGTTTTCTAGCTTAATCACTCTCTTCAAAAACACCTACTGCAGTGTTAATAGCATCCTTACTGATTAAAAAAGAAAGAAAGAGATGCATGGCATCTTGACAATCTGGCTTTGCACATAACCAGAAGCACTGCTTTTCAAATCTCAGTACCAGCTGAGTACTAAAGTTTGTGTCAAGTTTTCTTGCAAAGAGGTCCACAAATTCCTATTTTAAGCAATGTATGAAAAATTCCACAATGAAAATACAGGAGTTATGCAGTGGAAGCTAAGAGTAATAAAGAAGGAGAATACTTTAATACTTCAAAAAATTCAACATCATTGAAATAAACATTAGCAGTAGTTAGCGTTCAAGGAGTGGAGGAAGACTTGCAAGAAAAACTGCATATCCACCATCTTTGGAGCTTGATGAATTGCAAAAGACACTGAACACTACTGAAACTTTAGGTCACAAAAGCCAACTTACTAGTAGAGAAATTCAAAGAATAACATTACCTTGTTCCAGTCTAAAGCATAGGGAACGTTTCGCAGCCTCTATCTCAGGACTTGGATGATCCAGAACACGTCTGCACCACTGCAGAGGACTCACTGATTTCTCTTGAAGAGTGAGAGTCTTGTTAGGCAAGACGTACAACCTTAACCAAAACACACAAATGTCAGAAAGAAATACAATACTTACGATTCTACAATTCTATTCTCAGTTTCCTGCCCCCTTGTGATTTTTAACAATGAAAATCTGGAATGTAATATTCCAAAAGTACGAGAAATTCTGAAATAAATGAGTTTAAACTAATTTTCTTCCCTCCTCAGCAAGCCAGGTGCCAAATTACAGACTTTACAGGCCCAGAGCTGCCAATCTAAGTTCAATAGGACTTCTCATTAAAATCCTGCATCTCATTATTAAGACTGTCAGAATTTCAGCAAGGTTCAAAGTTCAGATGCATTAGCTGCTGTATACATATAAAGATGTACACACAACAAAGAAGCTACCAGTTTTCCCTTCTCTATTTATCATTATCAGGGATAATTTCAATATTTGATTTTGCATATAAATTACAATTTCACTGTTATGCTTCGCATTTTAACCTGTAATTTAATCAACTTGTCAGAACGCTGATGATAATGCAATTTGTACACAGTGCCTTCTCCTAGATGAAGCAAATGCTGTACAGCAGTCAGACTTTTAAAGATTAGAAAACATTTGTAGAGAAACAACGAGAACCCAATTTTGATCCTCAATTCCAGCAGGAAAAAAAGCATGCAAGAAGAACTAGTATACGTGCATTATTCTCATGCGCTATTCTCAGACTATGGTAGGTAACTAATCAGACAGCCGAGCACATCAGGAAGCCAGGTATCAGAGTAGATTTCATGGTTAAATTCTTGAAGCTGGGATTTATGCTGCTGCTGCCCTTGCAGATTAGCTCACCGGGGCAGGCATCTGCTCACCTGGGTGAACACAAATCTTCCCAGGAAATGAACTATTATTAGCTGCCCAAGATCTCTCTCAGCTTATCGGCCTCACCACTTCTGATCAATAGCGATGCAGACAGTCTTAGATTTTCTGCATCAGCAAAATGCTCCATAGACTGCAAAGGGATTTAGTATCCAAATGAAGAGTACAAAAGGCAAGACAACAACAACAAAAGGATCAAGCTCCTCAGGTAGACCACTTTCAGCTTTTCACCTATTGAGAGTTTTGGTTCACCAGCCACCCAAGCCAGAGTGTAACTGCGCTCCCATCTCTGCTCTGTATGTTCCTGTGAGGTAGGTAAATCAGTGCTCCCTGCCCGGCTCACAGCAAATCAATACCCTCACCTCAACTGGTATCTGTCCTGGCAGTCCCAGAGGAGTTCAACTACTCAATTTCTCTAAGGAGAAGACTAATTTCTCCTTGCTTCCTCCAGTGCTTGGCTACATATTAAAAAATGATCCTGTGGGGGGAAAAAAATAAAGTGGGAAAAGAAAAAAACAGAAAAGCTTTGAGCTCTCCCATTAACTTGCGGAAGTGTTTCAAAAACTACACGTCCAACTAATGAATTCTGAATGATGAGACATGTAAAGAACTGACAAAAAGATCTGACCTGTCTGCAATGATGCTAACCCTGTTGGTTTTTCTGTGTGTTTCTCTTTTTTTTTTTTTTTAGCAAAGGTCTAAAATTAGTAATCAACAACCAGGGCACACAATAGTCTTTGGCCTCCCAGATACCAGTTTGCTTTGAAGACTTGCATGACAAAAAGCCACAGGCAGCTGACATCACACAGCTGACCATTAATAGACAAGGATGGAGATTCAGCCTTGAATGAAGAATGTCCAACAGCTAAAGCAGCTCCTGGCAGAATAAGTAAGTTGCCAAATTCTTCCTGCAGAGGCACAGTTGTGTGACATGTAAGCAAGTTTTCATCCCAATAAAGCATTCAGGAATGTTTTCCAGGAGCAAATCATAAGGACCCTGATCAAGATCATCACTCTGTTGAGGCACACAAAATAATGCTGACTTTGTAGTGCCCAGTGAAACATATATAAAAAGGAATAACATTGTGGAAGAGGACTGGGTCACACAAATCCTCAGTGTGAAGGGAAGTTGAATGATTGCTGCTCCTCTGTCATGAGCACTGGATTGTAGGACTGAGGCAAAGTCAGGACCCACAGCCCCTGAACGCTGCATACACCAACAGCGCACACAGTGAAACCCCACTAGCAACATGTCCATACAATTCTTGGGTGACTCCCAGCCAGAAGAAGCAACTGTCAAAAACTGAAGCACGACATTATCTTGTAGTGTGAACCAGATATAACCATCATTCAAGAAATATTTGTTATTTCACTTGATTTTAAAATCTTTTTTTCTGTTACCAAAATAAGGACGTTTAAATGCTTCTCAGCTGCGCTACATTATATTCTCAGCTCATCTAACTTTGTATCCAAAAACTGCAATCATTAAAAAAGACTATGTTGAAGCTTTGACTGATACTTAAGACAGATCTGTGAATACGGATAATGCAGATCATATTACTGAGACTGTGTGTTGTGTATGAACACAACCAAGCATCACTGATGTTTGATACGGTTGCACAGCATCATTTCCATAATACTTCTGCGGTGTTTGGATAGTCCCTGATACATCTGCAATGCTTTGCTGGGGCCAGTTGGGAAGCACCAGATTTTATTTATTTGCCCCTTCCAGCTAAAGAAATCCCTTCTTTTTGTTCCTTCTTCTATGTCAATTCTCTATTAGGCTTTATTAATTTACTGTTCATTGCTGCCTTACCCGATACACAAGCACACAGCCATGCGCCCTGATGCTACATGAAGATACACACACAACCCTTTAGATCTATGTCTAAAAGACAAAAAGCCCTCCCAAATCCCTTAGGATCTGCCACAATTGAATCGAGATTTTAGGATGGCGATTGAGGCGGCGCTGCCCTGATAAAGGATTTCCCGAATCCCTTCCAATATTTTTAATTCCTTATGTAAAGCAGAGGCTGGAACTAGGCTGACACCTGAAATCAGGGGAGCCAAGCATCCACAGAGGATGCAGAAGGGGCACATGCAAGGAGGGGAGCCTGGGGGGGCAGGCACTGGGGGTCTCCACCGCGCCATGTTAAAATAAAGGAGAGAAAAAAAAACAACCACGAAAACGCAGGATAAAGAGGCAGATGTAAGTTTAAGCAGCACGAGATCAAGTGGATTTGGGGGGCTAATGCTAATAACGCCTTGAGCCAGTAGCCGGGGAGCTCAGCAGCCCCGCAGGGGGCCCGGGCCGGCCGCGGGGGGGGGGCGATCCGCATGTACCATGTATCCTCGTCTTGGCCGCAGCATCCGTCCTCCAGTTCCAGCACCGCCACCTCGTCCAGCACCGTGCCCCCTCCCGTGCCGCCGGCCTCCTGCCCGCCGCCGGCCGCCTTGAAGTAGGCGAGGGGCTCCTGCGGGCCGGGCGAGGCGCCGGGCAGTGGGCCGGACACGCAGGGCGTAGCTGGGGTCGGAGCCGGGACCGGGACCGAAGCCGGCCCGGGGGGGCTGGCAGGGCGCAGCGCGGCGGAGGCCGGCGGCGGGGCCAGCAGCAGGTGCGGGCTGGGCGGGCGGGCGGCGGCGGCGGCACGGCTGCGGAGCTGCTCGTTTTGCTTCTCCAGCTTGCGCACCAGCTCCTGCAGCTTCTTCACCTCCAGCTCGGCGCTCACGGCCGCGCCGGCGCCGCTCCCCTTCACCTCCGCCATCATCGCCGGCTTCAGCAAGGCGGCCTCCATCCCGCCGGCCCTTCGCCGCGCCGACGCACGGCAGCGCCCGGGCCCGCGGGCGCTGGGAAGGGAGCGCCGGGAGCAGGAGCCGCGACCCCGCGCCGCGCTGCGCCGCTCGCTCCGCTCCGCCGCCGCTGCGCCTCCCCACAGCAGCAGGCAGGGCGCGGGCGGGCCCGGTCCCCTCCCACTCGGCAGCCGGAGCGGGGAGGGAACAAAGCCGAGGCCGCCGTCTGGCCTCTCGGCTCGGGGCCGGGCCGGGACGCCGAGTGTTGGAAGCCCGTAGGTGTCGAGGCGGTAATTATGCAGATCGCGTTGTGATGGGAACGAGAGGCGCAGCGGGAGGCTCTGTTGTCGAGCCCGAAAGGAAGGGATGCAGGCAGAAGCGCGCGTTTGTGGCTGGGAGACGTGCTGATGCCTCGGGTCTTCTGATTCATAGCAGCGTGTTTGCAGAACAAGTGTTGCGACGAGAGCTGGGGGAGCTGGGGCTATTTACCTACTGAAGTAGGCTCAGGGGAGACCGTATCTCCAACAACTGCCTCGGAGGACGTGGGGGTCACTTCTCCGAAGCTACAGGAAATGGGACATGAAGAAATGGCCTCAGGTTGCTCCAGAGGACCTCTAGGCAGTATATCATGAAAAGCGGCTGTGAAGCATTGGGACAGGCTGCCCAGGGAAGTTGTTGGGTCCCCATCCCTGGAGGTATTTAAAAGACGTGTAGGTGTGATGTGGTTGAGCAGCAGATATGGTGGTTCTGGGTTAACAGCTGGAGCTGATAACCTTAGAAGTCTTTTCCAACCCAAATAATTGTATGGTTCCATGATTTTTGAAGATGTGTTGGTGACGAAGGGAGACAGAACCACAAGTAGTATAAAACCAGACAGAACTGTTGGAAAATAACACTCAGGTTGTCTAGTCCGCCACTACCATGCCCAATAAATCGTGTCCTTCAGTGCCATATCTCCATGTTTCTTGAACACCTCCAGTGACAGTGACATCGCCACCTCCCCGTGCAGGCTGTTCCTGTGCCTGATCACTCTTTCCAAGAAGAAATTCTTCCTAATATCCAACCTGAAGCTCCCTGGCACAATTTGAGGCTGTTACCTTTTTTACTGTAGTAAATCACCAAGTAGAACAACACAAAACACAGCAAAAACATAAGGAGTCTGTTAAGTGGAGGAGAACCCCTGGGATGAAAAATGCTCCTCCCTCTTCCTCCTCCCCCATTGAAAAATCCTTTAACACAGCCCAGATAAAGCAGATCAGTTTGCTGTCCTTCATTATCATTCTTTGTTTAGCAGTGGAAGAAACCACTCATGCATCCCTTCTCCTCAGCAAGCAGGTGGAAAGAGGTTCAGCATCATACCCAAGGCAACACAGCCATTTCACAACCAGGACTGCCTCTTTTTGGGTTCATTTAGTCAGGAGAAGACAGAGGTTGCCCTGAAGCTGCTGCCCTGAAGTGACCTACAACTCTGATGTGATGAATGTGAATTGCCAGGTCAGCCACTGCTGGTAGCTGTTGGGGACAATTGGCTGCTCCCCAACTGCTGGGTGCCAGTCCTGGACAGGGCTGTAGCAATAGCATCCACTGCCACCTGCAGCATCTTCCCTGTCACAGGTTTCACAGGTCAGGAGGTACAGGCACCAGTTCTCAACTCAAAGCATAAATAAACCATCCAGTTCTCAGTTTTCTCTCTTTTGTTTGTATTCTTTGAAGGGAGACTTCCTTCTGCACGTGCACAGGACCACAGCACTATTATTTGTTAATCTTTTAAGCACTCACACTATCACAGTATAGTGATAACAGCTAGTACTACAAGAGTGGCTGTAAAGATAAAGCAGGGAACAAAGCACTGACGTCCTGATTTTACCACTGAAGAGAATAAAGATAGCCCCTAGAGTAACCTAGATTGAACCCGATAGTGCTTAATCTGAAATTTTTGTTTGGTCTTCTCCATCCATTTGGAAGAGAGAAGTGGAAAAACGTTGAATGTAAAAAAATGCCGGCCCCAGTTCTGCCGTATGTCATCCGTGCTGATAACACAATCCAGTTTTCACTGCTATGGATAGCTGTAAACTTCATTCCCATAAGAAAAAGAAGAATGGAGTTGTGGATATTCAGCCCCAGGCAACAGGTGTGTCTCTCAGGTTGTTATCACTGGTACTGGCACAGGTCTTAATTCTTGGAAATATGTGTTCTAATCCATTATAAATGTAAAGTGATTTAAAAAAAATAAATTGGTAGTGTATGTACTATAGATGTTACTGGACATCATTAATATATTATGATGAAAAAGCCAAGTATATGGTAATGTCAGTGTTCAAATTGTCGCCTCCTGATCTGGCGACAAGTCAAGGCTGCCTAGTGGCTTTACCATGCGTCCGCGCATGGGGAAACAGACGGGACTCACACACAGTGCATAACGCCGAAAATACAAGTTTAATGCCTCACAACAAACCCTATATAGTGGTACAAGCGGAATAAGGTTCACTACGTCTCATCCCCTAGAAAAGGGTCCAGAGGGCTTTTCTTTCAGTAGGACAGCTTTGAATCTCATCTCTATGCTGCAAAAGAGCTCAAACTTGTTCACGCTTCAGCTACTGTGCTCATCATCACTGTGTGAGACTGTCTTTTTTCCAGGTGTTTCCTGGCTGGGTGGAGGTTAACAATTCATTTCACCGTGTTGGTCTTGTTGCTGTATTTCAAATGTACGTGTAATATCTTTGCACGTAGTGCTGCTTGATAGATGTGTGCTTTTAAGTCCTCTATCTCTTCACCTTCGTGCTGGCATACTGGTCTCCTAACCCTCTTCAAGAGGGTTAGAAAATGATTAAAATATTTGACCTGTTTGCTTTTTCTCAACAAGTTATTTTTCTCCCAATACTGACAGTACTAAAAAAATGTTAACAAGCTCTACTCAGTGTCCCAGCAGTAGCTGATTATTCTGGTCAACCCAGAACACAGAAGCTCTTTGCAAACCAAATAAAGACTTCATGATTCTATTTCTTTCCTGTTTTTTAAGTTACTGATGTGTTTTACCTCTAATCTCAAATCCTAGAGTGCCCATCAAACCTGTTGTTCCTGGACCTGATAAATTGTATTAGCAGAAAAGGTGCTGATTTTGGCTACTTACATGGCCTACTGAATAGAAATTTATTAATCAGTATAGTTGCTGATAGGGTCCCAAATGCAGAGAACAAAGAAGCAGGAAAATCTGCAGATCCCATCTGCTCTTCTCTGATAATAAGCCTGTTGCTTTATTCTGTAATAGCTGCAGGCTGGACCTGCCTTTCAGGCAAGCCAGTAAAGAATTAATTGCAGTAATCCAGTCTGAGCTACACAAAGGATGTGTTACAATAAGGTCAGAGCACGGATGGTGACCCCCACGTCTGCTGAGATTTTAAAGAGCAGTTCCAGTCTGAAAAATGTCTGTGAAAGTAACTTCATAGAAATAAAGCCACTAATACAGCAACAGCAGCCCATCTAACCAGTGACCGGTTAACAAAGGCTGAGAGTAGCTGCTTAGGGAAAATATATCAGAAACTAGAAAAATACAGAGAGGTTATCTCCAGCATTCTGTAGTCAGTGGATTGGGACATCTGGACCATTTATTTTTTATAGCCACCAATGTATAATAATATATTTTGCGGAGACCCATTTTTAAACCATTTATCCATTAGGAACACCCTGTGGCAATTAGCACTGCAATTTAATTACGTATTGTAAGAAAAGCTACTTCCTATTATCTGCTTTAGATCTGCTGCCTAGTAATTTAATTGGGTGCCTCTTAGTTCTGTTTTTCTAAGACAGAATGATTAATCACTCTCTATTCAGTTTTTCTTTATCATTCATGACTTCTAAAATTCAGTCACTTCTCTTCCAAGCTGACAAGCCCTCATTTATAGAGCCTTGCCCCCACAGAAGCAGGGCTGATCCTCCCATTCTTTCCCTCCATAATGAAAACTGAATTTTCCAAACCATTGTTTCCTTTTTATTAGCAGTCCTTGTTTTCATATATCGTGATTGCTTAGGGAAAGATTGTGAAAATTGTCTTATAAATCCAAATATATTAGGTTAAAACAAAAACAAAAACAAAACCACAACACCTTACGCAAAAACATATTGTTGCCTTTAGAAACATATATTCATGAGCACACCTTGTCTTAAAAAAGCTGTATAGAATTGCTTCCAATATATCATACCAGAGGCCTGCAAATACCATTATTTATTATAATTGGTACAAATTGCATTGAAAGAAGAGTCAGATTGACTGAATTATAGTTCCACAGAGCAGCTTTCATATTTATTCAGGTCCATTGTCACAGCTGATGCTTCCAGTTCATTTGGCACCAGGCATGCTCTGAGCGATAGGTTAAATGCCTGTGAGAAGTTCAACAATGGTACATTTGAGCCTCTGTGGACTTTTTGTATGCACAGTCTGGTCCTAGAAATTTGTTATTGCTAGATTTATAGATTTGTTCAAATGTATTGGAGTAGGTGAACATTTTCCTGGAGTTACAGTGTGGACTCTTTACAATCAATGCCTCCTGCAAACATATTGCCTTCTTAGTTGATACTTTCAATTTTCTGTTGATTGACTTCAATGTTTTTATACAATTACTTTTTCTAACCTGCTATGATTCTTCCTGATACTTTTTTTTTCCTTATTGAATTAATATTAAACTTAACTACATTGAAGTCACTATTAGCGTATATTTTCCATGAGATTAAGTCCAAAACTGCATAAATTTCTATGAGACCAGTTACCCCAGAAAATCAGTAGTTTTGGTATCCAAAATATTGCCTGTGTATCAAACACAGAGATAGTGCTAGTTTGTAGATCCATCTAGATGGAATATGACTGTTGTATTAGGTGTGCACGAACACTCAGGATGTAACATGATAGGCCCTCCCCTGCCCGGTTATGCATATGTAGAAGGTGTTATGCATATGTAGAAGGGGTGTAGACAAAGTAGATAGCGGCTTATTTAAACCGCTAACATGCATAATAAAATGCCATTTAGCTATTCACCATGTTGGTGTGAATGCGTAGTTAAATGGGCCCCGACTGGACCACGTTGGATTCGCGGAGGCTTAATGCTAGAATCCTGACATGAAATAAACTACGAGTAACACACGACACTTGTAGTTTGAGTACTTTTCTGTTTTGACTTATCAGTTCCATATGAAAACACTCTAGCTTACAAATCCATCAATCCTTCCCTTACTTTATCAGCCATAGACAGAAAGCACTGACCTGCATCAGAATGGGTTGTTTTGTTCTTACAGGTTTTCATCAAGAATGACAGAAATATAGCCGACCTCTAGGTGGCTAAAAAACCACAGCACACATTTTGCCAACAATTCTATTTTCAACTTGATTTGTCTTCTTGGAACAGTGGATGTTGGCAGAGGAAAAAGGCCTTCATGATTATATGAATGTACTGGGGCAACTGTTCAATAGAGTGGGAAAAAAATATTTATCCATGTTAGCAGCTCCATCACACGGATAACTGAGTGATTTTTACAACTTGAAAATTTGATAATGATACTGTAAAATGGTTTAGAAGTTTCTATGTTAAAAAACTAAACAACAATATGCTCAGCACTGGTCATGTCACATATCTGGGAAAAACTGACGTGAAAAGCCCTCCAATCAGCACTAAACATGCTTTCTGAGAAGGTAAATCTGAGTGCAATGACATCAGAGTTGAATGAATGTCAAAAGAGTATGGAAAATTTGCAGCTGATTGGAAGGTTTTACTTGTGTTAGCATATAGGGGAATGGTTTCAAAGAGGAACTGCCTGAACTATCATCCAAATTCAGTTTGATCATGCAAAAATCTTTGCTGAACATCCAGAAATAATAAAATCATAGAATGGCTTGAGATGGAAGGAACCCTAAAGAACATCTAGTTCCATGCCTCTGCTGTGGGCAGGACTGACGCTCAGCAGATGAGGCTGCCCAGGGCCCCATCCAACCTAGCCTTGAACACCTCCAGATTTGGGGCATTCACAGTTTCTCTGGGCAGCATGTGCCAGTGCCTCTCTACCCTCTGAGTAAAGAATTTTCCCTAACATCTAAATTAAATCTCTTCTCTTTCAGTAAAAATAATTCCCTTGTCTAGTCATTATCTGCCCATGTAAAAAGTCAGTCTCCCTTCAGATTATAAGCGTTCTTCAAAGTATTCCAAGACTGCAGTGAAGTCTCCCTGGAGCCTTCTCTTCACCAAGTTAAGCAAGCCCAGCTGCCTCAGCCTTTCTTATTAAGAGAAGTGCTCCAGCCCTCTGATTATCTTTGTGACCCTTCTCCAGACCTGCTCTGACAGCTTCTTGTCTCTCCTGTGCTGGGGGCCCCAGGCCTGGATGCAGTACTGGATGGAGCCTCACAAGGACAGAACAAAGGGGGACAATCATCTCCCTGGTGGCCGCCCCTCTGCTGATAGAGCCCATCTGTACACAAAATAAATGTTGCTGTGGCAAAGGCATTTTGCAAGTGCACTCACTGGACTGATGAAGGACATATGAATTATGGTTTCTTTTCAGCTACATCTTTTCCTTGTGTTTTTTTCAGTTTTTTTTCCAGGAGAAACAAAGTCCCTCCTATCCCCACTTCACTGTTTCCTTTATGTTCCTACTGAGATCAGTTTCCGTGTTAGAAAGTTCAATTAAGAAACAAACAGAAAGTGGAGTTCCCAGACCACGTGCTTTCTTCTGACTGAGTGTCTGGCATGTCTCACTCTGCAGCAGAAGAGGCAGAAGAAATAGTATTGCTGTTTTCTTCCTTATGCTTTCCACAGATGTCACTCATGTCAAAACTAGCATGCCTGCTCCCATAGAAGAATTTTGTTTGGAGAAAACTGGTATTTTACTTCAGAAAGTTGTACTGCTACTTTGTCAAAAGGATAAATGCATTCTCATTTGTATGGGGTTTTTTGTTTGTTTTTTGTAGATTTACCAAATATTAGTACTCAAGATACCTGGATGTCTCGGATTCTAGTGCTACAAGTTCAAGTAGCTGGTATCCCATTCTTAATTATAATATCTGAGCTAGAGACAAGGATGACATAATTCCAGATTCCATAGCTGGATACTCCCTAGAGGAACCAGAAGATGTGAAGATAAACATTTTCTAGAATATTCATCATGCAGCCAAGTTTTATTATTGATTTCAATGACACCATTATTTACGGCAACACTATGAATTTTAAATTCCTACCCCTAGTTTCAAAATCACCAGCTCTACTTGCCCCTAATTAGCTTCTTTGCACAACACTTCCATCTTTTTCTTAGTCCTTTCCCCCTTCTATGCTAGTTTTGAGTATTATGATATGTGAACACTAGTATTATTTATTCCCCCATTAGGAAAAATATAATGAAAGCCAGAAACACATTGCATTTTCTTTTCAGAAATGACCGTTCTTTCCTTCTTTCTCTTCTTTTCTTCTTTTCAGAGTATGTAGTTTTAAAATGTTGGCTGCCATTGCTTTGACTGTAACAGCTGTCTGAGAGTGCTAAACAGATGTCCAATGACTACACAGCAATGCCAAGACTCAGACGAGAGCTTTTGGCATGATTATACTCAGATATTGATTCTAATGGGCCAAAACCAAGAAGTTTTAAGTCTTGGCACAGATAAGAGACTGTAGTTGACAATTTATAGCTCGCACAGGTATAAAACCTCCTGAAAAACAGTAAATTATAGGTAGCTTGCTTGGAAGGGGAGGTGAAATCGTCCTTGAGCCATATTCACAAGTACAGAAGTACCACCCAGAGGCCACTGCTATGGTGGGCACTGCATGGCAGAGGGAATTCGTTCCTGTCCAGCAGAGTTCAGAAGCAAAAAAAGGCAAAGAATATACCAAAGCTTAAAAGAGATCATCCTCTGATGGCATTTCTCGTGCTCTCAAATGAAACTCACAACCTCCCACTCCCTCACTATCCTGCTCCTGCCAAAGCTGAGTGCAGTCAGCTCCTCTAATGGTGCTGGAAGGGAGCATGATGTTAATGGAGATAAACAGAGGATCATTAAGACTGCTTTTAATTATGAACTGCACCACTCTGATGACTCAAAGAAATTCCAGGATGTTCTCTTTGCTTCTGGGTCTTTTTCCATATTTTCTAATCAATAGTAATTTCTGAGGGGTCAATAGGCATACAGATAACAAGTGTGCAGGCTGTACAGATAACCTATGATCCATAGACTGTAAGAATACACTCAGCACAAATCACGGAACATGGCAAAAACATGAATGGGAACCTACTTTATTTCACACACCAGAGTATTAAACCACCTGGTTAAAACAGGTGATCACCGGGGGATAAATTTATCACATCCCTCCTACTTTCTCAGCAGTGCTCTTCAGAAATAGAACACTACTACTTCCATGAGTTTAAAAGATATGAGTTTTGAGGGTGTCTGATATTACTAAATGTGCTTCTGAGAATATCTGCAGATTCTTCTCCCTAAAATGCATGGAGTGTTTCTTAAGTCTTCATTTTACTGATGCAGAAGATAAGAACTGAGTTGCTCAGGCCAGGCAAAGCACACAACGCTTTCAAGACGTCAAAATCAAAGGAGATATAAAATCACCTTAAGATCTCTAAGATTATTCATCAGTTATGCAATTTAACAGAACATTTTTAGTTAATTTCAGGTTTGGTACATCAAATCTATCTAGGTATTAGGTGTCTTTATCCACTGTCTTTATGAAATGAAGTGCGTCTCCGCTGTTAAGCTGGGGTGAAGAAAACTGAGGTGATCTGGTGCAGCAGAAGGGAGAAAAAAAGGCTACATTTCTCTCTTGTAGTCTGATACTTATTTGACTGGAAGCTCAAACCGTCTCCTAGAGTAAAAGTAGTTACTATTAACAACAAACAACCATGATCCAAAAGCAAAAACAACCAGGAAAACCAGTACATTTTGTCCCAAATAATAGGATTGTTTTAAAATATCAAGAGAAGAAAGTAAGTGACTTACGCATGTTCTGAACTGAACATGTGAAACTTCCAACATGACATGCGTCTTCATATCAAGGAGAAATACAGCGAGCTGACCTACTGAATAAAAGCAAGGACCCTTTGCAGTTGACCATGTTTTCATAAGCTAATGAGGCTCTACAAAGTAAGGAAGACTGTGTCTGGTCAAACTCATAGATATTTATTACAAGAGGAAAAAGACTAGAAGACAATATTAATGTGTTTGTCACTTTGCTTCAAGCAAAGATTGAGTGTTCTGTAAGAACCCGTAAGATACAGCAGAATACAGAATACAGTACAACAGTGAAACAGTTCTTGTGACACTCCTTCTACTTGTAAATATCAGTAGTTTTGATGCTATCTACATATCTATACGCATGAATGAACTTTTCCCCTGTAGAGCTATGCTCAAGATTTGCAAAAGAAAGTATCCATTAGATACTGAGAAAATGGGCCTGATGAATCACAAAATCCCACATAATTTAGTACATCACCTCTCAATACAGCTTTCTAGTTTAATTTAATGCATTATTGAAGATAACACATTCATTAAAACAGCTGTCAGCAAACTGCTTGTTTCAATGGTTTCATGGAAGTACCAGTCAAAGAGAAATAAAATACCACATGCTAATGATATGCAAAAAGGACAAAAAACAATTATGTTTTGATACATCACTATTGAGATGTTAATATGATTTTTTTTTTAATGAGTACAGCTATCTGTGCTTTTATATGGGAAATATCACACATCACAAAACCAGTGTTTCTTTTCAGGAAAATTACAACATACAATAATAACAAAAAATAAAAAATAAAAAATAATCAATCCACATGGCAAAATAGCCAGGGCTGTTCAGAAAGGATGAATTAATGAGAAGACAATTATTCTTTATTGTTTCTGTATTGCTACTTCTCTGTCAGTGAGCATTTAAGTAGCAGATTTGGAACCAGAGTTTTCTCCTGGTTTCTCAAACACTAGGATGTACTGGATTCTGATGTGTTGGCTCAGGTGAATATCCAGCAACTTCCATTGTAATTCAGCCTTAGGAATAACTCTTGGTCTCTGAACAGGAACAGATTTGTCACCCATTATTAAAACAATTATATGAATTTTCTCTACCAGTTGTGCAGGTCTTATTACACCGGTAAAACACAGGATAATATTGATAATAGTTTAACTAAAGCATGTTATCAGCAATGGGCACACAACAGAAATAGAGATAGTGGAGGACAGATAATAACAGATTTTCTAAAGCTACTGTCATTAATTCATATTTTTCATGAAAATAATTAAATTATCTACTGTTACATGACTCTTTTTCATACAACTGTATGTACACACTTCATGCTAGGACAAACAGACTGCATTGTATCCACTTGGGGGTTTAAATCACACAGAAATTCTTACCTCCTGTCTCCACTAGAGCAAGTGCAAACAAGAAGAGGAAATTTGGCAGTGACAGACACTCAGCAGTCTAACTTTAATCTATGGATTTGGCACTTTTCAGTTTTCTAAGCTCTGCTCAGGTCCAGCAGCTTCCAAGCACTCAACTCTGTCACAGTCATACCTTAGAAGTCCTTTTCAGCTGAGAGGTAAGGGAGGAAAATTATTTCTGAATACTGTGATCTAAAACACCTAAAAATATAGAATAGCAGTTGATGCCTGTGGTTGGTTTTTTTTTGTTTTTTTTTCCAGCAAACCGCTGAAATAATTATTTTAGGCAATTAAGGCAAATAACAATTAAATGCTGCAGAAACATAACAGAAAATGAACTCTTATTTCAGTTTCTTATTTTAACAGATATACACTGTCCAAAAATAAAAAGCATTCAACGTAGGCTCAAAAGAAGGAGGTCATCTGTCCTGTTGTCAATGTCTAGAACTATTTACCCCAGGTTCCTTTGTAAACAGTGGAAAGTAAAACATCTGTTCATAACTTGGCTAGCCTCATCAAAAAATAGATGCTTTCAATCTGACCAACCACTTCCTAAAATTATCTACTTCCTCACCGAAGATGTTTGAATTTATAAGAGATTAACCCATCCCAGCTATTTAGACAGGCAGCTTAATAGAGTAGAAAAGACAGATACAACAAAATGTCTGACTAAGTACATATTCTGTGACTTCATAACACCTATGAAGGAAAAAAAAAAAAATTGGTAATACAATGCTAACCAGGATTAAAGACATGGAATGGGATACTACTGTGACAACTCAACTAATATTTTTTTTTGTTTTTTTTTTTAATAATGCCTCTGCTGTTATTAAAGAGAGATGTGTTCTCCAAATGTATTTGTTCCATCTTAAAATTATCATTATATTTGGGAAGAATCTTTTGGAGATTCATGTCTGTTTTCAAAGCATGAAGAAGAACCCGCCACACTCTATATGAAACCAGTATATGAATAACTGACTTCTAGATGGCTAATTGCAAATGAGATGAATTCCTTTCATGCTTCACAAAGACAACAGTTTCTTATTTATAAGGAGATGTGGTTACAATTAATAGAATTAACAGCCTTCAGAACTGATGTGTATGTCCTACTATTCAGAACATTTCAATAAATTATCACTAGTTTTACATACAGTTCAGCAGTTTCACATATCTGATGATATACTGAACAATATCTTGATTTGCTTTCTGGAATGTGTGTACGAAAAGGCATCTCAATTCTCATGGAATTCATTCCTTTGAGAGCCATGCAGTAGAGCATTTATTTCTAGAAGTAAAAATTGATTGTGTTCCGCAGCAGTTTGAACTAACTAACACTTAATTAAACACTAGTGGGACTTCTTTGCTTTACTTTCTGTATTTCAAAGTTAGTAGATCCACTTTTCTGCAAAAGAAAAAAATAAAATAAAAATGATTAGAGATGCCAAATGCAGAAGCAGACTCTAAATGTCATACAAGTAAACACTGTCTTCTTTTTTTTCTTAGAAAATCAATTGGAGTCTGGCTATCACTTCTTGTCACTTGCTGAAATACGCTATATAAATTTATAACAGTATGAATACTTCTTTCTACAGTTTTGTAAGTCACAATGCCTTACTTTTTAAATATGATTAATTGTAAAATTCACTCTTCCCCTCAATTTTTGCAATGGCTTAATAACATTGTTCTTTAACAATGCAAATTGATTCAGTTTACATGATCTTATCCCCAAAAAGGGCCATGGAGCAACACCAGCATATTAGAGCATTTCATCTAGGTTTAAGTTTGTCTTTTATTTGGTATAGAAGTACTGATTTATAGTGTTATGAATTAATAGTTGCCACGAACAAAGAAGACTTAAAGTCTAACAACTTCTAGAGAAGTTAATGAAATAAAAGCTTTATTCTTTACCACCTTGCATATTTGTTTACTCACTGTCCCCATCACTGAGCAAAGAATGTCAGTTACAGTATATTTTTTTCATTATAGTTTAATAGATTTTTTAATTTCTCTTTTTTGGGGGCATACATTGAAAAGGTTTGCATACACCAACATAAGCAAAAGCAACAGCCCTGTTGTAATATACAGAAGTTTTTTTTAATGTTCCTTACAATACATCTTGCATCTTACCCTTGATTTTGGTGTAGCAAGGCTCACAATGCACAGTTTGTCTGTAAATCCAAACACTGTCTCCTGCTTTCAGATCTTCCAGTGGTCTTTTGCATACTTCACACTTCAAAGCGTGAGGAAAAGTAGAAAAAAAAAATAAAGCCCTTCACTACTATTCATTTCCAGCATACTCCTTCATAAAGCAAATATACCCAGACCAGAACAGCATTTATGAGTACTGTAGTGAATCTGAACTTTAAATAAATATTTTCGTGAAATAAACTGTAAGTCTAAAAATACAACTTTCAGACCTCTAGAAGTCAGATATCTGAGTCTCGTCTGGTTCCCTAGGTTCTATTTATCATCACTAACCTTTCTCCTACCCCAGCATTTCCAGAGGGTGGAATCACAGAAAGTACCTGCAAGATAATCTAGTCCAACTGTCCTCCCATTACCACTGCTACCACAAGCCACTAAACCATACCTTGTAGCTCCTCATCCAGACGCCTCTTGAACCCTGTCAAGGATGGCAACTCCACCACCTCCCTGGGCACCCATTCCAGTGCCTGACCACTCTCTAAGAGAAAAAGTTTTTCCTTATGTCTAATCTAAGCCTCTTCTGCTACAACTTGTAGCCATTTTCTTGGGTCCTGTTTGTTGCCTGGGAGAAGAGGCCAAACCCCTCCTCATCACAGCCTCCCTTCAGGAAGTTGTAGAGTGCAATGATGTCTCCCCTGAGCCTCCCATTCTCCAGACTGAACAATCCCAGCTCCCTCAGCTGCTCCCCATAAAACCTGTGCTCCAGACCCCTCACCAGCTTTGTTGTCCTCTGAACACGATCCAGGGCCTCAATGTCTTTCTTGCAGTGAGGGGCCCAAAACTGAACACAATACTCGAGGTACAGCCTCACCAGGGCTAAATACAGAGGGATGATCACCTCTCTGCTCCTGCTGCCCACACTATTTCTAATACAGGATGCTGTTGGCCTTCTTGGCCACCCGGGCACACTGCCAGCTCATGTTCAGCCGAGCATCAACAAAAACCCCCAGGTCCCTTTCCTCTTCACAGTAATCCAGCCCCTCAGCTCCAAGCCTATAGTGCTGCGTGGGGTTATTGTGGCCAAAGTGCAGGACCTGGTACTTGGCCCTGTTGAACCTCATCCCGTTCACCACAGCCCAGGATCCAGCTTATCTAGATCCCCATGAAGGGCCTCCCTAACCTCAAGGCACATCGATAAAACGGGCACAGTACCCGGTCGAAGCCCTAAGTCGATCGCCTAAGTCGCCTGACTCGGAGCCGTCCCGGAGCGATCGCCAATGACTGACCGCGTGGTTCAAGGGGGATCTCGGGTGGTTCCTTCAAGCTGGGAACCCCCGGGCTAGAGGAGCAGCCCGGCAGCTCTGCGGGAGCGGCCACGGGGCTGACGGGGCTGACGTGCCGTGGGCGTTGCCTGGCAACGGCGGGAGATTGAAACGGGCACAGGGAGGACAGCGACGCGTCGCTGCCACCAGAGACGGACAGGAGGGGTCAGGGTCCGTGCACCTCGTGACTTCCTGTTTCAGTGCTGGTAACTATTCTGCTTAGACATGGTCGTGCCCCGGCGGAAGGCTGAAATACTCAGAAATACTGAGAAGGCCCAGACAAGGGTCCCATGCTCTCAGAAAAGGGAGGCAGCAACCAAGACGACTGCGGAGACCCAGACTGAGGTCCTGCACATGCCTGATCGGAAGGCTGCTACCAAAAAATCTGAGGAGACTAAGACTGAGCCCCCAACCCGAGATGCTGGTGTGCAGGTCTCTGGCTGTACTGAGTGCCAGAGCCTGGCCTTTCAAGTACTGGGTGAGGGAGGCAGTGGTTGTGTACGCTGTGACCAGGTTAAGTACTTGCTCAGCCTCGTAGTTGACCTGAAGGAGGAGGTGGAGAGGCTGGGAATCATTAGGGATTCTGAGAGGGAGATTGACTGCTGGCACCAAGCCCTCTCAGCTCCTAGATCCTGGCAGCCGGATGAGGCTCTGCATGGAGAATGTCACCCCCTGCTGCCTTGCAAACAGGTAACAGAGGGACACCTACATGCAGATGGCGTTCCTGCTATAGTGAACCCACTGTCCTCTCACCCCTCTGGGAACAACGGCAAAGAATTGGAGGATGTAGGTCAGTGGCATAAGGCCCCTGCTTGTCGATGCAGGCGTGCCCCCCTGGTGAGTCCCCGGCCCCCCCAGCCGCCCCTGCAGAACAGGTACAGTGCTCTGCAGGGACAACTGGATAATGGTGGTGATGATGGATATCCTCAGCTGGTGCTTCCCAAGTCTAACCAGTCTTCGCCTAAAATTAATACATCATCAAATAGGAAAGCACGACGGGTCATTGTCATTGGTGACTCTCTGCTGAAGGGAGCAGAAGGGCCAATATGTAGACCAGGCCCTCTGCAGAGGGAGGTCTGCTGCCTCCCGGGTGCCCGAGTAAAGAACGTAAAGAAGAAACTTCCTTCCCTAGTTCGGCCCAGTGATTACTATCCTCTGTTGTTGTTTCAGGTTGGTAGTGATAATTTATAGAGAACTTCCCTAAGGACTAAGGATTTCAGAGCCCTGGGGAGACAGGTAAAGGGTTGGGAAAACAAGTTGTGTTTCCCTCTGTCCCTACAGCTATAGAGAATAATGAAGGACTTTAATATAATGGGTCAGCAGATAAATACCTGGCTCCGAGCTTGGTGTGCTCAGCAGGGGTTTGGGTTCTTTGACATTGGCTCTGTCTGCAGGAGACTGGACCGGCTTGAGACCAATAGGAGTGGCTTCTCCCACCATTCAAAAAGGATCTTAGGCCGAGAGTTGGGCAGATTCATTCAGAGGGCTTTAAACAAGGTATGAAGGGGGATGGGTGTGTAACTGGGGTCGCTAACACAAAGTCAGTGCGTAGCGACCCAGAGCTTGCAGGAGAGGGACGTGCTTGTAAGAACCGATGGTCTTGTGCCTTCGTGACGGAGGAAGATGACTCTATGAAGGCGGAACGGGGTAAAGCCAGGTCTTCTAGGGATAAGACTGAGGAAGTGGTATTGGGATTAGGAGCGAGGCTAGGGGCCTGACTGAGGTGCGCCTATACCAATGCACACAGCATGGGCAACAAACAAGAAGAGTTGGAAGCCATTGTGAGGCAGGCAAACTATGACCTAGTTGCCATAACGGAAACATGTTGGGATTGCTCCCACGACTGGAGTGCTGCAATGGATGGCTACAAACTCTTCAGGAAGGATAGGTGAGGAAGGAGGGGTGGCAGCATGGCTCTCTATGTCAGGGAATGCTTTCATGCTTCAGAACTTGCGACTAGGGATGATGCGGTTCAATCCCTATGGGCAAAGATCAGAGGAAGGGCTGACAAGGCAGACATCCTGGTGAGCGCCTGTTATAGACCGCCAAACCAGGATGAAGAGGCAGATGAGCTGTTCTATAAGCAGCTGGCAGGAGCTGTGCGGTCACCAGCCCTTGTCCTCATGGGTGACTTTAACTTCCCCAACATATGCTGGGAGTATGGCACAGCGGAGAAGAAGCAGTCTAGGAGGTTCCTGGAATGCATAGAGGATAACTTCCTAATGCAGCTTGTGAGACAGCCCATGAGAGGAGCTGCCCCGCTACACCTGCTGTTCACAAACAGGGAAGGTCTGGTGAGGGATGTGGAGGTTGGGGCTGTCTTGGACAGAGTGACCATGAAATGGTAGAGTTCTTGATTCTAGGTGGAGCTTGGAGGGAGAATAGCAAAATTGCCACCTTAGACTTCTGGAGGGCAGACTTTGACTTGTTCAGAAGACTAGTAGGGGCAGTCCCCTGGCGTTCAGTCTTAGCGAACAAAGGGGTCCAAGATGGCTGGTCGCTCTTAAAGAAGGAAATCTTAAAGGCACAGGAGCGGGTGGTCCCCCTGAGCCGCAAAATGAGCCAGCGGGGAAGAAGACCGGCATGGATGAATAGGGAGCTGTTCTTAAGGTTGTGGGAAAAAAAGAGAATCTACCGCCTGTGGAGGGAGGGAAGAGCAACTCGGAATGACTACAAAGAGGTTGTAAAGATGTGTAGAGGGAAAATCAGAGAGGCAAAAGCCCAGCTTGAATCTAAGCTGGCCACTGGGGTAAAAACAAACAAGAAACTCTTTTACAAATACATTAACAGTAAGAGGAGGACAAAGGAGAATATCCACTCTTTGCTGGACGAGGCTGGGAATGTGATCACAGAGGATAAGGAAAAGGCAGAGGTTCTGAATGCCTACTTTATGTCTGTCTTTAAAAGTCATCTTGATTATTCCCAGGCTCCCCATGCTCTGACCTGGTAGTCTAAGCTGGGGAGCAGACTGAACCCCCTGTGATTCTGGAAGAGGAGGTCAGGGAATTACTACTCCAACTGGACTGTCACAAGTCCATGGGTCCGGATGAGATTCACTCGAGAGTGCTGAAGGAACTGGCGGAGGTGATCGCTGAGCCGCTTTCCGTTATCTTTCAGCACTCCTTGTTAACGGGTGAGGTCCCAGAAGACTGGAGGCTTGCAAACGTGACTCCCATTTACAAGAAAGGTTGTAAGGAGGATCCGGGGAACTACAGGCCTGTTAGCCTGACCTCGGTGCTGGGAAGTGTTATGGAACAGATTATCTTGAGGGAGATCACGTGGCAGGTGTGGGATGACCAAGAGATCAGACCTAGCCAGCATGGGTTCGTGAAGGGCAGGTCCTGCTTGACCAACCTGATCTCCTTCTACAATCCTGTGACCTGTCTGATGGATGAAGGAAAGGCTGTTGATGTGGTCTACTTAGACTTCAGCAAAGCCTTCAACACGGTCTCCCATGCTATTCTCCTACAAAAGCTGGCAGCCCGTGGCTTAGATGGGTACAGTCTCAGCTGAGTAAGGAGCTGGCTGGAGGGCCGGGCCCAGAGAGTGGTGGTAAATGGAGTTAAATCCAGTTGGAGACCAGTCACGAGTGGTGTTCCCCAGGGGTTGGTGCTTTACTCCCCAGGGGGAGTAAAGGAAGTATGATTAGACTTAAACATCCAACTCAGAGTAGAACTCAAGGAATCTGAACTTTCTTATTTCAAACTGTTTTATAATACTTTATCTTAACCATTATATATATATGTGTGTGTGTGTATATATATATATATATAATTATTGAAGCATCCAGAGACTTCTTTAACAAATATAAGAAAAAGCAAATTTCTGAGATAGAGAAGTATTTCCCTTGTTTCATGTATGAAACTTCACAGATAAACACAAAGACTGACCTCCAAAGCTCACAAGGAGAGCATACAGTGAATGTATCAAGAAGCACTGTCATTCTATCTACAGAACAGAATTTCAATCCCCAGATCAGACTTAGTTGTTTAATTTTCTGTCAATACTTTCATAAGTGTGTAGTTACAGAAAAATTAAGCTGACTTTTGCTGGCAAAACACACTGCCGTTTGGGAATATCTATCAAAAAGAATATCTTCTAAGCAAGCTTAAATATTTAAAAAAATATTTAAAAAATAATTCAGTTGATAACAACAGAAGAAGTCATCAATCCTAACTGCCTTAAAAATTAATTCCTCTTTATGTGGGTTCATCCATCTAAAAAGCATGGAAGTAAACCAGAATTTATATTTGTAATAACAATTTTGAGGAATTATTACATAGTGATTGGCAGAGAAGAAATTGCATTGCTAGCACTAACTATTCAGGTTTGGGTGACTTTTCATGCAATAGCTGGGTAAAAGAACAGTTCTGAGAAACAGAAACTATGGAAGACTGGGCAGAAAGCGGTCAATGCTAATTAGCTGATTTTCATGAGTAAGTTTTGTTACAACAACAGTGTGTGGAGATGAAAGCAGAATTAAGATTATTTTATCCTACAGCAGGAAATCTCCACAGCAACAAAATCTTAACTGATATTTTGATCCCAATGGGAAAGTTATTTCAACTCTGTTACTTATGTAAATTCTTCTTATTAATGCCTTTGAGTTTGGCTTTAACCAAGAAAGCCCACAAAACTTCATAGAAAAGAGTAGAATAAGATTTTACAGTAGGATTAAACTGTAAATAGGTTATAATTCACTGTATCAGTCTGGAAGTCTGTACAACTGAAGGCTTATAAATATGAATGACAGTCAGGATATGTCCTGCTGTATCCTTTATCCTTCTCATAGTTGCAAGAGAAAGAAAGGAGAGGCAAGGAGAGGAAGAGGGAAAGGACTGGGGAGGAAAAAGAGAGACTAGAGACTACAGTACTTCCTAGATTAATCAGCGTGTGTGCAGGCCTTTCTCTTCTCCCACGTCTAAGGCCTAAATAATCGCTTATTAAATGTGTAATATAATGTAGGTATTGCATTTGAATTTTATTTCATAGTAGTAGGTCAAATCTTACCTTGAAGCAAGTTGAATGACAGCAAATTTGCAAGGCATCTAAGATCATTTTGGCATCTGTGCCCAAGGGCTTCCTGCAGTATGTACATATATCTTTCCCAATAATACTCCTGTGTATATAATATAACATCAGCTGTCAGAAAAAGAGCAATCTCAAGGAGAAAACTGATAACCTTAGTGCAATGTGTGGGAAAGACTTTAGTATCCTACTATACAGTGACCATAAATGGAAAAAATGTAATGTGTGCATTTCCTCTGTTCTATTTGGTCTTGGTAATATACATGCTCCCATGATTGGCAAATTGATGAGTATAATTGCCAAATAGCAAAAGTACTTTGAAATGATAGTCTTCTTTGATAAACTGAATGATTTCCAACACTAATGAGACATCACTAAGCTGCTGAATGTCTAGAAGCACATGCACTTAGTGAGGATGAAGTATAAGGTAATGATTAGAACATTTTAATTGCAAAAGTAAATTGGTAGTTGAATTTAAATTGATGTACATGGAAACATTTTTATTTACTGTACTGTAGACAAAATCTTACTTTTCAAGGCAGCAATGTAGGACATGTATAAAACAGCTCACCTAGTATTTATAACAACATAAATGTTTTTAAATATTTTCTCCATTGTTTTTGCATCCTTCTAAGTCACCAATCTATGTATTATCTGGGTGCAACTGTCAGTGCTGCTTTTGTATTATAAAGTTAACCAGCCCTGCTCCTTTCTAGTCAGTGATAAAACATTGTACTCTTTTCTTAACCATCCCCAGAGTTTCTTACACTTACATTGGAAAGGGTGCAAGTTTTTTATGCTTCTATGTATTTCCAAGTAATTGAAATATCCAAATTATCTGAACTGATAACATTTTTGTTTGTTTGTTTGTTTGTTTTTTCTTCCCAAGAGATATTACTGATTTGAACAAATATTCTTCTATGCTTGGGAAGATATTTACTGGTGTGAAAACACTGGTGTGAAAAAATTTTAATCAGCATTATCATGTGAACCTATTTTCCCACACCTGGACTTAGATTTGGTCACATAAACACTATTTTCATGTAGGAATGAGATTTTTGCAGAGATAGTAGCCGGCAGAGTTAGCAACCTACAGAATCACAAATCCAACTCCACCACTTAAGGCCCTGGCTATTGTTTCTAGATGTTTTATATGCCAGCTCTAACAAGCCTACATAATATTAGGCTGCCAAACTGTAGTAATGATTTGATGACAAGATCCCACTGAAAGGGAGTGCTGTATGAAAAGCTGTCTGACTAGCCTAATGATGACTTCTACTGCTCCCTTTTGTCTGAACACCTGAAAAGCTTACATAAAACATCTGTGCCCTTTGATACTGTGTAACATTATTAATGTGTACTTACTGATCAGAAGTAGAATAAACAGTTTGGATAGTATTTCCAGTTATATTTTCGTCATAGGCATGATGTGATGAATTTCTGCAAGGCAGTAAGTACATAAAAATTACAAAATGCCACTTCTTATTGTTAAAGGCTTCACTACTGATCATAGGGAAACTGAAAAAAATGTAATGTTCTTGTAAAAAACAATCACATTTAGTAATAAGTTCCTTTTTTTTCTTCCATCAAGAAATATATACCAAATAAGAAAGTGTAACTTGGACATAAAGTGCCCCTACACTGTGTTCACTTGCCGTACGATTCTTTAGTATTTCAAAATGAAATCCACTATGCTACTGAGTGAAATCTACACTATAACAATGGTTTTTCCTGTGCTGATATCTCAGCCTAGATTATATTTACTATGAAATGGTGGCATGTTGCGTGTTTTGCAATTTTTGTCTTCTTTCACTAGTCCTCAAATAGCTGTCAAATAGCCAAACAAAATTACAATATGTCCCTAGAAGTAGACTGGGGTTTTTTATAATACAGACTGTTTAATGTGTGATTTGCATTCCTTACAATAAATTTATTGTTCCTTATATTCATATTAGGAAGGAGAAGACTGAATTTCACTGCCAGAGCAGTTAATTCTTCCATTTTTTCTGGTTACTTAACTGTCAGTTTTGTTTGGCATGGAAGGGATGAGCTAGTATATGACAGATGAACAAGCCATCTTGTCATACATGTTTTGAACATTTTTGAACTGATTTAATTACCCTATTCTTCCAGAAATTCATGAGGTATATAGTAATTCATTGAATCACAGAATCACCAAGGCTGGAAAACACCTCTAAGATCATCCTGTTCAACTGTCCACCTATCACCAATATTTCCCACTAAAGCACGTCCCATAGTACAACCATTTCATGAACACCTCGAGGAACAGTGACTCAACCTCCTCCCTGGGCAGCCCATTCCAGTGCCTGACCAGTCTTTTGGAGAGAAAGTTTCTCCTAAGATCCAACCTGAATCTACCCTGGTGCAACTTGAAGCCGTTCCCTCTAGTCATATTACGTATTATGTGGGAGAAGCGGTAAACACCACAACCTCCTTTTAGGTAGCTGTAGAGGGTGATGAAGTCTCCCCTGAGCCTATTCTTCTAAACATTCCCAGCTGCAGTGCTCCAGACCCCTCACCAGCTTCATTGCCCTTCTCTGAACATGCTCTAGGGCCTTGATGTGTTTCTTGTATTGTGGGCCCCCAAATTGAACACAGTAATCAAGGTACAGCAATTTAACACAATTATAACAGTAACGATAATTTAACATAATAATTATATTTCATATCAATCTTGTGTACTATTCAGTAATGCTATGATTTTTTAAATACTTTCGTGCACTTGCAGAATGTTTTTTTCAGGTTAAGTGCAACAGCCTGACAACATGCATGTGTAGGGTGTTAAACAGCCCAGATACACTTTACACTTACCTGTCTTTTTAGTGCATATTTGTGCAACACCATGTATTAAAATTGCACAGATAGTGAGAAATAAAACTGGTAAATATTTTATATTTTACGGAACATAATAATCTTGCCATTTAATAATAATGCAAGCCCGGATTTGCTCATCACAAAATACTTCCTCAGATAAAGATCCAATGATTTCTCCTTACCAAGAGACAGGGTTTTTAGACAGGTCTATTACATATACACCTCTATAACACCTCTTTTTCCTACTCAGAATAGAGTGCTTCGAGTGACGGAGTCCAAATAGAACAGGAGAAATGGTTTTAAAAATGATTTATACCTAATTAAAAAGTCAGAAACCCAGGTCACAGCAATAATGTTTGGGGTAAGAGATGAGACGGGCTCAGATTCATTCCATACAGCTTTAGGAACTTTAGAAGCCAACTGAATGTCATTTTTTCCTTCCAGCTTTGGAAAGAAATAAGCTCTCCTACAGCATGGCACATCTAGCATCCAAGTAACATGCTGGAAATACCTTCCTCTATTGATTATGAAAGAATTTTGGCTTAACATCTCTCCTAAATTTCATGTCTCAGACACATCCGTAGAGCTACACAAGGCATGTCTAGTCCTGCTCACTCTGTGCACTGAAGGTTTTCTTTGTGGGCTTCTATTTGTACAAGAAAAATTTGATAGGAGGCTGGCATGACATCAGAGACCAGTGTGAGGTTTTCAAATATCCCTTGCATAAAGATAGTTTCATAGTTTTCTCCCCCCCCCAAGAAATAACACTTTAAATGTAATGATTCTCAATTCATTGTCCACTGTACCTGCTCTTTCTTCTGCTGTCACTGAGGTAGGTTGCTTCTGGGACATTATTTGGAGCACTTGGAGGATTTTCATATATTTGTTTAGTTATGCTAAAAAAAAAAAAAAAAGGCAACAAGAAAAGTCTTTATAAAAATCATTTTCAGTTACACAGTTTTCACTTACACTTATGGCCAAAAATGGAGAAGCTTATCTTAATAACAGCAGTTAAAGAAATCTGTAATTTTAAGCCCTCAGTTTATGCTAGTAGATAAATACATATCAGAAATTCCTCCAAATTAACTGAACCTTAGTTTTCTCAAAGTGCCCACTGAGGTTTTCAGCTGTACGTTAGAGTTTCAATGGTTGATAACATTCTGCATGTTCTTAGCAATATTCCACAATACTTTATTCTTGTTTTTACTGCATTTTAGTTCCAGCTCAGAAATGGAATATTTTATTTGTATATATATACATACATACATACATATAAATACTAAAGTTTTCATCAGTAATCATGAGCTAAACAGATACTCAGACTCTTATTTCAAGAGGCAGGATTATGATTCAAGCAGAATAAACCTTGTCTTTTGCAATCTTCCATTCAGTAAAGATGATATACCACCAAACAGGAATGAACCTTGTCAGATAAATTATAGGATTTAAGTAATAAGTGCTAATAATTTTCTTGACAGTTTTACAAAGCAGCTCAGACAAAGGCTACTCTTGTTTGGTTCTGTCAAATGCTATATTCTGAAACAATTTGATGATTATAAGCCTTAACTCTGGATGATTGGTCTGCATTTTGATTTACTTCAATGAACTTGCCAAGGTCTAAAGCTCTGCTAAATGAACCTCACTCAGTGGCGGTCGCTGTTTTATATGCATAGCATGCTGCATGAAGCAGCACCCTCTATTGTGCTTTAGTACTAATCTGGCAGGCTTCTTTTCAGAACTAAAAGAGAAACTCATTCACTTTACATATTCAGTGTTATGTTCCTCTGGTCTGTCAAAAGGAACTGCTAGGATAAAAATACTTCTATTAAAAAAATGCAGAAGAGCTTCTGTATTGAGATAGCTAAGTTTTTCCTCATAGTTTATATATACAACTAAATGGAAGACTACAAAAATACCACATGAATGGTACCTGATAACATAATACTGCCTTTACATTAGTTGACAAACTAGCATCAGTGTTTTTTAAGCTATGAATACGTTTACTTATATTGCTTTGCTAATACATGGTTATGTTGCTATATTTAATTAATCTGGCACATTTTATAAATAATATACATATCTTACATAATATATATCTTACACAAGTTATGCACATTCAGTTTATTTGCATTAGGAATTAGTATTTTCAGATACCATGCTAAACAACTACAGCTCTTGCTATGTGGTCTTTAAGTTTTACAGAGGAATATGAACTGAGTCTCACCCTTTTTTACTTTGGTCATCAGGAGACTTTACTTCCTTACTTTGGTCATCAGGAGACTTCACTTCCATGTGATCACCAAGGTCCTTGTCTCTGTGAAAGTTAGAAACACCTCAGAATTAATCAAGTTATTTGATTCAATTTAAGCATATTAGATGTGTTGATATTTATATGTCAAAAAAGGAAAAAAGTATATGCATTTAACAAGGAAAGTTCCTGACTACACTGAATGTATACTACAATTTCTACAGTTATGAATTAAAAGTTATCAGTTCAAATTATAGTATCTTTCTGTTTCTCTCCATTGTGACACTACAGAGGTATGACATGCTACTCAAAAAATCACACATAGAATCACAGGAGGGCTGAGGCTGGCGGGAACCTCTTGAGACCATCTGGTCCTACTCCCTACTCAAGCAGAGCCACACAGAGTAAGGTGCCCAGGCCCAGATCCAGGTAGCTTTTGAAGATATCCAAGGAGGAGACCCCACAAACTCTCTGGGAAACCCGTGCCAGTGCTTTCTGGTGTTCAGATGAAATCTCTTGTGTCCCAGCTAGTGTCCACTGCATCTTCTCACTGCACCACTGAAAAAAGCCTGCTCTGTCTTCTCTGCATCCTCCTCTCAGGTATTCATAGTAGTTGATATGGTCTCCCAAGACTCCTCTTCCCCAGGCTGAACAGTTCCAGCTCTCTCAGCCTCTCTCCAGAGGATAAATGCTCCAATCACTCGATCATCTTGGTAATCCTCTGTTGGACTCTCCACAGTATGTCTGTGTTTCTCTCACATTATAGGACTGTATGATAAGTCAGGTTGGAAGGGTCCTTGGGAGGTCTCTAAACCTCTGAGGTCTGACCAGCTTGCTCAGGACTTTTTGCAATTGACTCCTGAAAACCTCCAAGGATGGAAGTAGCACAGCCTCTTTACCCAACCTTCTCCACTGCTGGACTCCTCCTTATATAATGTCTGAATCTCTTATTTAAATTTATGACCCTTGCATCTCATCATCTTGCCATGCTACAGCTGAAGAGTCTATTTACATCTTCTAAGTAGGCTATAATTATGCCATTTCAGCTTGGAAATATGATTTTACTTAGTACAGGCACCAGTACGATGGTTGCAAAAATGTGTTATTTGCTTTGTAGTTATATCCAGCCCAGTTTTGTCTTACTATAGTTTAGGTCTCGGTATATTCTCTAGGACTGTATGACCACATCTATACTAGTAACTACTAACTCAGATGCTGTGAAATAGTTGATTTGATAACATTATTTCATATTAAGTAGTCTGTAATTAAAGAAGATGGTAACTGACTGTTTAAGTTCAAATAAGATAAAATCATGAACTAAGTCTCCTCCACACTGAATTATTTATATTTGCCATACTATATTTAGTGAGGAATTTTAAGTAATTAGCTCAAACTCAAGTACTAATTTTGACTTCCATCATTAACTTTACGGGAAAGAACCTATTAGTATCATCATTAAACCAAAGAATTTTTAGGAGTATGTAAGGGAAAGATGACAGTCTTGCCTCTTATTTTTCTGAGCAGCAGCATTTATTTCAGTTAAATCCTCAAAGTCTTTCACTCTGAAACAACAAACAAATACAACTGTTGCAATATTCCCTCTAGCTGGAAAGAGGTAAAGTGTAAAAAAACAAATAAACATATAAAGAAGTGTAATTAAACTAGGTGTCACCTTTTCCTTTCAATTTTTACATTTTAATTAAAATTTAATTTCTTTAAACTGGCTTTATATTAGTTTGTTTAACTAGAGGAAACAATGACCTATGAAAAGCAATTTAACTATTGCAGTGAATTCTAATTCTTTTTAGATAGAAGAAGAGAGAAAAAGCAAAAAGTAAGGTAGCTCATTGAAGCTGATAACTGCGTTGGACACTTTAATCCAGAATGGACTTATTGATCTTAGAACTTTGGATGTCTCTCAGAATTAAGCAGTACTTCAAAGTCTTGGACACTTTCCTAATACATTCCCTGTAAATTAAAATTTGCAAAAAATAAAAGTCATATTCAACCTACAGTTTAGTACTAAACTGTACACAAATTTATATGTATTCATGCATATAAACAAGATTGTCTACTATAAAATGGATGATCACATCTTGGCAACATCTGTGTGCTGCTTCTTGAAGTTATCACACAGTTCTAGTGTAAGATGTGAAAAATGCTATGCAGCACTTACGAACACAGTACAATATATAACTCTTCTAGTGTACCACAGGGCAGTTCCTCTCTACATGCAGAAAGACTGATTATAAACTACAAGAAATTTGGCCTGAAACAAAGTGATCTGACATGCAGTCCAAAATTGTAAGTTCAAGCTGCTCTTCATGGCTCACTTCCCTTGGCTGACTGAAATGCTTTGTTACATGCTGTTGGGGCAAAACTTATCATCCGCGAGTTATACAATATTTTGTTCAGTGCACCTTCCCTAACTATATTAATATATTTCTGTTATGGATTATTGAGAAAGCATATTGGTTATGTATGGAAGCTTGCCATAGATAACATTTGCTCAGCCAACAGTGCATATATCAATTAATTCATCTGAATTTTTATATTCATGTTTATGTCATTCTGTATAAAGAATCCTACTTATTAATCTAGAAAAATTTTAGAGATTTGCAACATTCCTGACATTCACATTATTACAAACTAGCCTTAGAAAAGCAGGGTCTGAAAAGCTTTGAAGACTTACTCCTTGTTGCTTGTGAAAGACTGTGGATTCACTTTGATGGGGTCATTAAGTTCTTGATTGCTTCATAGGCAGAACAACAACAAAAAAAATATATATATATATAAAAAACAAAATTTATATATCCAGCTACCAATTAGCCAATGTACATTACTTAAAATGAAATTGCAATTCACACATTCTTAATGAAAGTTCAAATTAAGCTGATTAGAAGTTCAAACCATACATCACTTTTGTAATTCAGATAAATTCATAGACTCAGCAATCACAGGCAGCTTCAGAAAGTATCTGTCCTTTAACTTGCTAAGACATAGCAAGTATCTTTACCAGAAATAAAATCAGCCAAATATTTCTGACACCTGCATGAATAATTTCTAACTTAAAAAAGTAACAATTATGTACTAACTCTTTCTGGCCAATTCAGTCAGTTGGAATGTTTAATAGTACCAAATCCAAAAATGGGGTGTTGCTTGAATGCTCTTATCTATTTTCATAAGAATTAACCAGTGTCGATATGTTTCTGCAAGATACCTCACTTCCATGAAAAATCCATTTTCCAACTGAAAACTCCTGAAAGCTTACAGCAACTTTACCAATAAATTACCATCTAGTAAACTTAACTCATTACAATGAATAATTGACTGAAAAAAAATAATGAAAAATCATTTTCTTAAGTTGGCAATTTGGGAAAGAATGATGCTTATGATACTGTGACAGCACTCCACTATTGATAACTTGGTAGTCAACTATATTCCATATGAGATTTCATTCTGTACAGTTCTGCCATGAAACAGAATCTGAATGAAACGTAAAGACAGCCCTTTCAGATTTTTTCTAGATCAAGTTTGTCAGCTTTGAGAGTCACTTCAGTGAGATTATCAAGATATTAACTTCTTTAGCAATGAAATAAAAGAAGCTCAATATGTAAGGAGAGTTAACTGCCAATTAGTTAGAAGTCCATTTCTGTTATTAACAAATAGAGAATCCGCTTAGTACAGTTTTGCAGATTTTCACAGATTTCACAGCTTTCATAGTTTTTCTTCAGGATCTGGAGTCTTCTGCATCCTCCATCTCTTGAACTCCTTAGAAGTGTTTAAAATATGCATCTCAAGTCTTCTGTAAAGCCTACTGAAGTTTTGCATCTGCAGCTACATCAATTATATGTGTATATACAAAAATGTTGCGTATGCTATACAACGCTCATTTATTTATCAGCCTCAGTGCTGCATATTAACCCAAAACACAGAAAGGAGTAGTTTTGGAGCTCCATCTCATTCAGTACACCGTCATGGCTTTAAATGCAGTTTACTCAAAAGGTTGTCAGTAGTCTTTCTGCTTATTTCTGCTGACTTTCACAGAGTGGAACAATAGGAAGACTGCAATAGTACCAAATTTGGTCCCTGCAGGATACTATGCTTCTCTAGCCGATTTTCAGTATTTGATTTTCAGCAAAGGAACTACATTCCAAATGGCTTTTTCTAAAACTTAGCTCAGTTAAACAGATACACTTGACATTTTCACTCAAGGTACATATATAAAATATTGTATTCCTTTTTTTTTGCAGCTTTCAATTTTTATTTTTTTTTTCAATTTTTTTTTCCCAATATTTCCTGGGCATTCTTTTTTTTAAACAGAATTGCAGGGGTTGGAAGGGCTCTCAATAGATCAGTGAGTCCAATCCCCCCTGCGAAAGCAAGTTCCCTACAATAAGTTGCACACATAGGCATTCAGAAGGGTCTTGAATATACAGAGAAAGAGACTCTACAACCTTTCCAACCAATCTGTTCCAGTGCTCCATCACCCTTGCCATAAAGTTCTTCTGCATGTTAGTATGGAACTGCCTATGTACAAGTTTTAGGAGTTTTAGGCCATTACTCCTATCACTACACATCACCAAGAAGAGCCCGGCCTCATCCATTTGGCTCCCACTCTTCCCTTTAGATATTTATAAACACTTATTAGATTCCCCTTCAGTCTTCTTTTCCCCATGATGGACAGACCCAGGTCACTCAGCCTTTCCTCACATGGGAGATGCTCCAGACCCTTTATTATCTTCGGGGTCCTCTGCTGGACTACTTCTAGGAGATCCCTGTCTTTTTTGAACTGGGGAGTTCATAACTGGTCACAGTATTCTAAACGTGGCCTCACCAGGGCAGAGTAGAGGGGGAAGATCACCTCCCTTTACGCTCTTTTTAATGCACCCCAGGATACCATTGGCGTAGAAAGATGTCTACTGACCATATAAAACCCTAATGCTGAGTTTGTTCCATTCTGTAGACTTCAAACTGTCATGACTTTGCAGATGGCAGCATTCTTTACTTCTTCACACATTATATTCAATACTTGGTGTATTAGAATACACTGACGGACTTGCGAGGAAGACTTGATGTTCAAAGGGATTTTAACAAAAGTAATGTCTAAGTTGTATGCACATACCCTGACAACAAGCCTGATTTACAGAAGGGTAACACTGAAAAGTCCTAGAGAGGGGATGGAGACAGTCGCAGCTGCAGCTTTCAACACAAAAGCACATGCTGACTGACCTGTTCATCTATAGTTTATGGCTCCTATGGAACAAAACATGTACAGAACATGACCCTCAGAAGATCGCAATTTACTGCAATGTTAAGTTTTCACTAACTTTCAACTTCATGAAACAGCAGCTTGACAAGGACTGCGGAAAGTAATCAGGGCTGACATCTTGCAGATTCCTTGCTTTATGGTGGCTGGGAAGAGCAAAGCAGAAGTCACAGGAGAGTGTAACTGCAGGCTATTGGTTCCAATACAGCTCAGGTTACTAGTCACTGAAGTTATTACTTACAAAAGGATAAAATGTAGAATAGGGCAAACGGCAGGTCAATCAGAATTTAACTGATTAGGTATTGGCCCTTAGTAAAACTACATTTACTTTTATTATAGAACAGTGGCAGTAAGTGCAGATAAAATCACATAACCCAATATTACATTTACTAATATTTGTAAAAGATATGTCAAGAGTATTAAAGTGGGGAAAAGACCAACCTATAGACTCATTTATTAAATAAGTTCTTTTAATATCATAAAATTTCACTGAATGAAAAGCCATTGTGGAGAAATATTTCCCGTTTCAGATATAATATTTGAAAAACGAATCAGTGTCCAAATTTGGCTGAATGTAATACATTCTTCTTAACTTTGTCAGCAGTTTCTTAGGATATAGATGACAATGTAAAACCAAAGCCTCTAGCTCCTTGTGCAAAATTGGATTAGAGATGGGATAACTAATGAAGAGAATCCAGCAGGGGGGGAAAAAAAGTAAAAAAAGTAAAAAAAAAAAAGTAAAAAAAAAAAAAGTATGGCAATGAAGATAAGTACATTTAAAAAATTGCTGCCACATCGGGCTGAATGCAAAAATTATTGCTTATTTTACCATCTATTGCCATATCTTCAGCCTTTGTGATTCTCAGACACAAACTAAAAAGGAAATCATTCAGATAAAAAGCTCTCCAGAAATTAGCCAGTTTTCAAAAGTGTCATGTATCTGACCCCAAATCAATATAAACAAAAGTTTTTTTCATCTGCACAAAAAATTTTTATTTGGGGCTATTTCATTCTGCTAATGTTAGCTATTGAATGTCTATTGAATGTCTTTATAGATTTAATGCATTAAAAACCTGCAGACATATCAAGTGAGTAAACTTTAAAGGTAGTGAAACTGATGTATAATGTAACCACAAATTATTATTTTTTCTTTTATGCTCTGTATCACAAATTCAGAAATTGAGTTATCTACATTTTGCTTTGACTTCCACCCTGCATTTGAATTCTAACTCAGTTCACATGAGATAAAGCTCTAATATTTTTTAGTTCTGCTTTGTCAGATATGTTTATGAATCTCACTTATTTCAGTGTGTAATAGTTCTGTAATTCTAGTTTGATTGGTGATGTGTCAGATCACCATCAAAGAAGGAAAAGGAAAATGAATCCTATCCACAAATTCAAGCACAGCTAATAGTTTTGGTTTTGGGTTTTTGTTTGTTTTTTGATTGTCTTGAAAGCATATAGACAAAAATCTGAACAACGGTGAAAAAGGAAAGATATAAGCCATGCCTACAAAAAGAGCTTTAGCATGTCATCGATTGCTGAAAGCAATGAAAACATTCATAATGTTTGCATTTGCAAATTTGGAAGTCAGTAAACAATAATCTAAAAATGTATCTAAAAATAGATCTTAAAATGTCTGACCACATTACTGTGTCATTATGTTGAGGCCAAACTTAAGTTGATCCTGGATGCAAGTGGGAGAATGAGAAGACAAACTGGCCAGATACTGGCCATACTCTTGAAAGACGCATCCTGACAACAAGGCAGAAAAGTATGTGATAGCAATTCCCTACTTATTCAGTGAGTAGGGAATTAGCCAATGTAAGTCTCAATTAGTCCATTTCTAGGTTCAGATGTTCTCTAATTCCTGAAATATTTGTCTTATTACCTAGAATACCTCTTCGCTGATGCACAAACAGCTCACATAGTATGCAAGTCTTCATCATTGTAGGCCATGTTTTATGGACAAGACAGTAGAATTACCGTATGAATTTCGGAATTTCGGAAGACTTACTGATTGTTGGATATGGTTGAGCTGCCCATGAAACTTAATAAAACACCATTCTGAGTTTTGGCTCCTTTGATGAATTGCTACACGTCATGGTGAGCCATACAATGCAAGAAGTAAATTCCTTTGATCTGGATAGCCATTGTGACAAAATTAGGAATCAGTTAATCAAGTAGCTGCCATCTCTAGTCAGCACTAACTTTTCTAGATGTGATACAAAACAAGTTTTATCTGTTACCCTTTCTCCAGTGATATTTCCCAGTCGACCTCCTACAAAGCATCTGATCCACAGTTTTTTCCTCTACCAAGACCGAATACGTAAAGGCCATGCTAATAAACTCTGTCTAAAACATTCAGGGAATTTCTGACCTAGTAGTTTCAGCACAGAAGACAGTTTAAGGTTACAAAAACAAATGGCTGCCAGCTGGACCTTCCAAGTGTGAACTAAGGGAGTTGGTCAAGCATATATTAAGTATGTCAGGCACCTCACTGAATAAAGCTTAACACCATGGGCCTGTCTGAATTTTGATCTGCCATGCATGGCTGCTTTACTACCCTTATATCAGACTTTTTTTCATGTATAAATGAAAAAGAATAAAGAAGTTCTTTGAGAAGAAAGTGACGTCTATTCTGAGGCAGGCTGCATTTCCTTCCACACCACTGTGCTCACTAACCAGTGCCAGGAGTCCTCATTCAGACTAACAGCAGAGGATGATGGAACAGAAGAGCTCTGCAGTCAACTGTAAATGCCAATTTAAACAGTGCCAAACAGGCATAATGCTTAGCTTAGAGGATTTCATAGTAAAATACAGAGGAAGAATCCACTGACCAGAATGTTTTGTAGAAGGTAGACCGGGAAAGATCACTGAAGAAAGGACACCAACTTATTCAGTTTAGCTTGGAGAATATGCATACCCTTGCAAATGCTATATTATCATTCCAGTTAGGAATAAGGGGCTTGGATCTCTGCCCTGAAGCTCTGCAACGGCAGATCATTTGTATCAACAACAGAAAAGTTGCAAATCTGTCAGAAAGAGCAGGCAGAAGGTCCCTATCACTAGAAGGTAAATTAATGTTTTCGCCTTCTATTGAAACGCAAGAACATATAATGAAATGAAAGTCCTTTCAAAAGATTTTCTTTATGCCACTAATGATGTTTGATAGAAAACCACTTAGCATATTTTCTTTATTTTATACTGAAATTAATCCATTATGCCATTAACATCCATATCAGAATCCTTGACAAAAGACAAATAATTAAGTACACCTTCAAAAAGCATGACCTGAAAATTTTTGCATTTTGAATAAAAATATGTGAAATTAAATGATGATTACTTCTTATACACATCAATGTTACTAGAAATACTGTTAATGTTGCCATTTATTTCTGTGTGGCGCAAGCGTTTTTGACAAAAGCATAGTATGGATATGTCATCTTCAGAGGAAGAAAGGAGCTTCTGCTGACAGCTGCTTAATGCATATTTGGTTAGTATAAATTCAGCAAAAAATTGTAGTTTTGTGAAATTGACACATGAGTAGCAGATGGTTGACATCTAAATCATCAGCTGAATGTAAAGGAATTATTGCAGGAGGAAAGAGAGCAGAATTTTGCCCACAAACATTGCAGCCTACTTATAGTTTATATAGTGACACATATAGATGTACTTAGTGTGAGGTTACCATAGTAATTTGTAGATCAGTCAAACATTTCTCCAGCTCTCTGCCAATGGAGGGACTAGAATACAAAGCTCAAGATGGTAATGAGAGCCACCGGGGACTATGGATGCGGACTGATTGAGGCTGGGGATTAAATAAGGCTTTTACACGCCTTCAGGAGTAAAGAATGGCTATGAATTCCCTCATTAATACAGTGGGGTATTTAATTCTTTAAGATCTCTCACACTTCTTGACAGGAAAATGTTTCTCTAAAGCACTGTTTTTTCCAAGGAATTACACTGTCACATGTTTTTTGCATGTTATCCTTAACTATTCTGTACTGATTTTACATACTGAGGGGCAGGAACAAAATTCAAAATAGAATGAACTGTGATTGCAGACCTCAGAACTACACACAGTGAATCAAACAAATTGAATTAGCTAAATTAGTATCTGGGCAATTTAGTATTCACTGTTAAAAGCTATCATAATTCTTGGTGCACATCTAGAAATCTAATTCATTCACTTTTTTGTTTCATATTCAGGCATTTTATTCTGTTTGAATATTTTGACCCAAAATATCTCAACCCATGAGCTATTTTGTTTTCTATTGTATTTTCTCTGTTCTTTGGAGGGGGAGGAGCAAGCAAGTGGCATGGTGGAGATTAGCTCCTATCAGTGTAAAACCACCACCCCTGAGTATCACTGATTTTTTTGAAAAAATATGCCATCTCTGTTAGTAGAGATTCTTACAGTTCACTGGAATTTCAGTAAAACAACATTTCTGTTTTTTTCACCCATCGTTTTCATGGTATTCTTTACACTGACACATTTCTAAGATGCATTACTACATATGCCAGCTAACTTACCACAAGAAGAAATGCATCTGTATAAACATACTAATTTGTCATGATATGTGTTATTTTTTCCTATTTAAAATTTCAAAGTTGGGACTTTTTATTTACATAGCAGTGTGAAGACACTCCTGCTCCCACAATTTCTTGAAGCCCCAAGAAAATATACTATACAAGCCATACTACTGCAATACATCTGCCTCTACCTTTTCTTTTTTTACAGCGTCTATCTATATACTGCCCATTGTGATGCAAGCTAAATTTGCTGAAAGAATTAAAAATGAAGATGTCTGAAATAACTTAGCAAGTCAGTGAGGTGGGACTCAAAGTTCATACTTCCAGGATAATGGTTAGCAGTACAGAAATGCTGCATTTATCACACATCATGTCCCAGAAAGCTATCAAATATGGAAGTGAAAAATAGGAGTACATAAAATGACATTTATCACATACTATAACATTATTTTAATGTTGTCAGTTTCTGTTACCTTGCTGTAGCTTGATCATCTATGTAAGTCTTTGATTTTTGAGGGATGACTTGTTCTGATGAAAAAGCATCACTGTAAAACAATTGGTGAAAACATACTTAATGCATATGATATTTGGAAACAGGTTACACAATTTATCACTTATATTAGTTATCATTGTAGATATATTTACTTATTTCTGACAGGATCAGTCAGAATTGTCACTTTTAGAACATTCTGAAATGATGGGAGAAGGTGAAAGATACAATTGGAAGTTAGAGTCCATGCTTCTGTGGACAGTCTTTCTATTAAGATTGTAATTAAATTATGACAGGTTTTGCAGCTCCCTTCTTCGTAAGCCACAAAATTACAGGCTGGTTAAGTAATCTTTTCCTACATTAGGCCATGTGAAATGCACATTTCATTAATGAATTTATTTAATAAATTCACTTTCTGAAATTGGAGCAACTTTTGAAAACACTCATGTTTAGGGAGACTTTACAATAAATCATTGTCCGTTAATGCCTTCTATTACAAAACTCTGAATTTATATAGCTTTTTCATTCATCATTTTCTCCTTTACTTTGCTCGCTCACTCTCTTTTTCAGTCTTTAAAACATCAGCTTAGCATAAACAGTCTCATTAACTACATATATAATTGTGAAATTAAATTTTTGATGCAATTTTAAATATTTTTATGCAGCTACAGTTTTTTTAATTTTGAGTAAATATCCAAATAAGTGTTTTAAACTATGTAAACATGACTATCTTTCTGCAAGGAAGGATGTCTTCTTCACTCAATTCTAGGATCTTGACTATGGAGGAAACTCTCGAAATAAATAACTGTATTACAATATGCTACAATATGCTATATGAATAAGTATAAGATCATAATGTTTGTGCATAGGGGTGTGTTGCATTTCCAGACTTACTAGGAAGCAAGATAAACAAGACATACCTTGTTGGATCGTTCAAATTTTCTGATGAAGTCGCACTGGGAAAGATAGTAAAAACATTCCATATAATGTTAATATTGAAGCAATTTGCAAGTTTTTAGGTCAACAATTAGCAATTAATTTTACTTTTCTTCTTTCAAGAATATACTTTCGTTTGTTTCTTAATGTAGCACATAATGCATTTAACCCAAGTACTATTACGACATAAGTCTAATCATATTCTTCGTATGTTACTAAGGCACTATCTTCAGTTAATATTCTCCAGTAAATCACAGATCAATAGTGTTTTGTTTACAGCACACAATTCACAGCCCAGAAAACTCAATTACAGTCAGCTGCTTATATTCTTAGCTTAATTTTTTAAGCATTTTAAGCACTATAAAAGCTCATGTGTCATGCTTTAATACAGAAAACTAAAATTGGGTCTCAGAATCAGAAAAGATTATCAACTCTATAGAAAAAATAATCCTCCATTGCTGAACTGCTTTCCTGAAGTTGTAAACACAGCAGAGCATAGACCACTCCCATTTGCTCCAGCAAACTATCCTAAGACTGATAGTGACCTTTTAAAACGGTGGTTATTAGCATATACACATCACACTTTATTTTCTGAAATTCATAAGCAAATAAAAGGCTCTCCTTTGGCTATTATTAGTTACAGTAATTTTCACAATTTCAAATAGCTTACCCATCCTCAAAGCACTTTTCAAAGATAAACAAATTTAATGCCCATCACTGTTTAACTAAGTATGCTTGATAAGACTGTAAGATGGTGAAACGTGGTGTCTTCGAGGTAGTCCATCTTGGAACCAGTGCTTTTCAACATCTTTATCAGTGACACAGACAGCGGGGTTGGGGGTACCTTCAGCAAGTCTGCTGATGACACCAAGCTAAGCGGTGCAGTTGAGATGACAGGAGAGATGTCAGGACAGGCTTGAAATGTGGGACCACATGAACCTAACAAGGTTCAACAAGACCAAGCGCAGTGCATTGCACTTAGGCCAGGGCAATGTTAGATACGCATGCAGACTGAGAGAAGAGCTCATTGAAAGCTGCCCCGTGAAGAAGAATTTAGAGGATTTGGCCAGAATTCAGTCACTCACCAACCACTGGAAAGCCAGTGCTTAACAGATATTTTAATTTGTCAGCTGCAATGAATTTATCTGACTTAATTTCAGTATCTCACTATGATCATGGTATGATCATGGTAATTCTGAAAGCAAGGAATGCATCCTTATATGACACCTGCCCAGCTTCCAGTAAAATACTGAGATTCCTGTCCTTCTTGTCACTAATTATCCAATTACTTCTCTCCCCTCATCAGACAGAGATGACTGAAACACAGGCCTGTTCTTGATGAAACTTTCATGAACTCTTGCTATTCTTGAAACATCACTGAACACAACCCTCTGGCTGGACCATCTGAACAATCTCTATCCACCCTTCAACTTAATCTCTTCACTTTAGAGGTGTGAGATCATGTCATAGGCCTCGCACAAGTCCAGTTAGAAGATGTCATTTGCCCTTCCTTTGTCATCATCCCACCATAGAAGACCACCAGATTGGTCAGGCAACCCCTGTCTGTCTGACGAAGAGGCATTAAAAGATTCCTGTCCATATGACTAGTAATTCTATATTCTATTCTGAAGTAAAATCACACAGAAAACATACATACATCGTAGAAGAATTTAGGAGCAACTACACAACCTCAAGTCTTTGACACTTCACATACTCACACCTCAGTCAGTCATAAAGCTGATTAGAACCCAAACAAGTATTTAGACATGAGATGCTTTTTCTGCCCATACCCTCTTACTTAGCCCTGTAGGCTTACATGCGAAATCAGCTCCAGAAAAAAATTACAAAAGAAAGTAACTAATGATCATTAGTACTTACCGTTTGAGTTCCACTGTTTCTGTCACGGTCTTATTACTTGAAACTGGGGGAGGCATCCAAGATTGTCTGCCAGTGTTAACAAATAAATGCTTGAGTATTAGTATATGTTATAGGATTGAACAGCAGCTTGAGTCTGTTTCTTTTCAAAAGAATATTAGAATCTCAGAAATGGTGTAGGAATGTCTGTAATTGTTTTAAACTACTAATATTTTGGAAAAAAACTGCATAATTATACTTTTTAGACCATTTTTTCTTAAATCCAGACAATTGAATGGAATTGGAAATAACACAATAAATTTGATCATTATTTTCTGACTCCACATTGTCTTTTCTACAGTTTGAATGATAAAAATAAGTGGATCATCCTCTGAAAACACAACAAAGTAGAATGTACAAATCAAATAAAGGTATGAATACCAACTCAAGAAACACGTTTGAGCTTTTATTAAATGTCTTTTGAGTATTATAAGAACTTTCAGCTGATGCTTCACTTCTTTTCTTGAAACTTATTGCTAAAGCAGTTGTTTGCAAGGCAAACAAGCAACAATTTCTACTTTTATAATACTACTGATCATATTGTTTGCACATGGAATATGGGAGAGTAAATCACAGACAGAAATTATGAACAGTCTTGGATGCACAAGTGAAAAGACATAGTTTTGCTGAGTTAGGGGCTGTAGTGAAGAATTAGCATCTATTATTGTATCCACAGAGCTTAAATTGGTAGTACAAACAATCTTGAAACACAGTACTCTCAGGGAAAAAAAAAAAAAAAAAGCAAAAAAAAAGCAGAGAATTCTTGAAGTTTGAGTTTGGTAGGGGAGAAAATTGATAGTGTTTTTTGATACAATTATTAACTGAGGTTTAATACAGTGCTATGTGTCCTCTGTCAGTCAAACTATGTTGGCAATTAATACCTTTTTTTCTTGATTGGAGAAGTGACAGGAGTGTTTGCAGATGATGCATTAGGAGTCCAAGATTGTCTGTTAAGAAAATATACTTGATTAATTCACTTACTAATTCATCTTCAATAAGCATATCATTTTAAATGAGAAAACAAGGATAAAAACCTCAAGGGATCATCGAGTCCAACCCCCTTGCTAAAGAGTCCGTGGTAACCTAGGCATAGATGGCTGTATTCCAGTTGTCAAATGGTGAAATGAAACTTAGCGTTAAGTCATATACCATACTAATTTTTTCTTTATACATTCTAGCTATCTATATAAGTAACTTAGGTGATAATACCTGATATACAGTGCTTAGATGGTAACATTTCCAAAACACTTACCTATTGTTTTGCTTATTATTCAGAGTGAGAGGCTTATTTATTTTGTCGATATCATTACCGCCTGGAATTCTGTTTCAAAAGAAGAGGCAAAAAGAACCAAAAAAACAAAACAGAAATTGGTCAAAATACATATTCTAGATCTTTATTTAAAACTACTGAATAAAATTAAAAGATAAAATAACCCTTTGTCCTGTGTTCAGATTGCAATTTATTAGCACCACAAAAAAGGCACAGAAGAGAAGCTGACTTAATATAAATGTTGTGAGTTGATATCTCAATAGTCTAAGTAGCCTTATTGCTATAACAATTAATTTTAGAATAGAATAAATAGAGTAGAATATATAGCAATTCATTTGAATTATAACTGAACTCTAGAAAGAAAGGAGTGTTTTTCAGATAAGCAGTATGTAAAGTATACTATTTCCTCTCACTTTACCATTCCTTTAGAGATGCAGCAGTATGGTTTTCTTTATGGCTTTGGAGATCAATATGATTTGAAAATCTTCTATTGAATAATCCCTGATAAAGCCTAGTAGTAGCCTGTAGGAGTACCATCTAACACAGAAGTTATGTTGTTTTAGCTTAAATTGATTTTATTATGCCATTAAAATTATACTAAGAAATAATCATGACTTTTAAGGCTCTTAAGTATTGTAGATTTGCTGCCCAAAACCCTGTCTCACTTTCACAGAAAGCATTATGTAGCTATCATAGCTGAAACATAGTTTAAACACTTAAATACTTATATACAAATTATCCCATAAATTAAATCACAGAATCACAGAGCCGAGGCTGCAAAAGACCTACAGAGGTCACTTGATCCAACCTCCCTTGAGCAGGGCCACCTACAGCAGACTGCTCAGGATTATGTCCTTTAGTAAGAACAGAGAGAATCCAAAAAGCTCAAATATAAATTGAAGTAAATTACAAATACTAAGTTGAGATGTTTATCTTAAATATTCGGTTAAATTAGCAAAAAAATATTTTCAGCAGCAACTTAATTACACATGGAAATTATTTTTGTTATGTATCCCATAGATACATAACTATAGATATAAATAATTTTTTCTACATTTATAACCCAGTATTATGTACAAGACCTTTTGTACACTGCCTTCAGCCAGCTATCATGGAAGATGGTTGTATTTAAAGAAAATACTCCAAGGACATTGGGATACAAACTATTCTTTATTCAACCCTTAAAATTAATTGCTCAAATAACTATGTCATATCATGGCTGTAACAGTGACTGGCAGCTACAGTTACCCAAAAGATCACTAGAGGTCTCACTAATCTTGCAAACTGTACCGTGAATGCAAACATCAGTGTTGTAATTCATTCACCGAAGAAGCATTTCATTAGAGTTTCATTTACTATTTTCAAAATTTAAGCGAAGTACTTTAAGTGGTGATGTATTATACCATACTAGCTAAGACTTAAAGGGTCTATCATCCATCCATCCATCTGGCTGCTCAATGAAGCAATGTTTTGAAAAATGTAAAAGAAGAAAGTTAACTATAAAGTTAACTTTTCCTTGTACACCTTTTCTGCTTCTGATAAGCAGTGATGGAAGAATATACACCATTTGCACACAGTGCTGTCTGCAACAGAGACCACTGGGTTAATGATGCATTTATCCATCTAAAGTTTTTCTGAGCCAGTTTAAATATCTAACCTCCCTGCAGGGGTGACTCTCATAGTTAATTTGTGTTTTAACAAAAAAGCATATATTCTTTATTTTCTTTGAACTGTTACCTAAACCTTTCGTTGAGTATCTCATCGTTCTTAAAATAAAGCAGTCAGCTTCCTTCTTTACACTTTCCACACATTACATTATTTTCCAAGCTGAGAAAATGTTTTCTTTTGAGCCATTCCATGTATGAAAGCTAATCTGTACCTACAGACATATGTACTGACATCTCCATTTTCAAGAAGTGAAAAAGTGGTTAATACCTTTACTGAGTGGTAGTTTATCCTCACGTCTTAATATTACAATTTTTCTCTGATATATGAAGTATAGATCTACTTGCCAGTATATGTGCATCTACCGCAGTCAAACTACAGATTTCTCACAAATCATCTGCCCTTTTGCTTGCAGCCAAGACATCCCCAACATCTCTTCCAGGTCCTTGATATCGAAACTGATGTTCCAATTTTGTAACTACTTGGTTATCATAGAATCATACAATTGCTTGGGTTGGAAGGGATCATTTAATTCCAACCCTCATGTTGTGGACAAGGATGCCACCCACTAGATCAGGACGCTCAGGGCCTTTGTAACCTGGCCTTGTATGCCTCTGAGGCTGGGCTTAGGATAAACTCATATCAAACAACAATGTCCTTGAATACGGAGATGACAGGAAACGGGAATTATATCTGTACTTAAAATGGCTTGTACGTATGTTTTCACTTTTGTATTTCTACATGCACTGAAGAACCTCTAATTACTCCTGTACTCCTCAAGCAGTGTATTTTCAATTTTTTTTTTTTAAATTAGAATTTCAATGACTATTCAGATGTTTTAAAAACTAGCTTTTCTAGACATTCATCTAGATAGAACCCCATTCTGAAAATCTATGTCTTGGAGTATTACAGTAACAGCCACAAGAGCTATAGAGTAGAAATCTGGAAAGATATTCTAATTCTTGGCTTAAAACTGGTAACTTCTGTGCACCTTCTACAGGATAGATTGCCATTTTATAACAGCTAAACAAAAATTATTTTACTTGGTAAACAGCTGAGAAATCTCCAATACAAAGGCAATTCTTCTCAAAGCTGTCAAGCTGTGAACAATGCTTTAGATTCTTTTTCTATATTCCAGAATCATAGAAGACATTTTTCAGTTATACATTTTAGTTTTGAGGAAATAAATAAATAAACAAATAAAATCTTTTATTTACACAGGAAACTAAGGAATATTGCTAGTCTGAAAACTGCTATATTCTAAGTTTGAGATTTCTGTAGTATTGTTATTCTTGCCAGAACTAATTTGTAAGAAATTAAGGGAATTGTACCAGGTGGAAAACATCCTCTACAGAGGAAGCGGAAGTACCAAATTTAATTGCAAGCTACAAAGAGAAGCTAAGAGAAAATACATCACCACTCCCTTTTATGCCTCAGGTTGCAAATCTGAGAAGATGCAGAACACGTTTCATTTTCACAGAAGTGCCTTCTGGCAGTGGGTGTGTATGAATTAATCCTGAAATTACTATATATCACAGATCTGAGAAGACCAATGATGACTGAGAAAAAATAAACTACTTGACTACCTGCTTCCTCATTTTTATCATTTTAAGATAGAACCAAGATTATTCACTTAATTCCATATCAGTTATCAGAAATGCATATTCATATATATAACCATTTCTTTATATTTTTTGTCACCTGTTGCATATTAATAACAATTTATCTTAGATATGTACGCCTATAAGAACACAAAGACAGGCAGCTTACAACCTAAAATAATTCAGGCATCCTTAACATCTCATCATAAAACAAAAAAGTCCCAGCTGGATAGGGATGTTCAGGACAATAATTTTCATCAACACTACAGAAAGTGGAAAGTCAGAGCTTCTATTCTGATAAATGAGGCCTTAAGTTTGCTTTTGAGTCAAGGAGTTTGTGGGTAAGAATGACATGGTAGATACTGTCTATTTGCATTTCCAAATAGATTCCTAGAAAATTCCTCATTAAAGACTGTTAAATGAACTGATCTGCTATGTGGTAATAGAGTTCTTCCATGCACAAACAACTGGTTAAAAAGTCAGAAATAAAGCTTTGGAATAAATGGTATTTTTTTTCAGAGTGGAAAGTGAGATCTGTTCAAGACCCATGTTTTCCATATGTTCAGAAATTATCTGGAAAAGAGAAGTCAGAGAATGTTGCTTGCCAATTACACTAACTCATGATAGTCAAAGCAAATGCTGACTGGCAAGGCTTTCAGAAGTCATCTGTTAAAATACTACATTTCTAAAATGGCAGACATTCATTTTTCTTAGATGCAAAGTAATGCCTGCCAAGAAAAACAACTGATCTCTGATAATAGCTAGTTCAGAGATCAGTTGTTTTTTTCTTCAGAAGGAGGTCTGAGAGTTATATAGATAGTACTGTGAACATGACAGCTCAATTCCCAGTGGTACACAAAAGAGCAAATTGTGAAGTATGAGGAAATATATGGCAAATGATCCAGAAACCATTGCTATAATTTTGTACATGTGCATGGTGTGCTCTAAGGTGAACTCTCAGGTCAAAAAGACTAATATGGAGATAGAAAAGATATGGAGAAAAGCAAAATAGAATAAAGTTAGAGGCTTGCTTCATGATGAAGGAACAAATACTGTAGAATTCATCAGAATCGCAGGAAACTGTAGCCCATTTTATTCCAGCTTTCCATGGACACAGTAAATGATATGTAATTCATTTCATTGATTCCTCCATATTCAAGACTACTTATACATATGAGAATCACAAAATAAAAATGTGGAAAATATCTGTACCTGTCCAAGTTAGTATCAGATCTGTATCGTCCAAGTACAGTTTTCTGATCTTCCTTTTCATTTGCACTACTGCCATAAGAAAGGTTAAAAAGACACATTTGTCACTGTTTTATTAAACAACTCATCACATATAAAATAATGTAGGAAATGAATTAAAGTCTAATACAGAACTTCAGACCATTCAAGTGTTAACAGACCCAATCCTGTTTCTATTGCAGTCATCAGCTTAACAATTATGTCAGATTTAAAAAGAGAACAGATTTACAATGGGAAATTAAAGTCACATTTATAATGGATTATTCTTTAAAGAAAGCTCTTGTTATAAGCAGGATATAATAGAAGGATGCTTGGTTTTCTCTGTCAATATCACCAGAAAGATGTTTAGATAATCTACAGTACCTGTGTAGGCTATCTTGGGATTTGTATTGATTAAGAACAGCCCTTCCATAGTTTTCATCAGCACTGCAAGGAGAATAAAGACAGTGGTTAGTTTAATTTTTAATACCAAAAATAGAAAAATGTATATATATATTTCTGTCCTCAATCAGATTTCACAACAATGTAATGCCATTGGAGACATACCAACAACAGAGCTTCCTATTCAATCACTCCAAACATTTTGGAATATGAATTATCTCTTCCTATGTATTCATGGAGGGTCTGGTCTGTAGGTTGAGTTTCTACTCTAATAGAAGCACCAGTTTTCATTACAGTAAATCTGAAATGATTCTGACTTTACTAAGTTCCTTAGAGTAATTTATTAAGTTTTACAGTCTTTAGACCTGTGAAAAAGAGTCAGATGGTAATCTTGAAACATATGTACAGGAAATGTGGAACTTTTCATGCAAAGCATAAGCCTAAGATGCTCAGTACCTCTCATTAAATACTCAGTGCTCAAAGATCTACTAAAAATCAATCACTGAAAGTCCAACCGGCTAATGTTCCATAACACAATAAATATTTCATCAAGATGAGTAAATAATAGTTATTTTATGAAATCTATTTCATTTTTGGTAATAGCATTCATGAAAAAATAGACATTCTAAGAAAATAATTACTTATCATGATAACCTGAAGACTGAAGAAATGTACTTCTGATCCTTCTTACCTTTCCTCTTCAGGTCTCTTCTTTATCCAACTGTTATCTTGCAAAAGGGTCCGCCGTTTGTTAACATCATGATTAACTTGCTGTCTGCTTTTCATTGCAACAGAAGGGCTCTTATTATCTACAAAGACAGAGAAGCATGTTTTGAAAATGAAGGCATAAGAAAGCTTTGGAAACTTTTACTATTAAAAAGTACTGTTAGGAGGAGTGAGATCTGAAAGTTCAGCTTTTTTTACCATCAGAAAAGAAAAAGCACAAGAAATATGTCAGATGATCTTGTTTAGTGCAGGCTGTTTCCTTGAAAAGTTCTTGGCTTAATGTCTTTAACTTTAAAGGGGATGCAGAAGGAAGTTTACAAAACTGAAATCAGTTTCATCCTCAATATGAAGCATCTTGAATTTTTATTTATTTATTTATTTTCTGATAACAAATATCATAGAACTGATAGAGGAACTATGAAATATACATACCATGGTTATTCTAGGAAGGCCAAAACATATTAATTCCTATTTGCTAGGGGTTGTCTGTGGTTCCTTTATTTTTAGATGTAGGTCAGGATACAAATTTCAAGTGAAAGCTGATCTGGAGACGACCACATGGTCCTCCACCAACATTCAGCCCAACTTTTCTGAATTTTCAGGTTCCTCTGAAGCTTTTTCCTCAGCGGCATAATTAACAAGGTTCTCTTTTCTAAACAACTATTCAGTTTTTCTTAAACTTTTTCTAAGTATAGAATTTTGTTGTTTTCAAAGGTTTTCAAGAGGAACAGAACAACAAACATGCACACTCATAAAATTCTTATTTAGTTGTATGAACAACCTAAAATATCTTTAGCCAACAATGCTGATGTCTAGTATGCTGAGTAACTAATAATATGATGCTCACTTGATCTGTGAGAATATACGTTCTTCAATGTATTAGAAAGCTGATCTTTATCTCCTTTGGTTTCTCTTTGTGAGGAGTTTGCCTCAAGAACAAGGAAAAATATTAAAACTATTATCCATTATTTCCATTTCTTTTTCTTCCCACTGAGTTTCATATCATCCTCTTCTTTGAAGTGGAATGGAATATTTTTTTTTGCCATTACAACATTTCTCCTTAAAATGGAAGACTAGAAGCTGAGCCCTAATAGAAACTCCACATTTCCTTGGTCAAAATAAGTTAAAATATTAAATACCAAAAATAAAATAAAATAAAATAAAATAAAATAAAATAAAATAAAATAAAATAAAATAAAATAAAATAAAATAAAATAAAATAAAATAAAATAAAATAAAATAAAATAAAATAAAAATCCTTATCAATGGCATCCAAAGAGTCAACAACCTGACTGATGAAGAACACTGAATTTTTCAGGTTTTCCTTCAGAGACCTTAATGATTTTCCCCATGAGGTCCTAATTCCCCGATCACCCAAACAAAAGTAGTTACACACCACCAGTTTTCAGGAGACAATATTATCTGCTATTCATTAAGCACATTCAGTTTTAAAGGAAGATCACACTTCACAGTTCATACTGTGTCATTTTTCAGTGCTGTGTTTTGACATTTTGGAGTGACTTATAAGAAAATGTAGCTCCTGCTTTTGATCCAGGATTGTCAGTTGTAGTGGTGACATGAAAAATGACAAATAACTACAGTGAGTAGTACACAGAATCATAACAGAACACTCAAACATTTACTTTAAGTGACAGTGGCCAAGATTTATCTTTCAAATACATTTTCCTTATGAAAACAAAACAAAACAAAACAAAAACAACAACCCAACAACCATGCTACAATACCATTCAAAAAGTCAGTCTAAAAATCTGTACCTAAATGCAAACCAAACTGTGCCTGTTGTTATCTGCTCCTTTGCCTCTTTGTTGAACTAGCTCTATCCAAGACTAAGTGCTACAGAAGGGACAAACATTTAAGAAGCATGGATGTGAGAGTACAGAATCATAGAATCACAAGGTTGGAAAGGACCTATAATATCATCTAGTCCAACCGTCCTCCCTTTACCATACCTACAGAAAACCCCTAAACCATATCTCCTAGCTCCCTATCCAGACGCTTCACAGAATCACAGAATTATCAAGGTTGGAAAAGACCTACAAGATCATCTAGTCCAACCATTACCAATACTTCTCAGCTAAATCATATTCCTCAACACAACATCCAAACGTTTCTTGAACACTCCCGTGGTCGGTGACTCCACCACCTCCCTGGGCAGTGCATTCCAATGCCTGACTACCCTTTCCGAGAAGTAATACTTCCTAATGTCCAGCCTGAATCTCCCCTGGCGCAGCTTCTTGAACACTGCCAGAAATGGCAACTCCAGCACCTCCCTGGGCAGGCTATTCCAGTGCCTGACCACTCTCTGAGAAAAAAAATTCCTTCTTATGTCCAGTCTAAACCTCATCTGATACAACTTGTGGCCATTTCCTCGGGTCATGCATATAGGTGCATGTTGCTGTCTCTTGGCCTTGATCCCAAAGTTTGATTTTATTTTTAGAGCAACAAAGATGCATCTCTTTGTGACTATCACAAAATGAACACACATGTCAAAGATAGGTGTTTGAAAACTTGTTGATAACCACAAATTAAGAACAAAACATCATCTATCCTCATTGTGTAATTTCTGTATCAGCCTGTTCTCTTAACACTTAAACTATTTTCTCTCTTAAAAATATTTATTGAAACCTGTGCTATAGACTTCAAAAAATGAAAATATCACAGCCTTCCCTGCATAACTCCTATGGTTCATTGAAATATCTATTAAAATTTCACTTCTTGCAAACAGACGAGAGGAAGGAACTTCATCAGTTTAAACAGTGCCTCATAATCACTGCCAAGAACAATTGTTTGTAATTGGCAAGCAAAACTGTATTAAGGGCATTTGCTCAAAATATTTATTGTTTTGAGCATACTGATGCTATTAGCAATAGCTAGAATGTGCTAGGGACTTGGATGAAAATATACAGAAATAAAACAGGCAACAATCAAAAATCAAGGACTTGAATGCAACAGCAAGAACTGTGGCCTCCTATTCTCATAAATATGTAGATATTTTCAATTTGGATTAATTGTTTGCACTGGAAAAATATGGAGCATTTTACTTCATGAAAGTAGGAAAAATATGAGTTTAAGTATATGCATTCCAGAGATAAAATTTGTCTTTGGCAAGGAGTGGAGGTAACTCCAGCATTCCTTTCATACTTAGAGTTTTTTGCCAGAGAAGCTTTCTACTGCACAATAAATCTGAATCTGAGCTGTGCTTTCAGTGATAACCTCCTCTAAATCTTGATAAAAAGACAGGAACATAACATGTTCAAGAAGTACTCAGTATAAATCCAGTTAATTTGTTAAATGGAATCTTTTTCCATTCTAATAGCATTTTATGAAAGCTCTTATCATCTGCCCAAAAATCATTTGGATTTCAGAGAAAACATGGCTTTTTGTAATTGTTCAGTACGCATAAGGCTTCAGGAGATCTCCTATAAAGGCAGCACCCAAAGGATATATACTGTACTTTCTTTTCAGGAAATACTACAAGTTATTTGCTGGTGCATGAGGCCTACACCTTGCTGAACAGCTTTCATTTCTGATCTAATCAATTACCCCCCAGTTTTCAATTAAAAATTGAATACATATTTGATGCAACCATGTAGGTCGTAAGCACAGGCAGACAGAGATTATTCCCTTCTTATTTTGGCAGTAGTTCATGTCATCATCACTGTACAGGTTTGAATACAGGTGCCTCTAGTCACTTATTCATATACTATTTCTTCACTATTTCAGCCTTAATTTTTTCAGCAGGGCTTGAACATGGGAGCAGAGGAATTACTTTCCCAAACCCAAGTGAATTCAGCCAGAATTGATGAACATTCAGAATAACACAAAATGATGATTTTCAGGAAGCTCAAGAGCATGGGTCATACAGCCTGTTTCAAGGTGCATGCCTCCAGCATGTTTCCAGAAGCCATTTCCAGTTTTGCTGCTCCAAGGAAGCCCTCCTCAGAGAACAGAATGCTTGTTCCCTTCCTGTCCTCTGACTCTCTACAGCAGGACTTCCTTGATCTGAGCACTGCCTACAGAAAATGGCAATATTAGCACAAGTTCCTGAAAGCTGTAAATAGGAAAATGCACAAATAATAAAGTTGTTTTGTAGTCAATCCACCAGGGAAGCTGCACAATGCCCATACTTTTGTCAGAGTTGCCTCCAGCCTTGGTCAGTACTGAAAGCATGGCTAAGGCCATCTTGATGTGCTAAGTCCTCTAGTGACTCATCAAAACCAGGCCCTCAGGCACCTCAAAATATTAAGTCTGCAAAAACATTACATCCCATCTGACAACAATAAAACAACTTTTCTCACTCCTCCCTTCCATTCTAATTTTCCACAGTTTCTCATTTCCCCATTGAAGTAAAAGGGCATTGAATGGCCCAGCTGCCATGTTCCCACTGAATTTACACAGCAACCAGGACACCATAGGGAACTGCCATCTTGTACCACACTGCCTGGATCTGCTACCCAGCACAGTGTTTCTGCTTAAACCTCTGACAGAAAAAGCTTTCACGTGACACAGAATGACAGAATCATTGAGGTTGGAAAGATCACCAAGACCATTTAGTCTAACCATCAACCCATCACCACAGTACCTATAGACCATGTCACTCAGTGTGACATCTAACCTTTGCTTGAAAATCTCCTCAGACAGTGTCTCTACCACTGCCCTGGGAACCCTGTTTCAATAAACACACCTGACTTTGAAGCTGTGGTGGGTCCAACTCTGTATTACTGTCAAAGGGTGGACACTGCCAGTGTTGCTACCAAAGAGTGTTTTGTTGTGCCTTGGAATGTGTCATGGAGTTATCTAAATCAATCTATGTCTGTGACAGGGGGGCAGTAGGCCTGTGGGCCCTCCAGCCCCAAAAATGGGAAGGGAAGAGGGGTAGGGAGATGGGAGCTGGGCTCAGGGAAACAAACAGAGTAGTGGCAACAATCTAAGGAGGAAAACTTATTTTACTAATTATGATATGAAAGATTTCACAATATAATGCAATCTATAATGCAATCAACAATATAATGCAATCTAATTGAAATTGAGGCTAATAAGTAAAATGAGAGGGAGAGAGTTTTCCCAAAACTGAGAAGCCTACTTTGAAATTGAAGGTGCATGGCTTGGAAGCGCACCCACACCCACTGTCAGGCAGTGAGAGAGAGAGAGAGAGAGAGAGCGCATCACTTCTGTGACGTATTTTCCTCTCTGACCATGAGGTTGTCTGGAATATGTAGTTTTTCTTCTCTGTGCTCCACATGATGTCATGATGTGGAATACCAATAACAAAAATAACAAAACCATGACAGAAGGGAGCTGTTCAGTGGGCACAGTAGTGCTTGCAAACAGGGAGAGAGGCTCATGGAGGAAATGAAGAATACTCAGCATTACCACTTTGATTAGGAGACTGCTTTCGTATGCTGAAGGCTGACATTTTCTTCAGTGGAGAGTCCTTCTTTGGGAATCTAAAAACACAAAACAGAAAAGATGGCAGTAAGATTAGAAATACGCCTCGAAGCTAGAGTAAATATATTTGCCACTTTGATCAGCTCCTTGGACAAGTTTAGTAAGATAGAATGGCTTAGAGATAACAGCAGCCTTCTTTGAACTGAGGTTCAGACTGGTTTCACTTTTCCATCCCTCATTAAGGCAATATATAATCCTGCCCTGCATCTGTGCTCATCTTTCTCTTCTTGTCTGGAGCTTCTTCCCCGAGAACATATTTGGTGATGAGAGCCTTCAGAGGAGAAGACTCAGGTGGGAAGATGATATCGGCCTGTGGCTCAGAGCGCTGCCTGAAGCACATGTGGGCTCACCCAGCCCTGCTGACAGGTCTCACAGCTTCAGTGTCCTGCAGCTAACAGCAGGGCTCTAGGGACTGAGGGGGAGGAGGAGGAAAAGGTGGTTCTTCTGCCCTGCGAAATCACGGATCACTGACTTCTTTCCCTATCCAAAACAAGGTTAAAAAACAAGCCTGCAAATATTCTGATTTAAAAACATATATTTGAGAGTTGAGTCATGCAAAAATTTCACTATGTGCTTTGAAACTTTATGATTTTTATACAGAAAACATCAAATAGAACATAATGACATTTTAATAGCAAAAAAAAAAAAAAATAAATCCCTTAAGGAAAAAAAAAATATTAATAAGAACATAAGCATGCGAACATGATACTCTTTAGCAAATGGTTTTCTGTTTGAAAGCAGGACTTTGAAAGAAAATGATGTTAACCTGGAATTTTCCAAACCTGTTCCACTGGTCAGGTTGATAAGATTTAGAGCAGGACAAGAAAGTTTTTGTGACAGAGATGTTCATTAAAAAGTCACAAACATTCCTGGCTCTCTGAGTGACACTGTTGTGTCTTACAGATGCAAACAGCAGATTGACAGACCAGAGCATGTTGCTGTTTCTTTACTGATGGAAAGTGATGATGTTGAATTTCAGCAAAATCTTAGCAAAGGTACTAACAATAATACTGAAATGAAGGTATGGAAACAAAATAAGCTAGTGGATGCCACAGTGAATTGCACTTAGAGCACATTTTCCCTTTGTTTCTACTTGTTAAACGAGCTTATGATGTTCAAAAAAGGAAAGCATTTAAAGATCTTATTATAAAGTAAATATATATAAATTTAAAAACAGTACTGAAGTACAAAAGTCCTCATCTGTCTTACCGAGATGTGAAATTCCAGATGTTTATAATAGTTTAAAATTCCAACAAGTAGACTGGAAGGCTCTGAGCCATGCTTCTTTTTTTTAGTTGTTAGTACCAAGCATGTGTTGGCAAAGTGCGTGTAGAAAACGCGTGACTGCTGGATCTGGTTCCCACCCAATAAAAATATGCTCAGGGCTATAGAGAGCCTTATTTATTTTGCAGTAGGTTACAAAATACTTTCCAAAATTACTGATACAAGGTTTTAAGCATATACGTACTGAATGTCCTGGAAACTGTTCAGGCGATCCATTTTAAATAATGAATATTCTTGCTATATGTTTCCCTGAACTGTCACAGTCATATGAGAAGAAAAACAAAACAAAACAAAACAAAAAAATATGATAAAAGAGTTCTAATTTATTTATATTTTCAGCTATATTTTCAACTTAGCAACAGCTGGACATCTGATACCGCTCTTTATTTCAGTCAGTCCCTGGATAATAAGAAGCCTGACATTTCAGTGTGTTTCACATGCAATGAGTGCTGGCACTTCTTCATCTGGAGAAAAAAAAAAAAAATAGTTTCCATAGAAGGAAATTCCATTTATATTGTACAAAAGATTTTAAAACGTATTTTCTAAGGGAAGAGCATCATAAAACATCGAAGAGCCTTCTTTTGTCAAGATTAGATCAAATGTGGCTTAGAATTTCTTGTTAAAACTTCATACTTTGCACTTGAAAGATTTCTCATAAAAACAGCAGGAAATTGCTATGTAGACTTCATGGTATACCGTTGCCTATTTGTCCATAGATTCATGATGGGGAACTGAAATTTTTCATAGAACTAACAAGGAAGTTTACTCCATACACCTTTGTTAAAAATAGAAAAGAATGCCACAGATATTAGTTCAGAAAAATAAATTATCTTTAAAGCAAAAAAAAAACCAACAAAAAACCCAAACCGAAACCCAAACCAAAACAAAAACCAACAAAACCATATGTTTTCAGACTTGAGTTTAAAGTCTACAGAGTAAAAACACATTGAGAATACTGACATTGAAAGCAACAGAAAAACAGGTTGCTATTCCTTTGCGTGACAAAACAAAGTCCAGCAGAGAACTGAGTCCACAGCAAGAGTGCTTCTTTCATCCTTCATCTTTTAATTGAAACTGTGTGTCATTTAATCCTATATTCAGTTTGTATTGCTCTGAGAGCAAAAGAAAAAAGAAAAAAGTCTGTTGCACATGTGCACTGCATCCTAAACAAACTACTATCTAGTCTGCAAGCCCCAGTGGGTCAGTGCATCAGTGAGTGTAAGAAACAGCTCACTACCTTTTACAGCCAGCACTGAAAATGTGTCAGTCATTTAGAAATTTACAGCACAATGTCGTGTTGTCCTCAAGGTTTATGTCTTGCTTTTGTACTTTCAAGTTATATATCAAAGATTAATCCATTACAATTTAAAATGCAAATTAAAAACCCTTCTAATTTGATCTCTAGCACAGATAATCAAGAGTCATCAGAGGAAGAATTATATTTCAAGATCTTAAAAATGAAAATCTTGCATAAAGAGGCAAGATAAAATTCAAAGCATTATTTTCTTGATCTTCACTATTACATAAAAGGTGCATCTGCGTATGTGAAAAGAGGAATGGACAGAAAACTGTGAAAATCGTATAAATTTGAAAACTTCGACTTATAAAGATCTGAAACCAACACATTATTCACACAGGTCAGTGAACAGTTTATCATCATCCCATAACTATGAAAAGATTAAAAAAGAATAATAAAAAATTAACTTCTAAAATCAAATTGTGAGAAAGACAAGTTCTAGTCTTCTATAGTAAGGTAGTAAATTATGTTCAGGGTTTCTTAAGAGCTCAGCCACTGAAGCAAAACAGCTCTCCTGGAATGCAAAATAAAAACAAACAGGAATGCTGCTTCAGAGCAATTTGAATTTAAAAACAGCGTCAGGAAACTTTAAAAGAAGATGAAAACTGCCCGAGCCAGTCCAATGAGCTGCTCCCAAAAGGTTTTAGGGCATAGCAGTCCTGTATTCAGAATTCCCCTCATTTTTGGAAAATTTAAATACAGTTCAACCCAAAAAAATATCTCCAAACATAACTTCAGGGGTAGTCAAATGCCTCTTCAAGCTGGTAGTAGAACCACCGTAGAATCCTAGAATCCTTGGAGTTGGAAGATGACCTTTAAAGTCCATCTAGTCCAACTCCCCTGCAATGAATAGGTATAGCTACATCAGATTGTCCAGCCTGACCTTGAAGGTTTCCAGGGATGGGGCATGAACCACCTGCCTCAGCAACCTGTTCCAGTGCCTCACCACCATCACTGTAAAAGATTTTTTCCTTATATCTAACCCAATTCTACCCTCTTCAAGCTAGAAACCATTTCCCCTTGTTCTGTCCCCACAGACTCTGCTAAAGAGTCTGTCCTTTACTTTCCTGTTGCTCCTGTAATAAGTTATTCAGAAAGCAGCAGAAGTCCACATATAACCATGTTCATAATTCTACATCTCATTTCCACATCTTGATCAGCAAAGGACCTCAGGCTGCTATAAATGTTTAAAGCTAGACCTTCTAGTTTTCAGCTATTCTGAATAGTCCTATACTTCAGAGTCTTCTTGCCTTCCTTAATTTGATCTGGGCTTTTATATAATTGGATTTCACATTTATGCATTTTGAAAAGAAAGAAACAAACAAGAATAATACAAGCATTTTGCATAGGAATTATTTTTTTCCACATTAGACTGAATGGGTTATAGCCAAATATGTTTCTGTTCTATAGCTTCAAGCTATGTGAGTGATTAAGATCTTATTTATAAATATTTATACCACACAGATTTCACTTTTATTAAACATTGTCTTTCCCCAGCTTAAATATACTGCATTGTGTCACAGTGCGTAAGTTTTTCACTGCAGTAGATCTAAAAATGTAGTGGCAGGTACATCCTCTTTTCTGAAAAGTCACAAAATTGATTAATGTTTTCAAACATATATTTACTGTATCCTTACAGTTTCAACTTTCCAAAAACACCATATCCCTACCTTACGAAAGTAAACAGACACGTCTTTCTTTACCCCAGATAAAAAACTTTCCACCAAATTCCTATCCTGAAGTACTATGTTGTTCTAAAGTAAGATGAAAATTTGTTATTTTTTAAGTATTTAGAGCTCAAAATTTTAGAATCATTCAAATAGAAATTTAACAAATGGTTAGGAAACTGATGTTCCACATACTTAGTGTTGTAAACTATTTACTCCCTTTCACTTAAACCACTGAGAAATTCTGAATAGAGTAACTACACAGGTGATTGAGTAAAATGCAGGTTTACTTTGGTTTAATCTTTTTAATACTTTTTCTGCATAGGGACTGTTGAAGTTAGAGCCCTAACCCACAACTTATTCTCCATTTTTATAAAAGGAGCATCAAAAATATGCTGTATTAAACAGAATCTCATCTGATCCTATTTAATCACAGTACCACATCAGCAAACATTTTTATTTTGTCTTGAATACAGAAAGACGTTTATTTCTCTTGAATATAGTAAGACCTAGATGTGTGAGCAGCCACTGATTGAAGTCACCTTGTCTTGATAAAAGATAAAGATCTCACAGCTTTGAAATAATGTAATGAGATACACATTATTACAGTTCTAGATGGATAACCATACATGTGAGATGCATTCTGGATGGTGTGGAAGTCAGCACCAATCTTGCTGTTTCTACATCCATCATTTCTCCCCTCAAGTGAAGGTCTGTCATGATCCTATCAAATGCTGTGACTCTTCTGTCAGACTTGACTATACACAAATAAGGATTTGTATACTTAAACATGGGTACACTTCCTGGTCACGGATGAAAGCTGCTTTTCAAGTCCCCATCACAGCAAGAGACAGCCAAAGTTCACATGGCCAATCTTGCCTTATTAAGCATATGACTTAAAGGTCCACTCTTTCAGGTGCAGATCTGTACATATAATGGATGCTCTGCTGTCCTCCCTCCAAAATTACCACCAGCACCTACTACCACAGTTCAAGATTGTAGTTCACGACATGAAATAGAAAGAATAATTCTGTTGCTAACTCAGTGTTGTGGTTTAACCCTACAGCACCACACATTCACTCACCCCACACCGAATCCCCTGTTTCCCAGTGGAATTGGGGAGACAAAGAAAACCAAGTAGAACTGGTGAGTTGAGATAAAACTATTGACAAAGATAATAGGAAGTTGATAGTAATCATTAAATACATACATATATATATATATAAATGTATACGACAAATGAGCTCACGCAACTGCACACCATCCCCCAACCAACACCCAGCTAGTCATCTAAGCAGCAAAAGAGAGCCTGATGAACTCACACCTCCTTCAAAACTCCTGCCACTTGATGTCATGTGGTTTAGAATATCCCTTCAGCCAGCTTAAGTCAGCTGTACTAATTCTGTTCCCTCCCAGATTCTTGGGCCTTTTGCTGAGAACATTGTTGGCTCTGTAGAACACCGCTTAGCTGCAACTATAAACATCAGTGTGTTAACAACATTGCTTTTCTCCTTGAACCATACATAGCACCACACCAGATGCTCTAAAGAAAAAATTCTGTCCCAGCTGAAACTGAGACACTCAGTGCAGTACCAAGTGAGTAGTCATATCTTAACCCTGAACATGTGAATATCAAAAGTGTAAGTAAAATGTTTATCTGGCAATTCATTAACCTTTCTGTACTTTTGCTGAAAACCACATGTAAAGACAACTACACTTATTTTATAGACACTGAAGAAACAACAAAAACACATTCCTAGAATATTTTTTTCATGAGACTCATATCAGATAAAAAGCAGTATAACACATTTTTAAACTTCTGGAAAGAATACAGTGTGTATGAATGACTGTTTTACTACACAGTTTAGTTCAGAAAATTCACAACAACCCTTGCAAAGAACAGAAATAACGTGCACATACGTAAAGTTAAATTAGGCAAGGTTAGAACAAGCAAGGTTGGATGAGAGAACACACAAATGTAAGACAGAAGTCATTCATCTATTTGTAGCAGAAAGAGCTCTCAAAACTGGTTTTTCTGGACGTGGGTGGAGGAGATTCTGTTTTGAAAGAAATTATGCTTTGGAACTGTCCCTAATGTATGCCAAAAATCAGCTGCTAAGTCAGAACCTGAATTTGTTTGTGCTTTGTAATTAGAAATATATGATCAGTTTTAAATATGTGTTGTTGTTTTAATGGGGTAGAGAAGGTATTAATTTTAAATTTTTTTATTAATCTATTTCCTTTCATTTTGCAACATTTCTAATAAAGAACTTTTCCTGTTTATACATGAATTCACATCATCCTGTGGGTAAATCACTGTATCACAGCAGAGCAAGCATTTGGCTACACCTTGTGCAAAGACATAAATTAATTCTGAATATTTCACAAGTGGTTTGTTCTTTAAAAAACAACAACAAAACCCACAACTACTATCACTATTTTCTTTTAAAAAATCTTATAACTAAAGCAAATTCGAGTACTTCATTTTAGACAAAAATTCCAAAGAAATAGTAAAGAAACAATAAACCAAGCCATAGAGCAAAAGTGACAAAATGACATTAAAACAGCCATTCATGAAAAGGAGTCGGAACTGTGAGTTCATCGTAAAAGAACTACAACTACTAATAAAATGTAATTAATCTCGTAATTAAGATAGTATGGGCAAGAGAAGATTTCAGAAAAGTGAAGGGATTTTGATTTCAGAAAAGTGAAGGGAATTACGTGAGACACGTAAGTTTTCATAGCAGATTCACTTCCTGAAAATCAGACTCCTTAAAGTTGGACACCCCAAAATCACAGGGCATTTGAAAATGGAGGACTTTATTACTTGGTATATACAAGCAAAAAAACGTAATGTTCTTACCTATATATGGTAGAAGTCGATGTCCTAGTGTGGTTCAGTATGGTAAGTCAACCTGAAGATACCTGGAAGTGAGTTACAATCAAAGCAGACTGAGAGCTGAACTGTTGCTCTCCATCCAGCTGCCTGAAAAGTCAAGAGACTTCTGCTTCAGAGGCTGTCACTTAAGGAGGAGGCAGGAGGTGTGGAAAAGGGTGGCACCTTGTAGAAATACCAGATCAATTAAAAGTACTGGGAAGTTGTTATACTTCTGTGCTTACTGTACTTTTCAAGTGCGATAGGGCTGGGTTTCACAAAATGAAGTGCATGCACACACCTTGAAACAGAAAGCCAAGGAATTACTATCTGTGACAATATACCAGTCTCTTTTGGATTTTCCACAGATGCATATATTGCAGAGCCTTGGCACTGTCTCTCAGGTAGAGGGTTTCAGGTATTTACAGAGGCAAACACAAAGAAATGCTGCATTTCATCGCAGGAAAATTCTACAGAAGTGGAGAAGGCACTGTATACTGATAAACATTAGGTATTTGCTCTGTTAGAATATGTGGGCAGAGGCAAAACATCTGTGGGGAAAACCTTCCCACATGAGACCTTGTTGCAAGTCTCTTATCTCTGCACATTTGCATTCTCCTTCAGTACAGCCAACAATAAACTGAATGAAGAAAAGAGTCTGCCTCTGCTTTTATTTTATTTTATTCTATTTTATTTTATTTTATTTTATTTTTATTTACAGTGACTACAGTTTGTTTCTCTGAAGGCTAAAACTGTCTCTTCATTAATAAATACAGTGTTAAGGAACAATCACTTTGTTATGTGAATTCTTTGTAAGATGCTGTAGTTCAATTTCAGGCACAAAGTCTTTATAGATACATATATATGTGTATACATACACACACACACACACACACATATGTAACTCCATGTTTATTTTATATTTGGAGAGTTTTTACAACAAAATATATAAGGCATGGTTATACAAGAAGCTCCTTTACTCATACTGTCTATCATTAAACTTAAGACTGTCTTTTAGTACTAAAAAAAAGCAAGCACTGACACAAAGCAATATAATAAATGTCTCTTAAGCCATGTTTCAAGTCCTTCTTTTTGCTGATGATTATCTCTTCACAGACTAGATAGTAACATGAATTTACTATCCAAACATTGGTTATATCTGATGAAATGCAGCTGATGAAGCAAAGTAGCAGATCAGAAAACACCAAGTATGAACTACTAACAACCACAAGTTTCAGTGTTAATAAACACAAGTATACCTTCCCAAATTTTGTACATCTCAGCCTCAAGGTTTCCAAAAGTGAAAAATAATTACAGTAGTCATGTTGAAGTATATTGTACTGTATGTTCAAGTTTTACAATCAAGAAGAACGCTTTGCGCTGCACATCTCCCAGATGAAGTCCAGCTTCCTGAGCAATACATAATGGAAATCAGGCTAAAACAAAATTCTATGTATGCTTTGAGTTGAAATGGAATTACTGCTTTGATATATATAACAGCAACACTCAAGACTCAAAGCATCATTTCATTTTGAAAGGCCCTTTTTTCATGATCCAGGTGCTGGATGACATTGCTTTGCCAGCATTTTACATTTATCTAAAATAACTTTGCCTATAAATCCAAAATATACTTAACCAGTCTTACAGCACTGCCTTCTTTAGCCACTATGTTTGAGAAACACCAAAAAGGATGAAGCCGACAGAGCCTGCTGAAATTCAAGTGATAATTTCCAATATTAATAACCTTTGAACTCAGAGAATAAACCAGGAGATATAGCAAGCCAGTTCTGTTACCTTAAGCCAGAGTCTTCCTTTAAGACAGTCTTGCCAAGTCTTTGTTTGTTGGCATGACCACATAGAGCCTCCACAGTAAAATGCATAACTCCGAGAAATTCCAACAGTGGTACTGAGCCCAGCTTAAGAATAAAGTAGGCCAGCTATATTATAGACTGATCTGCAACAATCAGCACATTCAATGGATGATGATTTCTTAACATTAGCTATGCTAATTACTTACTGTTTCAGAGCTGGGGAAAAAAAAACAAAAACATTCTCCAAATTAAAGCAAATATGACTCACTGCTAATCATTCTGTCTGATTTTCTCTATAGCAATTGTACAAGTATTGTATCAGATGAATAAGGAATATATTACACAGTACCACATATCAGGAATCGAACTGCACAAGCATACAGTGGAAGTGACTTACAAGTATCTCCCATGAATCACCTCTGCATTTTTCTGAAGAAATTTAGGACTTCAGAGGAACTCAAAATTTTCTCTGTCTCAAGTATATTCCACAGATCATGTGAACTGTTCTACAGTCATCATGAGGAGACAATTCTGTTTTCAGACCACAGTGTAAAGCCCATATTTATGTGAAGAAGGGACAGAAATATAGATAGACTGAAACAATAGCAGGCTTCGTTAAAATTTGAAACATCTCCCTCATTCCCTTCCTTCCCCACAGTAAAATTCCGCAGTTATAGCACAGACATCCATTCCTGAAGCAGATCTTTCAGTGGTGTCAGAAAATGGAAATGCAAAAAAACCCCAAACATGCAAGTATCTGGTTCACCACCAGTGTCTTTCAGTCAAAGGATGCAATTTACCTGACCCACCAGCTAACAGCCATACTGTTCCTTTAATTTATCAGAGTTGAAGGAATACATTATGAGTTTAAATTAAAATAAATTTGGTGATGATGGTAATTAATTTCATAACTACCTATTTGACATAACTTCTATACTTCTTCTATATGTTCTGCTTTTTCTCACTATTCTCTCACTCAAAAATAAATAAATAAATAAACAAACAAACAAACAAATAAATAAATAAATAAAATTGAAAATACACAAATGGCCACATCCTCAACTGATAGAAAATCATTCTGATGACTCCCATTAGCAGATTGACTGACTTGACATGGTTTATGAGGGAAAGCAAGAAATGATTTAGAACTTCTCATTACATTAAGTCATTTTTTTAATTTATTAATAAAAACAAATAGAGACACATTAGTGATTAATGGTCATAGTTCACTGTCTCTTGCAGATCAGGCTGATAGGAAATTTTGGAGGCCATTTCCAACAAGCTCACTGAGGACTAGGCTCATTACTCATTCAGAGAATTTTTCTTCTCCCAGTGAACTGATAGATTCCAGTGAAGGATGTTGACTTTTAAAATTGTGTACCACTGACACAAAACTGTCCATAAGTAGTTCAGAAAGACCATCATTTAGGGATAAATTAGTGTTTCCAAAGTCAAGTGCGTGTAGTATCCAATTGTAGTAACACATTATTTACTCGCTGATTCCCACCTCTTTCTGAACAGGATAGTTCTACATATTTAACTTTAGCTTGTACTTTTCTAAAGAGCCCATCCTTGCCTGCTACTAAAATGCATTTTCTTGCCAATTTTTATTGAATTTCCATTTTTCAAGTACAAAATGTATAGCTAATCTCCTGCCACATTCTTATTAAGGTTTGTAGGATGCCTGCCATGTAAAAATAGTGTACTTCAGCCTAGCCCTGTTTAGGTATTACATAGACACACAACGGAGAGAGGAATGAGTGATGACTCAGCAGACAACTTTTTGGGCAAATACCATTCTGTGACTCCTCCCAAAAAGGGAGGTATACCTTACAGAATACATCTTTTTCATAGGCTCTATTCCAAAATTATAAATCATTTTTTACTGCAAACCTTCCATTTAGGACTGGCAAAGTAATGTCTTTAGGAATATCAGATGTGTCTGTTGTTACTGTTGTGTCTAAAAGACTTAAAGACCTTCCAGCAAGCAGTGTTCTAAGTTTTGAGTTTCCAAATAATAATAATAATAATAAAAATTATTAATAAAAAAAAAATAGATAGCTACAGTTCTCCAAGTTAAACATACCAAGCTCAGTCTCTGGCCAGAGGACAAGTGTTGCAGCATGATTTGCATATACAGGGCTAAACTTGCTTGCCAAAACAAATTGTATAGCTTCATCCTTACTCCTGTCAGAGCACAGGGCTTGTACTAGAGACAGCCAGGCCTAAGCTTTGTGTCAGAGAGAACTAATTGGCAAACAAAACTGTAGCAAGGTGTGCGCTAACAGGAAGGTGTGGATAAATGGGGAACTTTGCTCAAATCTACCCCTTCTTAATTAACTGGCATGGTCCTATTCATTCAATCTGAGTTTTGCAAAGTAAATTGTGTTTGATGTAGCTTGTGTCTAAAGGAGACTAAAACCATAGCAGTGAAGTGTCAGCAGTGGATGATGGCCTGCTGACAGCCAGCATGGCTTAACAGATGGAAACAGTGACCTGTATTTGGTGGGACTGTTGCATTTCTGTGCTACCAGCACATTTTTCTTTCTCAGGCACCATCTAGATTACCTATGTATGTAGGTAGCAGCCTTGATAAGTAACTCAAAAAGATTTAGGGAAGGCAATCGCAGCCTAGCAAATGGTAGGGGACTGGTGCACATGCATAGGGTGACGTCTTCCTCTTAGGTGTGGCTAACAGAAGAATCACTTCTACCTTCATTTCCACTACAGTCCAACATTATAAAATAAGAAGATGCTTGGAACTTTTACTATTTCTATGAAGAGGGGTACTTTTCAACTTCAGTAACAATAAATAACCAAGGGAATATATTGCCTATGAGTACATCCTTATCAAGAGTTATTTATAACTCAGAACCAGGCTAGATACAGTTATGTGAATCCCAGTAGGATTCACAGCTGCAACAGAGAGAAAATAAAGAAATAAGAAGCATGGGTGTCATTTGTTTTTGTTTTGGGTTTTTTGTTTGTTTGGTTTTTGTTTGTTTATTTGTTTATTTTTAACAGGCAAGCTATTTCCTCACTAGATCCCACAGCTTTCTGTAACTTTCCCCTTAAAATTCTTGTCCTCCTGAAAAGAAATCTTAAAAAAACCCAAACTTCAAACCTACTGATTTGATGTGAGATGGCAACTCCCTTTCTCCCTAGGCATGAGTCTGGGATGGAAATTTAAAAGATAGTTAAGCAATTTGAAGGCAGCTTTGCGATGTCTAACTACTGGCATTGCCAAGTGCCTGGGCTCCATGTTAACAACCTTTTCCTCCTCTTTGCTCAGAAGTCAGAATTCCTCTGCCTTATCTACATGCATCTCAGAGCATGCCTAAATCTTTGAAAGGACAGAAAGAGAAAGCAGCAGTTTACCAGTTGGAAAAGTCACGCAGACTATGTCTAAAACCAAATTCATGGCACTCTTCCTTTTGACAGAAGACCATTTTTACCTGCCAGATAACTTATACAGTGAATTGTAAAGTTCTTCCAGGGGCTTTATCACAGACTAAATCAATATTTAGGTATTACATAGGGAATTCCTCTTTTTTATATTGTATGTTTCATGTTTGGTGATTAAAAGAGACAGAGAGGAAGATCATTTTGTAATACTAGCTAAGAATAGCTGTTGTTCAGTGTTGAAATGATTGAGAACCACTTTTTGTAGGTTATGGTAGTGTTAAAATAAGCAAAATATTTCATTAGTTCATTCATATATAAAAATCTGTAGAATGCACAGGGTTAATGTGTTTTATGGATTATTTTTTTGTGTGTGTGCCAGCCTGGCTTGCACTTCTGGGAAGGCCTTTTGGCTGATAGATGTAGGGTGTGCAGAGCGATAGTTTCACCACATCTTCCTGAGTGCAGGAAGAAGCACTGTCAGAGCTTTTTCATATGTATTTTTTAATTGCAAGGAAATCCTTAATGACATTGCAGATGTATGCAGCAGCCCTTGTTTTCCCAAAGGGTGTGGCAAAATTGGAAATGGGGGGGAAAAAAGCTGTAATAATATGCAAGTTGTCTAAACCATCCTACTGCTTCTAATTTCCACAAAAACTGGCCGAGCAATTTCTTCCATTTCCCCTTCTAAAATTGCTTGGTAAAGAAAACATGCTTATCATAGCAGGTGCCAGCACATTTCATGGAAGACAGATTTTTTTTTTCAGTGTTATTGGTCCTGCTTTTCTCACAATCTGAATACCTCCCTATTCTGCAAATGAATGCAGTGTCTTGCAAAAATCCCTATAAGTTTTGTCCATAGTATTCTAAACCTGTGTATCTTAATCTTGTACCATTACCATTGTTACTTTAGCAAAAGCAGTTGTCTAAATAATATTATTCTGAAAATCTGGTTATGTCAAGTGACATCTGCATGGTACCAGCTGAATGGCTCTAACTGGTTTTGTAACTTATGCTGCTGATAAATCACTTACTTTGTTACTGTGCTATCATTTACAAATAAAGAAGTAAAAATGAGGCTTTGACCAATAGTAGTGCAATTGTGACAAAGTAGATGTGCTTTTGTCATTAAAGAATAAGCAAAACTACCACCATTACCTGGAAATCCTCACTGAGGAATCTGGAAAAGAACCCACAGTACTGATTTCAGGAAAGACATCTCATTTAAAGAATCTGGAGGACAAACTGAAGGGAAGAAGGTGCTTTCCTGCTTTGTACCTAAAATTTTCTCAAAGCAATGAATCTGCCATGGGCATTTTAAACACTTAAAAGTCATCCCCCAAGCTGTTGTTTTTAACAGAGCAGATACAGAGATGTATCTACATCACAAAACGATATCTTTGTGAGGAGGTTTAAATTACACTTTATCTGATAGATTGGGTTTTCTTCCTTAACCTGGTATTGTGCAGGGATTATCTGTGAGGACTATGCAGCCTCTACTACTGTAATTATTATTTCGTTTAGTATTTGGTACAAATGAATTGATACAGAAATGAACAATTGTCATTTGAAATCTTATAAGGAAGTTTTGTATCAGTAAAATAACCGATGGACTAATGAATTAATATTTTGTCTATTTAATTTAATCTTAATTTAGTAAGTGGTTCCACTTTTGTTAATACATAACTGTTGTGCTTAACAAATCATGATCATGTTCAAAGATCCACATCAAAGTCAAACATGAGAATAACAGAAAAGTAGCTCTTACCCTATTTCCCATACATTTATATCTGTCTGTGTTTCTCCATGCATATATATATTTATGAATGAGTGTATACTCCTAACTAAAACAGTTTAATAAGAAGGCTTCCAGGCTTATGGAAGAGAAATCCATTGATGACTACTAAATAAACTCTAAGAAAGACTCTAACATACAAATTGATAGAACATGTAAGGACTCTTAGGGAAAGCCATACATACACTTAACTCGTTCCTCCACTCTTCCACAAGCATCCGCTTTTAGCTACTGTTGGAGATAGACTGCTGGGCTAAGTAAGCTGACCAAAGACTGGACACCTATGTTATGTTTCTATGGTCCAAATGTGTGAATGCAGAAAAAGTTTAATGAAAAAAACTGAAATTGTGTTAAACTGTTCCTAAATCTTTGATGATGAAGTAAACAGTAACAATTAGTAAAACAGTGAAGGTGATATCAGATTTTTTTTCAGAATGTTTATGGTTTGGGTATTGAAATAAGCTAATCCCCTTAGTAAATCTCAGCTCCTTTTCTGAGTCATACAGCATACTCTTTCTAGTTTCTACAGACCAAATTTCTTGCCTAGTTATTTGGTGATTGTGGAGAGTAAGCACATATGTAAAAATGGAGAGCACTATATTTTGCTAATACATGTTTAAGACTGTTTTCTTACACCTAACTACCTTTGCAGTCAAATAAAATTGCTCATCTGTTCAAAGGACAGATAAAATAGCAAGACAGGTTTATGGTATGTGTTGAAATGTAGGTCATCTGCAGGAATAAAATAGAAAATGATAGAGTCTTCTCTCCTTGCTCCCCTTCCAGCAGAATTCAGCTGTTTCATTATTCTCCTTTGTCCATGAGAGTAGAAGGATCAAGAGCATTTCCAAGAATATTCTGAGGTATAAATTTCAAGTGCAGATTTCAATCACAAAGAAAGGTATGTGAAAGAAATCAGAACACACTTCCTAAATCAACACTTCACAAAATAGGGCATAGTGAACTGGGACGCCAAAGAAACAGTTGAGATCTCTTCTTGCCTTTTTTAAACACTTTTCCTATGATATAAACTAGCCAATAGATTGTTATAAATGTAAGTTAATGCATTTTGAAAATAAACTTCTCTCTTTGTAAATTATATACTTTGGAAAAAATTATTTTAAAAACTATAACTACTTTAGAAAGGACGTTGGCAGAAGCAGTCTTTCAAATTATTTTTAATGCTCACTACATGAAGAATTGCACTAAAGGCTTTTTTCACTTATTTTTGTTGTTGTTGTTAAGATCAATGACAAGTCTGGGCTTTGAAACAGGATATTTTCAAAGTAATTTGTGTGATATTTAAAGGGAAAGAGTCTGAACAAAATTATTGTAATTATCTGGATGTAATCATGGAGTCTCAGATCAGTTCCTAACATTTCAGATCCTGCCTTGGCCCTACTGGAGCACACCATGAAGAACCCAGCAATTTAAAAAATGAGTTTTTTGTAGACCCTTGTGCTGTCTTTTATACTGAGAAAACTAAATGAAAATTAATACTCAAGAAGATAACTTGAATTCTACTCAATGAAAGGAGAAGCCAAACTGGTGATGACTCTATTCAAATACTTTTTTCTTCAGTGTGGGTTTAGGACTTCCATCACAGGCCCTGTTTAATAAAAAAGCTGGGCAACATCAAAAGTCAGGCTCTTACCTCTACATTTGTCACCCAAAAGTCTACTAATGAAATTCATCTCATTAATGTAGATGACTAAATTAGGTCAGAGCTCTAGAAGTTATTGTTTCGCTTCACTGTCTTGAAAGGGAGCCTAAGATGACAAGTGAAATGCAGGCATCTACACTGTGAACACAGACATGTCAGATCAATCCCATGTAATATAAGGATTTCAAGCTAAATTTTTGCTCATACAAAAAGCAGTGACTTCTTGCCAAACAGAAAACAAAAGGAAACAAACATGAAGATTTTTTTCTCTGTCTTTAGACAAAACTCAAGTTGCAAGGTTCTTTCTGCACCCTGAAAAGTACACCACCTATACTAAATCAAAGTCTTATTTTCAAGCATGTCCAGTGATGCATTGTAGAAACAGCCTCCCTGCAACCGTGACAACTGACAGAAAAAGTACGATGAGGAAACTGTAACCTGGGTATATGGGAGTCCAGCTCACAGACAATGTGCAAGACAAGGGGAGAGAGAGAAAACAAAAAGTAATTGGCTTTTTTTCTCTCTTTTGGGGGAGCAGTTTCTTTCATGGTTATGAAAGGAATACTCCTATTTCTAGAAGGAATATGTCAAATCCTTTTTGGCTTGAACCGTCTAGTTATAACAAAAGCAAGACTTTAATTTGGGGGTTTAGCTGCCTTTTGGTTAACTGTACTCATTCTTTTCAGATCCCTGAGCTGCAGACAAACCAGTATCAACGGGATTTGACATCTGTGGACCTGTGAGCAGAATCTCCATAGTACTATGCTTAAATCACAGTCTTTGATTTTTTATATCTTCTCAAATGTTCATTTGAAATATGCAGTTCTGCTCTAGCATATTTGAAACTTCTAAGTTCATAGTGATTTTACCATTTTAGTTTGCAGCAGAAAGCTTCACATCAGTGAGCTATGCTGTAGCTTAATTATACAGCCAGGATGGGTGTGTGAAAATAGCCACTGTGCTCTGGAGAATAAATTGCTGGGTTTGGTTTTTCTTGATTTGCAAGTTGCTATATGAGGTGCACATTCCCAGGGAGTGGTGAAAAGTGCGGGTGTGTTAAGCAGGTTTAAGAATATTTTAAAGAGACAGTCAGGTTTGTGACATACCAGATTTGGTGTACTTCCTGCTTCTTCCCAAATAACATTTTCTGAGCTTAAATCAGCTGCCTCTCTGTGTAAGTGATACCACAAAATCAAGTGTAGCAGTATGTGTCACACTGATCTTTCTCTATGCCTTTTTTTTTTTTCTGCTTCTGTCATCAACCAGGAAATGAAACTGCCAAAATTGCAGGTCTTCATGCTCATTGGAGAGCAGAATTCACATACCATCAAGCCCAGCCATTAAAATCTTGTGGTTTTCTATAAAAATAGCTGTGGTCAGGACAAACAATCAAGCTATTTCTCAACTCTGAGCAGTATAGAAGTTATTTGCTAGTGCTTCTGCAACCACTGCTCTAGGGTATGGAATACACTAGCCTGAAGTCTGTTGCAAGTTCACAAGAACCTTGTCAAAAATCACACTGTTTTGAACCTGGATTTTCTTGTATCCTGGAAGTTTTGCATGGAGAGCAGGCATCATATTGAATCTTTCATATACACTGGCTTTAAGCCTTGAAAAACTAAAAGGTATTTTCTCCTGAATAAAGATCTCTTCTGGAACTAAAGATAATTTCAATTGAAACTAAGAGCAATCCTTTTTAAACAGCATTCACAAGAGATGTCTGGAATATCAATTTCAATCTGTTGCTCACTGAAGGAGAAAAAAATCAGGAGAGTTCAAGCTACATACAAGCTTCAGCCTGCCATTATTGCCAATAACACTTTGTTTGGAAGCATTCAACCTCACATTCTAGGGAACAGATTAAAATCTTTTCTTTCCTTCTTTCCCAAGTGATAAGTATGTTAATTTTTGGATGTTTTCCATGACATTATACTATATAACTTACAGTGCTATCTCATGTTCTGTATAACCAAAACATTAAACACCAAAAGATCCAGTGTTTTGTTATTGAAGAAAATGAATACTTTAAGTCTGTCCTTGTAGAAGTAATAAGTGAGCACCATGAAACACACAAAAATTATAGCAAATCAAACTAGAATTTAATTCATGAAAAAAGCACTTGCAAATGCCAATGTTTGGAAAAAGGAGAGTACACAGAAACTGAAATTTGGAAGGTAGCAGAGTTACTAAAGCAAAAGGAGGATGATGTCAAAGAGAAAACGAAAGCAAGTAGAAAAGGATTTAGGAAGGCAAGGATCAGTATAATTAAGATACTAACAGTGCAAATCATAATTATCTGTGATTATGAAGGGTTTTGAGAACTGGATACGTGAAGACATGTCCTGCTGTTTTTAAGCAAAGATAGAAGTGTTTATAGGACTAAAAGAATAACTCTTTCTTCATAAATTTTACATTATAAAAAATCTATGATCAAATGAAGAAAGAGGATGAACAGTGATGTTTCATGAAAACTATGTCATGAACAATGCATGGCATGTTAGCTATTCTTCCACACTGCTTGCGATCAAGACAGAATAACATCTGAAATTTGCTGCAGAAGGTCAAATAAAAGCCAGTGCTTGAGGAAAGGTAGTGGTTCAGCTGAAAACTACCCACAGACAAGCAGCCCTAGGAAGTTTATACAGAAGGCCAAGTTCACTTGTAACCTCTTCAGACAGTATTTCTCAGGTCAGCCTCCTGAACAGTCAGAGGTGTAACTACAATCACTGCCTGTTCAGGAAACACCCCGATGATGGCCATGAATCAGTATCTCTGTCTCTTACCTAACTGTACATTGCAGTGATCCAGTAAACGGGTGATGACAATTGTTTTGCAGTTGGCAGCAAGGGTGTGGTTTCATTATCAGTTTAAACTGATCAAATACCACATTCCCACCAGAAGGAGTAGTTTTGCCTTCCCTCTTCTGCCCTTGGCTATATTCTAATAATAGTCCCTCTGATCACCTCAGTCAGATCAGTAAACTGATCCAGTACATGGAAGGTTTTATGATCAAAAGAAGTGAAGCAAAGCTTACAGCACAAACAAAAGACACTGGGTAGAGCAAGACCACCCATTAATCTAAGTGTGCTATCAGGAGGTTTACACCAGTCACAAGACCAACTATTAAAGCTAGTGTCTTAATTTAGTAACTACTGAACAAACAGAACAGTCCATACCTTCAAAACAGCATTTTAACATCTCTGTAAATCCAGTTGTGTTGTTTCTAGTTATATTCTTCCTCTATTTTCCCAGTCTTAACAGGTACATACTTTTACAAGAGATCTTTCCCATAGGTTTTCAACTAAAAGAACTTGCTAGTAGTTAGAAGGAACAATATATGGCCTTTCAGATTATGTCCAAAACCTCTTAAAGTCTTAAAGTACTGCACTATCTCTCTCATCTACAAATTACACCTTGCTCGAATCCCTCCAAATACATATATCAGAAAAGGTATTAAAAACATAAATATTTACTAAATATTATCGTAGATCATATTTTCCATTTGAAAGAATCTCGTCTGACCTCAAGATTTGTTTTCATATTAGTGATCCTTAACATCTTCCAGGCACTACTGGGACAGATAAAATTTGAGGATGGGACTTGACAAGAACCATTATCACTTTATATGTTAGAGAAGTCAAATGTTCACCAAATTGGTTGACAACTCAAAAGAGAAAATGCTTACATTTTTAGATTTATACCGTTGCATGAAGGCTTCAATTACTTAATAGAATCCATTCAGAGAATCACAGAATTCACAGAATTGTTGAGACTGGGATGGACTTCTTATGCTCATACAGTATAATATCCTTCCTTAAGCATGGTCAGTTAGATTGTGTTGCCCAGGATGGTGGTCTGATTGAGTTTTCAGTACTGCCAAGGATGTAGACTTCATAGTCTCTCTGAACAAGGTGTTCCAGCACTTGACCACACCCTGCAATAAAAAAAGTTTTCCTGTTTTCAGATGGAATTTCAAGATTTTTAATTTGTTCCTGTTGCCCTATGTCCTGTCAATGGGTACTGATGAGAAGACTCTTGCTTCCTCTTCTTGATTCAATGCGAGCAGGTGTATGTACACATTGATGAGCTCTCCCCTGAGCCTTCTCCAGGCAGTATAGTCCCAGGTCTCTCAGCTTCTGACACATGAGAGATGGTCAAGGTCCTTAACCATTTTTGTTGCTATGCACTGAACTTCCTCCAGTAAGTCCATACCATTCTTGCTCTACGGAGCCCAGAACTGTACACAGTACTCCAGATTTGACCTTACCAGTCCTGAGCAGATGGCAAGGATCATCTGCCTTCATCTGCACGCCAAATTATGTTTAACTGTCATGGTTTTGTAATGTTGCTGTCAATATTGCACATCATAACATCATGTGCAGTATGGATCATTAAAAGTTTCATACTCTAGTTCCATGGAATAACAATGTCCCAAATACTCAGCTCTCAGAAGAAAACTACGTATCCCATAGGACGTCGCGGTCAGAGATAAGTCACGGGAGGAGGACATATATAATCTTGCTCCCAGGCTGGAGTTCTCTCTCTCTTGGACTCTCAGAGAGTGAGAAGCATTCCAGCCATGTTGCCTAGAGTTCACAGTAGGCCTCTCGGTTTTCGGAGACTCTCTCTCTCTGTTTTGTTCAATTTATTGGCCTCAATCATATTGTATTATATTGTGTTATCTTGTATTCCAATATCATATTTAGTAAAATAAGTTTTCCTTCTTAGATTGCTGCCTCTGTTCTCTTTTCCCATTCCCCCTTTCCCTTCCCTTTTGGGCCAGGGGCCCTACGGTGTGGCTGCCCCCTGTCATGGGCACAGGTAAATCTAGGTAACCTGTGACATTAACACAACCCAGGATATTGCTGGACTTTTCATGCCATGAAGGTGCGTTGATGGCTCATGGTCATTTTGTTGTCCATCTTCAGGTCAACTTCTCTTCCACAGACCTTCCCAGCAAAGCCACTCAACAGTTAATTGATACCCAGCATGTATTTGTGCCTGGGGTTAATCCTCCTAAATGCAGGACTTTGGCTTTACCCTTGTTGAAAGTGATGAGATACCTCTGTACCCCATTCTCCAACTTGTCAAGTTAACTCTGAATAGCAGCACAATGAACTGGCACTTCAGCCAGTCTACCCAGTTTTTCATCACCTGTGAACTTGCTGAATGTGCACTCTGTTTTTCCATCCAGGTCATTAATGAAGATGCAGAATATTACTGGCCCAGTGTTAAGCCCTGGGGCCATCCAAACCATCTAATTCAACCATCTAAATCATAGATCTTCTTTCCTCTTATGATGAATGACAATTTCTCTTCTTCCTAAGCCATAAGTATACTGTATAAATTGCTACTTCCTCATAGGGAAAATGAAGACAGAATTAATAACTTTGAAAAATAGCCCATACTTTCTCTGTAATTATGTACATCTTTTCATGGGACAGTGCTAACCTATTTCTTTCCTATTTTGTTTTCTCCCATCCTCGCCACATCCTGTCTCTGACAACCATGACTGATGAAACAGATAAGGGCATCCTTGAGCCCTTTGTGGAATAACAAACAAGAAGAAGGGAGGTAATCACACATACATTTGCAACTCTTATTTGCAACTATTATTATAAAGTCGATGAAATGTAAACAGTCTCCACTTTTGCCTTGTAATTAATTAATCATGAAAATGTACTGATTTATTTTCATTCTTCTGCTACAACAGAGGTGACTACAAAGAAGTTTTCAAAGGAAACAAATTCTTCAAAAACTAAAATAGCTCAAAAACTAAAATTTATATACAAGAGGCTATTTAAACTTGAATATAAATTTCTGTTAGAAGCAAAGGAGATGAATGGAATAAGTAGATATGTTGTATTGTGATGCTGCCCTGAGTCAACTACTATATAGTCTCTTGTAGTTTTCTGTACATACTTTACATCCAAGCTAATCTGAATCCAATGGCAGAGTATGTCATAAGCAATAGTACTATGAAAGCTAAAATATAAAAGAGCTTTGATTTACTCAATAAGGTACAGAATATGCATTTAGTCAAATGTATGACCACACAGTGGAAGATAGTGTGCAGATGAGGAAAACATGAACCATGTAAATATATGTATATATTAATTTACTGACTTTAAATGCAATCATGCACAATATTAATGTTCCAGATGACAAGTTTTCCCTATAGTTTTCTTGTGTAACGTGCCATTAGTACAGGAGTCCTAAACTCCTGCTCTTGGGTTGCTCATGAAGAGTCTCTAAATACAGAGTGGCTGGTTGTGCCTTATATCACTTTCTCCTCAATTTGTGGTTAATAGAGTAGTCCTTAGTCAACACTTTGCAATAGCAGTGGTGGACACAAATCCGCTTCTGGTTCCAGATGTATAGAACTAACAAGGCACTTACAAGATGTAAGAGATCCCTGCTCTCAGTATTTTTCTATTGACTATTCCTGAGTGCCTGTGCTAAGAAAAAGGGAATTTCAAGGAGCTCCATATTCAGGCATCTCTGCTTCCATGAATCATTTAAGGTGTCTGACTCCACACAAAGCTGACTCAGAGCTCTGCACGCTGGTGTAAGTGGCAGGTGACTCCCTGTGTCCTGTGGCTATGTCTGACTTTCCTCAGACTGTCTGACTGTGCTGATGTTCTTGCTGAAACTTTCATTAATTCTTGATAAAATCCAGAGAGAAACTTGGGTCTAAGACCAAGGATAGACAGAGTGTGTGAAATCCTCACAAAACAACACCAAACAGGAGAGCTGAAATTACTCCATTGTAAACATCTCTATCAGCAGAGAGGAACTTTCAGTGCATTTGCCTAGGAATGTCAAGCTGTGATTTCTCAGGGATCCTGGGCTGGTTGTGTCCATAGCTATTTCTGCCTAGTTCAGTGTGTTAACTCCAAGTAATGGCAATTGTCCTACAACGAGGCTTCAATCAAGGACAAGGTGTGATATCTTCTGCCATTTTTCAGGGTCACTCAGTACAATGGATAGAAAAATTGTGAATGGTTGATTCTTTATTTCTGGTATCACTAGATGAATCTCCAGGAGACTGCTCAAGGTGAACAGCTTTATTATCTTCCTGCTAGAGGGAACAGCACCCTTGCATCTGACAGCAGGCTTTTGCACCTTCCTCTGAGCTCTGTCAGAAACAAGGTACTGGTCTGGATGGAGTATATATCCGATCTAGTGTGTCCATTCCTCTATAATGGAAAGCATGAAGAAAGAACAAAAAATAATAAAGCATATTAATTAAAGATGCCTTTCTTTCTACTACTCCTTCTTAATAGAAAACAGTGATTCAAAATACAGTATCAACATTAAAATGTTGCAAAAATCAAAGTCAGCTTCCCCCCTTTTAACTCCAGTATTTAATTTTCTGCAATATCTCTCTTAAAATATTTTTATCCACATACTCATAAGCACAAAGATCACAGGACGGGACTGTATATACAAGGCTGAAGAGGACACACACTACTAATTTAATTTAATCACAATCTATTAAATATTTTCATAACTGCCATCCTCTATTTTTGTTTTGCCAAGAGCAGTTCCTTAATGGATGATGGGGTAAGAAATATGACACATATTATTACAAAGAATTATATAGAGGTGATTGTGATGATTTTAATTATGACAGTTAATGTTGAGACTTCACATACTATAAAAACAAAACAAAAACACCACCAAAAAAAAAACCAACCAACCAAAAAAAAAGAAACAACAACAAAAACAACACTTACTCTGCTTTAGACACTAGCAGTGTGTTTTTTCTCATATTGCTAAGTCCGGCCTTCCACTCCTTTGGCAGGACACAGTCTCAAACCCACTCTGACTGAAGTGACTCAGAAGTGACTCAGATAGTCTTTACCTGATCAGGCAGTTATACAGAATAAAATAGCCATCAGCTTGCCACAGTTCAAATCTACAACTCTTTCAAAATGGTTTGATCTTCTCTGTAGAATATAGAATATAGACTCTACACCTTCAGAAGTTGCTCTCTGGAGGGAGTTGCCCTGTACATTAAGCAGATAGACTGTGAAAGCTGCCTCTGAGAAAGAGCCTTGAACAGCTTGAAAACCTGAGGGTTCAAAGTAGGCACTGGGCTAATAAAGAGCATCTGGTGGTCAGTGTCTACTGGATATTTGATCAAAGGGAGCTTGTTGACAAGGCCTTCTTGCAAAGTTATAAAAGGCATAGTTCTTGCATGCTGTCATCTTGGTGGGGGATTTCAACCACCCAGATATCTGCTGGGAAAACAACACAGTGGGGTGTAAACAGTCCAGAAGACTCCTGGGCTCCATTAACAATAACTTGCAAAGAAGAGTGTATTCCCTCTGACAAATGAAAAAGGAAAGCTGTTCTCCTCAGACATGGAGAAGGCTGATGCACTTAATGAGTTCTTTGCCTTTATCTTCCTGTCCAGTCAGGCTCCTCACACCTCTCATGTCCCTTAACTTCTAAGCAGGAGTCAGGGGAGCAAAACCCCTCCTAGTGTAAGAGCGCAGCAAGTCTGAGAACACCTCATGAGACTGACTGTATACAAGTCTATGGGGCCAGATGACATGAATCCCAAGGTTCTGAAGGAACTGACTGCCAAGCTGATCTCCACCATATTTGAAAAGTCATGGCTGTCAGACAAAGTTCCAGGTGACTGGAAAAAGGGAAGTATCCCTCCTGAATTCAAGAAAGGGAGAAAGGTAGACCCAGGGAACTGTAGGTCAGTGAGCCTCAACTCTGCCTGGGAAGATTGTGGAACAGGTCCTCCTGAAATAAATATTAAGGATTCAAAACAGCCAGCACAACTTCACCAAGGGCAGATCATGCCTGACCAGTCTGGTGGCCTTTCATGACAGAGTGACATCATCAGTGAACAAAGGAAGGGCAACTGATGTCATCTACCTGGACTTTTGCAAGGCTTTTGACATAGTACTACACCATATCCTTATCTCTAAATTGGAGAGAGATGGATTTGACTGCTGGACTGTTTGGTGGATAAAGAATTGGTTGCATGGTTGTAGCCAGAGGGTTGTTAAAATGCTTCTATATCCAAGTGGAAATCAATCACAAGTGGCGTCCCCCACAGTCTGTCTTGGGACTGGTGCTCTTCAGCATCTTTATCAGTGACACGAACAGTGGGATTGAATGCATGCTCAGCAAGTTTGCTGATGATGCTAAGATGAATCGTGCAGTTGACAAAATAGAAGGACAACATTCAGAGGGACCGAAGCATGCTTGAAAAGAACACACTTGAGAACCTAGTGAGGTTTAACAAGGGTTAAAGTTGCACTTGGATCAAGGCAATCCCAAACATAAATACAGACTGAGTAAGGAACTCATAAGAGCAGCCCTACTGAGAAAGACTTGGTGCCAGCAGTGTGCGCTTGAAGCCCAAAATGGCAACAGCATCCTGAGCTGCCTCAACAGAGGCCAGTGGGGCAAGGGAGATGATTTTTCCTATCTATTCTACCCTGATGAGGCCCTATCTGGGGTACTGTGTTCAGGTCTGGAGCTCCCATTACAGGCCACATAAATCATAGAATCATAGAATTACCCAGGTTGGAAAAGACCTTGAAGATCATCAAGTCCAACTGTAGCCTAACCAGGACCTTAACTCTAAAAACCCTACACTAAATCATATCCCTGAGTACCTCATCCAAACGGCTCTTAAACACAACCAGGGATGGCAATTCAACCACCACCCTGGGAAGCCTGTTCCAGTACCTAACTACCCTTTCTGTGAAGAAGTTCTTCCTAATATCCAACCTAAACTTGCGCTGGCGCAACTTGAGGCCATTTCCCCTCATCCTGTCACTTGTCACTAGTGAGAAGAGACCTTCCCCACTTTCACTGTAAGAACCTTTCAGGTACTGGATGAGGGTGGTAAGGTCTCACCTCAGCCTCCTTTTCCCCAGACTAAACAGCCCCAGCTCCCTCAGCCTCTCCTTGTAGGACTGATTCTCCAAGCCTTTCACGAGCCTCGTTGCCCTTCTCTGGACCTGCTCCAGTACCTCCATGTCTTTCCTGTGATGAGGTGCCCAAAACTGAACACAGTACTCAAGGTGAGGCCTCACCAGTGCTGAGTACAGGGGCAGGATGACTTCCCTAGTCCTGCTCACCACACCATTCCTGATACAAGCCAGGATGCCATTGGCCCTTTTGGCTACCTGGGCACACTGCTGGCTCATATTCAGCTGATTATCCATCAGCACACCAAGGTCTCTTTCCATCTGGGAGCTTTCCAGCCACACCTCCCCAAGCCTGTAGGGTTACCTGTGGTTATTGTGACCAAAATGCAGGACTTGACACTTGGCCCTATTGAAACTCATGCCGTTAACCTTGGCCCATGAGAGTAACAATTGCCTTTCAGTCACCACAGTACATTCAGCTCCAGTTAACAACAGACCTCACACAAAAATGATATCCTCAAGAGGGATTCTAAGGTTTAAGCCAAACAACTGAACAGACCACATTGTAAAGACCATAGATGATATTTGATTTGACATAGGGATCGTTAGGAGCTGGTGCAAATACCTTTCAGTAAAAGAAATATTTAATATTACTATATTGATTTACTTATTTGTAATGGAAATGCCCTCAAAACTGAGAATGCAGATTTGGCATCGCCGATTCTAGAACATACTTACAATTTAGTGTAATTTGCACTTTGAGCACTAGGTGGAAACAGAGCAATGAAAATAAGATCTGTTATCAAATAATCTTCAGCACAGCAAATGAAGAGCTTTCTCCAGTGCACAACTGAAATCCCAGAAGAGAGAAACTGCAGCTTAAACCTGCTTAATTTCACTGGATACCTCTCATTCTCACTTCTTGTGCAGAAGAGGACAAAATAGTCTCCCTACACTTCCTAAGCTCAGATTTTTTATTTTCTTTCCTCAGTGGACTATTTTAATTTTTGTGGTATGTATATTCAGAATGCTCAGATATATTTCTATTCTTTGTTCAAGTATTTGGTGGAAACTGGAACCTGAATTCAACATGTAGAAATTTTTCCTCTACGCTTTTGTGGTTTTGCAAAACTTTAGATTGATCGTACTCTGAAATTCTTTTATTTGCTGCTACTTGTTTGTCGTAGATTACAAACAAATAGAATAGTAAAAATTGTGTGTTATTTTTTCACTTCATGTTTATGAGATCAGAAAACCACATCTAAAAAAAGGCACCTTAATTTCACTTCTTTTTATAACCGTTATAGGAAACTCTTTATTATAAATCTAAATTTCTTCAGCTCAGGAAAGGGAACTGAATTTATACTTAGTTTTGAATGATAGACATCTTTTCTGTTGATTGTGGAAAACTTGGCTCCAGAAAAATACATATGCAGAATGCAACTGCAGCAAAAACCCATAGAACGAAGGAGGAACGATGTAGCATTTCACAGGAAACCACAATGCAGAACTGAGCTGCACAACAGCAGTTCTGGTCAGGATGCGACATTCAGACATTCATATATTTTTTCCAGGAAACAACCAGTCTTAGAGTAAAGCCATCTTGTTGAAAAGATGCAGCTACAATTTACAACACCTCAAAAGAGGTGGGTCTGGCGATCCCTTGCCCCTTTTAGTATGGTTTGCAGAACTTGAATTGGTTAAGAATTTAGTGTACTTGCAAGAGCCAATTCAAAGTTTCTTATAGTTCATAACATGCTATTTTGTTTGTGAATGGTACCCTGCTTGCCTCCAGAATGAATGCCTAATGAACCATGAGTTTTCCAATTTTTACTTCTTCCATTTTTTTCTTGCTTTACTTCATTCTACATATTTATCACAGTTCTAATTCATTGTCCATCTTTTAACAGAATAATAAATTCTAGCATCACAGCCCAGTTTTAAAAACTGATGGGGGTTTCAACTGTCTGAGCTGACTTAGTCAATTGGCTCAGATACCAAAGCAATTATTCATACTGGTGGAATGCAAATCAACATTTGAACTTAACTTGAAACCTGTTGAGGCTTGGTGGATAAGTAAACTTATTGTTCCTGATCCAAGAAAATATAACCCCATATCTTCTGAGTATTTCAATACAATGTATTAGATTAAATGATTTCAAGTACGTTTTCTAAACTCTGTAGAAACAAATGCTAAGTTGAAGTCAAAGAGCAAATATTGGGTAGATGTATATGACCTGCTGTCAGCATTCCTGGGGGAAGTGAGTGTTTGGGATGGGTGCAAGGAAACTTAGATAGGGCAAGATATAAATGTAATTATGAAATAAAAATTTATAGTCTGAAAGAGTTTTGAGGAAGTCAGTGCCTCTGAATTGAGCCTGCCAGTAGGATATTATATATTTCCTTAACCAATGCTTTTATAAAATGAAGAAAAAGATTCAGTAGAATAAACAGTGTCTTAGTTCTTTGTTACTCAAAGGATGATTATCCCAGCCTTTATCCTTATTGTTATCTTTTAGAAGAGAAGACGTATTAAACAAATAGTGTGGAAATCTCCTTGAAATGCAATAAATACAATTAAACAGTGTCAGTCATTCTTCACATACAATGAAGGGTAATGAACTCCTAAATAAAATATAGCAATTGTTAAACATAGAATGGCAACACTTCTTTAATAAACCACATTGTGTACATTAAGTGTCATCTCCTCTTGAAACTATTCCAGAAGATGCTGGCATCTCTTCTATTTGTCTTATTACTCCCCTCCTGTTAAGTATTTATGAACTGGATTTATATCAATGGGTCATTTTAATACAATCTACACATAGAACAGACCAGATAGAACTGACCAGTTTCCTGATTCCAAGTTAAAGAAGTCATATATTAGTGCTGAGAGGAAAAAAAGAGATTTTTTCATGATAGAGTTCAGATTATACATAGCAGGACTGAAAGAATACACTACTTTGTAAATTTAGCAGAGGTTATATGGAAATCACTGAATATAATTCATAAATGTGATTTGCTTTTTTTAATTTTTTTTTTATTTTTATTTTTATTTTTTTTTAAATTAATCCCTATCTCAAAGTTCTACAGTCAAGCTTACTGTTATAATATGGACTTACCAATTTTGGCACTGAAGCGGGTAGCTAGGGAGAGCTTTCCAGATGCAAGGACTTCCACTGCTTATTAGCTGTTGACTTACTGATCACTCACTAGAGAACCTCTAATGTGCCTTCAGTTAATACTTCCTACAACTAAAATCTCTCTTCCACTAAAATTCAAGCTTCAGGTTGAAGCAGATCGCGAGTTTGTCTCTGCTGTTATCTGCCTCGCTGGTTAGCAGTTGCTACTGGTGACTCAGAGTGTTACTAGGGGTGGTTTTGGCTTTGAGTAGGATAGTTGTGAGTCAATATGTGGGAATAAATCCAAATGTGCCCAGATTTCCCTTTGTTCTTTAAACAAAGTGATCTGATAGAGAAACCTGACTAGGATGATCTTTGGGTGGAATAAGTATATCTTCACTTATGATAAATGAAGGCTATCTTTCTACTGAACCCAATAAGCATGTGACATAAGTTGTTTTTTGAGGCACTCTAAATTGCAATCACTGCCTTGCCTGCAAGGTGAAGTTCTTGTGATAAGCATCGAGAGACATCTTTGCCAGTAGCAAAAATCCCACTAATCTCAATATAATAATTTCATTGCCCCAAGACACTGCAGAGCATTGCAGTGAGGGGAAGCTTCCCACAGACCATTTCCTTCCTCTCAGTCTTATCCTTCTGGGTCCTTCTTTGCATTCTTCCCCCACCTTATCTTCCAACCAGTTTCTTCTACTGGAAAATAGCACAAATTTCCCTGTCCTGTTTCCATTGCTACTTCAATCTGTCTTCTCCATATTCTGGTTTGATTTGGGCAAGTTAAATTCTAGCTAACAACATAATCTGAAATGTTTAAAATTGACATGGTTTTATGGTCATCGGTATTCCAACAATTTTTTATTTTTTTCCAGTCAGTTGAGATCTTAAGAGCAAGACTTCATGTTGTGTACTTGCTTTCCCAAGTTAATACCGCATGCTACAAAATTCTTGGCACTGTAGAATATCATGGAATCATAGAATGGCTTAGATTAGAGGGGACCTCAGAGATCACCTAGTTCCACCCTCCCTGCCATGGGTAGGGCTACTACCCACCAGCTTGGGCTTCCCAGGGCCCCATCCATCCTGGCCTTGAACACCTACAGAGAAGGGGCACACACAGCTTCTCTTGGTAGCTGTGCCAGTGCCTCACCACCTCTTGAGTAAAAAATTTCATCCTAACATAAAATCTAAACTTCCCTTATTTTAGTTTAAAGGTATTTCCCCTTCTCCTGTCACCATTTATCTGTATAAAAGTCAGTCTGCTTCACGCTTTATAAGCTCCCCTGTCCTATTATCTTCAACAAACAAATTTTTTAGCAGGTGAACAGGAGGATGCTGTATTCTTTCACTGAAGCTACTAAATATCACAGTAAAACAGGAACCATATAGGAAAATGCTGAAGGAATATATCAAATAGACAAACTAGAACTGTGCTTTTGCAACAGAGGACATCAAAAATTTATGTTTCAAAGGCATATAAATAAACTGGACACAGGCAGAAAAAAGACCTATGAGGCTGTGTTCTTTGCAGGCTCCCAATTTCTTCAATAAATTAAAAAAAATAAATAAAAAATAAATACAGTGAAAAATGACTAAGTATATCTAAGGATACAAGAAGATACAGAAATAAAGAAATAAGAATGATTTCACTGAAGTCAGGATTTGTCCATTAGTTGCTACTTATATCACCTGCTCATCCACTAATGAATCTATTTTTCTGCCTGCATAATGTTGTAGAATCATAAACTGTAATCATGAAAGAGAACATTTTGATCTTTACCTTGACATCCTGCAGAGTCAAGGCCACTGAACTGCTGTGAATTTTGTTTACATTTGATCATGGGTTTTTTTCAGGTATAATGTGTAATACTATACTTTAGTTGCATTTCAGTAGAGATTGTACTTTATCACGGATAATATAAAACTGGATATTTACAGCAATGATACTTCTGCAATAAAGTTGTTTGTAGAATTTGTATGCAGGGCATAGTAAAATTTGCTCATTACTCAAATTAGGATATCAAACTGGCAGGCCAGGGAGAAATTCTCACATGGTCCTCAGATCATTTTCCATCATCCTTTAAAACTGTAAAATTTATTTGCCATCTGATCCTTGAGTAAATGGCTATAAAGTAATATCTCCTCTAGTTGTCAAGAAGTTTGACAGTCCTTGATTAAAACATAAGCATCTTAGATGAAGAACTGCTGCCTGTAGGATACTTTCAGAAGTAAAACCCTTATCTGAAGCCAAAAATAGTCAATCTGTGGTGTTTGCTTAGCTCTTAGATGCTGGTCTTCATCTTTATAAATAAAAGTTACTGAAAGTAATTCATGATGAGCTCTGCACACATAAATGCATACATCTGAATATTCTAATGTTTAATTCAGCCTCCACAAGTCTCTTTTAAGTTATTTATTTAGAGTAATGGACTGAATTATATTAGTAGATGTAAGTCTTGGATAGCATAAATTCTAATGGTACACACAGAGAAAGAACAGTATCTGACAGTACCCAGTGGAGAGTACTGAAAATATTACTCACATGTTGATATGTGACATTGACAGAGTAATTTTCTATCAAAATATTTCATAGCTAACAATATGTTAGAATTGTTAGCGTAGCTGATTATAGAACCACGGTAACTGATTAAGTAGCAGTTTTAACAGCATTTTAATATGTCAACAGTGTCTATTTAATGTCAGTTAAACATAACTGTAATTCTACAATGTGTGCACTGCCTAAGAGACTGTGATTCTGATAGTAATTCAGGACATGCTAATGTTGTGATGTCAGTCTCCCACCACCCCAACAGAACTTTTGAATCAGTGCCCCTTGCAAAATGGCACAAGTTCAAGAACATATCAAGGAGCAGAGGCTTAAAGCAGGTGCTGTCACTAACAAGTATTATGATGCACACAGAATAATTGCTGCTTAAAAAAACAAAAACAAACAAAAGCAGCTATTGAGCATCATTATAATCTTAATTCAAAATAGCTACAGTGTATTTAGCCCATCTTCTCCTTCTTTCCTGTATGCTGCAGTTCCTAACAGAGATGTTTAAAAACACCTTCCAGCTGGAGTGAAGGGAACAACTGAATGACTCTTGCCTATTGGTGTTTTCTCAAAATACTAAGGAAATCACTACAGACTTTCAGTTATAAATAGACACAATTTCTCCTTCTTTTTATAAAACAACAATGTAAAAACAAGTTGGATTTTGACTTGATAACACTTTCTCTTATAGCTATGTTTTAACTACATCTATTTGGCATGTGAAAAATGAAATGTCTTCCTACACACAATATACAGAAGCATGTGAGCTGTATCTTAAGAGTGTTTTGTGTTAATCTACACTTCTGTGTCTTTAGCAAATTTCAAGAAGACTGAATATAAATCATTGGCACACAGACTATATATAAATTGATACAGACTGCTTTTGTTCTTGAATAAAATAATAGAATCATGAATTGTTAATGTTGGAAAAGACCATTAAGATGATCTAATCCAACCAACAGCCCACCCTCACTCAGGGGCACATCCGTGTGTTTCTTGAGCACCTCCAGGATGGTGACACCACCACTTTTCTGGGCAGCATGTTCCAATGCATTACCACTCTTTCTGAGATGAAATTTCTCCCAATATCCAATCTGAACCTCTCCTGTTTTGCAGACTCACAAAGAACTCACAAACTAAAGTAGTCCATTACAAATGCAGTAAGATGATGTGGTCCTTTAGTATGTTAAATAAAACAAAATGGAAAATTTGATTACAACAGGTAAGACTGCTGCTACCATACAAAGTATCTTGGCTTGCAATGCCTGCTTCAGTTTCTCTGAGTTGATATTACACATTCTGAACCATTACAAGAAACAAGGTCATTTGCCAGTCCTAAAAATGACAAGAAATTCTCATGACAACTGCAGTGAACAGAGCTGGTCCCAGTAGCTAAATCAGAAGGGAAGACAGTGTAATTACTTTTGGTATTCTCAGGAGCCTTGCTCATATTCAGAACCATGAGTATTAAAGTTATATGCCACTCATTAACTGTTTCTTTCCACAGGTGTGGTGTAAGAAGAAATGATACTTACGGAGGAATATATGGTTTTCTGGAGGACTCTATCACTTGGGGTTATAGTGCAATGGGACTATATGTGAAAGGTTCTTATTCACAAAGTAGCAGGGAAACATGTTCTGTAGCTTGCTTTGCTAGTAGAGAGCATGCAAACCAGCAGACAAAGAAGTCAGCTGGTCACTTCAGCTTTGCAGAACTAGTGATCTCACCCTCTCCTCCCACTGTTCTAGAGGGAAGGACTGCTAGGATTCAACTGATTGGTTTTATTGCCTACTCTCCTGACACATGAGAGAAGTTAACGCCCAGTCTTCTGACATTTAAATTAATTTTAAATAGTGCTGCTTGAAATTACTGGACACAAGCCAGTTTATGATGACAGCACTTGGGATTTTTTTCTCCCTATAGGAAAAAGAAAACAGCACTGGACAGTTACATCAGAGCTTTTTAGCAAGGCATAAATAAATCATGTGAAGATTACTGATACTGCTGGTTACTCACAAGCAATACTTTAGCTCTCATATTCCTGAAATTAAATAGGTGCCTAAAAGTATGCATTTCAACAGTTCATCATGGATGGGGAATATCTGCCTTCTCTGTGCTGTTTAATGGCATGGAATGAATGAATCAATCATAGAAAAAGTTGTTGTTTGATTCAGTGCTATTTTATATAAAAGTAGTGGAACTGAATCTGCTGCATTTTAAGAAATTGTTACTAACAAACAGAATGCATAAGTTTTTCACTGTATAATATGAATGAAGTTTTTCACTAATAATGCAGTTTGCAGGGCAAGCAAAAAATATTGGAAAAAAACCCGCTTCTCACTGTTGTGGAGGATAACATTATTTTGATTATTGGACTGATTATCTGTGGAATAGAGATAGAGACACTGAAAGTGTGGAGAGTAGACACTTAAAAAAGTTTACAAGTACAAAATATCTATAATTAATCTGTGAGAGAATGAAAATGGTGAGAAATATCAGTTTATTAAACTATTGCAGAACTATGTCATTTGATCTACCTGGCAATGTTACTTTGTGCACTGAGGAACTGCTGAAAATGTGTTTTAAAAAGTTTGAATCCTCTGATTCACTGTTGTTTTGTGGTGCCATATCCAATCCTAGATGTTCTGCCACCCTGCTTTTCTACTGCTTTAAAGTAACAAAATCTGCTGCTTTGATAGTATGCAGCATGCACCAAAATGCTGACAGACATTCCAGTAGTGCAGTTGTGCACCTTCAGAAGATAACTTCTTACTATTGGAGAAAAAATAATCTCTGCACTTGTGATTAAAACTTTTCTTTTGTTTATTTCCTGCTGATGGTAAAGTGCAGCTCCCTCTGAAAGAATGGCAACATATTCGCAGTGTGAAATGGAGGTGTGTGATTAATGCAAAGGATTATACAGAGATAGATAAATAGTTTTATCCTAATTGTCCACTGTCACCTGGGCAAGCCCCCAGATTGTGGTACAATAGTTCCTTAGATAGAAAAGGAGCTCTTTAATGGAGCTGAGGATAGTAAATCTCCATTCATGAAATGGCTTGTGAATGAATGCAAACAGAAGATATAGAAACAAAATGCAATGTACTGTTTGATTATTTACTGAATTTTCAAGAAACAAACTCAGGTAACTCACAGTCCCTCTTTAGAAACAATTAGATATCATTATGTAAAGAAGAAAAAAAGCTGTGGGAGTGGACAGAAGGAACACCAAGAGACATTCCTAGGTTGCTTCTCAAGGAGGCAGAGCTCAGAGAGGAGACAAGCAACTCACAAATGGCAGAGGAGGTGGAAAAAGGGAGTAAAGTGTCCCCTCTGATAGCAGAACTGTGGAAACAAAGGCAACATCATCATCTTGCCAGCCTTCCCATTGAAGCTGTTACCACACTGCAAAATCTGTCACTGCCAAAGGGCTTTCAAGAGGCAGCTTTAGACTAATACCACATTCTGGGCTTTTCATCAGTGTCGATTTGGGTTACATTTATTTGTTTACTATTGATTCTCTTACCAGCTTCAGACCAGGCACTGAATTATTCTTAAAGAGAAGCTGAACACCACTGCATAAAGAAATGAAGCTGTTCAGGATTCTGAACCACCCATGCTGCCTAACACTTTTTCTCTATGGTGTTCCCAGTGCAGACCATGTCAACTAGCTGTCACCAAGGCAGATTTGTTAGTGAAGAGACATGCAGTGTGAATTTGTGGCTGTTGACCTTGGGCTCTGGCTCTGGTCCCATGCTCTCCCCTTTTAGTTGTGTTGATGTCGCCAGAAGTTATGTGCCAAGCTATGCCCAAAGATATCATAATCAGCATAGGCTGGGATGCAAGCTTAGACACTGGTTTCATGATCAGAACTGGGCTATTTAAACACAGGGAAAAACTTGACAATACATGACCTTTTGAGTTTCTTTTGGACTGGAAGACAATATTGCCCGAATGAAATGCTTTTCCGTGGGATGAGTCAGTTGCTTAAAGCATGGTCTTTACTGATGGTGAGAAAAGGATTGTAGGTTATCCACATTCTAATCTAAGCTGTCCTCTTCTTGGGACACTTAATTTATATCCCTATTATATTTCTGGGAGACAATGGTTGAGACAAGAGGAAATTCTCTTCTGGAATACATTTTAATGATATAACTGAAAGAAGATATTAAAGGCCTGTTTAGACCTGTCTCAAAGCTTTGAGTATTGTTTAAAGAGAGATGGAGATACCATCATTTCACAGCAGTAGTGTATAATAGCTTGGTTCTACAAACAGTTCTCAAAAATGAATAACATGCAATGAACTCTAAACAAAAAAAAAATGATATATAGAGCAACATACATGTGGCAATACTTGTCAATTAATAAAAATATCACAACTAGAAAATGAATAAAATAGCATATTTAATAGAAAGAGGACAAAAGATTCGGCTGACTTAAAATTTGAGGAATGCTAGGATGGAGAAAGGAAGATAGGAATTAATGGAGAAAAGGTGAAAGAAAAAGAAAATGATTCAAAGAGCATATAAGCATGAAAGAGAAAAGAAACAGAAAAGAAAGAGAAATGGAGAGTGATGGTGGGAATATATTTATTTTTTTGTCATTTCCTGTCAAACTGGTTAAAATTTTTATTAGAGATATGCAGAACTTGTACAAAACAGGCTTCATAGTTGGCACACTCCTTGTTTCTCTTTCTTTTAACAGTTTCTGCTATAGTAGAAACCTGTGTTCTGTCTCCTTTCCACACCCTAAAGAGTATCTGACATAACTATTAGGACTATGCTAATTCAGAATGACTCAGTCATGCTGTTCTGCCCAGCTGTCCCAAACCAAGCACAAACTCAGTGGTTTCAGTTACTTGTTTCAAATCTGTGCTTCAAAAAATGAGCAATATCCTTTACTTTCTGTGATGAGACAAGAAAGTTCACACCTTAGATACAGTCCTAAAATATTTCTAGGAAAACAGAAATGATTATGACTATTGGTCAAAGTCTTTCTCCTGTGAAGCATCACATTACTTGGGGAGATTACAAGGAAGTTGCTCAGGTATGCAGGGAGGAAGTTAGGAAGGCAAAAGCCCAACTTGAACTCAGATTGGCTACTACAATAAGAGAGAATAAGAAATCCTTTTACAAAAGATTTTACAAAGGATCCGGTGGCGCACAGTGGTAGGAATGCTGCCTTGCAACACTGGGGCCCGGGTTTGAATCCCCCCTGTGGCGCAAGTGGTAGAAGTGCCGCTCTGCTACGCAGGAGGCTCGAATCCCGGGGGTTGGACTCGATGATCTCCAAGGCCCCTTCCAACCTGCACGAGACTATTATCTTATTATTATTATTATTATTATTATTATTATTATTATTATTATTATTAGTAAATATATCAGTGGTAAGAGAACCAAGGAAAATGTCCATTCTTTACTTGATGCAGCAGGGAATGTGACCACTGAGGATAAGAAGGCTGAGGTCCTCAGTTATCCTCAGGGCACTTTACTCCCTGATCTCAGAGTCAGGGATACTATGCAGAATATACCCCCAAGTGATTCAGGTGGAGACAGTTAGAGAGCTCATCCTCCATCTGGACTGTCATAAGTCCATGGGACCAGATGGGCTCCACCCTCAGGTGCTGAGGGTGCTGGTGGGGATGATTGCTGAGCCAGAGCTCCTGGTTATCTGGAGAGGTCCCAGAGGATTGGAGGCTTGCTGATGCGACTCCCATCTACAAGAAGGGCTGTAAAGAGGACCCAGGGAACTACAGGCCTGTCAGCCTGACCTTGGTTCCAGGGAAATTTATGGAACTGTCGTGGTTTTGTAATTTTTGCTATTGGTATTCCATATCATGACATGTGGAGCACTACATATCTCAAAGGACCTCACATTCAGAGAGGAAAATATGTCACAGAAGTGACGCTCACTTTCTCTCTCTCTCTCTCACTGCCTGGCAAGCCATGTGCCTTCACTTTCAATTTAGGCATCTCAGTTTTCAGAAAACTCTCTCTTATTTTACTTGATTTATTAGCCTCAGTTTCAATTAGATTGTATTGTAGTGTGTTATCTTGCATTTCGATGTCATAGTTAGTAAAATAAGTTCTCCTTAGATCGTTCCTGCTCTGTTCGTTTCCTAGAGCCCAGCTCCCATCTCCCTACCCCTTTTCCCTTCACAATTTTGGGGCCAGTGGGCCCACGGGCCTACTGCTCCCCTGTCATGGACATAGATTGATCTAGATAACTTCATGGCAGGAACAAATCATCTTTGGTGAGATCATAAGGCACATGCGTGCTTGACCAACATCATCTTTTTCTGTAACTGGGTGACCAGACCAGTAGACAAGTGAAAGGCTGTTGATGTAGTCTACCTAGAATTCAGGAAAGCCTTTGACATGATCTCTCACAGTATTCTCCTGGGGAAACTGGCTGTCCATGGCCTGGACAGGTATACCCTTCTTTGCGTAAGGAACTGGCTAGAGGGCCAAGTTGGGAGGTAATGTCAATCTGCCTGAGGGTAGGGACACCCTTCAGAGGGATCTAGATATGCTGGATCTCTGGGCTGAGGTGAATGGGGTGAGGTTCAACAATGCCAAGTGTCAGGTCCTGCACTTTGGCCACAATAACCCCATGCAGTGCTAGGGCTGACTGGCTGGAGGACTGTGAAGAGGAAAGGGACCTTGGGGTGTTGGTTGATGCTCAGCTGAACGTGAGCTGGCAGTGTACTCAGGTGGCCAAGAGGGCCAATGGCATCCTGGCCTGCATTAGAGATAGTGTGGCTAGCAGGAGCAGCGAGGTAATCATCCCCCTGTATTTAGCACTGTTGAGGCTGCATCTTGAATACTGTGTTTAGTTTTGGGCCCCTTACTACAAGAAAGACATTGAGGTCCTGCAGCATGTCCCAAGAAAGGCAACAAGTAAGGGGTCTGGAGCACAAATCTTACGAGGAGCGTCTGAGAGAGCTGGGACTGTTCAGTCTGGAGAAGAGGAGGCTCAGGGGAGACCTCATTGCACTCTACAACTTCCTGAAGGGAGGTTGTGATTAGAAGGCGCTTGGCCTCTTCTCCCAGGCAACAAACAGGACCTGAGGAAATGGCCACAAGTTGTACCAGAAGGGGTTTAAATTAGACATAAGAAAGAACTTTTTCTCTTAGAGGGTGGTCAGGCACTGGAATGGCCTGCCCAGGGAGGTGGTGAAGTCGCCATCCCTGGCAGTGTTCAAGAGGCATCTGGATGATGAGCTATGAGATATGGTTTAGTGGCTTGTGGTAGCAACGGTAATGGGAGGATGGTTGTCTAGATGATCTTGTAGGTCGTTTTCAACCTTGTGATTATATGATTCTACATAAGGCCATAATAAATTTAAGAATTAACATCCACTGATACAGTCACTTTTTAAAGTTATATTTCTGTAAGTGAAATGACCTCATCCAACAACCATCCAACACTACTCAAAAAAGACTAAAATGAAAAATAAACCCCTTCTCTTTTTAATATGGTTCCATCATCCTTTCTTTTAAGTCTCAGAGATCTATACGCTTAAAAGCAAGTCAGTTACAGTTCATCATGCTGTTCCTGCACTACATTTCTAGCAGAATAATGCCATTAGTCATTCCCAGAGCCATAACCATTAGAGATCAAAATGACCTTTCAGTGTCATTGCATCCTACTCTGATTCCTGCAGTCCATGGCAACAGTCTAATTCCAAACAGATTATTATGACTTCACAGAAAAATGTAGCAAAAGAGACTCACAGAATCACCAGCATTGAAAAAGACCTCTAAGATCATGTAGTCCATCAGCCTCCCACCATCAATATTTCCCCACTAAACCATGTCCCTTAATGCCATATCTAAGCATTTATTTCCAGTTGTAAGCTAAAATTCAGAACTAGCTTTTGCCATCCAAATGAAAATTATTTGCATTTCATTTGCAAGTTGTTAGGCAGTCAAGGTATTTCTAAGCATCCACCTTGATTTGGTTCCTACATTGACTGTTACATTAAGAAAGGAAAACAAAAATGGCCAAGTCACCAAGAAACAAGCTATTTCTGATCCAGGAACCTTCCAAACCAAGAACAGCTTTGTCATACAGCTGTCTGGACATGGATTATCTGCTTTTCTCATCCCCCATCAAGCAGTGAGTGCCCCCAGCTTTCATGGCAGAAGGTACAGAATGTTCCATTTGATATGGCATGGAATTGAGCATGAAACACTACTCAGCTGTACTCCCTCCCACTCTGCTCCAGATCAGACTCAACTAAAGTGTCTGCAAGGTGGGGAGCTGGAATCTGAAGACATATAAACACAGAAAATAACCAATATCATTATGTAAATGCCCTTTTAGAGATGAACAATTATTTTTTATCTGGCTGAGTGTATGTAGGTATGTGTATATCTGAAATGTACAACTGCGTAAAGGAACTTCCACCTGATTTAGGCCAAAAGCTAAGCAACAGTTTCAGCGTAACACTAAACCTAGGTCGGCCTTTCTCAGAAGCAGGAATAGTTTATCCAGGCCATTGCTATCCTAATACAGATCTACTGCTTGTAAGGACCGGAGATAATATGTACACAGGACTACTTACTGAAACATACCAGCTTAGTTTTAGTTTCTCTTTATTCAAGACAATTCTTACTGGGAAAAAAAAAAAGGGGGGGGGGGAGGGGAGTCAGGTGGGGAGGGATGGACAAATTACCATCAAAAGGACTGAACTGTGTAAGGGCTCAGTTAGAAGACCCAGAGCTTTTTAAAATGCAGCCTTGGAAAACTAAGCATCTGTCGTTTTATATTTCAAGGATGATGCAAGTTTTTTTGACCTTTACATTTCAGCTTGTGCAAGCAGTGCTGTTACTTAACTAACAGATCTGCAGATGTGTCCATCTCTGAGGTAATGGGCATTGCATTTCTGTCATTCAAAAGGCTGAGATTCAAAGCAAACCAAATAATGAATTAATCCTCTCTTCTCATCCTCTAAAAGCCTCTAAATACTACTTAGAGGAATTCTAGCAGAGATAATAATAGATTTTTATAAAGAGATTCTAAAGAGATTTACAGAAAAAAAGAAAAGTAAGCACTTTTAATCTCTGTTTTAGAAACAGAAGACAGAAGGATGCTTTGCTTGAACAAGTGATACAGGCAAATTGCTGCCAGTGGTAAGTATAAACCTGATCCAAGTTCTAAGCCTTTCTATATTACAGATCTCTCTCTGCCCACTACCCCCCAAAAAATTGAATGTGAGAGAGCAGATGGACAAACACAATAAAGAAGGGAAGGAGGAAGAAAGTGAGGGGAGGGAAAAAAACTGGAAAATAGGTTCTTGGAAGATAAAATTGATAGTATTTAATTACTAGGTGAGTAGGTATTTACATTTCACTAGTGAATATAAGGTTTATAAAAAGCTGCATATTTTTATGACTGATAATATTCATAGTGATGCAAGCTATGATAACAGTTCTGTCTCAGAATAATGGCTGAGTTCATTGAAAGGACATGGTGTTACGTGTGTGCAGTCACAGGGAAACACTGACTGGCATTTTCCCTTTTGACCTGACACGACAGTGTTACATTCCAAAAGAAAACATTGCCAAATCTCTATTCAGCCTAAAAAGCAACATTGAAGAAAATGATCTGTAGCAAATAAAATAAAAAATTGTTTCAATGAAAAAGACCCACACTCAGAGCCAACAGCATCTTTGAAAGTCTGTTTATTCTGCTGCCTCAAATCTGACAGGCACATAATGAATTCAGTGAACTACAGTTAAAACAAGTGTTTGGAGTGAACTAGAAATGCTATGTTTTCTTTTCTCACACTGGGACTCAGCTGACTTAAATAGCTAATCACAAGATGCAAGAATGTGACTCTGTCCTTACTGTGTGACAAAAACTTAAAAATGCAGGCCATGGTAAAATTAGACAAAAAATCTTAGGAGGTTGGCATTATGCAAGTCATTCCTTAATACACCAGAGTGATATTTTTACATGTCAGCTTCATGATTTGGGGTGTGGGGTTGTATGTTTACAGGAAAAAAATCACAAAAGAAAGTCAATTTTGCTTGGGGTTGAGAGATACTGCTACCTCAGCTCTCTTAAGCACTTCTTAGCACTGGACTGGAAAGATCAGGCTGTTAACCTGTTCTTCCTGAAATGAAAGAAATCACACCTCTTTTGCCACATTCTAAAAAATATGTTAGATGAAACATATCTTCTGAGTTTGAACCCATTTGAACTGTAATTTTCCCTGCTGAATAAAAATGTTCAGACTCTCCTTCTGCTCCTCCATAAAATTTCTGAGATTTTCTTTCCCAAAGAGTGTGAAATACAATAGAACCATCTGTGAAAAAAAACCTCACCTTCCCTCTATGTCAAAAAAAAAACCAACAAAAAACCAACAAACAAACAACAACAACAAACTAAAAAAACAAACAAACAAACAAAAAACACCCCAAGAATTTTATTTTCCATAGATACTACTGAAATGTGTTGTGAGAATTCCCCATTGGAGGTGCCCCTACCACATCTAGAAGAAGATCCAGTAACATCCTTAAAAACAAATCCACCTGGTTATGCTTATACTGGTAAGCTGATACTCAGATCCTGACACTATTTTGCTATCTCTGCTGATAAAATGCTAAAAAAAAAAAAAAAAAAAAAAAAAAAAAGGCTTTACTATGGTTCTGGCCTTGACCAGTATGCACATTCTCAAATAAGCACTCTGCAAAGATTTATTGATGGGAAAGATCAGGGACTCTGCCTGTGGCAGGGAAGTTGGAACGTGATGATCCTTAAGATCCCTTTCTATCCAGGACAGTCTATGACTATGACTGTTTCCCAATAAGTAGCTTAATGTGTCTATCTTGTTTAAGAAGGCTTTAGAAGTAGACACAGGACCAATCCATGCCAGCTCACCAAAAGTTTCAGGACTTTCTGAATTTATGAGTACAGACATAGACATCATGTTTCACATGTTGATGAGAGAAAAGCTGTTACATTTATTGCTAGAAATGGTATGAAATCAGTGATTCCTAACATTATCAACACTTGTGGAGAGAGCAGAAAACTTAGAGGTGAAAAAAAAACAAGATTAGATCCCCCAGGTCAATTAGTGTCCATGTTAATTGAAATAGAGGTAAAAGCAGATTGAGTGAATGGATGTGTTATTTTGAGAAGACATTTGGGGGGTTTAAAGACCAAGGATTCTTTTTCTTCACAGTGTCTGCAGATGCATTTTCATTATTCTAGACTGTGTTGTGCTACTTTGTATGCTGGTCAACTCTTTTCCAAGACACTGGGAGATATTTTCATCATAGCAAGACAAAATGGGCTTCCCAAACCATGGGCTTTTGTTAGAAATCCAAAATGCAGAGCAAATTCCTCCAGATTTGCGGACATTCTAGAGAAACTGTTGTGAAATTTCAGGAGCTAAACAGGCAGAAGACACTAACATATACCTCTTATATAGACAAAAACAAGAAGGAAAACTGATTTAATTTAAAAAAAAAAGGTGCAAATTAGTCCTAAAAATATACATATGTATCTCTATAAACATTATTACAACCTGTTTGCTTATAAGAGAATAATGAGATTTTTTTTGTAAAACTGAGGATAATTCTTTAAAAATAGGCAAAGTAAAAGTAGGCAAAGTTGATCAGCAAAATTAATATCAAAAATACACTCTTTTTAACTATTTGAATTTCCTGGAAAGATTCACCAGCACTGAAGCTACAATAAGAAATGAATTCCCAAACAGTTAAGCTGGCAAATTTTAATAACTGCTTGTTCTCTGAGGAGGAAGGGTTAATTTGATATCATTACATGTTTTGAAGTTATCAGATTGGTCAGGTTAAAAACCTGTTTCCAACAGCTTCAAAATTACTTTGAAACAAAATACTTTCAATTGCACTAGCAAATTAAGAAAAATATATTTAGATGCATCAGTGTTAGACGCCTTCCCTCTAGCATTCTTACCACAAGTCAAAAGATAATATTAAACTCTGATCATTCTGTAGGAATTCATTAAGACAAACACAATGCTGTTTTGACTTTTTTTTCCTCATTTTATTAGAAGATAAATTTAGTTTTGATACATGCTGAATCACTAAAGCATGTTAGTAACTGCTTTAGCTAGGTGTTAATTCAAGCCCCAAAACAGAAAATAAATTTACATGTCTTGGAGACAAAACTGATGTGGATATTTTCCTTTCAAGAGAATTAACTAAATTGAATGTTGATTTTTATCCTACATCTACATTCACTGGTTTCTTCATTTCCTGTACCAACCTGTTCTGCAATGGCATTTGCACCCATAAATAACGCACTAGATTCTAATGAAAGATAAAAGATCTTAAAGTGTTTCTTACTGCAAGATGAAATTGCTTCAGCCATTACCTCTTCTCCACACACTGATTAAAATGCTGTACCAAATAACAACCTATAATGACATTTTAGAGTGCAGGGAACAGATGTGTTTGGGGAATGTAGGCTCCCCTAAGCAATTTGTGCTCTAACAGGGATCACAGAAAAACAGCCAATCTGACAGAAATATCTTGAAAGTTGGTTTAATATGATCAGAGGAGAGAAAAACCTATGTCCTGCCTCACCAGAGCTGCTTGACAAAGCAGCTGCTACCTTTGTGCTTTTGAACTGAATGGAATGGGGTAGCTGTCTGACTGCACGCCACAGCAGAGCCAATCATGACATGTCTTGAATCAACTGGTGATTTCATATTGCAGGAAGCCAAGGCGTGGAATGACTGTATACTGCAAAACGCCACATACCACAGATGCGCCAAAGATGCGTGTGAAGCAAAAGATGAGAAGCAGATAGGCAGCCTTCAGACTGGACCCATTTTCTCACTACCTAAGGGTTTGCTGTGGTTTTACCCAGCAGGTGGCCCAACATTACACAGTCATTTGTTATCTCCTCCCCTTTCCCAGTGGGGTGGGGGAAAGAATAAAAAAAAAACAAAGTAGAACTCATGAGCTGAAATAAAAGTATTTACTACGATAGAGAAAAGGACTATATACATGTATAAGCATATATGACAAGTGGTACACAAGCACTTACCAACCTCCAACCAAAGCCCAGCTAGTCCCCTGAGCAGCAGAAGGAAGCCAGATGAACACCTATCCCCTTCAGAATTCATTTTGCATGATGTCATACAGTAAGGAATATCACTTTGCCCAGTTTAAGTCATCTACCTTAATTCTGTTCCTTCCTAGCTCCTTGGGCCCTTAACTGAGAATGGCCTTGGCTTTATCAACACTAAGCTGCAACTATAAACATCAGTGTGCTATCAATATTGCTTTTCTCCTAGAATCAAAACAGTATCATACCAGACACTCTGAAGAAAATAATTCTGTCCCAGATGACAGGGCACAGAGACAGAAGCAATACTCTGATAGTGTGCATCCCTCTTTATCCGAATCTGCAACATCAGATCTGCTTGATCCCCTCTACCCAAGAAGATGCTCAGATTTGCCAGTTGCTTTCTTGTTTGAAGGTTCTTCACATTGGCCTTCTGTTCCTATCCCAAAATCACATCAAATATAACTTCCTATCTTTCCTCTGCCTCATGTGTCCACAAATCCCAATCTGGTACTTACTTTGAGAATGAGACTGAATACAATAAAGTGAGGTTCCATAAAAATAGCAACTGAACACATCTAGAAAGGTAATGTAGCCATTGATCTGTAAGTCACGCAGAGAAATCTAGTATCTTTATTGATGAGGCTGCACCTCAAATACTGTGTTCAGTTCTGGGCCTCTCACTACAAGAAAGACAATGAAACCCTGGAGCATGTCCAGAGAAGGTCAACAAAACTGTGAGGGGTCTGAAGCACGGATCTTAAGACCTTAAGCAGTGAAGGAAGTTGGGATTGTTCAATCTGAAGAAGAGAAGGCTCAGGGGAGACCTTGTCACTCTTCACTACTAACTTGTGTGGAGGTTGTGGCAAGGTGGGGCTTGGCCGCTTCCCTGAGGTAAGTAGCAACAGGACAAGGAGTGATAGCCTCAGGTTGCATCTGTGAGGTTCAGGTTGAGTGTTATGAAAAACTTTTCCGAAAAAGCGGTCAAGCAGTGGAATGAGTTGCCCATGGAGGTGGTTGAATCACCATCCCTGGAGGTGTTTAAGGGAAGGGTAGGGACGTGGTTTAGTGGATATATGGGAAACTGTTGATCACAGCCTGAACCTCTGATTAATCACCTGAGGCAAGCAATGAGTCAGCTACAGGATCACAGGTGAAGTACTGGAGGCCTTACGTGGAATTAACAATATTCTGGTCCCAGAAAAATGTCCAACTATGACCCTACTTGACACAGGGACAGAAACATTGATAGTTTACAGAGATCCAACTAGATTTAATGGTGATATAGTAATGATTGGAGGTTTGGGGGGACAGACCATTCCAGTCACCCAAAACTGGTTGAAACTAGGGGTTGGGCGTCTTCCACCATGGCAATAAAATATATCTATTGCCTCAGTGCAATCATATTTTCTGGGCATAGATATCTTATGAGGTCTAGCTTTCCAGATGACTGTGGGTGAGTTCAGGCTCTGACAAAGGTGCATTAGTGTCTAGGCGGTGCAGGCAATATTGAGAGGCCATGCAAAACATGAGCCTATTTTTCTGTCGAAACCTCACTGGATTACTAATGTAAGGCAGTATAGACTCCTGGGTGGGCAAGATGAAATATCAAGAATGGTGCAGGAATTGGAAAAAGTAGGTATTCTAAGATCTGCACATAGCCCATATATTCCTCCATATGGCCAGTGTGGAAGTCAGATGGAACATGAAGAATGACAGTAGATTACAGAGAATTAAACAAGGTCACACCACCTATTCACGTGGCCCTACCTAATATTGCCTCCCTAGGTTCCTAGGATCAACGATCACTTTACCTCTCTGATCTAAGAACTGATGTTCTTAGAGGCTTTTTTGTAGTTTGTTAAGAGACTTGGCTCTAGAGACTGAATTACCTTTCTGGAGATACCCCGGGAGCCCATTAGAGTTTCCAGACCTAGATGCATGCCCAACCATATGCACTCCAGCCCTAAGACAAACAAAACCCTTAAACACACCAGTGCCTGCAATGGTTTCCAGATGGGTGAGACACAGGTGCAGAAGACAGAAGGGCATCGCCATGTTCTCCAGCAGCTGTCCTCTATATGGGTAATCTGCATACAAGCCACATGGCTTTTTTTTTTTTTTCAAAATACATTTCTTATATCATCATTATATTACTGAGCAGAAGCATGAAGGATAAATGAATTAACAAACATTCACTGAGTTACATGTGGAGTTAAATTGAGAATGGCTGCAAGCAGAAATGTTGCTATCTCACATCTTTGTCTTCTTTTCCTTTTATAATTCTTTTGTGTGGGAAGGGGACTTTCTTTGAAAATAATTTGTGTTTTTTATTTCTCTGTTGTATGAATTATCACAGTGTTCTTAACATATTACCAGCTTTGAATGGAAGATTCCAAATTTTTTTGCCTTAGTAATAGAGGGTTACATTTTCCCCAAAGTTCTGGAAAACTTAACAGGTCATTTATAAGACGAAGTCTTGCAAAAACTGATTATAATGAATTGCTCAAAGATGTGAACTCTGACCAATCATATGGCCCTAGCCTGTCCATTAAATGACATTCCTGATGTGTAATTCACTTTTAAGGTTCAGAATGACAAGGAAGCCCAGATAAATTCTTAAATATCTCCCAGTGAAACAACTGAAAATTTAAGAACTGTAATCAAGGGAATTAATGAGGCTGCTGAAATATGTGGTAATGTGAATGAGACTGCAGTAACAAGAACCTTGTACTGATTTGTTTGTTTGTTTAAACATCAAAGCAATATTGTTGAGACCTGTGATACTGTGTAGAAAAAGAATAACAAAGCAGAATTTGCAGGAAGAAATAAGGCACAAAACCAGTCATAGAGCACTTGCTGGCAAATCAGATAATGTGTCTGGCCTGGCTGCATCCAACATCTCTGCTACATTTCCTGACATACAAGTCAGTCTTTCTTTCAACACTTGCTCAATGCAGCACCCTTAGGAAAATACTGTGAAATCTGTAACACTTCAGCAGCGTAGGTAGAGACCATGAACCTAGAGTGAAGGTAGAAGTAGAGTGAAGGAACTCCTGAATCCTCCTGACGGATGTTTGTGTTCCACCTGCTCTCTGCTCCCTCTTAGCTTTCTTCCAGCCCAGTCAGAAGTGCAGAGCCTTGCCAGACCTTCTGCTAAACACTTGGCACTCTCTCCCCAGCCACAATGCATGCTGACACTGCAAACTGTTCTCACCACTCAGTTCATTTCCTTTTTTCTTATCTAATTTATTCACATCCTGGAAATTCTGTCTTTTAGAGCAGTAGACATAATGTCACTGGATCTTAAGAGAAGGAATGTTAATAACTATTTTCATACTGACATTAAATAGACATGTTATGAGTTTGACTTATCAAATGACTTCTCTACATGTTTGCTATTTACATATTTACATTCCACAGGCAAATGAAAGAATGCAAATATTTACAAACCATTGGAGCAGGAGATCTAAAATAATTAACAAAAAAAGTTTCCATTTTTTCACTGAAGACTTGTGACCTCTTGCTCCCCTGTAGTAAATGTGTCCATTTTCTCTCTGGAGGCTTGACAGATAATGAGCGAGTTAATGCACCTGGCAAGCACAAGCTCAAGGTGGCGCTGAGCTGCTTGTTGGGGTTGCTCCTGTAGCCCAAGTGCACAGACTGGATCCTTCCAATGGGACATCACTGTATCCTCACAGCTAAAACATGGAACTGAATCCAGTGATAAAGTCATGCTCCAATAAGCATTATGGGTGGAACTGAACCAACTCTCACTACCTCCACCCAGCCTTTGAGCACCATGGTACCAGGGGATGAACTGTAAAAATACACAGCTACCTTTGCAAATACTCTCTTAGCAGCCCACGCAGTTACTCCAGCACTAGAAACACGCCTGTGTATAAGTGGCTGCATCAGCAGTATCCAAATGCTAAGGGCTGGGCTGTGTGAGTGGGAGGGTGGCAAGCTGTAGGACACAGTTCACTTGCTTGAGAATCACAAATCCATTCCTGCAGCAGGTGATAGCACCAGCACACACTCATCCCTTTGTGGCTGGATCCTTACAAGCAGGCTGTAAACAGGCCAGCCCCAGAAAGCCTATAACTGAAAGAAGTATGGCAATGCTGAGAAACACAACTTATTTCCTCCTAAGTCTTGGCTTGAGAAATAGTCCCAGCTGGGCTTTATTTCTTGTTTGCTTGTTTAATCACTGTGCTGAATGCTGTAGGTCAGGTTTGGTTAAGTACCAGCATAGCTCCAGGGCTTCATGCTGATTCACAGATTCCTGCACTCCGCAATCTACTTCTTCATGTCTGGTGACTCCTCCCTAATTCATTGCCCACTTTCACCCCTTATAATCAACAAAATAGAGTGGTGTGGTTAGATCTGTATCCATAGGTTATATAGCTGGAAAGATTATCATGTTAGAAAGGGAAAATTGGAAATAGATGAAAAATGCTCACGCCTATCATAGGCCTGCAGGAAAAACTCCAGGAGCAACAGACTCCAGAAAGAGATCCTTCCCCAGTGTCAGTCGGCCCTTAAATGGGGTCTAGGTGAATTGCCTTCACCTGTGCTCCCACAGCTGATTCAGTGCTTGCCTCAGGTGGTCAATCAGAGATTCAGGCTGTGATTCAACAGTTCCCATACACATCCCAATACCAGTTTATACTTTCTATGCTTTTCATGCTTTTGTCCAAATGCTTTATTACTTGCATTTTACAGATTAAAATATATATATATATGTATATGTTTTTTTAATTTACTCTTTTAAATTAAAATTAAATTAAAATTTAATTTTAAATTAAAAAACTTTAAGATTATGAACAGCATTTTTTTCCCCCACAGATTAACAGACATCTCCTAAATTCAATAGTTTATCTCATGTTGAATATATTCTGTAGTTTTCTTAGATATTTTTCAACTTATGTCACAAAAGGTGTAGCCAAGTCCACCTGGACTAAAGGTGCTTTAAGCAAGAGGTTGGAATAGAGACCTCCTAAGGTCCTTCTCACCTGAGTTATACTGTAGTTCTATGTCTACAAAGATCTCCTGCAGAGCACCATCAAATATCACACAGTATCATTCTCTTAGATCATCTTATTAAGATTATTCAGGTTTACCACTTATAAGGTCAGCTCAGAGACTAAATATCATCACTTGTTTTGGTAATAGCTGATGGAAATGTCTGTAGCTCTGGCTTGTTTCATATACTCTTTGCTATTGTGTAGACACTAGAGCACATTCATACTCTTGTTCTTTGCCTTCTGTCTCCTAGCAACTCCATCTGCTGCCTTATTTTGTACATTGGAAGTACAAGACAGATTTTTTTTTTTTTAGTTAGGAAAAAGCTGCTCCTTCCCTCTTCCAGCCTAGCTTAACACACAGTTTTATATTTAAGATCCCTTTTGTACAACTGAAGATCATTTCATCCCGAGTTCAATCACAACGAGACCTTCTTTTCCATAGATCTAAGTCAGTCCTTTATCTGCAGGTTCTTGGCCACACAAGAATTTCAGTGACTACAAATATTGTCTGTTCACTCCAAGACTTGTTAATCCATCCTCAGCTTGGGGGAATGTTTCTGTTGTTTTTTTACCCCTATTGTTTGGCCTTTCATGAGCTATAATTAGACATCCTCTGGCATCCATAACTGATACAAATCTCTGTTGCTCATTCCCTGACACATGACACATTTCCCTGCCAGTGTTTGTGGAGCATGCTGTGAACTGAGTGGCACTGAGAAGTACATAATAAAAAGTGCTTATGCTGCGTATGCTTCTCAGTTACACACCCATTAATTTAACTCTTTTAGCTCTGATACTTGCATATCCTCGACTACTAGTGACTAAACATCACAACAACATAATCACTCATCCAACTGATTAAACATCATAGCCGGATGATGGACATAAAAACATTAAGGAAAAATCAGTGGATACTTGGAAGATGTGAGAGTGTCTCCTGACAACACCAAATATTATGAAACAGTTTGCCTTCCTTAAAACATGTTGTAGTTGTACATGGAAGGGTAACATCTATCTTAATTACTGTTTACAGGGGTGGATAGCAATGGGACAAAGGTGAATGATTTTAACTGAGACAGGGAGGCTTAGGTTAGATCCTAGGAGATATTTTTGAGGGTGGTGATGTACTAGAACTGGTTGCCCAAAGAGGCTGTGGATGCCCCATCCCTGGGGGAGTTCAAGGCCAGGCTGGAAGTTGCTCTGGGCAGCCTGGTCTGGTGGTTGGCAACCCTACGCATAGCAGGGGGGTTGAAACTCAATGATCATTGTGGTCCTTTTCAACCCAGGCCATTCTATGATTCTGTGATCTATCTGCAAATAACAGAGAAAAACAAATACCTCTTTGTAGCCTAAAGAAAAAGCTTGATAACTTTCAAAGTGTATTTAGTAGAATGGGAGCTGAAGCTTTTCTTTTAGAGGTTACTGGCTCCTAAGTCTGAGTATTCCCATCACTATTTTCAGTTCTTTTCATAGCATGTAATTTTCATATAATTTGGTCATCTCTCCCAAAGCATCCCCCACTGATCTCTATAACAACTTCAGGCATTGTATTTTCTAACATCAGCGAAAAATATTATTGAGCTACTCATTTCTGGATGGAATTTGTGCCTAAATTTTGAAAAGATTGAGAGTGAAAAGTAGGCTACCTTTACCGTATCCAGACTAAACTGTAACCTAAAACAGAAAATACAATAGAAAAGCTGGAAGTACAACAGCTGGAAAGATTCTGTTTTTGTGAATGCTCATGAATTTTCAGGTTTATAAATTGTCTTTCCTATAATTTTCTCTCTTGAGCTGTTGGACTGAGTTGTGACACTGAAGCTATATCAGTGTATGAAGTACAACAGTTTTTGGAGCACAAACTAAAAGAAAATGCAAACATCAAATTCCAAAACAACGTACGGAGGTTCTCTAATGCTGTGTGCATTGTTTAGATGTAGTCCAGCCAAACTATTTGTTTTGACTTCTATATGTGTGACTTTGTAAAAGGAAGGGCAAGTTTCAAGAAAATCTACATACTAATGGTGCCACTGTATGTAGCAGGGGACTGCTGTCTGAATCTTCAATGGCAGGAACAGCACAAAAACCTTCCTATTGCCCCAGAAGGTTTCACCATTCTGAGAAAGCCATGGGGTCCCTGTTTAGCACATTTCCTTACCCTGTCTCTGCACACTCTTGTCAGATTAATTGATAACACGTTATTAATATCTTCTCTTTCTGTCATTAGAAAGTTTTTCCTGGTACCTAATCTAGCTCTTCTTACATAATCACAGTACCTCTTACATTAGATCCATATGACAGAAAATAGATAGATTCCACCACATTAGAAGCTGTTTTTGCCGCTTAAACTTTTTTTATTTTAGATCTTCTCTCTTGAGGTGGTCCAGTCAGTCCTTCCTTACATATTTCCTAAGCATCTGACTGCTTTTGGTCAGAAAGTTTTTAATTATAGAATGTCTGCCAAATCCAAAATAAAATTTAAAAGGTAACAGAGACAATTCACCAGGGTTTTCTTCTTTAAAATATTCCTAAGCAATTTCTAATGGCCAATGTCTAATTGATGTGATCCTAGTACATGTGATCTTAGTGCTGGTGAGGGGATGATGTGGTCAACTATAAAAACCCACCTCATCCCAAAATTCCCATGTGGAGTCGACCTAGAATATAGCCCATCTGTCTTAATGCCTTCTTGAGTCCTACCAAAATTGTAATTAACAGAACCAATAATCCCCTAATTTAGCAGTGAATAACAATGGCAGTGGGTTAATCCTCCAAGTGCTTCATCCATCTCACAGTAACAGCTAGCAAACAAGCATGGAATCCACTAGCTGTTTGTATTTACTCTTCTTGTAGTTGCCATTGGAAACAGGAAAATTACCGTGTAAAAATTGCAATAAAACACTTATTGATTTTAATCAGTAAATAATATATTGGTTTGAAAATAACTCTAGCAGGAAAAAAGATGTATTGAAAAATACGTGCTTTCAAAAATTTCTAATATGCACAGTTGCAATTTTCTGTAATAGCAAACTAAAAGAACAGTAAATAATAGGCATCTGACCCTTGAATCATTATATATCTTCTATTTATCAGCTCAGTGTCTGCTGCATCATTTCCCAGACTTCAGAGTATCTGTGAAGAAAGACTAAGCATTTCTGAACGACAAAGGACTATAGGCCATATACCATTGGTATTGCAAAACAGAAGGGCACAATGAAATTGTTTTTTAATGTAATAGCAAGTTGAAGTGTGTGTGTGTGTGTGTGTGTGTGGTGTCAATGTTTACAGTAAATAGAACCTTAACTTAAACCCCAGTGAAAATGAAGTAATCTCTTCTTCCATAAGAAATAATGTCCTGGTATCCCAGCTTTTTCAGAGCGGAACACCCACAGGTACCTCTAGACACCAGTTCAGGGAGACACTTGTCTTTCCTGTGCCCCACTGATTTTTGGTGCCGGAGAATTCTTATTTCAAGACTTACCTCCTTAAAAAGAAAGGGTTGGATTATTCTATCATATTTACACAAATCAGGGGAAGAAGACCATGAAGTAATAGCAACACTAAAGCAAAAAGAGGATAAGACAACAGCTTCACTAGAGCTAGGCGTATGTTATGTAGCCCCTTCCTACACACATGCTCAGTGGGTATGCTGTCAAGCCCTGACTAGCCCATTGCATTCAAAGTATCAATTTTCACTGAGCTTTAGGGAAAGATGATGAAGTTAACGTAGTAAAGGAGTGAGGGATGCTTTCTCTTCCTCCAAACTGCCCTTTTACAAAGAATAGCCTTTGCTTGGCTCAGTCACAGCTAGAAGTGCCTCTTCCAGCCGGTACTAATCATGGAGAAGCATCCATTGATTCATACAAATTCAGAGCAATTGTCAAAGGTCATTCCTGTTTCTTGAAATATAGCTGGAGGATCATTCAGCTGCACTAGGTGATTTTGACTGCATTTATGTCCCTCAAAACCTCTTCCATCTTTCTACACAGTATGAAAGCTATCCTCAAACGTTCCTATTTAATCATTTTTGCTTTGAATGAATCAACTAAAATGCAAATGCAACAAAAATAGCACAAGAATGAAGCCTGGTTTCCAATTTTGTTCATTATCCTAGATCCTGGTTTGATGCAAGTATGTCATGTAAACTAGGGTTAAATTTCACAGAATCACAGAATTGTAGGGGTTGGAAGGGACCTCTAGAGATCATCAAATCCAACCTCCCTGCCAAAGCAGGTTCCCTACACCACGTCACACAGGTAGGTGTCTAGGCGGGTCTTGAATATCTTCAGAGAAAGAGACTCCACCACCTCCCTGGGCAGCCTGTTCCAGTGCTCCGTCACCCTCACTGTTCCTCACATTCATGCGGAACTTCCTATGCTGTACTTAAATTTCTGTTTTTCTTGAACATGCCTTTTTCCCCCCATTTCTTACTGACTAGCTCTTGGCTTCCTGAGTTTTTATCCTCTCTGCTTTAATTCTGTACACACAGTACACACATACAGGCACACACATAAATACCTCTGCAGGTGTGTGTGGTACCTTCATCCTCTGGTGCTATGGAGGGATTTCACTAGGCAGCAATACCTTTGCAAGGCACATACTGCAACAGAGGATTTTTCTATGAATCTACCCTGGCCTAGTAAGCTAGTTAGGTGCTTTGCAAAACATTAGCCCTGTTGCCTGGTTACAGCACATAATATTTCAGAGCTTGGACAAAATAGACCTAGGCAACCTTTTGCAAGAAATCATCTAAAAAAGAAAATCCCCATCAACTACAAAACTATTGTTCTGGTCTGAAAGAGGCCAGATTCTACAGAAGACATAATCTTTACCAATAATCCCAGTAAAACTAGGTTTTCATGTTACACTGCATGTTGACAGTTATGCCAGTTTGCAAGAAAACTAATTTTTGAAAAGATTAATATACACGTTGCCTTGAAGGTAATGAAGCTCAAAGTACTTTCCAAAAACATTTAAGGATTTTTTTTTTTTCTCCCACCGTGGCAGGACTTAAAACTCCTGATGTGATCTATCTTCTGCCATTTAAAAGAAAAAAATGTTTGGAAATCTGAATTCACCCTTGCTAAATGAATATGAACAATAAGGAATCTGAAATCCTCAATTCTGTTAGTTTTATTTCATAGTGTTCATTTATTAGATATTCTTTAAAAAACATCAAAATACTATGCAAGTGATAGGTATGTTCAAAACCATTCAAATATTGATACAAACCACTGTCTGTTGCTATGGTGCTGTACTCATTTTATATTCCCATGTAGGCTTTAATAACATTTTCTCTGATGTTTTCTACAAAAAAAGGGAAGACATAAAATGACGTTTTATTGGCTCTCTTGTTTAAGGAGAACATAAACAGGATTATAACCCTCACTTTCATTATATTCCTTATCTTGTTTCCTGTTAGTCATGGGGGTGGAACATCACCTTAGAAGCCAATGTTGGGCTATTGCTCTTAACCTAATTATAAGAAAGAATAAAAGCACTTACATACAGGATCATAAGAAGAAATATGCATATCCTGTAGAGAAGTAGCCCAGAAACGTTTAACAAATGTCCTGATATCCTTTTTCACCTGTGCCAAGGTAACAATCAAAAGCAGCTGGTAGGGAAAGTAAATCCACTGGGAAGGAAGGTGTGAGAGGTTGGTTTTACAGATTGAGAGAAAAAGAACTATTATGGGGGGAACTAATAGTAGGGAAGATAAATAAGAAACAAATAAAGGTTTTTGGTTGGTTGATTTTTGTTAACCATTTTATTTGGGGCTCTTGCCTGCAGGTTTGAAGTAGTTTCTGAGGCTGGCTCTTCTATATATTATCCTGTGGCTGTTTCAGGACAAAGTAAATTGATATACCTGTCTTTCAGGAGCTGCTTTAACCTGAAAAGTGACGTCTCTGACCTCATAACTCTGCCTCTCTTCAAAGGAGAGGAAGTGTGGGGGGCATCTCTAGGTATTTGGCGTACCTTTGGCTTTTCTGTGCTTTCCTTCTGCAGTGGGGCAGTCATTTCTTTCTTGTTCTTCTCATTGACTTAAGCAATTCTGGAGGGTAAAAAGCAGTAGGCAAAACATGTGGCCAGGTTGCCACAGGAATAAGAAATCAGGGGGGCTGAGTGAGTGCAGTGGTCTTGGGGAGGAATGATAGAGCCCTCATATCTTGTGAGAGAGAACACCTAAATTGCCATTTTTCTCAGTGCATGTTGGTCCTGCCAATTGTTCCCTTGCACCTTCCCTTGCTCTCTCGTACTCACATGGGATCCCATCAGCCTCATAGTAACCTTTTGTCTACAAAGCCCATCTGTACTTCCAAAAAGCTTGAATTGTTTTTTGTCCCTGGCCAGAAAGAGAGAGGCATTGGAGAGCAAGCATTACAGGGAATGATCATATAATTGCCCAAATTATACAATGACAGGGATATGCAACTCCAAATTCCCTGCTGGATGGGGATTACTTGCTGAATTATACTGACAGGAGGCACTGTGGGTGCTAATGATAAGCCTATGTAGAGGTAATCACATGGATGTTCTCCATGCTCTTTTTTGTAAATATAAAATAAAGTATATATTTTTCTCGATAGGAGCCCCAAATGGTATGCAAGAAGACACTTTAACTACATAGAAAATAATCCTGGACTGTAAGAGCTTTGGTAGGCATAGCAGTGTGGTCATCTGTCATACGGATTATATTTCAGAACAAAACTGCTGTCTAAAATGGAGAAATTTATGGTGCAGCTATTCTGGAATAACAGCATTAGGAAAGGGTTGTTACACTGATGTATATGTTACTATATGTGCACAAGTGAATTTCTCTGCATAAACAAGCTTTACAGAGGCAAGTGTAATATCTTTTATTGTTTCTTGATGAAAGACTGAAATGTAAAAAGAACAGTGTGCACAATCTTCTTTTTGAATGGAAAACCACAGTGCTGTGTGTCCCTTTTCCTCTCAACAGACACAAAGGACTTCAAGGCAAGCCTGTTGTAGGGCTGCTGAAGTGCTCTCTGCCCCTTGTTTAATTAATGCACAGCACTGAGGAGGAACTAAATCCTGCCTGTTTTACTCAAGGAAGTGACCCCATTGACTTGAATTGATATACCTGCGGAATTAGAATTAGAAGGATTAAGAACTCAGTGTAGCAAATTCATTTCACTTTTTTTTTTTCTTTCTTTTTTTTTTTCTTCAAATGCAAATAGTTGTCTCAGTTGTCAGTGTGATTTGTCTGGTGGTTGTTTAGCACAATGAGTGCCTGATTCTGCTCTCTGACTGTGCTTCCTAGGCTCCACTGTATCACAGACACGCTCAGCCTCAACAAGATAATTGGGATGGAAATGGAACAATAGGTGCTCTGACAATCATATTTGTATATATATCAAAAGGGACTGTTAATCTTTCTCATAGGGAATTGTTATATTAATTAATTGAATCCTGTGATTCCAGTTTGCATTGGGGCTTTATAGCTACTTTCTTTTTTTTAATGCAGACATGATTTTGTTCACCTCTCTCACCCACTGTGATGCTGAGAGAGAGATGCTGATACTTGATATGCAGCATAGGAAGTCTCACATTATTTTACAACTGATGAGTATCTTGTGAAACCACTTTATAGCTGCTCTCATTAGAGTACCTTTGCTGAGTTCAATAAATTACTCAGTGTTAACTCAGCTGTAACTGAGAACTTATTTTGATCTGAAATGTCATTTTTGTATGTAATCTGTTATTTTAACATATCTAATTGTTATTTTTGGTGGGGAATATATGCATGTTTTATTATTGTTTTTACCTAAATTATTGAAAATTCAGTACAAGAGATTGCTATTATGCTTATCAAAAGTCTCATGGGGTCTAGAAGCTCTCCCAGAAGATTTCTCATTTTATTACACTTTAGAGCAAGACTGAATCTTTCCTGAACTTCTCTTTGATCATTTATTTAATCTTCCACAAAGATAATTTTTGCTTTTCAACTTGAAAAGCACGCTTTAAGAATTCTCATTATGGCATCTCTAATTTTGTCAGAAAATATTTCAATCTCACGTTATGTATTACTGAAAATGACTGAGAAAGAAAGCAGTGTTTTGTTTTGTTTTGTTTTTTGAATTTATGTATCATTGAATCATTACAGAATGAAAGAAAAATTTGGATTGAAAAGGGCTCTAAAAAACATCCAGTTCCAGTCCCTTGACATGGGTAGGGTTGCCGCATCATGCCATGTCTTAGTTTCATCTGGGATGGGATTGCCTTCTTCAGAGTGTTTGGTATGATTCTATGTTTTGGTTCTAGGAGAAAAACTAAGTTGATAACATGCTGATGTTTGTAGTTGCTGCTTAGCAATACTACACAGAGCCAAGGCCATTCTCAGTAAAGGGCCCAAGGATCTGGGACACAACATAATTACAACAGCTGACCCAAACTGCCTAAAGATATATTCCACGTCATATGACATCAGAAGAGTTTTGAAGTGGGTGGGTGTTCATCTGGCTTCCTTCTTCTGCTCATGGGTATTGGTCAGAGGGTGGTGATCATAATTATTGCTTTTTTCCTTTTCTCTATCCTTGTAAATAGTTTTGTCCCAACCCACAAGTTGTTTCTACTTTGTTTCTTTTTAATATCTATCCCATCCCACTAGGAAAGAGGAGGGTGTCAACAAATGACTGCGTGGTGCTTAATGTTATGGATAAACCACGATGTCCCACAAAGCAAAAAATATAATTTTGCAGAGTACAGGAAAAAAAAACAAAACAAAACAAAAACAAACAAACAAAAAAAAACAACAGTAAAATTGTTTTGTTTTTACGTAAATGTATAATCTGTTGTTCATCACTTAGAGTGTCTAAAAATAATCCTTAATGACATGCTCTATTTTTCACACTTCTTGTTTTATAAGTAGACTCACTTTATGAGTGTCTCCTGTCTATATTGAAATGTTCAGCCTACTGAATCTAGAGATGATTTGTAAAAGAGAGTCATTAAAAGCAGCATTTTTTGTGTGACATAAACTGCAGCTACTATACTGAGTGGCTGGTTGTCAGACCTACAGCTGTGTATTTTTATGGCAATCCTCAATAAGTCATTATGGTCCCTGCAGATGTGTCATCTCTATCTACATAATTAAGATTGAAGAGTAAGAACTCAAAAGTTGGAATTCTTGTCTGAATCAAAATATCAATATTTCACGTCTTCTTGAAGCTTTAATGTTGGATAATTTGTGTTATTTGTTATTTTGTTTGTTTGTTTGTTTGCTTTTCATAATGCCTTGTCTATTACAACCCTCCTGGCTTTGGGATTATGTGGTGTTGCCCCAGTTTGACAGCAAGAGTCATTTGATGGAGATAAGACAGTGCTCCCTTTAGAAGACAGTAATTTTAGGATGCCAAATCCTCATCAATTTTACAGAACAAAAAAAACATCAAGAAATTACTTGACAGTTCTGTCTATTTAGCAAGGAACATCCTGGAAATATTGTAAGTCAATTACAAAGTCAGAAGTATGGTCTAGCTTAAAAACATCAGAAATTCCTGTGAGGAAACATAACAAATACGATGAAATCCAGAGCCAACTGTCTTATTTAACATATCGATAGTTAGACATATTTGACATAGTATTAAAACAGCCTATCAAAGAGTAAAGTACAAATTAAACACTCACTTTCAAGCTCTGAAGAACTGCTTGGACTGAGGACAAACAGCAGTTAATGACAGTTGTTGCATGGTAATGGTGCAGACGTTTGCAAATGGACTAACGCAGTTAAGTTGAAAATATATTATCTTTCTGTTGATATTTCACCAGGAATGTCACAAGTTATTTGCTAAAGCAGTAGTATAATTCATAGTAGCTTTGTAAAATACAAAAGCAAATCTCTACTGCATTGCGACAAACATTTTACAAGTAAAATACTCTGTAGATTAAATATTCATGCAAATATGTGAGTTGTCCAACTAACCTATGATTAAGGAACTGGTGTGGCTCAGAGTATTAAAAAGGGTGCTGGACTTAAATAATGCTCAACATAAACTCAGGCAATAGTCCTTTCAAATGTATTGTCATCCAGTACTGTGTATGATAATAACTAAAATGGTCCATTAGTTGTTGAGTGGCCAACATTTGGAAAAGTTCTGGAGGACCCTTTGGCCATGTTCTCAAATACTTATGAGTATCCTGAGCTGAGAGGACACATCCTTGTGAAAAATGGACTGAGATTTCTCTACTCACAAGTGCTTTTGTGATAGAGAATAGAGCAGGAATAGGATTCATTACAGAGGTACTTCACCAATGCTTTGTTTAGCTCACAGCTCACCACCTTTGACAGCACTATGATTGTACCTGTTGGGCACAGGCTGTGTTACCTTATAATACAACACATGCCTGTGTTTTAGAAAGAGTTAGCGCTTTGTTGCTTTACCTGCACATCAAAACAGAAGAAATCTTGAAAGATAGTTGCAAAAAAGCCACACTGTTTTTTCAAAACAATGCTTAACTTTTGCATACAATTGTTCACACATAAAATAAAATCAGAGAATACCGAATACCTACTTAGGTCTAATCTAGAGAAACGTGTTAGATGCCTCTAAGTTATGTGAAGAAAATATTTCCTGAGAATGACCTGCACTGCCTCAGGATGGAATTCAAAGCAGACAGCATGCTAAGCAGGAAAATGTCTAGACTTAGCATAAAGATGTCTGAGATCCCATCACTCAGGGCATTTTGCTGTGCATAATGTTCTCTTCAATATACAGGATCACATTCTTTCAAAGGACTGTGTAGGATTGTGTATGACTTTTTTAAAAGCCAGTAGATCAAGTCTGGAGCCATGTTCCATTTTCATCTGACTGTTGAAGTAAAATAATATCTTAGAGTACAGGAGTCTAATATTTCACTTCCAGTGATTCTTCTGACAATTGTATAATACGCTTTTGTTTTGTTTTGTTTTTCTGCTGTTTTCTTGCTCCTTGGTGCTACTTTCAGGTTTGACCTGGGGCAGAATACAACCTTCTCTTCAGAGAAGAGATGGCAGAGTTATATGTCTAAATGATGTTGGAAGGTTTTCATAGTATCATCATCATAGTATCATAGTCATAGTATCATAGTCTCGTGCGGGTTGGAAGGGACCTTAGAGATCATCGAGTCCAACCCCCCGGGATTTGAGCATCCTGTGTAGCAGAGCGCCACTTCTACCACTTGTGCCACAGGGGGGATTTGAACCCAGGGTCTCCGGTGTTGCAACGCGTCATTCCTACCACTGTGCGCCACCGGGGCACACTTTTTCCTTGAATTTGACTTATAGTGAAGATGCACTGTATGCATCCACCACCAAAACAAATAACAGTTTTAATTTTTGCAATTCTGGAATTTGTCATCATGAACACGATGAGATACAAGAAAATTTTGTACAATTGAAAGGGAGAAGAATGTAAGCATACACATCTCTAAAACAAATATTCAATACTCATTCAATTTATTTTTCACTCAATTTATGCATATTTTCTCATGTAAGAGTACAAATATAAAGGTAGATGATACTAGAGACTGAGATAAGACTACTAAGGTCAGAAAGGTCAAAAAACTCATGTTAAAATGTTTTATTGCTTTAAAAAGCTTCATTATAATTTTTAATGTACAACATGATGGATTTCTTGTCATGAAGGAGACTTCTGATATGGTTAGATTTTGAAAATGGGGTAGTAATCAGCATGATTTTTAAAAGCAAGAAGTTGTTGCTGTAGTTGTTAGTTCTCTCTCATATTTCATAGCTAATTAGACAATTATGTACTTTAGATTATTTGTGTTCAAAAAGACAAAGTTAATTGGCTGTCCCTCTTTTTTTTTTAATTGCATAAAGAATATGCATATGAGGAATTTCTAGTTTTTAGAACCAAGTTGTGGACACATTCTCCCTCTCAGGAGAAGTGAAGTTGATGTGTAATGCATATGTAGTTGCATGGGCATCTAGTGCCATTTCAGATACTCTATGACACATGCACATAAGGCTTGCAGATATAATTGCAGATATGACGCAATTCCTGTCTGTAATGTCAAGAGAAGTTGCACCACTTTTAAATGCCTGCCTGAAGGCAGATTGGGTGCATACTCTCAGTCTCATACTTTAAAAAACAATAACTCTCCCATGATTTCATACTTTAAACTGAGAGAAAAATAAACAGTAAAAAAACCTGTCGTATTTATTTTATGACCAAGGGGCACCACATACAAGTCATAGGAGGTGCTAGATTAGGCTAGCTAGCTGTGGGCATCCTCCTAACTGATGTCAGTGACAGCGGTTTTCACCATGACTACCACCATTGCAACCCTTATGGCATATTTTATGTTTGTGTGTTTACAGGGAGCTCTCTCACTCACTCACCAAGTGATGATAAGCAGGCAGTGCCAGAGCTGTACTCAGCACAGTACAGTCATGTGCATGCTCAAGTTTCCAGAAATCCTATACAGCAATTTCTCTGCTCAGCAGATGGAAGAGCTGATAATATGTGGCCAATCTTTTTTTTTTTTTTTCATCCTATTCACAGTAGTAATAGGATTCTATAATGAAGGTCAGCATTTGCCAGCAGTGGGGACCCTTATTTATTATAAGGGTAATCAATAATTATTTCTGGTGTATTTGAAATTTGAGATTGCTCCATATTTTTGTTTTTTAGGACACAAAATAAGGCTAGAAATCATTGTTATTCACACCAGTACATACTAGTTTACTGGAATAACATCTTAGGGTTGCATTATCGTTAGCTTTTATAACAATTTTTGTGACTGGTAAATATGAATTCGTATTGACATCATGAGTAACAACCTAGGAGAATGACTAAGCTTTCATATTACATTCTTAAATAAATTCTCTAATTCCTCTGTCTTTTCCTAGCCTGGTAGCATCAATAACTACTGAAATATTTTTCATATAGAATATTATTTGTAATATTATTTAATGTTATACAATTTATAATCATTTTGGCTTGAAACATCAAACTGGTGTCTACGGTTGGAAACTGCTATGATTAACTGGTTTATTCTGTTAGGAAAAAAATAAAGCCTAAGTAATTCACATTACTTTAAAAAATATATGGTATAATTTACAAAACATAAGCAAAATTTTTTATACAATACTCTCTATGAAATTTTCTACAATTTATTATAACTTCAATTGAAAATAAAGAGACCAGCTCATTGAACTTCACTGATTTCCAAACAGTCTTTAGGCACTAAAGCTACATCCTACACATTCATTTGTTCTTTTAAAATATTCATGGAGCTAAATTAAGTATTTGAAATAATTTCCATGTTGAGTCTTAATATGAATATTAAAATCCCAAGGTAACTCAGACCTTGCACATTTAAAACATCTCTTAAATTTACTTAAAACTTATTAGAAGTATGTTAATGTTCTGGGCTAGAGCTTGGAAATGAAAATGTAAACAAGCTACTTAATAATATGACATATTTACTAGAAAAATTATGGATAGATGGTTGGCTTACAGATAAATACTATACATGTTTTGCTATCCTAGATAAAATCACAAAGAATTTCTGCATCTTTCTCGCCTATAGTATGCACTAAATTTTAAAATATGCATTATACTTTGCACAAGCTTTTAATTCAAATTACTGGCTGAAAATCAGAAATAATTAGTATATAGACTATGTCAAGGCCCACCTGAAACAGAAAACACAGGTCAAGCTACATTGACTAGCAAAAGTACCCAATACCAATGTACGCAACAGACAGTTTTTGTAAGATTTTACTTTATGCAATTCCAAACAATATCACAGTCCAAGTAGATTTTTATATCTGTGTAAAATACATCCATTGAGATTCAAAACCATTTTTTATAATCTCAGCATGAAAATATTAGACATTCAAATGCCTCTAACATTTGCTGTAAGACAGACATTAAAGAATCAGCAGAAAGGCAGATAAAAGTTTTAAAAATATACTGAAAGTGATATGGGCATTATATTTGTACCTTACCTACTCTCAACATGATTTAAGGTGATTTTGTTGCATGTCAGTAACTCCCCAACACTGGGGAGTATTGTTCAGTATTTGTTGCGCTGGTAATGCTGAAAGACTTTAACACCGAGAACAACTTCTGACAGTCTAGATGAGATGAATGTGGCAATTCATTTCCCTGGTGAGATTTTTAGACTTCAAGACTTTTCAAAAAATGGCTAAGAACAACATATGGCAATTATCCCTTTAATGAACTCTGTAAATATGTCTATCTGTGGCTTCTGATGTTCATTTCAGACTTTTGCATTTCATGCCGTAGCACTAAACCCATTTATTGTGAGTCTAAAAGGTTGAAGAAAACTTCAGTGGAATGCACAGCAGTTTATAAACTACAGTTTTGATGACCTACAGCTACAGAAACACTGAGGGCATATGTTAAGATTAATAGATATTTTTATTCCTTCTATGAGCACACTGGTGCACTGTTCTAGGTGCTGCAACCTTGAGTTCAAAACTAGTACTCAGTACAGCATCAAGTTTGGATCCCTTTGCCCTAAACAACCTCCAACACTATTCCAGTAGATTTTGAATGCAGGCCTTTCGCCTACATCAACTTTTAGGACTCATCATGCCTTTAATATTCTACTTTGCTGTTGGGCCCCTTCCCGGTACTTCAGACACTTTCAGTAGAGCTGGATGCACTTGACAGTGTGGATGCAGTCATGGAGTCCAGCCTTGCAAACACGGTGAGGCAATGGAAGTAAAATCAGTGCTAATTTACTTCCCTTTTTTTCTACTGCAGTTGCAATACAGTCAGCCTCCACTCCTCTCTCATCTGAGCTCCTCTTCCCGAGCAGCAGGGGAATAATTGAGCCTTCTCTGTGGACAAGGCAATGAAAAATGGGGTCTGCTTTTGTTCAGTACTATCATTTTGTTTCTGCTAGCAGAAATCCTGCTGTAGGAACAGACAGCTTTATAGAACAACCTGCCTACAAAGAAATGTCTTCTTAGCCCAAGTCTAAAATTATTTTGTTCTTCCAGCAAACAAAAATGTATGTTTAGGCCTTGCAGAAATTAAGTAAACAAGGATAGATTTAACAAAGATGTGTCTTTTTTTTTTTTTTTTTTTTTTTTTTACTTTTTAATCCCTGCATTCTAATAGTTTTTGAAATTAGCAGGAGTCTTTGAGACATCCCACAAATATGAGCATGATAAAGCACCTCACTTTTTCATTATATGAGAATTACACCTTTTTACTCCTCATACCTGTTCATTCATCTCCAGGATATTTAGCTGAGTGGCCTCTAAGTTTCAAACTTAAATAGAACAGAGATACCATGTGCTTGTTTATTTATCTTCTAAACTTGAGTGGACTGGTGCTGAAGTAATCGCTGACAAATGAGTTCAGTACAGAGTGATGTGGGTATGCTCTCTTGGCTAAGTCTTCAGTGCACTTGCAGTCTCAAATAGCACACAAGTAATAGTGCTTGCAGATAATACTTCCTGCTCTGGCTGGCAGAAGGAATTTTGCTGTAGTGCAGAGAAAGACATTGGTACTATAATTTTTAGTCATTTGTTTTCAGGAAGCTTTCAGGAGTCTCCAAGGAAATCTTTAACAGGCTGCAGAAATCAGCTGTCACTTTAAATGATCCTTCATCCTCATTTTTCTTTTCCTCTGTAGAGACCAATGTAGTGATTTGCGTTAAACAAGATCAGACTTTACTGCACTTTACGTGAAATTTTAACTAAAAATACAAAAATAGAAAAACATTAATGAACATAAGTTACAATTTGTTTCCTTTCCCCTTCAACACTGGATCAGGGGATGCCACTGAAGCAAGTCTTAAATTCAGTAACGTGATTCAGTTTCTCTATTGAAATTTGGCATCGGATTTTCAGAGATTTGCAACATAAGATGTAAATATGTACCATCTTATGTATGTGATTTCTTCCTTTTCTGCATCATTAATCTGTTTCCTACAGGGAGATGAAAGCTACCTGCTAGTAAGACAATAATGAAGTTCCGCTATGTTATTCAGAGGAAGCAGGTATGGGAATGGTGTCTTGTGAAGCTATAAAAGCATGTACTGAAAGTTGCTCTGTTTCTAAACTTTGGTGTTTGAGTGAAATGTATAGTTAAAGTGCAAATCATTATCCAGCAAGATAATTTTGATGCAGTGTCAGGAATTAGATGGCTATGATGAATTACAGGTCTGCTCAGATTTTCTAGATAGGTGTTGTGAATCTTAACCTAATAGAATAAATGTGGGTTTAAAGTCCCTGAAAGACCCCTCATCTCCTACATCAGCACTACATTAATTTCTCATGACAGCTGGCTGCCTAGGAACTGCCTCCCACATGTTCTGTTTCTAACTGCTGATGCACTGATTATTCCAGGAGAGACACTCTAGTTGCTACTTAACTGCTGATGTTCCTAGTCCATCAGGAATATGCCCTGTACATGAAATAACAACAAAAAAAAATACATATAGTGAGGAATTATATTGGGTAGTTGTATTCTGTTTTCTATTCAGTCTCAATCTCATACGGAAAAATATTTACTGTTACTGACTGTAGTTTTCCTAAAATTCTCCTTGTAGTTACTTATATAAGTAAAAGATAAAATCACAGAATTATTAAGGTGATAGAATCACTAAGATCATGTAGTCCAACCTCCAAACCATCACCACCATCCCCACTAAACCATGTCCCTCAGCGGCATATCTATGTATTTCTTGAACACCCCCAGGGACAGTGAATTCACTTCCCTGGGCAGGCTGTTCCAATAATTCACTTCTTTCTGAGCATAAATTTTCTCTAATATCTAACCTAAGCCTCCCTTGGCTTAACTTCAGGCCATTACTTCTTGTCCTATCCCTTGTTATCTGGGAGACATAAGGGAGAGATAAGGTCTCCTCTGAGCCTCCTCATCTCCAAACTGAACAATCCCAAATGCTTCAGCACAACAAATTACTAGATATTAAGAACCAAAACAAAGAAGATGAATGCATTCAGTTGTACAGATGCACGCTTTATAATTCAATGTGTCATGTGAACAGTAATGCAAGAAAAGAAAATACATAGAAAAACCTAATTTCATCAAAATTTTAATTTTGGTCAGATCCCTGAAGACAGACATACTGGTTAGTTCATTCTCATCAGATACTGAAGGGCTGTCTCCTTATGAACTCCTTAGTAAACTGTAGCATTATTTACATTTTTCGTGCCTTCAGTGTTTTTTGTAAATTAGATCTGGCATTGGTTGTTTCATTCAGTCAAATACTCTTCAAACACCTAGAAGGTGTTTATCAAAAGATGTTTTGTTCAGTCCAGCTTGCATCTTGTGTTTCAGTGTCTGTTCTTCTCATGAAAGATTTCTTCTTAGAATGGATATTTGTATGTATGACATGTCATCTAATCACAGGTGCAGTAAAGCTCATGTGAGAAAACTGAATTGTGGGCAGAAACTACTTGTTTATTTTCATAGTTTCATAGTTTCGTAGTTTCATAGTTTCGTGCGGGTTGGAAGGGACCTTAGAGATCATCGAGTCCAGCCCCCAGGATTCGAGCCTCTGTGTAGCAGAGCGGCACTTCTACCACTTGCGCCACAGGGGGGATTCGAACTCCAGGCCCCAGTGTTGCAAGGCGGCGTCTTTAACCACTGCGCCACCGGGGCATTTTGATTTATAAATGCCTGAGATGCTTAATTAGGAAATAAAAATGTTGTCTTATGCTTTGAGATGCCAGTAAGCATCACAGACATTCATGAATCTCAGGTTTAGAAATCTGGTGGTAGCCTGGCTAATCTTGACAGATACCCATACACAAAATAAGATACACATATGAAAAACTAATAATACAAAAAAAAACAAACAAACAAACAAACAAAAAAAAACAATTGAAGAAATGAATCAATTTTTCTGAAATTTAATTTATAAATGTTAGTTTAGATAAATCTAAACTCATAAATCTCACCTTAATCAGTAACAATCAAGTATAAATACAACCATTAGAAGTGAAAGAATTTTTTTTATGCAACAAAGAACATGTAACACGTGAACCTTTATTTTTAGCAAACAATAACCAACTCATTTCACAGCAGGATACTTGGATCATGAGGAGTTGTTAAACTGACATCAACATAGCACCTTTATCCTCATTAACTTCACAGTGCATACATCACACCAGGAACATGCAAATCACTTCATGCCAAGAACTTCCTAATCTGCTCCATCCTGTCTTGCAAAATCTTTATGGAAATTATTCTCCAGGTACTGCATGAGAAGATTTGAAGCAATCCAGTTGCAATAGAAACAGGACTGATGCAAGATATTTTATGCATACAGTTTTACAATCCTTTGCCTGCTGTAGGCCTCTCAAGATCTATAAAAATCCATTCTTTTTCAATCAGATAGAAGAGTCAATCATGTCTCCTTTGCACCTTCCAATCAAAGTAACTCAATCTTAACAACAGACTTTGCCTTTTAAACTGATTAAAAAACATAAGTAAGTATCATTAGCTTTAGAAGAAATAAAATAATGCAAGTTTTATAGCTACATTACTATGGTTTTACCATGTAACTGGTTGATTCCGCAAAAAAAGTTACCTTGTGTTAAGTAAAGCTAAAATTCCTCTTTAGAAACTGTAGGGAAGAATCAGATGAAGGCTTATAATGATAGAAGGTGGCAGCATGCCATTATTCTTTTTGTTCTCATTGGCAAGAACACAATCACATGCCCCTTAATTGTTAGTCAGCCTTATACTCATATGGATAACACAATCAACCACTTCTTTCAATCAAAGGAATCATCTGCATTGAGAGAGAAGCAGAACTAGACTGGACTTCTGAAATCTAGCTTCTATGCATCCCAAACCAGCACATAATTCTAAGCTACTGAGATGAAAAGTATTATGTACTCTGCTGCATACTTAATATCTTCTAGCATAACAAATTATGAAGATGTTCAAAGTAGTAGACCAGCAGATTAAAACATAGGGAGAGAAAATACTGCTTAATTGAGTGGATATCTGCAGTGTCACGAACTAAGATCCTCGGTAACAAGTTTATCTTATTAAAATATTTTATTTCATATCTGACATGAAATGCAACACTGCATTATTAATGGTAATAATATTACTAGAAAAAATGTTAGACTGGATAAATTCTGTTTCTTCAGATTTACAGATTCTTTTCTTTGCAATTTTCTAATGCTCAGTCCTATTCATGCCTCATGCAGATTTCAAGATGGTTAACAGTTTCCCCTGTGCATTCTAGGAAGCAATTTAAGATTCTTTATCCTGTTTTTGTTTGTTTGTTTGTTTAAGAAGTCATTGAATGACTGTTAAGTAGAACAAAAACAAATACTAAGACAGAGCACATATATTTCTGAAGGTAGTTCTGTACAGTTTCCCAGAACCTTGTAAGAACATTTAGAAGCAAGATTAATTACAAAATAAAATCTCACCTAATTGAGAAAATTAGAATTACTCATACCTTCCTTGAAACAATTTAAATAATGTGTGCAGATCACCTTCATATTTATGTCATTGAATACAGACCTAATCATGCTCGTATTAAGTATTTTGCTCTTCCCAGGCCCTTGAATGACTCAAAATGGAGTAAACTAATTTTTCCAGGAAGAACTCTCACTAGAACATCAAGTCAAGGAGTAAAAATGCTGTGATAGCAGAGGTCTCACATTTAAATACATGAGAGCATTCATAACACCAGACCTTTAATTTTAGAAGTAGATAAAAATCTGGCTTAATTTTAGATTGGCTCATTTGAGATCGTTGGCATTCAGTGAAAGCTTGCCTGCAGTACAAAACCACATTCATTTCTTTAATGACAGCTGCATTACTTTGTAGGTCTCTCAATCCTCCTCACCAAAGAGTTTTGCCTTACATCTTTATCTGTTTCGAACTTTAAGCAGATACTTATAACACTTCACTAGAATGTGTTATGACTATTCTGTTTAGTCTAATTTAAGATTGTTCACTGTCTCTACAGCATGAAAGGTCTCAGTCCCTACAGTTCTTTTCTGGATAGTCTTCTTAAGTTTCATTAATCTGCTTCTTCCTGAATAATAACTCTTTGTATAGATTTCAGTCAGTTCAGACATTTAGAGATATGTAATTTCTCCATTTTGAAGATGCTATATGGCATATGTATAAGAACACAAATATATATCTGTAAATTGCATGCATTTGTAAATGATGTTAACAATTACGTAGATATACAGATATTTGTTTATTTATTTATAGAAATATGTTTTTAAGGACGGTGGCCTGGAATTTCATATAGGGGAGGAGCATGGAGCTGACCTCAAGGAAATGCCTAATCTTTTCCTGTGATGCTAAGAAATGATCACCATCTAATTAATTCCACTAGAGCTCAGTGTTTCTCCCTTATAAAAAGAGCCATATTGGAGACAGAAAGTGAGACAGAAACCTCCCTTCTGAATCTCTTTTTTTCTCATAGATGTGCAGCCACCTTACAGTGCTATCATCTAGATCCCTAACTTCTGTGTGAAATTGTCATGTGAAATGGCACCTGAAGCCTTTCAGATCAAAATAAATCATATCTGCTCTTTCTTCTTTATCCACTTGCCTGTTACCCTGCCATACAAAGAAATCATTTTGTTTGATTTGATTTGTTGTAAACAAATTGATGAGGGCTGTTATTTCTCATCTTGCTTTCAATGAACTTGATCCAATACTTTTATACTGCAGTAAGTTTCACTTATAGCATAGTATATAGTTTCCTGGCCTACTTCCTTCCCCTGGCTTTCAAGGATTAGTGCTATTTTTGTCCTTTTACAGTCTTTTGGAACTTTATTCATTCTGCATGAGTTCTCAGATATAAATGTTAATGACTTTGAGATGGTCTCATTCAGATTGCTGTATCCCCTTCAGTGAATTTTACTTGGCTGAGCAAACTTGAAAACGTGCCTTTTGTTTTCTTAAACATGCTTTTAATCTTTATTTCCATATGTATTAATTGTGCTAACCAATTAGGCTTCTTGGTGAAGACTGGAGAGATAAAAAATAAAAAGCTGCTAAAAACTATGGAATTTTCTGGATTTTCCAATACTGGACATCCTTTATATTTCTGTAGAAATTTTTCCTTGCTCTTCTACCTACCGTTAATATTACAGAACAGTTTGTGCCTCCTAATAACTGTTTCTCATTTTCTGCTTCTGTGTTTTGTCTTTTAGAAGTTCATGGTATTTTATTTTCATCCTTAATAATTTGACCAATTCGTGCTTGAGGTCACTTAAGAGTTCATGTTCCTGTAAAATTCATTGTATAGTATGCTTTCTTATCTTTCATTCTATGGGGTTATGCATATGTGGCTTGAATATCACTTTTGAGAATCTAACAGAATTGCAGTTTTTCTTCCTTTAAATGCATTTCCAAAGGCTATTTACAGCTTCATTTGCGTCAGAAGACCCTGACCACAATAGTAAATAACATTTTGTCATTAGCCAAGTAGGCTGAAGATGCCTATGAACATTTTATGCGTTTGAATGTCTGTCTATATATCTTCGAATCAAAGGAAGTTTTTTTCTCTTTTTCATTCACAGTTAAGCTACACTTCCCTGTATCAATATTCTAGCCCTCTGAGCTAATATGCACATCAAATTGTTATGTGACTTGTGTACATTTAGTCCACTGTTTTCATTACCCATCTAAATCTCATCTAAAGCATTATGTTATATACCTGAAAGGTTTACTATATCATTTTATTCTTTCTATTAATATTATGACAACAGAAACTTTCTTTTTGGTTATATGTCTTTAATGCTGGCCTCTACACTCAGGCTGCCATCATTCGCTAATCCAATATAAAATTCTCCCTTTACGTGGTATATAGAAAATTCTTCATTTATCAGTATCCCCTGACAGAATACTCTTACAGCCCATCAACCATAGTAATTAGAGTTACAATGGGTGTCAGCATCTTTTCTTTAGTACCTGTCTTGGTTTTAGACAAGACAGTGTTAATAATGTACTAGTCTTTTGGTTGCTGATGAGTTATAGGAGCATGCCCAGGGCCAGGCTGGGCTGTTCAGTGCAAAAGAGCCGCCACAATTATGGTGCAGCGGCAGGGGATGAGACAGCCAGCACAAGTGGCCCAAATTTACATGGGATTATTCCATACTGCATGACATCATGCAGAAGGTCATAAAGTTGTGAGGAGTTCACTGCTGTGGCCAGCCATTACTCAAGGATTTGCTGGGTGTCAGCGGGTGGGTGGTGATACATCGTGTCGCTGGCAGGGTGTCCATCAGTGCACAGCTGTAAGCTGGGTAATGGTGGGCAGGTGTAGAGTAATCTCATTGTGGAGATCAATCTATATATAATACACATATACACACACATTATCATTGCACTTCTGTTTTTATTTTTCTTTTCTATCTCATTAAGTAGTTCTTGTCTCAGCTCATGAGTTCTAGATTGTTTCTAATTCTCTCCCTAATCCCAGCTAGAGAAGAGTGAGCAAACAACTGTATCATGCTGAGCTGCTGCTGCATTACACCACAACAACTTCACAGGTTCCATTTCCTGAAAATCAACACACTTCTCAGGCTGTTAAGTGAACTTACAAAATGGACACTTTCAGACTCTTCAGATGTGCATCACTAAATTCCCCCAATATTTTTCTTCTTGAAAGGGGCAATTATTAATCTTTCAGCCTTTGGACATATAGTTCCTCATTGTTCATTACTGAGGCTAGTCTTTCACTGTCTCACAGTACAGCAGATCATTTTTTGATAGAGCAAAATACAAAGAGAATCAGCAGACAGTTTCCAATCCAAAAGTCATCCTAGTGCATCTATCATCTTTGTCAGCACTGCTCCTGTTCCTTTTATTCTTTTCTGTGTTCATCACTATTGTCTGTTTCTATGTCAACCCCATTGATCAAGGCCTCGCGATACTGGATGCATCTTATCGGTTTCCCAAGAGAGCCTGCAAACAGATGCATCCACTACATCTGCGACTCCTGCAAATTGAGTAAATGAATTAATCTGCTTTCCTACACTTATTATTCTGTGGTTCTTTTTCCTTGCAAATATAGTATTTTCTACTCCATTTGAATAATCTTATCTACCTAACAGTAATATCCTGCTGTTAATCCCTTTTATTCTCTTTGTTTCATCTGAGTTTTCGTGGTAAAGATATAGTATATTAACATCCCTAATGGGATTTAACTTCCCTGTTCTTATTCAAGAAGTCTTACTTTGAATCATTCATCTTTCTATCAGTTAATAAAAAATAGCTGTTGATTTTGGGAGCATCTTTTTTTTTCTCTCTCTCTTTTTTTTTTTTTTTTTTTTCTCTCCAGAATGACTAGAGGGACATGTGCTCATCCAGGTTTTCATCTGATATTCATCATTGATTTCTTTAAATCTTCCATTTTTATAGTACTGTGTTGTGAATATCATAGGGAAAACCACAAAAAGCTCTCAGGATGGCTACATAAATACTGAGTGCAAAGATTCCTACACAGTGCGTGTCTGTGGCTTTTTTCTTTTCAAATACATCTCTGAGAGATTCATTCATATAATGTTAATAGAAGTGAATGAAAAAAAGTCCACATTTAACCAATCTGAATTTCTTGATGGTAATGGAAACATCTGTTTTTATAGAATCTGTCCGATTCTTTTCATTAGCTTCCTATTTTAGCAAATCCAACTCAAAGTAGGTACTTTTCCTCTAGTATATGTGTTTTTAAAATCACTTATTGTCATCATCATCCATGACCTTTTCACCAATCCGTGTTTTTCTCAGAAATTATTTGCATTATCCCACAGGGACTTTCATTGGGTTTACACCTGTTACTATGTAACCTACAAAAGTTTCCAAGGCTGCTGAAGTCAATATAGGAATCAATCTCAAAAAATGCATCTGTAACCTTATTACAATATATATATATATGTATATATATATTTGGTCTATCTGGTGCTGCAATATATCATCATTTGAGAATTTTGCTTGTGAAAGAAACAAAGAGAAATGTATAAAACAAGAGAGGCTCCAGGGGTAGCACAAGAAACAAATCAGAATGAATATGATAAAAACATTCAAGAAAAAGGTTTCTTTTCTCACATGGCAAGTGTTCACATTGAGTGCATTCATACTAATACTTACTAATACCACAGCATCTAAGCTGTGAACACATGAACAATATTGATATCAAAAAGCAAACAAGTACTTCCTGAAAACTTGAATAAAAATGATAAGAAAATTACAAAAAAATTAGGAAGTGATAGAGAATAATTTTAAAGCTAGTAACTTTTGTGTATTCACTTCTTTTACAATTCCCTGGGAAATGACAACAAACCCCAAAAGCTCATGCAAATGGTGCCTAATTAACTTTTCACGTGAAGGGAAACATCCTCTAAGGGGACTAATTAACAAATTAAGCATATCTCCATTTAAAGCCATAATTAATAAAACAGCTGAAACTGAGAATTAAAATGAAAATGAACCTCATGGAAAACTTATTGATAGCAAATGTTTTTTTTCCCCCCGTTCATTTCATTGATATTTCATATGTAAATACATAACCAGTACTATGCCCAGTGAAATCTCTTGAAGTATGAAATAACTTCACAAGGGAGTCAGGAATGAATTTTTTTACTTAACATATCAAAATGCTATAAAACAAAATACTAAAAATGTTTTAATAGGCAGCAAAACATATCAGCTGTTTCACCATTATGTCTTTTCCATCTCTAATTTCCATGAGACAAGGATCTACAAAACTGATTAATTTCTCATAGCTGCCACCCCTATTTCGCTCACCAGTAATTTCTATTATTTCTGCATAAACAAGGTGACTAATAAAGACACTAGTGTTGTTTTACCACTTGAAATGCACATCTCTTACTTTAATGCTACCATGACATATATTTTCTGAAAAACTTCCTGCATGAAACTTTACTTAAGTAAAAATCTTTTGTAAGCTACTTTTACATTTCTCTGTAGAAATATGAATAGAATCAAAAGTTCATATAATTTTATTATTTACTAATTCTAACCCAGCATGAGAATACAGACCCAGTATAGTTCTGCCGTCTCATTAGATGACACTAGACCAAATATTTTCTTTGCACTGTTTTAAAAACAAGCAAACACCCACACAAAACAACAAAAAACCCAAGGAATACGTTAATTACCAATGGTCTGATAAGCCATGTTCCTGCAAACAGGCTTTATAGCTGTATGTGCAGTAGTCTACAATTTCAAAGACTAATTTTATATTTTGTATAAGAAACAAAGAAAAACAAAAACAAACAAACAAACAAAAAAGACAAAAAAGAGAAAAAGAACACAATTTTTTTCAGGCACTTTAATTTCTTGCAGTGATTTCTATCTACTTTACTGTTTTGTCTTTAGAGTTGTACTAAGGCTCTTTGCATAACAAAAATACAGTATTATGTTGACTTCCCACAAATTATGAGGAAACAGAAGTATTAATTTTAAAATAAACCACATCTATAGACCAGCAGGACACAGATATCTAAGTCTTACTGATGATAACATTACAAACCAATTCTACTCAGAACACGTACTAGAAAGGGAAAAATATGTGGTAACATCTATTATATTGAACACGTAAAAGTAGTATTTGTTAACTGAATTTATCAACACGTGCACAAGATTTAGTAAGACTTATTATGTGATAAAACATGAAAAATAAGATGACACGATAGTAGAAGCAATAGAAGCAGAAAATTTATTCAAAAATATATCCTAATAATATTGATGAAATGAAAAAATATATCCTAATAAAACTGATGAATTTTAGGTTGTATTCCAATCAGAATACCTTGTAAAACACCAGTTACTAATAACCCACACAACTTAAAAATAAGTATAAAATAGGCAGAGATTTCCTTTTTTACGTAACTCTATTCTCATGTAAGGCTTATCATAAATCTTACAAATGCAAACTCAGGAAGGGCAAAGTTTTGTCTAGGTTGGCAGACTTTCATAGTTTTATAGCTGCACTTTAAAAACATTCAATATTCTAGTACAACATCAAATTTAAAAAAAAAAAAAACAACAAAAAAACAAAAAAAAACCAACCAACTTCAGAAGTAATTAACAACACTTCTTTTGGAGGAAAATGCAGAAATTCTTCCAGTTCTTCCAAATAGGCTTTCTTCTAGTTGTGCCTGTTGCACTAAACATTGTTCTCTTTTCTACCTCTTACTAGAAACCTACAAGAATGAGATATAGATATTTAACCTCCTGTTTTGTTTTTATGATTTCTTTCTTCTACCTTTCCTTACTAGTGCTGCTGACTGCACCTATTCATTGCTATGCTCAGCCAGAAGTTTTATTCTGTACTTTCCCAACATCCTAGCTTGCTTGTGCTATTGTTTATATTATTAATTGTAGGAACTGATCTTGCACATACCAAGGTCATTGGGAAACTGGAACTGAACTAACAATGGAGTCAAAACTTTACTTAGAAAACTGAGCAAAGATCTTGTATTAAAAATTAGAAATGACACTAAAACTCATAACATCCCTTGGTGCTATGGTTTGGCAGGAAGACGTTCATGGTGACAAATAGACTCCAAGTGCAGAAATGAGGCAATATAAAAACAGTGATGGAGAGCAAAAGGGAAAATTAAAAAATCACAAACCAAGGAAGAAACTGAAATGAAAAAGAGAAGTAAACATAACTGCAAAGAAAAAGATAGGAAGGGATGTAAAAATATATAAGCAAAAGTATTTTATTAAATGAGTTAACTCTAGAATTAGGAAAGCTATTTTCTTTATAACCAATGCATTTGTAGAAATCCTAAACCAGAGTCTTCTATCAGTTGTGACTATGAAGGATTTTTGAGAAAGAATTATTTTGTTTCTTGGTCGGTTTTTTTGTTTCCTTCCATCTGAAATAAGGGTATTTTTTGTATAAAATGTTCTGATTTAATAATGTTTAGAAACCAAAACTTAGTGTCACTGAACTTAATACGGGTCAATAAATACAAGTTACATATCATGTGGAATCATGAATGTTTTCTTTTGCTTTGCAACGCATATTATTTATCTCTTTGTGACTTATGAAGAACTCCCAAACAACTTGTTAATACCATTATTCAGGAATGTGTGCTGATATTAGGTCACAGTGCTGCTAAGGCAGCAATACTAGCTATAATTAATGAGCCAATCCCATTGAATGAAAGCTGAAGAAGGTAATATATTAATTTGCCCAACATACAGGTGGCTGCACAACCAGTTTTAGAATTAGGATAGCTAGCTCTTTGATAGTAACTCTGAGTCTTGAATAATTCTTTGGTAGGAATAATGCAATAAATATTCATATGCTGTCACATACAATTTGTAGAAAAAAAAAATTTTGAATGGTTTAAAATATTACAACCTTCTGATGTTAGGTGATGGTTGTATGAAAAAAAAAATCTTGAATTATAGTTTCTTGATTACTCAAGCTAGCCCACCCTAATGCACTTTAAGAAAGCTCAGGAGAACATGTTGCTGTTAATGTTTTCTCAAGGGTAACTTCTAAAGTGCTTGAGTTCGATTCACAATAGGCTATTTCAAGATACTACTATCATCAGTCTAAAAAAAATAGAATTAGGGAAAAAAAAGAAAGAAAAAGGAAAAAAGAATAAAATAATGTTTTCTACTACGCGCTGCCATTGTCCATCTCAGGAAACTATTAAACATAGGTAGGCACAAAAGAATAGCCCACATTTACTCAATACCAAGAAGCAACTCAGTAGTTGAAATACCAGTATGAAAAGCTTTTTGCCACCATTCCCATAGCATCCTGACAGTGAGGTCACTCTTCAGAAATAGGAGTTCTTGGTTTGAATCAGTGAGTCAGTGAACATGAAATGTGAGACTTCAGTACCACCTAAGATAGTGAAATCTGATGATGATTCTTTAGGACATATATGTCTATAACTTTTTCTCGGTTGTGATAATACATCTGAATGACTCATCTTCCTATCTGGTGGTAGATACATATATCTAGTGATATGAACATGCATTTTCAAAATAATATATTTTATGTATTTCTTGGTGAAGAGATTTGTTCTATAAGGAGAAAGCTGAAAAAAACATAGATTTAAATGTTCAATAAACCAACATAACAATTTTCTACTTATTACTTTGTAATAAGATTTGACTGATTTTAAACCTCATCTGTCTTTAATTAAGGCTAATGGGTTACCCAGTCTTCCCCTAAAATTAATTTTCAGCATCTTATATCAAAAAGTTTGGATTTTATTATTATTTTTTGGGGGGGAGGCAGTGTCTTCAGCTGTTCACTTCCACATGACTCCAAAGTTGCTTTGTTTCCCAATGAGGTCATTCCTTATTATCACTCCCAAGTAAACTAAGAGATCATTTCTGATGACTGCACTCATTCATAACATACAGCTTTCTATTTCTAACAGGGTGACTAATGAGAAATCTTTCAACACTGTTGTTTTTCCTAAATGGTAATGTATCCTTAACAATGATTTTTTGCAGCTTCACTGATAATGGGAAGACCTTCCACCCATCTCTTCCTTGCAATACTTTGTGCTTTGTGATTGTTAGTAGCTTATTTATCACACAGGTTTATCAGCAGGTATTTCAGCCTTGTTCAAGTTCTGACAGCATCCATAATTGGAATATGACTGCCGATCCAGGCAGCTCCCAGAAAAGATTGTTATGAATTTGTCTTAATGTCACCGGGTTAACTTGGACTTTCAGAAGCTGGGTAAATTAAATGTATCTTGCAGTCAACTGTAATAGTTTACCTTGATACTATCAGAAAATGTAAAAATGTTATCAGCATCTTGTAAGCAAGAATGTGAATGACAACTGTGCAAACAAAATCTGCACTGTGACATTCAGTTTTCACTTTGGCTGTCATTTTCAAAAACCTCTCAGTTTCACCATGGATAAAATGGGCTACTTAGGCTGTAGAGAAATCTATCTGACATTTTTTTCTGTTTCAGATGGCCTTGGGTATCATTCCAAATTATGTTTTAAAAGACAATAGAATGAAATAATTCAGCCTGCACCTCTGTTTCTAAAAAGAACATTACTTCAACTTGATTCTTAGAAAAGGCTATATATAACTATTGCGTTTCACTCAGAACTCAAGTCTGTACAGGCTCAAACTTGTAATTTCTAAATGTTTCTTACTGCCAGCTGCATGCTCCATGACATCAGATTACGATCTTTGCCTATAATAGCATTTCCTTTCAAAATCTGAGGAGTTATAGTACTGCAAGTTGTTTTGTGGATTTCACATAATTACAGTAAAACTGTTATTCCCTTTACTTCTTCAGGAACAGTGCCAAAATATTTTCTTTTCTGGAAATTCTCTTGTCTAAGGAAACACATGTTTTGATTCATATCTTATAATTTATATTTTTTATTTGTATCTTATGTGTTGATGCTCAAAATAAATAACAATTTTAATTTAAAACCGTGCCTGCACACAGATGCCATTAATTATCTTTAGTAGTTACTATAACATGTTGGGCAGAGGCCTAAAAAGCACTTACATACACTTGTACAAATAAATGTCAAACTGAGATCCCCAAAATCCTTCCTCAGTTTCTGTATAACTTATTAGAATCTGCAAGTACTTCATGTTTTGGATTAAATGTATGCCTAGACATACAACAGTACTAGAGAACTAAGTAATTTTGCCCATGCTTGACTATGATCAGAAATTAAGAACTCCTCTGCCTTTGTCCAGGTCAGGAGGAATCTTACAAGCAATGAAAACTGAATGCAAATAGTGTAGAAAATGCAACTGTGGCAATTCCTTTCGAAATATGTAAGGGGAAGTGGCAGACTCTCAAACATTACCTCAGGGAATATTAAATCGATAAGAATACCTCTCTAGTAATAAATAATGAGATCAGGTTCCTCAAAAATAGAGTGAAATTTCTTGTAAAACAATCTGATGGTCATATGGTTCTCCCAGGAAGAATCTCAATTACCTTTTTATGATCCAAAAAACTTTGGAGTTTTTGATGCAATAGCTGGCACCTCTTTGGAAAGAGAAACGGAAAGCATCTGCTCTCAAAATAGACTATTCAGTGCTGAAGTAGACTTTCTGGAGACATCAATTTGAAATTCTCAAGGAAAGGATGATCTTTAACTCAACAACTTATTTCTTTCCTAAGTGTTCCAAATGTGTGGAAGAGAAAAACAACATTGGAACGCCCTTCCATAACAATAAGGTGCAGGTGTATCAACAACTCTCAGTCTCATTGAAGTCTTTTTACTGTATTTTGAGATGGTGTTGATTCTGTTCACATCTGTTAAGCTTGCTCAGTGCTTGGACACATTATTAAGCTAATAGGGACATCTAACCTAAAGATGTCTAATACACACTTGTGGGATTCAACATGCCAAAGTTCAAATATCTGTACTGTACTTAGTCTGTAATGTAGGAGAAATTTGAGGGCTTCTTCTACCTTTAGTAGACAGATAATTTGACTAGCCAATAGACTCTGAGTGGAGACCCAAATTTCATCATCTGAAATCTCTCCACACTCCAGCTTTTTGCATTATCTAACACTAGAGAGACTGTAACTGGGTATAAAACACCTAGATCACATATAGACTCTGTATGCATTAAATTTAAAAAAAAATAAAAATAAAAAAATTAAAGAATTAGAAAAGCCAAAGGCTAAACATTTTCAGTTGAAAAGCATTCTCAGTAGGTGCATATATGACTTGAGACAGGGAAGTCAAGGAATCAGTAGTACCTATTGAACATACACACTAAATATAGATGTTATAATGGAGAATTTTTCATTTTACTGAACTATAGACATTATAAACCTGGCCCTACTACATTTGTTTGGAGAACTGAATTGAAAAATGTTCCCAAATTAAAGACCAATTTCTCATTCATTCAAATTGAATTTACTCTTATTAGAGTTAGATAAGCTCAAAGTTGTTCACTGACTTAACATCACGCTTTCCAGCCTTCGTTTTCTGCTTGTGAGAAAAGGTATTTCAGGTTTTCCAGAAGATCACTGACAACTCTTCTAAGACTTGAAATACCAGTCAGTGAGTCAAGTTTAGTGTATTGTTAATTAGTAATGATAATTAGGACTTTATATTGCCTTTTGTATTCAAAGCATCTTAGAAATGCTGACTTGGCATTAACTCTCACATCTTCTCAAACCTTACCGAGTACACTTAAAACTAAACAGCTTAGTAGAAAAGAAATTTAAAAAGTAGAAAGAACATCTCTGTTTCTACCTTGGCTCTGTCATATACACATGCACACATAACTCCTCAAACAGAATCCCATTCTGAGCAGAAACTGTCCATATCTGAATTTCAGACAGACTCAAATACTGGCATATCTGACATACACACTTATTTCCAGTATTTGTCAAAGCACCATCAGTTAAATGCTGAAAAACAGAGTTTATTTTTTGAAGATATAACCTTAAATATTCTTGGAAGTGAAGCTTTAGAAGGGTGTCCTGGTGAAAATCACATTTTATTTTATTTTTAAACTAGAAGTGTACTGACTACTTTGTTCTTCAAGAAACATTATCAGCAGTTAACCCCAAAGTTAGATTAGGTGGCTTGGTGAATGTTCTGAAGAAACTTTATGACCTCTATTTGCTATATATTCCAGTGCTTAACAATTTTCACCCTAAATTTTTCCTCGTTATATTCACTCACAATTTTCCTTATGTAACTTGTGACCAGTGCCCCTTGTCATTTTGCTGTACACCTCCAACAAGAATTTGGCTCTGTAAGATCCCCTGTCAGTGAAGACAGGAATTTGATCCTCTTCTAACTTTCTTTTCTCTAGACCAAATCCAGATCACTCTGCCTCATATATGGTGTGTTCTAGCTACTTAATCAGCACAATGACCATTTGCTGGTCTACCTTTCTCTGGTATTAGCACATGTAAAGCTGGACGCAATACATCCAGTGTGGCCTTCAGAGTGCCTCATAATGGGAAATATTTCCTTGACCTTCTGGCTTTATTCTTGTTAATGTACTGTGGTATGATATTGGTTTGCATGGCTACCAGCACCCTCCATCTGTATAGCTGCTATCTAAGTAGCCTGTTTAGCTTCATGATTTCATTTTGTCTCAAATTTTGTATTTGTCTTTGCTTAATTCCATCATGGTCCTCTTAGTCTCTTTCTCCAGGATACCAAGGTTGCTCCAAATGGCAAGGTTTTCCCTCCAGTGTATTCAACTACCACACTCCTCCCGAGCTTAATGACATTTATAAACTTGCAGTTTAATCTACCATCCTAAGTCATTGATGAAAGTAGAAAATAGTATGAGCCATAATACCTTCCCCTGGGGAATATCACTGCTAGTTAAACTTGGATTTGTTGACAGCCATTCTTTAAGTCTGGTGTTTGGACAGTTTTTCATCTAGTTTGTATCCAGTCTTTCCCCCTCTAGGCTATGGGTTTTCTTTGGGAAACTATCTCAAAGACCTTGTTTAATTCAGTGTAAACAGCATACATCTCTACCTTTATTCAATACAAAGAACCAGTAATATCAAAGGAGGTACTCAGCTCAACATACCTTGGCCTTGGTAAATCCACACTGCTTGTTCCCAAACATATTCTTGTCCATCACATACTTGGAAATGGCTCCCATGAGGTCTTTGTTCACTGTCTTCCAAGACACTGTCAGGACGATGTGTGACCTAGAGTTTGCAGTATCATTCTTATTGCCCTTTTTGAATATGAACAAAACATCTGCTTTTTCCCAATCATCATGGGCCTCTTTCAACCACTTTTACTGTTCAAAGGTGTTAGAGTAGTCTAAAGCTTAAGAAAAACATAGTGACCAAAACAGGACATATTGTTGCCACTATTGCATATCAGTGCATTCCAAAAGGAAACTGAGCATTGCACTGTTGACAGATTCAACTCTTTTGATTCATGATGGCTCCCACAATAGCTAATTGGAGACTTTTCTGAAGTCTGGCAAGACAAAACAATCCTATTTCTGATTTGTAAGTGGTCAGATTACCAATCAATGCCTTTCTCAGGAGAGATTCAGGTTTCTAAGATGTTGAATTTGTTGAGATCTGATGATTCACAGCATCTGTTGTGATCAGAGTGATAAGACTAAGTGTCCTTGACTAAGAATTTTTTTCACACAGAATTACTACAGATGAGCTAATAAAAATAACTCACTTGTTATATTGGACTCATTCTACATGAGTATTTTACATTCATGCCTTAGCATGAAATGTAAAAATATTCTATTTCTTCCCCTGATTACATCATAAAAGTATTTTTAGCAGCTCTGACTTAATTAATGTTACTTTTTATGCTAAATATTTATTCACAATACCAAATTTTCTCTTTTTATTGAGAACGTTTTAGTAATTTTAGGAGTTCTACTCATCATCATGACTACTGATGTGTGCTTTTTTTATTGAATTCCTATCTCCTTACCTGTCTAAAATAAACAGGTAATGAAACAGGTTTTGACTGTATTTAATAGATAGAAATGATTTCATTGGCATTTATAAAGAAATTACAGCATTTTGGCAGTTATTTTTAAGAATGATTTACATTGTATTGTAATTAATTTTATATCATTGCCAGATAGTACTACTTTCATATTTATTTTCAAATAATGTCTTTATCAGTCTACAATCACTTGCATGCAAAAATGAGATGGGAATAATTTTTTAAAAAATTCATATCAAATAAATTAATGCTTACCAAATATTTCTACTTAGATGTAGAAGCAAATTTAAGACTGGCTTCTACTCTCACAGCTTTCTACTCTCCTGTGACTTCTCAAGCAGTCATATAAGAAATTATCTGTATCATATTTTGTATGATTATAAAATAGTCTGACATAAGGTTACCATTTTTTATCTTTTCTCCCATCTGCTGATGAGATAAACTCAATAAAGAGCTGCCATCTGAAGGACTGTCTTTGTATTTAGGGTGTCCTGGCTCTTGAAATTCCATCATCGCATGAAAGAATATCTCAAATTTTTAAGATTGTTCAAGTTGTTAGACTGTTCTGAAAACCTCAGCCTTCTGAACAGAGTCTCTCCAATTGTATATTATTATATCTGCATTTGATGTCAGAAGAAAAATCTCTAGTATAATCTTACTGGAAATCAACAAGAACCAGGAACAGTTCTCTCTTATTGTTAAACAACAAATTCACAAATCTTTTCATATATCTACATAATAGTATTGGAAGCTCTACAACATAAATAAACTAATTTATGAGGCAACTTGGATCAACTAAAATAATTAAGATAACCTTTCAAAAGATTGTTTTTGATGATTTTTGGAAAAAAATCAAAAGAAAATTTCCCCCCAAAATTGAGGATGTTTTTCCATTATACTAAATCATTTACTAAATCATTTTCAACCATAGACTTCTAGTAGGAAAGTCTAGGAGCAAAAATATTCACTTCTGTAGCCACCGAGTTGGCAATTTGCACATTCAATGCTCCGTACCAAAATGTACTAAGAAGAGTCTGACTCACAGGTAATCTTTTCTAGACATAGGAGGGATTCTTTGCACTGAGAAAAAGATTAATACATTATTGACATGCTTGATCTTACCTTAATAGTTTCTGTGAGGATTGAAAATATGTGCTATGATTTCTTATGGACCAAAAATTATTTGAAATGGCCTTCTTAAGGACCTTCTTCATAAACAGAGCACCCAATGCTAAATATCTTCTTTAATTTCTTATGGTATTAAGAAGATGAGACTCCTGAAACTTGCCAAAAACTTGTTAAAATTCACCAGAATTTTATGAGTTACCTTAACATCTATATACTAAAAGTAGTAACATTTTTTCTCTCTTCATGTATTCATTTTCTCCTTCAACACAGATGCACAAAGAATACCCCTAGACAGTGAATTAACTAAAGATTCTATTACGTAGGAATTTTTGTTTTCTTTCATAATGAACGGGAACGAGATGAAGGTTATTTTTAGCAAAGACAGAGATTTCCTTCATTCTACTATCATTAGCCAGTTCCAAAAGGGAAAAGACCTGATTTTTACTTAAGAGAAAGTTTGGGTTCTGTGCTTTTGGAACTATGGAAAGTAAAACCCTTCCCAAAAGCAGCATTCTGTTATGAAATTTTCTGGAAGAAAAAAAACAACAACAAAAATCAAATCAAACCCACCATTCACTGCAATCTTTAATCTTTAGATGTTCTTTTTAATTAAAACTCACTGGAATCTTGGGTATATAGTGCATGTGAATAAAACTGAGCTGTAATTAAGCACTGTTTGCTACAAACATTCCACTCTCATTGTTCATGATTATATGAATTACTAAGATACTCTGAAAACACGCTACTTGTAACTGAGATCATCAAAATATCATCAGTGTTGTCTTTTTGGCTTAGCATACAATTTTCTTGATAATGGGCAAGTAGTATATGATAGACATTACTCATTGTTGATAATCTCCATTTCCTAGCAATTTTAGGCCCAAGTTATTCAGTGCTAGACACTGTCTACAGCTTCAAATTGAACACAAAGGTTGACAAGTTTCCAATATATAGTATCAGTAAAACATTCATAAAAGAAATCTTATGACTCATACTATGGTATCTTGCCATAAAGATTTGGGCCTTACAACCTAGGTTTCAAAATTAAATAACCATCCAGTATTTTCACATGAAAGATGAAGCTCTTCCTCTGTGATTTTGTACAGTATCTACAATCTTTTGGTATATTCTCCTGGGAAGTTTTGGTTTATAGCACTTTCTTTTAGAGGAGGTAATAGGATATAAGTCTCTCATTTCCTTTGCAACTGTGGTAACCAATAGGTTACTCTATGAAAGAAAAGACTGGATTCAGCTGAGCTCTCCAAGTAAGTAACAGCTGCCACTTACTTTCAAATAAAATATTTCTCAATTTCTCTGTGCTATTCTACAAGTTTTATTTTCCTTAGTTAGTTTTACTGCAAGTGGATAAAATGATATGACAATATAAACTATGAAAGCCAGAAAGTATGTATACCCTTTTATTATTTTTTTTTCAGTCTCTGCCAGAAGAGCATTTAACACTACTGTTAATAGCATTTAAATAAACATATTTAAACAATAACTTGATCCAACCTACATAAAGGACTAGAAAGTGATCCTTGAAACCAAGCGCAAATGGTATTAACCAGCCTGAAACAGCATGGCATACTGTAGCCATGCAGTTTGTTTTTGGCTTTTTTGCTTGCTGAGCAAATATTTCTTGGACAGAGCTAAACCAGTGTAGGCACAGTGGCCAAGGTAGCAGTTAAGTAGCATGCTCATGACCAATCTATACCCTTTTTTGAAATTCCAGTTCATAAAAGGACAGGTGTAATAAAAAGATGACCCTGAAATCTGACGGTAGCTACACCAAAGACAGTACAATTAGTTCAAGTGTTCCCACAATGATAAACTAATGGACTAGAGATGTAATTTTCAGATGTTTCTACTTTTGGAAGCTTAGAGATTTTCTAATAGCATGTGGAAAAATTGATATTTACTGACAAAAAATCACCCTGCCTGTCATAATTAACTGTTTTATACTAATATGAAGGAATTTATAGCCCCCAGGAGTCTACGCAACACAGGTTATGAATCATTACACTGGACAAATACCTTCAGTATGTTCACATGCACAATTTTCACTTTTTTTTCTTTTCCATTGAAACAAGATTTTCGATTGATGTGGTTTTGGGGCTCAACTGGCCTCTTGCTTCCTATCTGTTTTCTAATGGAGAAGGTGTTTCCTTCACAGCTTGTTTCCAGATGGTAGCTGAACTTCTCCTCAAAGCTTTTAAAGGCAAACTGACAGATATGTAAAAGATAAAAACATTCTTCCCTCACAAACATGTAAAATTAAAATTACACAGAAACCTATTTTCATAGAGAGAGATTCTTTCCACCTCTAAACTAGTTGTACCATTTTGCATTTGATTTACTCTCAAAGTAACTTCAAATTACAGTAACATCCGTTCTGTAAAGCAACTTAATAATGAGTAAGCAAACTACTCTGAACTACCCCATATAACACTTATTCTACCATTTTCTCTAGTTATAAACCCAGTGAAGTCTTTACATAACAGTCTCTTCCTAATCTTCTTTTAAGTGTAGAAGCTGAGATTTTTCTATGGCTAAGGGATGTCACTAAAAATGTCAGGAAAAAATGCATAATAGAATATGATATCTACCTGACAGATTTTTAAGGAACAAAGCTATAGGTAAATTTTAAAAATACAACCTGTTTTTCACATCTGGAAGAAAGGAAGAAAGTCAGAAAGGGAGAATGGGAGAAATGGAGTGTCAGTGATTGCTTCTTTGACTTATGGAGCGGTATTCCTAGGGAATCTAGTCACAAGGGAGATAGTTTCAGGAACAGTGAGCTAATGAATCCCAAAGGGAAGAAAGAAAAAGGCATACTCCAAAGAACTTACCACTCTGAGACACTTCTCTTAAATAAATTTATCTTTCAATGAACAGAGGAAACATTTAAAAAATAATTATTTTAATCTGAACATGTAAGGTTTTTTATTATAATCTCTGTTCATATGCTGACTTTCTTTTAAATTTATTACAAAGTATTTACTCATAAATATCACTGAAATGTTTGTTTTATTTCTGGAGTTTAGTGCAAAACAACATCCACTGCAGAAGGAACACCAGCCTAGCAAGCATTAACACATAGCCTAGGCATCTCTAAATTATAGAATCATAGAATCATAGAATTATGTATCTAAGTTTAGAGTTTGCTTCAGAACAGAAGAAAAGCAAAGTTAGGACCACAAAGCTGGATACAAAAGGTGCTCACTTTCATGGACATTAACATCAAATGCCCTATTTTTTTTTCCAATTGATACTCTTAAGAAGAAATAGCTATTTGTTCATAGCTTGCATTCAGGTGGTTCTAATGCCACCTATTAACTAGATGATTAATGCCCTAATTGCATTTGGTCATTTCAAGGAAAGGCAGAAGCTATTTTGGAGGAGAGGGTACATCTTCAGTAAATAATATTTCACTGATTTTGTTCCTATTTAATGGCTAAGCACTCCTTCAGCAAATATTTGCCCATGGGAACAGACTCATGAATAGATCAGGTTCTCTTCTCCATTAACCTTTTGGGATAACATGCTCTGTTCTCTGTTTCTGCAGTGGTTCTCTTCAAGACAAATTCATTTTGAAAGCTCCATACAGCTGCAGGCAGACAGAGTTTCAAGAATTTCTTGGATTTCTACAGACTTCTCCTTCCTTGCCTGAAAGCCTCAAGATCAGTCGCAGGAGCAATGAGGATATAGATCCAATTATTTATATTATCAAGATGTTATGTATTTTTCATATCTTTCAGGCAGGGTCCCCCCTAAGATATAAGTAGAATCAAAGATCAGTGGGATTGTCAGAACCCCCGGGCTGAGTTTCATGGGGTTTGTTTGGGCAATAAAGATGCATCAATGCAGATGATTGCCAAGCCAGAAAAAGTAGGCTTGCAGCAGCTACAGAATGTATAACTCACCCACTGGCAAAGTATTCAGACTCAGCAGGCAGAGTAGGAATGGGACAGCATCCACATAACCAAACTCAGCCTGTGGCTTTGCAGGGGGATCTCAGTGATTCCCTTTCTTCCCTGCATTGCTGAACATCTGTTGCACTATTTGAGCTGCAGTGAAATTATATTGACCTTTTCAGCTTGCTGAGGTAGATCAAAGCTCTTGAGTAAGCTCCTTTCAGTCTACAAAATCCTAGCACTGAGTGGTGCTGAGATTACTAGTTTCAGACAGTACAAGGCAGAGTCTAAGAAAGTATGTTAAACTTGCATGGAACTAGACAAATGTTTGCCCACAAAGGACAGTCATGAGATCATTTGCATCCCAGTTGTCTAATCTTTCAGTTTCTACCTGTCCAGAATCCATTAGTCTGCTCTAGGACTTCATAGGTAACTTGTGTTTTTCTATCAACAGAGTGCATGAACTCATAGATCCGTTTATATTATTAATGTTTCCTGTCTTTACAGTTTGCTATCTTCATTGGGACTAGAGTATCCAGATTTCAGCTTCTTCTCTTTCATACGCTGCATCATCTGCTGTGTCCAGAAAGCATTTCAAGGGACTGTTTCTGCTCATGCTGGCAGAAATCTGACATATGTATCAGCCCACTGAACTAGCATCCATCTCAAAGTGTATTCATCTCAGTGTTCAAGATGGGTCTGAGTCAGCTGCCTAACCACAGACACCAAGGGTACCTCCCTGATTCCAGCTGTCACTGAAGAAAGGTGAAGATCTCTTACAGAACTTGTGCTTTTACTCATTTGTCCAGTGTTTTGGATAACAAAGACATTCTGAACTCTCTTTGGGAATCTCAAATGACACTTATCGGTTATGTTTGGGCAACATCTCTGTGCTTCTGATGTGAGACCAGAACTAGATAATCTCACTGCTGGCAAAGACTGAAACAGTTCTTCCAGGACTTTGGCAGCAACAGGGCTAGTCTCCCTCCAGTCAGACCTCTAACCTATGGCTTCTCAGGCTATCACGTAAAAGAGCTAAATTAATATCAGAGCCAAAGCCATGACGAAATCCCGGAAGATAAGCTAGGAACAGGATTTGGAAGAATATGTGAAGCCAAACATGTTCATTGTTTTACTATTTTGCTGTTTCCTCTCATGTTTCATACAGAGGGGACACATTTAGGTTATGTTTTCCCCCCAGCAAATGAAGCACTAGTCACAAATAATAATGCCTAAAAGTAGGAGACAATCCAGTACTTACACCTCTTGAAGAGTCTACAGAGCCCAGAACATAGAGCTTGACAGTGACTTAGCTGAATCCAGTTTAAACATGTGAGAGGCAGTATTCAGTTGCAATAAATATTACATGTTTCAGCAAGAACTGCTGCTGTGTGTCATCTATTTTGGAAAATGGAATCATCAGGTAGATTTTCTCATTAACTCACATCCTGACTGGAAAGACAGGTAGAAACTTTCTTTCACTTGATGGAGTGACAGCATTGGTTGATGAAGGGAAGGCAACTGATGTCATCTACCTGGACTTGAGTAAGGCCTTTGACATGGTCCCCCACCACATCCTCATCTCCAAATTGGAGGGATGTGGATTTGATGGGAGGACCACTCGATGGATAAGAAATTGGTTGAAAAACCACAGACAGAGGGTGGTGATCAATGGCTCTATGTCCAGGTGGAGACCAGTAACGAGCAGTGTCCCCCAGGGATCTGTCTTGGGACCAGTGCTCTTTAACATCTTTATCAATGACATCGATGATGGAACTGAGTGCACCCTCAGAAAGTTTGCTGATGACACTAAGCTGAGTGGTGCAATTGACATGGAGGAAGGAAGGGATGCCATTCAGAGGGATCTTGACAGACTTGGAAGGTGGGCTCAGGTGAACCTAATGAGGTTCAACACAGCAAAGTGCAAGGCTTTGCACTTGGGCTGGAAGAACCCCAGGCACCTGTACAGACTGGGAGGAGTAGTCCTTGAGAGCAGCTCAACAGAGAAGGACATGGGGGGTACTGGTGGATGAGAAACTTAACATGAGGCAGCAGTGTGCTCTTGCAGCTTGGAAAGCAAATGGTGAACTGATTTGTTCTCTGTTTTCTCATATTTCTAAGTAGTAAGCAAATGGTATCCTGGGCTCCATCATGGGGTGGCCGGCAGGGATAGGGAGGTGACTGTCCCTCTCTACTCTGCTCTTGTGAGGCCCCATCTGGAGTACTGTGTCCAGGTGTGGAGCCCTCAGTACAAAAAAGACAGACAGCTGTTGGAAAGGGTCTAGAGGAGGGTCACAAAGATGATATGGGGCTGGAGCACCTCCCCTATGAAGACAGGCTGGGGGAGCTGGACTTGTTCAGCCTGGAGAAAAGAAGGCTGTGGGGTGACCTCATTGCAGCCTTTCAGTACCTGAAGGGAACCTATAATCAGGAGGGGTGTAAATCCTTTGAGAGGGCCGATAATAGCAGGACAGGGGGAAATGGTTTTAAGCTGAAAGAGGGAAGATTTAGGTTGGATGTTAGGGGGAAGTTCTTTACTAGGAGAGTGGTGAGGTCCTGGAACAGGCTGCCCAGGGACATTATGGATGCCCTGTCCCTGGAAGTGTTCAAGGCCAGGTTGGATGGGGCCCTGGGAAACCTGATCTAGTAAACGTGGACGTTAGGTGGCCCTGCCAGGCTGGGAGATTGGAGCTTCATGATCTTTGAGGTCCCTTCCAACCTGGGTCATTCTGTGATTCATTCCGTGATCTGTGATTTTGTGCAAGATTTTTTTGGTTGAAAAATCTATGTTTTGGATATTAATTGAAAGGTCTTTCCTAATAGACTATAATTTTTACTTTCTGCTATAGAAACTAGAAAAGGATTTTAGTTCTTTTAGCAGATTCTTTAGTCTGAGCAACCCCAGGAAAAATTTGTGGATTTACTGTACATAATACCAGGCTTGTATTTTAAGGCATCACTGGCTCCATTTACAAACTTATGAGTAAAGACAGAAGACTCAAGCATGTCCTTATGTACTCCCAACAGCACCTTCAGGTGGCAAAATAGTCCAGCATCATCTGAATTACCCACTGGCTCTTGAGAGTCAGCAGCAACCATTTTCCTGAATTTAGATCAGGTTTTTTCCTGAAATTATTTTGGAAAAATCAAGGCTCTAAAATGTTTCATCATGCTGTCTGGGTAAATTGTTGTTTATTCTTTCAGAATGAATAGCAGTCTGCAGAGAAGAAAGTACAGTTGGGAAAACAGCAACAACAACACAGAGATCTCTGTCTTCTCTGTAGTTAATACAAATAGCCAGATGAAACACTCAGCCAGACTCAGCAAGCCTACAAGAGTTCTCCATTCCTGTCCATTTCATCAGTCTTAAATGGAATACCTTAATTAAATTCTCAGATTTTCTTACTTTCCTCTTTTTAATATCCTAATCATTTACTCACAGGATCAGTTTGGCTAGAAAAAAATCTTCCAGACCAGCAAGTCCCATCACTAAGCCATGTCCCTTAGTGTGACATATTCTTAGCATTTCACAAATCCATTTTTTTCTGTTTCTTTTTAATCATTGTTTCCTAATGATTGTCCTTGTTTCTCATTATTTCCTGATAAATTATGTTGCAAGGCATGATTTTGTGGTTTCTAAAATGAATTTTTGCATGTGAATGTTTGTGAGCACTAGCAGTGTGGTTGATACACAGATAAATCACTTCCTGTTCCCTAAGCTTTCATAAATAAACCAAAGGGGAAAGGGAATGATGATGAAGGCTTGCTCTCAATCTGACATGAAGTTGGAATGCAGCTGGAGATAGTAGCTGGAACCAGCTGTTGTGGCACTCCCCAATGTTCCATAGTTTGCATTGCCTTTATTACTATTAGACTCTCTAACCTTCTTTTCCAGTATGTAGTACTGACTGGTCCATCTCTTCCCAGCATGAATTTTTAAAGCTCTAAATTATTTTTTACTGGTTCAGATTATGATTAGGTAAGGATTTGCTGCATTCATCGTGAACCATTCTCTTTAGGATTATTAAAGGAAGTTAAAGACTAAATTCAGTAGAAAGCAAGAAGAAAGGGTAAATTTACTTAATTGCTAGAATCAAAGCTTCAGCTTGCTTCCATCCTTACCTTTAAAATAACCTGGCAGAAAACAGTTTCATGTTAATAAACATATATTTTTTTTTCTGTAATCTTCAAAGCAATATGATTATTTTCTCTTCAAACCTTTTATACTTTCTAAACTACCCAAAATATTCATTTCCAAAGCATTTCTAAAGCATTAAATTGTCTGCTAGTTATATTCATTTAAAATGAATTTGTATTACTCTTTATTTCCAAATATCTGTATATTTGCTAGTAGAACTTTGAACTTGGGTGCTTTTGAAAAAAGAGTTTAACTAGTGTGGGCAAAACAGCTAATACATGAGTGGTTTAAGTAGCAAATCCTGCTAGATTATTGGCTGCTAGTGTTAGACTGTGTTATGTTATGTGCCTAATTAAATTTTAAGCCAGATTATTCTGAGATGCCTAACATTTAGATGACTAAATTTAGATAAAATAAATCCTCCCTTTTTTGATTAGAAAGAATATCCTAGAGAAGTAATTGTAAATTATCTTCTATTATTCCAAACATGAATGGAAGCTAATAATTTCTTACTTATCTTTACCTTTCTGTTGTGAACAGGAAATACTTGAAATATATGAAAATGTCATCAAATGTAACTAAATAACTTTACATTTTATCTCATTACTTTAAAATAATTATTTCAATAACCACTTTGAGTGGAGAAGAAAAAAAAAGCCTCATCAAGTTGTCCTAAATTCAACAGTTATGGCACATTCAGATTATTTCTGAGCACTGTGTTGAAAACAGCCCTCATCTCACATCACCTGACAATCATAAGCCTGCTCCATACTTATCTCAGGAGTATAGTATAGACTGATAGAATAACTTCTCTTTGCCCATCCTTCTCCATTTTGCAATGAAGGCCTACATAAATCCTTGACACAACACTGTTGCCAGGTGATACAGTAACAGTATGGATTCTTTAAGGACTATGGAAAATAGGCTGTTTCACTTTCAAGAACAGAGAGAAGTGTATCATTACAAATGAGAAAAGGAAGGAAAGCGAGATTGTGTGTGAACTGAAGGGTAGCAAAGTGTTTGCTTGAGGTGCTGGATAATTCTTTCTTTAAGAGTTTGTTTGCAAAATAAGAAATAAAACCTCACTGTTTAATAGCAGAAGTTCTACAGGACTGATAGCTTTTGCAACTATGCTACTTTTTGTCTTTTTGCTTATCATAAAAAAAAAAAACCAACAACATAAAACCAGTGTACTAGAGGTAAAATCTTCATTACAAAGCAAACAAAAAACAAACAAACAACCCCCCCTAATAAGGAACTTGACTGCAAAACCTTGTGGCTTAGAAGTTTTTTTGTTTGTGGTTTGGTTTTTGTGGTTTTTTATTTTTGTGTGTTTTTACTTATTTATTTACTTATTTACTGGACTTATTAGCTAGCATGAGTGGGACCAGATCCTTGTCAATAACAGAAGCAGACTTTCCAATAGATGCAAATTCTATCTAATGATGCCCTATACACGTATATTTTCAGAAGTTCTTGTTGATCAGATAGTTCATTTATTTTATGGTCTATTGTTTTCTATGGTGTTGATGTTTGAGTCAGATTTTTTTTTTAGTACTAACTTGGATGTCTATGCTTGTAACTTTGTCAAAGACAGCAAGATTTATTTAATGAGACCTACTTGTATATAACAGAATAACTAACGTTATTTCACCTTTGGTTGTTGAGCACTGTAGTCTCTCCTGATACCTGATTGAGGAGTGGCACTTAAATAATTGCAGGGTAATTATTATTGTCATCCCATGTGTACTTCCGATACTACTATAAATTTAGCTTTCCAGGTATATTTTGATAGACCTTTGAGTACCAGGGAGTTCTAGGAAAAAAAGAAATAGAATGAGAACGTTTGAATCTTGAGCTAAGATTCACAGAGTTTTTATGTCTCTTGTCTATAGGTATGCCTAATATCAAACTGAAGTTCAAATATAAATTGAATTAAAAGTGTCGCATTGCTTCAGCATAACACAACCACTTTCTAAATACAGAACAAATGTGTAAGATATATTCATTGTGATCACGTCATGAGGATGGGTTTCTTTGTCACTATGTTTCAGACAGGTACAATAACCTTAATACCTAGTCCTTGTAGTCCAAGTTCTTGTCCAAGGGACTGTTTGACTCAGGATGCCAAACAATAACCATGAAACTCACAAACACAGCTATGAGGCGGGAAGATCCTTTTGACTGTCCTACAGATGCATGTTGGTAAGAAAATAATCCTTCTAGTGGCTAATGTAATAGTTCTTACTAATTGTAAGTCTAAAAGGAGGGGTGTGTGTGTGGGGGGGGGAGGTGGGGTAAACAAAAAAAGCAAATTAAACAATCAGCCGAAAAACATGGCATTCAAGGTTTAGTAAATGCAATGTGATTATTCTTATATGTGCTCATTTGAACTTACGGCTGAGACACTTCACTGAGCTTTTCAGTGAAACTGTGGGACTCTGTATATTTAAAACAACACAAAGCCTGAAAGAAATGTCTGTTCAAGAAACATTTAAGTAACTTTTAGTTAGTAAAAATATATTTGTGTGTAGCTGAATGGGTTCTTCTTTTGTGGTAGCAACGGTAATGGGAGGATGGTTGGACTAGATGATCTTGTAGGTCCTTTCCAACCTTGTAATTCTACAATTGTATGATTAAGCAGTTGAACCTTAGAATTTTTTTTACTGTGTTCACAGCACCATCCCTTCACTGTAGACTAGCTAGACTTACAAATCCCCCACAATTGTTCTAAATATATCCCTGGCATCCTTCCCTGAGAATGGAATTTGTATTTAAGACTGATTTGTTTTATCCATTTGGCAAGTATCAGTAATTGAATTTTAGTCTTGCGTGAAGACACAGTTCAAATGGAAATATAATCTCAATCCATTTTTCTTTTTTGGGATACCCAAGATTATTGTTTGCAGAATAACATTCGAAGCACTAGGTTGTTTTATGATAAGCCAGTTTAGCTTATAGAATCATAAAAACATAGAATCCTTAGAGTTGGAAGGGACCTTTAAGGGACATCAAATCCAACTCCCCTGCAATGAACATCCAACACTAGATCAAGTTTCCCAGAGCCTGATCTAACCTCACCTTGAAATTCTCCAATGATGGGGCATCCACCACATCTCTGGAAACCTGCGTCAGTATGTCAAGATCCTCACTATAAAAGACTTTTTCCTTATGTCTAACCAAAATCTATCCTCTAGATTCCAACAGAATGTAGGTGCTCTGAGTCTTGTAAAGGGTTTACAGTCTCCACATCTCTTGCATCATTTCTGGTGGAGAACTGGTCTTGAAGACCAAAGTGGTTCCTCCATTCCTGTATCTCGACATTAGGACATACGTATGAGACTGCATATAAGTCTGTATTTTTTAATTCACCCTATTTATCCAATAAGTATTTCATGCTATCTTGAAGAGCATTTGCTGTTTCTAAGGTCAGTGTACAGTTTTAAATCTTGCTGGCACCTGTAGATTTGAATGTCAAACCATAATCTTCCTCTCAACCTAGATAATTTCATAGCTATTATACTTTACAAGTCATTAGTAATGTCATCTTTGCAAGTTTCTAATAGTCTTTTTGGTTCTTTATTTTTTTCTACCTCATTCACACACTCTAGTAGTGTTGTTTAAAATATTCTGGGTAACTTTTCTTGCTCTTTAGGGTGATTGCGAACTATGTCTTGGTAATATTTCTTCAACTTTGTCTTCATGTGACATCCAGCTGATTAAGACACATAAATGTATGTAGGAAAATTCTGAATTTCTACGTAATAGTAAATCCTGTGGAATACTGTTAAATAATTAACTGCCACAATTGTGAAAGGAAAGTGTCACTCATTAACAGTGTGTTTATTATAACATGCCTCTATTTTTGTTTATTTTAATACCAGTCATATCATCATAGCAGAAGTAAGATGTAGATGATTTCTTTGTTGATCTCATTACTACTGGAAAGGAATCACTATCTTAACTTCAAGAGATGATACATGTGGTACAGCTTTATGAAATGCCTGAGCTGTAAGTTTTCACTTTGCATACATTTTTCTCTACTAAGTGACTTTTAAAGAAGGAATTTCAAGGTGAAGATTTATGGTGCCAGGTTTAGGAATGCAACAGCTGAAAATCCTACCTTAAGGTAAAAGAGAGATGCTGACTGGCAAAGCACTTCATTCCGTACCAGCAAGTAAATGGTACAAAAAAGGAAGAGGGTATTGTCAGAAGATACATTCTGGTTGCAAAGCAAAACTACCAAAAAATAATCACTTTCAGTTGACTGAGATTATGCTTATAACAAATCTGTCTTCTAAGTGTCTTCTGCTAGATAAAAAGCTCTGCAGCTACACAAAACAAAGGGCTAATCTGGTGTAAACAGATTTTCTAAAACTGTATGACCATTTTTTACCTTTTGGATTAAAATGTCTGAACATGTAATTATTTTATACCAGCTGCAGAAGTATGCAATTGCCCCTGTCTCTAGTGCTGGAGAGGCCAGAACTGGACCAATACTGAGCAGAAGGGAAGGATCATCTCCTTTGACCTGCTGGCAATGCTTTGCCTAATGCAGCACCTTTTGCAGCAATGGCACACTGCTGGCTCACGTTCAGTTTGGTGTCTGCCCAGACCCCCAGGTCTTTTCCTGCAGCTGCTTTCCAGTTGGGTGCCACCAGCAAGTCCTGCTGCTAGGGCTGCTTCTCCTCAATTGTGGTGCCAGTTATCAAATATTTTAGCTCATCCAAAGCTGAAGTTTATGGGAAAAGGGCTGTGCACTGCAGACACTGAGAGAGATTCACTCCAGAAAGCAAAGACTTGAGATAAAAAGAGATGCAGAGCAGCAGCCGCAGTTTGCAAAGAACAGTATTCTGCACATTGTGTACAGCTCTGTACAACACCAGCCTAGACATGTTCTAGAGTGTGGAGCAATATGCAAGAATTGCAATAAATTGCATCATTTTCCTAAAACTTTGCCAGTACTTCACTTTTATAGCATTTGTATTAAGATGGCTACGATAGCATACGTGCAGAGGAAAGGTTTTGAGACTTGATGTGCAATTTTTCACCAGAAGATAGCTCATTTGTCAGGCACTGTGTGCTTGGTGAAGAGTAGCAGCTGTTGCAAAAAATCACAAAATGAGCTAAACAGGCCCCCAGTTCTTGCTTGTGTGAATGATTTCAAGCATTCTCTAAAAGAGGAGTGAAAAAGGCTTATCATTCTGTTTGCCAGACCAAAAGTAATTTGGTGGAGCTAGCACCATGAGACATGGAGCTTGTTTCTTTGTGGTTCCTTTTCTCAGTGCTGAATTATCCTTTTCATTCCTTTTTGTTGTTGTTGTTGTTGTTTTCCTCCCCACATACTCTGCAATATATAAATTGCAAGGAAAGTTTTTAATGTAGTTAGTATTTTAAGTACTTAGCGGATGGTTTCTAGTGCCTTAAAGTGCATTCAGAAAGCAACATGTTCTCAGTGATGCCACCAATCTGGCTATCTTTGTTACCAGGCCAGCTATTCCAAAGAAAACCTGTACAGTTTATTATCTTTTGCATCCTTCATTCTCTGTACAAAGTATTTGAAATTTAGTGTGAACACATAAGCGTATAGGAGCATTACAAAGATGACAGTTGCATAGTTTATTTGTATTTTCTGTTACACAGAAAGTTGTTTGCAATTCTGTCTATACGGATAGAGCTCTGAAAGAGGGCTGTTCCAAAAGCAGTGCCTTCTGTTTTACGTTGGCCTATGATGTCAGAGGCAGATGTTGGTGTCACGGCAGTAGAGGCTGAAACTTCCTACCACTATTCCGTTACATGTTGTTGCCATGCAATAGATCGCAGCAGAGGGACAGTCTGACAACATGGCGTCTGACATGCAAGTGTGAATGGAGCAGAAGTGTGTCACTGAATTCTTCCATGTGGAAAAAATGGCACCCACTGACATCCAATGATGCTTACTGAGCAATTGCGGAGACCAAACATTGGATGTGAGCAGTGAGGCACTGGGTGGTACGTTAGGAGATAGTCTTTTTTGCAGACTTAAATCCAAGCTGCTTTTTACATGCCGTCTTATTTTAGTATAGATTTTCTTCACTTTATTTTTACAGGACACAATATGACCTGTACGCTTGAAGCTTTCAGCTGGGTAAAACAGTAGAAAGGGTGACAGAACAGCAGAGCTAAAATTACAAGAGATAAAAAGTGAAAATGAAAGAAATGAATGAAAGGAGGTAACAGAATATACTTTGTAAGGGTGCCTGCTGCAGTGCTTCCTTATCCTTTACAGACAGGCAGGGCATCATGGGGCGAGCAAAGACTATCTAAATAAATTTTGGTTACACATAAGCATTGCATGTAGGGAGCCGTGCGCTAAGAAGACATTGCTCCCTGCCAGGAGCCTGACCTGCTCTTGGACACAGCACAAAGGCCGTGGGGAGCCGGTGCCGCAGTAGGTCACATCAGCGCAAGGCCTCAAGGCAGAGCAGAGATCGTAGCATAAGGGGTCAGCACGGTGACAGCCCCCTAGAACCGGGCGTTCTGCACAGCGAAAGAAAAGTACTCCCCTACGTGCTCGGCAAGCATGAGGGCTCTCCCTAGGCGCCCGTGGCCCACACAGTCACAGAATCACAGAACTGTAGGGGTTGGAAGGGACCTCTAGAGATCATCGAGTCCAACCCCCCTGCCAAAGCAGCCTCCCTACACCATGTCCCACAGGTAGGCGTCCAGTTGCTCGCCTCACCCCGCCCTGAGGCGGCAGCACCCCTCCGCGCTAAGAACCACCGCCGTCTGCTGGGGCAGGTGCGACACCCGCCCGCCCCGCTCTTCCCGGGGGCCGCGCGGGAGGCGGGGCGGCGCATGCGCTTGGCTTGGGAGGGAGGTGGGGCCGGGCGGCTGCGCGGCCAGGGCGGAGGCGCCGAGCAGAAACTCCGGAGAGGAAGCGGCAGCCGCTGGCCTCCGCCCCCTGTCGCGGGAGGAGGAAGCGAGCGGCCGGGCCGCCGGTCCCGAGGCGTACGGTGCTGCCCGGAGCTCGGTGCGCCCGCCTGCAGGAGAGAGCGGCGGCGGCCGGCACTGCGCCCGGGCCGGAGGGGCAGCCGGGGCCCAGCGCCCCGCCGAGGGGAGCAGCGGGCGCGTTTCCGCAGCCCGACCCCGGCCCGAGTGGATGCGCAGCCCGCGGGGCGGCGGCGGCGGTGTCAGCGGCCTCCCCATGGCCGGGCCCCGGCGGTGAAGGCGACGGGAGCCGCCTGTGCGTGCGCCGGGCCGGCGGGCAGCGCAGCCACCAGGGGGCGGGCGGGGAGGGGATGAGCGCCGCAGCCGCCGCCTCTGCGGGAGCTGCCGTCGCCTCCTGCACCGGGGCAGAGGGCGGCTTCTTCTTCCTCTCCGGCGGCTCCGCTCCTGTGGGGGCCATGGGGCCCGAGGAGGGCTCCGGCGGCGCGCTGGGAGCCCTGCCCGGAGCCCTGCCGCCGCTGCCGGGCTGCCGGGGCCGCTACCAGCTGCTGCTCTCGGGGAAGGCCCTGGCCGACAGATACCGGAAGATTTACACGGCGGCGCTGAGCGACCGGGAGCTGGGCAGCCACCCGGGCAGGTAACGCGCTCCTCCTCCCCCACCCGCGGTGTTGTAGAGGCCCTTCCCCGAGCCGTCTTGTCGCTCGCCGCCCCGTGCCATGCGGCTGCTGCTGCGGATAACGCGGCCTCGGGGTGGGGGGAGCGGCGATGCGGCCACCGGGGTGCCGTCCCCGCCCTGCCGGCCCGGCCCTACCGCCCGCCCTCCGGCACGGCGCAGATGGCGCTGCCGCCCCCGAGGCCGGTGGAGCGCTCACCTGCGGCCGCCTCCCCTCCCCCTTCCTCTGGCCCGAAGCGGGAGCACGCCCAGATCGAAACGGAGCTCTACATCCCCGCTCCTGCCTTCCCCGGCAGGCCTCCAGGGCAGGCCACTGTCTCCTGGATGCCCCCGTGCCCAAACGTGGAGCCGTGCCGGTTGTCCACCACCGTCCGGTGGTTGGAGAAGCCCTTTCCACAAGGAGGCGGCTGCCTCCGCCCGCCTGTTGCTCCGCCGCGGCTCACCTAGGCCGCTACACCGCAGCGCTGCGGGATGAGACGATGCGGGGCTGCCGGGAGGGGGGTGAGGAAGCGTCGCCCCCGTTAGCGGTCTGCACCGCTCCGCCTCCCCCGGCCTGGAGGAGCCCGTGCCGAGCCCTTTGTGTGAGGGGGCCGAAGGGTGGCGGTTCCTTGGCATCTCTCAGTGCCCGGGTGTGCCCCATTGTTCGACTCCGAAGGGTGTTGGGGTTGTGGATGGCACGAGAACCGGCGATTCGTGCGTGAGAATCCCTGATCGGTGTCAGACCGTGATGTGGGTGGGCCTGATCGTAGGTGACACTGAGGTTGCTGTTGTTGTAAGTTGGTGATGGCTGTAAGGCACGAGGTGGTTGGTATCTCTGCATGTGTTCTGCTTTTTTTTGTCCTTATTTATTTATTTATTATTTTTATTTTTTGTTTTATGTCCGAGCTGAGAAGCTGGAGTTGTTCCCTAAAGAAGGGTGTGTATAGCAGGGGTGTGGTATAAGAAACTAGAAGAATAATGTAACTTTCCCAAAGGTTGCTCTTGGCTGGTGTCACAAACGTGGGTTTACAAACGTTATCATGTGACATCTTTGTAATTACTGAGCTCTCTACATAGTATCTGACAGGGAAACTATACTTCTTTACACACATGTATATATGCAAACATAGTATTATATACACTGTGTCTGTGTGTATGGTGTGTGTATCTCTGTAGTGTGTATGGATGTACACTATTTCCATGCATAGTACCTTGCCAGAGTTTTCTTACCTTCGTTATCCCTTAGCTAAATGTGTTCATTTTTTTCCCTTCACGTCTTCTTTTCCTGCTTTTGAGCACATAATCCTGCAAGTTCTCACTGTAAGGAAGTCTATGTTGAACTTTAATCAGACATGTGATTGTTCTGTGGCATTCAGACATCTACCTGAATTCTTACCTTGGCACATCTGTATTGCTTAAAACTGCAGTTTTGAATTTGTTTTGTCCTCAATGGTTTCTGGTTTCATCAGAATTAAACTGGTATCTTTTCAACATAGTGTTGTAGAAAATACCAGCTTTAAATTAGCGTCATTTTCCGTGTTTCTTTTAATTGACATACTTAATGTATTTACTTTTAACTCTGGGGTATCCTATGTTGTGTTCTTGCCGAGTCTGTTTTTGATTAACAGGTTATTGTGAGGCTGGCAATAAAAAGAAACAGCAACATTGAAAAGTTACTGTGTATCTTTGGTATTGAAGACCAGATTTATTCACTTGTGGCTACATTGTGTCATCATAGAGCAAATCCAAGATGCCTGAATCCTCCAAATGGGGGAAACAGATTGTCTCAAGGTCAATGACTGCTAGTTACTTTTAGGGAATACAGCCAATACTGGGTAGTAGGACTTTTAAGAGGTTTAATGCTTTATTATTAGCTAGTGCTGATGTCTCTTGATACTGACCTCCAGCATCTCTTGTACTGGATGATGGAAGCCAACATACTGCTCATAATCTCCACCCTCCTTCTGTATCAGTGTCAAAACATTCCTGTTGAAGGTTTGTGATCTTCAGCTACTTAGTAGTATTTAAAAAGAAATTTCAAAAATGCAATCTAAAATTATCATTTATCATTTAACTTTAAATATCTCCAGCACTTTCTAAAGAAATAATGCAAAGCAATTTGTGCCTCCATGTAGTTTACTACAGTAGATAAGCATCAGGTAAAATGAAGACTCCTTATAGACCTTATTATCTTAACCTCCAATTAATCTATATGGAAAATCTAACCGTTAATCTCTCACTGAGAGTGTTTGTGGCTATAAAAATATACTGAAGTAGCTTAAGCTAAAATTGGCTTTTAGACATTAGTAACATCTGCCTGTGCTCTGAGAAGACTCTTCACTCTGAAGAGTGATAGTACAACGTGCTTGCAATGTGTTGAGATAAATTTTTTGTTTCAGGTCTGCAAGATTGTGTTCTTCACTTGAAATAGTGTGGTCAGTGCCTCACTGAGCAATTTTATTTGCCTAGAACTAGAAAACAGTATCAGAATGTCTGTGCACAGACAGGGAAACGAGGCATTGTGAAGAATGTTTAAAAACTGACTGTAAGATTAATTTCACATTTGCAAGGTGTTTGTGCTAGCTGTCATCTGAAAGCAGTGAATGTCACGTGCTGAGTAGGATGGAGTAATTGGCTTTGAAACAGAGCTAGCAGTGCTTTGCATTTCCTCATGTAGTGCTGTCTGTGGTGTTATGAATGCTTTTTGGTCTCCAGAGGAGACAGTTTGGTTGCTATGCTTGTTGCCCCCACCATGTTGATATTATTTATGTGGTCTCTTGCAGTAACAGATTAGAGACTTGTGCTGGGTTAATTTTAACTTGACAAAAATGGTTTGTTGTAATCCAGACTAATTCCGCAATCTGACTCACCTTGTGATCGTACCTAAGCGTGTGACAGCATGAGGGGAAGGGCTGCACAGGCTCTCTGTATGGAGAGGTGGAAGGAGAAAAGCAGTTTCTCTTGTCACTTGTGCCAGGTTAACAGTTTTATGAAAGGGAACAGGAAAATGTTTCTAGTCCTGTAATTTAACATCATCTTCAGTCAGATGGATTGACAAGTACATTTCCCACTGATATTCAAGATTGGTGGGGAAGATGAATGTATTGAGTATGGAGTGTGCTCAATTTGTAATCCCTGCTTTGTGACTACTAAAATATATGAAAATCACTACCAGTGACATTATGGCTGTTACGATCATGGAGCTGTAGTAGGAAGTATGAGCCTCTTTAGAGGACAAGTGAAAACTTTGTCATTGTAATGTTAACTCACTCATACTGGCTTATGAGTGGATGAAACTGTACTCTGTTACTATAGAAGTATAGAATATGCAGAATGGAAGTATAGAATATATAGATAGATAGAATAACAAAAGCAAGCATAGAGTCTTGCACCTAGGGTGGAAAATTGCACCAGCACAGGTTGGTGGATGACCTGCCGGGGAGGAGCTCTGCAGAGAGGGACCTGGGCATCCTGTTGGATGACAGGTTGGCCATGAGCCAGCAGTGTGCCCTCATGGACAAAAAGGCCAGTGGCATTCTGGGATGCATTAAAAAGAGAGTGTCCAGCAGGTTGAGGGAGGTGATCCTCCCTCTCTACCCTGCCCTGGTAAGGCCTCATCTGGAATATTGTGTCCAGTTCTGAGTTCCTCAGTACAAAAAAAGATAGAGATCTCTTGGAAAGAGTCCAGCGGAGGGCCACAGAGATGGTGAAGGGCCTGGAGCATCTCCCCTATGAAGAAAGGCTAAGTGAACTGGATCTACTTAGCATTGAGAAAAGAAGACTGAGAGGGTACCTGATCCAGGTCTGTAAATACCTAAGGTGTGGGGGGCGAAGTGATGAGGCTGGGTTTTTTTCAGCAGTGTGTTTAGGACAAGGGGAAACGGGTAGAAACTGAAGCATAGGAAGTTCCACATAAATGTGTGCAAGAACTTCTTCACAGTGAGGGTGACGGAGCACTGGAACAGGCTGCCCAGGGGTGTTGTGGTCTCCTTCTCTGGAGATATTTGACCCGTCTGGACACCTACCTGTGCGACCTGGTGTAGGGAACCTGCTTTGGCAGGGAGCTTGGACTCGATGATCTCTAGAGGTCCCTTCCAACCCTTATGATTCTGTGAAATCATTAGCTGCTTTTGCTCCTGAAACTTTGTATGTGCAAAATATGGTACTTTAAAAAGTATTTTTGATTTTCATGTTTTGCTGCCTTCAAGTGTATCACTTGGAATTTAATTCTAAGAAGCATCCTCATCCAGCTGAATTTCTGCTACTATCTCTTGTACATCTCAGAGTTTTCCTTGAGCTGTCAGTCCCTTTCCTTTTACTTGCTTATTGTCAGAAGTATCAGGTAGGCTTATTGTGTTCTTTGAAACCTTTTCTCAAGTACAGTTCAAAATAAATTTATCATGGCTCTTGTGTGGCTTGTCTTCTAGTGAAGATTTTTACTGTACTATTTTGGTTAATACGCGTTTTTAAAGTTTCAGTGATAAACTATTACTATTTCAGAATATATTTCTACTCATTTATGATTGATTCCCATCTGTTTTACAGCTTATCAATTGGTCTTTACGAAAAATATATATTTTTTTATTTGTCTGAAGAACATGGACTTCTCAGCTGTAGAGGTAACATCATGCAAATCCAAGAAGCACTTCTGGATAGGTTCTTCTTGAATTCCATATACATTTTAAATTACTTGTGAGGACTGTCTGGGTTTCTGTAGTAATATTAGGTATCAGAAATGCAGCAGTATTTACTGAATAATAATCAACATTGAATATACTCTTTATGGTCCTTACTGGCAGGATTCATAGGATCATAGAATGGCTTGGATTGGAAGGGACCCCAAGGATCATCAAGCTCCAACCCCCTGCTGCAGGCAGGGCCACCAATCTCCACATTTAATACTAGACCAGGCTGCCCAGGGCCTCATCCAACTTGGCAATGAACACCTCCAGGAATGGGGCATCCACAGCCTCTCTGGGCAGCCTGTTCCAGCACCTCACTGTTCTCATGCTACGGAACCTCCCTTCTGATATCCAACCTAAATTTTCCCTCCTTCAACTTAAAACCATTTCTTGTTCATCCTTCTGAGCTCTTGAGATTCTTTATTTTTATTTTTTTTCCACTGGAAACATCCTGTCAATTAGTTTAAGAGCATTAGGAGTCTAAAAATATGGCTTTTTTTCTTTTTTTTTTTCTGGGTTACATTTTTTTTTTGTCCATTACTTATTTGCTGGGGTTGTCTCTTAAATTAAATCCTCAACAGGAGTGGGGGGGGGGGGGAGCTTGTATTTGTATATGGGAGGAAACAGACAAAAACAAACAACACAAAAAAACCTAACAAATGTAATGTGAAATATCTTGCTGTGAGACCAAGGAAAATGTCAGTAATGACTGAAACATAAGGTTTCTGCTATTGGCGAGAAATCAGGCAGTTTCTTCAGCCATTTTGAATGAAGAAGACACAGCCAACTTTTGTTTTATGATGAACTGGATGATTAAGAAATTTTTGGAGGTTGGCCAGAAAATCTGTTTTCAGAGTGCTAAATTATACATCCTTTGGAGCAAATTTATCACTAGCTTTGTTTAGGCCTTTCACAGCTAAGTGAAATTCTTAAGCTTTCCTTTACCTTTATGCCCCTTCTTATGCTCAGTAGTGCAATGCGTATTTGACCGGGGCATGTTTTAAATATTTGCATCTCAAAATTTTGTTGGAGAAATGCTACTGGAACATTTCACCTTTTCACCTTTCTGCTGCCGAGTTATTAACAAACGTGTAGATGCATAGAAACAGTGCTTACTATATTTGGATATATGTAATGTGTGCTCATTTGGTATTTGGGTAGTTGGAACACCAGGAAGCGTACATTTCTTTTTTTTTCTTGGGTCTGAAGTCTTCACAAAAGCTGTAAGTTCTTATTGGTTTGAGACTTGATGTTGTCTTTTTTTTTTTTTAATAATAAAAGTTGAATTGCAAAATGCTTGGAAACATTCATTTGACTGAAAAAGATTAATATAAATAGATAATATACACAGAGACTAATAAGTATTATATTGATGTTTATTGTGAAGAATCATGTGCTCTTTATTCCTGTACAAAGGATTTGCTTTCCTTTTTTTTTTTTTTTTTTTTTTGTGATTTTTGTGTTTTGTAAATATCAATTTACCATCTCTCTGGATATCGGGACTAGCCGACTTGAAGCTGCTTGAAGAACTTGTTAGCCTTGGTAATTCTACTTTGAAGGCACTGAGGTCTGTTATCGCTGATCACTTTTTAAGTACCACCTCTTAAGAGCACAGAAGCGGACAAGTCCAAAATGTTGCAAGTCAAGTAGGCAAGAAAGAAGGTTGTCTTGGCTGAGCAGGGATTTTCTAGAGCTTAGGCAGAAAATTGAAGTGCATGACCACTGGAAGTTAGGTTTAGTAATGTTGGAGAACTACAGAGATGCTGATGGACAGCGAAGGGAGTATAATTAGAGTTGAAGCAGGTCAGTACCTTGGGGGGAAAACAAAAACACAAAAAGGGCTTTTTGAAATTTGTTAACAGCAAAAGGAGGAGCAAAGGTAACATTAGTCTGTTGATTGATGAGGGTGGTCATATCTAACAAATAGGGTTGCAGGCAAAGCAGAGATTTAATTTAGTAGGTTTAATACCTACTTCACGTCCGTCTTCAACACTTATGATGAGCCCCTTGGCATCCCCAGAGCCCCAAGTTAGAGAACTGTAACTGCAGGAACAATAAATTCAGTACCGCCTCTGAACTTGTGCAGGATTTGCTGCTCCATCTGGATGTATATAAGTCTGGGGCCTAATGGGGTTCATCCAGGGCTCAGGGCGACTGATGGCATTATGGGACATTGTTCAATTATTTTTCTTGGAAAACTGGGGAGGTCTCAGTTGACTGGAAGCTTGCAAATGTTGTCCCAGTTTTCAAGAAGGGCAAGAAGGAAGAACCCTGGTAATTATAGGCCTGTCAGTCTCACTTCAGAGCTCGGTAGAGTTATGGAGAAGGTTATTCTGGGAGTTATTGAAAAACACTTGAAAGACAGTGCAATCATTGAACGCTGACATAGGTTCATGAGGAGAAAGTCCTGCTCAATGAACTTAATCTCCTTTTATGAAAAGGTTATTCACCTCATTGACTAAGGGAAGCTAGTAAGTGTAATCTGTTTAGGCATCAGCAAAACTTTTGGTATTGATTGTCTTCAAAATTTTAATTACTCAAATTATTAAATAAAATAAATTCCTATATGCGTGAGAAGTTTTTGCTTTATGGATTACAACAGGTTCTTAATTTCACTGACCATTTAGAACAGCCTTCATGCTCGTAAGTTAAGAAATCAGGAATTAAGTTGATCTCTTTTCTGCACAGATATAGCAGGTGACGTTGGCTAGCAATACTTGCTGGTCCACTGAAGGGACTGTCTTGCTCTGTTCTGGTGCAGCCTCAACCACTCTTTGCAGTTTTGGGTGCTGCAGTACAAGACAGATGTAATACTATAGTGTATTAGGTTGTGCACAAGGGAGGGCCATGAAAATGGTGAAGGATCTAGAGGGCAAGATGCGTGAGGAGCAGCAAAGTTCCTTTGGTTTGCTCATCCCAGTGAAGACGTGCCCTGGTGGCGCAGTGGTTAAGGACGCCGCCTTGCAACGCTGGGGCCCGGAGTTCGAATCCCCCCTGTGGCGCAAGTGGTAGAAGTGCCGCTCTGCTACACAGAGGCTCGAATCCCAGGGGCTGGACTAGGTGATCTCTAAGGTCCCTTCCAACCCGCACGAGACTATGATACTATGATACTATGATGATGAATGCCTCATGGTGACCTGCAGCTTTTCACAAAGGGAGTAGAGGAGAAGCCCTGAGCTCTGCTCTCTGATGACAGCAACAAGACCAGAGGGAATGGTATGAAGCTGCATCAGGTGAGGGTCAGGTCTGGTGACAGGGAAAGGTTCTTCACCAGAGGGTTGCTGGGCACTGGAACAGGCTCCTTGGGACAGTGGCTCTGGCACCGAGCTGTGTGAGTTCAAGGAATGTTTGGATAACGTTCTCAGATATATAGGTGGACTTTTGGATGATTCTGTGTGAAGCCAGGATTTGGACTCAGTGATCCATTGGATCCCTTTCAACTCAGAATATTCTGTGGATTGTACTGTTGGTTAATAGGGATTAACTATCAACTAAATCCGTGTATTTTGTACATCTCTTTATTACCTTTTATTGTCATATTGATATTGTTTTACAGAGTAGTTGTTTTTGAGATGCTGTAGTAGATGCTTAGTCTAAGATGGTTTGTATTTCTGAAGTATTAGCATGGAAGGCATAATGAAGGCTGGAAAGAAGCAAGCGGTCTGGCTGATGACGGAGTTACTAATAAATCAAGTTAATTAAAAAAAAATATATTCAGAGTGAAACCACCGTGCCAAAAGAACTAAAATTTGAGTGCCTTTAAAAGGGTGAAGTGTGGAAACCACATGGCAAATATTCAGTTTTTGTGGATTGCTAGAAACAAATACCTATTTTTGCAAAAATGAACATGGAAATTTATTTGGAAGTCTAGTGGTGCTACAAGACATATTTGTCCTGTTAGTATCTTCTTTTTCTTACAAGGAACATGTTCAGTTTGGAAAAGAAATAATGCACGTGATAAAATCACGTTGTCTGGTTTCATTATTTATTTTGGACTACAAAATAATACTGTATGGGACCTCTTGTTTTCCCATCACAATTTCAATTATAGACCAGCTGGAAGTTTCAAAAAGCCTGAAACTAGGTTTTCTAGCTCTGGAACTGTGCTTGTAGAAGAGTGTGTTCAGTAACACAGGAGCTACTGTGTGAGCTCTTAGTGACATTCTGAATGTGTAATTGTGGATAAGGAAGACAGTTATGTGGAGAACCTGTCAATTTGTTACTCTTCAGCTGCAATATTTGGTCATTATTACTTAAGGTATTTTAGTATTTGTATGGTAATTGTCTCAGGAAGTGTCCTTCCTTTTTCCCATTATTTCCTGTTTAGTTTCAGCTTCAGCAGTCTCATAGGAACTTTTAAAGCTTAGATGAGGCATTTTGTATTTTCCTTTGTTAGATTCTTGATGTTCAATGATCTTTTAGTATTGTTGCCAACTTTGAGGAATACACTGTGTAGCGTGCTCCAAAACAACATGTTTAATTTTTTCTAGAATTTTAAAATATTTTATCTTTCCTGAATATCAAGTTGTGGATTATTGATAAGAGTATTTGTGTAAATGTGATTGTATGTGTAGGTTTCTCACAGTGGCAAAGTTCTCAAATGTAGCAACGCAACCTGACTCAATTATTAGCTTTATACTTCTGGTAATTAACTGTGTTACATTAAACTCATGTTACATTGTCTGCTGTGCTTTAAACCAGCAAATGTTGTATGAATATTCTGCTAAAGTTCACAAATGTTTGGAGTTTTAATACATGAACATTAAAACAAGTGAACAAAAAACACAACTATAAATACAGAACTCCTATCAGGATGAGAGAAACTGGTATATTAAATTCCTCCTGGAATAAATGTTAAGATGTGTGACATGAGGAGGTGTTGCAGGCTAACACAGCTTCACCAAGGCCAAATCATGCATAGCCAGTCTGTTGACTTCTGTAATGGAGTGACAGCACTAGCGGGCCAAGGAGGGACAACTGATGCCTTCTATTTGGACTTGTGTAAAGCTTTTGACGTGATCCTGCACCACATCCTTGTCTCTAAGTTGGTGAAATGAGTATTTAAAGGCTGGACAACTTGGTGAATGAAGAATTGGTTGGTCACAGTCAAAGGGTTGTGATCAATGGCTCTGTGTCCATGTGGAGACCAGCCATGTGTGTTACCCCCAGGGGTCCATCTTAGGACCAGTGCTCTTCAGTGTCTTTACTGATGACATAGGTAGTGGGATTGAGTATCTCCTCAACAAGTTCGCTGATGGTGCCAAGCTGAGTGGTGCAGTTGTTAACAGTGGAAAGAAGGGGCGCCTTCCAGGGACTCCTGGATGGACTTAAAAAGTGGACCTCTGTGAACCTAGTGATGTTCAACAAGGCCAGTGCAAGGTAAAGTCTTGCATCTATGTCAAGGCAGCCCTGGATACATGTACGGAAAAGAACTAATTGAGAGCAGCCCCACAGAGAAGGACTTGGGGATCCTGGTGGATGAAAAGTTGGATATGAACCAGTGGTGTGTGCTTGCAGCACAGAGGGCCAACTGTGTCATGGACTGCATCAGGACAGGAGTGGCCCCTCTCCTCTGTCCTTGTGAGGCCCCATATGGGACCCTCAGCATGAGAAGGATGTGGAGCTGTTGGAATGGGTCTGGAGGAGGGCCATGAAGATGATCAGAGGGCTGGAGCACCTCCTACAAAGAAAGGTTGATGGAGAAAAGCTAGTTCATCCTGGAGAAGAGAAGGCTCTATGCCCTGGAAGTGTTCAAACTATGGTTGGATGGTGCCTTGGGCAGCCTGGTCTAGTGGGTGGCAACCCTGCCTACTGCAGGGGGCTTGGCATTAGGTGATATTTAAGGTTCCCTCCAACTGATGGCGTTCTATGATTATGTGATAAGATTTGCAGCAATTGTGGCTTACTCTGTTTCCTTAATATTTTAGCTAGTGACTGTTTTTTTTTTCTTCATTTATTTCAAGGTGGTCCACAGCTTTATAGATTAAGAAATAATTAGAATTATTTTTACTTGATTCGGATTGTACTTTGTTTCCGTTTTTTAAAGGCATACAAGTTCTGTTGGTGGTTTACTATGATGTCTGATATTATGTTCTCAATAATCTTCAGACTAATCTGTGTGACCGTGGGATTCTTCCAGCTACTGATGTAAGTCCATATATATGTATGTTCCAGAGTCATCAGTTATTTATTTTTTTCTTTTTATGTTGTTAGTTTGTGAGTGGAGATCTTTTGTAGTTCTGTTGCACTGCTGAAGTGGAAGAAAATGTCTGTTATTGTTTTAGTTCCAGTTATGCTAATTATTCTGACATCTTGATGGGTTGATGGACATGTTAAATGGCCAAGGTAAGGAGTTAAAGTTAGGTGGTAGTTGGAGAAATTCAAGAAGTAACCACCCCTCACTGCTGAGTTCATTAAATGGGCTTTCTGCTTCCTAAAAGCTTGATGTTGAAATTACGCTTCTGCTGTCTTTGCCCGGGTGTGGGGATTTTTATTTTTATTTTTTAATTTACTACTTCTTCCGCTCCCAGCCCCCTGCTGTGCTGTGGTCTTTCTCTTGGCCACAATATTTTGAAGATGCTTTAGTAATTCTTCACCCATGACTACTTGCATCTTCATAGAAAGCACATATATCAATAACAGTCTTTCATGATGAGACATTCTTGCAGGCTGTTTTCCATGTCCTTTGTTTACATTGGAAATGTGACTCCTCACAGCATCTTTCAAATACACCACTGTGTTTCTTTTTCTTGCCAGGAAAAGTGCTTCAGACTGAGACTTTGATTGGAACAGTAGTCTTATAGTTAACTGAAGCTCTTATGTTTCAAATATACTCTTGCTAAGTAGTCTTTCATAGACAATTTCTGATATTGTACCACTCCAAGGGATGAATACTAGAAATTGGCGAAGGAGAATGGGCTCCTTGTACTGTAAATGACTATGTTAAGGTATATAGGTTTTGTATGTTTACATTTATTCTGCTTTGAGTTGGTAGGTTGTTTTTTGTTGTTGCTTATTTGTTTGTTAAAGTAACCTGTACTTCTTAGGAAATGACCTGTCATAGCTCCTTTGGACTGATAAATGTGTTGGATTAAGGGTTTTTGTTTGTTTGTTTGTTTGTTTGTTTTTGTTACAACTGAATGATACTTCTTTCTTTGTGTGTGATTTGTCTTTGATAACTTCAGTCTGTGAAAACTGTGGGTGTTTTTCTTCTACTAATTTAAAGAGTCTAAAGCTGTAGCAGTTGCACAGCCTAGAAAAGAGACAAAAATCAGCTTTTTGTCCCCGTGTAAATCTGGAGGTCTGTGGTTAGATTAGTACCATTCTTCATTTTTCTTTTTCCTTCCCATGATTCTACTCATATCCCTAAGCATAATTGTCTAATATAATGGTTTTTGAACTGTGGCTTGTGAACGATAATATAGATTTTCTGAAAGGGAGAGTAATAGCAGGTCTTAGACTCTCTCATAAACAGTAAACCTTTTGTTAGTGATTTTAGATTCACTGAAATGATCCAAACTGCTCCCAGAACTTTGTAGGTCTGCAAGTGAAAATAATTGGAAGTCTCTTATATAGCTTGTGTTACAGTGTCATAGCATTTAGATTATTTTGACAGTGGGCTCTGCCAGTCTATAAAAATATTTAGGTAAGGGTCCTGTTAAGGGTCAAAATCTGAACTCTTTATTTTACTTCTCAATTAGTCTTGATATTTTTGATATTACTTATATTTTCTGTTGCTGAACCTTAAATCCAGTGATCATTTTTATACAGATCTGCAGCCAGTCATTTGCACTAGATTGAGGTGAGCTTGTCCTTTGTAACAATCAGAAAGGTCAAAGTGATGGGAAGGTGATACAGGAGAGACTAACACAACAGAAAGATGTTATATGGGAAAGAGAAAGGACTGCTCACCCATCTCTGAAGATCTAGGCTCACAGAGGAAAAATCTGCAGAGGAGGAATCTCCAACCAGAGATTATTCCCCAGTGGCTGTCAGCCTTTAAGTGGGGTCGAAGAGAGGTGCAGCCAGGCTCCACGCCTTCTGGTTGCTCAGGTGAATTGCCTTCACCTATGCTTCTAGGGCTGACTGGGTCCTTTTCCCAAGTTCTCAATCAGCGTTTCGGGCCATGACTTAATAGTTCTCATACATCCTTAAATAAAAAACTTATCCTCCAGTTTTTAGTGTTCTGGACTCATCTCTCTATTTGAGTTTTCTCACCATGAGTTATTTTAATTAATGGTTCACTTTTTTTTTTTTTCTTTTGCATTTCCTTTTTTTTTTTTTTTTCCTGCCAGCCATTATAGTATCCTTTCTAACAGATATGTTAGTTATTCATTATGCTTGTGTGTTCTCAAAGTGATCATATCTCTTCTATTTCTCTTCAAACCAATAGATTCTTTGTTGTGTTTTATTACTACAATATACTGCCAGAGAATGTTGACCATTGGCAACTGCAGACTGGTAGGTTTTCAGTAGGATGCACTAGGGAGTTGTCTTGTGCTATTCAGTGAAGATGGCATGTCATTATCTGCTGTTCATGTTCATTTATTAGTACCTACAGTTCTTCCTGAATTTCATGGAGCCTGTTCTCCAAATTAATTTTTTCCCAATATGATTCTAAAAAAAAAGTGGCATTGTACACACTTCAGTTGTTGTGGTTGCATTTAGTGGCCGAAGGTGCAGATATTATTGTTCTTACTATGGCTGATTTACTTTTTATTTTTACCACAGCAAATGAAAAACAATCCTAAAATCGTAGAGGCAAGCGATACAAATTTTCTTCTGTGCTGAAGAACTTGATTTCATAGATAATATTGCAGCTAATAAGTGATAAATTTCATGATTTCAGGAAAGAAACTACATCTGACTGTTTGCATTGAGGAGCCATTCTTTTGTGCAGTGAATACTAGGTAGAGGTGCTTCCTGGTGTGTCCTTTGCTTCTAAAGTAACATAAACTTATCAAATGTTTTGATTTATAGAAAGGAATTTTTTAGATACTGCTTTGCACTTCTGCAGTTCTCATCTAGTTAAATACAAGTCAGATCAATTTTGTATTTGGTGTTAATTTCATTTCTAGTGCACGTGGTATCTAGTTTCATACTATAATGGAGAAGTTTAGTAAGGATATTCCAGTAGTCTGAATAAAATCCTTCTTCCTTAGGCCTCCAAAAATTTGTTTTTCAAGGCAAAGTCTAATAGTTTTTAAAATCATAGTAGTAATACTAGTACAGTGTGATGTCATAAGGTTGAGAAATTGCTTAGAATTATTAAACTAGGAAGTCACAATTAAAAAGATGTACAATTTCAAGGTTGAGTATGTTTGGGTATTTTCACAAGCCTGATGAAATCCCTCTGCCTAGTGGCTGGGATAACTATTAGGAATTTGTGCCTCCGGTGGCGGTGGGTTAAGGACGCCACGTTACAACACTGGAGGCCCGGGTTCGAATCCCCCCTGTGGCGCAAGTGGTAGAAGTGCCTCTCTGCTACACAGGAGGCTTGAATCTTGGGGGTTGGACTCGATGATCTCTAAGGTCCCTTCTAACTTGCACAAGACTGTGATACTGTGAATTACCTTGAATCTTCATAGATATACGAGGTTCTGAAAGAACAAAATAAAGCAAATTGAGTGCTTGAATAAAAACTGGATGAAGAAGACTCAATGTACTCTAGAATATGTATTTCTAAAAATACTGTAAAAATTGTAATATACATGAAAGCAATAAATTAGACAAAGTGGATTTTTTGATGGGCCCTGTCTGGATATTGTAGTTTAGATCAGCAGACAGCTGAGTGCCACACAGCCATTTGCTCACTCCCACCTAAGAGGATGAAGGAGAGAATCAGATAAACAAGTAAAACACATGGGTTGAGATAAGACAGTTAAATAACAAAGAAAAGATGAGAGGGGGAGAAAAAAAAAAAGAAAAAAAAAAAAAAGTAAAACCAAAATGAAAAGAGTATACAAAAGAAGTGACGCACAAGGCAGTTGTTCACTATCTGCTGACTGTTGCAAAGCCAGCTGTCTTACAGTAGTATAGTATGGGATATTCCTTTCGTCAGTTTGGGTCATCTGTCCTTGTTCAGTCTCTTCCCAGCTTCTTGTGCACCCTCATTCTCCCTGCTGGCAGAGCAGTGTGAGAAGCTGCAACATTCTTGATTTAACACAAGTGCTACTGAGCAACAACTAAAACTTTGGTATCTCACCAATATAATTTTCATATTGAATTTATAACAAGACATCATGCCAGCTACTAGGCAGAAAAGTAATTTATTCCATCCAGAACCTGGACCACGTGGCTGCTTTTATTCTAGATATAACTGCAGCAGTGTGAGTTTGAAACTGCTCTGTCCTAGGTCCTGAACCGTGCTATCTCTACAGTAGGATTTTCAGTGCTGGAATTGAGGTTGTAAGTGGAAAAGGGTCATAGGTGATGCAAAGCTGGGAAAGATTACAAGTATTACTGGAGACAATAACATCAACAAGGGCTTTATTCCAAGGGGAAAAAAAATCACTACATACAAATGTAGAAACAAAATGAATGAAAGCCGATGTAGAAGTTCTTCATGACAACTTCTAACTATTGCATAAAATTATAAAGTGAAGTTAAATCAGAAGTGTCATGCTGTAGGATTGTTCTTGAGTTTCTTCTGTTTTTTGTTTTGTTTTTTTTTTTAAATTACGACAAATAATTTTCTGTAGGTAACTTGAATTACTTGACCCTTTCTTTGCACTTTGTAGTGATGGAGGATGGGGGAAAACATCACTGTCTCTTTATTTATTTATTTAATTTCTTCTTAACAGCAAAATCTAGTTACGAGTATAAGAAAATAGTGAAATTACATGTCAGTGGTGCAAATGATGTGGTTTAGACTGAAGAATCTGACTTTTCTTGGCAGATGACTTGTTTCTCCTCAGAGCTGAAGTAAGTTCAGGCTAGCCCTGGAGAATGAGGAAAATAAACTGATTATTTATTTATTTTCAAAAATAAAGAAGTAAAAAATTAGCATTTAATTATCATGAAGGAGATTAAGACCTCACAAAGAACTTTCTGGTAGGATTGGTGGTATTTAGTAACTCCTTTGGGAAAATACCGATCATCAGTTGTTGTGGGTTAACTCTAGGAGGCTGCTAAGTAGAACACAGCTGCTTGCTTTTTACCTCATCTTCAGTGGGATGAAGGAATAGGAAAGGAAGAGTGAAAGTGAAAAGCAGAACCAAAGTCTTGTCGTTTGAAAGAACTGCTTATTTAGTGAAGGAAAAGTGGAAGAAAAGAGAGAGGAAAAAAGTGAGACAGAGGCAATGATTCACCACCCCCAACAGGTGACCAGTGCTTAGCCAGTTCCTGAGCAGAAGATAACCTCCCTAACCACCATAGTTTCGTTAATTATTGCTGATCATCTTGTTATATGGCATGAAATATTTCGGTTAGAGTCATCTGCATAGTTGTCTTCTCTCCCAACCTCGTATGCTTTCCCTTTTTGGTGGGAGTTTGAGCATGTAGAGCGAGGAACAAGAAGTCTTGATGATGTGTCTATAAAAGTCAGTGTCTACAGATACCTAAGGTACAGGAGGCAAAGGGAAGAGGCCAGACTCTTTTCAGTGATACAGAAATAGGACAAGAGGAAATAGCTACAAACTGAAGCATAGGAAGTTCTTCACAAATATGCATTGAAACTTCTTCATGGTATGGGTGACAGAGCACTGGAACAGGCTACTCAGGGAGGTTGTAGAGTTGTCTTCTCTGGAGGCATTCAAGACCAGCCTGGGTGACTACCTGTGCAACCTGGTCTCGGGAGCTTGCTTTGGCAAGGGGATTGGACTCAGTATTTTCTAGAGGTCTCTTCCATCCACTACAATTCTATACCTCTGTGATATGCAAAACGCTATTCCAATATATTTGCTGTGATGTAATCCCAGTAGGCAGCTGAGTACCATGGTCACTATATCACTCCCTTTCCTCAACAGAACAGAAGGACAAAATATAATGGAAATAACTTGTTGGTTAGCTAATGACAGGATTATAAATTCTGTTAGAGGTAAAACACACCTAGTGAAGGGGATATTAATTTAATTTATTGCTAGTTGATAACAGTAGAGAGTAATGAGAACTAAAACGTAAAATACCTTCCTACCCTTTTTCTTTCTTTTCCTGAACTGCACAGTGGAACGGGGCTGTGGCTAATCCCTTATGGCTTGTCTCTGCTGCTTCTTCATCTTTGCTCTCTTCCCTTGCTCCAGTATGGGAGCCCTCTCACAGGATGCTGTCCTGCTTAAACTGATTCTATGTGGGCTTCCCACAGGCTGCAGATCTGACCAGGAGCCTGCTCCTTTTTTTGGCTGCAGTGTGGGATGTATGTTCCAACATGGGACACCATAAACTGCAGGGGGATGGTATGCTCAACCATTGACCTCCAGGAATTTCTGCTTTGTGCTAAAAGGATGTCTTACCCCCTTTCTGTGCTAACTTTGGGGTCTGCAAGGCTGTCTCTTTCATTTTCTCACTCCTCTCTTCCAGCTTCTGTTGTGCAACATCTCTCCCCTTTCTTAACCACGATCATCCAGAGATGCACTGGCTGTCACTCTGGCCAGCAGTGGGTCCCTTTTGAAGCTAGCTGTTACCTGACATGGGTAACAGCTGCTGAGCTGACCCTCTGCTCACAGATGCCATCCCTGCAGCTCCCCACTGTCAAAGACTTGCCACGTAATTCAAGTTACAACATTCAGCTACCATTAGTGTGTTGCAGCAGTGTTTTGGTTCCAAATCTAAAACTCAGCGCCACATGAGCTACAATGAGGAAAATTTGCTTCATCGTAACCACACCTAGTACAGGAATGAAGCGGAATTTGAACATTCCTGTGCTGGACAAGGGAATGGTAAAATTAACCTTTTTGGTTCATTCTCAAACAGCATTTTTAATGATTCTGAAGTACTTCCCAGGGACGATGTTTTAGATTGCCTGTGTCATTGAAGTTTGGAAAAGTCTTGTTAAAGGTGCTAAAAGCATTGTCCGCATTGATCCATTTGTACCAAGCAGCTCACATTTGTTATGTACAGTCATTTTTGGCAGGCATTACTAAGTGTACACTTGGATGTTGGTTATAGTCAAAAGTGTGTGGATTGACTGAAGTAATTGTCTTGCCTTAATAGGACCATGCATCTTATTAGCTTTGTGTAGTATTGTAGTTTTTATTAGGCTAATTTTGATACGGATCTGCTTTTTTGCTTAACTTTGCTGTTTGCTGATCCAGATGGTAAGCAGATGAAAAGCTCAGTATGTCTCTACTTGGAAGCATAATCAGGAACATGGCACAGCACCAGAAAAATAATAAACACCAGATTATAAAAAACATACTCCTGTAATGTACAAGCACAGTTCCCACCTTCTCTGTGGTCATATTTTACTTCAGTATGTAAACAATGAGAATCATAGTATAGTTGAATTTGGAAGGGGTTTCTGCAGACTAACTCAGTATTTCTGCTCAAGGTAATAATTTTGTGTAAAGATACCTTCTAGTCAGTTGTAAGTGTGTACAGATGCATGAGGTTATTACTCAGACACAGGATTTTACATTTGCCTCTTAAACTGGATAATATTCCTGTTGTCCCATTTCTTTGGCATGCTGAGGTGTGTCTGAATGGTGGCACAGTTAGCTAATGTATAATAATTCTCAAAATGTTGTGTTATCTGTAAACTTGCTTGAAGGTGGACTCTGTCTTGTCATTCACAGCATTGATCCTAGCAATGTAGTCAGCATTCAATCCACATTTATCTTGCTTGTGCTTCACCATTTTGCATAAGGATGTTGTGACTGAGGGTCCCAGAAGCCTTACTGATACTGGGATAGACCGTATCCATCACTCTGCCATTATCTGCCAAGGCAGCCATTTCAATGCTACTGATTGGTCATGTGTGATTTCCTCTTCATAAATCCAAGCTGACTGCTCTGTCACTTCCTTGCCCTTTCTCAGTGATCAGGCTGATAAACCTGAAGTTTCCTAGGTCCTCTGTCTCTTCCTTAGTGAAGACAGAAGAAATGTTTGTTTTCTTCTTCTCAGAATACTACGCCAATTGCTATGACCTTTCAGAAAATTGTTTACACTGATATTGCAGTATCATCAGCTAGGTTCCTCAGCATTTGCAGTGACATACATGCAATTTATTTAAATTTTTCCTAACCTGATCTTTCTCCACTGAGGGTACATTGTCCTTACTCAGTCTTTTACTGTGGACATCTAATTGCTGAAGGCTAAACTTACCATTAGTAATGGAGGTGACCAAAGTTCTTTGTGGCTTGGTTCTTTACCTCCTTTGGCACTGGGCTCATGTTTTTCCTACTCTTCCTTCTGCTACTTGTTCTCCCTGTCTTTCATATCTCATGCAAGAATCATCTCTAGGTGGGCTTTGTCTTTATAAAACCATCTCTGAACATTTGGACCTTGTCCTTCTAGTCCTCCTGAATGACTTGACACTGTTTCCATTTCTTGTATGCTTCCTTTTTTCAGGGGGCTTTTCATACATCTATGTACGCCTCCTGTCATCTTTCCTTGACTTCCAGCATGTATTACCAAACTGTTACTGAGCTTGAAAGTGATCCTTGAAAATGAATTCTTCTGCACCCTTTTCTCTAGGGGAGTGTACTTTCATAATGGTCTTCAGAGCAAGTCTCTGAATAGGCCAGAGTGTTCTTTTGGTGTTTAGGATTGAGATTCTGATTTTGCCTTGTTTGCTTGTCTCGTGATGCTGAGCAACACTGTTTTAATGTTGCTGCAGCCATAGATGCATCTAACTGGTTCTTTCTTGTTTAAATGCCAAGTCCAGTAGAGCGCCTTCCCTAATTGACTCCTCAATCACTGTGTTATGCATCCATGCACTCCAGAAACTTTGTGCTTTGCTTGTGCCTTGCTCTGTTGCCTTTCCAGCAGGTGGTTAACATCCCCCATAAGGATCAAGGGCTGTGAATGTGAGGTCTCTTGTAGTCCTCATCAACTTCTTCCCATGTAGGTTGTGAGTAGCTGTATAGTTAGAATAATACAAGTATAGTTACATATAGCTGGAAATAGATAGCCAGAGGATATCAAAGGAAAAGACTTAGCAATTCTGAGGCCTTCAGTCAAGATGGATGCTCACCAATGTCAAAGCTTGCCACAAGAACTCCAGAAAGAGATACTACCTTAGTTGTGGTCAGCCCTTAAATGGGATCTAGGAGAAGTGTAGTCAAGCTCCACCCCTTCTGGGAGCACAGATGAATTACCTTCACCTGTGCTCCTGCAGCTGACTCATCGCTTGCCTCAGATGGCTAATCAGAGGTTCAGGCTGTGATCAACAGTTTCCCTTACAGTAGCCAACACCAATGTTGTATTGGTCTGCCTTGAGTCTAACCATTAAACTCTCAACTGGCTCACTGTCAGCTGTTTCATCTTCTGTCTAGATCAGGAAAAGGACATTATGCTGGATTATGCAACAACCGTATGATGAAGTTTACATGTGGGAAGATAAACCATCAAGCTACGCAATAGAAATACTAAAATTATGGTGTTAACTTTGTTGAGGTTTCATTTATACCTCACAGAAACTAAAAGAAGAGAGAAATGAAGTAATTGCCTTTCGTGCGTAGTCATTTTGTGTTGATGCAGCTTGTTTTCTCAAAATAATTTCTTCCTCATCTCTCTTAATGAAATTTCAGTTCTCCTTTGGTGACTGTGGTGACTTAGGAGAAATGATGCTTCTATGTGTTACTCGGTGTCTGTAAAAATAAGTCTTTGGAAAAACCTCTTGACAGTCAGATGTTGTAACATGCTTGTTTAAAAAAATCACAGAGTTATCTATGCTTCTTTGTTATGTTATCTACAAGTCCAGTACCGTTCTGAGAGCTTGCAAGTTGGAACTTGCAGTAAATAGTTCACTATGGTTGTATTTTAACAGTTTTGGACCAGTTGGTCTTACTGTATTGCTGCTTCCTTTTTAGCTACTGTAATATTCCATCTTATAGTGGTAGCCTATGAAAAATGTTATTTTGCAATTTGTAGTTTTTTTTGTTTTTTTTTTTTAACTGCCTAAATGCCTATGGAAAAATGATAGTAGTATAGTAGGTTTAACGGGATGCAGCCTGACAAATGGGCCTCTCCTGTGAAATGTATACCCCTCTCCTAAGGTAATTACTGAATTGGAGTCATCTAGTTTAGACAAATACACTGATTCAAAATCAGTTTGTCGGTTTCAAAAATTTTAGTATGTACTGGGTTTCTGAACTCATGCTTCCCCACCTGCCCTCCCTTCCCCCGCCCCCAGTTGTTTTTTATCAGCAGTAGAATGACTTAGTCTTGTGTTGCACTTGTTACCTTTGGTAAGTAATTTCGGATAATGGAGTACAAGTTTAAGAGCCAGCAGAACTTTCAAGTAACTTGTGTTGCTCTTGTTTTGGCTCAGCAGCGGCTACAGTATTTTTTTTTCCCCACTAAGCAGTGATTCTTTTAGTGCAACATATACCCTAGAAGGACTTATGTAGACGTGAACATAGTGTTAATGTAAGTTTAACCTACAATGACTAATTCAGTAACAACATTGGGCGTTCAACACACAAAACAAAACTTTGCTTCCTTCTCAAATTTAATTTCATTAATTGCAAATGAGGACTATTCAGCCTTGGGGGAAGAGTTCTGTTTGCATTTCCTCAGATCTTCCAAACAGTAAAAGCAATGCTTTTGAGGTGATTGAGGACAATTGTTATACATTTAAGAGTTGAATGTTTTCTGTCTTGGCTTTTATTTTCAGTGATTTTTCTGAGAAGACTGTAGTAAAACCTTTAGCTCATCCTTTAGGTCCGCTTGACCCAAGTATTTTATTGTCAGGGCCTCCTCGTGTTCTGGACTCATTTGATTTCCTCTGTGTCCCAATTCAAAATTATGAATTTAGTCTCAAATATTACAAAAGCTTGAAACTGTTCGCAGAAAACTTGCCTAAAACTTGCTGGTAATTGAAATTTGGTTTATTAGACTGAACACTATCAACATCTTACTTGAAAGTTAAGAGCTTCTGTCACTGGAATTGTCAGCATAGAGTTTCAGGACTTTTGCAACTGACAGTCTTTAGCCAAAACAAGTTGATAATTTAGTGAGAAAATCCAACCTAACCTTATTAGGTGTTGTTAATGTTCAGGCAGTAAAAGAGATGGGCTAGTAATTAACAGTTCTGGTTTTAAACAGGAAATGACTCATAATCTTCCTAACATTATTTTTCTTCAGTAGGCCTGCCCATATATTATCTTCACTATCTGAATATTAAAATCTCATGATATAGCAGTAAGTAGAAATCATATATCTCTTTTTTTCCTTGAAGGTACATTGTAAACAGATGATAGGTTGCTCAGAACTGTTTATAAAGTTAGAGTTGAGTGTTTTTTTGTTTGTTTTCATGATTAATTTCTTACAAATTCTGAAGTTTCTTTTGGGAATGAGTCTTAGAGAGGATAAACATAAAATTTAACAAAAATACCCCAAATTAAGTAAGCAGCATTTCTCAGGGGTCAGTGCTGGATCCAATCTCGTTCAATGTCTTCATCACCTGGATAAATGGGTAGTTCTGATGGTTCACTTCAGAAGTTTGCTGATGATACCGAGCTGAAAGGAGCAGCAGACATGCCAGAAAGCTGTGCTCAGCCAAGCTCAGAAAGCTCAACCAAGACCTGGACAGACTGGAGAGCTGGGTGGGGAAGAACCTTATAAGGTGTAACTGGATCATGAGTAAAGTCTTGCACCTAGGGAGGAATAACTATACAGGTTACTGGCTGAGAGGAGTTGTGCAGAGCGGTACCTGGGTGTTCTGATGGACAGCAGGTTGGCCAGAAGTGTGCTCTTGTAGCCAAGAAGACCAGTGGTGTCCTGGGGTGCATTAAAAAAAATTGTGTTTAGAAGGTCGAGGGAGGTGATTTTTCCCCTCTGCTCTGTCTTGATGAGCCCACATTTAGATTACTGTGTCCAGTTCTCGCTTCCCAATTCAGAAAAGGCAGGGATCTCCTAGAAGGAGTCCAGCAGAGGGCCACAAAGATGATAAAGGCCTGGAGCATCTTCCACACTGGGAAAGGCTGAGTAACCTGTATCTGTTTAGCCTGAGAAGGGGACTTGATCAATGTTTGTAAATATCTAAAGGGAGGTGGGAGGTGAATGTACCGTGTAGCAACAGGACAATGAGCAGTGAAATAAAACTTGAACATAGGTAGTTCTGCACTAACATGCAGAAGAACTTCTTTATGGTAAGGGTGATGGAGCACTGGAGCAGGTAGTTCAGAGAGATTGTGGAGTTTTCTTCAATGGAGATATTTAAGACCTGTCTGGATGCCTACCTGTGAGACCTGTTGTAGGATTTCTACTTTTACAGGGGGGTTAGATTTGGTGATCTTTTGAGGTTCCTTCCAATCCCTGCCATTCTGGGATTATGTGTTGTACATGTCTGTACAGAAAAATACTTGCCAAAATGTAAGTAGTATTCTGTGAAATATTTGCAAGTTAGGAAGGAAAAAATTCTTATAATGTTTGTAGACTGGAATAAGTTTAGAGTTTGTAAGGATTTTGGCAGGCAGGATTCAATTTCAAACGTCTTGACTAGAGAGGTTAGTGTTCTTTGAAAAAAAGAAAAAGAGAGAAGAAACTCCCTTAAAAAGTTGTCTCTGGTAAGTAAAAATTGTACAAGGCATAGCAGCAGAGCTAGGTAAAGAAAAATGAAAGCTCAGTTTGCAGGAAAATATTTTCAAGTTATTCTGGGCTGGCAAGGTAAAACTTGGCATACAGTTAAGTGTAAACTTAGGGGAACATATGAGGCAATTTTTCATCTTCTGCTCAACAGTGAATAATAAGTACTGCTTTGGTTTTGATCAATGTAGTTTGCATATGATATGAAGAGACAGAAATTCTGGTTTGCCGTGGACTCTACACCTGAATTTAGGATGAGAATTTTATAAAATGGTATTTGATTCAGAGTGGAAGATAGAGTGGCTACAGAATGGAAGGGACTACAGTGTTGTTCTTCATGTTTGGAAACAGAATGAGAATTGATCGCATTAAACTGTAATAAGGAATTAAAACTTGTCCAGTGTAAGAATAATTGAATAGTAGAACAGACTGTGGAGGATGATTATAGAAATTTGGACATGAGAGATTGTGTGAATTCTTACCACTTCCCCCCTTCTCAAACAGATTGGACAGACTTTGATGTATTTTTCTTTGTAGCTGAAGTGATCTTAGGAGGTCATTTAGGTTCTCTTTATAAGTTCTAATTTACTGTGTTTTTTTCTGATCACTGAAATGCTTCTCTGAACTCCAGGATAATGGTCGTCTTGAAGAAGAATGTGTCTCCCTCTTCCTAATTTTAGTGTTAATAGATGAGATTTCTACAGGGCAGCTTTTTGCAGGGATACTTTGATTTTCTTCTGGCTGGTCAGTGTCAGTAAAACTTTAGTTTTTAGCCTTTGACTGCTGGACCATGAGACTTGTATCTTCTTCAAATGTGAATGCTGAGAAAGTTGTAAGCAATATGTTTCTAGTCTATCAACATTTTTGTTTAGAATAAAGTCGTTCAAATAAAATACTAGATTGTTTCAGTTCTCAGTCTCTTTCTGGTTTGGTACCTGTGATTTTCAGCTTCCATACTTCTATTTTTCTAACTAATCTGAACTGTAAACCATTTGAGCAATGTTTGAGTGATACAGAGGAATGTTAGTAGCTTACCAATCTGGAATGAGCTGTATGCTATGTGGGCAACATTAGCTTGTTTTTGCAGAGGGCTTGTAGTTTGAACAGAGTAGATAAATGTAGGATGTTAAAATGCATATGTCTCAGCGGAATAACCTTGCTGATGTTATGTGTATGGTGTCTTTTATTCTTCATGTATTTTCTTTGTGTTTTTTTTTATTGTTGATTTTTATAAACCAGATAATAAATTGAAGGAGAAAGAATGTGATAGGTATGAGGTGTAGGCAGAAGAGAATTGGAGGAGCATTGGTTAGCTGGAGCTGTAGTGTGAAGGAATGGAAGTAAAGCCTGTAAGTTGAGCGTGGAAGAACACTTAGAAGTTTAAAAACATGCATGTTTAAAAGTTGCAGATTCTTCCATCGCCTGAGTTCTCTGCCACATGATGTTTTTTTAAAGCTATCTTACTGCGAGGCTGAGTAAAGACTTCACAAAATGAGTGGCTTCTCACTTCTAGCATCAGTATGATGTTAATGGTCAGGTAGTAGAAACAAGTAGGGTAAAAATACAAAATGGACATGGGTTGTGTTGTTTTTTTCTTTTCCTGCATTAGCTTATATTCTTCTTTAAATATTAAAAGTAAAAATCTTTGATCCAGTAAAAAAGCATCATGTTAATGATCTCTGATATATACTCTGGAATTTTGACTTTACTGGTTCTCTACCTTAGTTAAAAGAGAAGAAAAAACGTTTTAGAGGACTTACGACAATATTTTTTTTTCTAATGTTGCTATTTACAATGAAGGGAGGAAGGAATTTTAATTATCTTATTCTTATGGGTTATTTTGCTATTTTTTTTTTCAGGAGCAAGAAACTTTTTAGCAAGAAAAAATTGAAAAGGAAACAGAAGACTAAATTAAAAGTAAAAACACGCAACAAGGTACGTCTGTAACTAACTTTAAAAAGTTCTGACTGAAAAAATGAAGTAATTTCAGCTGAGAGATGTGAGGAGAAAATGTGGAAGCAGCAATTTTTTTTGTTGTTTTGGGTATTTTAACAGTCCAGCAGTTTTTGTCTGTGTGCTGCTTTCTTTATGTCACTGTTAGCAATGTTAACCTTTTTATTTTATGTTGAGCATTAGTCACACATAATTGGATATGAGCACTGTTTTCATTTCTCCAATTCCTGGAGTACAAATGTAGCTAAAACAGTATTAATGTATAGCTAAATTTTAAGAGATGCATAACTACCTTGGAGATGGAGATTGCTGCAGCAGAGTTATGTCCGTGTTGGTCAAAGGAGAAAGGGAGCACTCTGTGTCTAAGTAATTAATAGTTATTCTTGAAAATTCCTCCATAGTGGGATAGAAGCTTTCTAAAATTGAGGTGAAAGTGATAGTATTTTAAATTATTGCTTTGAGTTAATCTCCCTCTATTACAGACCTATTATTTCTCTGTTCAAAGTAGAGTTTTGGAGGGATTTTCATGAAGGCTTACTCTAGGCCTGGAAGATTCTTCCTAAGTTTTGGTTATAATCAGTAGAGAGAAAGAAGCTCACCTGTTGGATGGTTTTGTGGGACTGTACCACTGAAATAACCAGTGGAAACACTTTTTAGTCAGTTGAAAGACCCTATAATAAGCTGTAGGTTCCTTTGGCCATCTTATCCCTACTTGCCATATGTCCTGTAATTACTCTATCTCAAGACAGATGACTTTGGGAGGGTGAAGCAAGCCTTCTTAATCTCTTAATTTAGTATTGCCTTTCTGGATATTTACTGGATTGTTTTGCTTATCTCAAGTAATACAGCTCCAGAGTAGAGCACAGAAGAGACTTATCTTCAAAACTTCTCTTTTCAGTGCTGGACAGTTAAGTACTTCTAGTCCAAAAAAAATAAAAAAAAATTAACTCTTTTTTTCAGTCATAGAGAAATTAAAGTTTTCAGTCATGTTTTCTTCATCAGTTTTACTAGACCTGCTGTCAACACAGAAAACCAAATTAGAAATTAGAGCAAACAGTGCAGGATGCCATTTGTCTTTGTATGTTCTGTCTTATGACAGAAATTTGTGCTTTTAAAATAAGTTAACTCTTCATTTTTAATTTCAGTTACTGTACAAAGGGAAACCTGACTTTTTTCATATTTGTGTCCTAGTTGGACTACTAATTAGGAAGCTAAATCTAGAATTGCTGTTCCCCACAAGCTTCATAGTCCAGTATATTTCTTAGATTCATTTGCCTTGGATAAATGGATTTATCCTTTTTGAATGGCCAGACAAGACATGAATGTGTTAATGCCTGGCTCTTGTTAACAGTTATAAATATGGCACTAAATGATCATCTTGCATGTTGTGACTAGGAAGAGTTGTTTCCAAGATTTTCCTTGGATTCAAAACAGCTTCTTTGTGAAGTGATATAAGGGATTTTTCCACTCTTGGAAAGTCATAATGTTTTTTTCCCATACTTTGTTTTGTATGCCTCTATTCTGCGCCATCCTTAAGATGGACAAAACAGTTGTATTTGTCTCCAGATACAGAGGTGTAGAAAAGCATTCCAACTTACTCCAGCCTGATAGCAGGAAACTGAATATTTCCTGAAATGTAAAATTGATTTTATGATTGGTAAAATTGATTTTTGGTGGTGGTTTTGTTTTGTTTTCTTTCATCCTCATAATGCTTTTCAGTGTATTCTCATGCTTAACATGAGAATAAACCTTATGTTTATTCAGAATAAACCTTATGATCATTTCTGCATAGGAATGACTGACAGCAGACGTGTTGTTTTAGGAAAACCTGGATTTCCATTCAGAGTCTCATAATAGAGCAAATCATTCTGTGGTGATGAGCTTCTCATTCTGAAGAGGAGAAATTGCAGAGATCAGTTTATTGTATATTAACTGGAGTTAAAATATAGATGGCAGCTTTCTCTTACTACGCTGTTAGAGGGTGGGGAGGGCCTTATATTAAGTACAAGCTGAAGGAACTGCAAAATTTTATCTACACACTGCACTTACTGAAAGTGACAATTGAGTAATAGAAGACTGAGTAATTGAAGAGGGGAAAAAATCATTGTTGAGAAACTGGAAATTAGTTTTACCATTTAAGCATTCATGTTGTAATATTTTAAGGGTAAAAATTAATTGGTGTGTTCTACAGCCCAGTAGTTTGTACCTTATTTTGTTATGAAGCTGGAGTCCTGTTATAATCTCTTGTATATGAACCACTTCTAACTTCTGATTTTGGAATTTAGTATATTTTCTTAAAAGTTTAAGGTATAATTAAGTTTTCTGTGTGAATTCGGTGTGTTTTGGCTTTAGCAATAAAATGTCTTCAACACAGAAAATGAATATGTGAATATTAGACCTGAATTTTTCACTACTCTGAAAAATTGGAGGCTGCCTAAGGAGGAGAATGTACTTCCCATGAGATGCTGTCATGTTTAGATTATGCAGAAGTTCTAAGCTCTAATTTATTGACCTTAATACAAAGGTAAGGAATAAAATTTTGGGAGAGGACTGTTCACATAGCAGAAAAACAGTATTGTAAGCTGATGGCTGGATGTAAAAAAATAAATAATGAGATAAGTATTTTTCTCTTTAAAAGCACATCAGTAATTTGGCAGTGTTCTCAATGGCTTCTGTTTTATTTGCTATTTTGACCTCAGCCCCTTTCTAAATGATATTTAAAGTGTTCAAAGAAGTTAGATAGGTTTTATATTTTGTGGTGCACACAGGTTAGATCAGATCTTTATTGTAGGTTTACCATCTTTAACAACAGATTAGCTTTCCTCTGTTAGATATCTATTTCTGTTGCATCTGAGAATAAGCCATTCTTGCAGTTATCTGGTTGAAGAGGAAGAAAATAAATTGGTCAGAAAGTATTCTATATTAATAATTCATCTTTTTTAAATGAAGTCATTTGAGTAGGAAACAAGTTTTTTAAAAAAAGACCAGAGGGTTGTGTTTTTCCCACTTTTTTCCTTGCATGTATTAGAACATTATAGAAGGTGAACTGAGAAAAGTGCTATTAAGTCTAGTTGTTCCATTTTATGAATTTCAACTGGAATACTTCTGTTGAAGGCTGCAAGATTTTTAGAAGGAATAAGCGAAGCAGGAGGGCTGAGAGAGTTGCCCTCTATGTTAAGAAGTGAATAGATGGTGAAGAGCTGCCTTGAGAACCTGCTTGTGGCTCTGAGAGCTTGTGTGTTAAAATCTGGGACTGCACCAGTAAAGGACATCTGTTGGTCAAGAACTGCTACAAACCACCTGATCAGTGGGAGCCTGTGGATGAGGCCTTCTTTCTTCAGCTACAGGAGGCTTCATGCTCACAGGCTCTCATCCTAGTGGGGGATTTTGAACATCCCAACATGGCAGGCTTCAAGCAATCCTGGAGATTCCTGAAATAATCACTTGAATTAAAGCCACTGAAAGACTGAGCATATTGATTACCAATAAATTATCAGTGGTTTTTATCTTATGATAAAGTTTGCAGAGAGAAAGAAGAATGTGAGGATCACAGGTACCCTTCCTACTCTCCAACATGGAACGTCGAGTCTTATTTTTACTGAGCACCTTTCTTTTGCCTTGATAAATGCTAAACATTGGTATTTATTTACTTAATATTTTAGTTGCCTTTTTTCCTCTAAATAAAGGCAGTAAACAATTAAAGTTGCTTATCCTTCAGTTTTACCCTATTCTATCAACCAAGCAGCTTATTGTTCAAAATAGGATTTATTTAGTGGAGTCAGAAGTCCAGTGGTTTTAAACTGCCAAAATGAGGGAGTGTATTTCAAGGTTACTCTTAAGGTGCATTATCATGATGGTGGCTGAGTTTGTCAAGTGTGTAACAAATGGGGTATAGGATGCTCCTAGTTTCAAAGAATTTATAATTTTCAGAAACTAAGTATTGTGGGAGGAGAAGTGGAAATATGAAGTAAGACAAATGTTAACAGTGGGTCTGCATCAGAGCTATGTAATCCTGGTTCTGAGGCATTCATGTGCTATACTGTCTGTTCAGAGATTGCCTGTAGTGAAGTCTGTATGGGAAGTTTTTGTCTGTAGTGTTCTTTAGCAGAAGAGCGTGACGTTAAAGAGAATGATTGAAGTAATTGCTGTTTAAAAGCTAAAGCATTAGGTAAGCAACTTTTTAATAGTGAAGTATTGAGAATAAGGAATGAGTTTATTTTTGAAAATTAGTCAGCTTATTATTAATAGGCAAGAGAACAGGCATTGATATTTTATCTAGCACTGTAATGTCTAAAATTATCTGTGCTGGTGAGATGATTTGGCCAACCCATTTCATAAGAAGTGCCTGTGAGCTACAGAACTCAGCACTGCTCCAGAAATCAAACTGTTCTGGAATAAAAACTAAGCTGAACTCCTGGCAAGGAAGGAACTGGAAACTCATCACTGAAGTTGCAGTTGCGATACGTGATACTAATTAGATGAGTGAACTGCAGAGAGAGGTATTTGAAATGACCCTGATATTTTTTTTTCTTGTGATTGTTTAGCAGTAAAACAGGTAAATTCCCTATTTTTTTAAAATGGGGAAATTCAACTATTTAGCATTAAAGCTGAAAGCTGATATTGTGTATTTGTTTTAGCAGAACTTGCAAAAATCTTGGGACGTGTACGTGAATATTTGACAGGGCAAAGAGTTGTCATATATTATAACCTTTTAATTTTCTGATGCTAAATTAATTTTCAGGAATGTAATAGTCATTGTCATTGATACCAGTGTAAATCTATTTGTGCACTGTTTGAAACTGGAGTAATACAACAAACTGAATCTTGAGTTACTGTACAGCGCAATATCTTTTTTTTTAATAGCATCTTTAATAATTTAAGGATACTTATGTTCAACAAGGACTAAACTTATGTTGACTTCCAGTCTTTAATGGCAGAAAAATCTGTTGTGCTTAAACATCTGTATTTTTTCTTTACGTAACTTTTTGTCTTGTCATTTCTTATTTTGTCTTCGTGTTTTTGTGCATTACTGATAGTGATGACTCAAGTAAGAAAAATTAGTGCACTGCATTGGATAAAATGGTGTAAACCATTGCTTCTTAATGTCTCAGTTTGCAATAATTTAGTAGTAATTGTGGAAAGGAAGGTTATGCAAATATAAATCAGTGTGGTTTGAATAATACTGAAGTACATAATAAAAGGAAATTGTGTAAATGATGAAATATTATGAAGTTGTTTTGAATTTTCTTTTATGTTTTGCAACATATGGTATTAAATGCTCTGATTTAGAAGCCTGTGATGTTTCTGCTAATAATTAAAACAGATATGAGGGAAAGAAAAATATTACTGAATTTTGATGTTCAAAGCTGTGGCTACCATAGAAAAATGAGCCATCCCTTTCAAATGCTTTCTTATTCATTGTTTCTCAAGCTTCTTTCCCCTTAATCTCTGCTAGCTTATGGTCCTTTTTTTCCTACCCTTTCTCTCTGTATTTCCACTGTGATCTTTTTCAAATCACTGTAATAAAATTTGCTGTGTACTCCCGAATGAATGCATAATATTTGTCCTCATTTAGGAGAGAAAAGGCAAATGCACTCCATGTTCAGCACCTCTAAAGAACACAACAAACAAAACAAAATAACTTTATGAAGATAATCACGACTCTGGCTAGTCTAATCACCCCCAGATTTTTCCAGACTTAGTCAAGTAAGGTTTTCCTACATTCTTAACCTAGGTTTTCCCTCCTCAGTTTGTACCTTTTGTCTACACCAAGATGTTATAGGGAATTCCTTACATACACACTGTGTGCCTTAAGTCTGTTGTGTTTTTGTTTATTTTATTTATACCAGCCTAGTCTTTAGGAGTTTGTAGCCTAAGAGAAAGTATAACCCTGACTGTTTTGGTGGAGAATTCTTTTTGCCTTATTTTACTATTGCAGAAAGGGATAATAAGCAGCAGAACTTAAAATGTTTTTCCTAATATTTTTCAAGTTCAATGACAGCCGTATGGTTCTTCTCAGCAATGGCTGGCTGCAACATACCAATAGTTGATAAAAAGTGAAGCGTAGAGCAGGGTGTGTGTAGCTAACAGTAGTTTCTCCGAACAGTTTCCCAACTTTCTGTGATCCAGAGCTTCTGAGTGAGGACAAGGTGGTGTCCCGTTACTTCACAGGTCTACAGATTTCTTTTGTTCAGTAGTTTATTCATCAGGTTTTTATTAATTTTCTATCTATGTAAAGTTATCCACAGCTCTTGCCATTTGTTTTATTTAATGATGAAACAATTAATGTTATTTTTAATTTCTAACATACATTTAGCAAACAGCCTAAATCTTTATTTACTGATTGATTAACAACTACAGTAAATAATGCATTTTAAAATTCTTTGATAGTACTAAAAGTGATATGAAGATAAATTCAAATATCCTACTAGTCATTTGTCTGTGGCACAGATTTGGACCTTTCTCTAGCCTGCACTGCCTTTGGCTCTTATCATTTTCCATCTTAGTGTCCTCATTACATCATGAAAGGTAGGAATTAAAGCCAGATGGAATATACTTGAGTTTCTCCCTCTTCCTTTTTTCTCTGCCTGAAATATGATTCATATCTCTACAGGAAGGTTCAGTTACTAGTTTGAAAGCCACTTGGTCTGCAAAAATTGCTGTTTACTGAGATAACAAATCTAGCAAAGTTTGAAACTTCAAATAAACCACAAGACATAATTTTTCTTTTTGTTAAAATTCTTTTTTTTTTTTTTTTTTTTTTTTTCCCAGACGGAAAACCTAGAGAGTACAATAACCATACCAGATATCAGATTACATAGCAACCCTTCAGCTTTTAATGTTTACTGCAATGTCCGGCATTGTGTATTGGAGTGGCAAAAAAAGGAAGCATCTGTCTCTTTGACTTCAAAGAACAGTGTACAGAGTGGGGATTCAGACAGTGACGAAGAAGAGGAATCCAAAGAGCCACCTATTAAACTTCCAAAGGCAAGTAACTCTTTAAAGTGTACCATGTGTGTAGCCTGAAATTATTAGGTTATGTTGTTGAGGACTTGCCAGTGAGATGGACAGCATATTTGTGAGACAAATCTCAAACAATAATGTTATTGTATGTTTTAGAGAATATATCAGTAAGAGACATGGAATAGTGTAATTTCAAAAAAAAGATGAGTTAGTAAATGAAAAGGTATAAAAACTTGTTAAAGAAAGAGATTACTATGTATAGTTGATGACAAGTTAGTTACTATAATGGAAGCTTACCAGATTACTTTCTCTGCTGTTGTTCACGTGTTAGATTCGCTGTTTTCTCCAGCTATTAGTCTCCTGTCTAGGAATAACAGAACAAACCTCTCAGTTTATTTCAGATATGCTTTCTTTTCAGTGATAATATTTCTAAAAATATCCCATATGTTCTTTACATGTATGATCAGGTTTTTGTTCCCTGTAGATTCCATGAATGTTTTCCACCATTCTTTTGACTATATGAAATATAAAGTATAACTTTCAGGAAAATTGCTATTGAAGACTTGATTTTCGTTTCTTTTCTTTCTCCAAAAATCAAGCAGGTTCTAAAAGAATTAACTTCTGAAAGCTAGGATTTGAAGTAAATTGAGTTGCAGAGAAAATAATTGCAAAGCTTCTAGTGTGTGTTATCTCTGGCTATCAGAACAGATCTATTTGTTGAATGGCAGTTCTATTATGAATTTTGTTTTCATGTTTCATTCTTCTTTAGCTTTTAGTCAAGGTGCTCTAGACTTTAAGACTCTTCTGCTGACATCTTAGTCTTAATATTATTTTTGTAATAGAAATGCATAGTCAACTTTTGTAGATATGCTTACTTATTTGTAATGCTCACTTTTTTTTCATCTTCATAATTATTAAAAGTACTGACTTTGAGGAGACAGTTAATGGAACAGTCAGTAGAAAGAAACATATTCTGGAATGCTGAAAGGGGAAGCTAAGAGGGGCCATAACAGCACTTTTGCAGATACTGATATTGGTGAAGATCTAAATGTTCATATTAACAGATATTTTACAATATCTGTATTTTTTTAAATTTTTTTTTAGATCATTGAAGTTGGATTATGTGAAGTTTTTGAACTGATAAAGGAGACCAGATTTTCTCATCCATCTTTGTGTCTCAGGAGCCTACAAGCCCTACTTAATGTGCTCCAGGGACAGCAACCAGAAGGCCTGCAGTCAGAGCCTCCTGAAGTACTAGGTAATCTCTCATTCTTCCCCACCACCCTATCTGTTGCTGTGTTCATTACAAAACATGTAGCATGTAACAGGTTTTTTTGATACAGTAAGATTTTTTTCTTTATTTAATATGGTTGTTAATGCTTTTTCTCTTCTCTTGAGTGACTGACTTTATTCTGGAGTGTACATTCAATTATGATGGATGTAGATGGTATTTCTCAGCATTAATCTTTTGTAGAACAGAAATTTTGGCAAAATGTCATGTTTTGTTGTGTAATGTAGAGTTTAATTGAAACATAAACCTTGACAGTCTTATGATTCACTTGCCTTACTGAACCTACAGAATGCTTCGTCTAGTTGGGAAGATAAGATCCTGTAGTGAACTTCTGTTGCAATCTATTGTTGTATTTCATAGCTTAACTGTTTAATGTTGTAATTTACATAAAGCTGCTAAATAAGTCGAGCAGAATAGTGAGAGCAAACTAAAATCCCTTCTTCCTCAACTCCTTTCTAGGCTCAACTTCAGTCTCAGTTCTTATACCTTCTTCCGCTATTTAGAGCAGTGCTGGGGAATGAAGGTTGTGGTCAATTTGTAACACTTTGTTGTGGTTTAACCCAACTGATAGCTCAGTACTACATAGCTATTCACCTTCTTCTCCTGGGATTGGTGAAACAATTGGGATAGCCAAAGAAGAACTCCTGGGTTAAGATGCAAGTAAATAAATAATGACAAGGAGAGGGCTGAGGTACTTAACAATTTTTTTCCCTCAATCTTCTCTGATAACTGCTTGTCACATGGCTCGTCACAGAGCATTCAAGTGTTTGATTTGGTAGGAAAGGACTGGGGAAGAATGCGTCTCCCACTGTAAGCGAAGATCAAGTTCCTGACCACCCGAGGAGCTTGAGCATCCATAAGTCTTTGGGTTCCAGTGAGACGCATCTCAGAGTCCTGAGTGAATTAGCTGACATAGTTGCCAAGCCACTCTCAATGATATTTGAAAAGTCATGGCAATCACATGAAGTCCCTGGTGACTGGGGAAAAGGCAATATAACACCTGGGAACTACCAGCCTATCAGTCTCACCTCTGTGCTGGGTAAGATCATGGAGCAGATACTCTTGGAAGCTATGCTAAGGCATATCTAAGAGGGATGTGATATGGGAAAACTAGCATGGCTTCACCAAGTACAAATCCTGCTTGACCAACCTAGTGACCTTCTATAATGGTGTCACTGCATCAATGGGCAAGGGAAGAGCTACTGGTGTCATCTATCTGGATTTCAGTAAGGCCTTTTACACAGTACCCCACAACATCTTTCTCTTCAAATTAGAAAGATATGAATTTGACGGGTGGACTATTCAGTGGACAAAGAACTGGCTGCAGAATCAAGTCCAGAGAGTGGTGGTCAGTGTCTCAGTAACTGGATGGAGATTGGTGATGATTGGTGTCTGCCAAGGGTCGGTGCTGGAAATGATACTCTTGCAATATCTTCATCAAAAACATTGACAGTGGGGTTGAGTGCACTTGCAGTATGTTTGCTGATGACACCAAGCTGTGGGTTGTGGTCAGTGCGCCAGAGTGATGGGATGCCAGAGGGACTTAGGCTTGAGCAGTGGGCCCAGGTGAATCTCATGAGCTTTAACAAATCCAAATTCAAGATCTTGCACCTGGATTGTGGCAACATACACTACAGATACAAACTGGAAAATGAAAGGATTGAGTGCAGCCCTACCAAAAAGACCTGGGGTTACTGGTGAATGGCAAGCTGGACATGAACCAGAATTGCACCCTTGCAGCCCAGAAAGCCAATTGTATCCTGGGCTGCATCAAAAGAAGCATGGCCAGCAGTACAGATGGTAGATGTAGAGTCTTGAGTAGATGAGAGACATAGACTGTTGGAGCATGTCCAGAGGAGGGCCACAGAAAGGATCTAAGGAATGGAACACCTCTCCCATGAGGACAAGCTGAAAGAGCTGGGATTATTCAGCCTGGAGAAGAGAAGGTTCCATGGTGACCTGATAGCGGCCTTTCAGTATCTAAAGGGAAACTACAGGAAAGAAGGGGACAAACTCTATCAGAATTTGTTGTGATAGAAGAAGGGTAAATAGTTTCCAGCTTAAAGAGGATAGATTAAGGTTAAATATAAGGAAAAAGTCTTTTAAAGTAAGAGTGGTGAGGCATGAGAATAGGTTGCCCACTGATGTGGTTGGTGCCCAGTCACTGGAGAGTTTCAAGGTGAGGCTGGATAAGCCCTAGGCAACCTGATTTATCTGTGCATGTCCCTGCTCATTGCAGAGGAGTTAAACTAGAAGACCTTTAAACGTCTCTTCCAACTCTAAGGATTCTGTAACTATAATTCTGTGAAACTGCTTAACACCTGCCAACCAATGCATACCCAGTTCCTGAGCAGTCTCAGCCTCCCTTTCCAGCTCTTTCATTATATGGTTTCCTCACATACTGGCATGTGGTATGGGATATCGCTTTGGACAGGTTAGGTCAGCCGTCCTGTTTCTGTCTCCTTTGAGCTCCTTATGTCCCCTGAGGTCCCCTTTCTGCCAGAACTGTACAAGAAGCTGAAATGCCCTTGCCTTTGTTCAGCGCTGCTCTGCAGCAGCAAATACTTTGGTGTGCTGTCAAGATATTTTTTTTCCCAAAGCTGGGATGCTATGAAGAAAAAATCAGCTCTATCCCAGCTGGATCCAGAGTATGCTTTCTTTCTGCTACTTCTACCTGCTCACTCTCTTCCACTGCTCCAGCATGGATTCCTTCCCACAGACAGGGTACAGGTCCTTCACAGATTGGTCTAGTGTGGACCCATAGCCACAGTTCTTTAAGAACTGCTTTTGCTTGCATCTGTTCCTGTGGCATAACGAAGTCCTTCTGGAACAGACAATATGAGCATGGGTCTCACACGGAACTGCAGTGGCTGACAGAAAACCTGCTCCAGTGTGTGCTCCTCCCCACGGGCTGTAGTTCTTGCGAACTATCTGCTCCTGCATGGGTTCTTCACAGGCTGCAGCTTCCTTCTGTCAGCATCCACCTGCCACACTACTGTCCTCTATGTCTCCATGTGCTGCAGGTGTATGGACTGCTCCACTATGAGCTTCTCCATGGGCTGCAGGGAACTTCTCTGGCACCTACAGTGCTGGCTACCCACCTTTTGAATTGACTTTCATGTTTGCAAGGTTGTTTGTATCACATTTCTCACTTCTCTCCCAGTTACTGTTGCTGTGCTTTTCCCTAACTTAAATCTGCGTTCCCAGAGGCACATGCAGCATTGCTCATGGCTCTGGCCAGATGTGGGTCCCTTTTAGAGCAATTGGAGGTGTCTCTGATCACACAGGACACCCCTGCAGCACTCCAGCATGAAAAATTTGCCACATAATTTCAATGCATGCAAAAATTGAAGTAGATTTCTAATCACACCTTGATTCTTACAAATATTCAGCCTTTTAGGCAATGCAAAAACACTGTATACTTGAAAAATGGCATATGATACAAAATGATTTTCAAGCTGTAACTTGAAATGCTAATTTATGAAGAATGGGGCATGTTCCAGTATGGGTGTAATGATCATAAACATTAAGCAAGATCTGTGGAAAACTGCACGTCATCTCAATGATGAGAAAGACCAAAAGGCAGATAAGGTAACTCCTTCATCACTAATTATTGTGTTCAGTTATATCAGAAAGACATGAAGTTTTTTTTGTTGTTGTTCTTCCTTGTGATTTCTAGTCTTACTTTTTTTCTGGGTGAAAAAGAAAGTAAAGATAAGGGTGATTATTTTAGGCTTAACTAAACAGGGTGCTTTCTTTTCTCTCTGAAAGTAAGGCTAAATTTAATGACTGAGGAAAGATACCATGTGTTTTCTAGGTTCAAATTAATTTACCATTGATTGGCAAATTGCTTAGTATACTTTTGTGATGTGTCTGTTGAATTGTTGTGCTTTTCCTGCAGAATCCCTGTTTCAGCTTCTTCTGGAGATAACTGTCCGTAGCACGGGAATGAATGACAGTACAGGACAGTCCTTAACAGCACTTTCCTGCGCTTGCCTCTTCAGTTTGGTAGCTGCATGGGGAGAAACAGGAAGAACACTGCAAGCGATCTCTGCTATCCTCACCAATAACGGCAGCCACGCATGTCAAACTATTCAGGTTGTGTACTACAATTTCTTCGTATCTATTTTTTGTTGTTGGTGGTGGTGGTTTTTTGTTTGTTTGTTTTTTGAGGTAAAGGTAGATATTTCTTTTTTCCTCTTGAATTAAAGAAAGAACTGAAAATAGAACATTTAAAAATAGGCATGTTTTTTCACTATTTCTTTTGCTGTTTTTAGGTGCCAACAATTCTAAACTCTCTTCAGCGGAGTGTACAGGCAGTTCTGGTGGGCAAAATCCAAATACAGGACTGGTTCAGTAATGGGATAAAGAAGGCAGCCTTGATGCACAAATGGCCATTGAAAGAAATATCTGTAGATGAAGATGACCAGTGCCTACTTCAGAGTGATGGTTTCTTTCTCTATCTCTTATGTAAAGATGGACTTTACAAGATTGGCTCTGGATATAGCGGGACAGTGAGGGTAATGGCATTTCTTGTACAGTGAATGATAGTTAAAATACAAGTTTTTAAGATGACCCAGTTCCACTGAGAATCTTTTGTAGCTTACAGTTCTACAATTTGTCTATTTATTTTCTGAATGGTTTCTGTGAGTATTTCAGCATTTTCTTATAGTTAGCTTTTCTCAATATGTTGTTTAGATTATAAATGATTTTTTATAGAATTGTCATTCTGAGATTAGCTTAATAATTTGAATTTTCTGCTTTCCAGGGCCATATATACAATTCTACATCTCGCATCAAAAACAGAAAGGAAAAAAAGTCTTGGTTAGGCTATGCTCAGGTAGGTGAACACTTGAAATATAACACATATAATCTCCTCTCTCCATAGAGTAATTTAAGTGTAGCGTGACCTACAGTAATAATACTCAGAAATTGTTTTACTCCTTTGGATTTACTTATTATTTTTTTGGTAATGACTTCTAGATTATTGTGGAAGATCATACTCATCTGTAAGATGTTCCTTGAAAGGAATAATGAAAAGTGGCATTTATTTACATTGTCGTTTCTCATTTGTCACTTCTCAAACATGATGATTTAACGTTTTTAATTTATGAGTTGCACAGTCACACTTCATTATTTAAGAAGTACACATCAATTAATTTGGTGGATGTAATTAATTTGGTGGATCCATTGCAACAAAGCACTGTAAGAAATGCTTATAATATCTATTTGCAAAAATCATTTTTTTTTAATACATGTACAGTGAAACGCTGAAGTATTTTGATTGACTGAGGATTGAGGGGTGCATAAACCATAAGGAGACATATTGTTGATCTTTGGGAAATGTTAGCTGCGTTTGGATGCTTTGGTTTATTTAGGGTCAGTTTATGGAGAATCAAAAAATGTTTCTCACACCATTGTAGTTTATTATAGAAATAGTTTTGATGCATGTTTTTTTTTGTTTGTTTTATTTTCAGAATCCTGTTATTAGCACTGGATGTTTTCAGAAAATAAATATACTGAGAGAACTCTGAGTTTTCTATGTTCTTGAAATAAATTTTTATTGTATATTTACTATTAACCCAGTGCTCTCATTTTCCTTGTGGGAAACCATATATATCCTTATCTTAACTTGTATTTTTAACTTCAAAAATTACTGCTATTATCACAGCTATCATATATATATATTTATGTGAATGTTGATTTTTATTTCATTTTTTTAGTAGTAAAAAAAATATATTATCTAAAGGTACACCAGTGCAATACAAATGCATGAAGATGCATTCATTCAGGAGCCTTTTTTAAATCATTCTGGAAAGGATTAGGATCCACACGGTTTCTCTATATATGATTACGCATTTGCGAAGTCTGTACATAGCTATAAATATATTACATGTTATTCTTTGCTTGCTTATACAGCTGTATGCAGTCACACAGCAACTGTGCCTGAGCAAAGGCACTGCTAGTTGTTTAAAAGTCAGTCAGTATAATCTATGTCTGTGTAAGTTAGGTGATTGTAGTTGTTGTCTCTAAATATGGTAAACAACGCTATTTTGAGGTTAGGCCTCAGTGACTAGCCTGTGAAACGCATCAATTTTTAGATGAGTATAATACCCACCTGAGACCAGTCATGCTTTAAGCAAATGTAAGCCATTGTCGAATCTCTTAGTATGATGCTGCCATTATCAGAATTGTCATTTAATTATTATTCAAATTGGTCTCTGGAAACCTCCAGGTGGATTCTAGTCTGCTTGGCCTCAGCTGATTTAATGAATATGTTTGTAAGTGCTATTAAGCAGTCTTTTTCATATAGCTGCTTTTATAACAGAAGTAGTTTCGAAGTGTGGTTTCCCCAAGTGTTCCTACCCTGCCTTTAACACCTTTGAAAGGTTCCTAGGCATTACAAGAACAAAGTGGCCGGATGCCTCTAATATGCAGATATCTAGTATGCTTGTTGTAGAACTGTGGGCTTATGCAGGCTATCTCAAGTAAAGTAAAATTAAAGATGAAAGTGAAGCAAAACGGAATCATTGACGCTGGAAAAGAGCTCTAACATTATCTAGTCCAACAGTCAACCATCACTGATGTGCCTGCTAAACCATATCTCTAAGTGCCACACAAACAAGTTTCTTGAACACCTCAAAGAAGGTGTTCCCTGGGCCTCTGAACACTTTCTGCTGACCAGACAGATAATTTTGAGGAGATGAAAGTATTCTACTTGTAGAGGAACTGGAAGTCATTAGTCCTGAATACATTCCTTCCTCTAGGTTTGGTTAGGATCTGGGACGTAAACCATATAGTAACTCATTGTATGTAAAATTCTGTATCGTGGCTGCTGTCACCAAAATCATCATGTCAGAGAATTTCTTTCATGAAGAGTTTAAAAACTCTCTAGTGGGAGTCAAGGTACTTGATGTTTTTGAAAAATTCTCTCATGTCACAGGTTACCTAAATTTACCTGTGCCCGTGACAGGGGACAGCCGCCCCGTAGGGCCCCCAGCCCGGAAAGGAAGGGAAAAGGGGAATGGGAAAAAAAAACAGCATCGGCAATCTAAGGAGGAAAACTTATTTTACTAAATATGATATCGGAATACAAGATAACACAATATAATATAATATAATATAATTTAGTCTAATAAATCGAACTAAACAGAGAGAGAGTCCCTGAAAACTGAGAGGCTGTGAATTCTAGGTGACATCGCTGTAACGCTTCCCACTCCCCAAGAGTCCAAGAGAGAGAGAGAATTCCAGCCTGGGAGCGAGATTATGTATGTCCTCCTCCCGTGATTTATCTCTGGCCGCGATGTCCTCTGGGATATGTAGTTCTCCTCCGAGAGCTGACTACTCGGGACACTGCCATTCCACGGAACTGGAGCATGAACCTTCCAATGATCCATACTGCACATGATGTTATGATGTAGGATATTGACAGCAACACTACAAAACCATGACATCTAGTCTTTTAATACGCTTACAGAAGCCATGTTTGAGTTATCAGCATGCTGACTGAAGTGTGTGGAGTATCAAATTTCTGGTTTCTGTCCTACAATTTCACTAGTGGAAAAAAAAGTTGAATATCAAAACAAAACTTATTTTTTGACTGTACCTTTTGATGTATTTGAGCATATTTTCATACCAGTATGTATTCTTACTTTTACCAGGGCTATTTATTATATAGAGATGCGAACAATCACAGTATGACAGCCATAAGAATAAATCCTGAAACTTTGGAGCAGGATGGTACAGTTGCTTTACCAGGTACGAACCTCCACATTGAGAAGATGGTTATAGTTTACTGTTTATATGGTATCTATTTTCAGGTAAGCAGAAGAATAATCAAGATAGATTTTGAGAATGGAGAGAAACTCCTTTGTTATGCCTTTGATTCTCTGCATTAGACCAGTTGTGGTATTTCGTTTAGAGATCTTGCATCTACTCCAGATGTTACAGGGAGAATATTGTATCTTTAAAGAATATGTAGTTTTCTTTATTGAAAGACTAAGAGCTCAATTCCTGCTTAAAGAATTTTTACTTGTTCCTGGTTTGAACTTTTGACAATTTGATATAGGTGCAGCTTTGTTTTTAGTATACTTTATATGGAGGTAGTCCAAACTGAGGGAAGTCATTCGTTATATATATAGGCAGAAATATGTCCCCAAAACTGAAGGATACTAAAGAACAATGATGGAACATGCTTCTAACGTTTCAATTGGTTGGTAGTGTTTACATTTTGTTGTGTTTTTCTTTTGTTTGTTTTTTTCTAGGCTTCCTGTTGAAACTCATCTGTTAGCCACCCATATAAACAGATGGGACACAAGAGTTATCAAATAACAGGCTTATTCTTATTGGTTAGATGAAGGATTCTGTGTTGCATCCTGCTGTATATAAGAAAGCACTGATTGGAAACTCAGAAAATGTCTCAGATCTTTTGTATTTATAAAAAACAAACAAAAAAATTTAAAACAAAGGATTAATGCAGAATCTAGTCAATGCAACACAGTCTTTTTGGGGCTGTATAGGAAATTTGAGCGAGTGATATTTAAGGACTCGACAAATTACCTTACAGGACTATATTTCCACTTGGAGTTACATACATAACTTAGAGTTATATACAAAACTCTAAATATTTACTGCTGTCTCACTCTAACCATATTAATGACTTGTAGCATGTTCTGTAGCTTTGAAAAATCACATCAGATAGAACTAGAGGGCACTTACCTTGATAACAGCTGAATGCTGATAGGAATCCAAGTATTTCCTCCAAGTTGGTATGTCATTTGGTTGTAGTTCCATCTGGAATTAATCTAATTCAAATACCCTGACCAGTCGTAATGCATTTAAATAAGGTATTCACATTTATTTGTAAAGAAATGAGAATGAGATTAGGAAATGCAATTAGGAGTTGATCCTAGCCAGAAGTCATGTGACCTAAGAAAGTTTTGATAACTATGAAATGTGAACTTCTCTTTTCTCAGATGGTAGCATCCACAAGCTTCTTGAAACTACGGGCTCTTTTAAAGGCCAGTGTTTCCATTCTAATAGATGATGTAGCAAATCTAACTATATATCTGGAACTATCAGACTGTGTCAACATTCTTACCTCTAATAAATGCTTTTGCCAAACTTCATATGCTTTCCCTGAGCTAGCAATCTGTCTTTCCAATAGGAATACCTTACAAGAATCCCCAAATTCTGAAATTTGCTAGGTAGGACTTGAATGTATATATTTAATGTACTGGTTAGAGAGAGATCTTAGTATAAAATAAAACCTTGTCTGAGCAGTATGATTTCTCTCTGTCGAGTTATAATGAGAGTGAATTAAACAGAAGGAGAGAACAGTGTCTGTAGGTTAATGCTAACTGGTGCAATGCGCTTCATCTCTCACAGATTGTCATACCGAAGGGCAGAATATCCTCTTCACTGATGGAGAATATGTTAATCAAATAGCAGCATCTAGAGATGTAAGTATTGCATACAATGGGCAAACGATTTTTACTTCTCATCTTATTCCTTATTTTATAAAATGTATACAATTTCCTTTTTGTTTAGTATTTTGCTTTTTCTTGGCTAACTCAACTAAGGAAGAAATCTACATAGCTAGATGTCATGGGAAGATGCCATTTATGTTTTTTTATATTCATGCAATTTTTATTTGAGATGGAATGTGATTTTTCGGATAAGTTTTAAGAACAACTTAATTGCTGTCTCTGGAAAAAAGACATAATTGTAAAAGCAAAATTTCTGTGGCAAGGTTCAGAACTTATTATTTCTGTAGCAAATCACTATTTTCATAGTAAATTCAAATAATGTATCGTGGCAGATACTTTTCCTCAGCTCATCCTGTTTGTCTTTCTTTTTTTTTTTTTTTGGTCCCTCTATACTAAATGTTACTATATCTGTGTATCTGCTGATAATTAAATCTGATATAGTACTATACTGATGGACTTAGCCTGTGAAGAGTAAATCACAATATTTATTATTTAGTGTAAAGTGAAAGTATTTTATTTATTGCAGGACGGCTTTGTAGTGCGAATATTTGCAACAAGCACTGAGCCAGTGCTGCAACAAGAACTTCAGCTTAAGCTTGCAAGAAAATGCTTACATGCCTGTGGCATTTCATTGTTTGATCTGGAAAAAGACTTGCACATTATCAGTAAGTTCTTTTATTTGAAGGTTAATTATAAGCTAATAATTAAAATAAGAAGATTGAAACTCTGCCCCTTCCCTTTGTTTGTCTTTATTATGTGAAGGAAAATATAACTCCATTATAAATGAGGAGAAGCATAAATTTTTGAAGAAGCTTAAACTCTCACTCATAGTAAGACATACACTCATTTTGAACTAAAGTCTTTTTGTCTACAGTGCTTTCTGCAATTTTCCATTATTTCCCTTTAGTTTATAATAAGTATAACATTATTTGAAGCTTAGACTTGATTATAGGGCTCATGTAACATGTAGTTAAGCTACAGAACTCCTTGCTCTAGGTCAAAGTTTACAGAAGTTCTAAGGACTGCTGCCTGGATTCATTGGAACAAATGCAAATTTACTAACATATCTGGAAACAGAATCGCTATCAGAATTTTTAAGATGTCGAACTCCTGGTGTCTAAGTAGGTAGCTTAGAGAAATTGACATTGCTTAGTTCTTTTGTTAGTTCAGCTGTTTGGTTTTGACAGAACAAAATAATGTTTGGGCATATGAACCTTTTGTCTGACCAGGTGCAGTTGCTCTTATGCTAATGCTTCTTTCTCTTTGGACAGCTCCATTACATCTAGCTCAGTAAGCTTTGTTGTGGCAGCAAAAGTTTGTTTCTCTTGTAACTTTGTTTAGAACCTTTGTTTTGACAAACACTCCCTGATGGAGTTAGGTCCATAAACTATTCTGTGAAACTGCCTAGTGAAACTGGTTAATGGTGATCTTCCTCGCACAGGTACAGGGTTTGATGAGGAGTCAGCTGTCCTTGGTGCTGGAAGAGAGTTTGCACTTATGAAAACTGCTAGTGGAAAGGTACTGAAATTGTACTTCCTGCTTTTCATCTGTTTAAGTTGGCTGTCTAAGCATGACCTAATGAAAGATGTCTGTAAGTGTTCTCATAGGTTAATATACACATTTCCTAAGTACTTTTGACTGGTATAGTTCTAGGGGAAGTTTTTCTTGTTCATATGGTTTTATATTTTTTCAAGTAAATGTTGTGTTATATTGCTGTTCATGTACTCACTTTACTGCAAATAAGCTTTAAAAAGACATACTAAGCATTTTATTTTTCTGTATATAAATTATCAAACCAAACAAATATGAAAAATAACTATAGCAGAATAGATAGCACACTTCAAAGGCAGTAAAATCAGATCAGGATGCTTCCTACATTAAATAAAATTTCATAGGTCTAGAATATCAGGAAAAGTTCTGTACATTTTGAAATGTCAGGTTTTAAAAACAGTGCAGATTTAAAAATGATGTACAGTGACATATTGTGGCATAACTGAAAATGATATACCATTTTTTCCTAGATTTATTATACTGGTAAATACCAGAGCCTCGGAATCAAACAAGGTGGTCCTTCAGCAGGAAAATGGGTTGAGCTACCCATCACAAAATCTCCAAAGATTATTCAGTTCTCCGTTGGACACGATGGTTCACATGCCTTACTTGTTGCAGATGATGGAAGTATATTCTTCACAGGTTCTGCTAGTAAAGGAGAAGATGGCGAATCAAGTATGTGCAATGTTTTCATGATTAGGAGATTATAAAAGCCTACTAACCACTTTTTCACTTGAAAGGAATGTTGTTGAAACTTTCCAAGAACATGGAAGCATGCTGTCGGTAGAAGTATCTTAGGTAACAGATAAATGATTAATACACCATCCAAAAAAGTGTTCCTATCAAAGTAATTACCACAGCTCTCTAAGCCTATCCTCTTAGGAGTGGTGTTCAATCTCTTCTGTCATTTTTGTGGCTCTCCTCTGGATGTGCTCTAACAGGTCTACGTCTCTCCTGCACTGAGGAATCCTTTTACACTTTCAAGCAAAAATTGGATATTGTATTTCAGTAACACTTTCCAATTACCTTAAGTGTCATTGAGTTTAAAGTTTACTCAATTAATGTATTCTGAGTACAGGATGTTGGTTGTACTGCTCTGGTATGACGGATGTCAAACATTATCATACATAGTAAACTTGAACAGTCTTAAATGCAAACCTGCTGAAAGATGTGTGGGAGCAAAGTCACTTCTTCAGTAAACTTTGAGTAAATTTAAGAGCTCTAATCATCTTAGGCAAGAAGATTTCAGAAAAAAAATATTCACAAGCAGAAATTTCAAGATTTCTTCTAGCAGTTATTTGGAAGTTTTCTGTAATATAATTTAATTATATATTTTTCTTATATATTAAATTAACATTCAATTTCAGATAAAACAGTAGTTAAGTACTTTGGAGTAAATTGCTGATGCTGTTTTTCTTTATGTTAGGGAAGTTTAAGCCGGTTTTAGCATTAGATCTTTGTACTAGAGTATAAGATCAGGATCCTGATCAAAGTCTCTCTCAGTTCTTTTAAAAGTGCTACTCTGTTCATACTGATCTGGTTCTCTATTACACTCTAAGTTGCCTCAGAATGAAGTGCACAAATGACAATTTTTTAAAATTTCTTTTAAAGCTGGGCAAGGAGATTGTGTTTTGGTCTGCAGAGTGTATGTGCCTGTTTTCTGTAGATAGTTGGTAACTCAGCATTTAAAGGTTACAGTTGTCTGATATGGATGCAAATTGACAGTGAGTAATAGCTGTTAGTTGTTTGTTCTGTTGTTTAGCTGTGTTTTTACTGTTTTGTTTAAGGATAGAATGCAAACAATCAATGCTTTTATTATTTTTTTAGTTAATAGTTATAAAACAAATGCTATTGTGTCCTCAGTTGTTTTCTTGGGGGTTTTTTTTTGTTTTTTTGGTTGTTGTTGGTTTGTTTTGTTTTGTTTTGTTTTTTTGGAATAACTTGTGATTTATTTATTTAAAGCAAAAAGCAGACGGCAGTCAAAACCGTATAAACCTAAAAAAATCATCAAAATGGAAGGAAAGATTGTGATATCTACAGCTTGCAATAATGGAAGCAGTTCTGTAATTTCAAAAGATGGAGAACTCTACATGTTTGGAAAAGATGCAATTTACTCTGATAGTACAAGTAAGCTAATATTTGTTCTTAAAATAGAGTAATTTAAATTAGTCTGGAAAGCTCTAGCCTGTGGAAATTATGTTTGTATTTCTTACTCTCATAATAGATTTCTGAATTTCTGCTGATTCAGACAGATATAACAGAAGGATAGAAAGACTAGAGAGTTTCCTTAAGTTACATTAAAAATATGTATGTAGGATCATTAGAGAATGTTTGCACGAAGGGGAAAAACAAATCAGTTGTATATGTATATTAGTTGCACATTAGACAGCCACACAGTAAAGTCAGAAATGAGACATATTATGAACAAAGCATGCAGGAAACCAGGCCTTACAAGTTTCTTTACAACTCTACAGAGAAATTTGCTTGTGATCCAGTACATATCAATTTAGGTAATTTTTCTGAAGAAATAAAGTCCAGAATGATTATTATGGCTCTCTTAGAGTTATTTTTATGAACTGTTTTTATCTTTTCTCTTTTTGCAGGACACACAATGTAGGGCTAATTGTCTTTTCACTTCTTACTGTAGTGCTTGTTTTGTCTCTCAGTTATTCTTCTACCTTACCATTAATTTAAAAATTGTCAGTGTTCATTAGCAGTTATGTTATATTACAGAAGTTTTCATCTCAGGTAGAAAGTGCAATCTACCACTCAACTTACCTGTGTCATATAGGTTTAGTTACAGATTTGAAAGGCCATTTTGTGACTCAAGTAGCCATGGGGAAAGCTCACACCTGTGTGCTAATGAAGAACGGAGAAGTTTGGACATTTGGTGTAAATAACAAAGGACAATGTGGACGAGATACAGGCTCCATGAGCCAGGGAGGAAAAGGTAAGGAACCTAGGTTTTCCCTTTTGTTTAGTGTGCTGAAAAATATTGCAAGCAAAAACATAACTAAGTATTTTATCTAAACCGTAGTTCTGAATCTAAAGCTTAATAATTCTGTTTTCAAAAAACAAACAAACAAAAACAAACAACAGCAAAAAAAAAAAAAAAAAAAGCCCACAACAAAACAGCAACAGAAAAAACAAACATGCATAAATGCTTTTACTTCTTCTCTTGGGCATTTGGCATTTTGCGTGTACTAGTACACTTAGCTGTGTAAAATAATTACTTCTGTTTTACTAGTGAAAAAGCTTTTCTTTAAAACAAACTAATAAAACATGACCTTATGACTCTTTGTCGTACTATGTGCATTTGTCCTAGTAACAAAAAAAAAAGTTCTGCCGTTGTTCCCATTTAATGTAGTGTCTGTTTTGTTTGCATAAACAGTGTATGAATTCAAGTTGACATCTTTCTGCATACATCTGAATGTATCCCTTGCTCCAAAATACAGATATGACAGATTTGTCCTTCACTTTTGCAGAATTAGAATATTTTATAAATGATAAGTAAATGACCTGTTACTTGTATAGAGAATAAAAATGTTCAATTTTTCTTTTTGTTGTGAAGCCTAAATATGAGCCCCAGCACAAGTTTGGATAGATTTCAGAAATTTAATTGTGCCATATAAGAATGTGAATCAAGCTAATTATTCTACTTAAAATCTGGTTTGTGAGTGTTCTTCAAGTTTTCTTCATTGGTTACTACTGAGCTTAGAAAACTGCTGTTTCTTGTTTCACTGTCTTCATTAGGCTTTGGAGTTGAGAACATGGCCACAGCAATGGATGAAGATCTAGAAGAGGAACTGGATGAAAAAGATGAGAAATCCATGATGTGCCCTCCAGGCATGCATAAATGGAAGCTGGAGCAGTGCATGGTGTGCACTGTATGTGGAGACTGCACAGGCTATGGAGCTAGCTGTGTTAGTAGTGGGCGTCCTGACAGAGTTCCTGGAGGGTAAGCAAATATATGGAAATATTATAGTTGGCTGAACAGGCAAAACTTGTTTTCTTCAAACGTTATATCTGAAAATGGGTATGCGTGTTTGAAATCAGAAAACACATATAAATTTACAACACTTAATTTGTAAATAGCTTGTATTGGTTAAATGTTATTTAATTCTAAATGCATTTTTTATATTCTGTAGGATGTATTTTGTTTTCTGAAAGCTGTTGAGTATGGACAGTAACGTAGTCTGTCTTGTGACAGACATATCTCTTGAATGACATTTATAGAACAGAGCTATTATCAGGTACAGTCAATGTGAATTCATGAAGAGAAAAGTCTGTCTTAGTAATTTGATCTTCTATGATAAGGTCAGTGGCTTAGTGATTGAAGGATAGGCAGTGAACATAACCTTTCTAGATTTTAGTAAGTCTTTTGATAATGGTCCCTTGTAGCATCTTTTTGGATAGCTGGAGTTCAATAGGTTCATGTTACACTTAGTGGTGAACTGACTGAACTGCAAAGCTCAGGGGTTTTTAGTGAATGAGGCTGCATCTGGTTGACAGCCAGTCACCAGCAGTGTTCCACAGGGCTCAGTTCTCTGGCCAGTTCCGTTCAATATTTCTATTGGTGATTTTGGATGCAGGAGTTTGGTTGCATCCCTAGCATGTTTACAAAACTGGGAAGTGCTGTTGATTCTCTGGAGGTGTTAGAAAGACCTAGATAGAGTGGAGCACTGGAAAATCAACAATGATATGAAATTCACCAAAGGTAAATTCTGGATACTGCACCTGGATAATGCCAGACACAGGGAGCAGACTGGGAGAAGAGTGACTAGTGAACAGTCTTGCAGAAAGGTCCTTGTGGTGCTGGTCGACTGCAGGTGCAATATGAGCCAAATGTGTGCCTGGACATCTAAGAAGGCAAACCTCATAGCCATGTGGTCAGAAGAGATATTTCTCCTGTTGTACTTAGCATTGTTGTGACCTCAGTTTGAATACTGTGTACAGATCTGGGCACAGTATCAAAAGGATGTTAAGATATTTGAGTGTGTCAAGAGGAGAGCAACAAAGCTCATAAAAAGGTCTGGGAAATATGTCCTATGAGGGGAGGCTGTGAACACTTGGAGAAGATGAGGCCAAGAGGTGACCTCACTACTCTCTACAACTTCCCTAGCAGAAAGCCAAGCTCTTCTCCCTGGAGACCAGTGATAGAATATGAGAGAAATGGCACAAAGTTGAGCCAGAGGCAATTTAGGCTGGACATTAGGGAAAATTCTTTACTGTGTGAGTGTGGTCAAACAGTGAAACAGGCTTTGTAGCAAGGTGGTTGACGCTTCACACCTGTCAGTGTTCAAGAGGTATTTGGGCAGTACTTCTGATAAGCTCTAACTTTTGGTTAGCCTTGGAGTGATCAGGCATTGGACTTGGTGATTTTTTATAGGTCCTTTTCAACTCAGCATGTTCTGTTCTGTAGACAGGGCTTTGCTACTCTATTTTCTTTTACCTGTTACTGAAGAGTTGAGCTGCATAAAGAGGACAAGGAGACAGCTCCCAAAGAACCTACGGCTAGGTAGACAGAATAATGGACTGGCACTAATTTAGTGATATCCGTCTTCCAGCTTCATTATGTGAAACCAAAGAAAACAAACCCCACCCCCACAGCAAGGTGTACAATCTTATAGTGCTAAATAAACACAGGAGAGACCCGATTACTCCCCTTGGCATCCAGTTCGAATTGGCTGTTGTCAAACTTCCTCATTAACTCCCAGCTGAGTCAGTTCAAGTAGCCTCTTGGTATACTGGGTTGCTCATCTCCAGCTGCATCAAATCATGGGGCCCCATTTCATCAAAAAACATCTCCACATTTTCCCATACTGTGCATTTAAGTAATTGAAGAAAAGTTAATGCTGAGAAGTCAGTTTGGATGTGTATTGTCAGTGTATGTTCCCAGGCACCATGCAACAGCATCTAGAATTTGAAGTAGCTATACTAACTGTTTATCATGGGAAGAATTATAAGTTTGTTCTATCTGTGGACATGTATGTTTTAATTACCAAGGCATTATTAATGCAAGAAAATAAAGGGTATTGAAAAAGCAACTCTGTTTGATGCAGAATCTGTGGCTGTGGCTCAGGTGAGTCAGGCTGTGCTGTATGTGGATGCTGCAAGGCATGTGCTAGAGAACTGGATGGCCAGGAGGCAAGGCAAAGAGGAATCCTTGATGCTGTAAAAGAGATGATACCTTTAGATCTCTTACTAGGTAAGTGGTACAAAATTTTATGATGTCTTTTCATTTTCTTACTTAGTACACTTTTTATTTCCAGTTGAGGTGTTTTATTTTTATTACTGTTTTTGTGGGGGTTTTTTTGATACTTCTGTTTGAAATCTTTAAATAAAAGTAGTCCTACTACAGTCTTCCAAAACTTCAGTTGGAGTAACAGGCTAATGTAGAAATAGGTTTGTTCTTTCAGCTAGGCTTGTTTTTTATATTCATTTTTCTGTGCTCTATGATAAAATGTTGTATCTTAACTAATGCAGTTCCTTCCTTGGAAGCAAATTATTGAACTTTCGGACTTACATGATCGTTCTAATATGTTAGTGTTCAAATATATAAATATAGCTCATCAGGAAGATTTATTTATTTACTGGTAATGTGGAAACGTGGAATTGTGGAACATTTTAAACTTTGCATTACTGCAGGCATGAGTGTGTCATTTTGACCTGTATGGTTAGAATGCTGTTTCACTTGCCCATTTTTCATAGCCCAACAGTATTTCAGTGTTTTTGCAGACAAAGAAAAGACGGGAAATACTGTTTCTTGAGCATTTCTTTATCTTCTGTCAGAAATTTCTGAATAAAATATGTTGTCAGGATTATGGTAATCACTTCCCATGTAAAGACACACTGAAACTGCACTGCGTGTAAAGACACATAAAACACAGGATCCTTACAGTTGGAAGGGACCTGTCAAGGTCATCTGGTCCAGCTCCCCTACCGTGAACAGGCATATTTACAGCTACATCAAGTGGCTCAGAGCCTGATCCAGACTGGCCTTGACTGTCTCCAGAGATGAGGCTTGCACTATATCTTTTGGCAACCTGTTGAACAGCACCTTAAGTCTCACTTTTTTCTGAAGTCTTTTATCACAAGATGTTAATATTGCATTCTCTGTACTTAGATCTGGACATTTAGAAGTTTGGATAGACTTTGTTAGGCCCAAATTCCCTTCCCTTCCCTTCCCTTCCTTTTTTTTTTTTTTTTTTTTTTTTTTTTTTTTAATAGTTTATTTACAGGCCATAAAGCTTATGGAAATAGTATCTGATATAGAAAATGACTATAAAGCAGTCCCATAGTTGAGTTAAAATATTTGCTCATCTCAACTATATATTTTTTTTTTCCTTTGAAAACTAGGCATAGAAGATCCTTCACTATACTTTGAGCTCAGGATATTTTTCTTTATTTTTTCCATGCTAATGCTAAATAGAAACAGGAAGTGATTCTCACGATGAGTTATTCTAATTCCAAGGACCCCTTGAGGTTACGGAAGTAGGTTTATGGTGTACTGCACTGACAGTGAATGTGACAGCAGCAGCACTGCTTACTAGCTCTATTCTCATGCATGGCCTATGAATGTTCCATGCAATATATGGAACACCCACAGGACCTATAGCAGGAGCAACCACAGGGCACATTGCAAGGGTTGGAGTTATGTCAGGGTCTGTTGCAATGCTCAGAACAGCTGCAGAGCCTGTTTCAGAAATCGATTGTGCTCTGCAGGAAGAAGGAAAAGTGAAAGGGGGGGCGAGGAACTGATGGAAATTGTCCTCCCTAATCTCTTCCATAGCTGGGATGCCTGAGGAGACAAATCAGAGTGTAATTACTAATAGTATCAACATTTTGGTTCCCTAAACCCAAAGATGACTGCAGTGTCGAATATGCGCAAAGCATTAGTTTATCTGCTGTCAGTTTTATCATGATGTAAGCCCACACAGCCTAGCAAAATAAAAACCTTAATCCAACCCCCAGAGATGACAAATAGTGCAGCAGGGGAAATAAGATGCAAGCTTTAAAATATAGTTCCATCAGAAGTCTCCTGAAGAGCTCTGTAAGTAGGGAAAAAATCAACATCATTACCAGCAATTATCAGTTTACCATAACAGACTGTTTTAATGCGCTCTGGTCTGATCTGTTGTTCTCTCAACCCTTTGAGCCCCATGTTGGGCACCAAATTGACTGTTGTGGTTTAAACTAGCTGGTGGCTCAGCACCACACAGTTGTTTGCTTACTCTAATCTCTTCCCAGTGAGTGAGGAGAGAGAATCAAGAAAAGCAAAGTAGAGCTCATGAGTTGACATATAGCTTATTTATTAAGCTAGAGAAAAGGATAATACTTGTGACTATGTATATATGTGTGTATATATATGTATGTATGTATGTGTGTGTGTATATGCATATATATATGTGTGTGTAGTATGCCCCAGTGGCGCAGTGGTAGAAGTGCCGCTTGCAACATCGGAGGCCTGGGTTCGAATCCCCCCTGTGGCACAAGTGGTAGAAGTGCCGCTCTGCTACACAGGAGGCTTGAATCCCGGGGCTTGGACTCGATGATCTCTAAGGTCCCTTCCAACCCGCAGGAGACTGTGATACTGTGTGTACACAAATTATGTAACAAGCGATCCACAAGCAATTGCTCACTGCCCTCCAACTGGTTGCACTGACCAGGTAGTTTCCTTGAGCAGCGGAAGGCAGAGAGATGAACTACCACTCCCTTCAGAACTCCTTTTGCATGGTGTCATATTGTATGGAATATACCTTTGGCCAGTTTGGGTCAACTGTCCTAATTCTGTTCCTTCCCAGTTCCTTGCGCCATTCGCTGTGAATGGCCTTGGCTCTATACAACACTGCTTATTAGCAACCTTAAATATCAGCGTGTTATGAACATTGTTTTTCTCCTGGAACTAAAAACGTAGCATCGTACCAGACACTCTAATGAAAACAATTCAGTCCCAGTTGAAACTAAGCCAGGGAGTTAAGTTTTTTGTACTTTCTTCTGCTTTGTTAACTCCGTTCTTAGCAGGATAGACACCTCTTGGCCTTATGTTGTGCTTGTCATAGTTTGAAGGTAGGACATTGAATTGATTGAGCCGTATTTTCTTGGGGAAAGGTGAGAGTGCTTCAAGATGCAGTTTTTTATTTGATATCAAGAGCAAGATATGTATATACATCTAGTTGGGTAAATGTCAGGATTTATGTAAAGATGTATGCATATATTAAAGTAATTGAATGTTCTTTACAGAGCACATAGGATATGGTGGTAAAGTATTTAAGGATGTATTTAAAATATTTTTAATATGTAACTAAGTTATATTTCAAACTATTGTTTACATCATATTTTATGTTTGTTTATTATTGTTTTGTATTCATGGTTTATTAATAATCCTTACTGAAACTTTCTGGGGAAAAACTGAGATCCATGCTAATCTGCAATATTTATAGAGAGAAAGTACTAAATGCTATTCAGTGAAGTTGGAACTGTGGCAGATTTGTGAAAATCTGAAAATCAGGATATTCAACAGTAAGACTTGAAACTCTTGATACTATTTGCTCCTTTTTCCTTCTCTAAATATTGCACAAGAACTATATAAAGGACTAGTAGTAAGTAGGCTTCAGTTTCTGTTTACTAAAACTCTGTTAATGTTTATTTCTTTCGTAACAATTTTAAAAAAAATTTAAGTGTATTGTTTTCTTAACCTATGTAGCTGTCCCAGTTCCTGGAGTTAATATTGAAGAACACCTACAGTTACGGCAAGAAGAAAAGCGGCAGCGTGTAAACAGGAGACACAGACTGGAAGAAGGAAGGGGTAAGTGACTTGAGGCTTGAACTGTTTAAGCAAACTTAGATTAGGTTCTAAGAATGGGAATTAACTGACTGCTTAAGTTGATGAGTACATTAACTAAACAAAAATCAGAACCTAAAAAACTACTTTGTTAAATAGCCTGCTTTTGAAAAATTGTGAAAATCTATATGATTGTCAAGGTTAAAGTTAAGTGGGGAAAAGCAGTGTTTTATATGAACTGCAGAATCACGAATTTGCAGGGGTTGGAGGGTATCTCAAGATATTACTAAGTCCAAACCGTCTTTTAAAGCAGGATCCCTACGATAGGTCACATGGGTACGTGTCCAGATGGGTCCTGAATTTCTCCATAAAAGGAGACTCCGCAACCTCTTCCAATGCTTTTAAATTACTTTTTTGCTGATTTGCAATTAAATAGTAGCTTTTATTTTTAATGTAAATGCTTAAGCCAGCTTTCTGTAGAAAGTTAAAATGCCTGTAAGATTGTACATTGCTCGCTATCTGTAGTTTGAATTTATTATAAATTATTCTAATTCATTAATGAATTTCTACAGTTACTGTACTTAGCAACATTTCTCATTTTTCAAATAGAAATTTTCTATACTTAAGTTGCCCAAAGCAATCCAGTGTGTTGACTGAATTAAAACAGATGGAAAACACTGGAGCATTTTGAAATCAGGAATTATTGTTGGTATTTTATACAGACTGTGTTCTTCAGTGCTGCTCTTGTTTTAAATATTTCGGAGTTTTAATCTGATAAATAATTAAAGTTGAGAGACTTTAGTCTGATAGAACTGATATTTTAGTGAAGTATGCAGATGTGGTTGGTGACATTCTTGTGTACTGAAAGGAGGAGCAGCAGTGTTGAAATTTTGTACTGTATAAGCTTCTTCTGTTTTAGCAAATACAGTTTTGATTATGTCACTAATGCCTGATTTAAATTTTTAAAAATAATGCCTTTCCAGAATTTGCTACTGTTTTAGTTGGTTTTTTTTTCCCCCCAAGATATCAAGTGTGCATTGTGATTTGAACTTGTTACTTGTTTCCTGGAGTTCAAGGCATCAAACTTTGTGGGGCAATTTATGGCTTTATTTCAATTTGCCTTCAAGAAATTACTAGCTTTATCTTGAGTAAGGAGCAACGGAGAAGAGAGAAACTGTGGATGTAAAGAAGGGCAGAATATTTGTTTTTCTTTGAATCTTTGAAATTGTTTTCAGCTTTGAGCAGTAGTAAGGGAAGCTTTTATTCTTCTGTCTGCATACTGCTGTGTTAATACTAGTGTTAATACCGTTAACAATGCTGAAGTGTCTTAGAAAGGTGTTGATAACAGAGCTGGAAAGAAAATTTTCACTTGGAGGGGTAAAGTTGGAATAAAAGAACAGAGTAGAAGAACATTTCACTGTGTTGAAAAACAGAAACAGCGCAGCTTGTCCACTTTGTGTGCTGTCTCTTAAACAAAGATATTCTGGATCTAACTGTGTTTCAGATGATCCGTGTATTTTTACTGTATGTGTGTTAGGGTCTAGAGGGACCGTACTTAAGGTGTTGACCAGCTTGTTGCATACATCTGTATTATCCGTGTGAAAGAGCGTTATAATTCTGTGCATCTGTGGATACTGGAGGTGGTGGGTATGTCTAGCTGAAAGAGCGCAGATTAATCTCCTTTTCAGAATGGTTTATGTTCTAAAGCTGAGAATATTTTATCATGAATACATATGAGAAATTCTGATTTATACAGTCAGGTATTACCAGATGAAAAATTTGGAGCTTTGTTAATTATTCCAGATTCTGTAGTTTTCCATGAGTTGAGGGTAAGAGTAGTGCTATTCTTGAGAACTCTTATGTCATTCTTCTCTTTCTTGAGAGACACTGGGAACATTTAAATGTTTATCAGATATTGATTTATATGTGCAAAAGGTTTTACAACCTGAAAAGCTGTAGATGATTGTTGTTAAGTTGCAGATTTTGTGGGTAATTAACCAAGGTTAAAAAAGGAGAAAATATTTTCTTTCAATCTTATTCTACTTGGAATAACAATTTAAAAAAAAAAAAAGTATTCATTACTTTAGTTAAAGCTGTTGTGTATTGAGAAGGCTAACTAACTAAGGCAGCCTGCATTGAGCTATTTTAGATTATTCCGAAGTGTAGCTAATTCAGTTATTTCAGTAATTAGTTTTACATTGGTGCCCAGGTATTTAAATACTATTATTTAAAATGCATTCATCAGCAATGGCATTCTTTGTTCATTGCTGAACATGCACTTAAATATACAACAGAGTCGTCTTATTCATATGCAGTATTCTTTATTTAAAATTTGTGCAGCTTCTTTCCATAGTTTTAATTAAATAATTACGCTGATACTTTCAAGACCCGGAAGCTATATTTGTTTCTAAGTTTCTTAAAAACGTTAAGTAGAAAGTTATATCAAACTCATTCATGACTTTGTTTTTAAGAAAGCTTTCAGGAGGAAGTTGTGTATGTTTGTCCTTGATAACCAGAAGATTAGATCTGAAAATTACATTAGTATACTTGATGGTATACTTGGTGACTTCTATCTGAAAGGGATGATGATTATCAATAAAGACAAAATATTTGTACTTTATAAATATAGTTTCAGAACTCCAATTTGCCCCAGACTTGATTAGAACATTGTTTTATATCCAGTCTTTTAATTTAACTTATGTGTTGTTTAACAATATTAAAGTATTCAGAAGAAAGTGCCTAAATTAAAATTATTAACACAACTGCTGCTTAATTTTTACCACTTGACAACTTTCCTTTACACTCAAATTGTCTTGTCTGTATTTTTCTCCTTTAAAAAGTTCTAATGATTTTTCTTCCCTATCTGTTTTATTTATCAATTAAGTGCCAGTAGACTAATGTTCTTTAAGAACAGAGGAAGAGAAATGTAATCTGTTATTACTTTCAGTGTTTTGAACAAAAGAAGCAAGCTTAGCAATGGGCAGTAAAACAAAAATTAACCTTAGTGTCTGCATCACAGTGTCACTGTACAATAACTATTTCTGCAGGGAGATGCTGCTTATCTGAAAAAAGGTTTCAAAGAGAAGTGTACCTTAATTATCCCTACCGTGTTAGGAATATTAAGATGTTGTGTTCTGGGTTTTTTTTTTTTGTTTTATACCTTAAAGCATGTAGCCTGTTTTGTTTTTATATTACCTTTTAAATTTGCCTGCTGTTGAGCTGTTTTTATTCTATATTAAGAATTCATCTCCATATATATATATATATATTAATTATCTGTTTTTTCTCATACAAGAATTTAAGCAGCCAAAAATAAAGTATTACAGTGGAATGTACCATCCAACCTAGGAATCAGTTACTAACAATGCACAGAAGAGCTGCTGTGTTTAGAAGAACATAAACTGTGAAACAACACTGACGAGTTAGGGAACAGAAGAATAAAAATTGCCTGTATAGTCTTAATTTTTACTGTTTGTGTAAAGCAGTACTTTTTGTGGCAACTTCTGATTACATAATTGTGTACTGTGTTTTCAGGTAACCTACTAACTTCACTGTATTGGTCTATATCATATAGCCATTTGCAATAATTGATTTCAGTCGTTTGTAATCACAGACAGCCAAAAAGCAATCGTGTAGGGAGAGATACTAGAAGAAATTAAAATTAAATATACATAAATCATATTAAATCAGAAAACTCTGGAAGCTCTGCCTAACTTCTAAGATGGACTAGAATGCAGAAGCATATTTTGTTATATATATGATCTTAATTCAGTGCCGAAGTTCATTTTGAAAGGCCTGGATCTGTAGAATACACTGGGAGGTGAGGGAGAAGCTAATCTTAATGTTTCTAGTTTGGGATGTTTGATTTGACAGCTGAAGAAAAACTTTCTATAAAATGAATATAATTTACATCTATAGCAACTGATTTAAAATAGCAGCACTGCAGTCTGTTAGTGACTCCCCTTATGTCTGTAACCTGAGCTACTAAAAATAACAGAATAATAGGTTATTATTTCTCTTGTAGATCTACATTAGAGACTTCTAGAAGAGTTTTACAAATAGTTTTCTGCATTTTTAACAAAATAAAGGCATTGGATGTGTGGCTGCAGTGTTACACCAGAGTAGTTAATAGTACCTAATCTTTGCTCACTTTAATACAGAAAATCTTGTAAGTAGAGAGCAGATAGGATCTTTGTGAATAGTTCTTGTGGTTTGTTTCCCATGTTAGTTTGGAGTGGAGGAGGTACTTCACAACTCATGACTGAACATGCAGGCTTCATAATGTAATCAATATGTAGGTGTTTCTTATATTCTCATTCTCAGTTTGTAGATCTAACATTTTCTTAGGTGGGTTTGATACAAATAATTAAGAAATACTGCATTTAACTTTATTTTAGACTCGAGTTCTTCAGCTGACTAATGGGAATGTGGAGAATATGGGAATATCCAGAAGCAGAGATAAATTCTGCTTTGGTCAGAAGATTCAAACACTGTTAAAGAGCCATATTGACTAAGGGAACGTGGCTTGGCAATTGTAGGCAGCAGTGTGGTAGCTGTATGCTGGAGTTGCCATTATTTAATGCATCCCCAATATTCTCTGTCTTCCAAATTTCCTATAATTGTTTTGCTCACCCTAGCATGCTTCAATGCTTTCTGACCTCTTTTAATTCTCTTTTTTTTCTTGCTAGTCTGCTCATAACACCACAGTGCCCTAGAATGCTGCCTCTGGTGGCACAGTGGTAGGAATGCCACTTGCAACATGGGAGGCCCGGGTTCGAATCCTCCCTGTGGCGCGAGTGGTAGAAGTGCTGCTCTGCTACACAGGAGGCTTGAATCCTGGGGGTTGGACTCAATGATCTCTAAGGTCCCTTCCAACCCGCACGAGACTGTGAGACTGTGTAATGCCTTCAGGGATGCATATTGTCCTCTGGGCCATATGTTATACAAGTGTTTCCTGGTACTGTGGAATGTTTTGCCTAAATTATCTGGAGATGGTGTTTTCTGTTTGATTATCCGCAAAGACTTAAATGCTTCAACCCAACCTCTTTGCATTTATTGGATATATACATGTATATGTATATATAAAAATTATCTGTAAATATGTATGTATTTGACAAATGTTATCTGAATTTCACTTTTGTCATCCTATTAGATTCATTCTCTATTTCACGAACTTTTCATTTCATTGGAAACTGAGTATTAAGCAACTCCAAGTCTTCCATTGCCATCATTTTAAAACTCCAATCTAGTTTCACCTGCTATTCATCAAGTTTAGCTCTGTATCTTCTATCCCCCAAACTTTCCTAGCTTTCATAACCTGCCTGTCATTTCTTTTTCCCCTTCCTTGACTTTTTCGCATCTCCACTCCAACTTGAAAGAGGAAAAATGATAATGTTTTTCTGTGAATTTAAGCACTAGGAAGTCAGATGCTAAGCATAGGAAGTGACCTGGCAGAAGGTAATCTTCACAAAAAATATTAACTGAGAATATGGGGTAGTATTATGCATCTGTTTAAAAGAAGCTCTGATTAAGAGGAAACTGTGAAAAGTTGTTTGTTTGTTTGTTTTTAAAAACAAACTAGAAAAAAAGCTAGACAACTGGAGAAAGAATCTGTGTGATGATGGTAAATGAAGTGATGATCCTCGACCATTAGGAGTTAGTTCTTAATTAACAATTGAATCTATTCTAATTGAAGTAGGACGAAGAGACTCCAGGTAAGCGTGGTAGAACTGAAACAAAAATCTGTGCTGTATGTAAAAGCACACACAAATATTGTGGTTTTTTGTTGGTTGTTTTTTTTTTTTTTAATATTAGATAGCATGTGTAGGAAACAATGCTAAGAGGAAATGCAGTAGATTTTTAAGACACTTAAAGATCGGATGGATCAAAGTGAACAGTGAGAAACTTGAGACAATGGGCATTAATGGAAAGTTAGCCAAAATTAATTTGTCAATAAAGATTAGCTAAGAAAATACAGTATTGATGATCTTGGGGATGAAGAAACTGCATTTATTTTTTGGAGTTTCACTTAAGACATTCAAAATGTGTTACAAAGCCTGGTTTGGGATTTTGGTGTGGTTTTTTTTTTGTTTTGTTTTTCTTTTAAAAGTCTTTTTATGGATTGGATTTGGAGACTTGAGGGATAGTGGCAGACATATTAGTTGCTCATGATTTCCACTGAATGTCAGACTACCAGAAGTGGGAGATGCTTTGAAAGAAATTTTTGATGGTAGATGGATTTAACCTTTAAATCAGACCAGAAAATACAAATTGAAGCAAAAAATTGCTTTCCTGTGATGCACATAGAATCGTCTTCAGCAGTGCTTACATCTTGATTTTTAAATTTGGAGAAAATGTTAAATAAAAACATTTCTGCTTTCTTCAAATGTGAATGTTCTCTTAAAGATGTGACCTTTATATAGATGGGAAACATTCCAAGAATAAATTATATGCATTATGAAATTGGTAAGATCAGAAAAAATCTTATGATTTGAATAATTTTCTATATGGAACAGATATTTTTGATTGCTATTTCCTTTATGATAATAAATGAAATTTAAGTGTGATAATGACAAATGGTTATATGTTAGTGCTGTTTATTTTAAATTTAGCATTGGTAGGGTGATATTCCAAATTAGCAGTTTTAAAAGTATTATTTTAGAAGGTAAGGCATGATAATTAGTTTTGTAACTCATAAATGACAGTAGTGTGTATTTATTATCATTATGAGTCTGACTTTCCATTACTTGGAATACAGTTGCATAGATACAAATTCAGGCTAAGCTGTTACTGTGAGATATTTGCTGTTTCTTTCAATAATATCCTGGTTTTATTGTCAAGAAGTAATCATTTTATTTTTATTAGGACCTTCTGAATTTAGATAAACAAGTTTATTATATAATTTTTTTCTATTGACTTTAATTTGAATTTTATTTAACACACTGTTTTCATTTTGTGAGCTTTTCTATGCATGTGCAAAATGTTTCTCCTCAGGCCCCCTTGTATTTCCTGGTCCTATTTTTATGAACCATCGAGAACAGGCTCTAGCCAGAATCAGACCCCATCCAGCACAGCTAAAGCATAAGCGGGACAAGCACAAAGGTATTTGGTCTTCCTTATTGGCTAGGGTGGAAAAAGCTGATACTCCCACCTTACCTCTTCCATGCACTGAATCTCTCTTTTCAAAGAAATGCACAAAGTGGCTTCTGCCTTTCTTCTTGTTAGAATTTTGTTACCTGAGGAGAAAGAGAACACATATGTTGACTTTTTTTTTTTTCCTTTTTATTTTCTTTCTTCTTCTTCTTCTTTTTTATTTTTTTAATTGTAGATATTTGGTAGTATGCATCTTTGTTTTCCATTCTCTTTTTTTACAGAAAATTTTGTTGTTTTTCTGGGTCTTCTCTCATTTCTGAAGCTTTCTCATTCCTAAAGTTCTTAAAGTTTGCTGTAGGAACCCTTAACACCTTCCTGTGTCTCAACTGTCATGTTTAAAGTTGGTTGGTATTTTTTCATTTTGTTTTTGGACTTGTGCGTTATAACTGGGGTGATTCCTGTAATGTATCAACTCAAGAGTTTTTAATTTTAGCTTAGAGTTTTCTCTGTTCAACACTGTTCAACCTTTTTTAATGAAATGAGATATTTGAAATAATATAAATTGCACTTTTTTTTTCAGAAGAGATGTTTTTGGCATTTTTATATGTCTGGAAGGCCAACTTGTAAATACTTATTTTGAAACATGGACTGTATTCAAGTGTCTGTATATGTCTGTATCTATATGTAAATATGTGTGCACTTACAGACAAACAATATGTATGTAAAATCTAGTTTACAGACCTGATCTTAAGTAAACAAAGTTCTGAAATGGTGGTGTCCAGAATGTTACTTTTAAAAAACAAAACAAAAAACAAACAAACAAAAAAAACACAGCTAAATTCTTACAATGACTTTTCAGTTCAATTAATGGAAGTTAGTTATTTGCATTTATGCAAAGAAATTGTATGATGGTTTGAAGCCTTTCTGGATGTGACTTCTTAGTGAACGAGGGTGGTAGGCCTATCTAATTATGAAGGTACCACGTCAGGAAATATCTCGCCTATTTTCGGCAATTGAAAGCAGAATCTGATCCTTTGTTTTTTTGTATATATTTTCAGTCTACTATTTATAACCCAAACATCAACTGTTTTCTTTATTTAAAAATATGTATATTCTCCCAGTAGAGGTTTCATGCTGAACGATGACACACACAGAACCTGCTGTCACTGACAGTCAACTGATGACCACTTTTCTTAAACTAGAACTTCTGCTAGTTTTACTGCATGCAAAACTTTGACCCTGTGGGGAAGTACATAACAGAGTATTTTTGTCCTATCTACATTTGTTCTTTTTTGACGTGTTTTATTATCTGGAGCTCCTTTTAGCTCTGGGTATCTACCTCATTTATTTCCTTACAAGAGAGTAGTGAATTACTCTCAGTTTGAGGTTGGCATCATTTCTTGAAGCTTGTTAGCGCAATACAGATGCCTCTTTTGTTCTGAAACCTTCTGACAGATGTGCTCCATAGAACTGACCATTTAGTTCTTTCCATCCCATGCTAAACAGGTAAGGGAGATCTGTCTCATGTAGTGTCTTTACAAGTAAACACTGAGAGCCATCGGAAGATGGCTCCCTTGAAGAAGATCATCAGTTCCACTAGAAACTAGAAATATCCCCTAACCTCTAGAGGACCTCTCAAGGGAAAATGAAAACCTTCTGAAGTAAGTTGCTATCAAAGTAATGAAATTGTGAAAAGCATAATTTCACCTCATCTTAAAAGGCATTCCTCAATTGCTTCTCCTACTATACTCAGTAATCTTAAGCAATCTGAGTCAGGGATGTTAATTTCAGGAAAAGGACATTATGACATTGTAATCAGTATGTTCTTTCATCTAACTTTTGTGTTATTTTTCAAGCCGGCATTTTAACTTCAGACATTTCTTTTAAAGTGGTCTTGCAACAATTCAACCAACTAGACTTACCTATACATTTTCCTCCTTCTCCGTCTGCAGCTGTAGAACTTTTCCTTAATTACATTTATTTAAACTGGAATGTGAACAGCTTCTTCAGGGATGACAGGGCTTCAGGGCCTAGTTTGAATCTTCTATATAGGTATATTCCCAAATCTAAATGAGTTTTGTTTGGGCAACTCTTTTGAAATCCTTTAAAAATGTATTTAGTTTCATTGTCCTGTGAAAAACTGAACATGAACCAGCAGTGCACTCTTGCAGCTTGGAAGGCCAAGTGGTATCCTGGGCTCCATCAAAAGAGAGATGGCCATCAGGGACAGGGACGTGATTACCTCTCTCTACTCTGCCCTTGTGAGGCACCTTCTGGGAGAATGGCGTCCAGGTCTGGGGTCCTATACAGGAAAGATGTGGAGCTGTTGGAGAGGGTCCAGAGAGAGGGCCAAGAAGATTAGAGGTCTGGAGCACCACTCCTACAAAGACAGGCTAACAGAGCTGGGCTTGTTCAGCTCAGAGAAGAGAAGGCTGTGAGACCAGACTTAATTGCAGCTTTTTAATATTTAAAAAAACATAAAAAGGAGGGGAATCAACTTTTTACTTGGGTGCATAGTGATAGGAGAAGGTTGGAATGGTTTTAAGCTCAAGTAGTGAAGGTTTAGATTGGATGCCAGGGAGAAGTTCTTCACAGAGAGAGTAGTGAGGCACTGGAAGAGAGGGTGAGCAAACGGTTGTATGACTCTGAGCACTGTGGTTCAACCACAGTACTTCCCAGTTTGTGTCTCCAGACTCTGGAAACTTCATTTTTGGGGGTTGTAAGTAGCAAGATTAATTATAGTTTGCAGGAGTCTGTATGTTGAGTGGAAGTTAAAAACAAAGTGAGCTTCTCAAGTCAGTTAAGTTTTGTAAGAGTCATGCACTTGACATTCTACATATTGGTTTTCACTCAACCTCTGTAGCTACCTCTCAGGAGTTCAGTAGACCTAGTTACTATTTTTCTGCACTTGCTAGAGGTTTGACTTTTCTTAATTCCTGGAAAATACTGGGAGGTTATGGATTTTTTTGTTTTGTGATTACTATCACCAAGAGAACTTCCGAGTAAGTTTTGCAGTGGAGATTCTCCTTTGGAACTCAAAAATGCTAACTCAATATATCTTTGTCCTTTAAAATAAATTTTCTTCTTTAATAAGGAGTTGTAAAATATGTTTCATATGAATGCTATTTTCTCTATATCTTGCACAGCAATATTTAATATTATGCATAAGGAAACATGCAGATTGTCTAGCTAGTTTCATTAAAGAAATAACATTCTGCCTCACCACGTGCTTATTGGCCATGTGCATTCTCAGCAAATGACTGTTCAAGTGCATTTGCACAGGAGCTTATATTTGTTACTACTGTCATCAATGGTAGAAGGATGAAAAGAGAGAAAATGCCACAGGTAAACTCCAAGAACATTTCACTTTGCACTGTTCCTGTTTGAAAAGCTGGTGTGTAACAAGGAAGCAGTAAGTAAACCTACTTACTGAGCATGTTTTTCTGGTGGCAATATTAGTCCTTAGAATCATCCCTGGATTTATAGGCATATAAAGTTTAACACAAAAATAAGTATAAAATGTTACTAGTACTCTATTAGAACTAGTTCCTTTCAAGTATGTGTGCAGTTTCTTTACAGATGCAAAATTTGTGGAGATTCCCTTATCTTCTGCACACATTCGTGACTTGAAAATATGTTGTTTTTTTTTTTTAATAATATATATATATATGTTAAAATATATGTAAGTAGAATTTATGTCACAGAGTTATCTGGGTCCGTGACAAGGGGCAAAAAAACCCAGGAAAAGAAAACAAAGGAGAGAGAGGAAAACAACCTTCCGTCTTTCTTTCAGTTTACCCCCAGGTGGATCATGGGTTCTGGGAGAGGGAGGGAAGAGAAACGGTAATTTACTAAATCTAACAAAATCAAACAAAATGTGAGAGACAAGAGTACCCAGAATAAGATAATAGTAGGTGAAATAATCGTACTCAATTAATGTGCTTTTTTTCCGCGCAAACTGAGAGAGAGGTGGAGTTTCTTGTGTCCTGTGACTTCACCTGGCTTCCTCTGCCCACAAGGTCCTCTGGGAATGCAGCCCCTCCTCTCCCATCCGAAGACCCAAAATGCCAGTAAAAGGCAGTAAACACTTTTTATCTTTATCTTCCGTTGTTTTTCATGATGTTCTGATGTGGATTACCGGCAATAAAATTCACAAAACCACAACAATTTAATACTACTTCTTTTTTTGGAAAAGTCATTGGGCAATTTCTGTAAATACTGTGTTATATTTTAAGTAAAATATTTGCAAGTTTTCAAGTAGTGTGATGCACAGTGAATGCTCAGTGTTCACATTTCCACTAATAATTCTTTAAGAATCAGTTTGGGAATTATAAATTTACTGCACCTTGGTTGCTTTTAGCAGCAATTGTTTCCCTGTATCAAAATTCTAATGAAGGAGTCAGGATTATCACAGAATCAATAGTAGAATTTCTAGGGTGTAGTTCTTTTTCTTCTCTTTTTAGGGAAACTTTTACAGTGTAAAAGGACTTTGCAAAAGAACAGTAGTTACAGGTGTTTGCCAGCTCACTTTGGTAATGTGTGCATGTATACTACAGTCATCTGATATTTTTCATTATGAAAATGCACTTTCTTTCTGCTAGTATTATGAAATTAGTTTCCTTTGTTACCCTGTGTCTAATTGTTAGCAGACTTCAATATTGTTTTCTGAAGGAAACTGGCTTTCAAGATGCTTGTGAACAAAACAGTTGTCACTTCTGTACTTTTGTCTGATGCAAGGACTGTTTGACTATAGGAACCAACGCACTTCATTCTTTATGAAAGAAACCACAGAATGTCTAGGAATGCATCAGACATAGTAGTAGTGGGAATGTCAGTGGTGTTAGGCATACTGGTTGTGTAGTATCGGTGAGTTGGTTATGTAAAATAGGAGCTGTATGGCCAGGTTGGAGTCAAGTAGAGTTGTTAACAAATAGTGAATAAACCAGACTTGGCTATACTTACCTTGTTCAGTTACAGTGCTTTCCGTTAATTGATGATATTATTTCCTTGAAGAACAAAAATGGTGGTTATTAAACAAAAATTCTGTCGTTATTTTAATGTCCTATTTTGCTCATTGTTATTGTCTGTTCTTTGGGAGTTTCTGCTTTAGAGGATGTGTTATTTTCCTTTTATGTGTGTAACTTTGATGCAGAAGATTGTTTAGGAGTAGAGTTTCTGTCATCTTTAACATCTACTTTGATCCTTTGTCTTTAGCTGTTTCTCTCAGTATTCTGTGAGCTACTTCTCATACCTTACAAATGGTAGTGGGGGGTGGGGGATTGCTTACTATTCTCATCCTTTCTTCTAACATAACGTTTTTAGAAGACACAGGATGTAATTACAAGTTTTGTTTATAGACGGAAGTGGAGAAAGAGGTGAGAAGGATGCAAGCAAAATTACAACCTATCCACCAGGGGCTGTTCGCTTCGACTGTGAGCTGCGAGCTGTACAAGTCAGTTGTGGATTTCACCATTCAGGTAAAAAAAAAAAAAAATTACCGTAGTATAAATTTCTTGGCTTTTTGTTTGTTTGTTTGTTTTGTTTTTTTATGTTCTGATACATGTTTTCACTACCTTGCTTTTAATGTTCAATAAGGATATACATGGAAGGGTTGGAAAAGGTTGTATCATTTTCTAGCCAGATACACTGTCCACTGACAGTGCAAGGGACTAGAAATATAATATAGAATTATATGCAAGCTTTTAAGGAATTGTTGAGTCATTTTATAACATCTGCATGGCACACCAGCATGCCTGTAGGTGTGCCGTGCAGATGTTATAATCCATTACTAGATGTGATGGATTGTGGAAGATAGTGTTTAGTAGGGATTGATAACTGTGCTGCTCAAAAAAACTAACTGGCACTGGTGCATGTTAACATGGATATCTCTGAAAAATATTTTGTTTGTTTCCAGTGATTTTGATGGAGAATGGTGATGTTTACACATTTGGATATGGACAGCACGGGCAACTTGGACATGGTGATGTTAATTCCAGGTAAGCTGGTGATCACAAGAGAAGATTGTGTATTGCTGTGCTGCTGTTTAAAAAGTGGCTAAATTGTTCTGTTGCTTTCCAGCTAGGAAGTGGGAAAACTCATATGTTGTCCAAATTAGGTTTATGAACTCTCATTTTGCATTTATTCCCCATAATCCTTCTGGGTAGATAGACTGTTAACAGTAACCATACTGTTGTTCTGTGTAGGTCATTTTTTAATACACGAAGGCTTGTATGCATAGCTTTGCTAATTTAAAATACTCTGTTCTCTTCATACCTCTGCGCATACAAGAGAGAATTACACTGAAATATATTTAAGGTTTCATTATCTCTGGAAAATATTGCATATGCAATAATTAAAATAGTGTGAAGTTGTAAACTTGGGTTAATATGCTTCTCTTACATTACTAGCAGTAATTCACTTGTTATTCTTTTTGTTTGTAATTAATAATAAAAAACTCCTTTCTGTTTATAATAAATCTTCAAAAGTAAGTCTGTATGTATGAGTCTCCATTGCACTTTGTAGATGCTTATAGCATGAAAGTGACTTGTGGGTTTTTGTGGTCAGTGGAAATAAAAGAAGTCAACTTCTTTTATTTCTTTCAGCTAAGAGTCTGGAGAGCTATTTGACTAACCAGATACTGCTTATCTACTTCAGATATGCTCAGTAACTATAAAATATATTGATTTGATCTCCATTGACTACAGTGAGAACACAGACAACTACATACAAGTGGCCATAATGGGAAGCTGAATTTTCACCCTTAATATCTCATCTGCTCACTCAAGTTGACAATCATTGTACTACTGTAAAAAGAAATTCAGTTTGTTCTTTATCTCAAACACATACTGTAGATGGGATTCTGAATAGCAGGAATCATTGAAAATTTATTTCTGTTCAGTAATGCCCAGTATCTTTATGAAAAAGGCATATAGATTGCAGCATCCATGATCTGTCTTCAGTTCTCTTGTTTTTCTTCTAGTAGTGAGATGACATTGCTTGTACATCTGTTCTTCTAATCTCTTGAGACTTCCAAGTAAATTTTTTTGTCAAGTTTCTGGAGAAACCATCTTCATCTTAAACTTTTAGTTTTATTCACTAGACAAAGGGAGAGAAGGGTGAAGTTTTACTGGAAACATTACTTTGCATTAGCTGCTGTGCCTAATGGTATTCTTTAAACTGTTACCCTTACTCATTCTGCATTGAATTGGTGAATATAGTCTATGTTTCTGACTATGGTAGAGCCTTAACACAGATAAATACTCCTTTTAGTTCCTGGAAATTCATGCATAGTTGAAGCTACAGCTACTTTAGTAAGCACTTCAAGTCACTGCTAGAATAAGGTTAGATGATCTTTTAAAGACAAAGGGGTACAATAATAAGTAGCATTTCTACTGGTAATTATGTCCCATTTCCAACATCAATGAAATCATTTTGGCTTTTTTGAGGACATCAGGACTATCTGCCCTATTTGTTGGAATTCCAGGCAGTAAACACCACATTTGTTGCTTATTTAGACAGAAGTTAGATGGAAACTGAATGTATTTCTAGGTGAAATCCTAGAAGAGAACGTGAAACATCCTATGTCAAAGGATAGTACCTGACCAGTTCTAGAAACTGAGGAAGTACAAGCAGCTTGGCACTGACCTTTGTATCATTCTACAGGATATCACAGACAGTGTCTGAAAAAAGCCTTGAAGAAACTGGGCATATGTCCTGTGCATGAGAACTGGCTATGAGTACTATATTGCTGTTTAGCACCATCATTCAGATGATGATTTCCTCATTGATGTACTTCTTTTTCCAGCTTTTAAGTAGAGATCACTCCTCTGTCCTCACAGTAAGGGACTCAGAAAAGGAAACAGGGAATCCTTATGCAGAGTTCCACCTCAGTTGGGACGCACTGGTGCTCAGATGGCCAGCTCCAGCCAGGTCAGTGTTATGTCAGTCATGCAGTGTGTCACATTGCCTGTATTGACCTCAGGAAGACCATCGTCTTCTGAATCTTAAGAACTGATAATCTGCTGTATTTCCAGGAGAGGGGAAAAAAAAAAAAAAAAAAAAAAGAGGACATACAATATAGATAGCCTAGCTAATATATGGGCCCCCTGAAAACAAGAATTGTCAGGACATGTGCAGCAATTGTCATTTTCATCTGAGTCAGCCATCTTCATTACCAGATAATGTAATGTTGTAAGTTTCTGGGCAGCAACTGATGACGTATCCTTTCAGAAACTTCTGTCTTGCAGCGTAAAGATTAAGTAGTGAGTCTTGTAAATGTTTAACTGTTTTGAATTCTGCACACTTGTCCAGACATATCTTTCTCCTTATTAAGAGGATTTTGAACTCCTGCTTTCGACTGTGGTAAATGCTACAAATTCTTCCTTCCGTGTCAGTAAGAATGAGGCATATTACATGCCTTAGAAAGATTTCAGACAATTTTGTATGTTCACAAGTCAACAAAACAGCAGATGAGCAGGATGATGTGATTCTCAATGAAGTTATTACTAGAACTGAAATAGTGTGGAGAAGTAAGCAGCATGCACAAGGTAGTGTTAGGGTTTTCTTCTCCAGCTAAAACTTGAGTCACTCACGGATGGATTTTACAGATGCAAATGATCTGGTTCCTGGAGACCATTTTTTTCCATATCAGCATACTAGGGTTATTGAACTAATCTGAGTAGACTTTCTGTTGTAAAGTCTTGAGCAATAGGTGTTGATGAGATCACTCCGTGAAGAATTTAACAGCCTCTTCCGATTCCCTCTTCAAAGTAGTTACTAAATGGGTGAATAGAAAGCAAGAAACACTTTGCGATCCCAACTCTTGGTAAAAAAAATTGTGCATCTTGTATTTGCGTGAGCAAGGGGCTGTTTCTTGTTGATGCTTCCCTCAAGAAGCTCTGACTTAAAGCTTCAGGATCTTTTCATTACTATTCAAACTTTGCCTGCATTTCTTATTCCAGCTGTTGATTTCAGCACTATAACAAGCACATGACAAGGAAGTGAAGTTCCAGTAATGCGACCACTGAAAGTAGGACAGTACTCATACGCCTGCATTTTCAAAGGGTCAACAATAACAAGGCAAAATTAATTGAGCATACCTTCTAAGGACAGCCACCTATGTTCTATTTGTAGATAAAGTGTAAAGATTATGCACTATTAGTATTTCCAGAACAAAACATGTTGCATAAGACTATTTCTGGGTGTCTTATCTGTTTAATTTGCTTCAGTGATGGTGTGCAGGTCTTATTTACATATTTCCACTGAACTCTCAATTATGTCTAAAATTTTAAAATCTCCACCTTCTTACCCCTGCACTGTTCAGCTCTGACTGTAATTGAGTTTTTCTGTTTTCCTTTGACACACTGCACAGTAACAGCCCATGGAGTTTACAGCACTACATTCAGCAGACCCAAGTGAAATTCTATTGCACTTCACAGCCAGTTCTGGCTGAGCTAGTACCATGGACAGCGATCATTCAAACAGCTACTGTGGGATTATTTTCAAATCTGCTGCCAGAAATGCTTACCCTTCAGGAGAAAGGAGGGTTTCAGTATGGGTAGCTGGAATAGTATTTGGGTGTTCTGTGAGATCTTGAGTTACCTGATGTATGGGTATCTGCTGTATTTTCACTCTGCAAACTGAAGTTACCCAAGAGATCTATCTCAGTTTGCAGTCTATATCGCTGAGCTTGCCTATGTCAAGTGCCTGCATTGTATCCAGAACCAAATCTTTCAACACCATCTGAGAAGAATAATTTTCAAATGGAGAAAGTCTACTTATCAAAAGTTTTGCCAGAGTCTCCCAGATTCCTAATTGTCTACATGCAGGTTTTCTGTGTTGAGTTTCCATGGGATAGGAAAATACTCAGCTGTACTGCAGACTTTAAACTCTGTGTAAGTGACTTAAAACTGGTTATTGTATTTTACTATTTTTTCTTCCTTCTATTAAGTGAAAAATATTATTGTTCTCTGGTTTTCCTGTATTTTTGATGTAGTTAAGTAGCTTAGAATTTTCCCGTTTTTTTTCTATTGTAGATACACCATTTCAAAAGCTGAGTTGCCTTAATAAAAGGGCTATATGAGAATAATGTGCTAAATGTGCTTATGTTAAGTGCTTCTTTACTTTTACTCTGCTGCAACTAAGCAAATTATTGGAATTAGTTACTAGAATAGTTATGATTTTGTGAAATTAGAAAGCCAAAAACTGCTTTCAGGCCATCTGTGTAATAGGATTCACACTTGAAGTAAGACACAACTCTTATTCCTTGAAATTTTTCGTGTCTTCCTTACAGTCTACCAATAACCCTCTGAGAGTCTTAAAGTCGTCATTTGGTACATACTGCAAGAAAGCCAAAGGAAACTTGTAGCTTCTGGCCCTTGAATTTTATATGTTCACATCTGTAGTTCCATACTTACAGCTTTCACAATGCTAAGGGGAGAAAAAAATGCATCCATGTTTTTGAAAGTTAAAAAAAAATCTTCCATGGGACTTTTCCCTTCTAACAGGAATGATTCTGCATTTGTTCTTAATTAGATTATTTTTTTCTGATTTGGTGCCTTTTTTGAGCTTTCTTAAAGATTTTAAAATGGTATTACTGCTGCTAAACTTAGCTCCCTGTATTTGTGTATTGTTTTATTGACATCCAAACCTTCATGCTTTTAGGCCAACAAACTTTTCTAAATTTACAAATTTTGTGTTGTACATTCTCTAACAAATTCTGTGCTGCTTTTCATTTTCTTGATCTCCATCCATTGCAAGCAATGTTTTCCACAAAGGAATTAATTATTTCTGCTATGTGTACATTCTCTCTCTTACAGATCATTATCCATTCTTCACACTGCTTCTGCATTTCCACGTGTCTACATCTTCCTTTCTCTTAGAATTCACAATGTCTCTCCCTCATACTTTCTTGACTTTGGTTTTGCCTGCATCTTAGCCAAAAGGAGAACACACAGATAACCCATCTTCTAGCACATCAGCTGCTAAACAATTGCTAGGAAAATGTGGGCTGATGATTTTTTTCATTCCAGAACAGGACAACCTGTTCTTATTTTAGCTAAACTTGCTTTGGAAATTGTGTGATTAGAAGTAAGTTCATATAGTACTGCTTTTCTCTGGGGCCGAGATTCCCAAACATGGAGTTGTTCCAGAGTCACTTGTTGTTAAATTCACATTCATTCTAACTGTACAGTACTTTTGATGTATAGGTAAACATTCATTATGGAACTCAAATTCAGATACAATTCTTCCAGGCTTCTTTGCATCCATTTTGTTGTGGCTTAGATAAAAATTGTAGTTGCATCTCATAATTCGTTCTTTTATATTTTCTTCTATTTCTACTCTAAGTAATCACTGCTATTTTTCTTTCTTGCTTCTTGCTTGTACTACTGATTTTATTTTTTTTTTCCTCTTCATTGTATTGAAATGGGAAATTGATTTTCTTACACCTTTCCATATTTGAGAGGCACAAATAGTAGACTTGTCCAGATTTTTCTTCTGCAAAACGATTTGGAGAGAGTTGTTCTTTCTCAAGTCTATGAATTTGTTGAAGAGCAGTTTTTTAATGACTTACTCTCCATTAAAAAGTTGCTGGAGGTGGGTAGACTTTCTCTTTGTTTTGTAATTCTCTGTCTCAAGAGGGCCTTATCAGTCTTGCTTCTGGTAATTGTACTAGAGTACCAGCCACACATGGCTTTGATTGTTTCATAAATAAACAGTTTTGTTAAGTGCTTATCCAATATCCTCACTACAGAATATTTTTAGTTCTACAATTAATTGCTGTATGTTTTATATGCCTGTATGCACATACATGTTACTGTAACTACAGTAACATTAATTTAATCCTGCAATAAAATAATATAGGCTGTTTTTTTTTTTCCCTATGTTTAATTAAAAACAGTCTCTGATCTGGTTCCTGTATCAAGAGGGCATAAACTTAAATATCTGGTACACTTTTTTTTGTGATCCTGTTCATTTAATAAGTAATCTGTTGCTTGAATTTGGTACCATGTGGTATGTGAACATAGTGGATATATTAGTTAGCAAAATCCTAGTAATACTAACATTCTAAATGTTGAGTAATCATGTATTGAAACAAAATCATTTTATTTTGATATAGGGGATGTCCTACTTTGGTGCAAGCATTACCAGGTCCTAGTACGCAAGTTACTGCTGGAAGCAACCATACAGCTATTCTCTTAATGGATGGCCAGGTTTTCACATTTGGAAGTTTCTCAGTAAGGAAATATTAATGTTTACTTATGGAAATAAGATTATTATCGTTGTACTGTTCGAAGACTTTCAAAACTGTTTTCTTATACTTGCAAACACATAACAACTTGTGGATGCTGAATGTTTTTTTATTTATGTCTCATGTTTGAAAATGGGGCCTCTAATGTTGATGTGATTAGAAGAGCATGGTGCCAGTTATTACTGATACGTTTATATTCTATAGTATGTTGCTGTTTAAAGTTAAGTTGCTTCATAAGATGAACCAGTTTTCTCAAACTCTTTATTGTTTCAAGGTCCATTGCAAGCTTTTGTATATTTTATTAACTGAATTAGTTAGAAAAATATCAGGGTCATCTTTTCTTCCACAGAAATGACAATGAGTTTCATTTAAGGAAAAAGCTATGGCTCAGTATGGCACAGTGTAACTCTGGTACTTTTCTTTCATATGCACCTGGCATGTACTGGTCATGTCCATTGGAATCATCGTGTATATTCACTGAATAAGCATGTCAACTTTGTTTAATTCCCCTTCATCCTGACTTCAGATCTTTGTCTCCTTGTCCTTGCAAATGTTCCCTCACTACAGTCTCTCAAGGGTAATTGTTGGTGCTTTTCTCCTAATGTCCTTTTGATAACAACTGGAGTATAGACACTGAGTTTTTGTTTGTTTAGAACTATCTACTGGCAAACACAACAGAAATGTCATATATTGAAATCTGCTGTTTTACAAAAGAAAATCAGAAAAAAAGTGAAGACTTAAATTTTAGAGTTGAAAATAACATTTTTAATTAAAACCGTGCCTTAAAATGGCACTTAAATTAGGTGATATTTCTTGGTTTTCAGCCTTGGTATTTTGGCTTTTGTCTTTGTCATAAGTGACTTGGGCACTTAAAAAATTTAAGCTTTCACTACTCCCGAAAAGCCAAATTCACTTTGAGAAATAGAATTTAAAGACCTGTCAATAAATAAATAAATAAATAATCAGTGACCTGGAAACAAACAAACAAACAAAAAACTTTGAGTCCGCTTTTAGACTGCTTGTTGTATGTCTGCTCTTTCTGCTGCAATGTTTGAAAATTCACTGACAGCCATATAAACTCGGGGAATCTCAAGCACATTACTCATAAATATCGTCACTAATTTTGCTTGTATGTATTCTCTTTTTTCTTCTATTGATGTATTCTCTTAAAGCACATAGTTCCTGTATCAAATGAAAAACTCATAACAATTTCTAAATAGGCAAAAATTGAGAGAAACGGAAGCAAAAGATTTTATTTCAATGATATTTTTAAGAAATGGTTTAAAAAATAATCTGTGTTTCAACATTTTATTTATTAGTTTGGTTTTAGTTATGACTGAAGGGTAAGCAGCAGTAGAAATAAGACATGTTCAGATGAAAAAGTTGGTCTGTACAAGTACACCTACTTAGAAGGATCAACAATAGTATCAATACAATCATTTTATTATAATAAATACTTTACTGAAAATGAACTTACTAGTTAAGACTGTATTCATTCAACATGTAAATAAGCAGGAAAAAAAAGTATTAGTAATATGTGTCAAAGCATCTGTATTCATTAGAGAGTGCTGTGATGCTGGAACAGATTGCACAGAGGAACTGTGGATGCCCCATCCCTCGTTCAGGGCCAGGCTGGATGGGGCCGTGGGCAGCCTGATCTAGTTTGTGGCATCCTTGTCTACAGCAGGACATTGTAGCTGGATGATCCTTATTGTTCCTTCCAACCCAAGCCATTCTGTGACTACAAACTGAGTTGCATACGTTTGATATAACAAACACAGTTGTTTTTCGTTGTTTGACTGACAAATTTCTGATGTTTCTTAGGTAAACAATAGATTCTCTTCAAAAATAACATGTTATTTTTTAAAGTGGTCAAAACTTCTGGACTTAATTGATTGTCTTCTCATTAAATAACTGAAAAACTTAACTGAAAAGTCTACTTAAATGTATAGGGCTTTTCTTAGAGTAGTCATTATTTTCTGAAGGTACTTTTTCAGTAAGCTCTTTCTTCCAGATGGCTCACAGTTTTTGTGCTGAAGATGTCTAACTTGTTTATCTTTGAGATTCACTATTAAGTACTAATTTTTTTGTATTTTCTCTATAGAAAGGTCAGCTTGGTAGACCAATTCTGGATATGCCCTACTGGAATGCGAAACCAGCACCTATGCCTAATATTGGTTCTAAATATGGACGCAAAGCAACATGGATTGGAGCAAGTGGAGACCAGACTTTCCTCCGGATTGATGAAGCTCTCATTAATTCTCACGTGCTTGCTACATCAGAGATATTTGCAAGCAGGCATATAATAGGCAAGAACTCTCCTAGAATATTTTATTATGCTTACAGAGTTTTCAGAGAAAGATCATTTTCAGTCATTGCCTTCTACTTATAATGCAAGTGGTGATGCTAGCTCCTTTAGATAACTAATTTTATGAGAACGAAGAATGTAAAAGGCTGGATTTTTTTTTTTTTTTGCACTTTATGGATTTTCTTGCAATCTTACTGTGGTTTTGTTTTTTGCTGTTGGCAGTATTTCTTCTCCACTACTGTGTGTGTTAATGCTTTGTGCACAGAATGTGACATGTAATTAGTGGAATCTTTTTTTCTTCTTGTGCTCCCTGATCTAGGTTTGGTACCAGCTTCAATATCAGAACCTCCTCCTTTTAAGTGTCTTCTGATAAACAAAGTAGATGGCAGTTGCAAAACATTCAATGATTCTGAGCAAGAAGACCTTCAAGGTTCCGGTGTCTGTCTGGATCCTGTCTATGATGTTATTTGGAGGCAAGTATGGATTATAGCTCTAAAAGTCATAATGCAGAAGTGCTTTAAAAAGTACTTTGGAAAGCTGGAAATTTGATGATGCTCATTTACCTAGCAAACAAAAAGCAATTTTTATTCCTTCCTGTATCTTATTTTGCTTTTTTTGAATGATACGTTCAACTCAGTTCAAAAGAAGTTCTTATTTGAATTTTTTGATTTCTGTTCTTTTTTGCATCATTTTCATTGAAATATCACGGGGACCCCAACCTACTCATTTTCTGTTTTTATTCTTCCCCGGCTTTCCTCCATCTAACACTCAATTGACTAATTTCTTGACATCGAAGCTTCCACAGTATTTCATATTAGCTTTCATCTCAAGCATTAATGGTTAATACTTAAATGGGAGAAATAGTAGAGTAATGGTATTCTTTTTTAACTCTGACATTTTGAGTGGTCAGAATAAAGGTACTTACGTAGATAGCTTAGGCATTCTAGTTATGGTTGTCTTTGGGAGTGGTTGCATTCAGTGGACTCTTTCACTGGGTGCAGATCATAAACACTTGTTCCAAAACATAATCATAATCTCAAATACTTCTATAAAAATTTGTTTTAAAACTATGTTAGCCAGGATTTGGGAGATAGAGTTGAACTGTACCCTGTGTGCGAGTCATGGAGGATGTTTAGACTCACTGGAAAACTTGGCGAGACAGAGTAGTCTCTTAAAGTTTGATGATGGCAGGGAACTAGCTAGTCTGCACTATCTGGAGAAGATATTGTCATGTAAATTTATGTCCTTAAAAGATCATTGTGTCTGTAGGCTACCTGCATTCTACTTTGGATGTCTTTATCCAAGGTCGAGACATGAGAATTTAATTGCCACTTAACTATGAAGCATGCATATATGTGAGGCATAGTTCTTCAAGACCTCTGAAATTCCCGAAATGACTATAGTCCTGCTTCACACGCATCCCCAGATGACATTATGTCATGGTTTTATGATCATCGGTATTCCATATCATCACATAATGTAGCGTACTGGGAATTAAGGCATTAATGCCCCAGTTCCACACAGCAGAGAAGAAACTGCGTTCCCCAGAAGACTGTTTGCTGTGCTGATATCATTCCTGCACAGGGGGGAACGCATATAAGGTGGTGACAGGTCAGCTGACATTCTCTTGCTTTCCTTCGGCTTTTCTCTTTGCCGCTCTTCTCGTTCATCTCTCCTCGCTGCTACCCATCCCAACTGCGCAATTACTGTAAGACCTACAGCTTTGAGATACTCTCTCATTATATTGGATTTATTAGCTTCAATTCTAGTTATCTTGCATTCCGATACCATTTTTATTAAATTAGTTTGTTTCTCCTCAGATCATTGCCACTTTTTGTTTTTTTTCTAATTATTTTGGGATCCTCTGTTTACCTTCTCCAGAGACATGGATTTTGTGAAATCCCTCCACCCTACTAGTCACGGAACCGGACTAAACCAGCCCGTAAACTATTGACACATTAATAAGGTCATCTCTCAGGTCATCTTGCAGCCTTCTCTTCTCCAGGCTTAACAGCCCGAGCTCTTTCTGCCTGTGGTCATAGGAGAGGTGTTTCATTCCATGGATCATTTTTGTGGCCCTCCTCTGGACATGCTCCAGGAGGTCTATGTCTCTTGTGTAGTGAAGAGTCCACATCTGGATGCAGTAGTCCAAGTGAGGCCTCACTAGCACAGAGTAGAGGGGCGGGATCACTTCCCATGACCTGCTGGCCACACTTCTTCTGATGCAGCCATGGATACAGTTTACTTTCTGGGCTGTGAGGGCACATTACTGGTTCACATTCAGTTTCCCATCCACCAGTAGCTTCAGGGTCTTTTTTGTCAGGGCTGCACTCAATCCTTTCATCCCACATTTTGTATTGGTAGTGTGGGTTGCCTCGACCCAGGTGCAAGAATACATGTGGTATCCTGTAATGTCTTTAGGACTATTTCCTTCTTGGTTGCTTAGACCATCTTAGCTCCTTTTTCATTTTAGGTTCAACGTAACAAGTCAAAATATATTTTCCTCTCATACATCAGCCTATGTCTTCTGTTTTTTCCTTTTACATGCTGATATCAAAGATATCATTTTCTGCATGTCTATCTATAGAATGAAAAGTCTTTATATTTCCTTGTTTATGCTGCCACTCAATAATCCTGTAAAAACTTGCAGTGTGATGTTACTTATTTAAACAGTCGAACGTATGTTGGATTTCTCAAGATGTTTTTGAACTTACTTAAAAGAAAGTACCTTTGTAGTTGTTACCTTTATCATTCTTGGGTACATCTACTGCTATGTGTAAAGTTCTTTGCTAATTAATTCATGTTGCTTAATAGACTATACCATTTTAATATTTATGAGGATTAAAAAATGTCTGTATTCTGATATTTGTAAACCCATAATGTGATTGTTTGTCTTAAAATACAGTAAGAATTTTATGTCTCTCCCTTTGCTGGTGTGTTAAGCTAGTAAAGTTTATATGTATTTGATGCAAATGATGTATATTAGTTTGTGCGAGCAGATCTACTTTTCATGTTAAGTAGGTTATAAAGTTTAATTATCAGTTAGTTTCCAAGAAGGTTTTACTCTGTTCTGTCTTATTCCAGGTTTCGACCAAATGCTAGGGAACTGTGGAGTTACAATGCTGTAGTTGCGGATTCCAGACTTCCCTCAGCTCCAGACATGCAATCCCGGTGTAGTATTTTGAGTCCAGAACTTGCTCTTCCAACAGGTTCCAAAGCTCTAACCACCAGATCTCATGCAGCTTTGCACATTCTAGGTATACATTTATAATAGATGAGTCAGAAGCTTAGTTGAAGTAGAACCGTTACTTAACGTGTAAATGAATTGTAGTCTGGCAGCTTTTTTACTTCGGTTGGATTTTTTTAATCTTTCACCATCTCTTAACACAATCAAACTAAAATTCATTAATTTTAAGGAAAATAATTATCTTTTGCTGTCTTAATGGTATTAGATGATTTTAGAGTTGTGATGGAAGTTGCTACTAGAAGTAAGGAGAATAAAGTGAGAGCTTTCTAGGTAAATATTTGAATGTTGCAGTATAAAATCAATATGGTTAGGTTAATTTACAGTCTCCAAATGATAGGAAAAAATGTGCAGTTTTCTGCATCCTTACATGTGTAGCTATTAAATAAATTGAATTTTTGTTATTGGAATTTGCTTTTTGCAGCTTTGTACACTAAGATGTTAAGAGTAGCATAATTTATTTTTATAGTCTAGGATAGCTTACCAAAATGAAAGATAATCCAGCACTGTTCATGTATAAATCGGCCACCTGCAACTTAGCAGTGCTTCAAAGCATAGCTTTGAAAATGATTTTGCATTACTTGCTCAGTGGTTGTAGTTAATTGTGTTAGAACAGTGTTACTTGTGTTTGAGTCAGAATAAGGTCTCTTAGGTAGCCATGTAAAATAAGCTTTTTATGAGGCTCTCAAATCTGCCCAGTATTAACTTCCTACATCAACTCTTCCTGGGTAATATGGGGAATAAAAGTAAAACAAGTAATTAAAAAAATGAGTGTTGTTGGCAAATAACTTACAACTGCGTTCACGTTTCTCAATTATTCTAATAAAAGAATATGAAAAAATTAAATGAAGTCAATCTTAGACAATATTTTTAGATACAGTAGCAATGACCCCTAACCAAATCAAGGTGAAAACAATATGCAGTAGTAGCCTCTGTGTGGCTTAGGTACAAAGTAGTTAGTTGCTTTGATCTTTTTAGCTAGTATTAATTTCTGTTTCACTGATTGCAATCAACAATAGTAAGTTTTGAGCATTTCTTGGTTTTGCCTTCTTATAGGTTGTCTTGATACTTTGGCTGCTATGCAGGACTTAAAAATGGGTATAGCAAATACAGAAGAAGAGACTCAAGCAGTAATGAAAGTTTATTCTAAAGAAGACTACAGTGTTGTTAACAGATTTGAAAGTACGTACACAGTAACATTTTATGACATAAATTAATAAAAGACTGGAACAGATTAACAGTATGTTTAATCCTTTTTTTTTTTTTCTTTTTTTCTTTAGGTCATGGAGGAGGCTGGGGTTATTCAGCCCACTCAGTAGAAGCTATCCGTTTCTGTGCTGATACAGATATTTTGTTAGGTGGTCTTGGTCTTTTTGGAGGGAGGGGTGAATACACTGCTAAAATAAAGGTAAGGTTTTGTGGGATTTTTTTTAAACAATTTTTTTGTCTTGTTACTTCAGCAATGCCACCTGAAAACATCATTCATTGTGTTTCTTGATAAAATAATGCTTTACTGTATATTAAAAGCATTAGTTATACGACTGGAAGCAGTTTTCTTAGTGTTCAAGATATGGCTTATTCTTACTTTGACTAAATGCTATGCCATTTTATTGGTACCAGGAGCTGATACGGCTGTAGGTAGAATGGTTCTGTGATCTATGTGCCCAAAGCTCAGAAAATTTGCAGAAATTTTGTGTTGGCTGATTAGAAACTCATTCCGTGTCAGGATGCTACTCAAAAACAAAATAATGCTTTTTTTGGTAGCTAGAATTCCTTTTGTACTGGCTGAACTGTTGCTTCTCTCCATTTCTTTGTCATTCCTTCTCAGACTGATCTCAGGATTCTTAGCTGGGTTTTTTCAATTGAGAGGAAATTGAAGTGGCACCAAACATGCTTAATCTTTTATTTGTGCCATACAAAGATGGTTAGGGCTGGAGCATGTTTACTGATTTAAACAATGAAATAAATCTGGCTTTGAATAAAGAAATTCATGTAAAGACAGTGTGATTAGTAGGGTTTAATTTCTGATAAATTTCCTGCATTTAATAGAAATTTCAGAAATGCCTTGCAAAATGTTTTAAAGGAAAGAGCTAATAGCTGTATGAGGTATATGTAAAGTCTGTACTCAAGCAATGTTACTGTTATCATTTGTTTGTCATATAGCGGGTTATTGAATTTTCTCTTCTCAGATGATACGGCTGCTTATTGTTAGTTTGTTTTAGGGAAATTAATTGTTAGTGTGTGGTTAGCAGTAACATGCATAAGTCAACTGGATGTCTGAAGTAAATAACTGTAATTTATTCTGATTTGTGTTTATTCTAATACAATCACTGAGAATTGCAAATGACTATGGAAAGCAAAGAAAGTTGACAAAACAAGTCATTATACTAAGGTTTAAATACTAAAGGAAGTAACCCTGTCAGACCAGTCTTGTATTATTTGTTCAATTTTTTTCTTATTGTTAGCTTATGGCCAAGATAAGATTTTCCAGTCCTACTACAGTTAATTGCATATTAAATAGGGGCGTAAAGAAGTGATTTTTGACTGAGTAAGAAAGTCAAAGTTGTTCTTTTGTAAAAGGTATCTTTTTTTTTTTTTTTTTTGGTCATATCCAAGGGCTGTTTATGGCATTATTTACTTAATGATAGTCAACCTACCCCTGAAAGTGTCTCCAGTATGTGTCACTCTATGATAAAAAAAAACAAAAAAGCCTGCATAATTTTTGCCATTTTTAGGTGCTCTGTATTCAGCCTGTCTGTGAGATTCAGGGATTTTCTACACTTAAAATCAGAATATATATAGACATAAGGCTGGGAAGACAGTGTGAAGTGCTATTTTTTAATAGTTCATGTCATTACAAAATCATGAGTTTCCAGTTGCGAATTTGGCTATCAGTGGTAGAAATGAGCAATTATTTTTCAGAAGGGAAAAAAGATAATAGTAGACAGTTCACAGAATAACAGACAAGAAGTGGCTTATTATTAGCTTTCTAACAGCTGAGAAATAAATAATATAAATTTGTTTGTTTGTTTGTTTGTTTGTTTTTGATATATATATTTTTTGTTACTCTACCAGTTGTTTGAATTGGGTCCAGATGGGGGAGACCATGAGACTGATGGTGACCTTCTTGCTGAAACAGATGTCTTAGCATATGATTGTGCTGCTAGGTAAGATGTTTCTTTACTTACTTTTACCTATTTGTTTTTCCTTCATACCGTTTTAAAAATCATTTAAATGTTGCCTGAGAATATCAACTTTATTAGCACTTGTAGCCCAGAAACTAAAACTTGAACTAGCACACTTTTTTTTTGCTTTATTCTAAATAGCAAAATGTCAAATACCTCACCGAGATAAAAAGTTGCAGCAGCTCTTTTACATGCTTATATTAAAATATATGACTGGGTATTAGTATTAAACAACTTACCATTACACTTTCTGCAATATAAAATTATCATAACCAAAACAGAGGTTATTATGCTTGAGATCATTTGGAAAGAAGAAGTTATTGCTTTAAAGTTTTTGTGCTTATGGAATGGGTTTACTTTTGCTTAACCTGCATTTATATTCCGTGGTATGAAAAAATTTGTCACTGAAATCATCCATAGCTAATTTTTATTTTTTTTAATCAAGATCCCCTGATCAGATATTTTAATGGATTCTTAAGTGTTCATACCTGAGAATCTATGCCTAAATTCTTGTCATTTAACCAAAAATTTACATGTAATTTTCTGAAAATTAATTTTAAATTATAATGAATGTATTATTTATAGTGTTGTGTGATAAATATAATTAGGTTATTGTACATTTTAAGTTAACCTTATCTTTCCAACTGAGTTGAACATTTAATAACTGATTGTGCAAAAATGTGAGACTGTGCTAAACTTAAGAATTTGCAAGTCTTTCTGAATTTAAAACAAATCAAAGTAAAATTTGCTATGTTTTTCAACAAAATATTTTTAAATGTCAAATATAAATAGTTGAGATTAAAAACTCGATACTGATTTTCAATTTTCTATTATAAAAGGAGTATAATTTGTTAAAGATTAATCTATAAACTAATTCAGGTACACCTTTTTCTTTAAATTTAATTCTCTTAGAGAGAAATATGCAATGATGTTTGATGAACCTGTACTCCTACAAGCTGGCTGGTGGTATGTAGCCTGGGCAAGAGTGTCGGGACCTAGCAGTGACTGTGGATCTCATGGACAGGCCTCTATTACTACAGATGATGGGTATTTTTTTTTTCAGTATTTCTTAATGCAGAAGAGGAGATCTCATATTACTTGAATGATTGTTTTCTCTGTTTGTTTTTCCTCTTTCAGTGTTGTCTTTCAGTTTAAAAGTTCCAAGAAATCCAACAATGGTACAGATGTTAATGCAGGGCAGATCCCACAGTTACTGTACAGGTAATGTTTTTACCTGTATTCAGAACAATTCATCTGCATGTTTTTTAAACAGAGGCCTTGTTAAGCATGTTTTATTACATTATTATGTAAAGTTAAGGAAATAAGTATCTCACAAATCTAGGGGAAACTTAGTTTGTAAGAAAAGTAGTAAGTCCGTTATAGCAACATCTGTTCATAGTTTTTCTTTAAAGCTTAATTTCTTATACATTATGTTCTGAGATTTTAATTAGGAAAGAAATGGCATGAATGAAATCTTGTAGTTCTTTAAAGCCTCATTTAATCTAACATTTCTTTTTGTTTTTTCTTTCTAGTTGGAAAGCTCATTTTAGAGTGAAATACTGCTTAACAGTTTTTCACATTGCATTACTTATATGGGGGGGGAAAAAAAAAAAGGAAAAAAAAAAAAGGAAAAATCAGTTATGCTTTACTTAGTTAAGATATTGTTCCAATGATGATTGTTATATAACCTGGATTTAAAAAGCAAGAACTCTTTCACTGTATTACTTATCTTTCAGATTTCTTTAAATATGATGTGATATAAATATACATATCCTTATGTGTTTAAGGTCATAGGACCATAAATAAAGAGCAGTTCTCTTGCTGTGCCCTTTTTCACCGTGTCCTTTTCAAGGCTCCTTAACAGAGCAGCTGGCTTTTCCAGATAAATGCTCTACATCAGTAGACACCTCTCTCTCCAAAGGAATGTTTCATTTTGACTTATGCACATAAAGCTCTTGCACAAACTATTAATCAGCTGGTTAATTTCTATAGGGAGACAGCTGTAACCAGACAGGCAAGTTTTGAGTCCTGAGAGAAGGACATGGCTGAAGAGCTACAAGTGGCATGAGAGGATTATTGCTGCATTAAGATATGATGCCTTTATTGTTTTAGTGATTCCAAACAATATCATGTATGCTTCAGAATTAAAAATAAATTCAGGGATGCTATAAAATCAAGAGAGAAAATACTTTCTTATTAGGAAATGGGGTTCTTCTAGATGTTTGTACATCTTTGCTCCCCTCTTTGTTCTTTCTTTTTGTAGAGTCTAAGAGTGGCTTGTGTTAAAAGAGACTTCAAAGATCATTTAGTTCCAACACTCTTGCTGTGGGTGGGATTGCCACCCACATTTACTATATCGTGCACTATATCAGACTGCCCAGGGCCCCATCCACTGTGACCTTGAATACCTTCAGGGAAGGAGTATACATAACTTCTCTGGGCAGCTGGTACCAGTGCGTCACCACCCTCTCAGTGAAAAATTTCCCCCTAACACCTAATCTAAATCTTTCCTCTTTTTGTTTAGAATCATACCTCCTTGTGCTATCACTATCTACTCACATAAAAAGTTTTTTTCCCTCCTGAAAAAAAAGTATATTTCCTTCCCCTTCCCATAGTGCCTGAAGTTTTGTCTTTCTAGATTGCAGTTTGAGCTAAATTAGAAGGGTGGAATATGCATGAACTTGCATCTGCCTTAAGGAGATGATTTTTTCTCCACAAATACTCAGAGTTTTGAGTTTGATTCTTAGTGCCTATTATGCATAGATGTCTCAACATAAGAATGAAGATGCAGCCTACATGTACTAAATCCTGGCATTCTGTAAAAATTGCCTTTCTGGCTCTAAAAATGTTATCTGAAGAAGTACAATATATAATTGCATAAATTTCACATGTGTCTTCAACTTGATTCTCAGTTGTCAGTGTTTCTAGTTGAACAGATAGTTGATTTTTGTTCTGAAAGTGTTAAGGTCTAGTGTAATTTACACAGAAATTAAACATTTCTAGATAATTCTTTTAAACTTCTCTTTCATTATTCTACTTCATCGGTACAAAGAATAAAGCTTGGTGCAGATTTCAGATCAGTTTGCAAATTGTTCTTCCAGGCTACCAACAAGTGATGGCAGTGCATCCAAAGGAAAACAACAAACCAGTGAACCTGTTCATATTTTAAAGAGATCTTTTGCCAGAACTGTTTCAGTGGTGAGTGTTATCGAATATTATCTGTTTCTTGCATGTTCATTCATACTTAACAGAACTGAAAGGTGTACATGTAGAAGTAATTTATGACTTTTTTTCTATTGACTTATCAAGACACTGATAAGTTACACTGATGTGAAGAACTTTGGGGTTTTATTTTTGTTTGTTTGTTGATTTGTTTTTACTTTTTCTTAAGATTTCAGACTTAAAGTTAGGCTTGAGCTAAGATAGGTAGTGACTGATAATGCAAGTAAAATTTACTGTAAAATCTGTGTTACAGATGAATTCAAGCAGTTTATAGTTATTAAATAATTGTGAGGCATCACCTGCAAACGGTATTGTAACATATAAATCGGCTTTAGCATACTATTACACTAAAGCTATTGCTCCTCTTGAGCAAGTCCAGAGGGGGGCCACAAAGATGATCAGAGGGCTGGAGCACCTCCCCTATGAAGAAAGGTTGAGAGAGCTGGGGTTCTTCAGCCTGGAGAAGAGAAGACCCTGGAGAGACCTTATAGTTGCCTTCCAGTACCTGAAGGAAAGCTGGGGAGGGACTCTTTTTGGGGCAACTAGCAACAGGACAAGGGGAAATGGATTTTAACTGTGAGAGGATGGATTTAGACTAGATATTGGGAAGAAGTTCTTTACTGTGAGTGCGGTGAGACACTGGAACAGGCTGCCCAGTGAAGTTGTGAATGCCCTCTCCCTGGAAGCATTCAAGGCTGGGCTGGATGGGGATTTGAGCAACCTGGTCTAGAGGGGAGGTGTCCCTGCTTATAGCAAGGGGGTTAGAATGAGTTGATCTTAAAGGTTCTTTCCAACCCAAACCATTGTATGATTCTATGATCACATTAACTATGATCGCTCTGCTTTCTCCTGCTCGTTCTCCAAATAGGTTTTATGTCTTCTATGACAAATGATTTTAGTCACAAACATGGATATAAGTACCTTTTGCTTTTCATCTTATTATGCTGTAGAAAGTTTGCTTTCTGTTGTTTTATTTTTAATATAAAACCTGCCTTATTCCCATATCCTTAAATAGGAATGCTTTGAATCTTTATTGAGCATTCTTCACTGGAGCTGGACAACACTGGTACTAGGAGTTGAAGAACTTCGTGGACTGAAAGGATTCCAGTACACTGCTACTCTTTTGGATCTAGAAAGGTTGCGTTTTGTAGGTACTTGCTGTCTGAGGTTGCTGAGGGTTTACACCTGTGAAATATATCCAATATCAGGTATTTTTCTTAGTTTTCTTGTTTCCTGTTTATTAGCAAATAATAATGTGTGGGGCATTGAAAAATTGATCAAAGTATTCTTGTAGAGTTTGCTGTAGGATGAAATTGCTTGTTCAGATATCTTTATTGGAACAATTAAGAGGTTTGCAGTCAGAAATGGGATATTCACAATTAATTGCATAACAATTGTCCATCACCTTATGTTTGCATTGAAACTCAGGTGTATTTCCATTTTAGGTTACAATTGACAGCTGGGTTCTTTTAGTCTATTTCCTATCTTTAATTTTTGCGTTTCTGTGCTTAGTAGGTGCTTTGGTAATGAGCACAATTTAAATTTTAAATGTTTTTCATGCCTGTAGCTTAACAGTACATATATTTAAATGAAGTATGTATTATAAAAAACTGGAAAATTAAAGTTCCTGATGTTAAAATCTCTTTGATGTACATTACTACCCTTTGCTGTTTTGCTCTGTGAAATTAACTTCTCTAAATATAGATTCATCAGTGTTGCTAAGTCCTGTCTATAATATTTGCTTGTATAATGTGCATTTTATATGAAAAAGATCCAATTGCTATACATTAATGCTCTTCTTTTTGTAACCTAGCTACAGCTAAAGCAGTTGTAGAAGAAACCAGTAAACTAGCAGATTGCATTGGAAAAACTAGGACCTTGCTGAGAAAAATTCTATCTGAAGGAGTTGATCATTGCATGGTCAAGTTGGACAATGACCCCCAAGGATATCTCAGTCAGCCCCTAAGTCTTTTAGAAGCTGTTCTTCAAGAATGCCATAATACTTTTACAGCTTGCTTTCATTCTTTTTATCCAACACCATCTCTCCAATGGGCATGTCTTTGTGACTTGCTGAATTGTTTGGACCAGGTATTGTAAAATGTCACAAGTGAATATTACAACTTAGATTGCTCTTCTGCTCAAAGAATCTAAACAGTATTTAAATTCTTTATTCCTTTTGAGTGTTTATCCTGAATTGTAATTTGAATTCTGCCATGACTTAAAAAAAAAAAAAAAAGGTGATTGCAGATTCAGCTAATGGAAACTTATGTGAAGTTAATGGAAAATTCACAGGTTCATAAATATATGAAATAGTTTATTTAAATAGTAATTATAACTATTATAAAACTGAAAAATTCCTTTCAAAAGTTGTTTTTCCTCACTGTTCATGAATACAGCAATACCTTTCTAATAATTTCACTTTATGTTTTTAGGATATCCAGGAAGCAAATTTCAAAACTTCCAGTAGTCGGCTTCTTGCTGCTGTGATGTCTGCTCTCTGCCACACTTCAGTAAAACTGACCTCTATCTTTCCAATTGCTTATGATGGAGAAGCATTGCTGCGATCAGTGGTCAAACAAGTCAGCACTGAGAATGACTCTGCTCTGGCCCATCGTTTCCCCCTTTTGGTTTCACATATGGAAAAACTGAGTCAGGTCAGGATATATTCTAAAAATCTCAAAATATTTCACTTTATAGCAAAGAAAAGTTATGTATATTCAGATTTTGACTAAATAAGGATGAAACTCCATTTGCCTAAGTGCTTCCTTTCTAAAAAACTGTTTGAGAAACTCCTGTTATTTTACTGATTTTTTAGCTTTTGTTCTGAGATACTCCATAAAATACTTTCTTGTTTCTGAAAAAAAAATAAAATAATAATTTATTTTTGAATGTTAAACTAGGAGAAATATAGTTCAGAATTGTCTTCTATTGCATAGTCTTTCTTGCAACAGTTTCTCAGCTTGTGCACATAGTCACAGGAGTAGGTGGACCCTTTCTGTGTCCTTTCTGGACCCTTATAGGGCACCCAGATATCTTTCCTATGTAATAAACAATGTGAATGCCAGTTCATTCTGGAAATTAAGAATATTTTGGGTTTTGTTTGTTTGTTTATTTGTTTGTTTTGGAAAAGGAGTACATCCTGTGATAGCCTTGAGAATATTTATATATATGTATATATAAATATTTATTATATATTTGCATTTTATATTATATATATATATAATATATATATATATATTAGCTAATGGACACTATTTTTTCTTAATGTCACTGAATCTTCAATTACCTAATGTCTGTATAATACAGAAAGCAAATTTTAAAAGAATAAGCAGTATTATATGCCATTTTTGTCTTTGTTATGCAGAGTGAAGAAAATGTTTCAGGGATGACAAGCTTTCGGGAAGTGCTGGAAAAGATGTTGGTCATTGTTGTTTTACCAGTCCGGAACTGCCTTAGGCGAGAAAATGAACTTTTCTCTTCACATCTGGTTTCTAATACCTGTGGGTTGCTTGCTAGTATTGTGAGTGAGCTTACAGCATCAGCATTAGGATCTGAGGTAAAGTTTCTGTAAGTTCATTCCTAGAAGTCATCAATTAATACAGATATATTTTCTTTTTGCATGCACACCCATGCAAGTACAAACTCAAAATATATTGATTTAGAGCTCATTGGAGGCAGTGCCACATTTCCAAGAGTTTCTAAGCTTCTCATTTTATAATAGGTTCCTCCATGTGTTCTGTCTGCTTTTGACTGCAAGTCACAATTTGCTTTTCGGTTTGTGTAACTTTTTCTTGTTCATACTTGATTCTCCTTAATATTATTGTCCTTTGCATATTCAAAATTAAATAATAATTTCTTCAAATTCCAATGTATATGTATTCTTTCATTAGACTGTTTCCAGCTAGTTTGTTTTGTATTGGAAAATAGAGGTTGGTAACGAGTCTAAACTCTTAAAATCCCAAGATGCATATGTATGAAGCTATCATATTGTTAAATGATAGGAATTTATTCAATTTTTATTAAACTCACATCCCTGTTTATGTACTATCAGCATTTTTTTTTTTTTTTTTTTTTCACAGAATGTACTTAATTTTTGGTAGCATTGATTAAGATGTTTTTATTGTTTTGTAAGATCTGTTTCTTTATTCTCTTGGTCTTGACCATGTCTAAGGCAGAAATATGCAACTCTTCTTCTTGAAGCATAGCTAAATTTTATCTTTTTTTATTATTCATATGATATATGTTTAAATACGTGAAAAAGTTAGGAATAAGATTCTTAGTTATCTCTCGCTATTTCAGAATTACTACAAAATATATATATTTTTAATAATATTTAAAAGAAGCTGGTATAGTGGCATCTTTTATGTTTTTATTTATGTGTTGACTTAAAATTCATTGATTTTTTATTTATTTATTTTTAAGGTGTCTAGTATTTAGCAGTTAACTTTTCCTACTCTTATTTAATTTTTTACAGGTTGATGGACTGAACTCTCTTCATTCTGTCAAATCCACACCAAACAGATTCACTAAAACAAGCCAGGGAAGAAGCTGGAATACTGGGAATGGATCCCCTGATGCAATATGCTTCTCTGTGGACAAAGCTGGTGTCGTTGTAGTAGGATTTTCTGTTTATGGTGGAGGGGGAATACATGAATATGAGCTGGAAGTATTAGTTGATGATGTAAGTACTACATTTGAAAAAAAAAACACAGAAAAATGGAACAAAATATTTTTCCATAATACATTCCACAATGAAGTTTTGTAACGTGCTTATACAGTCTAAGTATCAGTGCAGCTGTACGGTTTTTTGCTTTGCTTATTGTAGTGATTTTTGTGGTGTTTCAAGCAACGTACAGTATCCAGTGTGCTCCTTAAGTCAATTATGACCTTGAAATCTTAATTACAGATAATGTTTGTATTAGGTTTTTAATTTCTAAATATACGTTAGTCTCTATGTACTGCTAAGGAAAATAAGAAAAAAAAGTACTCCAATTTAAAACATTTTTCACCAATAATTTAAAAAAAAAAAAAAAAGAGTTGCCTGTCAGCATAGTCAGACTGAAGATGTCTTGTGCGCTTTTAAAGTACTCACCCATAACATACCTACTTTAAGTGACTATTCTAAGCTCTTTCAAAGGGCAAGCATAGGTTGATACAGAGAATTTCTCAGAGATGCTCAGTAATTTCCTTGTTAACTGAAAAGCTTCACTACTGACTCTAAACAATTCGTTTTCTAATATTTGTATTATTTGTGTAACAAATTTTGCAAGAAAGCATTATTTGCATACATACTATGTATTTATAATATAAACATATTAAAATGTCATTGTTTCTTTGATTCAGAGTGATCATACTGGAGATTCAACTCATTCTCATAGATGGACGTCATTAGAGTTGGTTAAAGGAACTTACACCACGGATGATTCTCCCAGTGACATAGCTGAAATTAGACTTGACAAAGTTGTGCCACTGAAGGTAAAGAAAAGAAGTCTGTAGTTTCTTGTGAAACAGCGCTTATGACTTGCAGAAAACAAAAACTAGAATGTTCAGTGTAATATTTTTTTTTGTTTACACATGTACAATTGATCTTTGCTTTATGAATTGTCAGTTTTGCACTGAAAAGTGAAACTTCTAGGAAGTAAAAAGAATTTAAAACTTAACTTCTAAAACGGTATAAACCAGTTTGTAATTCCTAGGAAATTACGCATCTTGAATGTACAGCTTTCTTGTATGCAGTTTGGTACCTTGACACTTCGCAGGCAGTTAGAAGGATAATCAGAATAGTTCGGGTTGGAAGGGACCTTAAAGATCATCTAGCTCCAATTTGTCCTTCATGAGCAGGGACCTGGAATGGATTACTGAAAGCCCCATCTCACCTGACCTTTGAACACACCTAGGGATGAGGCATTCACAACTTCTCTGGGGAACCTGTTCCAGTGCCTCACCGCCCTTGACATCAAAGAATTTCTTCTGTAGACAGTAGATTTAGGTTAGACCTTTTAGTTTAAAACCATTACCCCTGTCATTACATTCCTTCATAGAGTTCTTCCCCATCTTTCCTGGAGACCCCCTATAGGTACTGGAAGGCTGCTGTAGGGTCTTCCCAAAGCCTTCTCTTCTCCAGGCTGAAGAACTCTCTCAGTCTATCTTCATGAGAGAATTTTTTGGACTAGCCCCAACAGATCCAACAGGTCTGTGTCCTTCTTTGTTGGTTTGGCTTCAGACCTGAACACTCCAGTTGGGGCCTTGTGAATGCCAAGCAGAGGGGGAGAATGGCTTGGGTTGGAATCATCTGCCTTGACTTGCTGGCCTTGTTTCTTTTGTTGCAGCCTAAGAAGTGATTGGCTTTCTGGGTTGTAGACAGTTCTGGGTCATGTTGTTTTCCATTAACCAGCACCCCAAAGTCATTTCCTTTGCACTGCTCTCAATCCATTCTCTGCCCAACCTGTCTTAGTGCTTGGGATTACCCTGACCCACGTGCAGGACCTTGCACCTGGACTTGCTGAACTTCATGAGGTTCACACATAAGAAACTCTCAAGCCTGTCTAAGTCCTTCTGTAGGGCATTCCGTCCCTCCAGCGTGTTGACTGCACGGTGACGCTTGATGTTGCACACAGACTTGCTGAGGGTGCCCTCAATCCCATTGCCTACATCCACCAACAAGGATGTTAAGTCATGCTGGTAGCAATACCAAAGTAATACTTTACTTAAGTTTTATCCCATAGCTTGGGAGCCTGAAGCAACTTTGACTTTTTAAAATATTTTTTTCAGTCAGTTAAATTTGTAGAGTCCTATGAAGGACTTTTCACACTTTCCAGTATTAATGTATAATAATAACTATAATAGCTCTCATAAAACTATGAAGTTTATTAGCTCTCATAAAATTATGAAGCTTATGTACCTTATACTGCTTATTATTTTTGCCTCTACTTTTTAAGGAAAATGTGAAATATGCAGTTCGTTTGAGGAATTACGGAAGCCGAACTGCCAATGGAGATGGAGGAATGACCACAGTTCAGTGTCCCGATGGTGTAACATTTACATTTAGTACGTGCAGTCTGAGCAGTAATGGCACAAACCAAACACGGGGACAAGTTCCACAGATTCTGTATTACAGGTTTGTGTGTTACCATGATCTATTTCTAAGAAGAGTGAATCAGAATGGTCATGCTGCTATACAATTTTTTTTATTCTTTTTTTTTTTTTTTTAAGAGATATAACAGAAATAAATGCATCTGGAGTGTGTGTGTGTGTTTTGATACCCTATCAGAATTAACATGTTCTTTCAGTGTAATTTCAGTCTTTGGATTTAATGTGTTTCCGATTAGGGCAGAATTGTGTTGGAAGGATTCATTGGAAGTATTCAGTTGCGTCCAGTGTCAGTGACAAATAAATATAAATTAAAAAGCCGTGAGATTGACAGCAAAAGTACAATTCTAAGAGACAGTGAAAAAACAAAACAAAACAAAAACACCTTTCTGTAGGAGTGTTTTATTGAAGTCTTAGAGAAGTTTCCCTTCTGTATGTTTCATTTAGTTGTACTTTGAACTGTCCCACATAAAGTCGAATCATTGAGCATGCAGAGCTGCTAGTTCTGCAATCTTAATGTTCTGTAATACTGTTTGGAAGGTCAAAACTTTCTAAACATAAGAAATCTTGTAGAATGGGAAATTTACCTTTTAACTGAGTGATTTCAGTTGTCTATGCAAAAGCTGAGTCACTATTATCTTGAAGACTTGAATTAGTTTATAGTCATGTTTGGGATGCTTTGAAAGTATACATCAGCATAGACATTTTGTATGTCTTAGGAAAATAGTATATGCTAGTAGAAGCTAAGTTGACATAGGGTAGATTTCAAAGAGAAGACTGTTTGTTGAGGGTAAGCCTTACACTGCATTTCAAAAGCAAAATGAATCTTTATAATGGGGAGTGAGAAACTTTTTCACAGTTATAGCACAGAAATATTAATTGAAAGAGTTTTACTGGTTTCTGTGAAGTGTTTAGCAATACGTTTCTAAGATTTGAAGGACATCCAGTCAAAGCAGACATTTCAGAAACATGCTTTTCTTATTTTCTGTCAGACAAAAATAAAACAATAGGAAAGGGCAAATACTGTGGTATTGCCTCCAAGGTATCCTCAGTGGTTGACTTGTGGTGTTTCTTTTATTATTTTATCATAAGTTAATTGTTTTAATTATTCTATGCCAAAAATAAGTCAGCCATGTTTAAGGTAATTTTGTATTTCATGAACTTACTTTTAATCTGCCATCCAGGAGTGAGTATGACGGAGATCTGCAATCACAGCTTTTGAATAAAGCTAATGAAGAAGACAAAAATTGTAGCAGGGCTCTTTCTGTTGTGAGTGCTGTTGTACGAGCAGCCAAAGACCTGTTGCACAGGGCTCTTGCTGTAGATGGTAAGATTTTTGATAACTGACTTCCAAAATTGATTTTTCAAAAGTTCTTTCTTTGTTAGAGGGATTTGAGAGTAGAAAATCGGCTATAGAAACGATTGTAATATTTCTCTTCTGTCTTCAAAGATTATTTTTCTAATCTGTCACATCTGTATATATTCAACTGGAAGTAACTTTCTAAATCTTCAAGTTGCACTTGAGCTGTCATAGGTATATGCTTCATATAAACTTGTATAAACTTTAGCAAACACAACAAAGCCAGTAAGATTCTGTATTGCCAAAACATATGCTTTAGTGGGTCACCTCCAAATTTTGTTGCATGTTTTGCACAATGATGGTAGCAGGAAAATTGATGAATGTAATGCATTTATAAGCACTTAAAAATCAGTTTTTGAGAAATTCAGAAGTTAATCTTAAAACTGAACTCTTTTAAGCTGTATAGAAAGAGTCCGTAATATTGAATACTGTTATAGGAATTGGTTTTGACAGCTGGGAGGGACATGTTGTACTAGATTTTATAGCATAGAAAATATTAACACAGTTACACAAAATGGCAAAGAATAAATTAAATTGTGTTATAAAACAAAGAAATTTTTTAATATAAAACTGTATATAATGGCATGCTTATGTCAGGGTAACTTGGCACATTTATATGATTTTGAGTTACAGTGCCTAGATAATGAAAATAGCTCATAGTAAAAACTTATGAGGAAGCTGGAAGAATAACTAATAAGAAGCAAACAAGAAAAATAAGATGCACTTTCAACCAGGATACATTTATTATAAAGAATATTACAATACTTGTGTTGTAATTATCTTTGTTTAGCTGAAGACATTCCAGAACTACTCAGCTCTTCCAGTCTGTTTTCAATGCTGCTTCCCCTCATAATAGCCTACATAGGACCAGTTGCAGCGGCAATCCCCAAGGTATGCTCCTCAATAGAAGTTACTGTAAAAAGTTAAGAATGCTATATAAGAAAATGTTTTGCTCTGACGAATCTTTACATGATGATTTTTTAATGATTTTATGAATTAGTGTTTTATCTTTGACTACTTGACTCATCATGAAATTTCCAAGAGACAAGAATTTTAAAAATGTCATTCTTTAACTATGACTTCTTTTATTTTTAATTTATGTTGAAGTAATAATAATACAAATATATATATTAAATAAGAAAATAAAAGCATCCTTAAAGAAGTAAACTAAAAGAATACAAATTTGACAGTAGGAAAAGGCAAAAAGTTTGGAGGATCTGGAATTAATAGTTAGTGATGAATACTGATGGAATGAACTTCTTTTTTATATCGCATAAATTCAGATTTTACAATGAATATCTAAAGTAATGATAGCTATTTATTAAATGAAGTTTGTTTCTATCAAGATTACGAATGGGAAAGTGTCTCAAAAATACTTTTCAGTGCCAAAGCATACTTTAACATGTCTGAAAATTTTGAAAGCTATTATTGAATTTACAATTGTCACTAATCCCTGGCTAGTAGACATTACTATCTTTTATGTCTTTTTTTTATGAACTGTAAACTTTGTTCTAACTTCTCTTTAAAGGGGGAGGAAAGAGGACGAGCTACTTAAAATCAAATATTAATTTCTTTGAAATGTATTTTAAATTGAAATTACCTTGTTACTGTGATGAACTATAGTTTGCAACAAGTTTTTTTCTTTAGAAGCCTTCCTCTCCTTTGAAAATCTTATGAAGATTACTGAGAACAATGCAGTGTTCTCATATATATCTCAGTATATGCATTAAAAATGTACAGTATTGGAAAAATAAGTTTTCTGAGAAAATAAACTAGAACTGGAGTACAAGTTTTAGACTTTCTGTCAACTCATAATTGTTCATTCATGTTAAAACCTTCTGGTGCTGGAGAAGGTGTTTTAATGTACATGTATCACATCTGCAAACACAGATTCTTACTCAGTTTTTTGATAAGTCTCTTATTTGAGATTAAACAAGTGATGCTTTTTCTGCAAGAATTTTCTAAATGCGAAGTTGGAAAATGTGTCAGAATGAACTGTGAAAGTGATTTATTGAGAATATCCAAAACAGCCATTCTACAATGGTTGCAAGAAATGCTAGCTTGTGAGGTTTTTTTTTTTAATCCAGTCATAAGTAAAAATTTATATATTATATAGTATATGGTGCAATATAATCTATATACTATATATTATGTATTATAAAATTATATATATATATTAATCATTTTTATTTGGTGTTATATTACAGGTTGCTGTAGAGGTCTTTGGCTTAGTACAGCAATTACTTCCTTCAGTGGCAGTTTTGAATCAAAAATATGCTCCTCCAGCTTTTAACCCCAATCAGTCTACAGACAGCACCACAGGAAACCAGCCAGAGCAAGGGCTTTCAGCTTGTACTACCTCTAATCACTATGCTGTTGTGGAAAGTGAACATCCCTATAAACCTGCCTGTGTTACACACTACAAGGTAAATACTAGATCTTAAATTTTAATATTTTATTCCTTAAATACTTTTGACAAATCATTTTCATTTTGTCAAAATTTGCTGAGAATTCATACTGTCTAATATAAGAAACTGTTTTGCATGTATTATGAATGTACTGTTTTCTGGAGAAAATTCTTTTGTAAGTGTAGAGGGACTGTGTAAATTTACCCTTCAATTCAGATGTCTAATGAAAGCACCTAAGTTTGCTCATTCTAAGCAAAGCATTCTAAGGTTTGCATTTTACAATATATTTGAGAGGAAAATACTTAAACTAGTCTGTCAGTTTCTTTAATGGTCTTTCACAGGGGTTCATCAGCACAGAAACAAACACAAATGGTACCCTAAGCATAAATATTTAATCTAGACATGTTAAAACACATGCTCATAGCTCAGTGTAAAGCATTTCAGGTGTACCTGAATTTCAAAACTAAATTATGTTAATGTAAAGCATGCTAAAACAACTGTGCAAAATTACATAATTAAATCACTTTTGTTGCCTGAAGCATTAAAGACAGAAGGCAAAAAAACCCACCAAAACTTAATAATGGTGGTTTGTTTTGCATTTCTTCAAAGGTAAACAAAAAATCCCACAAAACACGCATGTAATTAGGCTTTTCTGTACTATTTTGTTTTAGGTAACTTTTCCTGAATGTGTCAGATGGATAACAATAGAATTTGACACTCAGTGTGGCACTGCTCAATCAGAGGATGTTCTTCGTTTACTAATTCCTGTCAGAATTGCACAAAGTCTGGGATTTGGACCAAAACATGCTTCTGTTCATGAAAATCTTAATTCATGGATAGAACTGAAAAAATTCTCGGGATCTTCAGGATGGCCTACAATGGTATTAGTATTGCCAGGTAATAAATATATTTTACAATAATTTTTATTAATGTTCATTCTTAGTGAGGTTGTGGGTGCTCCTTCCCTGGAAGCATTCAAAGTCAGGCTGGATGGGGCTTTGAGCAACCTGGTCCAGAGGGAGGTGTCCCTGCCTATAGCAGTGGGGTTGGCAGCAGATGATCTTAAAGGTCCCTTCTAATCCAAGCCATTCTATGATTGTTAAAGTAAGGAACCTTAACTTTTACTTTTCAGAAAAGTCATTCTAGAAAACAAAGTTGATGGAGTATCTCCATCCAGTATGTCTGGAGGCTGTTATGAGCCATCAACTGAGTATCTGTGGACTATGTTTATTTTAGGTTTCTTTTCTGAAGTGTTCATCTGCATGTTATTTGTTTTTATTTCACAAATTACTTATAAAGTCTGCATTTCACTTATGTCCATGTAACAGGTATGTTCCAAAAGAGGAGAAATATTAAAAGTTCCTTTTAATATATTTTTCTGTTATTTTACTTCCTATAAGGAAATGAAGCTCTATTTTCTCTGGAGACTGCATCAGACTATGTGAAAGATGAAAAAGCTTGTTTTTATGGTTTCAAGTGTTATGCAATTGGATATGAATTTAGTCCAGGATCTGATGAGGTAAGAAAAAAATAAAAATGCTTCAAATGAACCTATTAATTTACTCTTATATGGCCAGAAGATTTGTTGGTGAAAGTAACTGATCTGCATTTCTGATTAAATAACACTAGCAAAATATTTTTCAATTATTTGCATATAATTTTCAAATATGTGTTGTTACTAAACACAATTTATTTTGGAAATCTTTAATCTGAATATGTTGACATGGCTTTTTTGGGGGGCGGGAGGGAGGTTTAATAACGGTAACTTTCTTCAAATACTTAACATTATGATTTTGTATATTAATAAGAAATTTTGTAAAATTCTAAAACTTCTTTGTGCAGATGAATCACTAAATACGGACATCATGACAGTTTTCTACCTGAAACTGTGATGTTCACATCAAAGGCTTTCAGTACAACAGTTAGACTGCAAATACATTCTGTAATAGAATTGCAAGTTTTACAGTTTCTAAGCTCCCTTCCACCTCAGGACTGAAGCTTCCATAAACATTGTGTGACAGCAATGTCTGTTCTTGCCATTTTTGTTTAGGGCTTGGTCTTTGTTTACTTTTAAACATTCCGTGTCATTCATGAATATGTTAAAAGAGATTATCTTCATAGAAAAGTGTGATACTCCATTTATGGAATAAGGGCTTAACGTTAATTAGTGGAACCTGCATTAAGTAATTGGGTGTGCAATGTAAATTTCTGTTCTTTTGAGAGGTTTGTGATTACAGCTTTCTGAGACATTACCAGCAGTAAAAAAGTGTGTATTGTGGTGACCACTGTGTTTACTCTAGTTTGAAAGAGCAAGATATCTGTAAGGTTCAGATCGAGTCAGTATGATACATTTTGTCTCATCAATTCTGTCTTTCCAAAGAACAAACTACAATCATTATATCATATATTAAAAGTCATTCCTTGTTAGGGAAGTCACTAGAAAAATTGAAAGATGCCATTGAATGTCAGTGTTAAGGAAACAGGTTTATTTGGAACTATTAAACTTTGTTTAAACCTAGGATTTTGCAAAAATTGTCTTAGGTTTGTGCGTTGGTGGTAGGAAAGGACTACTTTTTTTTCCTGTTTATTTATTAAATCTACTAAAGCTTCACCTGCATTCTGCATATAGGACAGTGGTTTTAGAAATACAGTTAGTGTTTTTATAGGGAACTGTCAGGAAGGTTGATCCAAATTTCACATATTTACATAAAGGTGCAGTTTATTAAGGATTCAGTTTTAAATGCACTTTGGAGATTTTTCAGTCTGCTTGCAAGGCAGATCTGGGATTATTGACTCTAAAGGCCTTTGGAAAGGTTTTTGACTTATTTTATATATTTATAGCTTCAGGCAAGTCCACCTAGAAAATCCATCAGATGCAGATTCTCAGTCTACTTCATTGGTTGGTTGGTTTTGTTTGTTTTTCTCCTTTATGGAAGGAATTTGTCATTGCATTCTTGAAAGTAATGGATTCTATCTATAAATTTAAGTCTGTGAGGAGAAAATGTGGAAACATTTTTCCAATGTAATTAGAGGGAAGCGGAAAAAGGTATTACCTTTAAGACACGAGCATTTTTGGTATAATGTATTGTTCATGGTTTAAGCGAAAATCTACCTGCGCCTGTGATGGGGGGGGCGCTGGCCCAAAAAAGGAAAGGGAAAAAGGGAAAAGGAAAAGAAAACAGCAGCAACGATCTAAGGAGGCACACTCATTTACTAAATACTATATCAAAATACAGGATAACACAATATAATACAAATTAATTGAAATTAAGGCTAATGAATCAAGTAAAATAGGAGAGAGAGTGAGTCCCAAAACCAAGAGGCCTACTGTAGCTCTAGGCAAAACGGCTGGAAGGCTCCCACACGCTCCCCCCTGGCTCGGAGGATTCAAGAGAGCGAGTCCAGCCCTGAACTGAGATTGTATAGTGTGACTTATCCCTGACCGTGATGTACTCTGGGATATGTAGTCTTTTTCTGTGAGCTGCACATTTGGTAAAATTATCCATGCTTTATATGATGTTATGATGTGGAATACTGATAGCAAAATTACAAAACCATGACAAGTATGGTATAATACATGTTCATCTGTACACTTTAGAGGGGAGATTGCTTTGTAATCTGAATATCAGTAGATTTTTTTTATTTGGGAGTTCTCTTTCTGTTTAGCATCAGTCAGTTATGATTAATCATGTTCTTACCAGGCTACCAATAGTTTGGTAGCATTTGTCAGTGCTGTTACTTAGCTGAAATGGTTCTAAAAATGTTGGTATTGTGTCCTATGGTCTGTAAGGTTGAATAATATGAGGATGGTAACACAGATAATTCAAAAGGCTATTAGTAAAGGAAAACTCACCAATAGTGATACCTTAGCTGGAAAAGCTGGGGCAGTCTCCACCAGGAAGCAATCTCTGAAAGATGCTGCCTCAGTGGGGATCAGCCCTTAAATGAGGTCTAGAGGAGGTGGAGTCAAGCTCCACCCCTTCCGGGAGCGCAGCTAAATTACTCTCACCTGTACTCCCTCAGCTGACTGAACACTTGCCTCAGCTGATTAATCAGAGGTTCAGGCTCTGATTACCAATTTCCCATACTAAAATATGCCAGCCCAACTTTAAGGCAAGAAGAACATCAGAGAGAAATTTAGAAATGGAACATACAAATAATATTTCTTAGGATAAAGTAGGATCATGGAAACCCATCTGTTGTCATGTTTTCTGAAACACTATTTTTGCTTAAAAATCTGTTTAAATTTTAAGGGTATTATTCAGCTGGAAAAAGAATTGGCAAATTTAGGAGGGTCGTGTGCAGCAGCTTTGATGAAGAAAGATCTAGCACTTCCTATTGGTAAGTCTGGCTCTTAAGAACTCACTTGATTGTTGTTTCAAGTTTTTTGAATAAGTGCTCTCTGTAAGTCCATATATTGCTTGTGGTTAAAGATGATCATATACAATTGATTCTAAAATTGAATTAATCAACAAAGATTAAAAAAAAAAAAAAGTTTTCTGCTTAAGCTGTTGTGGAGGGAATGGTTAAATCTAAACCAACTCACCCCATTCACAGGGTAGTGTATCAATGTACGAGCTGTGTCCTACAGTTCTCTTGCGGTACTTCACAAATGTGCAGGTATCATATTTGTATTTCTCTTTCACTATTTTTTTTCTCACTGCACTTCACACCTTTCTGAAAGAGCAACATCTGCAACATTAAATCGTGAAATTTGAAATTGTTTGTTTTTAATTGGGAGTGGCTATTGTATCTGCAGACCTTGCAGTCTACAATAGCACTGCTATATTTTTTGCAATTATAAAAATATCACATACTTCTATAGCAGTTGCAGCATACAAAAATTTGCAATAATCCAAATGCAATTTAAAATACAAGGATAAAAGTTTATGAAAATGAGTGGATATGGAATTTGAGTTAGAACGTTTTAATGATACAACCATATTATATAATAGCATTTAACCCTATTAACATTAATGTATGGGAAAAACCATTTCTGTAATAAGATATATTTCATTTTAATTTAGGAGTGCAAATTAGAGCTCAGATATTGTTTAGCAGACTGGCAGAGAGAAACAGATATTAATGAGCGGGAAGACATTATTTGGTGTGTAATTAGAACCACAAAACCTAATCTGAATTTATTTTTTTTTTCAACCTAATACTTTGCTTGTGTATTTGAATGTGCAAATTTAGTACTTTGTTTTAAATAAGCACCTCAACTGCACTGGTAAATCTGTATTTCTCTCTCAAAATACAGGCAATTCTATAGTTCATTAAAAAGAGCGCCCTCTTCTGTTTTCTTCCAAACAGCTGCATTATCTCCTTTTGTTGATTTCCTTAGTATCCATTTGTTGTACTGTTCTCTTCTATACAACAGAGGCTGATCTTGAAATGCTTCTAATTTCACTTCCCAGGTTTTTTAACATTTCACTCTTATTTCAAAATAAGAGTGTTTGGTTTTGTTTATTTGTAATTTTGGTTTCCTAAAAGTATTGAATGTAGATGATGCATACATTGTTCTTCCTGAAAGCGTGTAAATCAAATTTGAAATGAAACAGGCAGCCAAGTCAGTTCTGCAGACTCAGCCGACGTATGAAGGGAGTTGTTTGCGAGCTGCAGCAGAGGAAGGACAGGTGCAGTTATAGGATGGTTTTCTGATTGCTAACGTAATTGATGTAACACTATACATGATATATCTCACTATTTACGTAACTCCAGCTCAAGGACTTCAGTCAAGTCTGTAAGTATGGCTGACAGTACTGCAAAACTAATGACAAATAAGTGTGTAGAGTTTCTCTACAAGACCACTGAACACTACAAATAAACAGAACTGGAATGTTACAGGCGAGAGTGGTTTGTCTTTTGTGATGGAAATTACTGTGCAGTTTTTTAAAGATGATTTTCAGTTGTCTGTAATTTTACTTGGAAGTGTTAGAAGTGGCTCAAAATAAATTCGGCAGGAAAAGAACTAAAATGTGGTTTTATAAAGCAACATTTAACTGCCTTAATATCAGACTGCTTTTTTTGTAAGTAATGCATTTTCTACCTTTTGCTGTCAGTGATTTCTTGAAAAATACCATATATTATATATTACTGCCATTGCTCATTTGCAGAGCAGTATGACTCTAAAAAAAATTATGTAATCATATGAAAGCCTATTGTAGTGCATATAAGAAGAAATAACTTTATATTTCAATTTTCATAGTTCATTTTAAAATTTCTACAGTTTTACCTTTGTTTCATGTGTGAGTTTGTACAGTTTGAAGAAATTAACGGAAGGAAACGATTCACTCCAGAAGGGAATAAGCAACTTAATTTACAATGCCTATGCTTTGGTAATTAGAAGCTAAAATTCAACTGTGTTTGAGCTGGTAGCTCTAACCTTTTTAGAGATAATGTTATAGTCGTGGTTCATGTCATCCTAAGATGAGTATCTGAAGAAAAAAAAAAAAAAAAAAAGAAATTAATCACTGAAAAGAGGTGCCTGTTTCTCTTCTGTTTTTTATAAAAATGTCTTGTAACACAAACATATAAGCTCATTATCTCATGCTGCTACAGTGCACAAAAGTAGATGAAGTAAATACTGATCCGTTTCCCTCATAATACTTAGGCCTCTGAATCTAAATAGGTGCCACTAAAACCTGACAAAATTGAAGTGTGAGAACCTTCATGAAGATCATGACAGAATTTTAAAAAAAAGCAGAAAACACATTGTTGAAAATTCTCATAAGATACATTTATGAGCGGTGCAAAGGGCATCATGGGAGTAAGAACAAAGTAAAATAGTATGTCTAGAAGATGTATATCAAGGAAGATAGGCAGCTGAAGTGACTTCTGATCTAATAGTTGTTACTGGCATCCTTATAGACCCTTCCATCTTTAGTATTATTTACATAAACTCATTATGTGAAAATGGCTTTACTGAAGGAGGATGTCCTTCACAAAAAGGTATCTTGTTTTGTTATTAACTTTTGTTGTGGATATATTTTGAATACAGTTGGCCAGATACATGTGTAAATATTTCTCTATAACAATTTAAAAATTTCATCATTATGAGTATACCCAAATATTGAGTCTCCATGTTCACAAGGTAATATTTCCTCCTTGTAAGTTCTTCAAGACTTAAATTTAAGATACTTGAATTTAAGAGATTTTTGTCTCTTTTCAAGAGAGATACGGTCCATGAATTGAGATCTAACCTAAGCAGCAATAGGGAATTGATCAGTTTGTTACTCAGTTGTTAAACATTATTAGTTAATTGTTTGAAATTTTCTAGACATGGTCTGTGAGAGCAGAGTTTCTATATATCTTCATTTCTTAAAATTATTAAAACATCTTAGGTCTTGATTCATCTCTTTTTGCTTTCCTTACTAATAGAATTGCCTGACATGTTTTTGAGAAAGACTAGAAATATGGTAACTTTACCTATTTGACTTTTCTGTTAAGACTATGTTTGGCAATTCTGGTCTCTATTGAATCAAATATTTGAGTGGCATATGTGAGAAAGAAATACCATGTGATAGAATATAATTTATTTTAATGCTCTAGGTGTATTCATAGTTTACCAAATTGTGCAGTTTATTGGGTTTTTTAATACTTCTTATTAGGGCAAATTCTTACAAGGGAGCAGCTGGTGCGTAGTTTTGAGTACTGCTTCCTGGCAATCAGCTTGATCTCCTAAAATCTTTTTCTAGGAGTATCTAGTTGCATCCAAAGATTTGCCATACATACTGTCTTGGAGATGAGATTATAATTACCAATTTTTAGTTTTGCTTATTTATGTGTAATGTGGTTTGGTTATTTGCTTGTACACTGAACTGCACAGTATTGCATGTTTACTAAGCTTATAGAAGATAATAATCTTTAAACAGCTGTCTAAACAATAATGCAAACAAAAATTGCAACAAAATTTAGTAGCATAAACTAGATAGAATTTAATTTAAACTTATCTAATACATAGATAAATGTCAGTATTATTGTTATGAAAAATATATGTTTATATTTTTACAGCAGGTAATGAATTTGAGGAAGACCTTGAGATTCTTGAGGAGGCTGCTTTACAGGTATACTGTTCCTTTTAAGTCTTGGAGTAAATCTGCTTAGATAAAATGCATAAAATATCATATAGGAAATAAGATCACTTATATATTTCAAAAATATATGTGTGTTACATTTTGTGATTTAATAAATCTTAAATGTTACCAAAATAAACCTTTCACATGTCTTTTTAATGGCAGAAATAAAGTTACTTGAATGGTAATATTTATGAAATCTCAGATAATATGACTGTGGTTATTCGGGATTTATTATGTGTTTTGGAGGTCATGATAGCTGTTGCTGATCATCAGTAGCTCCTTATTTTTCACCCTAGAAGGAGTTTTCATGTTCTTTTTCTCCTATTCATTTTTAGGGTAACTATTCTGAAAGATAGTTGTTACTGTACTTGCTGGAGAAACATACCAGTGCTACAGAATGACACCATTAACATAGACCTTAGAATAGCTAACAGAAAGTGTTGAGAAGGATGTTCTCAAAAGGAATATTTTTTAACAGCAATCCAATTTTCTTGGATTCACAGTATTTTAATTCAAAAAGTGAACCTAGGAGTTGCATCCAATTAAAGGCTGATTCATTTTCACTTGTTGCCCAATGCTCTAATATTTCATACACCTTTCCATCTTCTTCCCCTTCTTGCTAAGATGGGATTTCCTTTACTTTATCTAATCCAAACACACTTAAGATATGTTTTACTGTAAGCTATTATTTCTAGCCTTTTATTTTCTTTGGAAAATTCTAATTGGTCACATTTTCCAAAGGGCTTTCTTCGTTCTTCTTCTGACCATTACTAAACTGGTAAGGATACTCTTAGCATGACAGTTTGTATTGCCATGATCTTTCTTCCAGAAATTCTCCCTCAACTCAAGCTCATTTAGTCTCTCTTTCAACATAAATTGACTTAATGCTCTCTAGACTGAGCAGACAATACTTTTGACGTGATTTATTAGGGCTTTCTGAATTGAGTGGGTAAAACTAGTGCTAGGAACTGACTTTTTTTTTTTTTTTTTTTTAACTTTCATCAGAGTAGTTTATCCATTTAGCTTCTCCTTGAATGGTTTTAATCCCTCAAGTGTCTGTGCCAATAGTGTTAGTGTTATGTTATGGTAAAGCCTCTACATGTAAGATACTAAAAGACACTCTTTTATCTCTTCACTCTTTCACCCCCACCTCAACTCCTGCAAAAAAAAATAAAATAAAGGTGTGTAAATCTCATTCTGGAATTCTTGGAAAAGGGTTGGCACTGTCTCACTCACCAACAATATTGGAAGCTCTTGAAGGAAGTCTTCCACTGCAAGTACAAAGCAATGAGCAGTCTTTTCTGGAGGATTTCATTGCTTGTGTACCAGGATCAAGTGGTGGACGACTTGCCAGGTAACAGTTTGTGCTGCTGTAATGAATAAACCCAAGTTGTAATGACTTCTGGAGCAAATTAGAAATTTTCTAGTTATGTGTTAAATTAAAAAAATAAATAAAATGCAGTGTTCTTTGTGTGTATACAAAAAATATGTAGCTTTAATTATGTCAAATATTAAGTAGAAGTATTTGTAATGTTGTTATTCATACATAGGGTAAAATGGTACATTTCATAGCTAGGTCATACATGTACAGAATAAGAATTTATTTTTTGAGAGGCTAGAAGAGATTTTAATGTGTTTGTCTTTGCTGTAGATGGCTTCAGCCAGATTCATATGCTGATCCTCAAAAGACATCACTGATTTTGAATAAGGATGACATTCGTTGTGGTTGGCCAACTGTTATTACAGTACAAACAAAAGACCAGTATGGGGATGTTGTTCATGTTCCTAATATGAAGGTAATTATTAAAATCTTGGTTGTTCTTAAACTTCGTCATAACTTTGTTTAATATTTGCTGTAAATAATCCACAAGATACTCTTGCACACAGCAGAAACTGATATTCTTAAATTCAGTGAAATCAGACTTTTTTTTTACCCCTAACTCCACAAAGTTATCAAATTACATGAATGCCATTTCAAGCAACTTAAATCTTGTCTAAGGTATGCACGTATAGTAGTGGAAATACCAGTTGTAGACCTTTGGTGTTAAGATTGACAGGAATCCACTTTTATTTACAAGCCAGTAGAGTTTATTATAAAATGAATAAATATGATGGAAAAATGAACCATAAACGCACTTGTATAGGTGGTAACTACAAGGATGGTAACAAATGTACAGAAGATATAAGTAAAAGGGGAACTCACCAGTGATAACGCTTTAGCTGAAGGAGCTGGGGCAATCTTCACTGGCAAGCAATCTCCAAGAAATGCTGCCTCAGTGAGGGTCAGCCCTTAAATGAGGTCTCAGAGGAGGTGGAGTCGAGCTCCACCCCTTCCGGGAGCACAGCTACATTACTCTCACCTGTGCTCCTGCAGCTAACCCAACATTTGCCCCAGCTGATTAATCAGTGGTTCATGCTGTGATTACCAATCTCCCATACAACACTGAACCATTTTATAGTCATTCTAATAACGAACAGAACTTTCCCCTCCCAAATATTTTCTAGTTCCTCTAGTTTTTAAAAAATAATAATAATAGCAATAATAAAAAGAGATTATTGAATTTTGCTTTATGCTTTTCAGTTAATCACAATTGCTTTTTCAGTCATTGAATTATAAGTTTTCACGAAGGCCACAGATACAATAACATAAACTTTACTAGTCTTTGGATTAAAACCTGTAGGATATGCATAAAAGTTGGCAATTAGATTTGAGGTAATGAAGCATGTAAAGAAAAAAATTGAACACAAGATTTTATTATCTAATTTCAATAAATTAGGTTACTACTATGTTTTAAAACTCACTACTTTTCAACAGTAGTACAGAAGTTTTAAAGTCTTGATTTTGTCAAACCTAGAAGTAAATTGCCTTAAAAAAGGTAAGATCCCTTTTAGAAGGACTCTCAAATTTTAGTCTTTCTGTATGATATGATCTGAGTTATTTTTCAGTGAAGTGTTAACTCATTAACATATATTAATTTTCAACAGAAACACAAGTATCAGCTTAGTAAGAAACACAATCTAAATATGTAGTTACTAATTTAAATTTTTGACAGACATAGTAGAAATCTTCTAGTGATTCTACTGTAAATCAGGAAAATTATTTATGAATATATACATCAAAGTATTTACTGTGTTTGTTACTTAATTTCTATTTTTGTACACAATTGTAATATAAAACAATGGAAATCTTAACCTTTCCTTTGGAGTCATTCGGCGTTCAGTACACTGATGTAACTTTCAGTAAATTAGGTCAAATTTTGATAAATAGCAAATGATATCTGCAGAAACTCAACACACTTTGTTGCAGATATATGGTGAATAATGCATGAATTTATTCTCCAGGTAGTTTCTTCCTCCCTAGAAAACTAAACTCAGCTGACTCTATGTTATCTGCACTGGTAGAAGTCTGTGGTCTGACCTCTGGTAAAGAAAATCAGGAAAAATATGAGTTGAAGGGCATATCTTCAATATCTTTTTCAATATCTTTTCAATATCTTTTGTTGATAAAGGACTGTAGCAGAGCTAGCCAAGATTCAATTTCACTTTCACTGATCCAGATCACGCAGGCCACGATGATTTTCTCTGAATGCGAGTATGTCATTTGTAGCATTTTCTGTTGTGGGAAAACTTAGCTAACATGTCAGAATGTATTCTACTGCTTGGGAAGTACTGTGCAACTCTCATAAGTACTAGACTTTACCAATCATGTACGTAGTTACTAGGTACTTCTCTCCTGTATTTTTACATACTCAGGTTTTCCTTTGAGATGTTGTTCTTGGCTTTGCAAAGTGTAGCCACATACTTTCTTGACGCAGCAAAAAATTCATAGTGAGTGCTTTAAGAACTCTGTCACCGGGCTTTTATCAAATCTGTAAGATTGTGTGGACTTTTTTTTTCCCCCACGCCAAATTCATCTCCTAATTTCCATATCTGATTGCAGGTAGAAGTCAAAGCTATTCCTGTTTCTCAGAAAAAAACATCTTTGCAACAAGAGCAAGTTAAAAAGGTACAACGGATACCAGGGAGTCCTGCTGCTGCTGCTTCCCCTAGCACTGATTTGACTTTTGGAGGACTTCCTTCACCAAAGCTTGATTCTTCTTATGAGCCAATGATAGTAAAAGAAGCGCGATATATTGCTATTACAATGATGAAGGTAAATTACTGTTAATTTAATGAGATTGCTAGAAGATCCAGTATTCGAAGTGGGTGAAAGTGTTCAAAGAGGACTGAAAAAAATATGATTCCATTTGTTCAGAAGGTAAAAATGCACTAGTTATAAATTACTGTTATTATATTTATTAATCTTAGCAGAAAAACTAAGGGCATCAAGGATGCCAATTGCCTGAACTGCAAAGCATAGATAAACTGAATGAAAATTTAAGAAGAAAAGTTGTGTATTTTGATTTTGATTACACCAATTAACAAAATATCCTGAGTCAGAGGAGATATTAAAATAACTGTTAAAATAAGGGGAAAAAAGTCAAACCTGTGTACCAGCGTAGGACTGGAGTATTGCAATGAACTTAAATTAAAAGCTATTCAATGTAGAAAAAAAAATCAGAGCTCAGCACAGTAAGAAAGATCATAGAAATTCTGGATCAACTCACAGTTGCCAAAAAAGTAGGCTCACTAACCCAAAATGACTAATCTGTGGATATATTCAAATGTTACTATCTTTCCTCTTTCTTTCCTTACTGTTTTTAACGGAATATGGGAACCTGATAACTCAGCAACCGTTGCATCCAAAAAACTCTTCATTAGTTCTGTCAGCTTTCATGTAGTTTTTCAGTATATTCATTACACAAGAAATCATGGAAGTAGAACAAGATGAGTTTTTTTTCCTAGTGGGAGGCAACGGAGCTACCAGTTCAATACAGTGGAAAATTCTTCATTTGGGGTAGAAAGAAGGAGAGTACAAAATCCATTGGTAAATCCACTGGGCTACTTCACAGTTTTTGACCTGAAACATAACTTACTTTCATACCTTAACATGAACTGGTGACTATGGAGACGCAGTCTGACTCCTCTTGACAAGCAACTAACATTGCGCTCACTACCTGCTTTGAAAGATACTGGAACAGGCTGCAGAAAGTGTTGAGAAAGTCCTGAGTCATGAACAGATTGAGCTAAAAACTCCAGAATCTCAGCGATTTCTTCATATTGGTGGACAGATGAGGAAACCATTTGCACTGTTTGAACTGTTACCAATTTCATCTGCTGGGAAAGCAGTGAAATCTAGCCTTTATAACTAGGAGGTTTTGTACAGCATTCTTTCTGAATGGCATAGAGATGTTTCCCAGCTGTTTGAAGAAATGTTACCTAAATTTCACTTAATTAATTATCTGGTAGTATTTTCTGAAATCCTTACCCACACACTCAGAACATACTCTGTATGCTTTACAGTGGTTACTCAAAAATCTCCTTTATTTTATGTTCTGTGACATATTATTACTTTTTTGTTAGTTTATTGAGGGGAACTAAAATGTTATTTACATTGGTTGTTTTTTTTTTTGTTTTTTTTTTTACTTTTTCATGTTTTTTGTTTGTTTTTTAGATTAGTGTTCTGCTGGTTTAGTAGTCTTAGAATAGATTGTAAAATCATAGAATTCTTAGCGTTGGAAAGGACATCTGGGGGCCATCTAGTCCAACTCCCCTGCAGTGAACAGGGACACCACATCTAAATTAGCTTACCCAGGTTCTTATTTAGCCTCACTGTGATACAGTCGCCAGGGTTGGGGAATCAACCACTTTACTAGGTAACCTTTTCCAGTGTCTCACCACCCTTACAATGCATTGGCATTCTCATGGGAGGATTTGGAGAAGTTAAAGTTACTCTACTTGTGGTAGCACAGAGCAAGGATATGGAATAATGAATACTGTTTGTAAAAAGGAAAATACTGGTTACTTATTGGGCCTGCAGGGGATGAAGATACAATGAGGAGGACTAAAGCCCACCCAGAACTGAATCTGGCGAAATTAATAAAGGATAATATAAAAGGCTTTCTTAAGTGTGTTAACAGTAAAAGGAAGACTAGAAGGAATGTTGGTCCCCTACTAAGTGAGGGGGTTGTTCTGGTAATGGGGGATGCTGAGAAAGTGGAGCTACTGAATGCCTTCTTTGCTTCTGTCTTCAATGGAAAAGCTCTCCCTTAGGAATCCCAGACCCTGGAGGTTAGTGAGGGGGCCTGGGGAATGGAAGACTTCCTTTAGTTAGGGAAGAGGTGGTCCGCGAGCACCTAGGAAACACAAATGTTCATAAATCCATGGAACCTGATGGGGTGCATCCACGGGTGCTGAGGGAGCTGGTCCCTTCCAACCCCTAAAATTCTGTGATTAGGAAGGAGAAAAAAAATACACAATGAGAGTTCTCAAACACTGAAACAGTCTGCTTGGAGAGGTTACAAAATCTCTGCCTCTTGAAGTACTCAAAACTCTACTGTCTATGCACTTGAACAAGCTGAGCTAATCTGAAAGTTGGAATTACCATGAGGATTGCTCAGTTTTATGCAGGCAATGAACTCAGTTTGCAGACAGAGGTCTATTCCAGCATAAATTATATAATATACACAAAGAGGGAACATCATGTGAGAGAAACATGGTGAAATTATGACAGCACAGACTTAGATTGTTCTTAATTAGTCATGACGGTGCTGTATTCCTTGTTACTGTATGGGCTCAACATTGAATATGAAATCAATTTTTTTTAATAGAAATTTAGAGGTAAAGTTAAAAATAATTTGAATGAAAAGCTTTTAACTTAGAGTAGAAGAGCTTCAAAGGCATAATTGCGAACAAAGCTTTTGTTAGCAATGTGTGTTTTTGTTAATGAGAATGTAAATGTTATTGTTTCATTTGTATATATGTTATATACATGTTTGTTTATATCACCGTGTTATGCAGTTGATTTCTGGTTTTCTGTTCAGAGCTTGTGGTGAGTGTAAAGTTAGATTTTTTTGTTTGCTGGCAAAATATTCTGCTTTCTTTTGTTCAGCATAGTAATATAATTGGTTACTGTTGATGTTACATTCGTCTAATTTCATTTGTTTGTAGGCATATGAAAATTATTCTTTTGAAGAACTGCGCTTTGCTTCACCAACACCAAAGAGGTAAGCATTAAGGAATTACTTTTTACTAAAGACTAAATTTAAGAGATCCTGTCTCTTTTCCTTACATGTAGACTTACAATCCTTTACTGCTGAGTAGAATTTATTATATTTTCTTAAATTTAGGGACTTTTTACAATCTTATCTAATATTTTTATCTACTCTCTGAATATGGTTTTGTTTCATCTGTTATTAAAAAATGCTGTAGAGGGCTATGGCTTCAAAATAAATAATACCAGGTTATTGCACTGAACAGGTAGGTAGGTCATTTGAAAGGAGGAAAAAAAAAAAAAGCATAGTTTCCAAACTAGGTGTTACAGATGTTTTTCAAGATGACACTAATTGTTTGATGATTTCATTTGTTTTGTTTATGCCTAGACCCAGTGAAAACATGCTGATCAGAGTCAACAATGATGGTACATATTGTGCAAACTGGACTCCCGGAGCTGTTGGTCTCTATACCATTCATGTTACTATAGATGGCATTGAAATAGGTATTTAATTTTCCCTTACCTTAAGAAAAAAAAAAATTGTCTTTCCAATTTGAATACCAAAAAAGGGCGTGTTTTGATGCTAGTAAGATTAAATACAAAGTTCATAGCAAAAGCAAATAACCAAATTTTGATTCAAATCATGCTGTTGAATGCTTCCTTTTTGAAAAGCTGTTCTCTTATTGGATTAAGGACATATTATTTCTCAAGTTTATATCCATCTATTAATAAGTTCTGTGTCTTTACATGGATGTTTCTTTATGATCTGAGAATTTTAATCCTCTGAGATATTTTCCAGCACCTTGTGGTTTTGTACGTGTTGGTAACTAAAGATTCTGATTTATTTATATATATAGACCTTTTATGTAGACCTTTCCTTTTTGTGTAACTTGGTTTCTAAGGCACTATCTGCTTCTCAAATTATCATCTGAAGCTATGCAGTATGGGTAAGTATTGCTATTTCAGGGGCTTATACTTGATACCCCTCAAACACTTAACTCTAACTTCGTTGGTCCTTGAAGATATTATTAGGATACAAAATTACCTAGAAGCACTAGCAATCTGTGACAGATACTTGAAAAGAACATAAAGTTTTCTGTGAATTTTCACTAGGGTGTGAATGTTGATAAAATAATACATCGTTAAGCACCTGCAAGTGCCATCTGTGAAACAGCTGGGTGGTTATTTTGCATGCTCTGCAGTTACTGTTTGACTGATATTTCCCCCGTTTTTTTTTTTTCTTTTGAAACTTAGTCTTTGTTTTTTTATAGATGCTGGGCTAGAAGTGAAAGTAAAAGATCCTCCAAAGGGAATGATACCGCCTGGAACCCAACTTATTAAACCGAAGGCAGAGCCTCAGCCAAACAAGGTTTGGAGAACTAAATAAAAACTACAAAAACTAGTTGCATTTGGGTGGCGCTTTATTGTTGTTTAATACATACAGTGATGGAGGACATAAGGCTATTTGAAATCACTTTATTCTGCTGTAGGGAATGAAGTGAATATACTGAAAAAAAAATGAAAGTTGCTCATTTCATATACTTTCTGTATATCCATTGGTAAAACTTTTAGAAGTGGTATAGTGAGTGCCTTTCTCTTGGTTTGTCTAACAAATATTGTGCAACTATTATGAAAATTACGGATTGCATTTTAGACTAATACTAATTTTTTTCATTTGATACTTTGTTGAGGTACAGGACATAAAAAGGGTTTTACAAAGATTGTTGTCTAATAAGGTACTTTTGTTAGTCAACATAAAAATTGTGAATTAATTTCTTTGGTATTGTCTCCCTTTATCAGAATGTCTTTTTTCTGTAGATTTTGACTTTATTATTTCAACTTATTTTTCTACCCCAAAGGAGTAAAGTAGACACAAAGAACAGAGGAAAGCTGAATGATTGTGTTGCGCTGCTGGGAAAATGCCAGATAAGGGAAATATCCTCCACTTCCTCTTTGGTGCTCAGAAAAAGATTTTAAGCAAGATGCTGAATCTTACTTTCATTGAATAAACTTCTATTGAAAGATACAAAATACTGAAATTACACAAAGCTACCCTTTCTTGTCTTAGCAGAAGAGCAAAAGTGGGTGATTCTCCTCTGCTTAGTAATATTTAATTGCAAAAAGGATCTTTCATTGATCTCTAGTGCATCTTGATTTTCTTCTAGTTTCCTGGATATTCTAGTGACAGAACCTTTTGTCATAATGTCCATCATGCAGTATCTTCTTTGGCCACTAAAGAGATTCTTTTTCCGGCTCTGCCATCTCAAAATAGAAATATTTACTTTTAGTTTCCACAAGATGTTTTATTATTCCTCGTTGCTTTTTTTCAAAAGATACTTCCAGTCTGCTTCTCTTTTTCATCCTTAGGAATAGCTCCTCATGAGTTTCTGGTAATTTTGTTACTTTATTATCTTACTTGTTTATTACCTTAATTAAAACTTTTTATTGGGTGAGGTTCACCTCATAGAATTTAATCGTATTTCCACCCAAGATATATGCTATTTACAGACCTCCTTTTCTTTTCGGTTATTATAGTGGCAATTGATACCGGTTTATCAACTGGTATAACCGCTACATTTTTCACCAAGTAACATGAGAGTTAAAAACTAAGAAACCAAAAGTTAAGCCACTGATGTTAAAAGGCAGTAGTCCATGTTTTTTTTATCTCTCTGCATTTGTACTCTTTCTTCTTGTCCAAGTTGCAGCCTCTTTGAAAGAGGAGCTGTCTTTCTGCCCTGTGAATAGTGTCTATTCAACCTTTGTTCACACTAGAATTTGATGGTGTTGGAGTAGTACATTAGATTTTTCAGTCTTTAAATATTATATTCTTTTTCTTCTGTGTCATAATTGCATAGTAAACTAGGGTGGAATTTGTCTCTGTATATGAACAGTAGTATTATAAATAATTCAGAAAGATAAATATTGTGCTGTGCTTCATGCTTCTGAACACAAAAATGCAGATTAGACATGTATGTCAGAAATGGTCCACTATACTGAATTCCATTTCACTGAGACTAGGTGACTAAGAGACCCAAGAAGCTTTTTTTTCCCCTCCCCCCAGACCTACATTTCAGGTAGTTGTATTCAAACAGTGGTATCAGTGGATTCTTATTAGTAATCTGTTCTCAGAAACAACAAAGTGTCTTCACTGAAAGAGTGGAGCAGTCCAGTTTTGAAACTAGACCTAACTGAATCTCAAGTTACAAATGTACACCACGCTATGAGTTTGTACTGATTTGTTCTTTCTTTGTTAGTTGAAGTCAGATGAGAATCTGACTTTCCTGTCCATCAGAACGAGTAAAAGAGGTTATCATAGTGATCTGTGTTTAGTCTGGAGTGTATGAACAGTAAGAACTGCTATCTCCTTATAGCCTGTGAAATTTAGATTAATTGATTTGTAGAAAATCTCATTCTACATACTAATTGAAACACTGTAGTGTCATTCAGGGTAGTCCTTGTTTAGTTGAATTGCAAGGGGCAAGACCATTAACAGTATGATTAGATTATGATGTGTTTTGATTGCTTCTACTGTCCTTACATTACTAAACAGGAAACTAGCATCACTTGGAGACAGAAAAAAAACTTTGAGCTTTAGTGGTTTAGTACTTGTAAAGTTTGTTAATTCTGTACAAGTCATATTCTGTTGCTGAAAGATATACTTCTTTTCAGATTCACCAAATAGGAAGTCTCAATAACAAAGCTCTTGCAAAGTGCTGTGAATTGTAAAAGATTTGTATCATAGAATCATCAAATTGTTCAGGTTGGAGCAGACCTTAAAGATTATCAAGTCCAACCACAACCTTAACAACCCACTGCTAAATTGTGACCCTGAGCATCCAAAGGGTTTTTAAAACATTCAGAGATGGTGACTTAACCACCTCCCTGTGAAGCCTATTCCAGTGCTTAACAACCCTTTCTGTAAAGACGTTTTTTTTTTATATCCAACCTAAACCTTCCCTGGTACAACTTGAGGCCATATCCCCTTGTCGTGTCATCTGTCACCAGTGAGAAGAGACCAACACCACTCTCGCTGTAAACACCTTTTGGATACTGGAAGAGAGCAATAAGGTCTCCCCTCAGCCTCCTTTTCCCCAGACCCTGTTCCTTCATAGGGCATATTCTCCAAGCCCTTCACAAGCCTTGCTGCCCTTCTTTGGACCTGCTCCAGCACCCCAATGTTCTTTTTGTACAGAGTTGCCCAAAAGTGAACAAAATACTTGAGGTGAGGCCTCACCAATTCTGAGTACAGGGGATGGATGACTTACCTAGTCCTGCTCAGCACACCATTCCTAATACATGCTAGGAGGCCATGCTGCTGGCTCATAATCAGCTGACTGTCCATCAGTACACTAAGGTCCCTTTCTGTCAGTTGCTGTGCCTTTCTGCATTAATCACCTTTGGTCAGAGCCAACGTAGTGCATGCTTTGGAAGAAGTGTTGGGCAGTGTTTCACTAAAGTTACTCAGTTGTTATGCTGTAGGGAAACATTCCAAGCAGAGAGGTGCTGATACAGTTACAGTTTGAATTTTTCTATTAGATAGCAGCTGCATCAAAGGGAAAAATGCTCTTTCTTGGCCTGTTTGTGTTCAAAACCTGTGTACGAGTTTTCTTTCTTCTAAATAAAAATTTTTAATCAAAGCTCTAGCTATCCCATCATATAATTTTCTGATGTGACATTTAGGGGTAATAATGTAAAAATTAGGCTCCCATAATTTGCAAGGCTTTGTTTATAGGCTTCTCTTTGTTGGGAATGCTGTAAGCAGTGTTCTGTATAACAGAATATAATAGAATAGTATAACTTACTTTGATTGGAAGTACAGAGATCAAGTCCAATGCCTGACACCTTTAGGGCTAACCAGAAGTCAAAGCATATTCCTAAGGGCATTATCCAAATGCCTCTCAAAACACTGACAGGTGTGAGGAAATCAACCACCTCTCCAGGAAGCCTCTCCCAGTGTTTAACCACCCTCACATTAAAGTTTTTGTTAATGATACCTCCCCTAACATTGCTCTGTGCTGTTCACGCATGTCATGTTTACCAGTGAGATGAGACTAGCTTCTGTCTCAGGAAGTTGTAGAGAGCAATGAGTTGACCTTACAGCCTCTTTATCTCCAAACTATATAAAAACATTTACATTACTTTTGTCTACAAAATAAATAATAGTAATCACAACTCATTGAATATATAGAATTTCTGAAATAATTTCTTTAGAAGAAAAAAGCAATTAATGCACTTAGCTATTACCTTTCTTTACTTTTTTTTTTTTGATTGATTATTTCCTTACCATATTGAGCTTTATGCTAATTTAAAGATTGAGTTCATATTTCAGTTAATACACTTCTGCTTTATAATGTTGAGTTTGAAAAGAACCTTCAGAGGTTATTTGTACAATGCAGACACATACATGCATTTCTTAGAATAGAGAGAAAGCAAATAGATGGGAGATTTTGTGGGCTGTAGTAAATCAAACTAATTACATATGTAGACTTCTTGTGTCCTTTTCCCTGGAAGACTGCAGCTTGGCTAGTCACTGAGGTGACATCAATGTGATGAACAGCAAAAGGCAATTTATTGAAGCTGATACACGCTTATATATTCTATGCTTATTGTGTATGTCCACTAAAACTACACACATCGTGGATCAATAACGTAAATACGCCCACTAGGGCTGCACAGTCACTGGTCCTTATCGTAAGTACGCCCACTAGGGCTGCATATGTCATTGTCCTTATCGCAAGGGGAAGGGCCTAACACGTCACAACCCGAAGCCCGCATATGCCTAATACAACATACATAACATCTGATCTAACTTTCATGTGAATAAGAAAGAAATTATTGTAACACTATTTCAGAAATAAGTAGAAATGTCTGCTCTTTTGCAATAACTAAAAAGCTATTTAAGGTTTTTACTAAAGCAAGTATCCTTACCTTTACCAAAAAGACTAGCTGATGTTTATGATAGGGTCAAATAAAAGCTTGAGTTGTTCAGTTACTGGAACCACTGTATTTGTTAAGACAAAAGCCCAACCTTTGAAACTTATGTGAATGCATAAATTATAGGTGAGCAGTAAAAAGATTCAGAAGCTTGTATTTACCATTGTCTGATGTAACAATTCTTTCAGTGACTGAGTCAATATATTTGTTGACCTTCTCTCAAAAAGGTTTTTTTTTGTTTTTGTTTTTGTTTTTTTATAATATGGTTTGAAAAAAGAAAATAAAACAAGTGAAATCATACACAGCAGCCATGGGAAACTAGCAACAAACTGTAACTCTGACTGCCATCTTGTCACTAGCATTTCAGAATCTGTTAAACCTATTTCTTTTTACTCTGAGAGCTCTGTTCCAATTTTTTCTTCCTTACTGTCTTCCTTTGCTTCTCTTAGGTTCGCAAATTTGTGGCCAAGGACAGTGCAGGGCTTCGTATCCGTAGCCACCCTTCCCTTCAGAGTGAGCAAATAGGCATAGTGAAAGTCAATGGATCCATCACTTTCATTGACGAGGTAATTAATAAGAAATTTCTGTTGAAAATTGGACTAAGATGTAAAGTTAATCCATGCAAATAATGTTGTTGTTTTTCATGTTTAGATGTTGGCAGGTACAGCATGAGTGCACAAGAGTATAAATTGCAAAAATCTAAATATTTACCAACTTAATTTTTTCAAGCTGTCATTTTATTTACTTACTTGAAAATCTGTTTAACAGTCATTATGATGCCAGGAAACAAAATTCCTAGAGTTCATTTTACAATGATATCTTAGCATTTAGTTGTTCATGACATACTATTTCGGCTCTACATAAAAATTCAAAGACATAGGTATTATTACATTCTTCATTTACATTTTCACAAGATTGGAAGTGATTAGACTATTCTGCATGTATAACTTCCTGTGTAATTTCATATACAAGGAATATTTTTGCAATTTACTAAGTTAATTCATCAGTAAAAGAGTGGAAAGTTGGGAACAGTAAGCTTGGCTCTCTTTGCTCTTTTCTCTCAAAGAAAATCTTATTGTTGCATTATCTGATTTAAATTTATCTTTGCACCTTGCCTTCTAAAAATACATGACTCTTGTTACTTTGAAATTCTGATGTGCTTAATATTCCTATCGACCTCTTCTTATATTCTGTCAATACAATGAAGATCATTACTTCCTTGCTACTGCTGTTTGTCTAATATCTGTTAATCCTTACTAGCCACAGAATGGTTACAGGAGGGCATGGCTCGTTTTTGTTGCTTGTTTCCCATAGATCCACAATGATGATGGTGTTTGGCTGAGGCTGAATGATGAGACAATAAAGAAGTATGTTCCTAACATGAATGGTTACACTGAAGCCTGGTGTCTATCTTTTAACCAGCATCTTGGCAAGAGCCTTCTGGTACCTGCTGACGTAAGTAAAAGGTGCCTTTGAAAAATATCCAAAGTACACTCTATCCTCATTACAAGACTTTCTTTAATTAAGGCTGCAAATGAGTCCTGAGGTAAAAGAATATTTTTATTACTAAAGATTGTCTTACACGTGTTTCCATTTTTGTGGGCTGTTGTGTAATGAGGGTGGAGTGTAGAAATGTGCAAGGCTTTTTATGTTGAACTTTTATCCTAAAGGAGATGCAAAAGTGGAAAGGCCACAACAGTAGTCTTAAAATGTATAATCAGATTATGCACCAGGTGTTTCCAATGCAATACTTCACTGTCGGTAAAGTGGCCCAATAATGTAATTATTTCTGAAGAGGCTTTTAGTCTGCAGTTAATGCTGTTGTGACTTTTTTTATATATAAAATTGAAACATTATTTCATCTTTATTATTTTTCATTGATATTTTTCAGAAATTTTGTTTGAATTTGTGCATGGTAGATTATTAGTTAATCAAAGAATCAGAGCACCAAGGCTCACAGAAAAAGTTGAATTTATAATAAAAGCAAGCAGCATAATTTATATGGTTAACCTTAATAGTGAATGCCATCACTACAGTTCAAAGTTGGTTAAACCTTTTCTGGCAATGAGATACACTTTTTGAAAAATACATACATGAGCAAAACCTATGTTTCTCATTGAAACTTATGAAAGTACAGGTCTACTGGATCACCTGTTATTGTGCGTTCTTCAAAGGGAGCAGCAACTTGATTTCTTGAGAGATGTGAGAACCAAATTTAATTGCTAATGCAGCTATTTAGACTGGATTTGTCTTATATGAGTGAGCTGCTGTTTGCAGCTGAATACACTTAGCAAATACTCAACCAATGTAAAAGCTTGCAGCCAGTACTTTCACTGTTTGTTTTCCTGTCATATAGGATCTGACATATCCTCATTTCTAGTGGAACTGGACTGCTTGAAAGTAGCCAAATCTGGCAGTTCATAAATCCGTAGTGACTACAGTCCATGTTCTGACAGTGTTACCTGATGGGACTAAATCTTCCTGCTCACCTTCTTGTCTAGAACGTATTTGTTGACATCTTTTTATTTGGAGAGTGTATGCAATTGCATCTTCATTTTGGGAACTACTTTAACATTGCGTTGGGGAAGCAAATTATTTCCATACTCAGCCATTATTCCTTCAAGTGACAACAGTCATTTCTCTAGCTTGTTAGAAAATACAGGAACACATAGAAAAAGTAAGTTTTGTTTAGTTTTCTATTGAGTATCAAATTCTCTACTACGCTTGTCAGACATTAGCAGTTCACCTATAATAAAAATAAATTCACCCATACCAAAGTAATCAGCTTCAGTAAAACTGTAAGTCTGGACATACATTATACATTTTTCAGATTTTTTTTCTATTCCCAATACTTTTAATTTATTTGCTATAGGGAACGTTAGTGAGCTCAGTGGTCGTGTAGTGGTTAGCAAGGACTTACTAGTTCGTCACTTTCAAATGTTTTCAGTACACATGCATTTCTAGAGGAAAGTTTAGCTCTCTTAGACAAACTTAAAAGAAACGGCTCTCTTAGCAAACAGTAAATAATCCAGAGTATTCAGTATTGAAAACATCATATTTTAATTGAATAGGTAGACCAGATGCAATGAAATGTGAAAAACAGCACATCATACAATTTACTGTGTGAATGCTTCTTTAAAGTTCAGATAGAATGTTATAGATTGTTTGTTTGTTGGTTTTTGTTTTTTTTCTTATTAAAGAGTTCTGCAAAATAGTTTTGGTGCTATTTGAACTCTTAAGATCTGATAGGTATTACTAAATTTTCTTTCAACTAACCAGTTCTACTGCATCCTCAGTGGCAAAAGGTAAAAGTCGCATGCTTTTGTAGCTTCTGATCAAGCAGACAGTGGTGAACACAGCAAAAATTATAAGGAAGTAACTACTACTTTAAGATGATTGTTATATTAACAAATGTTTTGAGCTACTTGGGAATGGAAGGTTTATTTGCATCTCATTATTATTATTATTATTATTATTGGAAGGACAAAGCATGTCCCAAAATGATTTATTATGATTGTATTTAATCATTCAAATTTGTGTGCTTGTTTTGTAATCATAAAAGGAAAGGAAATCTATATTTGGAACATCAAGGTTCTGTGGCTTTATATATCTTAGACTTTTTGCTACATACTAATATTACGTTAGGAAGCACACTATTTGATGAAATTTTGTGACCTTTTTAAAGCTCCTGATTTTTGTAAGTCAGTTTTAAACTCTTTCCTGCTAAATCTTGATCAAGTAAAATGATTCTGCTTTCTCATTAGAAAGCTTTAAAATAAATTATCTTGAGGTGTTCAATGAGATGAGAATACTGAAAACTATGAAGTCTGAAGTCTTATGTATGCCTAAAATTACATATGGAAAATCAAGTGGCTGAATTAGTCGTTATATTCCCTGTTCAAATTAATCGCACATTGTCTTTACTAAACTTAACTTTTAATCATCTTGTGTGTAGTTTGCTACTCTGATTATGGTACTATGTTAATTTAAACATCTAAGTTTTTTGCAATGCTAAGTTAGGTGTGTAAAATTTTTCACCTTGTGAAATATACTTTAAGATTTTTTTAAAAGAAAGCCATAATCACTCCATTTCATCACTGTATTAATTCAACAGTGAACAAAGGAAAAATATTTTTTTCTGCAGTGTCAATTTACTTTTTTTTTTTTAATGGACATTGTTATTCAATATTGACATCTTAAGAGAATCTTAGATCTTTTCAGTATACCACATATTGTGATCAAAGGTATTATATTTAAAGATTAATGATCATGGGAACACAGAGATTCTATTCTAGCTTTGATCATTTACCTTCTTAATAAAACTTTGGTAGTCTGATCTCTTTCTGTATTTGCTCTTCCCCTTTCATGAGAAGCATGATCTCAAATTGCACATCTAACCCACCTTCATATACTGTGATTTCCGATTGGCTTCTTAATGTCCTGGTAGTTACTTTTTCTTCTGTTTTGTCAGATTCAATTAACTATTCTTGCTGCACTCAAGAAGATAGAGCATAAAACAGTGCAAACAAATGAAAACCAGTTTTGTTTTATGGGAACTTATAGAAAGTAATATTTTGATTAAACTCTAAAACTTTAAAAAAAAATATATATTGTACTCCGAATATTTTTGTTACTATATTTTAAATGTCTAATGCATAATTATAGGGAATTCTAAACCCTACTGCTCAATTTTACTGTTACATTCCCCAACCACTGTAGACTAACAGAACTGAGAAACGGGATGTTTTTCCAGTGATTATTGCAGTTGAATAGAGAACTAAAATCAGTGTTTAGGTTATCTTGTTTAATTGCAGAGCCTCCAAATGTTCTATGAAAACACTGAAGGACATTTACAGCAGATTTTCACCATCATTTTAGGCATGATGGGAGTGAATTGGAGAGTGAGGGTATGCTGGGTAAAATGTCTAGATAATTACTTAAGATAAGACAGCTTTGAAGAATAATACTGATATTTTAAATATTTTAACATCTACTAATTTTCAGTAGTGAAGTAATTTATATTCAACTTTATGATTCCTGAAATGTAAACTTTATTAGAAAAAAAGGAATAAAGTTTTTCCAACAATTCCTAGAATTATTTTTAATTTAATTTTTGGAAATAATAAACTGAAATCTTCCAATTATAGCATAAGAACTAAATATAAAATCTTGCATGTAGTAGTTTCTTCTGAGTTAAAAGTTAATTCTCAACTACTTGCCACATATACTTATCATGACATGCTAATAGGCAGGAAGCCAGAAAGCTCAAATGTTCCAAGAGCATAGGAGAGGATCTGACTTAATCTTCAGTGTTGAGGAGAAAACATGGTCCCACTTCATTGCTGTTGGTTTCTTCTGTGTGTTTTTCACATACAGCTTTATAGCATGTAAACAGAGATTATTAAAATGAAGCTTCATTATTTTGGGTATGGATTACCCATGTTTGTCTGGATAGTAGAAATCTATCACAAAATATGGAATATACAGCATAGTAAAATCATCAGTGTGTTAAGCTGCATTGGATGTCTATGACATAGACTATCATTATGCAAATAGAGCCTTTTCATAGTTGTCATAGATTTATGTCAAAGTGGTTAAACTCTACTGTACGATTTTCCAGTCTGAGACCCTCCCTGTCTCCCCTGATCCCCCAAAGTGTCTTTTACTTGTGTAGTAGTACCACTTCCGATGTCAGGAGGAGGTACTAATTTCTAACGAAATTATGGTGTTTGATAATTTTTCCATTTTTGTCAAAGTTATAAATTATTGCCTTTATTTTAAAACAATGATGTAAGCATTATTTTTGCAAACAGCACATAGCTTGATAAATATGCCTGGTGATAGAAGTAAATTTACATATTTTTCACAAGTCAGTGTGTTTTTTCAAGGAATATAGATAAAGCATGCAAAGTGTATTTTGTACTTGCCAATTTGTGCTTACAGTGATAAATTTTCTTTAATAAATGTTAAAATCTAATGTGAATGGTGTCCAGGGATTTTAGTGGGGTCTTCTGTAAAGATGGAGATAGGAAATAAAGTTTTGACAAATCTGTTCATACAGATTAGACGGTGGCTTTGCTAACTGGTTTCTGCCATACTGATTATTGATACTACTGCCTATGTACTATTCATTCTTTCATTCCATAGGAGCAGTGAGAATTTCTTTGGAATAAGTAGAAACAAGTTCATGGACAGATTATTTTATGGAAAAAAAGATGTCTGCTTTTAGTTTTCTAATAGCTAATAAATGCTGTCCTAGCTGTTCTGGGGAGGCAAAAAATACACAGTACAGCGGTGCGTGTTTCTATAATATGATCCATTACTTATAAACTTAGTAAACTCTCTCTGGTATCTCCATTTGATGATTTTCTGTAATAAACTACTAAATGACTGTGTATTTTATAAAACAAATGAGATCTTAGTGATTGTTCTCCTTACAACACTGAAATTTTTGCTCTTAGTACAGAATGCAATTTTTATGTGCATGCTAGCAAAACCATTTGTACAAATGAGTTTATTTTCTCTCCATAAGAGTGATATTAGCTCTTGTTTTTTTTCAGTTCTGAACTGGTGACAAAATCCATGTGCAGTAGTCCTGATATAATGGAAGTTCTTTCAGAACAGCAGACTGTCTTGCTATAAAATTGTGGTTTGTGTTGGAACAAACTACTATTTCATTGTAAGAAAAGTGTGGGATTTTTCTGTGCACAGACTTAAGCTTTATAAGAAATGTCTGGCTCTTAGTTTCAGTAAATGGCATGACACACTCCATCCATTTAGAGCTTTTGACATACCAAACGGCTTTTGTTCAATAGATAATTTGCCGAGGGGGCAGTGGATTCAGGTGACTTGATCAGAAAAACAAAGCTTTCCCTTTTGAGAAGTATTCTACCAGTGAAATTACTTGTGTAGAAAGTTTGCATTACAGTGCTTCTAACTTCTTCCTCCGATGTTTCTTTGTTCCCATTTTCTTCTTGATATGTCTTTTTTTTTTAAAACTTTGTTGCTCAGAATGTCTTTAATGCTAGCCAAGGAGTAAGGGATTTGGACTTTTTTTCATGGACTTCCAAAGCTTTACCCCCTAAGGTGAGTTAAGTGACAGGAACAGTCACACTGAATCTTTTCTTTTTTCAGAATGTACCTGATGAATCAACTTTACATAAAATATTCCTTGAAGTCTATTTTACTATTAATTATTTTTACAGGAAATGGAAGGTTTCCTTAGAATGCTGTGTCTGGTTCTCTTCCTTTTCAATGTCAAAATAAAAATACTAGGGCAGATAGATGTCACTGATTTATAAGTTGCACTTTCTTCTATTATAGACAAAATTAGAAACTCATAGAGATGGCCTAGTAACATAATAAAGGCTTTAATTCTCATTTTGATGCAAAATGTTATTAAAGGCTACACTTCAAATTGCATTATCAAATAAATAGATATTCATATGGGTAAACTGCAAAAAGCTAATAAATAAAACATTTTTAATGTTAAAATTATGGAATTGTAGGGATGTGTTACGTTACATGCAGTTAAGAAGTTTAAATTATCTACTTATTTCTTTGTCCAAATCTCTTCACAGCTTTGCAGTGATTTTAAGATGTATTGTTTTCATATTAAACTTAGATATGAACCTTGTAAGGAAAATGACACTCAACATGCCTACTGGTTTAGAGATTAAAAAAAAAAAAAAAAAGTGTTTTTCACTGGATTTTCTTTTCCAAAATAGCAGAATTTCTACTGTTACATCAATATCTAGAAAATGTTAAAACTATCTTTAGGGCATGTGTTGTTTTTCTGTTGTTGTTTTCTCTTTGAACTGGCTTACTTCACCTTGAAAGCTTTGAAAGTTTGTGTTATAAAAAGGTTTCTTGGAAAGGCTAATGCATAACTCTGGGACATAATGTACAGACGTCAATACAAAAAATCTGATAATATGTTAATTAGAGATTACAGGAAATCATGTAAAATAGTAATTAAAAAAAGGAATAACATAACTGGAATTTCAGTTTAAAACTGATTTTTAGAAGTATTATACACAGCAGGATGTGTTACAGGAAATAGTGGAGGCAGAAAGTATTAGCATGTTCAGAAGAAATTAAATCTGTAGGAATCAAATTCATAAACAGTAAATTAAATAGGATTATGCCCTTTAGTATCCATATTAAAAAGTTTTTACACATTTTGCCCTCAGAGTAATGCCTCCTATTTATTTCTATGGAAACCAGAACAGATACAAAAAGCACAATAACATTACTTGGTACAGCAAATTCTCAGCTACAAAATATACTCATTAGCAGATTTTCATGGGTGTTCTTGGTTTGGTGATGTGACAGCTGTACTTGGCCACTGAGAACATGTCTTGTTCTTCATGTCATGTTCTTCTGTTGCCATTGCTGAAAAGCACCACCTGCTGCCTCACTGTGGTCACACCCACAGTTTGGTCTCCATAAGCATTTAGCAAAGCGTCAGTGAACAAACTGGCAGGAAGCTTCTGCCTCTACTGTCAGACCACTAACATCAGCTTCTGATGTCACGGGCCAACATAATAAAACAGGAGGCATTACTTTTAGAGCAGCTTTTAGAAATGCTGGTATGTATGTGATGGCCCACTAATAATGACTTGCGTGCTACATTTGAATAGCATTTTGTGTTGCCACGTCTGAAGACGTTTACACTAAGCTTCCTTCAGCAGGGTATTGCTTAGGTTCATAACGTTTAGGTCTTCTAAAAGAAGTACATATAACTTGTATTTTAAGTATAATGGAGCGTGTTCCTGCTTCTCAGTTGCTTTCTTCTGATGTTACCCTCATCCTTCATATTTTCCAGTAAAATAATATAATAGACCACTTAGACATTTAATTTATCTATGACTGACTGAAAATCTGTATTTCTCCTATTCTTAGTAACTATCAATTTTGATAAATAGGGAACAAAAAGTATTTTCTCATCTCAAATTTATGTGTCTTTTTAATCTATAATTGGTATTGAGTGAAATAAATTGTGAGCCTTTTTTATTGCCTAAGTTAGAATAATAAATATCCACTACATTTTTAAGAATCTATGATGTTTCTATTGTTCTTCATCTTCACTTCTACCTTTGATCTGAATTAACAATGTGTTTGAAAAGTGAAATCAAAAAAGAAGCTTATCATTTGGAAAGAGACTATATTTAATGTCCTTTCATATAGCTCAAGGCTTTTTGCTGGATTCTTTCACAGATACAGAGGGAGGAATGAATGTATATCCTAGTAAATGTCCATATGAAGCAAGTTTTAGTTAAAGTGGTAGGATAAATATTACGGTGTCTAGTTCCCTTTGAAATAATTTGCCTGCATTTAAGCCACTTCTGTTTCAGGAGTAACAGGATGACTTTTCAAGTGATGATTTACCAGTAGTTCAGTTTTATTATTGCATGCTAAAATTTGGAATGTAACTAGTATTTCTTTTCACTTTGGAATTTAATTATTTCATTCTTGAAATGAGTATTTCTTATGTGAAGAGTTGAAAAGTATTAGTGATGGATTTTATTCTGTTCTGTTTTTTGTTTTTTTAATTTCTCAGGAGTCTGTGTCTAGCACTGGTGATTTTTTCAAAGACCTAAATTCACACTGCCCACAGGAAGCAGTGATGCAAGAACAAGATCTGTCATTACTTCGAGGTGGTCCTGGAGTGTACAAGGTAGTGAAGACTGGCCCATCAGGTCACAACATCAGAAGCTGCCCTAACCTTAGAGGTATCCCAATTGGAATGTTAGTTCTGGGAAACAAAGTCAAGGCAGTGGGCGAGGTATGGATCCTTGTAGCTTCAGTTCATGTCTTCATAGATACCAATATGTACCTAGTAAACTCAACAAAAGAATCTCCTCCTGTACAGGTTTGCTTTTCCAATCTTTATGACAAATACTACCTTCTGAACTTGGTTTATATTTTAAATACTAATGTAATTATGATTTTTGTCTTTTCTGTGTGTTCATTGAAATAATGTCAAATTTGTAAAGTGGTTTCATATGCTTCCTTACATATTTGTTTCACTATTCCTTCAAAATGATGTTTCTGTTTTATGTTTTTATCATATGCTTTGAAAGAATTTTGTTTCACTGAAAAGCAAAACTTTTTCTAGGACCTAACCAATTAACAAGTTACTCTGCTACTCTGTTTTGACTCATTTGTTCAGATTCTGAACTGTTGTTACTGGTTGCGGTTTTCCAGTTGTGATGCTTTATGGTTAAGAGGGCTTAAGGATGAAGTGTGTCATGCTATTTCCTAAATACAGTGTCAGGAACAAAATTAGTACTTCTGCAAACATTTCATATATAACTCACTATTACAAATTTGTTGTTGCAGCCACCCGTAAAAAGGCATACCTTGAATATCTCCTTCAAGTTTTTACATAGGCTTGTTTGAATGTTCTAAAGTAGTGGTGTTGGTGTTGCTTTTTCCAAACATAAGCAGGTTTAATATTTTTTGAAATATTCCTAACTGTAAATGTGCCATAAATGGTTTTCATCCTTCAATCTGCCTCAGCCTGTGGCCTTAATTTAAGAAACTTTGTTTTTAAAGCTTTTGTTGTAATATAAAGATTGGAATACACATTAAGTTGTTGAATTTTACTACAGAATAATCTGAAAAGTCAGTATGCTGTGCTTTTTTATGTGTACAACAGGTGACTAATTCAGAAGGTACATGGGTGCAAATGGATAAGAACAGCATGGTAGAGTTCTGTGAAAGTGATGAAGGCGAGGCGTGGTCATTAGCTAGAGACAGAGGCGGAAACCAGTACCTCCGACATGAAGATGGCAAGTTGTTTTGTTTTGTTTTCTAACTAACTTGGGAAAAAAAGCACAATAAATCTAAATAGGACAAATAAATAAAGAAGAAACTGAGTTTTAAAACTGTAACAATATTTTTTCCATTGAATTACTTTGTTGCTGAATTTCAAAGTTGTTTACAAGCATCCTTTATCTGTTTGTAGTCTGTTTGTTTTTTTAAATAACAGTTGAAGTATTCCCCCATATTTTCTTCTGTACCAGTTATGGGTCATAATTCTATCCTTCCTTTTAGCTATAAGGATGATTTTCAAATAAGTGCTTGTGTACTTCTTTCAGACTTTTCTCCTTTTTTTTTTTGTTTGTACATGAGAAAAGCATAAATAATTGTTTATGTTCCTTTTGGTTTTAATTCTGCTACACTGTATCCCATTAAAAAAAAATACAGATTTTTTTTAGACACTGGATTTTAAATTAACATCACATTTCTAACTGTTCTAGTTAGCAATGAATGATTACGTTTTCTTAAAATGCAGAATTTCTGTCCTGATAAATTCATGTTCAGACTGGGTAAGAACTAGAAGTAATGAAAGAAGATATAAGCAAAAGGCTAGTACCCAGAGTTTGCTATAGTATATTTGTAATTTTATTTGGATCATGCTTCTTATTGATCATCCTTCAGACATTACTGGTCATTATCACTGATCTAAAATATGTTTCTTTTACCTCAAATCCTTCTTGTGAAAACTTTGATGCATCCTGATATTGTTAATTCCTTAATAGACAGACTAAGCTGTTTGACAGAGTTCTCATACAAGATCATGGCCTACCTATTTTTCCATCAAAAGATGAAACAGGAGTGGTATGACATTATTTGCACTTCTGGAGAAGATAATTTAGTCCAGCCTCACTCACAGTACAGAATCAGTTAGAACAAGTTGCTGTTCAGGCCCTTGTCTAATAAAAGTCAAAATATTTTAAATACTTCCAACCTCTCTGGGTAACTTATTTAATTATTTACCCACCTTCACAATGAAAAAGAATTCATAATACAATTTCACATGCTACAACATTTGTTGTCTCTTGTCCTGTCACTGTAAGCCTTCCAGAAAAGTTAGGATTCATCTTCTCTGACCCTTCCAGTAATGTAATTGAAGGGAGATCTCTCCTGAGCTTTTCAAGACTAAACAACCCTAGATCTCTTAAACACTCCACAGATGTGTGCTCTGTAGTACCCAGCCTGTCTTGGTGGCTTCTGCTGAATTCATTTTAGTCTGTATATGAATGGGCAGTCTGAAATCGGATACTGCTGTCTAGTGCCTCCCTCAGATTTCTAGTAAAAAATAATATGAATCTTCATTAACATGATTTCATTGAATATTTATCTCTGAGAATACTTGTTCTTCCATGAATTGTAATTCCCTATAAGGCTGATTTTTCAACTCGCTTAAAAAGTTTGTTTCTTTGAGCCATCTATTAAATGAATTTAACAGCTGCTGTCTAAAGAATTGTGTGATATTACTGGAAAATAAGTTCTCAAGACTATTCCTGAGTGGCACATGGCAGCAAAAATTGCAGCAACTCAGTCAAATGTAAAACAAGTCTGTGTGATACTAACTCCTCAATCTTTTTCTTTTTAGAGCTTGAGTTCTAGGGAAGATAGATGCCCTTTTCTTTCTGAAGAGAATTGAGTAGAATGAAAGAGTGCTCTCTGGAGGAAAAAAAAAGAAAAATTCTCCTTTGTTGACTCATCTTTCCACTGTAAAATCTGAGAAGATCTAATTCTAAAGTGATATGGTTGTTTGTTTTTTTTTTGCAGAGCAAGTTCTTCTAGATCAGAATGTTCAGACTCCTCCTCCAAGTCCATTTTCAATACAAGCTTTCAGTAAGGGGACAAGCTGTAGTAATGGACAAGGGTTTGATTACGGCCTTGGAAATAACAAAGGTATGCTTTTTTTCACTCACATTTTTTAAAATGACAGTTAATTTTACTTATGTTTTTTGTCACTCATTTTATATTCCTTTAGTCATTATCAGATGTTCTCCAAATGAAGAAATCAGTAGCACAGTGAATTGTGTTTTTTCTTTACTTCAGTTTCACTCAGTCTAAGTGCACTGTATAAAAAGCATCATAAAAAGCTTGAAGGTTACAGACACCTGAGGCTATCTGTAATGCCAGGTACTACACTTTAATGTAGAAAAGAAAAGTAAACATTTGCAAAACAAGGTATGAAAGATAATGTATTTAAAAATAACAGGTTGTGAAAGGATTGGAAACATTCTTAAGCACTTCTAGTCTGTCTTAAAATGTTAAGTGCTTTTGATTGCATGACAGACTACCATTAAAGATTTATGTTGTAAAACTGAAGTTACTTTTCAGCCACATAGATACCAGTTACAAATACTGGGAAGTAAATGACATCTTACTTATTTTACTGGCATAAAATAGTAATTTCTCTTAAGCATTATTTATTTTATTGATAAGATGTAAGTATGCATAAGCCATCACAGTACATTCAAATTGCTTGCATACTGTTCATTCATTAATTAAATCAAGAATATTTAATAATTATGGGGGGCGCTTTTACTAAGGCTGACATCTTCGACAAATGTTACTGAAGCACAGAGCTCTGTCGTTATACTCTGACATCTCTGTCCTCTGTCAATGCTAGTAAGAATGTAGGCTTTAGGCGTGCAATGATTTTAATGCCAACGCATAAGTGGTCTCTGAATATAAAAAAAACAAAAACAAAAAACAAAAACAAAAAAAACAACCACCTTGAATTCAAACTTGTTTTAAAGGAGGACGTATATATATGATAGCCACAGTTCTACCATTACATACCATTATATCATTAGCTTTTATTATTCAGGTAGAAAGATTAAAATACGGCCAAGTATATTCAGGAGAAACAACATTAAGGAACTTATGAGTAATTTCTTATTGGAACCACAGGCATTAATTAGAAATCTGCCTTTTCTATTGCCTGATTAACAAGACATGAAATTATCAAGTAACCTGCACATTATGCAGTTATAACTGTAGCTCCAAGAGTCATTTAGTCACCATCTTATATCACAGTGCTTCATCATAGCGGCAGATTCCATAAAAAGCTGTAAATCTACTGATGAAGTTTACTTAAGGGCGGTGAAATGTGAGTATTAACATGTAGACGTTGAAAAGTAATGAATTAGTGTTTTCTTCTCTGCTTTTTGCAACTGTCTCATACCCAGTTTCAGGGAAGAATCATCAAAACATATAAATATTTGCAGAAATTACATAAAAAGGTTGTTTGGCAGCTTTCTTTGTAAAGGTCAGCTAGATTACTTTATTCATTCCATGTATTGTAACTGCTTCGGAATTCTTGGGGGAAAAAAAAAAAAAAAAGGTAACAGCAAAAAGTTGTTGGCAACTATATTTGAAAGAGTAACGATATTTCCTTGCCCCTCCAAAAGAGAAATAGAATGAATGTATCATTGTTTTATGTACTGCCAGCTTGCATACTCAGATCTAAGAAGCTTTGAGTTTTGTGGAAAAGAAAGAACTGAATACACAAGCATTTTCTATTAGGAAAAAAGGAAAAATTTCAAGTGAAACAGTTACGTTGGAGATGAGTGTTTGTCAAAAGAACTTTCTGTAGGGATGCACTGGTTTAAATTCAAATTTAATCGCATACATTGGTTGAATGTAAAGATAACCAGTATTAGCTGTGTTTACAGTATTGCCTGTGAGACAAAAGACAAAATCCCACAAATATTCTATTCTATGTTTGAGCCTTCTACATTACAGTAAAGTCTTTAATATTCTTCACATTTAACTTTGTACAGGTAATTTTCAGCTCTTCTTAGAGGTCTTTCTCTTTAAAACAAAAACAGTTGTTTTAGACCTGTTCATTTAGAATTCTTCTGTGCAAACTGGAACAATTCTAACAAAAAAGTTCTTTACCTTTTCACAGAACATCGCATTTTAGAGCATTTTATCACTCATATTCCAAATATTCCATGGCTTAATAGACACTTAAGAAATTGCTATTCTTTGTACATAGAAAGATATTAACGAAAATAATATTATAATAATTCATAAAAATAAGCAGGTAACAGGAATCCCATTTTGTTCTGAATCAGTAAATGTTGGAAGGAAGCAACTTCCTTCTTTATGTTTAAAATATCAATCAACTAGGCATCAACTAGGCTTTAAAAATGCTGAAAATCACTTGATAGTTTTGCAACAACATTAGAACTGACAAGGCAATTGAAGTAGTGCTTGAGCTCAGATTTCTGGATGGTTCTAGAGGAGAAATACTACTACTGGCTTGCTGGGCTTTGTGTACTACTGTAAAAATCATTTCCCAGTCCTATTCTACCAAATAGAAAAAAGGTATCAGTGGCAAAACTGATGATAGACTGTTAAACTGGTTATTCTTCAAATATCCCCTCTACACCAGTGCTAAGAAAATATTAGGAAAGAAAGGCTGAAAGGAATAATTTCATGATGATTCTGGAATGTGCTCCCTGGACAATTTCTTTCCTATTTAGTGTATATTCGGTATTCAAGGAGAAAAAATTAACTGTTTAATATATATATAAAGAGAGAGTATATATATTTAGAAGTTAGTGATATGCAGAAATTTGTATATGGTTCTGGAACCTCAGAGTCAAGTTCTGTTTCACTTACATAGATAAGTGGACTGAGAATTTCATGGAAGAATGTCAAAGGATAAGACTTACATGGTTCTGCTTTATATACTGCTTGGAGATCTAAGCTGCCATATCTCAGGAAAAGTAGTTCTCCATACTGTCAGCACCCAGGTGATAGAGGAAATGTAGCTATTGAAACAAATCTGTGTCAAAAAAAACTGATTGATCTTAGTGAATTCTTCAGAATTGTACAGATTTAATGAGTTAGCGGTATTGTTTTAATAACAGATAATGAAGGAATAGCTTTATAATTGTTTGAAATGCTGTGCTAGAGTACTTGGAATAATTGGGAGACAGGGATAAATAACCTGATAAACACACAGTAGATGAAAATATACGTTTTATGCCATAGGTTGTTCTCAGGAATGCAACATAGGTATACTGAGCAAGACTTCCTTGAGTTTTTTATCTTCAGGCCAGCGTCTGTTCTCTTATTCAGCTTGATTCCTTCAGAGCCAGTGCCTGTGCATCTGTCTGGGATCATCTGCACTGTCTTGTGTTCTGAAAGGGCTTCTTGTTTTCAGTGCTGAGACTGGATCAACTCTGGCTTACTCATCTTGTAGTATGACTGTTAGATCAGTAAGCCCTAGTGATGCACTGGGGATAGTAGACAGAACACAGGAATAATTCTTTTTTGGCAGTTAACTTGATGAACTCCCTCTACACTGTCATTTGTGCTTTGGGTTCCCAGCTGTTACATAGAATGCAGTGCCTAGCTACTTGGACTGCCTTTATGTTAAGGCAGCACTAAGTCAGCAGAGTTCACTCGCTGATTCTGTAATTGGTAATTGGCTTAAAAATAAAATAAAATAAAATAAAATAAAATAAAATAAAATAAAATAAAATAAAATAAAATAAAATAAAATAAAATAAAATAAAATACTGTGCATACGTTCAACTAAAGATGCACAAAGCATACTCTGAACAAAACCAACCCAAGAATTTTTAGATGTGTGGCGAGGTATATAAATTCCACACGTACAGTTGCAAGGTCCAGCTGTGTGGTCCTGTATTCTAGTGTTGGTTCTTTCTCTGATAATTAATGTAAGTTACATCCAAAAGAAAAAAAACAAAACAAAACAAACAATCAAACAAAAAAACCACTGTGAAGATCTTAACCTGGAATTATTATTATTTCATAGGTTTTTTGTTTTGTTTTATTTTGTTTTAAGAGAATTATAGTGCTGTGCCAAATGTGTCAATCCCTCCTGGGTTATTATGGTCAGAAAGACTGATGCCCAAGTACTGATTCTAGTATGTTTTTTGTTATACTATTTCCAAAATAGTGGAATAAACTTGATGCCAGTAGATTATTTAAATGGACTTCCAGCTGTTTCCTGGTATATCTGATCTTTTGAAACCAAAATATCATGAAAATAATTGCAGTATTTATTATTGGAGTTCTTAGGGTAGTGCGTGTTTCCATATACCCATAAGTCTTTAATTCTATGAAAAAGCAATTGATTCTCACCTAAAACCATTTGATAGTTCTGTAATAGTTGCTGCGTTGAATTTCTGGAGAGTTTTTTAAATGCTCTGAATTTGCCGAGTGAAGTGATGCTGTTCAGATTTGGTTGGCAATCATTCAAGTATAGATGCTTTCAAACTTGTAGTGTCTCTGAGCTGATATGACTAAGTTTACCTCAAGTTACAAGATGGTGTAATAAACTCTGCCTCCTTATTGTAGGCTTTATATATTTCTAATGCTCATATGTGGCTTTTCTGAAAACTGACGTTTAGAAATTAAAATTATGCTTTTAACATACTAGTTTTTGAAGGCCTTTGTTTGCCCTTCAATGAATATCTGTAGTTCTTCAGAAAACCAGTCAGTCCTAAATTTTATTTATTTTTTAAAAATGATTTTCAGTCTGATCTTGAAAAATATGACAGAATACTGTTGAAGATACTTGCAAAAATGGGCAAATATTTACCAAAACCTAGGCATAGGAATACACTTACCAAAGTCTAATTACTTGTTATCCTTCTCCTCTCATCAGTTTTTCTAATCTTTATCTGCATGTTCTGTTGCATGTGTGTATTATAGTAAATGCTAGGGATGCTGTTTTTCTCTTGGCTGCTGTTCAGTTTTTGCTTTGTTTGGGATTTTTATTTTTTTAGCAAGTGAATATAAATTTCTATTTTGAAACGTTTTAAGTAACTGGAGTAAAGTTTCCATGATTTTTTAAAAACCCTGCTTGTAATTTGAAATAATTTTATTGCCATGCATGGAATGTGGTTTTTGTATTTAGCTACAACCAGAGCTGTGTGTGGCTAAATAAGAGCTTCACCATTTAAACATTAATTGAGCACAATTTTACTCTGATGTTCCAGAGAATGACAAGTAACAGGTTGTAGTTTTGACTGTTTTGCCCACTACAGGTGACCAACTGAGTGCCATACTGAATTCCATTCAGTCACGGCCAAATCTCCCAGCTCCTTCCATCTTTGATCAAGCTGCAAAACCTCCCTCTTCCCTAGTCCACAGTCCATTTGTGTTCGGACAGCCCCTTTCCTTCCAGCAGCCTCAGCCACAGCTTCAGAGTAAGTTTGTCAGCCTTACCTGCCTCATCAGTCCATTTCTGCAGCTTTTACATTGCTGACCTCAGTTGCTTGCTAGCTTCTAATCATCCCTCAGTACACCTTTCTGCTTTTATTTTGTTGAGTTAGTTCTCCATGGTTCAGACACATGAAGTAATGCTCCTGAAAAAAAAAGTATACCTGACCAACTTTAATTTTGATATTAACATATTTTGCATTTGTATGTGTCCTGCAGCATAGTTAACATTTATGAAAGTGCATTTCCCATATTGTATGAAACTGTGGGTTTATAATGAAAGTAAGTATCTTTCATGGTACAAAAGGTTGATAATTTTCTTAACATAAAAAATGACTTCAGTAAATCCATAGTTACTTGGTTTTCTTCTTAAGTTTCTGATTTTGTCATCAATTATAAGATTTAGAATGTATCTGGAAAGTTGGAATACAGTGGCACTAACTCTTGGACTTGACAGTCTTGTGTTGGGTGCTTTTAAGATTGGTAGGGACATGCAAGTTTGCATCTAGATGTGAATGGCAGTTGATCTGATTACTGGCAGGAGAAAAGGAGGTTTAATTTTGTTCAGTGAAAAATGAAAGCTTAGCATTCATTCCAAGTAGCCAATATGGCAGTAAACTCTTGCTTATATACTGGATGAGTCTAGTATGCAAGTCTTGTCTTGCCCTTTGAAGTATTCATTAGAAGTGCCATAGTTCCTTCCAATGGAATATGTCAGTCAGTTTGGTTTGTCTCACACAGCCATAAAGTGCTCCAGCTCAGCTAATGCAAGTAAGTATTTAGTGGAGTGCAGCAGGTGAGAATTAGATTTAATACTTTTCCTACACTTCTATTTTTATTCTGTTGTCCAGTGTAGTAAAGTCAGGGTTTCTTATTCAACATGTAATCTAATATTTCCCTACTGGTCTTATTTCTAACTTTTGTCATTTAGTATTTATGTATGAAAAGAAAAGCAGTCTATTTTTTTATATGCTGCTCAATAAGCTTTTTTTTTCATTAAATTACTATCCATGTTTTGTTTTAATAAAGATCCGGGATTCAGAATTAGGAACATTTTTTCTATTCTAATAAATAAAATAAAAATACAAAAATAAAATAATCTTAAGTTTCTGTCTGATTTGATAGCTTAATACAGTATTTCGACCAGTTAGGTTATTAGACCTTCCAGCAGTATAAACTAAACCAGATTTCAAACAGAACTAGTATGCTTTTCTTGCCGTAATTGTGATGTGGTACAAGGACCTTCTTCCTAACAAGTTGTCATTTACTTTATATCTTATAAATACATTATATGTATGATGGAGAGTAATATTAAAGTTTTTTTTTGCAGTATCAAAAATCTATTAGTATATGAGGTGAAAACAGCTTTGAGTTAGAATTTCTTTTTCTCTTCTGAAAATCTGTTAGTCATTCTTTTACTACTTGATATATAGTTGGAGCATTGTGAAGGTTATAAGACTGTTCATGTTCATTTAATAGTCAAGGAAATTATCAGGGATCTTTGAAAATTAAACACTATTTCTAGAAACCATACATATTAGAATTAGCAGTGTTCATCTTTTAGACTATCAAAGCATAAATGCAATAAAAATAAACAGGAAAGTTCTATTTATATCTGATTTTGTTGTGCTTTTTAATGTGTTCAACTCTGAGGTGTAATTGAGCTGTAATAGAATCCCTTTTAATACTTTAATTTATTATTTCCAAAGCATAGCTTATAATTTCCTGTTTCTAAAGAAGTAAATAGAAATTAAATCCCTTGAAGATCTCCAAGTCATATCTACTGTAGTCATACGTAATTATCATTTCAAATGATATCCTTTGTTCATAAATGCTTACCATAATAAATTCAGATCTAAAAATGAAAGCAAACATTTATGGTCAATACCCATTCTATTAAAAGGACTGGTGATAGTTTAACAGTTGAAAGTAGTTGTCCCCCATTGTAGATTCCCATGGCTGCAGACATGGCAACATGGAAACATTTTCTGATTTAACAATCTGAGTAAGTAGCTTAGGCTACCACTTACATTTTCTGTTGCCTGTCTATTTGAGGAGGTTCTATATTGAAGCATGATTTTGCGGGGGATTAAGATCACATTGAATGTCCCGTAAATTTATTTCCTAAGTAGTGTTATAGAATACAGAGGAAGAACTTCAGTCTGATCATGGTGCATATTCTTTGCCAGAGACAGACTGTAGTTTTTCTTCAAAAAAAACAGATAGCTATTCTTTCTGAGGAATGCTTTCTGTTGGGATTTATTTTGTTTTGTTTTCAAATTGATTTGAGGAAGGGGGAATGGGCTTCTCACAACCTTTTTTCTTTGGATACAGCATATGGATTTTTTTCACATAAATAATATAGTGCTTTTGGACAACCACTTCCTCAGATGTTATGCTTGAAAAGGTGAGAAGTGCCTTTGGTGTTCTTCTCAGTCATGAACAGATAAACTAACTGAAGTTCTTTGTGTTTTTTCAAAGAAACATTGAAATTTATTATGGAAAGAATAGTATAAAAAAGAAGGAGGAATTGTCCTACTCAGTTCTCTGTTTTTCTCTATGAAGGCCTGACTGTTCTTTGCTTTTTAATTCCTCTGCTACTTTTCACACACTTGTACAAGGGGAATAAAAGTAGAAAGCTTTTATCATGTATTTTCATTTCTCGCCAGTCTTTTTATGCAGCTAAGTCCAAAAAGACTAGAAGAGATGGCATAACCTACATGGAGTTTGGGAACAACTGCAATTACTCATGCCTGAATTTGCTTGCTTCTAAGAATACTGTAAGATCATCAATAACAGATTTGCTCAGGACCACAGCTTCCAACATCTACAAGATTTATTACTCATTACTAGATCAACTGGACGAATTAATGTCCAAATTTCTGCTTGGATTCTGAATGTGTCAAATCCTAGAGCCTCTCAGCCTTCAGCAGTTTGTGCTAGGTCATAAAAACCCTTACACACAGCAAGACAGGGAGATCAGTGGGATCTTGCTGTGCTGTTCAGCACCAGTTAGTAAAATTTAAGAACTAGATGTTGAACTCTGAAAGTGGAGAAGAAGCTTGCAGTAACAGAAGTTGAAACTTTCTGCTGTTTTCTTCACATCTGAATTGCAAGTACAAATGATGAACAGGTTTATAGACTGGAGATGCAGTAACCCTTTCATTTGATTCATCTTTCACAATTCTAACTTTTCCACCATAGCCCTGGCAACTTGCCTTGAGTAGTTTGCTCAGCACAGCTGTTTTTTCCTGACTCATCTCATTTGAGGCAGAAGCTGTGGTGCTGAGCTGTTATTCAATGCATTCGTGGTGTTAGACTGCCTCATTACCAATACATACTGCAGAGCTGCAATCCAGTATATGATCAGCCCCTGCCATCCGTGTCATCAGTTCCTGGGTTTGTTCCCTCAGTACTGCGTTAGTGTTTTCTTCTTTTCCTTCCTGGGTGCTTATTACAGAGCATTTGAAACCACTGGGTTTGCCTGTAGTATTTCTCTCAGCCTTTTATAAACAGTGGAAGCTACACAAAAGATTATCACACATACGGAGAGCATAAGCCTTTTTACAAGCATTTGAATAAAATGAAAGGCAAGAGCAATCCTAACCAGTCACTCTCTTCTATGTCATACTGAAATGTCATGCAAAGCAGACTGAGAGATGACATTTTGCCATGAGCTACCCCTTGTGTTTCCACGCTGTGTAGCTTTTCAGGCTGGAAATATTTTCAAGTTGAAGGAGAAAACGTGACTTGAGAGAGGCTGTCACATTCTATCATGACTGAACAGGGCTTGTTTGCCTGTCTTTGAAGTCTGAGGGTAATAGAAAAGTAGGAATCCTGTCTTTGTCATTGACCTGATAAGTTGGATATAAGTTGTTTCCCTAGGTAGCAAGGAGACTGTGTGGGAAACTCATTCTCTTTGACACAATCTTCTTGACATGACTCAGTGGCGATATAGTACTCAACATAAGCTATATTACGACATTATTATGTAAATATTCTTAGATGTAGAATGAAAGAATAAAATGAAAATCTGCATACGGATTTAGATTACAGATTAATTTGGATTTAGTAAAGAATTAAATTATTTACAGAGTGGAAACCTGATATATGAAATTGATATTTTTTAGGGTTGTATTTATGGAGAAATGCTCCTTTGCATTCTTAATGTATTTTCCTGCATTTTAACTTTAAAAATTTGAGAAGTGTCTGATGTCCTGCTTTTCCAAAGTTATACAGTTGGTATTGGATCCTTACAAAACTTATGTAGGCATCAGAATAGGTAATGCTATTCTTATACTTACCATAGTACTAGAATAAGAATATATGGATTATTTTATCATTTTAAAGAATTAAATTCTTACCTCAAGCATGAGTGAACATCTTCTTATAGAGTCTATGGACGTATAGTTTGTTACTCAAGGTAGGGATTATAATATATTTGTGTACAGCTCAGTAAATGTGGTACCAGACAAAAAAAAAAAAAAGCACTGTAGGAATTGAAATCTCTTATCAGTGCACTTTTCTTCCATTTGTACAAAGGTGTATTTCTAAAGCCAAGTATCTCCTAGCATATAAAATCACTTTAAATTGTTGATACAATGGGAAATTGACTTTTTTTCCCCCTTGAAGAAAGGAATAGAAATTAAAATTAGAATTTTAAAAAATGTTATAGGAAAGCAAAGTCATAGACTTGAAATCAGAAGTCCCTGCTGTTATCTCACTCCATCATGGATTATACCGGAGTTTAACTTCTTTTTCCTTAGTCCTTAAAGCAAAATTATTTATAAAGGCTGATACAATTTTGTTGACATGTCTGTACTGTTTGATAGAATCGTCTACTGCTAATTAGGTCTTCTGATTGTATTTGCAAAACTGCAGTTCACATCATAAGTGAAGATTTTTGTAACATTTCATTACTGAGGTGAAATCAGGTTTGAAAACAAATAGCTTTGGTTGGTTTGATATATTTTTCATCACCCTTCCAGTGAGCAGTGAAACTTCCAAACAGAAAAGTCTGGATCTTCTCTAATTTTATCAAAAGAATGTTACAAATGGTCATCTAAAGAGGATAACACAGCTCTAAATAACTAATCTCTGAATTTACATATTAAAATGTTGCATTTAAAAACAGAGTTCTGTTCAGAATTACTACTGGTTTCATAATAAACCTGACATCTGATAGTCTAGTACATAAATATTGCATTTCATAGATTCCATAAGCTAATACTTAAATCTTTTATTTTTTGAAGTTCATATCAGGGAAAGCTTTTTAAAGTAACTGTAGGACTCTTGAATACAAGAATATTTAACAGTGGAGTTGCATATCATTTGAAATGCTTGTTTTTATATCTGCTATTTTTTTCCATTGAATCTGTGCTGCTTCTGTGCAACTGTTTTCCACTGTAGAAACTCCATCCTGCTGCCTTGCTTCTCGCGAGCGTATTTACAAAACTAGTGATGTAGCTGGGCCTGCCTCTGCTATTTCATCTCTCTCTCACAAACTGAAGGGTGGGTATGCATGCAAACATGGCAAGGTTATTCAGATTTTGCATTTGAAGTGTTGTGTTTTTTTTCTCCTTCCATTCATTTTCATTTCATTCACTTTAATGGAATTTGTTCAAGTTTGGTGTCTGTTGGGATTTTATTTCATATGACCATTCAGTGTTGCCTTACTGAGTGACAATAATCACAGGTTATGTGTTTTAGCTATCAAATTTTGTAAATGGGTAACTGTTAATCTAGTATAGCACTATCTGCTCTCAAATGTAAATATAGGAAGCAAATGACATATAGAAGAAAGGGAAAAAAGTAGTCTTTTTTTTTCTTTGTTTACAGATAAATCAGGTACATAATTGTGTAGTTTCTCTTGTGGGACATTTTTATTTTTTGTGCTGATACTCTAGAATGCTAACTAGGGTTGTAAATATGTGCCAAGTGAAACCTTTTTACAAAAAATATATTTTTCATTGCTAAAAGCTATTGCTAAGCTGGGCTTTTCATAAATATTTTTGTTCTAGATTTTACCTAACTTTTCTAACGGGTGACACAAGCTTGGAATGGGTGACACAAACTTGGAATAGGATACATTGCTGAATGGTTTGCCACATTCTGTGTCCTCAAAGAAGACAAATGTTTTCACTTTTTTTCCCTTATGGGGAGTTCTGTAAAAAGATCTTAAATAGTATCAACAGGTTTTTTTTTTTCTCATCTGTCAAAATTTAAATTAATATTTTTGGGTTTTTTTTGTTTTGGGGAAAGGTGTGTATAAAGTAATTTCATTTCTGAATTCATGTATCACAAAGCAGACATCTTAAAATTTTTTCACCAGTAGAAGTGGTGAATGACAAAACTAGCCTGAGCAAAACAGTTGAACTGCTTTTTAATAAACACTCTTTTCCCTTCTGGCAAGAGCAGTCATTTTATAAAACATGATGTACCACACTATTTCTTCCTTCTTCTTTCTCCCATTTCTAAACAAACATGCAGATAAGAAAACATGAGGAAAAGGTTATAGACACTTTAAACACTCAAGACCAATAATGAAAATGTTTGAAATGTTTTATTTACATTTGGCATGTTGTTCTTGAATGTAGACAAAATATTTCCTTTTTGCCTGGTGAAATATAAACTCGTACTGTGTCCTGGGAAGCAAGGAGAGTGTCCTATATCTCAAGTTTGTTAAATATTTTAATATATATATATATATATGTATCTAAACATTTTCCTGTTGCTGTTTCTTGTATTATAAGCTACTTAAACATGGAGGAAACAAAAATGTTTCCTGAGGAGACATCTTGGTTTCTAGTCTTTATTCTATTTATTTATTGTGAGATTTAACAATATTAGAAGGAAAAAAGTAACAGGTCATTCCATGATTCTGTATATTATCTAGCATACAGATAAGGCTTCATGCTTGGAAACTAGAAGAATTCAGAATTCTATGTTGCAAAAGGAACTAAACACAGATTTCCAACCTTCCAAGTAAATGTTGAAGGTACTGAATAAAAGATGATTACCTGTCATCTCTGTTCCCATTAGAAATCATGGTTCAAATTAGCAAACATTTTCTGATTGATTTAAATGTCATAAATTAAATGACAAATAATTGTCTCGCCCAGAATGTGCTTGGGCCAGTGAAAATAACATTTTAATGCTAGTAAAATAAATAAATAAATAGAAATCCACAGTACAGTGACAAAATTTTACAAGCTTTACAAGGATAACTATTTATTTTTTAATTAATGAAAACACATTCAAATCAGATAGGCTAACTATGTATTCAAGACTTTGAGGTATATTACTTTCTGGAGAGAGTTGTGTATTACTGTAACTTGATAAGTTTTGCATTATTACCAGTTCTGTAAACATTTCTTGACTTAACTTTAAAGATACAGTTCTATAAGAGTGACTGTAAGTGTACACATAAAATTATTTCAAGTATTATGTTTTGATGAGCTACTAGTTTCCTAGTACATGCATATACTAGTTTGACATGTAATACATGTGCAAAATCAGTGCAATTGAGACCAATAAATTACTGCTTCAGTCTAAAAATGGTTGATGGTTTCGTTTTGTAGTAGTAGAAGAAGGTTATTATGAGTAGATTATGTTCTAGGAGAAAAACACTGACAGTGTGTGGTCTTAAAAATCTTGATAGATTAATGTGAATTGTTTTAAGCTTGTTTGTGAGCCTTTTACTCAATTATTTGCCTTATATTTACTCCCTATGTTTCCTGACTTTTGAGAATTAAGAAAAATAAATTTGGTCATACAAGTGTTTTTTCTGCAAGTCTCTTGTTGCAATCAGTCTGACACACAGAGATAGTAAAGAGATACCCCTTGGTTTCTGTTGCAACTGAGGTAAACTTAGTTAACACCTAGCTTTGTTAATTCCTTAGTTAACTGTAGCTAAATATGGTTCCTTTATTTGTGTTTTGAGAAAATAGTTAACTGTGCCTTTAGATACCACTATAGTGTGTTTTCTGTAAATATTTCCTACCCAATGTTTGGAAATGTACATTTGTACATATTTTCAGGAGAAGAAATGTACCAATATTTTTGTAGGGAAAAACATTCCCTTTAGGCTTGCCTGCATTACATGAACAGAAGCACATGTTTGAATTTTATTGTGCATTCAGGTCTTCAATTCTTGTTTTGTACAATTAAACACATCACTGTCAAATATAACAATTTAATTACAAAATATATTAAACAGGTGACCGGGTGAATTTCACAGGAGCTGCTAGACCTATTTCTCCAGCAGGAAAATCTGACATGTCATCAAAACACAGAGCTGACAGCAGGTCACCCAAGCTAGATGTGCGAATGAATAGAGCTGCTGCTGACCAGAAGAAACCTAGGAATACTGACAGTCTGTCTGCCAGTGAATCTTTGTTGCTGAAATCAGATGCTGCAAAGTTGCGGTCAGATTCTCACAGCAGATCTTTGTCTCCAAATCATAACACTTTGCAAACACTAAAAACTGATGGAAGAACAACAACTGGTCTGAGAGCTGAATCTCCAGGGCCAGGAACTCGATCATCTTCTCCAAAGACAAAGACACTTACAACAGTTAGATCTGGTGCTAGTTCTCCACGATCATCATCACCCCATGATAAAATGGTACCTCAGAAAGCTTCATCTCCTGTAAAAACAAAGCTTGATCCTCCTCGAGAACGATCCAAATCAGATTCTTATACATTAGATCCAGACACTCTTCGCAAAAAGAAAGTACCACTAACAGAATCTTTAAGGGGGAGATCCACTTCACCTAAACCAAAAATTATTACAACGGATGTGACACCTACAGAAACTGAAAATAGAGCTCCATCCCCTCATGTCGTCCAAGAAAACCTTCACAGTGAGGTTGTTGAAGTGTGTACTTCAAGTACTCTAAAGACTAACAGCATTACGGATAGCACCTGTGAAGACAACACAGAATTCAGAAGTGTGGACGATGGTTCTAATAAAGTTCATTTCAGCATAGGGAAAGCACCTCTGAAAGACGAGCAAGACATGAGAGCATCTCCAAAAGTGAGCCGTAAATGTGCTGGTAGGCATACAAGACCCAAAAAGGAGAAATCCAATTTTCTTTTTAAAGGAGATGGCTCCAAGTCTATAGAGCCAGCCAAGCAAGCAATGTCACCTTCTGTTGCGGAATGTGCTAGAGCTGTGTTCGCTGCTTTTCTTTGGCACGAAGGAATAGTTCATGATGCTATGGCTTGTTCATCTTTTTTGAAGTTTAATCCAGAGCTGTCCAAAGAGCATGCACCAATACGAAGCAGTCTTAGTCAACAACCTGCAGAGGAAAAAGAAACCAAGTTGAAAAATAGGCATTCATTGGAAATATCCTCTGCTCTTAACATGTTCAACATTGCTCCTCATGGACCAGATATATCTAAAATGGGTAGCATCAACAAAAACAAGGTCCTTTCAATGTTAAAAGAACCACCTTTGCATGAAAAGTGTGAGGATGGAAAAACTGAAACTACCTCCTTTGAAACATCCAGTCATCACACTATGAAATCCAAGTCTCCTCTTCCATTAACATTGCAGCACTTGGTAGCTTTCTGGGAAGATATTTCTTTAGCAACTATTAAGGCAGCTTCTCAAAATATGATTTTTCCAAGTCCTGGTTCTTGTGCAGTGTTAAAGAAGAAGGAAAATGACAAAGACAACAAGAAAACCAAGAAGGAGAAAAAGAAAAAAGAAAAGGTTGAGGCTAGACCAAGGGGAAATCTTTTTGGTGAAATGGCCCAACTGGCTGTAGGAGGACCTGAAAAAGACACTATCTGTGAGTTGTGTGGAGAATCGCATCCATATCCAGTGACTTACCACATGAGACAAGCTCATCCAGGTAGGATTCAGTACTTTTCTTCCTGTGTCTGCAAAATATATCATACACATACATTTTTGTATTAGTTGCTGTTATGGAACAACAGTTAGACATTAACTAGTGTTTGCTAGTAAGCTGAGTTTAAAAGATACTCATGATATAGCCATTAAAAAGTAATAATAATAAAATAAAAATAATAAAATGAAAGTGGCCTTGTTAGAGTCAAAATTATTTGTGTTTCTTAGCTTGTAAACTGAGCTAAACTACTCTATCAGTTAGTGAAGTTCAGGCTGATGTTGTATGCACCGTTTCTACTATGGTATGGTAAACTAAGGAGCCTTGATCTTCAGCACTTATCAATGCTCTCTCTATTTTTCTGAGAACCAATAATCATCAAAGGAATACACTTTATTCCCTTTTAAGCTTTATTAGATATGTTGTAGGTCTTTAATTTACATTAAACTGTAGATATGCTGGCTAACCTGTAATAATGACCTTACCATCACTTCGCTGTCTGAGTAGAAAACCATTGATGCACTGTGCATGTTAGTAATAAAAACGTGAACAGAGATGTATTTTGGATCCTTCAGGTACTGCTGGGACACATGAATGTGTGCTGCAATTTTTTAAATCTGTTCAGAGAAAAAGACAAACACTCACTTCCCTTCCCCACCTACGTCTCTGTTTTGCAGTTAGGAAAAAAATCTTTATTTTGAAATAACTTTTTTTTTTTTCTTTCTTTTTTTTTTTTTTTTTCATCTGTATGCAGGTTGTGGTCGTTATGCTGGTGGCCAAGGATATAATAGCATAGGACACTTCTGTGGAGGATGGGCTGGTAATTGTGGTGATGGTGGTATTGGAGGAAGCACTTGGTATTTGGTATGTGATCGATGCAGAGAAAAATACCTCCGTGAAAAGCAAGCAGCAGCAAGAGAGAAGGTATTTTTATCTTTTCATCTTATGCTTTCCTCTCTATCTGCTGAATTCACAGCATTCACAGCTTGAATGTAGACTATGAAAAAATCGGAATTTCAAAGTCATGGAAGGTTTTGAAATGCCAGTGTCACAATAAAGTTACATGAGATCATACCCAGGTCTTTATGTGATGACATAAACAAGCTTTGGGTGAACTAGAATAATGGAGTAATAGCATGAAAGGCATTCATCTAATATTACTCTTGCCATATCCAGTTTCAAATTTTTGCTTAAAATATGCAAATATGTGGAGGTTTTTTTTTTTTAAGATGAGCAGAACAATGTTACTTTGAATGAATTAAACTAAACGTATTGAAACTTTTTGCACACAAAATTCATTGTGAATTAAAACTTACAGCTTTTTATTAGAAGTTCCATTTTAGAACAGCATCATTTTATAATGGGAAGAATCAAGCAGTTTACCTACGTGATATCGATAGCTTTTCATGTGATGAAGAACAATTTAAATATACCTTTTTTTCTTTTAATTAATTTCTATAGATTAAACAATCTCGGAGAAAACCAATGCAAGTTAAGACTCCTCGTGCCTTGCCAACTATGGAAGCTCATCAAGTGATTAAAGCTAACGCACTATATTTGCTGTCACTGAGCAGTGCTGCTGAGCCTAGTATCCTCTGCTATCACCCTGCAAAAGCATTCCAATCTCAACTTCCCAGTCTAAAAGAAGGAATTTCTGAAGATTTTCCCATTAAAATGCCATGTCTGTATCTACAGACTTTAGCAAGGTAATTAAAGAAAGTTTACAAATATTGATTATAATATTCATCTATTTAGGATGTTATTTCCATGATCCTATTCAATTTCTTAGACCGTTTTTGCCCAAAGGATCAAATAATAGCTCTTGGATGCTACATATTTTTTTATCAGCATCATTTATGTCCAAATAATTTAGAATTTCCTGAAGAGTTTAACTTGCAGCGTTGTTCTAGCAGACATATGTGCTGCTTTTTTCTCTTCAGCATTAGTAACAAGGAAGCCAAAAAACCTGGATTTGCTCAGTATTTCTTAGTAAATAGAGTAAATTCTACCTTAGTTTATCATGTCTACCATGGATTTCCCAGCCCCTTTGTTGGTTGCTGTTTAACTCATCAGTTGAAAACACCACTGTATTTTGCCCTAATGTGGAAATTGCAACTTGCTTGATTTCATTAGGTGAGTAGTGAATGATTAGTGTTAGCTGCCTACATGTATTTGCAAGGAAGTATTTTGTATTTGTATTTCAGTGACTTTTAATCCTAACTTAAGAAATCTTACTTGATGTAGGCATCATCACGAAAACTTTGCTGGGTACCAGGATGACAATCTCTTCCAGGATGAGATGAGATACCTACGCTCAACTTCTGTACCTGCACCATACATCTCAGTTACTCCTGATGCAAGCCCTAACGTCTTCGAAGAGCCAGAGAGTAACATGAAATCTATGCCCCCAAGGTACTTCTCTTCTAGGTACTTACACACAAATGTTAATGCATTAGCATGACAACAATTTAAAAAAAAATAAAATAAAAATTTAAATGATGATAATGGAAAGCAGGTCAGCCTTGATCAGTCTCTTGAAATGGCAGAAAAAAAACCCAAAACACAAGAAACTATTATTGAAGTGTCTTCAGCAAATGATAGCATATCTGATGTGTTTTCAAACACTGATAATGCAAGTTTTCAAACCTTATTTAAAACTTCAAGAGTATTGCAGATTGGTTGCTTCTCTCTAGAAAGGTCTTGATTTCACAGCCAAAATATGTCAGAACAAACAAAATTTGTGTTTGTTTAATCTATAGAAATTAATTAAAATAACAAGAAATCATACATTCAGAAATTGATGAAGGACTCTTCACCAAGGACTCTTGGTAAAAGACTCTTCACTAAAAATCATTAGCGTACCTCTAAAAAACTTACCCCTTGTCCTTATTTCAGGACTGCTTATTTTGCTCATAGTGGCAAACGCAGTTTTCCCACAATTGCCAAAACTGCAAAACTGAAGAGGTTATTTGAAAAGCAGTGGTCCAAGAAACATAGCTGAAAACTTAGCACTTCTCCCGTTTCCATTCTGTGACAGTTGTAGTGTGGATGGACTACCCTTTTTAAAAAGTAGCTCTTCAGGATTTCATTCTGAAGGGAGGTTTGACTAAGAGGGAATTTCATTATGTTTTCAAAGCAAATTTGGCATTTTCCTTCTGTAGGAAGTTAAAATGTCACTAAAGAGATGACAGTTTAATGCTGTCTAGGACCAAGAGAGCTAGGTGATTTTTACTTGGTTAAGCCAAGTCTTTATTTTGTTATATTGTCTATGATCCAATTCAAACAATTACAGATTTTTTTCTGTTTTGCCCAGGGTAGAAAAGACTCTTACTATTACTTAATTATAGTCCTAAATCAGCATAGGTGCTTAAGATTTCAATTCATCAGTGATGTAACAAAGGGAAAATTTGCTTTTGATCTGTTTTTTACATATTTCAATTTCTTATTTTGTACTGACTGAAAAAGCAGTTTATTGGAATACTACAATCTGCAATACAGTCTTTTCAGAAATAGAACTTTTCTAACAAAACTCCTTAAGAGTGAATCATATTGGTATATTCCTTTATTAAAAATGTGGACATCGTGGTTTCCTGAGGCCTACAGGGACAGCATAAGCTGGGTGTTATTTTGCAGACTGTAAGAAGTCCACTGAATGTAAGGAGTAAAAGATGTCAGAGATATAGCCGTAGCAAATGAAAATTGATTTTAAGGCTAGAGATGTTGGAAACATTTTCAGTTGGTTCGCATAATAAAAATTCACTTCTTAGGTGTCTTTACATGCATTCTCAGGACAATTTTGCCTGAAACTTCAATTCAGAATGTTTGCATTCTCTGAAAAATTCCTAAATACTTGGAGCTTATGAGTTTCATTATTACATCTTTTATGAAGTCTTTGCATGCTTTTTCATCATATATAATGCTAATATGTTTCTTCTGTTCCAGTATTTAAAAAAATTTTAGGTGCATCAAACTAACTTTCATTCAGCAGTAGCATTGTCATTATGGACTGCATACTCCTGTATTTAATATTTATGCATAACTTAAGCATACTGTACATATTTACTAATGAATCTATAACTTCCCTGATTTCTTTGTAGTTTGGAAACTAGTCCAATAACAGATACAGACCTTGCGAAGCGCACAGTCTTTCAAAGGTCATATTCAGTTGTTGCATCAGAATATGACAAACAGCACTCCATTTTGCCGGCACGTGTAAAGGCAATCCCCAGAAGACGAGTTAACAGTGGAGATGCAGGTAAAACTGCAGACATTGGAGAAAGAGATTAAAAAAAATAAATAAATAAAAAAATGGGGATATCACATTAGATTTATCATCCTTCTTGGGAACTGTAAACAATTTTGTGTGTATATGTATATATATACGTATGTATGTATATAATGGCTTTTATTTCATAGAGTCACAGAATTGCTCAGGTTTGAAAAGACCTTTAAGATCATTAAGTCCAACCATGACCTAACCATACTACCCTAACTGTAACAACCCTCTGCTAAAATTGTGTCCCTGAGCATCACATTCAGAGGGTTTTTGAACACATTCAGGGATGGTGACTCAGCCACCTACCTGGGGAGCCTATTCCAGTGCTTAACAACCCTTTCTGTAAACCAACCTAAACCTCCCCCAGCGCAACTTGAGGTCATTACCCCTCATCCTGTCACCAGTGAGAAGAGACCAACCCCACTCTTGCTTCAATCACCCATCAGATATTGATAGAGAACAGTAATGGCTCCCCTCAGCCTCCTTTCTTGTTTGTTAATTTGTACAGGATTAGCCTCAGAACAGATCAGGGATTACTACAGTTCTGAAATTTGTGGTTCATGTTCTGTGCTTGCTTTTTTTCCTGATTTGTTTTTTAAATGCATTTTTTTTTCTGACATAAGAAAAGGAACAAATGTTTATCAATTCTGAAATTTCTCTGCTGCTTTTTATTTTTACTGTGTGTGTAAAACGAAAATGCACAATCTAATGTATGCATATTTTTATGCTTTTGAATAGAAGTGGGGTCCTCTCTCCTGAGACATCCATCTCCTGAACTTTCTCGGTTAATCTCCGCCCACAGCTCTCTTTCCAAAGGAGAGAGAAACTTCCAGTGGCCGGTGTTGGCTTTTGTAATCCAGCATCATGATCTGGAAGGACTTGAAATAGCAATGAAACAAGCCTTACGGAAATCTGCTTGCCGAGTATTTGCCATGGAGGTATTAATATTAATAAGATCTTCTGTGATTACAATAGGACATACATAATTTCTGTCTCAGTGTTTTTTGTTTTTTGTTGGTTTTTTTTTTTGTGTGATTTTTTATTTGTAATTCTTATGTAGATATTAAAGCAATAAATAATTTATGTTTTAAAAAACAATTTTAAACATTCACATACTTGTATAATGACCTCTAGAAGTTAGGAATACAAAAACATTACCTGAAAACTTTCTTCAGTAGCATATTGTCTGGAAATACATGTCATTTTAATTCCTTGCATTAGCTATTGAGCAATGCCTTACTTGGAGACCTCTGTATAATTATCTAACTGTCTGAAAAGGTTTCTACAATGTATCTCTTTACATAAAATGTCTTTATACTAGTTTGTGTATTTAATTGGTAATTCCCTGTGTGTGTTTTATTTTAGGCTTTTAACTGGCTTCTTTGTAATGTTATTCAAACAACTTCTCTTCATGATATTTTGTGGCATTTTGTGGCTTCCTTGACTCCTGCACCTATAGAACCTGAAGAGGAGGAGGATGAAGAAAATAAATCAAATAAAGAAAATGCAGAACAAGTATGTGAGGTTGAGAAATAAATTCAATATCTCCCTTGATTTTTGCTAGTAACTTAGAAATGCTTTTAGTATACGTGAAAAGGATCCTTACCACCTCTTCATGAAACGAAACTTTAATTATGGAATTCAAAGTTTTAGTTTAAACTGTACTTGACCTCACAGTTGAATTACCTTTTCCTTTAAAATTATCAAGTTTTGCGTGATGACAAATTCCTGCCTTTTAATGCATTAGCTTTATGATTATTATTAGGAGTATGGAAAGAAACAAAACAAAACAGCCATTAGCACATTGATAAACTAGTACCAAAAAAAAAGAAAAAAAAAAAAAAGAAACCCCACCCCGCAACCTACTGTTTGCTTTAACTTTTTTTCTGTATTAAAGTTTGTTAACAAAATAAAATTGCTTTGCATCTAAGGAGAAAGACACAAGAGTGTGTGAACATCCTCTGTCTGATATTGTGATTGCTGGGGAAGCAGCTCACCCATTACCCCACACTTTTCATCGTCTTCTCCAAACAATCTCTGATCTTATGATGTCTCTACCCAGTGGTAGTGCGTTACAGCAAATGGCCCTAAGGTAAGTACAAAGTAAGGAAGTTCTTAGGAGACTGAAAAATCCCAAATGCTATTGATGAACAGATTTTGCAGTATAGATTCAAAGTTGGAAACATCTTTGTGTTTCCTCTAAGAAAGTGAGCATGCATTTCCTTACAGGTATGGGGATACATGTAAAATATGTATGTATTTGTTTGTATGTGTACTGGTTTAAAAGATGTTTAGAGAAAATATATTTCCTCTAAAGTTCTGTATTGCCTACTATTTTAAAATATGTCTTCTATTGAAGAATATGGTAGTATCTGCATGTGTAGATACTTTTTGCTCAAACATCTGTCACCTGAATAGTCTCCATAAGCTTTTCCCTGTGTCTTGGTGCTGAAGTTGCAAATTGAATAAATAATGATTCTATTTCTTGTTAAAATCTTAAATTTATTCCTGTCTTCTTTAAAAGGTAGGAACAAACCATTCTGCAAATATTTGAAGTTAAAGGTTTCTTCAGTACATTTTGAGAAGCAAAACTAATTGATAGCTTTCTTTGCTGGTGGGCTGTATCTTTTAGTTGATGTATCAAAATCTGCTAAATATGTTTCCAGGTGCTGGAGTCTCAAATTCAAACAATCTGACCATCAGTTCCTGCACCAGAGCAACGTTTTCCATCATATCAACAATATTTTGTCCAAATCTGATGATGGAGATAGCGAAGAAAGTTTCAGTATCAGCATACAGTCAGGTTTTGAAGTCATGAGTCAGGTCAGTATTACACCTCTCTCAAAAAAAACAGAGATCAACAGTGAACAGCATGTAGTTCCTGTAACAATTCTGATGGAATAAAAATATCTTTCATTGCAATGTTGTATTTTCTTGAATAAATCTCTGGCACCTTGCTGATGATATTCTGGTTTTCGTTATTCTACTTTAGAGGTTCAGATACTGCCCCTTAATCTATGTTATTCATTTGGCTAATTCATTAAGTTCATTAAATTCAGTTTTTAAGTGCTAAGTTTTTCCAGTTCTTAACTTGCTTATGTCTTTTTTCCTTCTACTCTTCTGAGAAGCCACAGATTAATACTTCTAATTAATAGTTCTAAAGTGTTTTCTTCTGCTCGTTAATACATTTTCACATTTACTAATGGGTTTATCTGCTAGCCACTAGTATTTCCTTTGGGTTAAAAGACTGAAAAATTTGAACTGACAAATGGCTTCTTTAATGCAAAGAACACATCTCCTAACTGGAGAGAAAAAGTGTAAGATTTTTAAAGTGTAAATAGTGCCTGCATTTAAGCTTAGTTAGAATGGTGCAGCACTGGGGCAGGTTGCCCAGAGAGGTTGTGGATGCCCAGTCTCTGGAGGCTTTCAGAGCCAGGCTGGATGGGATACTAGCCAGCCTCATCTGGTGGGTGGCAGCACTGCCTGTGGCAGAGGTTGGGACTAAATGATCTTCAAGGTCTTCTCCAACCTAAGCCATTCCATGATTCCATAATTGGTTTAATAAATATTAAATATTTTTGTTTGCTTTCACAGGAACTGTGTATAGTGGTTTGTCTAAAAGATCTAACAAGCATTGTTGACATTAAAACATCAAGTCGACCTGCCATGATCGGTAGTTTAACAGATGGATCTACAGAAACATTCTGGGAGTCAGGAGATGAAGATAAAAACAAAACTAAAAACATCACAATTAACTGTGTAAAAGGAATCAATGCACGCTATGTGTGTGTCCATGTAGACAATTCCAGAGATCTTGGGGTAAGAGAAAAGAGGAATTGAAAATGAAAAACGAAAGTGCATAGTCAGCTGTATATAATCCATCTTCCAAGAAACACCCTTTTGTCCATCCAGTTGAGTGTGTTGAGCGTAATTCGGAAGTTCACATTTTAAGATAAATACTCTTCTTCCTGTGATTTTGAAAGCAGTACCTGGTATGATGAAACCGATGATGAAACATGTAGTCTACAGGAACCTTAGAAACCTAATTCTTAATGGCATGTTCAATTTTACATGCATTTTCAAGCATTTAATAATTTCATCATTTCATTTCCCTGTTCATCATTTCTGTAGATGCACTCAAGTAACGAGCTTTCATAAGATGCAAATTATTTTCTGGGCTTTCTAAACTCTCACAAAGTACGATTGTCCGCTGTGTCCCACACCAGAATTCCTACCTTTTTGTCTCCATTTGTCTTTTGTATGGTAATAATACTTAGTAAAACACAGAATTGTTGCATGTAGGGAAATTATAGCATACTTAAGTAACAATATACCGTGGTAATACCAGTAAGCCTTAACATCTCAGAACTGTATCACCTTGATAGTAAAGACCGTCTAACTTACTAGGTGTGTCTATTGGTCTGGACAGTATTGATATAAATACATATTTATTTCAGATAGAACTTTCAGTACAAATACATATATTGAGCTATACTTTGGAATTCTTTGTCCTTGGTATTGATCACTGTTAAAATATTTTTCATAATGAAACAATTTGTATGTGCTCTCTTAATAGGGAAGAAATAGAATGCACTTTAGTTTAAGTTCTTACTGTTTTCCTTGTCTGTTGTAGAACAAAGTGACTTCAATGACCTTCCTCACTGGTAAGGCAGTAGAAGATCTCTGCAGAATAAAGCAGGTAACCATTTTAATTTTTGACATTGGAAAAATTGCAGTCTTTTTTCTTTTTTTTCTTTTGCTACATAGAGTTTCTGAGCAAATATTCTCCATTTCTTATGGCAGATAAATTGCATTGCAAGTATCACAATGTTCTTAGAAAATAGTGTTATTGAATAGTGTTATTTTCTTAGGAAATGCTGTTATTAATAACAGAGTTCAGTTTTCATATATACTGAATATTGGTCAAACTTTTACTTGTTTACTGGAACAGACAGGGTGATTTTAAAATGTTCCTTAATTTTTTTTTTTCATTACCACAGCTGAAAGGATAAGAGATTGTGATTGTGTAGAATGTTTTTAAAATAGCTTGTGTTTCATAGGTCCAACAAACTGATTGACTTATTTCAGGGATATATGTATCTAAACATGCCTGAAATAATTGCATGGTAGGCACTGTTAGATACTCAGACACTCAGCTGCTTCGTGTTGTATTGTCATTAGCTTTTATCTACTGCATGGAATCATTTTTCATTAGAGAAGGGCAGCTTAAGTCTGAGCATAAGTAGGACACCATGAAGAGAAGAAAAAAAATCAGGTACCTTCCACATAGGCTATCTAATGTATAATCTTAGCACCCATTTTCCCATCATTTTTAGTTCTCAGGTATCTTATTGACCTCTGTCCAGTGTTTACAATTGAAAATAGTATTCAATCTTTGTAGCTCGGATACTAAACCAAATGATAAATTGTTTTTATGTGGAGAACAGTGCTTTGTTTTTTGACATAGATGTATCCCATCAAATACACTTAAGGTTTAAAGTAGCAGTTCTCATTTGCAGCTCAGAACTTGTGCCATTTGTCTTATTAACAGTGCTTCAAGAAGCAGCTGTCTTAACTGTGTCACAGCCTTGACCTTTGTTGAGGTAACATCTGATAATACTGAAATTCTGTACAGTGCAACTAGATGAGGGAGGGTGAGATGGCTTGTTTTGCTCTACCTTTCATCCTCAGGGAGCATTTAAAGTAAATATGCAGCTCCAAAGGATGTTTGATATCTGAATAAAGCAAACTTGGGTATAGTTGACTCATAATAAACAGTGAAGTATGAGTGTGAGGATTTATGTAGACATTTATAAAGTGTGCGTATGTACATACGGTCTATACCTTTCTCTGAACCTTGTTAGTTTGCTCCATGTCTTTATTTCTATCTGCTTGAATATAGCCCAGGTATTTTTTCAGACTCATTCCCAAAAGACAACAAGACTTCATTCAGCTTTATTCGCTCCTTGCTAAACAGTCCTCTTACACTTCTCCAGAAGACTTTTTATCTTTTAATGCACTAACATGTAGTACCCCAACTCATGTATACCCTCTATCTCACGACATAAAATAATAAAAATTCAGTTCTGTCTGCTGCATCACAGTTTCATGCAGACACAGGATTAGTAGAGATGAGGGAAGAATAAATACTAGTTTGATTATATAGATGTTTTGGGACAATCAGGTTGACCTTAGCAATGGCATAAGGCATGGACCCTATCATTTTATCTCCTCCAATGGTGGCATTACAGTTGAAATGATGCCTTTGATCTGTTCTTTTTACAGTTATTAAGTGCTGCTTCTCTTGAAGAGGTAATCAGTCAGTGTCTTCCACAAAATTAATATTTCTTTTGCAGAGGTTTATGTGGCTCAAGATAAAATAACTTAAGTAGTGATAATTGTGCATTGTATTTTCAGGTAAATTATGGTGATTTTTTTTACTTTTTAACAAGAAGTTGTAAGCAAGCAAACATCACTTCAAAGGGAATGTTCTGAATGTTTGAATTGTTTCTTAGAAGGTAAAGTCACTAACAGCTCAGGTTTTTTAATAGGCTTTAAAGACAAAAATAATGGCTGTATGTCATTTTATGTAAGGGCTGATTAATCTGAATTCACATTGTTGAATATATAATTAAACAGCAATATTACTGCTCTGAATGAAAAATGTATTGCAGGTAGATTTGCTTTAGAAGTAAGTGTCTTTTGTTTGAGGTTTCAATGTCAGTTCCCATCTTTATTTTCCTGTTTAATAGGTAGACTTGGATTCAAGACATATTGGCTGGGTAACAAGTGAACTTCCTGGTGGTGATAATCACATCATCAAAATTGAATTGAAGGGTCCCGAGAACACACTCAGAGTTCGACAAGTGAAAATTCTTGGATGGAAAGATGGCGAAAGCATTAAAATAGCAGGCCAGATTTCTGCAAGTGTAGCTCAGCAAAGAAACTGTGAATCAGAGACACTGAGAGTATTTCGACTTATTACATCTCAGGTAGGACTTTCATGTGTTGTACAATGAAATTTACTATAATTTCTGCGCTTTCAGCGCTTCATGTTTTAATGTAAAATATCACCTCTGCACAAGTTTATCATGGAGATAAGGTAGTCATCACTTCCCTTCTTCCAGGTATTTGGAAAACTCATCTCGGGTGATGCTGAGCCGACTCCAGAACAAGAAGAAAAAGCACTTCTGTCTTCCCCAGAAGGAGAAGAAAAAGTACACAATGTATTTATTTGTATTCTATCAATATTACATTGCTGAAAAAATATTCTGGATGATTTTCGCTATTTGTCTTATGCACTGTAGTCTTCAGCTCAATACAAAAGCAAAATGTTACAGTTGCTTTTTTTTTTTTTTTTTACTTTTTTTTTTTTTTACTTTTTTTTTTTTTTCAGTAGTACTAGTAAATATTTATTGGGGCATATGTGTTTAATGGAAACACCATACCCTGGTGACCCAAATTATGTTTACATACACAGAAGTACTTAACACCTGCAGTAATGATCAGCCTGGCAATCTTTATTGCCTAATATCTTTTGCTTGAAGATGGTAAGTGGCTTTGTTGGTGTTTGGATAAAAAGTATTTAAGAAACCTCACTGCTACCCTCACTGCTACCCTTTTAGCTAGTATGCTTTCCTGTCTTCCTGCAAGGAACGGTTTATAAGTGCGTGTTCCCTGATTCTTTTATTGCAATATATAGTAAGTTTGTAGAAAGTGAAATGCATTTCATGCAATGCTCTATAAAGACATAATCAGAGATTGTATTAAGGTAGATGAGGAAGCTGAATCTCAAATAACTGCGCTTCACTTGTTTTGCTTATTGATTATCTTATTTTGAGCTCAAATTTCCTCTTGCTCATAAAGAGGAAAATAAACACTAACCAGTATTAAATATTTTCTGCTTAAGTATCTTGCCTCCGTGTAACAAAAAGCTGCAAATTTTTAGAGCAAAGTTTGTTGGTATTTCATATGTATTGCTACAGAAGTTAGGAATTGTTTTTGGCACTCTTGACCTAATGCTAAATGTTCTTTTTACAAAGGCAACATCAGATGCAGACCTGAAAGAGCATATGGTAGGGATCATATTCAGCCGAAGCAAACTGACAAATTTGCAAAAGCAGGTTTGTTTACTCTGAAATACTTTGAGCATTAAATGTTATAATAAATATGTTGTGTGTATATTACATTATATTAGTACGTCATGATAAGTATATTAATTTTCAGTAAATACAGAACCTCTTAATTGACATTTTCAGTTGCACCTTCTGTTTTTATCTGTTATCAGACATTGGGTTACATTTTGATTGTTTCCTACAGTAAAAGAAACTTTGTGGTTTTGTTTTTTTGTTTTGCTCGACATAAACTATTAACTAAAGAGTATGTTTTTCTTGTAAATACTGAAGTTGTTTTAATATACCAATTAACATATTTGTTATTTTTAATGCTTTTTCCATGAGACAGTCATTGCAGTAAAGATTTTCACAGTAACGCAGGAAGTATCTGATTCTGTTTGAAGTTTAGTAAATACTGCATGTCTGGTCTCACTTTTATGTCACCCATATTAGCAACCCTTACAATCTTGGAAATACACTTCTTAACATGTTATTGTTAAAATGAAAATATGCTTTCTAAAAGCTCCCAGATAGTAAGCTAACAAGATACTAATAAGATCTTTGTAGTTTTCCAGAGTGAAGATGAACAAATTCGTTATTAAATATAAGTTCTAAAGAACTTTATCTAAATATCTAAATTGAAAATCTAAATCTAAAAAATCTAAATTGAAGCCTAAGTTTATTCTTAATTTCAATTCAGTAATGTTGAGAAGTAATTTAAGCACAGGACAAATTTTACAGGTTTTCCATTTTTGCCATAGCTGTGAAGATACTTAAAATACAAGTAATAACACTCTAAAAGTTTTTAGGAGTTAACTGTATATTTGGATTCCACTTGGCTAGGTATGTGCTCATATAGTCCAGGCCATACGAATGGAAGCAACCCGTGTGCGTGAGGAATGGGAGCATGCCATCTCTAGCAAAGAGAACGCCAACTCACAACCCAATGATGAAGATGCTTCTTCTGATGCATACTGCTTTGAGCTGTTGTCAATGGTTCTGGCATTGAGTGGTTCCAATGTAGGCCGGCAGTATCTGGCTCAGCAACTGACTCTGCTCCAGGATCTCTTCTCGTTACTACATACTGCTTCTCCGAGGGTGCAGAGACAGGTGAGTGCTACCTATTCCTTATCCATCCTGCTCATCCTAGAAAAAGTCTTTAGAATGATATAATCATGAACTTGATAATATGTACTTGAAGTGGTGGTTTTTTTAAATGATTTTGGACTTTCACTTTAAAATTGTTTTGCCAGTTATATTCAGGCTATTTCACATAAGGAAAAAAAATCTAAATAAAGCAACTCAATTTAGATCCAGATCAGTTGGCAGCACAGATTTCCTATCCAAAATCACCGAGTTTGAGAATCATGAGAAAAACATAAAATGAGTGAGGGAGTGTACTATGGAAAGTTAACACAACTCTCAATACCTCAAGACAAGTATTTTCTGTTTTCAAAAGTCTGAAGTGCCTCTAAGTGTTCTACTACAGAGTTTCTGACATTTAAAAATTGTATACAGAATGAGTGTGTAACATTCTAGCAAATTACAGTTGTACAGACACCTGTATTTCTGAAATTTTAGTACAAAGTTCAATGCAAAGCATGTTTTCATTACTATATGAAGATGAAGGTGGTTTCTGTGTGTGTTTTGTTTGTTTGTTCTTGGTGTTTTTTTTTAAGTGATATTTGTTCTGGACTCTTTAAGTCTCATCTCAGTATATGTCAACTATATTAACTGTTATTTCAAAGCAAGATAGAAACCTTTCAGAATTTCTTACAATTGTGATTTGAATGCACAGAGTAGATACATTCTGTCTTACAGAACAATTTGTAGTTATTGTTTGGAAGCTCCATCTGAGGTTGTGATGTTTTGATTCTTTTTCCAGGTAACATCATTACTACGGCGTGTTTTGCCTGAGGTAACCCCTAGTCGCCTGGCTAGTATCATAGGAGTGAAGTCTCTTCCACCAGCGGATATAAGTGATATTATCCACTCAACAGAAAAAGGAGATTGGAATAAACTGGGTATTTTAGATATGTTTTTGGGGTGCATTGCCAAAGCTCTCACTGTACAGCTAAAAGCCAAAGGAACTACCATAACTGGGACAGCTGGCACTACAGCAGGCAAAGGAGTTACTACAGTCACACTTCCAATGATCTTCAATTCCAGGTTTGTTTAAAAATACATATAGGTTCTCAAGCTAAAGGTATAAAAGAAATATATATTTTGAAGTCAGTTATGTTGCCTTTTATGATCTTTGTTTAATAAATGGGGAAAAAAATGAATAACACTGACAATATAAGTAAAGCTATTAATAGATTTGATTAAAAAAATAAACAAAACCCAACCCTGTCCTGAATGTGTGCAGTATTTGTTTTGATGGATTTTGACAGCTAATAACTAATTGAATTTATTTCTTGTATTACAATGTTTCCTTTGTAGCTATATTCGGCGAGGTGAAAGCCATTGGTGGATGAAAGGTTCAACACCTACACAGATTTCAGAGATAATTATTAAACTGATTAAAGATATGGCAGCGGTAAGTTTCTATGATTTAAATGTGTTGGGGATTATCAAATATTTCTGATAATGTATAATACTTTTTTTTTTTTCATTAATTTCTATTAAAGTTAATATTGGGATGAGCTGTTCAAAATGAGCTGGTTTCAAGAAGAAAAATGTATACTCTTTCGGGTAGGGTCCAGACCTAGAAGCAACAGAACTCAAGTTCTGATTCAGCTAATTAGAAGCACATTATTCAAGTGAACTTTCAGATGAGTCACAAGAAACTTAAGTAGTAATCACTAATTTTGTCACTTTCTACATTATTAATTTAGAAATCTGACTTTTTTTTTTTTTTTTTAAAAGACTCGTAAGCACTCAGTGCTCCAATTGAAAAATAAAAGGTGTCTATAGAGTATTGTGATAGTGTTTCTTTCACTTAACTGCATGTACATTTTATACATGAAATCTAGTTAAAAATACATGTTAAGCTTCTTTTGATCTTACTAAAATCTATATAGGTCACTCTGAAAGTAATGCCTCCTATTCATTTCCATGGAAACTACAACACATACAGAAAATACAACAGCACTACTTGACAGAGCAAATTCTCAGCTACAAAACGCTGTTTTTCAACAGTCACTGCTATTAGCTATGCAATTTTGCCAGTGATGAACCTGAGCAAGCCTGCATGCTATGCTTGTAAAAAAAATCTGCACCAGCTCAAGTGACCCAGTACTTCACTGCTGTTATAATGGGGTTGTTGATAGGAAAATGTTGCCCCTGCAGTCTGTCTTTCATCTTTCTGAACATACAGAAGTCAGAAAGTGACAAATCTGGACTTTATAGTGGGTGTGCTGTGACAGTCCAGCCAAGACTGGCAGTATTGTCCATGGACTTCAATCTAGTATGATATTATCATGTTCCAAGTGAAAGATTGTTTTCTTTTCTGGGCTGTCTCTGGAAGTTTGAGCCTTCAGCTTAATCAGTGTCACAATGTAGTGGTCAGAGTTTATGATGGTTTGTCTGGGTTCCAGGAAATCCAGACACCTTTCCTATCCCACCTTTCCTATCCCAAAAGACAGTATCTTGAGAACTTTTAATTTGATGGAGATTTAACATTGCCACTCCATTGACTTTTCTTTTGACTCCAGCTCATAGTGGTGACAACACATCTCCAGTAATGATGCAGTCCAGGAAACTGTCACCTTCAGCCTCATGTTGATTCAATAAATTGCATTCAGGTGTTCTTTATGTTCCTGTGTGAGCATTCATGCGACCCACCTGGTGCAAACTTTGCAATATTCCAGTGCTGTCACCATCATGTCCAGCAGATTGAAGGTGACAAGTTCTCTAATCATAACCTGCTGTGTCTAATACACGGACTCAGATGTGAACGATCCAAATCGTTTATTACAAGTTCTCACATCACTTATATACCTTCACAAGTTTTCTTTTCCTAGCTTTCCCATTTGCCCCTACATGTCAACAGAACATTCCACAAACACTCTTCAACCGTTCATGCGGGTGCTTATCCAATCAGAGCTGTGAGCTGTTCTTTCTTCTTCTAGAGGTGTCCTTGGTTCTCATGCTGTTTATCTTGCTCCATGGCTGCTGCTCTGTACAGTCCTTCTTGTATTCCCACAGTAACCCACCTATTCATACAGATGAGATGACACACTTCACTTCATAGTGCAACAGCAGTGCGTGGCAGTCCAGAATGTGGTTTGTCTTTTACATTGCTGTCACTGCTGAAACATACCACCCATTGCCTCACAGTGCGCTCATCCACTATTAGGTTTCCATAAGCATTCAGCAAGTGTCAATGGGTGCCGTTTTTTCCAGATGGAGGAATTCAGTGACACACCTGTGCTCCACACACAGTTCCATGTCAGACACCATTCTGTCAGATTACCCCTCTGCTGCTGCCTATTGCACAGCAACATGTAATGGAATATTGGCAGGAAGATTCAACCCCTACTGCCATGTCATCGTCATTCACCTCTGATATTGTAGGTCAACATAAAATAGGAGGCATTACTTTTAGAGCAGCTCTTGTACATTTATAGCTGATTAGTACTTTAGCCATCTCGGTTGAAATTTTTCATGAGTGTATGTTTCAGGCAAATGTATTTGGCTGAAGAATTTGATGAAAGCTGATTTAGGTATTTCCCAGAAACAATGCTGAGGAAGGAAATGGGGTCTGTATATTTACTAGAGAAAGGGGAAGAGTAGTTTAGTAGGAAGTTAGTTTAGTTTCCTTTAATTCTACACCTGGTTCAGGGAGATGTTCTAATGACCCCAGTTTTCCTCTGTGATTACCCTTAGAAAGTTGTTTGTAGCATGTTTGACTTTGGAGCTCTGCATTCTCAATTTAAACACACTGCATGGTTTAGAAAATCCCTTGCAAAACTTTCTGGGGCTGGGTGAGAATTGTCTGAAATTGCTTCTTTTGATTCTGACAACAAGATTTTGGAAAATCACTAATTGATCTTTAGTTAAAAGTTGCAGTTAAAGCTCTTTTAATTCTTGCTCCTCAAGAATTAAGAATTGCTGGTCTGTACACAGAATGACCATTTATTCTTCCCTTCAGTTGCTTCAGTGGCTAGGGGAAGAATCTATTATAGGTGCCACTGTGACTCCACTTGGTGGATTTTTGTTTCTGTTTACTTCATCAGCATCTTAGGAAACGTATAAAAACTCAAGTGGAAAAGAAATGTTAGCTGCAAATACAAGTACTCAGTATTTGTAGTGAATGCCAGGATAAATGTGATGACTCCTGGTACATATGTGCAATTTTTCTGTCACCCTACTTTGTTCAGTGCGTAGGATGCAATGTACGTTGGGAATGATTTGGTGAGGGGAGACAGTTTGTTCAGAACTTTTTTTTTAATGGTTATTGCCAGTATTGTTTGTAGATATGTTGTAGATAAGTGGGAAAGCATCACGGAAACAGTAGATTCTTTTCTGAACCTGGGACTTGCTCTTTTATGTTCTAACCTGAGATCATAACCTAGTATTGCTTGTTGTTATTCAGTTTTAGTTGTAAATATCTATAACAATTTATTACAGTTTTTATTAACATTATAAACACTTATATTCCTCTTTGTCAGGGCCATCTGTCAGAGGCTTGGTCCCGTGTGACAAAGAATGCGATTGCTGAAACCATCATAGCTCTGACCAAAATGGAAGAAGAATACCGGTCACCAGTGAGGTGCATTGCAACCACCAGAGTAAGAGCTTTTCTGAATTTGACATTAGTTCATTGCAAGCGTGGATTAAGAGCCCATCTGAGAGCTTCCCTATATTTTGGCAAAAATTCCTTTATGTGGGTTTTCTCAGGAAACAATGTACACTGTATTCGGCTTATTTTAGGGAGTACAGATTTTGCATTAAAAAAACATCATACTTATGAATAAAATAAGAGGTTAGCAGTGTTTACATGCATTTAACACTAATGTTGTTTTCTGTTCTAAAGACTGAGTTTTCTATTTACTTCTTACATAATTGCTGCTTTCTGTAAAACACTGTCTCAGAATACTGGCAGCTTGTGTTGTTGCAGTGCTAGTTGAGTCAGGTCTTAGAGAAGTACTGAACATCAGACCAGCTCTTCTTGTGAATAAACTTAGTTCTGCCATGAAGGTGCACATTTTGAAGGAAGTCTAGTAGAGTCATTCAAAGAAAGCCATTTTGTCCAAATGAAAATGCTAACTCCTCTCACATTTCACTGTAGATAGTGAAGAGAAAGAGAGAAAACTTTTCCTAAAACCTGAAGAACATTTAGACAGCCCCCTTCTAGTTTATCTCAAACGGTCAGTATGTTGAGAAAAGAATAGGGAAGTGAATCACACTGACCTAAACTGACTTTCTGGATTAGTAAATTTTGTTCAGTTTTCTCCCCGGAAAACCTCCAATGCTTGAGAATGATATGCAAGTTTTTGTATTTCTAATACATTCTGGCTGATCTTTCTTCAGTGTTTCTATCTTGTATGCTAACGACTGTAGTTGTGACCATAGTGTTACATAATTGAAAGAAACAAATTAGTTCCCAAGAGTTCAGTAAGTTTTATTGTGTGCTTGGGTAAAGAAAAATCTTGTATTGCATGGGCAAGGCTTCAGGTAATGATGATACAGTTTGCAAGTAAAGTAATTGTGTTATTCTTGTTTGTCAAAATTCAAATTTGTTGTATTTGAGATTTTTTAATTCAATTTTTCTATAATATTTAATCCTACCTTGCTTTTCAATAGTTATGGCTGGCCCTAGCATCCTTGTGTGTACTTGATCAGGATCATGTTGATAGACTGTCCTCAGGAAGATGGATGGGAAAGGATGGACAACAGAAACAGATGGTGAGGCTGAAAATCATGCGTTTCTGTGTTTATTTTTTATTTATTTAGTAGTCAAAGAATTTAGAATAAGTGATAGGGAAAGATGAACTTGTCCTAACCTTGTTCCTCCTGCTGAGCCCCATGGGAATAGTACATATACACTTGAAGTACTACAGACAATTTATAGTCAATTTAAGTTTCATAGACAAATACTCTTCAGAGAACAAAACTTCCAACTTAAAGAAGTAATAAGGTAGCAATTCTGTCGGTATTCAGGGTGAATGAAAACCTGTCCAACACCAATAGGATGAACTTTTGAGAATAGAACAATTCAAGTAATACGATGCTTTCTATCAGAGTTTTTTGCTTTATGGGTTTTTATAACACTGTAAAGACAGTTCTTTTATATTTCTCAAGAATTGTATCTCTGCAACTTAGCTTCATCTTCTAGATCTAAGAAAGAGAGCAATTACCCCAAAAGAAAGAAGCAGTCTAAATGAATTTAGTAAAGCTACCATTTACCTTCAGGATGTACAACTGTAACATGAAATACAGTGGATGACTTGAATTTGTCTGTATTTCTCAGTGTCGTAAAAAGCTTATATTTTTTTTAAGCGAATCTGGAAAGAGCAAGGTAACGGTGCAGATCTTTCTATATAAAGAGTCTGGGTTTGATGGATCCCTGTGGGAGGCAAGAGGCCATCATGCCTTCCTGCTAGCAACTAAGTATGCTTAAGAGCAAATCAGCCTCAAGAGCAGTTTAGTATAGGTAGAAAGAGAATACAGGAGATGTAGATCTGCAGCAGCAAGGACTGAAACTCTACTGAGAGAAGGAAGCAGACACAAAAGGCTTCTGAGGTGGTTAAGAAAAGGCTTTTTTTTTATGTAGACCTTTGCAGTTCAGCACCGAATATTGCTCAACTGAGAGAAAACTTGAAGACCAAAAAAGTCTGCAGTCATGAGCAAAGACACATTTTTGATCTTTATAAGTTGGCTTCCCACAATTTTTTAGTTTTCATACCTAAAAACACAGCTTCATAATTTAATGAAATGGGTTTAGAAGTAGAAAATCTTGTTGCTTTTTAAGAAGTATCCAAGTTGAAGGAACACAAAAGGGTCACTGAGTCCAACCCCTGGCTCCACACAGGACCAACCAAAATCCAAACCTTGTATCTGTCCAAACACTTATTGAACTCCGGCAGCTCAGTGCCATGACCACTGCCCTAGGGGGAACCTGTTCAGTGCCAGACCACCCTCTGGAGAAGAACCTTTCCCTGATACCCACCCTGCCCCTCCCCTGGCACAGCTCCATGCCTTTTCCTCAGGCCCTGATACTGCTCCTCTGCACCCTGTGAGGAGCTGCAGCCACCATGAGGCCTCGCCTCAGCTCTTCTTCTCTGCGCTGAGAAAACCGAGGGACTTCAGCCACTCCCCATACATCTTCTTCCCCAGACTCTTTGCTGTCTTCGTAGACACTTGACCTTTGGACACTTTCTAGTAGTTTTATGTCCTCCTTACACTGACACCCAGCCCTGCCCCCAACACTGGAGGTCAGGCTGCACAGCACAGAGCACACTGGGACAGCCCCTCCCCTCACCCAGTGCCAGCGCTGGGCCTGCTGCACCCAAGGGTACAGCTGGGCCTTTGGGCTGCCTGGGCACACTGCTGGCTCACATTCAGCTTGTCATTTACCAGAATCCTCAGGACCCTTTCTGCTGGGCTACTTTCCAGCTTCGCATTTTCCAGTCTGTACATATATCCAGAGTTTTCCTGTTCCAGATGCATAATCTGGCACTTGCTCTTGTTGAGCTTCATGTGGTTGGTGATTGCCCGGCCCTCCAATTTGTCAAGATTGTCAAGGCAAGGCCTTTCAGCCTTCAAGGGAGTCAAGAGGTCCCTGTGATTTAGTGCCATCTGCAAACATATTTAGTATACCCACAAGCCCTGTACCCAAGTTGTTTATGAAAATATGAAGACAGCTGGTCCTAAAATGGAGCCCTGTGGAGCTCTACTAGTGATTGGCCACCAACCTGACGTAACCCCACATACTATAACCCTTTGTGTCTGACCTGTCAACCACTTGTTCACCCACAACATTATGGTTTAACCATGGAAGGAACCATTTTATGACTGGTCCGCAGAAGAGATTTTTTGTCAGATAGGTGAACTAAAAATGTTGATTCTATAACAAAGACTGGCTTTATGAAGCTAAACTCATTTTGTCTCTTTACTTTGGTAGAAGTGTTTCATTGCCTCTGTTTTCCTGTGTTGTTCCGCAGGAACAAACAGCAGAGGATTAGAAAAACAGAACTGAGGTCTAGTTTGTAGATAGAACGAAAAAAAGTCAGAAATTGGAGCTTATTTAAACAAGTAGATATGTCAGAGGAGCCGCCAAGGCCCAGGCAAGCAGGTATATAAGTTGCGGAACTCGTCCTTAAACTCCCTAATATACCCAGTTCCCCAGTACACCAGGATATTCAAATGTTGAGGTGAAGTGTGTTTCCCCTCCCAGGAGTGCTGTTGAATGAATTCTGTGTTACATGAGCAGTATCTTGGAAACCACAATTTCTGTAGTACAGTGGAAACTCAGAGATTTGCATAATTGAAGTCTCTGAAAGTTGTTTTTAGAGATATTTTGAACTGTAAAATAAAAACCATGTTGAATTAAATATATCTTGATATAGTAAGCTAATTCTGTGCTGGATTTTGAAGTCTGTTGCTTTGGCCGTGTTCTCTAAGTTGTGGATCACCTGCAGCTTTGATAAAGTCTTTGAACAATCTAAATATACCATATCATAGTAATTAAGGGTAAATATTTTGTTTATCTGTGAACAGTTCTGTTAACAGGCCGATAGCCCCATGTAAATTTTTTTCTGTGTAACTCTGGCTAGTTGAGAATAATGTCCCAAATGTGTTGTAGAATACATTTGTGCTACATCACACAATATGTAAGTTGAAGAATACTGGAAATAATTATGTAGTAAACTGAGGCTTCTGTGCAGAAGAAGTTGTTGAGATATTGATTATTCTAAAGATAGTAATAGTTGTCTAAAGAAGCTCTTTATCATCCATTACTAATCCAAGGGGACAAACTAGGGGAGGATACAAACAAATGCTGAAAGGAAGGATTTAATAAAGGGAAAAATATTTAATGATGTTTCTTAATTTTTTCAGCCAATGTGTGATAACCATGATGATGGTGAAACTGCCGCCATCATTTTGTGTAACGCCTGTGGGAATTTGTGTACAGATTGTGACCGATTCCTTCATCTCCATCGACGAACAAAAACTCATCAGAGACAGGTATTCATGGCATCATGTTGTATGCACAGCACGCATTATGTACATTGTTTTGTAGGTGGAATAGATACATTTTCATTTAGTTTTCTGTTCCCTTCTAGTGAAATTCCATTGTCCATTATCTTTAGAAGAAAATTTGAATACAGTGTTGCATTCCCTCATTCTAATTCTTATGCTACCTCAGCTTTTTTCGGTCATTCTCACGTTGTTTAGGAACAGTTTTAGGAAACTTCTAGAAACTGCAGAGCCTTTCTTAAGCATACTTGGGTTCTTTATTCCTTTTAAACTAAACCTCTTTTACTATTACTATTGCATTATAGTGCTTGTGAACCCCTTCATTTTTAAGTGTTGATATTTTTGTGATGTTCAGAAGATCACTTGACAGGAAATTTTCCCACTGGTTCCCTATAACAGTCACCTCTTATTTTTCAATATTTCCCTAGTCCTCATGTTGCCATTATCCAAAAACTTGAAAACTTCCTGTTTTTTGTTGGTTTTTTTGTTTTTTTTTTTTCTCTTAGGGATGAAATGTCTTTTCTCTTTGATTTATCTAGCTGAGTTTTTGCAGGTTGCCCTGTACTTCACTGATTAATGTTCTTTCATACTACCCTTTCATCCTGATAATGTCTAAACCTGAATGTTTACTCTTTTTTGGAATATTTCTTTTTCTCGTTGCAATTTATTCAGAATACGCTGTTGCTTTTGAGACTATTGAACATTTCCTCTTTCTCGATATAGCATTTATCTTTTAAATTTTTGTAGTTGTTTATAAGTAGTCATAGGAAAAGAGGAGAATATTTGTACAGAGGCTAAAATAACAGACGTAGTTAATAAAACTAATTCAGTGGACACCATTACTAATCTCCTTGCTAGAGTGTGTCTATGATATTATTTTACTTAGAATCAGGAAGTGTTTTTGAAGCAGATACAATCATCCCTCCTTGCCATGCTTTGATTTGATAAAGAAGCCCTTTGAGAGCTTGAGCTGGATTCCTTCCAAGTGAAACAGACAAACAAGATCCAGGGATATACCTAGTGCACTTCACCTGCTAGCTGGGATCAACTAGTCCAGAGCGTATGATGTAAATATCAGGTCGCTGTTTTCCTTGGTGCCTCAGCATCTGCAAAGTACATTCAGCCCGGAAGTTCCTTGTACATCTGTTACATACTATTTTTTAGCATGGATTGCTGCAGTCCCATTTTAAATTTTCCTTTTTTGTCATCTTAAGAAGATGATTTTATGCGTCTGTTCTTCCGTCCTGTCACAACACAGTCTAGTCTCATTTATTTTTCTGATTTCTCCTATATAGCCTGTACAGATTACAGTTCATAAAAGTAAGTTCTTATCTCATAGAAGTCCTCACATCTCTCCTTTAATCTGTCCAAAACAGCTACTTATTAGATACTCCTATTCACCTCTAAAAGCATGTTTAAACTTTTAATCTTTATTTACCATCTTTACCTTTACATCTTTCATGTCAAGCCTTTCCATTTAAATCTTAAATTCTGTCATGTTCCCTATTGCCTGTTTTCTCTCAGCTTCCTTTTCTTTGTCCGACTTCTGTTTTTGTTATACGTATTTCTTATCTGTTTTTCCTATCAAGAAAGGAGTTACTGTGACCTGCTTATGTAAAATCTGTGTGAAGCACTTACAGTTTTTGTTTTCTGATTCCAGTATAAATTAAAGACAAAGATTAAGTTTACACATCTATACCCAGGGGAGTTCTAACTTTTTATTGCATTACAGGTGAAGTGAATAAAACCAGAACTACCTTTTAAACTTGAAGAAAAGAGAAAGACTCGTGAAATCTAACAAGGATCTCTTGTGACTTATTGATTTAAAAAGAATTTTCTTGACTTTTAGCTAAAAACATTCACTGCAAGTGATGTGTTGATATATATCACTCATTATGTAGTGCATAATATTATACATAGTGACTATAATTATTAGTGCTATTCTCCTAAATTACTGACGTGGTTATGTGAATGTATTTCTAATGTTGTCTTTTGCTTTTAGTACTGTGGTCTACTGGAGATGAATATTAGTTATGAACTACAGTCTCCGTAGGTTTTGAATAAGAAAAATGTTGTGCAGCTCTTTTTTTAGCATTGCTGCTCTATTGCTTCCCAGTCATGTTATATGGAGTGTTAATTTTCACAATTTTTACTTTTTAAACCACAAAACTTCTTCCTACTATGTACAACTTCAACTTAAGGAGTATATAAATTAAAAATAGCTTGCAGTAGACAAACCTGACAGAATCTTTAAAACATCTGATCAAAATCCAAAGAGAATATAACAAGAATAACATAGAAATGCTATTTATTATCTGTTTGGTTAATCTAACAGGTATTCAAAGAAGAAGAAGAAGCTATTAAAGTTGATCTTCATGAAGGTTGTGGTAGGACCAAGCTTTTCTGGCTGATGGCATTAGCAGATTCTAAAACTATGAAAGCTATGGTGGAGTTCAGAGAACAGACAGGTAAAACACAACTTTTATTAGATGTATTTTTTCCTGATTATTTTTTGCCTTGTACCTGAGCATTTGTCCAAAAAGAATTAGGGCAATGGTCTTGAGTTCTGCTTATAAGTATAAATGAGCTATTTTCAATGTATAGGAGTTATTTTTCTGGCTGGCTTGTGGTTGTGTCTGAATATTGTTCACTTATATTTCATCGTGATAGTCATTTTTGTTTCTTTTTGTGGATGTAGGCAAACCCACCACTAGCAGTTCTGAAGCGTGTCGCTTCTGTGGTTGTAGGAGTGGAACGGAATTATCAGCAGTGGGAAGTGTTTGTTCTGATACAGATTGCCAGGTCTGTATTAATAAATATTGGTCATTATGAGATGCATAAGATAGAAGAAAGACACTGTAGGGTCTTGTTTTGAGTAAACCTCCATCCCTTCCTTTCCTGAAGGACCAAAATCTGCAGATGTTTTAAAGGCTGTTAATACAGGGCAAGCAGTGTTTACATGAAAGGAACGTTAAAATACAGAGTACTAAAAAAACAATTAAAAAAATCTGTATATCAAATTGAAATGATAAAATGGAAAAATGGTGGTTTCTTTATGTCATTGCTGTTTAGGAATAATACTTTATAGGAGCGTGAAGGTATCAGTCCTACTTCATTTACACAAAATGTGCAGTTTTCCCAAGTACTTGGTCTAGAAGTAGACAAGATGAATTGTCATTCTTTCATCTCAGTTAATTGCATGAACTGGTAATCTTTCAAAAAGATGTCAAAAAAAATGTCAAAACTATGTCAACCTGTTCTTTGGTGGTGAAAAAATGACCAACTGTTGACTTTTCACAGGAGTATGCTAAAATTGCCTGCAGCAAGACACATCCCTGTGGCCATCCATGTGGCGGTGTTAAGAACGAAGAGCACTGTTTACCATGCCTGCATGGTTGTGATAAGAGCGCTACAACTCTTAAACAAGATGCTGATGACATGTGTATGGTCTGTTTTACTGAAGCACTTTCAGCAGCTCCAGCTATCCAGGTTTATCTTTTTTTCCCACTTTTAGAAAATGAATATTATGGTTGTAATACTAAATGTGGAAGAAGTTGAAATATGAAGTCCCTTAAATGACATTCTCAAGAGTTTCAGAATAAACATGGTAATGGTACAGGATATAAATGGCTTGAAATGCTTTCATTATTTTCTGGCATTACTGACATTTGAAACAAGAAGGTTGTATCAACTTAGTTTTCTGTGTTTATTTAAAATATATGGTATTTTATAAATAAGAAAACAAACAAGATATTAACAAATATATAGCATGCATATTTCATATGCCCACTGGCTGTCTTGGAGTGAAAGTGTTATGATTTTAACTAGTGCGTAGTATTCATTCTTTTCTTCAAGAAGAAAACAGAGGTCTTCCAGGATTTGAAGCATGTTTATTTTCTTTCATGTATGTTGCCACTTAAAAGCAAAGAACTCTTATATTTTAGTGGTTAACATAATGTCAGTGTTAATTTCTGTGTTGTTCTTTTTCTAAAGTTGGACTGCAGCCATGTTTTCCATTTGCAATGCTGTCAACGAGTACTTGAGAACAGATGGCTTGGGCCAAGGATAACCTTTGGGTTCATGTCCTGTCCTATTTGCAAGGTAAATGAGCTATGTGTTTTCTGCAGTGATCCAACAAGTTGCCTAATGCACTCTCTCTTTTTTTTCCTTTCCATTTTTAATAATATACTGCTTGTTATAATACAAAATAAGTATATTTTATTTATTTCCTTAATTTCTCATGTCACTACAGAAAGGCTGTCACTGACAAATATTTTTACTTTCCCTACTATTACCTGAATTAAGGTTATTCTTTGCAAGTAAACATAATGCACATTATCTAAATGCTGCCTTATTCTTAGCACCATCTGTCTGTAAATTTGCAGTTTAGGTGCTATGGGGAAAAAAGGAAGAAGTAATCTTAATTCGGATTATCTCAAGCAGGGAATCTGGATTCTCCATTTTACTTACCCCTTTCAAAGCTTTTCAGTGACAGGACAGAGCTGAAGAATATATATATCACTTACTTAGGTAAATGAGCATATACTTATATGGCAGACATATAGCATGTCTGCTACTCTGCAAAATCATAATTGCTATAAGCAAAAGTGGAGAGAGAGAGAGAGAGAGTAGCTGCTGGGAAGCATCTTAAAGCCCCAGGAATGTTAAATTTGTGCACTGTCAGGCAGTGTTTCTTTGTGTTGTGTTTGGTAATTTATAGCAATAGCTTATGATTAATTCTTAGTACAGAAGACTGAAAGGCATTATTCCTATTTGCTGAGTAATGAAAAGGAGCAAAATTAGAGAAAATGTAAAATCATTATATTCCCATGACAGGGTGAATATGTCACATACCCTTTACCATCCCTTTGTGTTTGTTACAGTCTGTTGTAAGGGCTGCTGATTTCATATAACACAAGGCCATATAAAACATTGCAATAGCAAATGAATCACAGCCTTTTGTTGTTTTTTTAAAGCATCCACTGAGTGCTTATGACATCCATTATGCTATTTGTGTTTGAACACAATGTAAATTATTACAGCTGTTGCAATAAAGATGCAAGAAATTTTAATCATTGTTTTTTTCATTTTCAGAACAAAATCAATCATACAGTTTTAAAGGACTTGCTTGATCCAATCAAAGAACTTTATGAAGATGTAAGGAGAAAAGCACTGATGAGATTGGAGTATGAAGGACTGCACAAGAGTGAGGCCATCACGACACCAGGTGTTAGATTTTACAATGACCCAGCTGGCTTTGCCATGAACAGATACGCTTATTATGTTTGCTACAAGTGCAAAAAGGTATGAAGGTTACCACTTTCTCAAAGTGACTCTTTTCCTTCCTTCACACCCGGAATTTCTACCTAGTTCCCTAACTTACGTCCACTGGGAATGTCCCTTTTATTTGTAATTTGCAGCATTTGGGGGAAGGTGGGCTGCTTACATTTTTGCTTCCTCATACCTGCCTTGAGATCACTTTCCCTAACCTTTGACAGTCATACAGCCCTAATCACAGCAAAAAGCAGGGAAAGATGAGAGTAAAACATCTATTTAGAATTCTATTTATTAGCAAATAAGATGGTAATGAATGGGATAAGTGTGTTCATCTTCTCCTGATTTCACTGCTCCATGTGAAACTACTTCAGTATATGAAGGAGTTCAGTGCTGACAGTCTTGCCTGGTGCATTTTAGTGCTTGATGTGGTCTTGCTAGAATAACATGAGAAATCACAGTGGATTTGTAGAAAGTAGCAACATTCTGATGATAAGGGATCCCACATGAGCCCTTCAGCTGATAGAAAGCTGTCCTGTTAGAAGGTATTTCTGCTGTCTCCTGTCTCCATTCTGTTTACATAGCATCCAAATGCTGTTTCAAAACCCATCCATTGCAATCACTTGCATAGAACAGAGTGTATTGCGTGGTTTTTGATCTTGTATCCTGAGATTTAGAATTGTTATCTGAGTGCCTCAAAAATATGTATAGAATTACAGCTATTCAAGATAGTGGGCACAGCGATAATGGCCTTTATTTATCATTTTCCCAATAAGGTTGGTTTAGTTAAAATAACAGTTGTCTGTTGTTTAATGTCCTATTGTTCCCATATCAAATTTAGGCATATTTTGGTGGTGAAGCTCGGTGTGATGCTGAGGCTGGACAAGGAGATGACTATGATCCGAGAGAGCTTATCTGTGGTGCATGCTCTGATGTTTCAAGGGCTCAGGTAAGCAAAGAGCTTGTATTGGTCCTATTATCTAATTCCAAAGAGTACCTGAGCCATATGATTATTGACTGTTCATTCACAATTACATGTATTGTATGACATAGATACTACAAGATGTAGAAATGTATTGGTTGGATTGTTACAGCATTGCTATTTTATTTAACAGTGTCTGTCTTCTTTCTATTTAGATGTGTCCCAAACACGGTACAGATTTCCTAGAGTACAAATGCCGCTACTGCTGTTCAGTTGCTGTTTTTTTCTGTTTTGGGACAACACATTTTTGCAATGCTTGCCATGATGATTTCCAAAGAATGACAAGCATCCCTAAAGAAGAACTCCCACACTGTCCTGCAGGTAGTATTTTTACAAAGCAGATTAACCTAACTAGATTCTGAGATAAGCAATTAGTTCTAACGAATGTTCTTTTCTCTCCTTGCTGATAATTTGTAGGAATATCACAGGGTTGGTCATACAAATGTTAAATTCTCTAAGTGCAATAATGATGGAATGTGTTTCCTGTATGGATGCTTTCATGCTTCTGAGCTTTTTGGTTTTTTGTGGTGTGGGGTTTTTGTTTTGTTCCCTGGCAGTAATGCAGGCAATGTCATCACACGTTTAAATATTAGATACGTTTTTACTTGTTACAGAAGGATATTTCAATTCACCCACACCAATCCAGGCTCCAGATATTACACAATGTGTTACATCTATATTGAAGAATGTAACACCACCATTAAAACGTGTCTAGACTTAGATGCCTGCCATGTGCTAACTTCTGCTGGTGCCTTAGTTCCAAACTTCACATGCTGTTGATGTAATGCTGATCTCATCAGACTGTGCTGTGTTTCTTGCTGTTAAAAACAAGTGGCATTTTTCATTAAGATACCTACATAAAAGAAGTAAACAGAAAAGAAATGAGATGTCACTTTAACATTACTTTTGATTGCAGAGTACGACTCCTGCTCATATTCACTGATTTCACTTTTAGACTTTGCAATTATTGATTTGCTGAAATTTATTTCAGTTACTTCTTCCTGTAAACTTTTTGCCTTTTCTGTTTCTTTTAATTACATAGCAATTTGGTCTTTTTCCTTTAGCTATGTATGCACTGTGTGACATAACCTGTAGAAAGCTAATAGTTCTTCATCTAATTGAATGGCTGTATTTCTCTTTGCATATTAAGCCTTTAGACTTCTTGCTTGAATTTGTGCAAAAGAGCCTTTCTATCTTATTAATTGTAAGGAATCAATAATAAAGTCTAAGGTATATTCATCTTGATATAAATAATGTATAGTCCACAGTATTGGTAGTAGGTGGATGGCTGGACTAGATGATTTTGGAGGTCTTTTTCAGCCTTGGTGACACTGTGATTCTATATTACTTTCACTTAGTATGTTTCTGAAGATCTTATGTTTGTTTCTGTTGAGTCTGCAAGCACTGACCTGCCCTTTCTTTTTTCCCTCTTACTTATATTCACTGTAGGTCCCAAAGGTAAACAACTTGAAGGAACCGAATGTCCACTTCATGTTGTCCATCCACCTACCGGTGAAGAATTTGCTCTGGGTTGTGGGGTTTGCAGAAATGCTCACACTTTTTAGACCTTTTTTTTTTATTTTTTTATTTTTTTTTAAACCAGAGCATAATAGGTGCCCTCATCCCTCTAATGTCCTAAAAATAAAGTCCACTTGGGATGAGGATGGGACCATTCCATAACCCAGGTAAAAGGAACAATTTGCAGTGCAAGAAGGATGCCAAAACTATGTACATAATTCTTGCTGTGAGAAATTGACTTTTTTTTTTTTTGAACCAAGACATCAAAACTTGTGAGGTGTTTGCATGTGGCCATTACAGTCATCGGCTAGGAAACATTTACAAATAAATAGTTGCTATTAAAGGATCTGTGTGTCTGTGGACTATGAATGATGCTGGCTTTCAGGAGAAAGAAAAAAATATTGATTATTGTATACTGACTTTTTGTAATCTTGTACAATTGTAACGCATCACAAGTGGGGATGGGAAAGAAGAATATTCTGGTTTATTTCCTAGACTGTTATTAAAAAAAAAAAAATGTGTTAGGAAGGCATAAATGTAACAAGTATCACGCTGTATATAAAGGTATCAATGTTTGTCCTGTATAAGAATTAAGTTACAACAGCAGTTTCATTTAAACTTCTGGGTTATGTTTGAGCCTGAAATTTTAATGAAGTGCAATACTGAGTGTGCCTCATATCTCGCAGCTGTAAACATAATGGAATGTACATGTCAATAAAGCCACTGTACATTTTTATACAGTGAAAGTCTAACAAACGTGTAAGTCTTAATTTTCAGAACCGTTTTCTAAAATGAGGGATTTTTTTCCTCATATTTACTTTGGAATATTCTTCTAAAAAGACCGGGCACTTCTAGGATATAGTTTGTTCCATCTCAGTGTAAGAGAGTTGCCAACTGGATAACTCAGATGTACAGTTAGGTGAAGTCATTAGAACCACCTCTGCAGTCTGAAATAGAAACAGTGTTTTGGAGCCTGGACATCCCAGCCTTCAGCACCAGGCAGATTTTTTTGGTAGAGTGAGGGGATATGAAAAATATAAAAGGTCGATGTGTTTGAAGTGTTCTTCTGACTTTGTGGTTCTGTTGGCTGGTAATGTCTTACTGACTTTGGTTTTTTGGGTTTTTTTTTTTTTGTTTGTTTGTTTTTGTTTTGTTTTGTTTTGTAAATACATCGCTAGCCTTTTCTATAGTCTTGTGTGAAAACACTTTCTGAGATGTGAAAGATACACTTTGTGCCCTGAGGTATAATAGTTTTTTGAAATATTGCCAGATATTTTCAGAGAACCACCATGGACCTTAGGAAGACCGAGTGTCTTTACTTGAAGACATACATTGACTACTCATTATTTGATACTCCTCTGTCTACAACCAATGAACACCTGTTGAACAGCCTCAGTCACTTCAGATTGGTAGATGAAGGCTGAGAGCTGCAGAATGAAGTTCTTAAGGACTCCTTATAACACAAGAAGTGTACTTTGGGATTATCAGATTTAATATAACTGTTGTTTCAGAGGTCTTGCAATAAATTTGGATGGGTCATACCAGTGATATCAAACAAGTGATTCCTGAGGTTCGCTGCTTCGGAGCTGTCCCAGCCAGAACCGCAGCAACTGACCGTGAGGTACAGGGGAATTTCAGTTGGTTCCTTCATCCGGGGAACCCTGAGATCACAGAGCACCCTGGCAGCTCTCACAAGAGCGGCTACATGTCTGACGTGACTGATGTGAGTGATGTGGCGTGGGTGTTGTGTGGGCAACGGCTCTGCATCCACACACCCTTGCCTTGGAAAAGCCTCCAGGAGGGCAGCCCACCAGGGACAGAGAGGAGGAGGTTTGGTGTGTGAATCACGCGGGCAGTTCAAACGCAGAGAAACCCTAAGCTGCCCATTCATGGGACAACACAGTAAGCAGGGTTGCTCTCACTGTGAACCGAGTGATAAGTGTGGAGGCACCTGTTAAGGGCCTGGTAATGGAGCAAGGGCGCTGCCCGCACTACCAGCAGCAGGACAGAGCTGATCAGTCACACTCCATTAAGGCTACTTGAATAGTGCTGGTGAGTCTGCCGGTTTGCCACGGCAGAAGGCTGCTGCCACGAAAATTGTGGAGACCCAGACTGAGATCCCAGTCCACAGGGATCTGGCTGCAGTGAGTACCAGAGCCTGGCCTTTGCAGTGCTAGGTGAGGGAGACAGCACTTGTGTAAGATACGACCAGCTCAATGACTTACTCAGCCTTGTGGTTGACCTGAAGAAAGAGGTGGAGAGGCTGAGGAGCATTAGAGAATGCGAGAGGGAGATTGGTGGTGACAAACCCTTGGGCCCCGAGATCTTGGCAGCCAGCCGAGGCTTCACATGGAGCACATCACTCCCTGCCTCCTTGCAAACAGAGGAGAGCCAGCAGGCAGGCAGTGTTCCTGTTAAAGTAGGCCCCCTGTCCTCTTAACCGCCTAGGAACAATGAAGAATCAGGGGGTGTGGGGCAGTGGCAAAAGGCCCCTGCTCAGTGATGCAGGTGCACCCTCCCAGAGAGGCTCCCTCTGCCTTCCCAGCTGCCCCTGCAGAACAGGTATAGAAAAGGAGGCTGAGGGAAGACCTTATTACTCTCATCCAATATCTGAAAGATCAGGGCTGGTCTCTTCTCACTGGTGACAGGTGACAGGACAAAGGGAAATGGCCTCAAGTTGTGCCAGGCAAAGTTTAGGTTGGGTATCAGGAAAAGCTTCTTTACAGAAGGGGTTGTTAAGCACTGGAATAGGCTCTCTAGAGAGGTGGTTGAGTCACCATCCCTGGTTGTGTTTAAGAGCCGTTTGTGGTACTTAGGGATATGATTTAGTGTAGGGTTTTTAGAGTTAGGGTACTGGTTAGGCTGCGGTTGGACTTGATGATCTTCAATGTCTTTTCCAACCTGGGTAATTCTATGACAGGAATATAAAGGACAGAAGGTGGAAGTGTATTTATTACAACTCCCTGCCATACTGTTCAGATTAAACTTTTCCTCTCTTATCATTGCTTTCCTGCTCTTCACTAGGACTCTCAAGTCCTTATTTCTGTCCTCATCCACCACAGACAAGCCCTTTTTGTTCTTCTATTGCTTTCTGGTAACTATTTTTCCATTTTAGGTGCCTCTTCCTGTAACCCAATGAGGTTAACAACAGTGGATATTTCAGCTCTTCCTCTCACTGCCTCTCCTTCCTTCCTAAGATGCCTCCATTATTCTCTACTCTCTGCCATGAAGTGGCAGCACAAAAAGTAGTAGCCCAGAGTACTGGCAGGAAACGGAAGACAGAGCCAGAAATTCAGGGCCTTTGTGCTTGGTTAACCCTCCAGAAGAGAGAAAGCTGAGCTAGCCTTGTTCTTTGCAGAGCTGCCAGTTCTTCAAGAGGTACAGAAGGGTAAGGTGAATTTCAGATTATGCTATACAGTCAGAGGAGCCTGCTGTGAGAAGACCCAGTTATTTGCTCTACCCAGGGAAGGAATTTTCACCTCCCCAATTTAAAAACAACACAATATTGGCTTAGATGTTTGCTCCACCTTTCCTCATCTTCCTTCGCTTGGTCCCAGTAGCTCTAGGTTCCTTTGATGAAAGAGACATGAGATGAGGAAAAAGTACCAAAATGGAATGTGGTGCAACCTATTATTATCCTGCCTTTTTATTAGCTGTTAGGGATTAAAAGAGCTGCTGGCTCCTCCCAGTCTATTCTCAGTCAGTGTTTTTAGTGGACACTGCACCAACCTACAGGGTGTGAGGATCTGTCAGGCCATGTGATTGCTGCATAAGTTCTTGGTACAGGTCCTTGCAGCCCTGAATTGCAGCAAATATTACAGAGTAGACAAGTTGAGCATTTTCAGAAAATTTCCAAGTCTAGCACAGCAGTTCCACTTGAATTCAATTTTTGAGATTTTCAGCCTTTCATTTTAGAATAACATTAGAATTAATTTAAGAAAATGATATTACAGCAGAAAGGAATGACAAACAATGTGCCACGTTCTTTGTATACAGAGGACTGAGTGAGGAACAGGCAGTGTTGGAATATTTTTGCTCAACACAGCTGCCCCTCTGATTCCTTCTCACAGTTACATAGCACAGTCAGGTGTGAGGCTCAGACTCTCGGGCAGAGCTCAGCTCCCATGCTCACACCTACACCACTGGACACTCCTCTCCTACGCAGTGCGAGACACTGACGTCACCACCTCTTCTCCCTGCGCCAATCTCAGCTGCTGATTATAGCCAGATGTCAGTGCAGGCCACTAATCAGCTCAGCACACAGTAAGGTGGCTTTGTACCTTCCCAGCAGTTTCACATGCTTTTCTGTCAGCTGTTGTTCCACAACCCATGCAGTGGAAGCACCCAGTTCTTGCTTGCACCACCCTGTCTGCTGCATCCAAGGTGAATCCACAGTTTGGCTTACACATCATTCATTTAACAGCCTAAACGTTCATGGGTGTATCTACTTACTCAGCACATACCAATTAAAGTAAAAGTTAACACAACACAATTAACCAGTCACCAACGAGGTCTGACAGTCATGCTCCTTACAGCCTGCTGGGATTCAGGAGGCACCTGAGATAGTACTGGTCCTGTAGTCAGCATGGAGGTGATCATCCCCCTGTACTCAGCACTGGTAAGGCCACACCTCGAGTACTGTGTTCGGTTTTGGGCCCCTCAGTACAGGAAAGACATTGAGGCCTTGGAGCATGTCCAGAGAAGGGCAACAGAGCTGATGAGGTGTCTGGAGCACAAGTCTTAGGAGTACTTTGAGTACTTTGGATGCAAATGTTTCTTTAGGGTTTGGAAAACCCTATAAGTGGAACTTGAAGTATTGTATTTTCTTTTTCTACACAGACCCCATGAGTTAGCCGTAAGTAAAAGTGGACAATAAACACCTCCTCTACAAGGAGGACAAAATTGGTATGACAGATGTAGCATTTGTGGGTCACTTATTCAGAGTTCCAATAGCTAATGCACTGTTTGTCCTGGCATCAGTGACATCACCAACTCAGGTCTGCTCCTAAAGACCTACAGGTGGCTGAGGAGCAAACCAGCCTGTGAGAGCCCCATCCAGCTGGGGCAGCAATGGTGGAGGCCCCTGCACCCCGAGCTATACCTGCAACCCATTACTGTTCCATCAGAGGAGTCAGTCAGGGCTGTGCCCCTGCACCAAACTGCCTCCATTTTGCATGAACCCCTCATGCAACTACCTGCTTGTAGCTTGGCCTCTAGCTCTGTAGCTACTTGCATGAACAAGCACCAGTCATCTTTCTGCTCAGTCAGCTGCTCCATAAACACAACAACAGCAAGAGGAAGGCTAGGAAGAATCTCCATCCCTTGTTGGTTGCTGAGGGCAACTTAGTCACCAAGGATCAGGATAAGGCTGAGGTACTTATTGCTTTCTTTGCCTCAGTCTACTAGTAAGACTTGTTACTCCCTGGGAACACAGTCCCCTATGCTGGCAGATGGGGAGTGGCAACAGAATAAGCCCTGCATGATCCATGACGAGATGGTTCTGGACCTGCTCTGAAAGCTGGATGCTTACAGGTCCATGGGGCTGGATGGATTGCAGCCTAGAGTGCTGAGGGAGTTGGCGGATGTGGTTGCCAAACCACTCTCCATCATTTTTCGGCAGTCTTGGCTGACCAGGAGTATCCCAGTGGATTGGAGTCTGGCGAATGTGATGCTCATCTTCAAAAAGGACCAGAAAGATGATCCTACAGGCCTATCAGTCTCACCTAAGTGTCTGGGAAGGTTATGGAACGAATAATCTCAGGAAGCATTTTGGACCAATTAGAGGTCAGCCAGGGGATCAGGCCTAGTCACTGTAGGTTTATGAATGGTAGATCCTGTCTGACAAACCTGATTTCATTCTATGATGAGGTGACTCGCTTAGTGGACGAGAGTAAGGCTGTTGATGTGGTCTACCTGGACTTCAGTAAGGCCTTTGACACTGTCCTCCATAACATTCTCATGTAGAAGCTGGCTGCCCATGGCCTGGATGGGCATACACTCCACTGGGTGAAGCACTGGCTGGATGGCTGGCCCCAAAGAGTTGTGGTCAATGGAGTTGAATACAGTTGGCGGTCATGAGCATTGTCCCCCAGGGCTCAGTGCAGGGGCCGCTTCTGTTTAACATCTTCACTGATGATCTTGATGAGAGTCCAGAGATCAAAGTTACCCTCAGTAAGTTTGCAGATGACACCAAGTTGGGAGGGAGTGTTGATCTGCCAGAGAGAAGAAAGGCATGACTGAGATATCTGGATAGACTGGATCAATGGGCCAAGGTTAACAGCATGAGTTTCAGTAGGTCCAAGAGTTGGGTCCTGCATTTTGGTCGCAACAACCCCAGGCAACCCTACAGGCTTGGGGAGGTGTGGCTGGAAAGCTGCCTGATGGAAAGGGACCTTGGTGTGCTGATGGACAGTTGGCTGAATATGAATGTGCCAGCAGTGTGCACAGGTGGCCAAGAAGGCCAATGGCATCCTGGCTTGTATCAAGAATGGTGTGGTAAGCAGGACTAGGGAATTAATCCTGCCCCTGTACTTGGCATTGGTGATGCCTCACCTCGAGAAATGTGCTCAGTTTTGGGCACCTCAGTACAAAAAGGACATGGGGGTACTGGAGCAGGTCCAGAGAAGGGCAACGAGGCTTGTGAAGGACTTGGAAAATCAGCCTTATGAGGAGAGGCTGAGGGAGCTGGGGCTTTTAGTCTGGGGAAAAGGAGGCTGAGGGGAGACCTCATTGCTCTCTTCCAGTACCTGAACGGTGCTTATAGTGAGAGCAGGGCAAGTCTCACTGGTGACAGGATGAGGGGAAATGGCCTCAAGTTGTGCCAAGGTAGATTTAGGTTGGACATTAGGAAACACTTCTTTACAGAAAGGGTAGTTAAACACTGGAATAAGCTCCCCAGGGAGGCTGTTGAGTAACATCCCTGGATGCGTTTAAGAGCCGTTTGGACGTGGTGCTCAGGGATATTATTTAGCAGAAGGTTGTTACAGTTAGGGTACTATGGTTAGGCTGCAGTTGGACTCGATGATCTTTGAGGTCTTTTCCAACCTGAGCAATTCTATGATTCTATGATTATGGGGAAATGTACCATGCCTGGATGCCTGTAGATTCAGTTGTCTCACTGTGATGGGAAGAGTACAGTCCACCTGCAGTAATATGTCATTCTAGTAAATCCTACCAGGCTTAGAAACTTGACTGGTGAACCTGAATGACAGCCCTTTAAAAGTACTTGCTCAGAGACAGGTTTTCTCAGTGGACTTTGTCAAGGAGCATCAACTCCAGCAACTTGCATTAGTATGTCCATGCAGGAGTCAAGGTACCCTCTTTCACTGCCTAGCTACCAAGGCATTTGATCCTAACAACAAATGCCAGCCTTCTCTTAGCAACAAACCCATTTGATATTTTAATTTCACAACTGCTGTCTTGCTAATCTTATTAACTTCTCAACTCCAGTCAGAGACAGCTAAACTGCTTTTCAAGGAGACCCACGGGACAGAAAATTGCTGTAAAACACAAAGCTCCTCTAACTGGCAGCATGTCAGGTCAGCCCGACCTGCCACCATCCTTTTCCAGAAGCCTCAAGTACTGTTCTCAGCTTGTGATCTATGGGCCGTGCCATGGAAATGCTCAACTCCCATCTGTGTTGTCACTGGCATGGCTCACCATACTCAGCCCATCTGTACTGAACTCTTGCCCAAAGCAAGGCTGAGATTTACTGCATCAAAGATGAAAATTTTATTATGTAATCCTACAAAACATAGAAGAGTGATACAGCTTTTCCTGATGAAGAAGCCATTCAAGCTATCCAGCCAGAAAGAATCACTATAGACTCTAGCAACAGAAATATCCAGACATAGAGTTCTGGGGAACCTTTTACAGCAATTCACCACAGCTCTTACTGCACTACAGGCAACAATACCAAGAAATCAACCTGCTGCAGGCAATGCTTCATCTTGATTAACTCATCCTTAGTTCTGTCTACTTGTTTTTCTGTGCCCATGAGCAGCATCAGAAGGTCCTGTGTGCAAGACTTAGGTTGAGACCTTCTGTTTTAAGGACCATTTCACCTGCAGCTGGCTCCTTCTTAAAAAAGTGTGAGTTTCATCTCCTCTTCTACTTGGCTTTTCTTTGTGTGTGACAGATACTGCGTACATATTTTGTCAGTCCCTGTTGCTGTATTCTAGCAGTGTAAGTGCTTCCTGCCTCCTAGAAAACCTTTCCTGTAGGGACATACAGAAATAGAAAGGGAAGCTTCTCTAATGATATCCATTACTAGAAAACATTTGGTATCAATGAAAAACAAGTGTGTGTTTCCTGTATTTTTCAGCAGTCTATTGAGGAATAAGGTGTTCATCAATAACTCAGACCAGGTGTGCCAGCCACATCCCACAAGTCTCTGCATATTTTCCACAACTTATATCTTCATTAAATTGTAATGGGCTACCCATGTCCTTCTTGCAAACGTCAGGCAGTACTCTCACAATAGGTGGATTTGGTCTACTTAATTCTTATTTAAATCTCTTACAACTCCAATAATTTCACCTCCACATTTTTTTTTCCTAGCCAGACACAAATCATAGTCATAGAATCACCAAGGTTGGAAAAGACCTACAAGATCACCCAGTCCAATCATCCACCTGTCGCCAACAGTTCTCACTAAACCATGTCCCTCAGCACAACGTCTCAACGTTCCTTGAACACCTCCAGGGTTGATGACTCCACCACCTCCCTGGGCAGCCCATTGCAGCGCCTGACCACTCTGAAAGAAAAGTAGTATTTCCTAACATCCAGCCTGAATCTCTCCTGGCACAACTTGAGGCCATTCCCTGCAGTCCTATCACGAGAGAAGAGGCTAACCCCCATTCCACCACAACCTCCCTTCAGGAAGTTGTAGAGAGCGATAAGGTCTCCCCTGAGCCTCCTCTTCTCCAGTCTGAACAATCCCAGCTCCTTCAGCCGCTACTCACAAGGCCTGTGCTCCAGACCCCTCACAGCTTCATTGCCCTTCTCTGGACATGTTCCATGACCTCAATGCCTTTCCTGTGGTGAGGGGCCAAAAACTGAACACAGTATTTGAGGTGCAGCCTCACCAGGGCTGAGTACAGAGGATGAATACCTCCCTGTTCCCCTTGACAACACTATTTCTGATACAATTCAGGATGCCATTGGCCTTCCTGGCCACCTGGGCACACTGCTAGATCATATCTAGCCAAGCATCAACCAAAGTCCCCAGATGTTTCCTCTATACAGTCTTCCAGCCACTCTGCCCCAAGCCTGTAGCATTGCTGGGGGTTGTTGTGGCCAAAGTGCAGGACCCAGCATTGGGTCTTGTTGAACTGCATCCCATTGGATTCAGCCCAGCTATCCAGCCTGTCCAGAGCCCTCTGTAGGACCTCGCTATCCCCAGGCAAAGCGACACTTTCTGCCAACTTGGTGTCATCTTAAAACTTACTGAGGGTACAGTCTGTGCCATCATCCAGGTCATCAATAAAGATACTGAAGAGGACAGGCCCCAGCATTGACCCCTGGGGAACACCACTCGTGACCAGTTGCCAGATGGATTTAACTCCATTCACCACCACTCTCTGGGCCCAGTCCTCCAGCCGGCTCCTTACCCAGTGTACCTTTCCAAGCCATGGACTGCAGCTACTCCAGGAAAATGCTGTGGGAGACAGTGTCAAAGGCTTTGCTGATGTTAAGCTAGACCACATCAACAGCCTTTTCCTCATCCACCAGGTGGGTCACTCGATCATAGAAGGAGATCAGGTTGGACAAGTAGGACCTGCCCTTCATGAAACCATGCTGGCTGGGCCTGATCCCCCAGTTGTACTGCACATGCCGTGTTTTCTCCCTCAAGACAATCTGTCCTAACTTAGAGCCAGGTTTTTTAGGCTGGAGCACAGCTAATGCCTAACTGTTTCAGAACTACTTGAATACAGCCAAAAAATCAAAACAAAAAAGACTTTTGGTTGTAAAAGCTACAGTACCTGTAGCCAAGACCTCACTGTTGCCATATCACTGTAGGCTTTTTCAGTTCCTATAGGCAGTCTGTCAGCTGAAATAGCAAGAAGCATACATGTACCACCTCAGCCTGATGTGGTAAGACCTCCTGTAAGAAGTCAGGATGTTTTCAGAGATTGTTCTTAACTCTTATGCAAGGGGGTCTGTGCACTGCTGCTCATTTTTGCATGATGATAGTGATGGCTATCAAATCTTCAAATCTCTGCTTTGAGGGACTCTCCAACCAGAAAGGCAAAAACTTCACAAAATGGTTGAGATTGGCAAATTGAAAATCCTAGGTCAGGCCCAGCTCTACTACATACAATTCAGTATTCAGAGCTGGGTGAGGCACCCTTTCAGAAGTTGCTTCATAGCCCATTTCTGCACACAGCACTTCTCAGCCACAATCACCAGCGATGTTCCCAGAATGCCTCACAGCACTTCCACAGATCAGCCCAGAGACCTGCAAATGCTGTCTTCATTAACTTGGGTCTTTCTCTACCTGCTGCCACCTGTCTAAGCTCTAGCTACCTCAGAGTCCAAGAGCTTTATAAACATGGTTTTGCCCAGAGCCAGCCTTGAGGTGCTCATCAGGTGCCAGAAGAAGATGCCCACACCATCAGCTGCTCTTAGGTTTTCTTTTATTCAATCCTAGCAAACTCCCCCGTACTCATCCTTTGCTAGTAGACACTACAGGCACAGTTGGCAATGCTTTCCACCATATCCTGTGCCTGAATTGGCTCCATGCAGAGCTGCACTGCTGTTCACACTGACTCTGGCTGCTACACCACCAACTAGTGTGATGCACAGAGTTCCTTCTGCACGTCTTCTTCTCCTCCTACACAGAGCGTGCCTAAAACAAACACAAGCAATTACAGAAAAGGAAGTAAGGGCACAGGAATTGAAGCAGACTATTTTTAATTCTGAGAATCAGGACGTAAAATAAAACTGCAAAGCAGTGCAATAAATCTCCCTCAGTATGTCATCATACCTACACAGTGTATTATGGGTTATAAAATGTTACCTCAAAACACTGAAATTACAGCCCTGTCCTGACTCTTCTATACAGACCCCCCTAAAATATATTTTTTTTTTTCCAAAAGATATTCCACTCACTTTTCAAAAGACATTTTTCTGCAGACACCAGAACTTTATCACAGCAGTCACATTACTTACATGCTATTACAAGTATAACTGAGTTGCTCATTAACACTAGAGAGAACTCAACTCTCAACCCAGTTTTCCTGAAAAGCTGAAGGCTAGACTCCAAGACTTAGACAAATACACACAGAATCATAATGGCTGAGCTACAGTAAACCTCTTAGGACATCTTGAGTTTGAGAGAAGTGATGATTCTATTATATAATTTCAATATTAAAATGATAATTTCTCATGGGAAAGCATTGCTGTTTGTACACAATAATTTTTCTCTCACCAATGATCTCAAGGAACTAGATCAAAAGTAACAAAAACAAACCAGACAATCAAGGTTATTTTTAACAGCCTTCAAGCACATAAGCAAAGCTGCAGATATGTTTTTATGAGAGGTGTTTCATGAGGAACTGAGAGACACTGACATCTCAGACATCACTGAGGAACTGCTACTCTGTGTCAACAGCATTTCAAGAGGGGGAGATCACTGGCTCACATCCAGCTACTTATAAGGAATTTCTGATGAAAATCAAGATTGAGCAGAAACCATTCCACAATTCTGTATGTTTTGGCAATCTCAACTTTAAAAATTTCAGCCACTTAAAAGACTGAATAATGTGCTGTATGCAGTGCAACATATTTGCAGAGGAAACACACAAACATTCACAACCAAGGAGAGCTGTTACCACTTCACATCGCTTTATCTCCTTGGCCGTACCCCAAGACCTTCATTCTATGCCAAGAAAGCTCAGCTTTCTCCGCTACATTAATCCCAAAGGCCAGCCTGACATCGGGCTTTCAAATGACGGATAGATTCGGGTCCAGGGAGACCCAGCTCCTCCTCAGCATTGCCCTCGCTAACTTCATTGAGGTTGCCTCCTCCACTCCTGCCCGCAGAGCACCTCACAACACATACGCCCACCGGCCTAACGGCAGCAGGTGACCGTTAGGGGCGGCCGTTACGGGCAGCCCCGCCCCTCAGCGCCTGGGGGCGGGAGGAGGAGCGGCGCTACGCAGTGCGCTGCCGCCATTTTGGTTGGGCTTGCGTCGCTTCCGCTGCCGCGAAGTAAACAGAGAGGGAAAGGGGGGAGCGGAGCAAGGAGAAGCGTTGGGACGAGGCGAGTCGAGTGGGACGTGTCACCGGGCGAAGGAGGCGCCGGGGTCGGCTGCGGTGGAGGGGCTCATGTGGCCGGAGTGGAGGCGGCAGCGCGGCCCGAGCCCCGGTTGACGCAAGGCGCAGCAGGGAGCCGCCAGGTGAGGGGCTCTGGGAGAGGGGTCCGGCCCTCCTGAGGCACCGGTGGGAGTGGCGGCAGCACAGGGTGCTGAGGGTGTCGCGGCTTCTGGGGCTGCCTCACAGCCTCCTCGGCACAGGGATAAACAACCGGAGCCGTGCACAGCTTTTTTTTTTTTTTTTTTTTTTTTTTTTTAATAACCGGCACTGTGTTTTGTCTGTATCTTGCTCGACTTTACCGACGCGCTGAGCTTGTGCTATGCTGCTCCTGCCCTTCGGTGGCTGCCAGACTCGGAAACAGGCTGATGTGATGGGTTGAGGTTTGTCTGGAGAACCTCTAGGAGTCGTGCATCTGGATATTGCACCTCTGTAGTTTGATAGAGTTTCTTGTCTTTGTGTTTGTTTTCCTGCTTTTGTCAACAGCTTTGTTATAAGATCTGTGATAGTTTTAACAGAAGTTTGGGAAAACAGGTCAGGTGTATGTCGTGGGAGTGAGCTGAAAGGAAGAGTGATGGCTCACATGTTGAAGGAAGGGTTTAAGGGTCACTGAATGAAAAACAGCTTCTTACAAATGCTGATAATTAGCACCGGCAATTAGTGTACAGAGACACGCCCATGTGGAATCTTGCATCAGTACTTTCCTTATTGAACTTAGTTTTTTTTTCTCTTGGCCTTGAACCAAATTCAGCCAACTCTTTGGCCTACTGGATGGATATATGAAAGGAAACATAGCTGCCAGTTTCATTTTCTGTTCTTGCAGTAATTTTGCAGGAAGATTTACTTTCTTTACAAGCTTATTTTATACAGCATTAGAGAAAAATGCACTGGAACAACTTGCCCTGAAAGTGTCGTTGGAGACATCTAAGATCAGGCTGGACGGGGCTCTGAGCAATGTGATCAAGCTGTAGGTGTCTGTTTTATCTGCAGGGGAGTTGGAATAGCTGACCTTCAAAGATTCCTTCCAGCACAAACAGTTCTGTGATTCTTTGAGTTACAGGAGCATATGAAATGTCAGTAACAAAAAAGTTGTCTGGAATTATGTCCTTCCATCCCCTACTTACTAACCATGCACTTAAAGTGCATGGCATTGTATCTTCTTCGAAGGTTGTAACCTGAATTGGATCATCAGTGCAGTTCTAGTAATGACCGTGTTGTCGCTTTTTGGACGTATGTGGAAACTTCATGTGGTACCCAGCAGCTTCTTGAGTGTGTTTTGAACTGTAACCAGTGTATTTTAACTGCTTAGACCTCATCCAGGCTGGCCTGTGCCTGCACAACGGCCTGTAAATGTGATGGGGGAGTAGATCCAGAGACTGGTTATAGTCAAAGTGTGCTGACTAGAAAACATATGCATGTGTGTTAGCTTATCATCAGAAGATAAGGCAGTCTCTGTAATAGAAGATGTGGGGAGCTGTGTCTAATATTTACCTTCTGTAGTTCTTACAGGTGAACAAGAAACGGATTTGGAAAGGTTTAAAGGCATGAAGTGTGCTGCCCCAAATTGAGTACCTGAATAACTTGTGTATGGTAATTGCTCTTTAGAACATAGTCGTTTGGAGTATCTCTTCAATGTAATGTTTGAAGAAGTATTGCATTTTGGACTAGCTTATCACAGATAACACTTTTTGTGCTGTGCTTAGCGTTTCCTGTGAACACTGGCATGATGGATCTTCTGTGAGTTTACCAGCCTAATTAGCAAATTGCTTAGATACTGGATCTATTCAATTTTCAGTAGCAAAACAGAGTTTCTTCATCTTTGTTAGTTGCAGATGATATGTTGCTATGTTCAGTTTTCCTGCATGCCAGTCTGTGCAATTGTAGGCAGCAGCTCAGCAACAGAGGTCTTTCTCAGGAGAGCTTGTTCCGCTGCAGCAGCAATATTTGGCATGGATTTATAGCCATGAGCTGTGGATCACAGTAAGTTGTTCTCAGCAAGTGAGAGGAGACTTTTGCTCTCCTGTGATCTTGTGATTGCCCCCAGTGTTGGTGGGATTAGAGAACTGGGAAAATGGTGTTCATCAGTCTTCCATAACTGTGTGTTTGGGTTTGAGCGCAACATTTTGTAGTTCCAGACCCCAACTGATAGGTTGCTATTATCTTGTGAGTAGGAGGTGCTATTTAGGTGTTTCATAGGTACTCAAGGAGATGCCCACTCTGGGAAAACAATCCATGACATGCTGGATGATAAATGTTCTTGGTGTTTTTCCTATTTAAAAGACTTCTGAACTTTTCTTGGTTGCTGTTTGTAGTGTAGAAAGTTAATAGTCCAGGTAATAAGTGAACTGGACAGGCATCCTTTAAGTTTCATTTGGAGTTCCGTGCTTTAGGTTGCTACGCAGAACAATAAACTGGGGGGGTGCTGCTGTTACTTAGGGCATGGCTGGGCATAGGTCAGTTAGTGGTGAGTAATTGTGTTTTGCATCACATGTCTTATTTCTTACTTTCCTTCTTCTCCTTTCCCTCTTATTAAGCTGTCCTTATCTCAGTGTATGAATTCTTGTACCTTAACTCTCTTCCATCCCACCAGTTCTCCTCCTCATCCTGTTGAGAGATGTGGTGAAAGTGAATGGCATGTTGGTGAATCACAACACGTAATAATTTTATGCGTATGGTTGCACACTAAACTGGAATGATTTCACTGTGTGAAGTGCAGAAATCATGAGAGCGCAGAGGTATTCAAACATATTGAGACTACCCTGCCCTTGGAGACTCTTAGCTTTTTAGACTTGAAATGAGGGGTTACAATGTTTAGTTTGAGGTGTCATTTAGTCCTTTAGGATGTGGTACACACTGCATTCAGGCTTTTAAAAATAAATGACTGGGTGTTAAGTTCAGATTTAAGCTGGCGTCTGCAGAAGAACACACTGATCAAAACCTGATGCTGAATTTCAGAGGTACATAGTGCTGTTTTTTTCTGTTTTTTTAATCTTTAACATGTAACATATGTATCATTAGGTGATTGGGGAATAAGTACATGGAACTGAGAATTTGGTAACCTTTGGATTCAGACTTGCTGAATTCAATACAGTTTGGAAGAAAGTTTGCTGATTCCTCTTATCTCCTGTTCTGTGGAGAGGCAGAGGGAGTGCTGAGCATCTCAGATTGTTATTGTCAATCTTTCACAATCCCTATTTACTAATTGGTTGGAAAAATGAAAACATACATGTTTTTGATGACATATGTTTTTAAGGGTATTGATTTAAGACAAACATACTAAAATAACATCATTTACTCTAAGAAAGAATAATTGTGCTTGGGAATAAAAATGAACAGATCAGATGCACCTGCAGATACGAATACATTCATTTTCAGAATTTTTTTACAACCTTAATTTGAAATTTCTTCCTTCAACTTCAAATAGAATTGTGTCTGGTAAATAGGGAGTACTGAATGAGTGTTCACAGTATTGATTGGAAGAACACTGATGAGAAAGTAAAGTAATAATCAGCAAACTAGTGGAACATGATAGGTTCTGAGCATCTCAAACAAGTGAAATACTGAGAGTTGCTTTTGTATGTGGATTCGCTGTGGTAATTATAATAGAAGTAACACTGAAGTTATCTGCCTTGGTGGTGATAAGATTTTTAGATTGATGTTACTCATTGCTACTTGATGGTCTTATTTCCTTTCTGTGGCAAAACAGACCTCTGGAAAAATGTGGCTGCAGAAAAACATGCATCTTTTTGTCTGTGGTTTTCTATAAATATTAGGTTTATTTGAACTCTTGTTAAATTTATATTCATGGAACATTCATTCTTATCTTTGTAGGATGAAACGAGGAAGGAAGACTAATGAGGCCAACAACAGTTCATCTGAAGAGACTGCTGGGAAAGAATCCAAGAGGCACAAGAGTGTAGATGACAAAGCCGCAGTTGTGCAGAGTCCTGACTGGGGTAACCTGCTCCAAGACATTATCCTGCAGGTATTTCAGTACTTGCCCCTTTTGGACCGTGCTCATGCATCACAGGTCTGCCGAAGCTGGAACCAAGTGTTTCATATGCCTGATCTCTGGAGGTGTTTTGAGTTTGAACTGAATCAACCGGCTACATCTTACTTGAGGGCTACGCATCCTGAATTGATCAAGCAAATAATAAAGAGGCATTCCAATCACCTGCAGTATGTAAGCTTTAAGGTAGGGTACTTCATAGGCTTTTTAATAATAGCTTTCTAAAAATTAATGCAAGCTGAATTTTATTCCTTCTTTATCTCTGATATTTGAGATAATTAGATGAGCCACCAAAACTAAATATCAGAGCGTGAGAAATATTCCGTAAATATCAGTAATTGACATAATGATGATGTGGTCTCTGTGATTAAGATTGTAAGTTATTACAAGGGAATGTGGCAGTTCTCAGTCTGGAAGACTTGGTTTTCACATTCAGTGTACTGGACAGCAAGAAAGGTTTCTTTAAGTATCAGTAGCAAGAAGAGGGTGTCTCGCTCCAATTTAGGAGTGAGGCAAAGGTTCTTTTAATAATGTTATGCCCGGCGTGAGATTAAGAAGAAGAGCATTCAAATGTTGATCCGACCAGTTTATTGGAAATAATAGGCAATTGAGGGGATGGGGAAGGGAGAGTGACGAATGCCAAAATTAGGGTGATGGGGAAGGGAAAGTAGGCGATAGAAAAAGGTAGAAAAGAGCAAGAATTATGTTAAAGCGGGGAATAGTCACCTCCTGGATGCAGCAGCGTCCCGTAGCACGTTGTTAACGTTGGTCCGGGGCAAAATAAGCGTAGGGGAGAGCAGCAACGGAGTAGCAGGCTGCAAACAGCAGATCGGTGAATCGCAGAAAAGATGGTCAGAGTACCGTGGTCTCTAGAAGCAGAGTCTCGGGCAGCGAGGTCCCTCGGAGCAGAGTCTCGAGCAGCAATCCCAGAAGAGAGAATAGGCAGCAGTAGGACAACGGTGGAGGGATCTGAGGTCAGATACCTAGATGCCCACAGAACCGTGGTTTGTCCGTGCCCTTTTTATCCTTCTTTCCAGCCTTCCAGAGATTTCGGGACGGCTTGGGTCAGAGTCTTGTGACTTCCTCAGAGATGTCAATCTTCCTTGAGATGGGCCAACAGGAAAGACCACTTAAGGGCCATTAGTCCTCAGGGATGGTCATCTCCCTTGAGATAGGCCAACACAAAAAGACCACTCAAGGGCCATTGATCAGTATCTTATCTCCCTTTCGTAGCTCCCGGACTTGTCCATCTCCTGTGTGTCTCAGACAAAGGCAGTCCTGGAACCTTGGCCAGGACTTGCCTGAACTTGTCCATTTCAGCAAACTTTGAGACAGTAATGTAAAAAGCATGGCTTCCTACAGAGGGCTAGGAAAAATGTCAGCATGCTTCTGAATGAGATGTCATTGCCCTGGTAATGCAGGACACCAAGAAGGTAGCGGTAATGACTGAAGCGAAGAAGGCATTCAGTAACTCTTAAGACTACCCCTAGGGAATCCCTGACCGTGGGGGTAAGAGAGGGAGTCTAAGGAAAGGAAAACTTGGTTGGGGATCAGCTCAGAGATCACCAAGGCAAACTTGATATGTGCAAATCCAAGGGATGTTGTAGGATCATAGAATCATTAAGGTTGAAAAAGATGTCTGTGAGCATCTAGTCAGGTGCCTGCCAACCACCAATGTTGCCCACAAAGCCATGTTTCTTAAGTACTTTCCAGCATTGGTGACACAACTGCTTTCCTAGGCAACCTGTTCTAGGGCCTACCCACACATTTGTAGAAGAAATTCTTCTAAATATCCAATCTGAACTTCTACTGGTGCAATGTCAGGCCATTCCCTCTTGTCCTGTCACTAGTTACCTGGGGGAAGAGGCTGACCCCCACCTCACCACAGTTTCGTTTCAGGTAGCTGTAGGTAGTGATAGGGTCTCCCCAAGCCTCCTCTTCTCCAGAATAAGCCAGTCATGGGATGTACCCATGAGAGCTGGCAGAAATGATAGCTAAGCTGCTCTCTGTCATCCGTGAAAGGTCATGGAGAACAGGAGAGGTACCTGTGGGCTGGAGGAAAGCCAGTGTCACTCCAGCCTTCGAAAGTGCAAGGAGGGCCTAGGAAACTACAGGCCATTAGGCTTCATGTTCATTATTCTGGATGTCCTGTCTCCAAGCAAGTGAAAGAAAGGATGACAATCAGGAGATAGTCAGTGTGGATTAACCAAGAGACTGCCCTTGGCCAATCTGGTAGCTTACTGTGATGTCATGACCAGCTGCGTAGATGCAGTAGATGTTGTGTACTTGGACTTTTGACACTGTCTCCAATAACGTCCTTGTAGGTAAGCTTAGGCAGTAGGGGGTAGGTAAGTGAACTGGCTGACTGACAGACTTCAGAGAGTTGTGATCAGTGGTGCAATCTATTGGAAGCCTGTAACTTAGTGGTGTTCCCTGGTTGTAGATAATGCATCCAGTCTTGTTCAGCAAATTCGTTAGTGACTTGAATGAAGGGATAGAATGCACCCTCAGCAAATCTGCTGGTGATACAAAGCTGGGAGGAGTGGCTGACACACCAGAAAGCTGTGCTGCCATTCAGCAAGATCTGGACTGACTGAAGAGTTGGGCAAAAAATAATCTTATGAAGTTCAACAAGGACAAGTGTAGAGCCTTGCATATAACTACATACAGTTGTACTGGCTGAACTGCTGCGAGGAGCTCTGCAGAGAAGGACCTGAGTATCGTGGTGGACAACAGGTTGACCATGAGCCAGCAGTGTGCCCTTGTGACCAAGAAGGTCAGTGTATTTTGGGGCACGTTAAAAGGAAAATGGCTGGCAGGTTGAGGGAGGTGATTTTCCCCTTTTACTATGCTCCGGTGAGCCCAAATCTGGAGTACTGTGTCTATTTCTGGGATCCACAGTTCAAGAAAGACAGGGAATTTCTACAGAGCCCAGCAGAGGGACACAAAGATGATGAGGGGCCTGAAGCATCTCCTTATGGGGAAATGCTGAGAGACCTGGGACTGTTCAGCCAGGTGAAAAAAAACTGGAGGGGTAACCTTACGGATACTTACAAATCTAAGGGGTGGGTGGGAGTCATCAAGTGCGTGGAGCCATGCTCTTTTTAGTGATGTACAGAAACAGAACGAGGGACAGCAGGCAGGAACTGGAACGCAGGAGATTCCATCTGAACACAAGGGAGATCAGCTTTGATTTGCGGATGACATGGCACTGGAAGAAGCTGCCTAGAGAGGTTGTGGAGTCTCCTTCTCTGGTGATATTCAGAACCTGCCTGGTTGCATCACTGGGTAGCCAGGGTACCTGAATGAAATGAAAGAGAACATTAGTGAAATTCCAGTGCATTCTTGCTTACCATCATCTGACAGAAAATAAAATGGAGGGAAAAAAGGAAAACAGAGTTGCATTATTTCAGTAATGGGTGTATTCTGATGCGGTATTTTCTGATTCAGTGCATTTTCTTTTGTCTTAAGGTGGACAGTAGCAAGGAATCTGCAGAAGCAGCTTGTGATATTTTATCACAGCTTGTGAATTGCTCTCTGAAAACTCTTGGACTAATTTCAACAGCCCGGCCAAGCTTCATGGATTTACCGAAGGTATTTGAATGCGTGTAAATTTCTGTAGAAAAATAAGAAAAATATTGCAGTGATTCATAGAGTATTATGAAAGGTTGTGTTGTAAGAATGAGCTTTTGGCAAAACAAAAAAAACAAACAAAAAAAACAACTTGGGCTGTACTAAGAGGAAGGACTGAGATGATTTACTAAGATGGGTGACTGAAGTTTCACTTACCCTGTGTATCACATGAGAAGCTAGTTCTGATCTTGTTCTACATATTCCAGTGTCTTAGCTTGAATGTAATATTGGGCAACATGCTGCAAGTCTGTAGGCTGGAGGACTTATTAGGAGATGATTATAATCTAAAATGTGGAGTTTAACCCGTGTGAACTTGCTGTAGCAATTACAGTCATTCATAAGTATATTTTTTTAAAATTCATATCACTTTAAGGAAATCTTTAGTACTTGATGTCACAGTTAAGTGCTAGATTCAGAGGGAAAATGTATCATATCTGAAATCTGACAGTCTTTTTTTTTTTTTTTTACCTAGCTTGCTTACCCAAAACCAGATTGCACTAAAGGCCACTTACCTAGAAGTAAAATAAATAAAAAAGAATAACCAGCAGTCCCCTCTGTGTATGCTTCTAAACAAGCAATCCTGCTATTGAAGTAGAAGGATTCTGTTGTTGAGGAGCAGAGGAACAATTGTGATAACCTGGGCTGTTCTATGCAAGAGTTTCTAGGATGTCTATCAGCTTCAGTTCTTGGATCTAGTCCATATGTATGTCAAGAGCCAGTTACAACTAAGCTGTTAGCTGTATAAAGATGATGTCATTGCTGCTGGCAACAAGGACAAGGAAGAGGTAGGGACAACCTCAGGAAAGGAAGCAGGATATAGGGTTTAAGCAAGGTTAGCTGGAGAAGGATTATCAATTATTATCCTTGTCAGTTATCACAGCTGTGTCATGTGCTTCTCTTGAATGTGTGTTTCTAATCCTCAATTTTCAAAGACATTTTTCAGATATTTGTTTTTTGTACCTTTTTTTTCCTTTCAGTGAGCTTTGAGACGTGACTATTAGGAAACCTAAACATAGTGTGAACAATGCAGTCTTAATGTATTTAACAATATTTTGTCTATTCAGCTATTGTATATTTTATTCTTAATCTGAATGCTATGTCAGCTCTTCCATGTTTTTTCCTAGAGCCGTGTTTTACAAGCTAAAGAATCAGTTGTGGCTATTCATGCTGTATGTAGTCTTACAAAGTGTCAGATCTTCTAAATTAGACTTCCTTTTTATTACCAATAGACTCACATGTTCCTTCTAAAAATATATTCAGGATGATCCTAAATCAACTCTTGAGAAAAATTTGCCTTTTGGTGTTTACCTGTCTTCAAGTGAACTGATATTTTTTTTAATTATTTTTTTTAGTTCATTTGATTTTTCTTTTCAATATCCTTCTTAGAGGGGGGTTACATTCTAAATCCAGAGAATATAAAACTCAGTACCAGCACCTTCTGAATGCAAAGTGAAAATATCAATAAGCATCTTTTTCTTTTCAGTCTGTAACATACATAATCAGAGTATTGTCAGTGTACTTGTGAGCGGTGCCTAAAGCCTCATGCTTCCAATTTGAACATTCAATTTTCATTTATATGAACTGATGTTGCTGGTTTATGTTAATTTGCAAATATTAATTCTTGTTCTAAGCGTAACAAAAAGCATGTTGTATAAGAATGAACAGTACCATTGCCAAGCCTTTCCGCATAACTGAACATAAAATGTTCAGTCCAAGCTACATGAACAATCCAGAAATAGTACTGAAATCAATGCAACAGGTACCTTTGTGGAGTAGTTAATGCAAAGGAGATGTATTTTCTTTACTTCTTCAGTAAATCTTGTTAGAAATGATGATTATTAGCTAGTTATTCACTCCCATCATAGCAGAAATCTCCTTTTTCCATGATTTTTCAAGTGAAGGCATTCTGGGCTGTCTTTCTTTACTGGTGAGTTTCAGTTGTTACCCAGAAATCCTCAGGACCTTGAACATTGGACCTACATTAATTACTGGTTAAGTAGCGTAAATAATTGAACATCTGTTTCTTGGCTGTGAACCACTTCAGTCAGCGTTCTAGGATAGATTCATTCCTACCCCGTGTGCTCTGCCAGCCAGTAGTACCATTTGCCTTTGGGTACATGTAACAGTACAGGCTTGCCACACTTGTCTAACTTAAACTGCATGGGAATTTTTACTCTAGGAGACGCTGCTTTAGGAGCACTGCTTCTAAATTATTCTCTAAATTAGAGTTTCTATGCTTTCTCTTTGGTTGTGTTTTTTCTATAGCTTTAAGTTTACATAGTGGATTGTCCTGGGTCAATTTCTCAGTTTTTCTGTTTTATGTTAGGCATTCTGGTTTGGTAAATACTTAATCTGATAACAAAAATTATTATACTTTGCCATACTGAAAAGTGCATACTGTTTTTGGTTGTGATGTCAGATTAAAATATGACATATGACTTTTTTTAGCAGCTACTGTAAGTCAAAGGATATTATGTACAAATGTATACAGCTAAAAACCACTGAGATTTGTTTCAGGTGCCAGTGTTTCATTTAAACTTTTTTTTTCAGTCTCACTTTATTTCTGCACTGACAGTGGTGTTTGTAAACTCCAAGTCACTCTCTTCGCTTAAGATCGATGATACACCAGTAGATGATCCATCTCTCAAAGTGCTAGTGGCCAACAACAGTGACACGCTCAAACTCTTGAAAATGAGCAGTTGTCCTCATGTGTCTCCAGCTGGTAAGCAACTGTTTTGTTTCCTTTAGTGTATGCCTTCAATTTGGTCAAATCTAGTAAACCCCTGAAAAAAATAGAGTTGGTTGAGAAGGAGACTGAATGTGGTAGCTACAGCAACTGTTACCGAATAAAATATTAACTGATTGTGAATCAGTCCATCCTGCTGCTTCTCTCTGCAAGAGTCTTTCAGATTGAGTGCTGAGCTAGTAAAAAAATAGTGTGTTTTCTGGATAAGAAAGTAACCTCTTTCAGAAGTTCAAAGGGTACTGTTGCCTTGTACTACTTCTGCAGTGAGTATGAGAGTATTCCAGTATAGTTAACCTTTTTGGACAGCCATAGGGATGTCTGTGAAGAGGCTCTAGTAGTATCTTGTAGCTATCCAAGAGATATAATTCCTGTGAATGTTCCTTGGGTGGCAGTCAGATTTTGTTCCTGGCTGCTTGGTCAGATGTAGGCATGGGCAATACTGCTTCCAGAGTGGGTGAATCTATTGAGGTTTAACACAGCAAAGTGCAAGGTTTTGCATTTAGGCTGGAGAAATCCCAGGCATATATGCAGGCTGGGAGGAACAGTCCTTGAGAGTAGCCCTGCAGAGAAGGACCCGGGGGTCTTGTTGGACAAAAAATTGAATGTGAGCCAGCAGTGTGCTCTTGCAGCACAGAAAGCGAATGATATCCTGGTCTCCATCAGGAGAAGGGTGGACATTAGGGACAGGGAGGTGATTGTCTTTCTCTGTTCTGCCCCTATGAGGCCATGTCTGGCATACTGTGTCCAGATCTGGCACACCCAATACAAGAAAGACAGAGCTGTTGGAGAGGGTCCAGAGGAGGGCCATGAACATGATTGGGCTGGAGCACCTTCCCTATGAAGACAGGTTGAGGGAGCTGGTCTTGTTCACCCTGGAGAACAGAAGGCTACGAAGTGATCTCATTGCAGCATTCCAGTACCTAAAGGGAGCCTATAAACAGGAGGGGAGTCAACTCTTAGAAAGAGTAGATCATGGCAGGGCAAGAGGAAATGGTTTTAAGTTGAGGGGGGAAGATTTAGGTTAGATATCAGAGGGAGATTCTTTGAGAGTAGTGAGGTGCCGGAACAGGCTGCCCAGAGAGGTTGTGAATGCCCCATCCCTGGGGGTGTTCAAGGCCAGGTTGGATGGGGCCCTAGACATCCTGGTCTATATTAAATGTGGAGGTTGGTGGCCCTGCCTGCAGCAGGGGGGCTGGAGATTCATGGTCCTTGAGGTCCCTTCCAACCCAAGCCATTGTATGATTCTGTAATTTATGAACTTGCATTTATAGGTGGACTTAGGGCATGATGGGACAGTTAAAAGTATGTAATTCTTATGTTTGCCACATACTCCCAAGGGAAAGTACACAACGTGTAATGTATGTATATCTTCCTGTGCTCAAGGAAGTCACAGGACATTGGTCACATGACAAACGGGTCATGTTCTGGTAGTCCAGTAAGATTTGATACTACATAATGATTCTAGCTTGAAATACACGTTCTTTGCAACTTTTTGATATGCAGAAACGAATTCTTACGTTTCTTATTCAATTACTGTTATATTTACCTATGTAACCTGTTCCGTAATGTTCTGCTTTCCAAGGAATCCTTTGCGTGGCTGATCAGTGTCATGGTTTACGTGAGTTGGCGCTCAACTACCATCTGCTGAGTGATGAGCTGTTGCTTGCCTTGTCTTCTGAAAAACATGTCAGGTTAGAACACTTGCGCATCGATGTTGTCAGTGAAAATCCTGGACAGACTCAGTTTCACACAATTCAGAAGAGCAGCTGGGACGCTTTCATCAAGCATTCTCCTAAAGTAAACTTAGTCATGTACTTTTTCTTGTACGAAGAAGAGTTTGACCCATTCTTTCGGTATGAAATACCTGTCACTCACCTTTACTTCGGAAGATCAGTAAGCAAAGATGTACTTGGCCGCGTTGGGATGACGTGTCCTCGGTTGGTTGAATTAGTCGTATGCGCCAATGGATTACGGCCGCTGGATGAGGAGCTGATCCGTATCGCTGAGAGGTGCAAGTATTTGTCAGCTGTTGGCCTAGGAGAGTGTGAAGTCTCTTGCAGTGCCTTTGTTGAGTTTGTGAAGATGTGTGGCGGTCGTCTCTCACAGCTTTCTATTATGGAGGAAGTTCTGATTCCTGACCAGAAATACAGCTTAGAGCAGATTCACTGGGAAGTTTCAAAGCATCTTGGTAGAGTCTGGTTCCCAGACATGATGCCCACATGGTAATGTGAAAGACTTTAGGGCAGATGAAATAGCACCTTAAGCTTACTATGTTGCAATTTATTGTATAAGCTTAATTAATACTGTAGTTTATTACTCTAAGTCACTGCAATGTTTAGTAGAATTTCATTCAGAACTGATTTGTGAAATTCAAATAATTTAAAATGGAAATCATGAATACCTCTAAAACCCTTTTGCGTCCAATGATGGATTAGATTTATTCTTTTTAATTGATAAATTAGGAATTTCTTATTTCTATAAAAATTAAAACATGAAAATGTAACTGTAGAGTAACTTCAATATCCTGATCTTCTTTCATTTAGAAACTAGTATTGAATACAATTGGATTTGTTATTAAAAACCAAAAAAAAGACCCACAAGTTGCATGCTCTGTTGCAGATTATAGCATGACTAAATCCAGTCACCCAGATGACAGGGTTAAGAATATAGGGAGAATTTAGTAGCCTGTGAGATGTATACATTGTTTATATAAAGTCGTAAAAAGCAGGATCAATATATAACAATATAGGATAGAATATGAAAATACTGAATTTGCTACCTTATTTAGCAGATTATTAGTTCTATCTAAAGTGTATTTAGAGTGCAAACAAATAGTAGTGAGAGCTACCAGAAGGGGTTTGCTTTTATTTTTCCTCTAGGCATTGTATTGTAGTTTGCTTATGGGGTCTCAGATTTATGTCCAAACCTGTTTTAAGGTATTTTATGTCTAGCTCAGGAAGCGGAAGCATTCTGGGGAAAACTGTAGATACATTGTATTTAAAAAAGCATTGAAGTTAATGAGCTTTTCTTGCACATTAACCAGTTTTGCAGCATATTGTTAGACAGAATAATGTACAGTTTATTAAATGTACCCTGTGGTACTCAGTGGGACAACATGGATGTGAACAGTGTGAGGTGAGGTAAATTAGGATTGATGACTGAGGACCTTTGAACAAGACCTTAGACATTGTTGGCTGCTTTCAATCTTAGGGAAAAATGATATTGTAATGGTTGCTTATGCTGCATAAACTAATTGTACACTGTAAATCAGTTTCAAAAACGTTTATGTATAAAGTAAATGTTTGATAGACAATCATTTTGTATAACTTTTAATTCAGCTAGTTCAGTCATTTCATATTTTAAAACTTCAAAGCAGTAAACTTATGTGAAGTAGAGCAATAGGGGAAAATGTTTTGATTATTTGGAATTTCTTTTTTTTTTTAAAGAAAGTTCTAGTCTTAAATAATGTAGGCAACATATTGCCTGTGATCTGGATGTGTCTTGTGACTTTACTTCCTACTGCCAATGGTTAGGTTACTTTCTCTTCTGTTGACTGATAACACTAAACTGTTAATGTGACAGATGAATACTTGGAAGGTGTGATTGGCCACCTGCAAGGCAGAGCTTCTCCAGCCTGGAGCTGTACTGAGCTCAGCTGGTGACTGCTTCTCATTTGAGCTGTACAGCTAACTCTGTTAATGAGTAGGTTTTCACTTCTTGATTCAGTAATGTTTTATCCAAATGTATAGTTCAACAGTAATATACTTATGAGCATATTTAGTTCATAATGATATTTTGAGCAAGCATTGCTCAGTGGACTGGATGTCTTTATAGGGAGTTGTATGTTTCTGTAGAGCTTTGTCATTTAAAAATCACATTTTATGAAATACACATTTTTGTATTAGAATTTATTAATGTACTGCTATAATTTGCTTTCATTTGTATAAAAGGTGTCAATATATCTAGATAACTGAAGTAAAGAAAGTTCAGTGTTTTTCATATTGTCGCTCTCAGAATGACCTCTGTGGTAAAGATGGAGTAACACTAATAGGTTGGGGAAGAGAGAATGTTGTCACTAAGTCAACATGTGATGTCTTCTTCTAATGAAACTCTTAGGACCTTGACTCCTCATGTTCTCATACTGGCAAGGTAAGCCGTACTTGGTCTTTTGCTCACTGTTGTGGTAGTGCAGTGACAGAAAGGCAGGACAGATATCCCACATACCTTCATCTCCTCACTCCAGGAGTTCTCATCTTTTAATTCCAGCCTTCTGCTTCTCACAGAGAGGTCTGAACTGGAGAATATGGCAGGAAGGCTTTATACTTAGTTGTAATTGAGCTGCTCTCCCCATCAAGAGTGGCCTTTTCTGAGAAGGTCTCTATTCCATTTCGTAACTTTCAAATGGTCCTTCTGTGTATAGATAGAGATGTATAGATGTGACACTCAGTGTTGAAGAAGCAGTTGTCTCCCCTTCCATTAAAGTCTGCACTTTTATATCAAACCAGTTACGTGTTCTCAGCTCAACTAAATGGCTCATATGTCCCAGGCAAGTCTACATTGTAAATATCTTCAAGAAAAGCTGCAGTAGTACCCTTTTAAGCAAATCTTGTACTATTCTTTGTCCTCAACACCTGGTGGAAGAAACAAACAACAAAATCCATGATGTAACAGGAGTACCACAGACTGTCACAAAGGTCATGTGGGGTTGTCAAAATAAAAGCTGCTGCTGAATCTGAAACTGGAGCATTGTGTTAATGAGGATTTTTTTAATGTTAAGGGGACTCAGAACTTCGGTGTTCATAGTTCAGACTACAAAACAAAAGAATTTTCCTAAAATACAGGTGATGTAAAAGCTTGGAGATGGTTTCAATACTATTTTAATAGAACATTGAAGCTAGAGTTAACCGTAGAATATATTTGTTCCTTTTCATTAGATTTCCCAATTGACTACATCTTCTACTGTTATTACTCAGTTCCCCTGCTGTGAAATGGAGACTGCAGGGCATGTTCCTCCACTTCTGTAGGACAGTCAATGTGGCATTTCCTCACCAGATGCTCAGGAACTGGACAGCTTTGGCCCCATGGCCTACATAAGGAGGATAAAGTCTGAATTCCTAATGCTGTAGCTGAAATCGGTCAACACAACAGAGTACCTGGGATGGAAAACTTGTAGACCTACTTGATGGCTGTTCCTTTTTTCCCTCAGAGACATCGACAGTGCAGACTTAAAAGTTTTCATGTTACAGAATGATTATGTATTTTTCTTAAATGCAAGGTGTATAAAAGCAGGGAGTAGAACTAAGCAGAGTCTGAAGTGACCTGTAACACCTGTCACAGACCGCTTAATCAGGATGAAGAAAAGGACAAGGCATTCTGTGAGCAACCTGCTGAAACTGTGCGATCACTAGCACTTGTTCTCATGGGACACTTCAACTTCTCTGATATATGCTGGGAATGAAATACATCACAGAGAAAGCAATCCAGGAGGTTTGTAGAGTGCCTGGAAGAGAGCTTCCTTATGCAGCTGTTACAAGAGGCTACCGGGGTAGTGTCCTGCTAGACCTGCTCTTCGCTAACAGTGATGGACTGGTGGAAAATTATGATCTGGTTGCTACTGTGGAAATGTGGTGTGATGACTCATGACTGGCATACTGTGATTGAAGGCTACAGGCTCTTCAGAAGGGATAGAAAGGGAAGGAGTTGCCCTTTATGTTAGGATGTAGATAGATTGTGAAGAGCTGTGTCTGAGGAACAACCATGACCAGGTTGAGGGCTTGTGGATTAAAATCAAGGATCAGTCCAGTAAGAGGCATCTAGTGGTTGAAGTCTGGTACATGCCACTTGATTGGGGGAGCCTGTTGACAAGGCTTTCTTGCACAACACCTCCTGCAGCTGAAGCTTGTGGGTTCTTGTCCTGATGGGGAATTTCAACCACCTGGATATCTACTGGGATCGTGGCATGGCAGGTGACAGACAATCCAGGAGGTTCCAGGAGTCTGTTGAGGACAACTTCCCGGTCCAGGTAAATAAACGGACCAAGCTGAATGAAGCCTTAGTGGATTTGGTGCTTACCAATGCAGAGGAGATCATTAGAGAGGTTCAGATAAGAGGCATTCCAGTCTTGGTGGAGTTTGTGATCTGGAGGATTTCAGGCCTTGCAAAAACTAGAGTTGGGACCCAGAACTTCAGGAGAGTGAACTTTCATCAGGGAACTGCTCCAGAACTGCTGGATGGGATCTCCTGGGAAACTGTCCTTGAGCGCATAGGAACAGAACTAGACCCGTCAGCTCTTTAAGGGCACCTGTCTGAGAGCACAAGAGCTCTCCATTCCCCAGCAGAAATCAAGCAAAGGAGGCAGGCAACTGGCATGGATGAGCAAGGACCTGCAGCTTAAACTGAGAGGAAAAAAATATATATATATAGGAAGTGGAAGCAAGGCTGTGATGGCTGTGTAGGCTGGGAAGAATACAAAGATGTCCACACATGTAGAAATAAGATCGGGAAAGCCAAGGCACAGATGGAGCTGAACTCATCGAGGGATGTGAAAAACAACCAGAAGGGGTCCTAAAGATACATAGGCAGGAGGAGGCAGGCCAAGGAGTGTCATCCTCTGATAAATGAGGATGGAGAAACTGGCTTCCTCACATATAGAAAAAGCTGAGGTTCTCAATGAGTGCTTTGCCTCAGTCTTCGCGGGTGTTCAGGCTCCTTTCCATGTCTGCCAGGCCCCTGAAGCCCCAGGCGTAGGTGAGAGGAACAGATTCTGTCCCATTCTAACAGTGCAATCTGAGACCTCATCCATGAAACTGAATGTAAGTCCATGGGGCCAGATGATATCCAAGGGCTGAGAGACAGCTGATGTGGTTGCTGAGTCACTCTCATGTCTGAAAAATCATGGCTGTTAAGTGAGATCCCCAGTGACTGGAAAAAGGGGAACATTCCTCCCATTTATAAGAAAGGGAGAAAGGAAGACCCAGGGAACTACAGGCTGGTGAAGCTCACCTCTGTGCCTGGGAAGATCGTGCAGCAAATCCTCCTGGTTACCATGTTAAGGCACATATGGGATGAAGAGGTGATCTGAGACAGCCAGCATGGCTTCAACAAGGGCAGATCTTACCTGACCAATCTGGTGGCCTTCTGTGACAGAGTGACAGCATCAGTGGATGGAGGAAAGGTGAAGGATGTCATCTATCTGGACTTGTGCAAAGCCTTTGACCTGGTCCCTCACCACATCCTTCTTTCTAAACTGGAGAGGTGTGGATTTGGAGGATGGACTGTTCAGTGGATTAGGAATTGGTTTGCTGGATGCAGGCAAAGGGTTGTGATCAATGGTTTCATAGTTTCATAGTTTCGTGCGGGTTGGAAGGGACCTTAGAAATCATTGAGTCCAGCCCCCGGGATTCGAGCCTCTGTGTAGCAGAGTGGCACTTCTACCACTTGCGCCACAGGGGGGATTCGAACTCCGGGCCCCAGTGTTGCAAGGCGGCGTCTTTGACCACTGCGCCACTGGGGCACACGGTGTTTTTGTGTCTGGGTGGAGACAGATCACAAGCAGTGTTCCTCAGAGGTTGGTCTTGGGATTGGTGCTCTTCAACATCTTTTATGAATGATACAGATGATGGCATCGAGCGCACCCTCAACAAGTTTGCAGATGCCACCATGCTGAGCAGTGCAGTGGATACACTGGAAGGAAGGGAAGCCATCCAGAGGGACCTGGACAGACTGGGGAAGTGCAACCCTGCAGAGAAGGACTTGGTCCTAGAGGATGACAAGCTGAACATGAGCCAGCAGTGTATGCTTGCAGCCCAGGAGGCCAACTGTGTTCAAGGCTGCATTATAAAAGAGGTGGCCAGCCGGAAGGATGTGTCTGTCCCCCTCTACTCGGCTCTTGTGAGGGGCTCTGTCTGGAGTACTGCATCCTTTTGTCCCATTCTGCAAGAAGCATTAATTACAAAAAAAAAAAAAAAAAGTGGTGCTCTGTTGGAACTGGTTATGCTGCCTTAGGTGTACTTCTGTGTATAAGCATCTCACAGGCCAAAACAAAGGGAACACAGGCATTCTGAAAAAGGGAGAGTAATTGCCACTCCAGCCCCAGCCAGGAACCAAACTCCAAGGGCAGTGTGGCACTACTACTGGAAGGCTTCAATTATGCACTGTCACAAGCTCTTTGCCTTCTGTCTCTGATAGAAAACTGTCACACAAATTCAGGGAAGAGATGTCTGTATTTTGCTGATAATACAGGTGAAGGAAGCAAAGTGGTGACAAGATACCCCTCATGTGCCATCTAATGCATTTGCTGCCTCTTCCCACCAAACTTCTCCATGAAATGTGGACCAGCTCATAGGCCCAAATCATACAAACCAAAGAAATGCAGTGTAAGGCACATACTGAAGGAAGCAGGCATTCAAGCCAGTCCCAGCAGACAGCAGAATTGGTTGCACTGGGCTGTCTGTGTACAGCTTGTGTCCCACATCCAGTGGCAGCCCAGTGCCAGCTGTTGCCATGTGTGGCAGCTACCTTTTGCTCAGCCTCCAGCGCTGTAGGTCAGGTCTGTGCTGGAGTCACCTCCACTTGCTCTTAGGCAGCTGGTGTTTATAGCTGTACAGAGCTGTCAGTCAGAAATCATTGCTATACAACTTGTAAGTAAGAAGGCTGATTCTTTTCTGTGGCCTAGCAAAACTTACCCAAAACAAGTTCAATTAAAAGCGCTTTATGTTTCAGTGCTAATACCGTCAGAGAAGTGCTTCAAAATCCTTAGGCGTTTTCTGGCAAAGGCACAGTATATTTCTGCTGTCAGCAATTAAACACCAGAAGATGTTTTGCTTCCAACAGGCAAAGGAACCTCTTCATAAACTACTTTGAGATAAGGGAACTTCATAGGTAAAAACCAGTATTCCAAGTTGTAAAAGAGGTAAAACTCATGATTCAGGATGACACGGTCAATTATTTTGAAGAGATCCACAAAAAACTCTCTGACTGTCTTGTGAGGTTTGAAGGGATAGTAGAAGTCTTTTATAGCTGCTGCCAGAGTCTTGTTTCCTAGAGGTCCAAAAATTGATGTTTCGTTTCCCAAATAAATAGGTTCTCCACTGAATAAAATTATGCTGGTGTAGTTTGTTTGGATCTTATTGAACGTTGCTCCCAGGTCAGCCAGCTTCTGGTAGGTTCTCAGTATGAATTTAGAGCATTCATAAGAGTCAAACCATACAACTGATTTTTTGTCAGGACTTGCTTGAACAGTCCAGGTCTCATAGTAAATGCCTGTTTCATTGTCGTACTTCACCCACTTCGCCATTTCATTAAACATGGCTCCTGTAAGAGATGGAAATAAGTATTACAGAGACGAGGGAACAAACTCATGGCTCAAAATGTTTTTGCTCATCTCCCTTCTCTGCCAAAATTTACCTACTCCATTACCTACCAGCAGACATGCGTTGCAGGGAGAATTCATACTCCGCTTTTACAGAAAACTTCTTACCTGTAAATGTTTGTTGCCCAAATGGCATTTTTTTTCTGCCCTGTCATGGAGTTATCTCTAGATCTGAGTCTGTGATGGGCCACAAACCCAGAAAGAGACAAAAGAGAGAAGGGGAAAAAAAACACGACCCCACCTTTTGCAGCAGGGCCAGCTCCCCGGGCAGGCTGTGCGCCCTTGGAGAGGGGGAATGGTAGGGAGATAGTAGATGGGTCATAAAAAACAAAACAAAACAAACAACAATAACAACAACAAAAAACAATGATCTGAGGATGAACAGTAATTTACCAAATTGTCACAGAGTTATCTAGCTTAATCTATGTCCATGACAGGGGGCCATAGGCCCAAGGGCCCCCTGACGCCAAAAATGGGAACGGAAAAAGAGAAAGGGGTAGGGAGCTGGGAGCTGGGCTGAAGGAAACAAACAGAGCAGTGGCAACAATCTAAGGAGGAAAACTTACTTATTTTACTAACAATGATATCGGAATGCAAGACAACACAATATAATACAATCTAAGTAAAATTGAGGATAATAAATCAAGTAAAATAAGAGAGAGAAAGAGGTTTCTGAAGACCTACTTTGAAACTGAAGGCACATGGCTTGGAAGCGCACCATACCCACTGCCAGGCAGTGAGAGAGAGAGAGAGCATCAGTTGTGTGACGGATTTCCCTCTCTGACCACGGGGTCCTCTGGGATGTGTAGTAGTTCTTTGCTCCACATGATGTTATGACGTGGAATACCAATAGCAAATATTACAGAACCATGACATTCCACCCCTTATTCTACATCATGACATCATGTCAGGTGGCCCTGCTAGGCAGGGGGGTTGGAACTACATGATCCTTGAGGTCCCTTCCAACCCAGGTCATTCTGTGATTCTGTGATCTGTGTGATTCATATACAGATATATAAACAAATTAACAATAATGCATTACGCACACAGGCCTATATACATATATACATAGAATTACTGACTACACTCCCCCAGTATCAAATTCCCATGTAGTATGTACTGAATATCCCCATCTGTCTGCATCACCCACCAAGTGCACCCAGGTCCCTGGGCAAGAACAGTTCCACGGAGAGGTTTGCCCTTTCCAAAGGCTGGAAGGACCCAAACTACTTTTCCCAATGTGTTTTTTACATGTACTACAGGGACCTTTTCTCCCTCTACAGCATGTGGGAGGCTGGATTGGGTAGGACCATCACGACAGACAGATCCACTAGTGTTGACCAACCAGGTGGCTTCTGCCAAATGTTCCTCCCACAGCTTAAATGTTCCACCACCCATCGCTTTCAATATGGTTTTCATCAACTCATAGTATTCAGTCTTACCAGAAGCTGATGCATGACAAGGGATATGATAAATCCACTCAGTGCCATGATCTTTGGCCCAAATACCCACAGGTGAATTTCTGAAATGAGTCCCATTACCTGACTCAATTATTTCTGGGGTGCCATGTTGCCACAGGATTTGCTTCTCCAAACCCAATATGGTGTTTTGGGTGGTAGCATGGGGCACATGTGTCACAGGCATGGATAACCTGTGCAATAGTGTCCATAGTTAAGTCCATTCCTTGGTCTTTAGCCCACTTAAATATTGTGTCTCTTCCTTGATGGCCCAAGGTCTCATGGGCCCATTGAGCTAGAAATAATTCACCCTCGTTCTGCCAGTCCTTGTTCACCTTGTTCTGCACCACGTAAATTCTGGCAACTTGATCTACCTGATTCTTATTTTGTTGTTCTTCAATAGCACGACTCTTGGGCACGTGAGAATCCACATGGCACACCTTTACAACCATATTCTTTATTCAGGCAGCAATGTCTTTCCACAGTTCAGCAGCCCAAATAGGTTTACCCCTCCGCTGCCAGTTATTTTGCTCTCACTGCTGTAACCACCCCCATAAGGCATTTGCCATCATCCATGAGTCAGTATAAAGATGAAGCACTGGCCACCTCTTATGTTCAGCAACATCTAAGGAGAGTTGGACAGCCTTTACCTCTGCAAATTGGCTCAATTCTCCTTTTCCTTCAGTGGCCTCTGCAACCTGTCGTGTGGGGCTCCACACAGCAGCTTTCCATCTGTGATGCTTCCCCACAATATGACACAATCCATCAGTGAAAAGGACATATTTCATTTTCTGGTAGTTCGTTGTATGGCGGGGCCTCTTTAGCACATGACACCTCTTCTCCTGGTGATGCTCCTAACTTTTTACCTTCAGGCCAGTCCATGATCACTTCTAAGATTCCTGGACGACCGAGGTACCCCATCTGAGCTCATTGTGTAATCAGTGCAATCAACTTGCTCCATGTGGCATCAGTAGCATGATGGGTGGAGGGGACCTTTCTTTTAAATATCCAGTTCAGCACTGGCAGTCGAGGTGCCAAAAGGAGATGCGTTTCAGTACCAACTACTTCTGAAGCAGCCCGAACCCCCTCATACGCAGCTAAGATCTCCTTCTCAGTTGGGGTGTAGCACTCTTTGGACCACTTGTATGCTCAGCTCCAAAATCCCAGGGGTTGGCCTCAGGTCTCTCCTGAGGCTCTGCCACAAACTCCAAGTGGAACCTTTCTCTCCAACAGCAGTGAAGAGGATGTTCTTTTTACATTCTGTCCCATCTGTATTGGCCCCAGGGCCACGGCATGGGGCTATCTCCTATTTAATCTGTTCAAAAGCCTGCTGCTACTCAGGGCCCCATGTAAAATCATTCTTCTTCTGTGTCACATGATAAAGGGGGCTTACAATAAGGCTATAGTTTGGAACATGCATCCTCCAAAAGCCCACTCCGCCCAGGAGTATGCATGGAGCCCCCATCCAGTCACAACAGGACGCTTCTGCCAGTTTTTACCAGTGATGCTTATTTCTGCCTCCAACACAGACAATTCCCGAGAGCCCCCAGTCACTCCAGCAATGTAAATCAGTTATGTCCCTTTATAACTCAAGGGCATCACAGTGCACTGGGTACCTGTGTCCACCAGTGCCTTATATTCCTGTGGTTCTGATGTGCCAGGCCATCGAATCCTCACAGTCCAATACACTCTATTATCCTCTCCTGACTGAGGAGAGGACCCCTTTATTGGATTCCTGCACTAATGGGAACAATTTCAGTGGTGGTTGATATGTTTTGTAACTCTCTAACTCTCTGCAGGAGTGGGTTTGTCATGCCACTTCTTCATGTCCTCTTCATGCTCACATAAGTAGCTCCACAGAGCACCACACAACATAGATTTACTGCAGTCATCTGCTCGAGCAGGGAGGCATTTGTCTGTGATAGTTGAGACTTTAATCAGTTTGATCAGCTCCTTCAGCAGATTCTTTTGATCATCCTGATTTTCATTGGGTTTTTTGAGTACTGCTACTGTTTCATCACGATTAATCACCAGGGACAATTCCTCCAGCATACCATCCTATTTCTTCTCTATTTTATCTAGTATTCCTGTCATTTGGACAGAATGGAAGGATGGGATGGCGGTAATTTTTGTTCCAAGTTTTGAAGTGTAATAATCATTTCAAAAATTGGGGGTGTTCTGTTTAGGTCCTTGTATCTATTGAACGTTACTACCAGTGTACCAGCATGCCACTCCAGTGCTGTTCTTGTGAGTCTTCTGCAATATTTCAGGAATACTCTTCACTCTCTCAGAATCATGGTCCTGGCATGGATCATCAGGAACAAACGTGGGATCATACAGCATTAGCACCTCAGCTGTTTCTCTCAAATACTGGATGCCTTTCTCAACAGTACTCCATTTTCTCACCTCAGGCTTCAGATGGTCTTTGCAGGAACGTCTTTCCTTCACAGCTAATAACATCTGTTCCCAGAGGGTGGCAACTCTGTCCAGATATCTACTAATCCCTCTGTCAATAGCTAAGTCTTGGGCAATGTTTCCTAGTTGGTGGGCTTCATTACTATTTAGGGACACACTACTGGCCCCACTGTCCCAACACCAAAGTAAACAGGTGACAATAGTTTCATTCGGGTGCTGTATAAACTCTTTTCTTGAGCCTTGGATTTCAGTCATTTGAAGGGGTCAACGAACAGTGATAACAGTGACTCCCTCCTCATCTCTCTCATCTCCACATCTCTTACTTTTCTCAGTTGCCTTTCTCAATGATGGTGGTTTTGAGGAGGTCCCCTTGCCTGGATCTTTCTCTACTTCCTTTACTTCTTCTTTCCATTCCAGATGCAAGGACACCCATTTCCTTTTCTGGCCTTCCACAGGGACAACTGAAACTGATACCAGTGCTTCCTGCAATTGGTCAGATTTGACTTGGAGGTTTCCCCCTTTGGTTCGGATCTCAATTTGGAAACTCTCTCTCCAGAATAGTATTATATAGAGTGTAGTAAGCACAAGCCAAGCCCCAAATAAGCCATTCCTCCTCAGATCTTACTGAGCTGCACCATCCCTCACTCAGATACTTGCTTAGCTTCACAGGGTCCCAGAGGTGTTCAAGAGTAAAATCCCATGACAGCAGGGTTCCCCATGCTTTTAAACTCTTTCCTATACCTCTCCATATTCCCTCCTATACAACATTCTCTGGTTTTGGGAAAAGCCTCCTCCACATAACATAAAATACTCCTACAAAGAATGCATTCAGAGAGACTGATAACACATTCCCTAAGCCGGCATCCCGAACACACATAAGGAACTGAGAAGAGCCCCTGGAAACCAGTCCAAATATCATACTGTCTATTAAATTAGCCGGGATGTATAGGAACTAGGCAGGTATTTCCACTAGTGCTCTTAACTGGCTATACGTATATGCAACAACTACCCCACCTTTTGTGGCACGGCTGGCCCTGGGCAGGCTGTGTGCTCTGGAAGAGGGCAAAAGGGAGAGAGGGGAAGGGTAGGAAGATAGTAGACGGGTCTAAAAAAAAACAAAACGAACTGGCAATGGTCTTAGGAGGAATGGTAATTTACTAAATCCAAGAAAATGAGAGAGAAAAGGGTGTCCAGTATGTTAGGTAGTAGACAAGTAGTCTTATGCTAGTAGATGGAAGGAGAAACACGTTTTTCTCTGCAGTAAAATGAAAGATCTCAAGTCAGTGCGAGGGAGAGCCACTGGTGTCCTACAAGGAGCTCCAGCTCTGCATGCCAGGCCCTCCAGGAATGCCACTCCTTCCCTTCCCTCCGAGAACCCAAAATGCACCAGAAAGGCAGTCCACAGAACCAGAACATTATATCTTTCACTCCCACTGTTTTACATAAAATCACAGAATTACCCAGGTTGGAAAAGACCTTGAAGATCATCAAGTCCAACCGCAGCCTAACCAGTACCCTAACTCTAACACCCCTCCACTAAATCATATCCCTAAGTACCACATCCAAACGGCTCTTAAACACAACCAGGGATGGCAATTCAACCACCTCCCTGGGGAGCCTATTCCAGTACCTAACTACCCTTTCTGTAAAAAAGTTCTTCCTAATATCCAACCTAAACTTGCCCTGGAGCAACTTGAGGCCATTTCCCCTCGTCCTGTCACTTGTCACTAGTGAGAAGAGACCTGCCCCACTCTCACTGTAAGAACCTTTCAGACATGATGTTCTGATGTGGAATACTACCACCAACACAACAAAATCACAAAACCAAAACACCTATCCCTTGCTACTATGCCAGAACTTTCAAACTTTGGAGACATGTGACACTCATCATTGCATTTTATCCACGGAGACAAAGAGAGCAGGTAGTACTAGCCGCAACAGAGGCTGACAGCATTCACCAGAGCAACAGATTTTTCTGCCCATCCTAAAATTGTAACTAAATTCTGCAATTTGGGGCTAAATTTTTCATGCTTCTCCACAAAAGAAGGCTAAGTAACCTCTGACTGAGACACTGCACCTCCCCAGCCAGCAGTGTCAAACTAAGCCAAAATACAGGAGTGGGACGTGAAGACCAGCAAACTTAAATACTTAGTTTGTATATATGTACGTACATTTGGAATATGTAGTTGAAATGTTCTGCTGAAGGGCCATTTCACAAATGAAATGGAAAAAAAAACTCTAACTCAGTTCATCTCTGCCTTAGCACCCTATGGGTGATGAATGTGCCTCCTCAAAACAGACGTGAAGTCCAAGGTGTTTTTTCCCCCACATTCCTAGCCACACGTTTCAGCTCATCTCTTCCCTCAGTTGCTGCACTGGGTACAACTGTCTTTGACTCAGATCCACTTTGACTCACCTCACATTCAAAACACAGCCACATTTTTTTTATGCAATACATCACAAGGCAGTCAGGTGACAGCTCACAATCCTGGGGCTGTTCTGAGCCACAATCTCTTGAGCTGCAAGTGTCACTGCAGTGCGACTGTGCTTGGTAACTGCTAATGAGTGATTTGTAATTGTCACTAATGCTGCCCTACACACAACAGGCTCTCACATTGACTTAATGTAACGTCTTTCCCAAGCTCCAAGGAGAGTGCTGCATGCCCCATACAATCCCTGAACACAGGCTGCATAGGTCTTGTTTCCAAACCCACTCTTCATTACAGAAGACATGCATGTCACACTTATCCCAAGGGAAGGCACGCAGGCAAGCAAATACCACAGAGCAATGACAGCTCTGCACTGTCTTCTCATGCTGCCCCTTCAAAACTTGTTCCTCATACTTAAGAGCTTTCAGGCTTCACAGTGAATATGACAATCATTCTGTTTAGCTGTCCACTACTTTTTAGAATCTGTATCAAGAAGTGCACATAGTACATTGTAGTTGTGCTTGCAGCTCCCTTTTATCTTCTATAATTACTACCAGATTAGCTTCCCAGGGGGCATTCTGCAATGTACGTCACTGAACAGGATTTGTCTCTCCTAACAAGACCAAGATGGACTTAACAGGAAGTTCTGGCTTTAACAACTTTAGCTAACCAAAAATATTACAGGTTCATGCCTGGTTCCCTGATAATCTATTGGAAGATGCTCAGGCAGTCAGAAACTCAAACTTTGGATATTCCTGCCCTGCATCCACAAAAGCAGCATAACCCTGTGTAATATTGTCCTGGCCAACAGCATTAAATAAATAAATAAATAAATAAAAAATTATTATGCTTCCTTTTGGCCTCTGACACTGCTGACCAACAATCCATTAGGGTTCCGTAGAGGAGAGAGCGTCCACCTGTTCCATGAACTGAAGTCCTCCCCCATGAGGCGAGATGCTTTTTGTTTGCTCTCTGAAGGAAGTGAGTTTAGGTCATAATTCTGTCTGCCTGTATTTGCACAGATTCTGCTATGGCAACTTCCAGATTCCTAATCAAATTCAGAGATGCCACTTTCCTATAAGCTTTGTGGACATGGGAAGCAAGAGAGCCTAGGACAGTAACAATGCCTCCAGAAGCACCAGAGCCTCTCTTTACTTAGGTATTAAATAATCCACACAAAGAGCACTACAAATTCCACATATGTATGAAATATTTACCTTAGTGTTCACAAAAAATAATCTAAGCACATCAGGCACTGAAGCCTTCAGTCACAAGACACAAACTCACAGTCAATCAGCTTCACTTGTTTCACTGCTTAAAGAGTCACCTAGAATTTCTTTGCTGCAGCTGTAAGAGAATGCAGAGACCATGCAGAACATGCTGCTGGAGGTGAAAGGGAACAAAGACAAAGCACCACACCAGCTTATGCCCGCTGTGACTGGACAGTGAACAGTGCCTTAAACCACCTACTATACCACCTTCAGAAGTAAGTTGTTTTATTCAAGTCCCCTGACAGCTTTGTTCACAACTCATTCACTGTACTACCAGTCATCAACCAGATGGACCTTTTCATTTTAGGATTTCAGTTTTCAGCATATACCAGGAAGTTATTCCAGTGATCATCCACGAATTTAGCAGACTAAATCCTGGTTTTGTTCTATAACATATAACAGAGAAGACCTTTTACTAGGGACATTTGCATTGCTTTTATGACACAAAATGGGAAATATGGAAATTGAGATGAGTATTTTTGACACCTATGAGTATTCTTAAATATGCCTTAATTGTATGCTTGGCAATGCACATTTTTCCACCAATTTTTCCAATCTCAGCAGTCATCCGCTCCTTCACAAGAGAGAGCTTCGCTTTGATGACAGCATGTGAAAACTCCGTGACTTCTCTGTATTTTTCTATTTTTACAGTGAGAATACTTAAGTGGTTTTGCACAGCAACTTCCAATGACACCCACTTAACAACACTCCAGTGCTGTTCAAAAGGCAGCAGCCTAATATCCCTTTCTGTCATAAAAGAAGGGCAGAGATAACATTTCAGTTTGAAAGCAGCAGCATCAGCCATTTACACTATAAATAACCATAAATGAGAAGACATTTATTTACATGAAAACAAAGTTGACTGCATTTTATAATATTAGAACCCTTCAAAGCATCTGAAATATACCTGATATTTTGGTTATGAGAACCAGAGTTCCATTTTCCTTCCAGTGTGCATCATCTATTCCTTCATAAAAGCAAGCGGCTCCCTGGTTACACCAGAATGGTGCATCCATTCCAGGCCGAAGATGTGGAAAAGTGCAGTTCCCAAGCTGGAATAGCTCATACCACTCCATTGTGTAGTTTTTACCAGTTAAACTGCTCCTGAAGCCCACAGCATCATGCATAATTTTCTGGAAAAGAACAAGAACTTTAACAGAAAGAAAAATAATTCTATAAAACTGCCAGCAGCTTGACCTACACACCAGATCAGGTACTTGGGAGCTGCTGAGTAGCAGGGTGGGAAAAGTGGGAGTGGTTCCTACTTCCGTTTTCAACAGTGTTTGATGCACAATATTCAAGATGGTATCACACACATACTTCTAAAATGGAGTCAAGCTGTCTCAGTGCTTGTTTATCTATCCATCGTGCATTCCGTTATTTGAAGGCAGACACCCAGTGGGAGCTCACATCAAAACCCACATTTACTTTTGATGCTTATCTCACAAAGGAATTAAAGAAATAAGCAGCAAAACTGCATTACCAGCAACAGATCTTAGCAATGAAAGCCACAAAACAACTGAGATATTTATTTTTAAAGCTGTACAGTGAATTCATAAATTCAGACTCAGTTTAACAAGTAAGGTAAAGACATTTGAGGCTATCTCTATTTTTGGATCTGTGCTTTGTTTTGATGTTGCTGCTTTATGTTCATTAATATTTCGTTAGTCATTAGGGATCAAACTCTGAAGCTTATTTACACTAGTTACAGATATAAATATTGTTGAAGTTAAGATTCTATCATATTTGCATGACTCCATGTAGACTTGAATTCCATAGTAATTATAATATCCAAGAAAGTGCAATGCTACTGCAGAAAAGAAAATCAAATTGTAATCATGCACATATATTAAATACTCCCAGTGTGCAGCTTAGTAGTGGAACACACTCAAACCCACTGACAATGCTGGTCATGCTTTTTTCATAAGCTGAAATGAATTCTGTAACTTTTTCTGGAAACTTACTGCTTTTCAGATATCTTTCCTGCAGGTAGCTTACTTTTTGTGCTCCAACACTCTTCTATACAAGATCCCAACCTTACAGCTCACACTGTTGACCTTGGCAGTTAAATTTGTCTGAATCTGCTGCTATAGCTTTGCTAAACAAAAACATCACCTTACCAAATGTCCAAGTAGATCCCCATATTTAAATTCCCATACTGGAGCCTGTAATCGATACACTTCAATAGTATCTTCTTCTTTAATAACTGGAATAGCAGAGCCAGTGGGACAGAAAGTGTAACGAGCCTTGCAGTAAGGATCAGTTTTTGGACGGAAATCAAAGCGCCTGTGTTGAGAAAGAGAAGCACAGACAATAATAAGCAGAGCTTCACCCCTGTAACTACCTAAGAGCCTACGTTGGAGGCCTAAGTTGTGTGGCACCTCCCAAAGCTAGACTGCGATACAGATGCTATAATGCTTGGAGAGCACAAGTCTGTAACACTGCTGAGGCACACACAAGACTGACAAGTCTTCCTTTCCCCATCTCCTTCAGATTCACTTACTGACCTCACCTACAGAAAGGTAACTATATTCCTGTTAGGAAGGTGAAAGCTGGAAAATAAACATGCACCCAGAAAACAGACTTAGGCCAGCCATACAGTTAAGTCCTATTTCTAAAATACCATTTCATCTTCTCCCACTGCATCTGCACAGGACAACATAAGTTAAGAACAAGTTAAGAAGCATTACAACACTGCATTTTTGAGTGTCAGACTGAAAGGCTTATACTGTATTTCTGACCATCCTGAGACCAAATCTTGCAAGTACAGAGCTTACTGGAAAACGTGGAAGACTCCTGACTGTAAGATCATCTCCTTAGGCACCACCTGATGTGAATGTAATTGCTAGGAATTATACTCAAGCTTTCAGACCCTCAAATATTCAGTAGAATTTTTACTGAGAGGGTGGTAAGGCACTGGAACAGGTTGGTCAGATTGCTGGTGGGTACCCTATCCCTGAAGGCATTCAAGGCCATGTTGGATGGGGGCCCATGCAGCCTCATCTGGTGGGCAGCAGCCCAGCCAACAGCATGCTATTGAAACTAGGTGATCTTTAAGGCTCCTTCCAACCTAAGCCCTTCTATGATGCGTATGTATTAAGACAGCAGTTAAACTGTGTAACATCTCCCTCTCAAACAGCAAACCCCTGCAAAATACAAAATTGTAGCCTTCCTCCTTGAGGGGCACCATTTTCCTGCTATATCCAAAGCCCCATCCATTACCTTCAGGTTAATGCAGTAACACACAGCCCCCTGCTTCCACCAGCAGCACCGGCCTTCTAGAGGTAAGTGAGATGCAGAAGCAATAAACGGAATGAAATAAAGTCCTTATCATAAATGTGAATTTTGACAGCAAGCCAAGCCAACGCAGCCTGATCTTCTCACAATATTTTATTAAATCAGGAATTAAACGAGCACCTCTGAAGCAGGAGCTCTCATTCACGTGGACAGAGGAAGGTAAAAGGCAGCTCTCCGGCTAATCTGTGATACCAGTCCTCTCACTTGTGAGCTCAGCGCACCAAGCGCAGCACTAGTGACAAAACAGGTAAGCCTGCTATTATTAAAAAACGCGAATCCCTGCATAGCCTTCCGTAATTTAGTGAAAACCCACAAACACACAGCAACGCCTAAGAGCCGCCCTCCCGCCTTCCCTCAGTCCCAGCCCCGCCTCAGCCCCGGCCCCTGCCCCGCCCGTCACGCGCCGCAGCTGCTGCGTCAACGCGGGTATAGGGGCAGGGACGGGCGCCTTCCCCCCCTGCTTACCCAGCGTCATTCACCTGTAAGGCACTGGCCAGCGCCGCTGCGGGGCGTGAGGCCCTCCCGAGAAGCACGGCCTGCAGGCCGCCGCCAGCAGCAGCAGTAGCAGCCATCGGTGGCAGCCGGCGCCGCTCATGACGGACCGCGGGGCTCCGTGCCGTGCCAGGGGCGCTGGGGCCTACTGAGGCGGCGGCGGGGCCGAGGGAAGTTGGGCGGGAGGGGGCCGCCCCTGCGCCCGCCCACGCGGTCCGGGGCTGCCCGACCGGCCTCGGCCAAGTGTGGGGAACGCCTGTGGAGAAACGCGCTGCAGATCGCGGCTGGCCGCGGCTCTGCTAGGTGTAGGGTGCGGGGGAACGGTGTAACGCCGCAGGGGTGACGTTGTTTTCCCTCCTCGTGCTTTGGAAAAACGTGTCTTGATTCGTCCTTCAAAAAGCGAGGCTGCATTATGTGCCAGCGGGCGTGGTGCTGATGGGTCTCCACACAACATAGGGGTTGGAAGGGAGCTCTGCAGCTCATCGAGTCCAACTCCCTGCTAAAGTAGGTTCCCTGCAGTAGGTTACACAGGAAAGCGTCCATATGGGTCTGGAATATCTCCATAGAAGGAGACTCCACAGCCTTTCTGGCAGCTTGTCACAGAGCACTGTCGCCCTCACCATAAAGATTTTCCTCATGTTGGCACAGAACTAATTATGTTCCAGCTTGTGCCCACGGCCCATTGCTGTATTGCTGGGCTCCACTGGAAAAAGCCTGGCCCTGTACACTTATCTCCCATACTTAAGATATTTATAAGCATTGATCAGAGCCTCCCTCAGTCTTTTCCAGGCTCTTAGTCTTTCCTCATCAGAGAGATGCTCCTGGCCCCTAAACATCTGTTTGGCCCTCAAGGTGCCTTTTATATATGTGTAGTTCAGCACTATGTATTAATTTAATGCACACATACATATTAGCTGTACACACATAGATTTCCATATTTCATTGTCATCTCGTGTATTTTGTCTGCGTTATAATGATGCCCTTTCTGTTGTTTATAAAATAAAATATGCAACTACTTGTTTCCTAGCTTGAATGTCATTCAAGGTGCCAGTCCTGTTCAAAAACATGCATTAGTGTGGAATATAGCAGTAGTTCCTAGTAGATTTTGATGTGCAACTCTTGTAGTGCTTCATGAAATAAGTATAATTTATCCCTTTTGTGAAATCAGAATGCAGAGAAGTGAAGTGCCATAACAAAGGTGCCAGAAATGCTCAGTAACCAAACTAGAAATACGATACAAACCAGTTCTTAGTTGTGAGTTCTGCATGTTTGCAGTTCAGACTGGTAAGTATCCATTCAAGCACTGCAGTGGTTGCTGGAAGTGTTGGGTCAGATGACAAAGAGGGTAAAGCCTATTGAGTGTTGTTGTTGGGGTTTGTTTGTGTGTGTATGTGTGTGTGTGTTTCATTTTTGTTTTCTGTTTTGTTTTCGTTTTAGCATTTTTGTATTTCACTTCATTGCACCCAACAGGAAACTTTCACATTACGGTACTGTTTTTTTTTCTTGTCATATAAGCTGGGTTATGTTGTGAGCCATGCTTTAAAACAGAAAGTAAATTATTAATGAATTTCTGAATAAATACACTTGAGCTTAAAAAGCTCACATGCCAGAACTTTGAGTCAGCAGCTGCCTAGTTAAATATTTAAAAACATATCAACGTGCCCTTTGTCAACTCACAGAGCTGATCTCTGTCTTGGTCTCCAGGGAAAAACTGACATTAACGACAAATATCTTCTTCTGGACTTGCTTGGATTCCTGTGTTTTTTTAATTTACTAGATTGTTTTCTTTGAATTATTGAAAGATAAATATTTTCCTAAAGCAAGAGAACTCTGTTTTCCTATTATAAATCATTATTCTGTTGTCTCTGCCTATGAGAATCAGCGTGAGAAATAGGAAAGCAAACCCTGCTGCAGTTTGGAACAGCTAGTTTAGTTGCGAACATCATCAACATTTGCCAGGCCCTGGCACCCTAAATCTGAACTAAACTGATGGCAGCAGAGCAGTGAATCCTCTTTTACATTCCAATTAAATGTATGTTTACTTAAAATCAGGCACCAAATGTCATTGCTCGTTCTACATCTCCAGGCGTCAGGGAGCAGCAGAAGCAGTGCTGATTTGAAAGGGAGGACAGAATCAGGACACCATAATATCAGAAAAAAACACAAACATACACTGCAGCACAGCTCAGTTCACCTCTGGATGCCCATGGGGTATGGCGAAGCCCCAGCTGAGGCTGGGCAGAATCATTAGGACCCATTAGTGCAGGCAGGGCAATACCAGAAGCTTTTTTCCCTCATCATGGTGTTTTCACACCTTGAAAAGGGCTAGCTTAAGAGGTGAACTGTTTGTGAAATGCTTTCATTGCTATTTGCTGATGTGGACCTAGGCCAGAGAAAACTCATGAATGTTGGGTAGTGAAGCTGTGAAGGCTCACAATTCTTGAGGAGAAACTGAGGGAACTAGAATTGTTCAGTCTGCAGAAGAAGAGGCTCAGAGGAGACCTTACTGTGCTCTTTAAATACCTGAAAAGAGGTAGTGGTGAGTCGATCTCTTCTCCTATCTAACTAATGATAGGATAGAGGGAATGGCCTCAATTTGCACCAGGGAAAGTTCAGGTTGGGTATAAGAAAAGATTTTTATTATGAAAGAGTGACCAAGCAATGAAAAGGTACAGGGAGGAGGTGAAGTTACTGTCCCTGGAGGGGTTCAAGAAACGATGGACACAATGAGCGGGCATGGTGGGGACAGGCTGAGGTTAGATTTTGTGATCTCAGAGGTCTTTTCCCACCTTAATGATATTATGATATTATGATGCAGAGCTAGGGCTCCACTGAGCCTTCTTCAGGTCGTCCAGGAAGCAGAGCTACTTTTAGGCAACCAGGGGAAATGCAGATGTTGGAACAACGGGTACAAAAATCTACAGGATGCATGTTCTCTGCTTCAGCTGAGAGGCTGCTCCTCTGTGTAAGCAGAAGTGAAACCTGAAACACAGCTAAGACTGCTTCTTTGAAAGCTGAATAACACCTAGGCTTCCCATAAGTCCTACTGACATATAAACCCTACCCCAGCTATGTCTTGTAGGCAGAGGAGGTAGAATCATATCACAGAATCATAGAATGGCCTGGGTTGAAAAGGACCTCAATCTAGTTCAACCCCTTGGGTTGCCAACCAATGACTAGGCTGCCCAGAGCCACATCCAGCCTGGCCTTGAATGCCTCCAGGGATGGGGCATCCACGGCCTCCTTGGGCAACCTGTTCCAGTGTGTCACCACCTTCTTCATAAAAAACTTCCTCCTAACATTTAACCTAAACTTCCCCTGTCTCGGTTTAAAACCATTCCCCCTTGTCCTGTAACTATCCTCCCTTGTAAACAGCCGTTGTCCCTCCTGTTTTACGCTCCCTTCAAGTACTGGCAAGGCGAGCGTAACGTACAAGACCCGCACTCTGAGGGAGGACTGACCCGGCACCACAAAATGGCGGACGGGGCAGTGCAGGCGCACCGGCGACTCGCAGTGAGAGGAACCCTTCCACGGCTCCGCCCTTCCTCGGAGGCGGCGCTGCCCAGCCTCGCAGTGCCGCAGCCCTTCCCCCTCTTCCCCAACCTCCTTTTGGTCTGCGGCGTTGGGCACTGCTGCCGCCTTGTGGTTGGATGCCGCCCTCTGCCTCTGCGGCCGCCATGGGCAAGCGGGTGGCTGTGGTGCTGGCCGGCTGCGGCGTCTTTGACGGCAGCGAGATTCACGAGGCCTCGGCCGCGCTGGTGCACCTCAGCCGCGGCGGCGCTCAGGTAGGAGCGCGATCACCCCCCGGCGCGGCCCTTTCCACCTCAGGCGGCTGCGGGCGAGCGGTGCCCCGGAGGGCCCTCCTTGTCGGGGAGCTGGGGGTGGTCCGTGGCCGTCCCCAGGTCGGGGTTCCGCTTTCGGATGGCATTTGATACCTTTTAGGTAGCTCAGATCCCTCTGAGAAGTTGAGAGCAGGATGTAGCGGGGTGCGGTGGACCTGTCTGCGGTTTCTCGTGACAGCAAGGGGTGGCTGTCTGTCTGCGAGCAGCCATGGCCAGGGGTCTGCCGCTGCGAGCACACAGAGCCCCCTGTTCAGCACAACTTCACCTCCCTGAAATTGACTACAGCAGCAACACTGAGATGTCTGCAAAGCAAGGATCAGAACACATGTGAGAACAGCCCATGTCGGCCTTCCTCTGTGTTTCTGATGAGGGTTTCACATTTGGTACCTAACCAATTTATGTCCTTTGCTTTGTTTACTTCCTGCTGCCAGGAAGGGTGAGTCATGTCTGTGTTAGAAATGCTTGTAAAGTTTGCATCTTTCTGTACTAAATTTTCTTCTTACATCTGCTTTAGCACTCTGATCCATAAGAGCTAGGAGCAGCCTTCCGGTAAACTCTGCCATGCATCCAGTCTTGCAGTGGTACCAATCACAGTGTTCTCCTTGTTCTTTAGGTTACCTGCAAGCCCCACCAAAATGAGTAATGTTGGCCAAAGAGTGCACTCCCTATGAAAAAGCTTTAGGAATAGGATGGGGAGAACAGCTTGGTTTATCCTCGCTGATACATGATCTGAGCCTTCATTTATTTAATGCAACAGATCCATCCTGTGAAATGTACTCACCATAAAAGGCTTTTGAAATTCAAGATAATTTCATTAAGTGACATTTGTTGTCCCAGTGTTAAGAGTACAGTTTACACACTCAGGATTGCTTCATTTCATTGTTCCAGGTGAAGATATTTGCCCCTAATATTGAGCAAAGAGATGTTGTCAATCACCTAAAAGGAAGTCCAGCAGATGAGAAGAGAAATGTGTTAGTTGAAAGTGCCAGGCTGGCAAGGGGAAACATCCAGGATTTGGCTGAGCTGAAAGTCAGTGAGTTTGATGCAGTTATTTTCCCTGGTAAGTGTTTTTACAATAAAATAATCTGTGATTCTTCAATTGCAAAGAACTTAGAGTGAATTAAATTCACGATTTAATAAATCATTCTCTTGAATTTGAGAGGTATGTGGGTTTTGTCTTTGTACTTCTGAGGATGAGAAAAAATGTAGGCAAGTTCTCATGGGCTGACAAAGTCATCTTGGAGATGGACTTGATCCTTATCTGATCTTCCAGCTCAGCATATTCTATGATTCTGTGATCCAGTTCATTAATTTAAAATGCCACAGTGTTCTTTATATATCACACTATTCCGTATTTCTGAAACTTGTCAAGGCTTTGGTACCTACTTGAAGATGGGAACGCTGAATGGAACTGGTTAAGTAAGGAATGAAGAAACTAAAGCATAATGAGGAAACTGACTTGCTCAAAATCACTTTCCAGATTATCTGTAACTTTGTTAAACGCTGTCTTCACAACTGTGCCTAAGTTCTGACTCAAGTAGTTAAACTGCCTTCTGTAGTGAGGCCGGCAGAGGGAGCACATGGATTGCGCTGGGAAGTCACTTCCCCGGTTATAATGGATTGGTGATATCAAGAGTAGAGAGCTGGGAATAGAGGCTAGCAAATATTTTCCACATTAATTTCATGCTCTATTATAATCTAGGCTCAGGGGAATTGGGGAGTTCAAGCAATAACTGTTACAGGCAGATAAGCGCTATTAAGTGTGAAAATTAAAACCTCACTTCAGAGATTCCAGATAACGTTCAGAAGAGGACAAAGGGTTTGGGGGGAAAGCACAAATATTAAAAATGCAAAACTGCTTTATGTTGTCCCTTGAAATTCTTCTGGAAAAAAAAAAAACCACAACAAAACAATTGTGTTTGTTTATTGTAGGAAAGTTGATGCTGTGCATGTTATGCATAAGGAATCAAATATAATGGATGGTTACTCTTTGTAATAACCTGTGATTATTCTAATAGCTCTAAATCTAGAAATTTGTGCTGCAATCTAGCAAATTTGTGATGCAAAATATAATCTGTACAGTTAAATGATGACTAAATGCAAGTAATGGTTTGTTATAACCACCTTCCAGAAACATTATTTTTAACTGGAAATTATCATTCGCAAGAGTCGTGTTTCAGAATATCATACATTACAAATACCTTTTTATGAATGATCTTTTTTGTCTTACTGTGTTAACCTTGTTTTATTCTAGAGGTGGGAAGGGTCTCCTGCAAGTTCCAAGCTAAACCTTGTGAATTAAATTACCGTGGAGGGGCAAACCACTGTTTGTATTAATTCTACGTTTGGTGCTTGCCAACAACAAGCCACTGTTGGTCTTTCCTCTGATCCCTCCTCTCTTGGTCATTGAGGGGTGTGTAGTGGATGGTGCAGTTCTTCCATTGTCTAGCAAATGAATCTGTGCAGTTTCTCTGTTTCTCACTGCAGAAAAATGAAGTTTTCTGGCCCGTGGAAAGTACGTGGTATAAAAAAATCTGCAGCTAAACTTCTAAAATTATAAACCTAATACATTTCATACACCCAAGAGCTTTTAGTATGGGAACCTGAAAGTCCTATGTATGCTTTGATAACATTGTAAAAAGGAGAAATCCTTCTGGTGTTGAATTTAATGGCTTTTAGCAGTGACTTGGATTTGGGCATTTGTTTGTTTGTTTCAAGGTGGATTTGGCGTGGCAAAGAACCTGTGTTCCTGGGCTGTAGATGGCAAGAATTGCACTGTCAATGAGCATGTGAACTCCACTCTCCGAGCTTTCCACAGTGCTAAAAAGCCCATTGGGTTGTGCTGTATATCACCAGTCCTGGCAGCTAAAGTCTTTCCTGGTTGTGAGGTCACAGTTGGCCAAGATAAAAACGTAGATGGAAGGTAAGAAGGAAATGCATGGAATTAATTACAGAATCACAGAATCACAGAATGACCCGGGTTGGAAGGGACCTCAAGGATCATGTAGTTCCAACCCCCCTGCCTGGCAGGGCCACCAAACATACACATTTACTAGATCAGATTGTCCAGGGCCCCGTCCAACCTGGCCTGAACACCTCCAAGGACGGGGCATCCACAACCTCCTTGGGCAGCCTGTTCCAGGGCCTAAGCACTCTCCTAGTAAAGAACTTCCCCCTAACATCCAACCTAAATCTTCCCTCCTTCAACTTGGATCCATTTCCCCTAGTCCTGCTATTGTCAGCCTGCTATTTCGAAGAGTTTACTCCCCTCCTGGGTGTAGATTCCCTTCAGGTATTGAAAAGCTGCAATGAGGTCACCCCGCAGCCTTCTTTTCTCCAGGCTGAACAAGCCCAACTCCCTCAGCCTGTCCTCATAGGGGAGGTGCTCCAACCCCCTGATCATTTGTGTGGAAATTAAGATTAGAAAGTGGCCAGTCTTCTGTGTAAAGGGCTGAGGCCTCTGGAGTCTATAACTCTTTGGTAATTATTTCTTAGTGGCATTTTGCTCATTTCAAACGTTCACTAGCATAGCAATTGTTGATACAGTACTCTTAGGGCAGATGCACTTCTTATGCATTACAGAGTTGGGGCAGTTCATCCCTGAATTCAGAAATACATTGGTTTGTGATTTTCCCTATGATAGCAACATCCACGTTACAATTAAAGTGTGAAAAATAGAACACTATCTCTTGCTTAAACCATCTGTCCATAAGCCACTGAAGGCTCAGGTTTGTGCACAGACTTTATTGTTCAATGTGGGTGCTAATGAGTTGCCGCAAGTATTGTTTGTCAGCTCTGAAAGTGGCAGAACAGAGGGATATTTTTTCTTCTTCACCTTTGCTGCATTCGTGGTAATTGAGCGATAGATTGTAGTTCATATTAAGAAAGCAAATCCTTTATCTCACTCGAATACTTCTGAAGACTGTGATTCACCTTACAAAGTGAAGAATAGATCTGTCCAGGTGGCATTAAAAAAATATGATAATTGGAATGGCCACTTAAACTGTGTCTGTGGGATTTTGTCTGCTTGGGGATTTTCAGTGAAGTTTTTTCTGGTGGCAGTTTAAGAGAAGCAAGTGAGAACCATGGCAGAAGTTGGTGCCGCTTTAAAGACTGCCAACTCCTGATAAGAAATTGCACTCAGAAATGTTATCAGCAGTGATGGTTGGAGATTGCCTTTTTCTCCCTGTTCCTGCCTTGTCTCCAGAAAATCAAACTCACTGCGGAATCCCAGAGGAAGACTTTATATGGTGGTGCTGGAAAAGGTCTAATGTGACCGCAAGTTCATTTAGCATCTCAGAAAATACTGTGGATCAGTTATTGCTGCACTTGATAACACATTATAAACACACCAAAGGACTGTTAAACAGAGCTGTACCTTGTGGCGTGCTGTGACTGTGAATTTCAGCTGTTTTCAAAGATATTGGATCAGTTGCTGTGGGGAATGGAGATGATCTGACAGTGGAAGTCTGTTTTAGTCCCATGTCATCGTCAGTTGTAAAACCACTTAAATATTCTTGTTGTTCTCTCATTCAAGTTAACATTGGCATAACTTTATGGCTGTATCATCTCTTTTTATGGTTATTGCAATCTTCTTTTATTTACAGATTTCCTGATGCTGAAACTGCATCTGCTATAACAGAGCTTGGATGTAAGCACATTTGCAAAGATGTCAGTGAATCCCACGTGGATAAAGCCAATAAAATAGTTACTACCTGTGCTTTCATGTGCAAGGCTCCTCTGCATGAGATCTTTGATGGAATTGGAACAATGGTAAAGGAAGTCCTGAAACTTGCCTGATGGGTATCATGCAGACTTCCGTGAGAAAATCAATTTAGCAAAGCATAAACATTTTAGCTACTTTTGATGGTATTAATAAAATAATGCAGCTATCACACTTCATAGTTCTTGGTGTGTTTTTGTTTGTTTGTTTGTTTTGTGTTGTTTGTTTTTTTTTTTCTTAACCTGTAATTTATCAAATAGTTACTGCCAGATTTATCCTGTTTGTTTTACCTTTAACTTGGAAAACATGCATTGGGAGTGTGTTTATTATTTTATCTTTATGAATCCAAATGTATTCAGTTATGTAGGGTAATGTAGGCACCTTCCTCATCCAGTGGGGTATAATCACAGCACTACTCATTATCAGTAACTTACATTTGAGATTACCCAGGTATAATTACAGGTGACATGGCTGGAAATGCCTGTCTGTCTCAAAGTATATTTTCGGCATTGACCAGTAATTCAGGCTTACTTTCTAATCAAAAGGGATAAAGAAAAGAAAAATAGTTGTTGATAAACTATGTAAACCAAGAGTCAGAGACTTAAGTACAAATTAATACTTTGCAGGTGGAAAACAGACAACTTTTGTTCTAAGAAATGAAACAGTTTTGGGTTCATTTACTAAAATTAATTTTATTTTGTAATTTAAGTTTTTGTAGGTGCATTTTACACATTTTAAGACAAGTGGAAGGAGTTGAGGGAACAGATTTGCTTGTCCAGGTGAGGTGACTGTTCCTATGGACACTAGGTGGTCTCAAGATGTGTTTCGATCAGTCTGTTGTAATTAATGTGCTGTTTTGTTTAACTTTCAACCATTCATGAGAGTGTAGTATATCTTTTAATAGAACTACATTTGCATTTATGCAAATTGCATTATGCAATCAGACTATCATATCTTAGCTCATCATAAAGTGTTTCTCGCCTACCTAAATACCTCACGGCCTAAGCACACATTTCCTCAAAAGTGTGTGGTCATCTCTTTGGCTGCTGATGGGGAAAGTGGGGCTGAATTTCTTCTTAAGCCAGTGCCTTGTAATTGAAGTGGGAATATGGCAGTACTAAACCCATACTATGAAGCAGCAAGAAGATGGGGCTGGGAAATAATGCTTTTAGGACTAGGAGCATAGGGTTGTCCCTCTTGCTCTACAAGCTGGTGCCAGAATGCCAGTCTCCATAGTGAAGCCTGATGTCTTTTGGAGCGTCAAGTGCAACTACTGTGCTTGCTGTATTTCTTTTAGCACAAACATCAAAGCTCTGGCATAGCAAGTGGCCTCTTCAAGAAGGCTGTATAGCTAAATGTACAGCAATGCTTATGTAAAGGCTTCTATTTTCTGTCCTCATAGTGGTGTTTCTCACAGTAGCATTTCCATGAATTTGTATTCCTTTATGAAGTGATGAAGTGGAAGCAGAACATGCAGGCTTTTACTGTCAGAAAGAGGAACAATTATTTGTTGTGCAGCATGCTGGCATTGCTCTACCTTTAGCAGTATAATCATATACAGAGAGCTAAATTAATCTTCAGCCCTTCTGACTGAACTGTGCATGCTATCTCTAAATTTTTTACTTGGTGCTTTCATCATTAAATAAGAGCTTTTCCTGAATTCCATTTGCGTTACGGGTTGGAATGGTCAACGTGCAGCTTCTCTGGAAGTGCTCTAGCTGACTGTCCTGACAAAAGCATGTTTAATACAGAACAGTCTTCTATGTTTTCCAGATTGTACACAGTCTCTATAATACCTTCTATGGCTTCTGCAGGGAGGACTGCAGAGGCATTGGATTGAAATTTTTTCTCCAAGTCCTGCTTTGTCAGAGGTTTCCTCCAGTGTCCATAGAACGTGTTGCAGCGGTCGCTTACTGTGTTGCCATCCTGAAGCACAACAGTCACTTCACAATAAAGACTCTCGAAGCTGGGTTTGTTATCAGAAGGGTGTTCCAGCTGTGTTTTGCAGAGGAGCTCCTGTAAGGCTGGCCGGTTAATCTTCTCACTGGCAAAGGACTGGACGGACATGCTGCCATCCAGCAAAGCAGAGCAGGCAACAAACTGGAAGGAGTGCCGAGCTTCGTGTTCTGAGTTAGGGCTGGGTCTGTTCACATATTTGACCTCTGGGACTTTTATAATAACTTTCTCAATTTTATCAAGGAGAAGCAAGTCGTCACTATTCTTGACAAGCTTCCTCCTTGCAGAAGACGCTGCATCAGCCACCCAGTGCGTTCCAAGATGAGCAGGAAAGCGTTTGATGGCCACATCTTGCTGGTCCAACAGCCAGGGATAGGACTGCAAGGTTGGCAGGGTCTGTGGGTTGTAATCTGTATAAAAGGCACCTATCCCTGACTCCATGTCCAAGATATGATTGTTTCCTTGAAGACCCAGTGATGCTAAGCAAGCTGCTTCCAGGCCATGCTTAGCAGCATTGCCAATGTGGAGGGGCTTCGTTTGAGTCGCTGCATTAGCCAGTGGGGCACCTGCGTAGGAAGCAGCAATAGCCAAGGTGTTTTTGCATTTCATCTGGTTAAGAGCAAGCAGTTTTGCGCAAGCTGCTGCACTCCCCATTGTACCAACTACTGTTGGTGGGTGAAACCTGAAAAAACAAGATCATTACTATAGTTCAGAAAGTTACTTGGATTCATAGAATCATAGAATCACCAAGGTTGGAAAAAAACCACAGGATCACCCAGTTCAACTGATTCACAATACACTCAAGAATCAATTTCCCTTTACTGCTATGGATTGGACTGTAAGAAACATGCATCCAGATTTCACCTGTAGTCCTAATGGCAGAAATTGTTGCTTTTATCCAGGAACAAGTTAAACTGCTATCACATCTGTTTTAACAGAGGCCTCCCCAGAAAGTAAATGAAAATCTAGAATTGCTCATTGTTCAAGGCATGCAGAAGACAGTGATGGCTAAAGTGCTACAGTTTTTACTTGTCTGAAAATTATACTTACTGGAGGATGCATTTTTTGTTATCCTGAACAAGTTTTGCAAAACCAGTAGAAGGAAAATGCGCAAGACAGCAAGAAGAAATCTAGTCCATCCTGTGCTTCATGAATATTCCCCCTAAATGCACCCTGTCTCCTTTGGCTCTGCTATGAGCCGAGTACAATTTATTCCATCGTGCTGAGCACAAGCAAGGGAGGTGTGGTTGTCCTTGTCCTCAAGAGCTTGAGACCTGTGCTGTTCAGTGTTGCCCTTTTGCTGCTGATAGTTAATAGAAAGGTAATCAACACTTTTTTTGTAAGCTCATAGATGCTTTCAAAAAGAAATCTATTTGCCGGGCAGCAAAGAGTAATGTAAACATATTTACGTTTTAAAATTCATTTGAAGTTTTCCTAAATTGCTGGACAAATAACAGAAAATACAATTATCTGTGCCATTTGTATTTCAACTGGCATTTGATTAAATACATTAGTACTTCCACTCAACTTTCTACTAGAAGTATTTTTACATACCTTTTGGGAATATTCCTGGCTTCGCTGGAAAAGCGTAACAACCTGCCTTGCACCTCAATTCCCACATTGAAAGCTAAAAGCAGGTCAAGACCTGAGATTTTTTTCTTCTGAGGAAAGGCCTCAGTGAGAGCCATCACAGCAGGGAGCACAGCCCCAGATGGGTGCGTGGCAGGATGCCATGTGTCATCAAAATCCATTGAGTGCACCTAACAAAAAGAGAAGCCATGATTTGTCATCAGAATTTAACGCTGGGCAAGATTGGCTGAGTCAAATGGAAATACTGTATCTGGTGTAAAAAAGGCTGAAGAACTAGGTTTTCTTTCCTTAAAATCTAAGAAAGCAAAATTTAAAAGATATTTCTTCTAAGTCCTTTGCTCCCATCATGACTCAACATGACATGTAAATGCAATATAAAGGTTGTCTCAGTGAAGTGTAATTGTAACTCTACTCACACTGGTCTAAAATCAGTTTGGCAATGATTATTTCTACAATGGGCTTTTTGCTGCTTTAATTACATGGTATAATAAAAACAGCAGTTCTAGGTCCAATGGTGAGTTTTCGCTTCCTTCATAACAGTATATAAGCACACGGAAATGACTTTTTCCCTGCTCCTGGTATTAGGGCTTACATCCTTAAAACTCCAGCGACCAAAGCCCAAGAAAGCTACGGTCTTAAAACTGGGAAGAGCTGCTTAGCCCCTGTAAGTATCTGGTGATGCCTTCTCTTTCTCGTGCCAGGAGCCCAGCTTTAGGTATTCCCAGAAGAGAGCATCAGGAACAGTATTTTTAATAACACTTCAAAATCAGAATCTTCACGTCTATTCACTTGTGTCTTCCTTCAGAGATGTGTGAGCTGGAAAGCTGTCAGTGCTCCCCTGCACTCAGATCTTGCCCTGTAATGCTGGACATACACACTTCTGTCAAACTCCAGGTCAGGATGTTGAGGAATGCCTTCTGGACAGACAGAGGAAAACACAGATCCTGCCTTGAAGAATCCTGATGCCAGTTGTGAGCATTTATGTATGCATATTTGTATATGTCTGTACCTGTGTTTTCCTGCAACTATAGTTAGCCAGCTAGGGGCACGAGTCATACTGTCCAACTAATGGCACATGGGGCAATGCAAGGCTGTTTTAGTTTTACAGCAAAAGAAAAGCAGTCAGTTGCCTCTGAATGGGCAGCTTGATGGCTAAGCAGCCTGTGAATTAAAAAGGGTTTTTTAAGCCTGATCTACCCACCCCTGCCTTCTGCTTCCATTTTCCTCTGCTGTGGCTGCTGCTGCTGACAAAGGGCGGGCTCATTATGAGGAACAGGGTGGCTGATGCTGCGAACCTCCTGCTTCCTGGTGTCTCACCTCACTATAGTAAGCAGTAAGACTCTCCATCTTCTAAACACAACATAGCCATGTAGTCCACTGTTTCCTCCTGTGCTAATAAGGCCCAGGCATATTTCCCCGCAGTCCCTGGAAATTTGGGAGGCATATCTGTAGTCAGAGTCAGTTAGGGAAAGTGGATGCTTGTTTGGGGGAGGATGAAGGAGCAGGGGAAAGAAAAAGAGATGTGACTATATGGAAATAAAACGTCCCATCTCTTAGGATGCTGAAAGATCAAATGTTTGTGGGGAAGTGAAAGAAAACTTACAGAAGAGGAAGAAAGAGACCCCAAGCCCTTACATGTTTCCGTTCTCCAAGCTTCACGGATTCCCCCAAGGTCACCTTTTCCCTGACACTGGAAATGTGCTTTACATCAACAACTGACTTTGCTTGTGATGTTTTGAAGTTGAATAAACCACTGCTGTTTGGGAAGGATGAACTTGTGTGAGCTTCTCATATCTGGCTGAGATGGGAGATGCCCCTCTGCTCAACAGACCCTCCCTAATCTAAAGGGCAACTGCTCCAGACTCCCAGTGTTTTATAAGGAGCTGGTGCACTGGTGTATGAGGTAACAGCCTCTGAGTTCTTTGATGGAGGTGTAACCAGGTTGCTCCGTGAGCATCTGCAGCAGAGACAAAATCGGTACTCTGTGGGAATACAAGGACTGTACAGAGCAGCTGTGAAGCAAGATAAACAGCATGAGAACCAAGGACACTCTAGAAGAAGAAAGAACAACTCACAGCTCTGATTGGATAAGAGCCCACATAAACGGTTGAATAAGTGTTTGTGGAATGTTCTGTTGACATGTAGGGGCGAATGGGAAAGCTAGAAAAAGAAAACTTGTGAAGGTATATAAGTGATGTGAGAACTTGTAATAAACAATTTGGATCGTTCATGTCTGAGTCCATGCATCAGACACTGCAGTACCAAGTCCAGAGCAAGCCTACACCCCCACTGCACTTTGCATGAAGTTTGTGGTTACTATGCACATGGGTGAGGCTGGCTGCCCTACATGTCTCCCAGAGCCAGAATCAAATGGTTGTTTTTTGCCTACTAATGCTGGTGGCATTTGTTTTGCTAATTTCTTATCCTCTAGAGCAACTCAAAATATGGAGCTGGGTCAGAAGTCTGGCACATCTGGAGAAGGAACTGTTTGGCAATGGTGGCAACAGATCCTTCTTATGTAGGGGACAGGTTCATCTGGAGCAGCATCTTGCTTTCTCAGTTGTATGTGCGGTAACCTAGGATTGATGAGCCTGCTATTTGTCTTCTGTCCTCCTTCATTCTGTTAGTGACATCATTTCTGGTCAGAAGTGATACTTTACTTGTCTCTTTCAGAAGCAGGAAGAAGCTGACCGTGCAAGAGACTTCTCCTCCTGGGAGCTTGATGCAACACGAGAACTGACTGTGTTCATGAATGATCTTGAGATGTGGCTGAGAAGAAAAACCCCAAGCCAAACAAAAAATCCCAAGCAAAATTCTTTCATAGAATAACAGAATTGTTTGAGAAGGAATGGACCCTTAAAGGTAATTTAGTCCAACTCTTCTGCAATGAACTGGACCACTTACAACTCCATCAGGTTGCTCAGAGCTCCATCCAGCCTGACCTTGAATGTCTTCAGAGACAGGGCACCCACCACCTCCACTCTGTGTTCCAGCACTTGTTCCAGTGCTTCACCAGCATTATTGTAAAAAACTCCTTCACTATATCCAGTCTAAATCTCCCCTCTTTTAATATGAAACTATTTCCCCTTGTCCTATCACCACAGACCCTGCTAAAGGGTCTGTCCCTTTTTCCTTATTGCCCCCCTTTAGATACTGAAAGGCAACTCTCACTTCTCCCTGGGGCCTTCCATTCTCCAGGCTGAACAGCCCCATCTCACTCTGTCTTTGTAGGGGAAGCTTTCCATCTCCGGGGTCATTTTCGCAGCCCTCTTCTGGATCTGCTCCAACATGTCTATGTCTCTCTTACACTGAGGAAATCACATCTGGATGCAGTACTCCAGGTGAGGCCTCAACAGCACAGAGTAGAGGGGCAGGATCACCTCCCTTGACCTGCTGACTGTGCTGCTTTGGATGCAGCCCAGAGTATGGTTGGCTTTCTGGGCCGTGAGGGCACGTTGCTGGTTCATGTCCATCTTCCCTCAATTCCTGCTCTCACAGGGCAGATGAGGTGTGAAGTTTCTAGGACATTTGAGAAAAAGAAGGTACAGGAAGGAAGGAAGTAGAATTGGAAAACCTGCTTCTGCACTGTGCCAAAGATATGTCCAGCTCTCATGAAATCATTGAAGACTTGGAAAGATAGGCTTCAAAATTTCACTGTATTCATCCACACAATCTCTGAGTCTGATGGGCAGTGAACCCAGATCCTGCCCACACATCTCTGCTGCTTTTGTACTCTGAGAGGCTTCTCATAACAGACTACATAGGAAGGACAGGAAAGATCAACAGTTCTTCCCTTCAGAACAGGCATTTATGAGCTTCTTCACTATGCCTCTTCCAGCTGGCTGCTCCGGTAGTGTTGATTTCATCTGGGTAGCACAAGGTTTTTACCCAGTATGACTTGTTGAAACAGCTGATCTCCCTGCAGCAAGCTGCTCCGTCGTGTTCATTAAAGCAGATCTGTGGGCCGCAGGTTGTCCCCGCCTTAAGCTGCCAGAAAAGGATACCACAGAGATGAAAAGACTGCTTTGCAGCCTGCTCTATTAGCACTGCAACAGCAAGGCACCAGTGCTCTGCCAAGGAAGAGTGCAAGAACGTGGGCTGAAGGACACTGGGTTTCTCCTGCAGGACTGAAGCAAGCTGGCTCATCCCAGACAGAATCTGGCTGAACAGGACAGAGTATCTCACAGGTTAAGCATTCTGCACATGAGATCAGCTACACAGTCAGGAAGGAATCACTAGGGGTGCAGCCTTTTTTGCTGTGGGTTTCATCCACAGACACCCCTAGCACAGACTCCAACCTCAAAACAGTTTCAAGCAAAGAGATTAAAAAACATAAGAAGAATATACTTGGGATTCTTACTGTTTTAACTTTACTGTTTCTTTATCCTCAGGCTTCACATTTGCTTCACTTTTATAATGATAAGATAAACTATTACAGTAAAGCCTTCTCAATTGACTGCATGATTTCAGGTAGTGACAGCTTTAAAAGTAAAACATTCTTCAAGACTCTGGACAGTGTTGAGAGAACTGTATGAATATGAATCAAGAGTGAACCCATCCTGGGAAGTATAAATTATTTACAAATATCTAAAAGACATAATACTGAAAATCTTAACATCTCATTCCTACAGATTGCCAAAGGAAAACATGCATGAAGCCTTAAACTCCCAGAGTTTATGTTACCTTGAAGGCTAAATGTGAATCAGTCACGTATCTGTTCTCAGTGTAGCTCTGTGTATGCACATGGCAAGGGCTCTTACAGGAAATGATGCTCTCCAGCTAGAGCAATACTTGACTGAGCTTCTGCTGGAATGTCCTAAGTTAAAATTAAACATGATGAAAAAGCCACACGAGCAGTGACTACATAGGGGAGGGTGGAGATCAGAAAGACCTTCCTTAAACTGAAAAAGCATGGCACAGGATGACACACTTGTTTTTATCCATTTATCCTGTAAACACAATTATTATACATGTAGGCAAAGTCGCAGAAATGACACTCCCAAATAAGGCATGGAAAACCAAGAAGAGGAGCATATGAGCAACCACAAGTCTTCTTAACCTTCCTGATGAATTCTCGTTTGTTGTGGGGAAAAAAAAAAAAATAGAAAAAAAAAGTTTTAGAACAAGAAGCGTATCAGGTACTCAAACATTAAAATAGCAAACATAAGAATAGTGTTGAATTCCCTTTATTGTAGTCAACTATGCTGATGTCTGCCAGAATTAGTCCAAGGTTTCTTGTCATGCCTTGGTGAAGAGGTGGGTTGGAAGTTGACCTGTTGAGATTCATTCTATCCTTTCATTTTTCTGACTTCAAGATTTATAGAGTTCACCCATCCTGCCTAAACTGACCTCTAAATTGAACTTGATACTACTTGAAATAATGGCTTTAACAAGAACAGGGTCAACTTCCAACCTGATATCAGGTTGGATGTTGGGAAAAAGTTCTTCTTTGAGGGTGGTCAGGAACAGGCTTCCCAGGACAGTGTCAAAGCACTGAGCTGTCAGAAATCAAGAAGCATCTGGACAATGATCTCAATCTTATTTTTGGGTGGAGCCAGGAACTGGACTCAATGATCCTCACAGGTCCCTTCCAACTTGGGATTTTCTTTGATTCTACCACTGGTATTTGACTAATATTTTCTTGAAGACTAGAGGCACATCTGTGAGCATAATGTCTACAGACACTGTTCATGATGTGCTTTGTATTCTGAAAGTCCTCCTGGATTAGCATAGCTAGTCTCTAAATGCTCCATGAAAATAAGGCCATGAGAGTAAGTCATATTTAAGAGATGATTCTCAAGCTAATGATTGTGACTGCAAAGGGATTGCAACACTCACAAATAGTTGCTCAAGCAGGATGGAAATTCAGTTGCAAATACTGAAAGTAGGGTCATGACCTGGGAAAGTCATACACTGAGATAAACAAATTCATTAATATATCAGAAAAAAAGTGAAATGGATAGATGTGATATATTCAAATTAAGAAAGTATAAAACTGGTGTTAAAAATGAAGCAAAGAAACATTCTATATTTAGGCTTTTTTCAGGCTTTTTTTTCTTTTTGTAAATTTTTAGAAATGACGCGTTGCAAAGTTAATGAATTGGCTTTGCAAAAATACTGAAATTCACCTGAACTTCTGTTTCCTCAGAGTCAATAAGTGCCATAATTAATCATGCTATCTAGTGAGGTGAACAAACTAAACATCATATCTCACCTATATCCTTAAAGCACTGATGTTCTGGGAAAAGGTTTGCAGGAAGAATCTAACAACAATAACAAAATTGCAAAGGCTTTTCATATGAAAATATTCCCATTACTTTAATATTCAGCTAAAGATCTAGAGAAAACAGTTCACATGCAACAGGTCTGTGGATTCATCTAGACTTTACAGGTGAGGGATCAAGCTAAGAAGTATGCTCTACTGAGCACCTTTTCAACTCTTTGAAAGTCCTGTCAAGTGGAGAAGATCAATAATTAGGGAGTGCGTGTAAGCCCTTCAAAGAGATCTGAGCGCAGCACTTGCTGTATAATCATGCCCACCATGCCGATGCCACGGCCTCATGTGGGAGATCCCACCCTGGGACACAAAGCTGCCATCCTCAGTTTGTGGAGCGGGCAGCTTTCTTCTCTGACAAGCCCCACTACCTTTGAAGCTCAGATCTACTTGTTCTAATGGGACTGATTAGAGGAGGGAAAGGAAACTTCAAAAGACTTCACTGCCTCTGTGAACTAAGTCGGCAGAAGGCTGTGCTGACAACCTCTTGTGACATGTACCACCAGTTATTTTTTCCCTTGGCCCTCATTCTGCCCCTTAACATTAACATCTTCTTTCTGTTTGTGTGTGAGAACAGAATAATCAGCTCCTCCACCTGATGGGGGACCCTCATGTTTCTCCCTGTTGTGCTTCAGGCTTCTTTTTGCTCTGAGATTCTGCTGTCAGTTACAGTTTTAAACCCACTGTGATCCTGATTCAGCACTGATACATGGCTGTGACTGCCTGACTGACAAAAGGCGTATGGCTAATTCTATGGGAAGGATGAGGAAACCTGATACACGGAGTAGGAATGAACAAAATGCTAACAGAAAACCCTGAGCAGGGGCCTGCAACTCCTCTATGCCTATGTGCAGAGGGATGTGGAGGGAGTTAATTAATTTCTTGTCATTCAATTAACACTGATCTGTGCTGATGCTGATACTTTCTTTATCCTCATTGCTGGATGCATTCCATCCTTTTTGTGCGCCCAAAGCAGGACCACGTACCAGCACTCTACCCTCTGTCTTGATGTTGACACTATAGCTTTCGGTTTCCTTTCTGCACTTCTGCCTTCCCTTACCAGAGGAACAACTTCCTCTGCTGATTTACCAAAATACCACTTCACATCCAAACCTCTTCTGAAAAATGCAGCTCACCAGACACCCTTAATTACATGAATAAATTTCAAAATCAATCTTACAGGTAAATGCCAAGTGTTTCTTGTTTACAGTTTTGCCTTCTCAGAGTTTAATGTCAGGGATTTTCTTTATTTTGGTGACTCAGTGTCAAATATAATACCCATCAGGAACACAGATGTCTCACTTAAGGAGTCCAAACTAAAGACAAAACCAAATGTGTATTTAAATAATAAAGATTATAGAAATGCTTTGGTGTCTGTGTAGGTATCTAGGTTTATCTGGTCTTGGAACAGCTGACCTCAGTGACTCATATCTCACCCTTTCAAACACACAAATATTTCACTTTTTCTCCCAGTTTTTAGATCAGCTTTCTGTCTTATTTCCCTTGAACTCCAGAGGCCCACTTCAACCTTTATGCAAGGCCCCTCAGGATAACAGAGTTACAACCCAGGCTACTCAGACACTTCTTGTTTTTACTGCATTTGCATTTGTCTTGGTTATTCAAAATACAGCTCAAAAAAACAGGAAAAACAAAACAAAACAAAACAAAAACAGAAAAAGAAAAAAAGAAAAAAAACAATAACTGCTTGATTGATGAACCTCATCACAATCATCATAGATTGGTACTGTCACTCCTTTTCACCACGTGTTTGCAATAATCTGGATAAGTTCTAGAACAAGCAAAGGTAGCTGCTGTCATCATATCCCTGCTCCCTTCCTCCTCCATTTCACACTTTGCTTGTAGCAAAATAGAAAAGGGAAGATGGGGGGGAAGCTCTGGATTTGACCCCACTCTTATTTACACTGCTTAATTTTCCTGTTGCTTTGGTGCTGCATTGAAGCACTTCTGTTAGCTCTCTCTGCAAGACAACTGGCCCTCAAGATGTAAGTAGAGTGGATATGAGGTAGCCACTGCCACTTGGCCTCAAAGGCACAGGCTGCGTGCGGAGCTTGTGGAGCTGGAGAAGGCAAGGCAAGGCAAGCATCCTGACTGCTGCCTTCCTGGCAGCCTTCTAGTCACTTGGTGAGGCGTTACTGGATTCACACTGTTTGTTCTTAGTGATAGAACTAGAGGGAATGGTTTTAAGCTGCACCAGGGGAGATTCAGGCTGGACATTAGTCATAGTAATAGTACTAGTCTCGTGCGGGTTGGAAGGGACCTTAGAGATCATCGAGTCCAACTCCTGGGATTCGAGCCTCTGTGCTGCTGAGCGGCACTTCTACCACTTGCACCACAGGGGGGATTCGAACCCTGGGCCTTGATGTTGCAAGGCGGCATTCCTACCACTTGCGCCACCGGGGCACACAAGTATTAGGAAGTATTACTTCTTGGAAAGGGTAGTCAGGCATTGGAATGCACTGCCCAGGGAGGTGGTGGAGTCACCGACCATGGGAGTGTCCAAGAAACGTCTGGATGTTGTGTTGAGGGATATGGTTTAGCTGGGAAGTATGGTTGGACTGGATGATCTTCTAGGTCTTTTCCAACCTTGATAATTCTGTGATTCTGTGATTCTGTAATTCTGTGATTCTTATCCACAAGACTGCTGCTGTACAGACTGCTGAGAAAAGAGTTGGAATAAAGGTGACTGCTAATTAACCAAGTGATTCTGGAACAATTTCAAGAACAAGTTTTTACTTGCATAACAGCGGTAACATTTTTTTTAAGCTCTAGAAACAGATGGTGATTTCTTCTCTCAGCAAGCGCTGCCAACAGCATCAGTAAGTATACACAGTTCATCAGATAGATAAATCTTGGGTTACAAACACAAGTAATCAAGAGTCACACTCCTTGCTACATATGCTGGAGCAAACACTATAAATAAGACTGGGAGTTATTTCACTCAGAGAATGATGCTATTCAGAATCAGGAGGGTAATTTCCCACCACCGCCCGTAAACAAAAGCGCCTCTGCTTGAAGAACGCACGGCTCACGAAATGGCTTCCTTCAGCTGCGGCAATACAGAGCCGAAAGCTGCGATCAGAGACAGCACTGCCACCTGCTGCTCCCCAGGGCACGGGTCTCGCTTCCATCAGGGCACTATGGGCAGTTAAAGTTGGCATTTACCACGATGGCGCATTTACTGCAAATTAATTAAAAAGTGAAATTTAATAATTAAAAGGAAATAAAGGCAACTGTCAACTTTGCAAAACAGACGGGAATAAAATAAGCTGTAATTAATGTGCTGTCACAGTTTCAAAAAAATAAACAAGCCATCTTGCCACTTGTTTCACAGCTTAATCACATCCTTTGATGCTGTTATCTTTGGCTGGTTCCTTCAGAGTTTCATTAGCAATTTAGTGAAAATGCAGGCAATCAGCATCTCACCAGATTAAGGCTTTACGTTAACAATGCTGTCCTTAATTAAAGATATTATGGGCAATGGCAGACTGATAATAGCTGGAATCTTACTTGACCTTGATGAATATTAGAAATGTGCTCACACAGTTAATATTTCACAAACTAATAGTGACTAACGAGATGGCAGATGAGGCTAGCAAGGGATACAGGTCATCAATATTAACCTGGTCACTACAGATAGGACCAGTGAAGGGCAGTTAAGTGATCCCTCTAAAATCAGTGCTGAAGACACTGTGCAGGGGTTTTATGAACTGGAGGTTTAGATGAGATGCTATTAGATAATTTCACTGGAGTTTGTGTTTTAACAAGTTAGTTGGGAAAGTTTTCAGGAAGCACAAAAGTGATTGTGATTTTCTCTGACAACGACGCACAAGTACAATCTGAAGGAAAGCCAACGTACTGTTTGAGAAAACTGACTTTTCACACCTTCACCTCAGAAATGCTTCGATGAAATAAATAAATACATAGAATGCATGTGGTCACACACTGTGGGAGAAATCACAGAATCACATAACTGCAACTACTGGAAGGGATCTTAAGTGATCATTGAGTCCAACCCCGCATAGCAGATGCCCTACAGTAGGCTGCACAATAGAAGGAGACTCTACGACCTCTCTGGGCAACCTGTGGGCAGCCTGTTCCAGTGCTCTGTAACCTTTACCATAAAGTAGTTTTTCCACATGTTCTTATGGAATTTCCTATGCTACCCTTCAGTCTTCAAGCACCTCTCCCATTCACCAAGACCTTTTAAAGTTGAAAGAGAGTTGTTCAGCAATCCACTCTGCCAGCTCCCTCGGCACTTATGGGTGCATCTCACTGAGGCCCATGAATTTGCGTGTTGATTTTGGCTAGATGCAATCTAACCACCTCTTCCTGAACCCTAAGGAAGCTTTCCATTCCTCAGACTCTTATCTCCATGGTCTAGGATTCCTGAGGAGCAAATCCTGGCTGAAACCTCAGGAAATTTTGCCCCTGAGTTGACCCCTGAGGGGTCAAAATATCAACTTTCATGTTTATGTTTGTATGTAGATTCCACCAGGAAACATTTTCTTTCTGAATTTTAGAACAGCTCTTCTTTGTGCTAGATTCTAAAGAAAGAGCTTTTCTCATTAGTCAGAACACTTGACACGCAGTGTGGCATTACAGCCTGTTCATACTTTGTCTTCCAGTGCTTTGAATCAGGATCATCCTTGCTTGGCAAGTCAAGCTGCCTACAGCTTATCTACTCAATTGTGTGCTAATGCTTCTCTGTGAGCCCATTCATCTGTCCCTGATAGGGTCCTAGATCGTAAGCCACTCAAGTGCATGAACCTGAGCCCTGCACTACCACTGCCTTCTATAATTCTTTTTTTTAAGCTTGGAAACTCTTCAGAATGTTAGAGAAATGCCAGCAGACCTGAGTGCCTGGTGATGTGCTCCCTCCCTCTCTTGGTACAAATTCAAACAGTTTAGCTTATAGCACCGAGTGCAGCTGATAGAATGGGAGTGGAACGGGAGAGTGTTTTGGCAGTCAGACATGATTCTCAGATGTATGATGGTCAGCGGATAGAAAAAGGGGAGTTGTGCTAAAGGAAAGAATTCTGGTAAGCAGAAAAAAACAACAACAAAGGCTGAGGCCATGCAATCAATTTTATAGCATATCCATCCCTATAGAAGGTATATATAAGATTGCCTTGAAACTTCCCAACCTGTACACTAAAGGTATCACTTGAATGTATCCAGTTCACTTCTTAAGAGCTCCTATGAGTTATGGTTACTATGCCTAAATGCAGTTACTGGTATTTTTCCTTTGCATAGCAAACACAAGACCATTCTCACTCCAATCCTCTGCTCCTCCAGCCCTGACCCCTCTTTTGGATGTGTGATGCATACTTAATTTAGCAATGTCCATAATCTGCCCTCTTGTACTTACAGATTACTTAGGGCTGTATGTAAGCACCTCCTGTGGCTTCTGAAACATTTTTTTCCCCATTGCATAGTGAAAAAAAATAAAATACAAAAGAAATATATTTGCTTTGGCTGATGGAAAAAAATGCACCAGTACAGTAAAAACAAGAAGGTAAAACATGTGGAAAAAGTAAACAAAACATAACTTATTAGTAATTCTACTGTTGTCAAAAGGCAGTGACCCAAACATCACCTTTTTTTAATTACAAGTTGAGGGGACAGCCACATCAGCCTTGACATGAGGACAAAGACGGAGAGATCAAGAAGAGAGATCTCATGCACAGGTTATTGGTGAATATTTTACCCTTTAAAGTCATTCCAATATATATTAGGTCTGAACAACCACATTTATAACCTATACACAGTATTAAAGAAAAGGCTGCATAACTACTATAACTCTAAAACACTGACAATATGCAGTCCAGGGCTCATGAAATCTAGAAAGAAATGCTATTCATCCCCTCTGTATTTATTTTGCTTTTTCTTAGCTATGTTTCATTTTTTTCCTTTCTCCTTTCCCCCCATAACAAGCTTTATGCTTGGCAATTTACATGCTTTCTTTTTACTTTTTGGACTGCCAGTCACAGAATGTTTTGACTTACAAAGAGATCTTTTCTTATTCTGGAAGCTTCTTTGTCACTTTGACTGCAGGATTTATGCTTATCTTCAGCCTCTCAGATAAACTTCCCCTTCACTGAGATCCATTCTACATTCCCAGACTCTTTCTATGTGATTTAACTTCACAGAGATTAATATATATATATACTTGTACTATTTTATTTGGAAAGATTTTATTTAAGGGAATTGGTTCTCACACAATCAAGATTTTGTATTAAAAAACATAAACAATAACCATGAGAGCATTCAATTATTTCAGGATGGCAGTTTGGCAAAAGGCACATATAAGCAACACACATGAAAAATTAAAAGGTGAAAACAAACAGGTCCCTTTGCATGGCTGTAACCCTTTTCAAGCTAGAAAAACTTTATGGCATATATTTCTGCAGATGTCTCGCAGCAGATACAGGAAAGGCAATTTCTGAGTTTTACTACCTGAGTCCCCAGATTTGTATTCAAAAGTCAGAGCGATCTTTATTTTGCAAACAGATTGCAGGTATGCAAAAGGGGTCTGAAGAAGATTTTACTAGACACTAGAACAGGTTGTGCAGAGAAGTTGTGGATGCCCCAGCATTGGGAATGTTCAAAGTAAGGTTAGATGGCTTATGAATAACCAGATCTGCTGCAATATGTCCCAGCTCTTGGCAGGGGGTTAGACTAGATGATCTTTAAAGGTGCCTTCCAAACTAAGTCATTCTATAACCTAAAATTTTGTTATAGCACTAGGAGTATGATTGATGATACCATCCCTCCCATGTGGAAGTACAGGTGAAGCTTCAGGGTTAGGAGGAGACCTGTCCCAACCATAAATACAAGTATTGAAGCAAGGCCCCAGAGGGCAGGAGGCTGCTGTTCCCTCCCAAGGTTACACAGTGCTCATCATTGGCTGCATCATCTGCTCATACTGACGTGTCATGTCTCCAGGAAATGTTTTGGCCTCTAATCCTGTCACTTGAAAGGAGACTCAGTGGTAGACCAAGCATGTCCTAAACACAGAAATGAAAAAGAAGCATTACAGGGAACAGGAAAAAAAAAAAAAAAAAGACACCGATTTCTTTAATTGTGGTGATTTGCATGCAAAATGAGCTTGTTGTTACATATAATGTATGTACAAAGGGTGCCTCTGGACCTATGGGCAGTTCTGAGCAATATAAAAGCCTGTCTAACACCACGATCCCTCATCCACTTCTCCTGCCTTCTCCTCCTTGGTGAACAAGGTAAGCTGCAGTGGTCTTCTCCTCACTGTCCTCTTTCTTTGCTTCTCCTCTTTCTCTTCTGACCTCCACTGAGTCTCTGACTGTGTTCCAAACTTGGTGTGAGTCTTACTCCTTGGTGGTGCTCCCAGCAGCTCTGTTCTGCTTGCCAGAGTCGGGGGAGGTAGGAGAAGGCCTTGGGCTGTCACTGCAGGTGCATCTCCCTGTTTCCCAGCCCCATACCTCCTCTCTTGGTGAGGAGGCCACCAGGCTGCTGCTCACACTGCATATGCTTTGTCTGCCCTTTCTCCTAGGTACACCTCCATCCCACAGCCATGTCCTGCTACGATCTGTGCCGTCCCTGTGGCCCGACCCCGCTGGCCAACAGCTGCAATGAGCCCTGCGTGCGGCAGTGCCAGGACTCCCGTGTGGTGATCCAGCCCTCTCCTGTGGTGGTGACCCTGCCCGGTCCCATCCTCAGCTCCTTCCCCCAGAACACTGCTGTGGGATCCAGCACCTCTGCTGCTGTTGGCAGCATCCTGAGCCAGGAGGGAGTGCCCATCTCTTCTGGGGGCTTTGGCCTCTCTGGCCTGGGTGGCCGGTTCTCTGGCAGGAGGTGCCTGCCCTGCTAAAGCCGAGGTGGACATCCTCTGAGCACATCCCAGTGATGCTCGAAGCCAGGCACCAGACTGAGGATGTAGCTGCTGGCCAAGGTTTCCAGATAGGCTGAGCACCCTCCTGCCCTCCTGCAAAACAGAGAGGGAAGCCAGGGTGCCAGCTTGTGCTGTCTGGAAACACAGCCAGCAAACGTCATCTTCTCCTGCTTTCTTCTCATCATCACAAGTCTTTGCTGTCTCGTGCTGTTCTGTGCCATGGGTTCACCCTGAAGCAAGCTGAGAGGGCCCTACTTCTTCCTCTCACCAAATGAGGGAGGAAGACATGCATCCTATTGTGGCAAAGTTTGCCAGCTGATTGCCAATCTGTTTACCAGCTGCCTTTATAGCAGCTTTAAACTATGCACTGCTTTGATTCCTTCTTTAGATTCAATAAAATTTATGCTGCATTGTAATCTCAGTATCCTTGTATTCCTTTCCTGTTGATATTCATGGCAAAGCCATTCAGGGAAAAATATTTTGACTTGAAGTCAAGATGTGGTACATTACCATAAAGTTTACCTTTGTAAACTTTGTGTGGTGTTGTCCAGGTCTTATCAGCGTCCAGGACGTCCCTCTAATGGACATGTCAGCAATGAATGATGTTGGATGTTTTTTATTTGATAAAACAGGATAATCTGATAAGTCAGATACTGGAGCAGGACTTGATTGTCTTTTTGAGTCTCTTCCAACTCAGGATATTCCATGATTCAACAACAGAGAGAGAGGAAAGCTTCTTAAAAATCAAATACCTGTATTCTTCAAGGGCTTACAGAGTCTGCAGACTGTTGGAATTAAGTGGATGTAATTTGTTTGAGAATTTAGATACTTGCTCATTTAAAACTTCATTAAATCTGAACACTGATTTGTCATTCCATATATTTCTGAAATACCCTAACCATCTGACACTTGCTCTGTCAATATGTTATTTTTTAGCAATATGGTGTTAGTTAAACTTACTAACATGACTGAAAATCACAGATATTGTAGATAGATAATATCTTACAAGAAATCCCTACAGAGTGGTGATTCTTCCATGTAAACTTGGAACAGGAAAGCACGTTCAGAATTTCCTAGACACACTAAATGAATCCCAATTTAGTGTCTCCAACTACAAAGCAAAATACATAAAGTTCCCTCAGAAGGAAGGCAGCTTTGTCAGTCTTACTTCTAAATGAACTGAAGCTTTAATTTACAGGTTAGAAACAGCTGCTTTTCCTTACTTTGTGCAGTAACACCTCATTAGCACGGGGCATTAGGAAGCTGGGAAACAATTAGCTGTGCCTGATGAAGTTGATTCCAATCTTCTAGCTCAGCTTCAATAAACAAAACTCAGTCTAAACTGAAAATCAGGTTGGGTTCTGCAGTGCATAAGGAGTTGGGAGCACAAGTGGTAGAGGAAGCTTGGAAATGCTGCTGAGGATGAGAGCTGGCACTTCATGAATGGAATATTCTGGCAAGCTCAGCTATAGTTCTAGCGATGCTGACCTGCTAATTTACTTGCTAGGAAGAGACGTTCAGCAGTTAGGCAGCAAACCACCTTCCTTCTCAAGTGAGTGAGACGTTCTCACTACATTAGTTTACATGTGAGTCAGAGAGGTTGTGAGCAAGCATCAGCTCCTCCTGGCACAGCCACACAACTGAGACACACTGCCTGAAGGAGCTAAGAGAGTCTGCTGAGTCTTCACTCACAGATGTTCCCACTGACGTGAACACTGGTTATGGCCGTAAGTGATGCATACTTCATAGAATCATAGAATCACCAAGGTTGGAAAAGACCTAAAAGATCATCCAGTCCAACTGTTCACCTATTCCCAATAGCTCCCACTAAACCATGTCCCTCAACACAACATCCAGTCGTTCCTTGAATCCCCCAGCGTCGGTGACTCTACCACCTCCCTGGGCAGTCCATTCCAGTGCCTGACCACCCTTTCTGAGAAGTAATACTTCCTCATGTCCAGCTTGAATCTCCCCTGCCGTAGCTTGAAAGCATTCCCTCTGGTCCTATCACTAATAACACAAGAGAAGAGGTTGATCCACAGCTTACTACAACCTCCTTTCAGGAAGTTATAGAGAGCAGTGAGATCCTCAGTGAATGGCTATTTTCCAGGACACATGGAACAGTGAAAACCTTTTGTAGCTGCATACCATGCAGTATTCTGAGGCCTAAGAGGCAGAAACCAGTCTGGGCATCTTAACAATAAAGGTTTTGTTTTTTTTTTTAAATGTATTTAAATTCTGACTTTCATCTTCCAGGTAGGAAGGTGAACACCAAGTCTCTAATGAGACTTCATTAATTTCATTTCAGTCTGTGTCAGAGGAGATGAAGTCTGGTGGACAGATGCTTAATCACAGAGCCCAGGAAAAAGCTGTGCCCACCTCTGCCACATTCAAAGCATCTTTCAGGGCAGACACCCTGAATGAACATTAGCATGCTAAATAAGCTTTGTCACGCCATTCCCTCCTTGCCAGTTTAGTATTGCTCACTAGTTTACATGGGCTGTGAAACTAGCAGGGTGTGACACCAACGCACTCAGTTCCGCATTCGAAGACATAAGCTTAGGTAGAGCAAAAAATAGCATGTGCATTTGTCAGTCACCAACATACAGAGTGCCTGCTGTGGGCTCCTACCTAGGTGCTTTCTTCCCCTCCTTTTCTAATGGATGCTGTAAGCACCCAAGTGAGGTACCAGCACTTCTTCCATTAAATATAATAGGAATTTTACATCAATTTCAACAGGAAAAGATGCATAGAGAACAAAGAGAAATGTTTATTTCCTGAGTCTGTTCAAGTGAACTGTTCCAGTTTACATTTGGTACATAGTGGCAAAAAGCCAAAGCAGATGAATTCCTTATTGTGCACTGACCACAAGTACCATTTTGAAAAGTTAGATTACCAAAAAAACACACCAATAACCACAGCCAAAGGGATCAGGTAAGTCTGAAACACACTATCATTGCTATCTTTATTACTAATTACTTATCTTTCAAGAACACATTTTGAATTCCTCTGTTAAAACAGTTTTATAGATAAGAAAGGGATTTAAGCCAAACCTCTGAATTTTGAAAAGTTTCTTCATAAGTATTTTCTCTTGGATTTCATGCCCAGGAATGACACTGCCCTTGTGATCAGCTTCCCAGAGGAACAGACTTAGGGTCAGTTCTTAACTGGCTCCTTTGCAAACCAACACTACTGTCTTTTGATTATAGCTTCCTCCGAGATTTGCCTTCTGGGTGTGAAGCACTCCCAACCTTGTCTGAGTCTTGACTCCTGACTTCAGTTCCTACCCTGGGGCCTTCAGTAATGAGGATGACTGCCAGCACCCTGCTCTCTTACATTTACCACTTGCTGCAAGTGCTTTTTCTCACTAAAAGCTATTCTGAAGCCTGACAGACCCTACAGGAAGGCAGGCTCGTAGTAAGTGGGTGTAGAGGTTGTTTTTGATATCCTAATTAGTCATGTTAAAAAAAAAAAAAAACATAATGAGTTACATTTTCCCTATTAGAAGAAACTCTTCTATTGAATCCCCATGCCATCAGATTCTAGGACAGAGTGTGAGGCTGGTGATCCACGCTGATGGCTGATGTAGCTTCCACTCATGTCTGACTGTCTTCCAGTCAGTACTGTGGTAGGATCTGGGTCAGAATGCTATGTATTCACAGAAAGTAAAATTGTCAAGGGAAGGCTTGTACATGTGAATGAAATATTTCACAGAGATATCGAAAATTAATTTCTGAGAGCCAAGTCTCACAGAAAGAACACTGACTTAGAACTGCTCCACAGAGACCGTGAGTAATTTGGCACAGGAGAAAACTTGCGCATGCTGTGCATGTAAAATATCACACTGCTACACATTATAAAATGACATAACTGTCCTATATCCCTCTGGCAGGAGCTGAGTGTTTTGACACTTAACATCTCCTGAGGTCTCTTTCAACCTGAGTTATTCTCATTCTTCCTTCAATGTCATTCACACTCGAACATTTTCATAGGAGATGGACTTCTTAGAACATGCAGTTGCAGCTAACTAATGTATTCTTTTTCTTGCATCTTGAGGCTAAAATACCTGAAAGTATCTGAAAGGTTCTTACAGTGAGAGTGGGGCAGGTCTCTTCTCACTAGTGACAAGTGACAGGATGAGGGGAAATGGCTTCAAGTTGCGCCAGGGCAAGTTTAGGTCGGATATTAGGAAGAACTTCTTTACAGAAAGGGTAGTTAGGTACTGGAATAGGCTCCCCAGGGAGGTGGTTGAATCACCATCCCTGGATGTGTTTAAGAGCCGTTTGGATGTGGTGCTCAGGGATATGATTTAGTGTAGGGTTTTTAGAGTTAGGGTACTGGTTAGGCTGCGGTTGGACTTGATGATCTTCAAGGTCTTTTCCAACCTGGGTAATTCTATGATTCTATGATTCTAAATGAGCATGGCTGAACCACAGGTTCAAATCGGTAGTCCTTCTGTTATTTTTATACAGGAGGCTAAATATTTTTCTGAATTTAGCAATAAACTCTAAAACAACTCAATCGTGTTCTATTAGACATAACTGCAAACCACTACTTCTAGTTCAGAAGAGGGATAAAATGTCTTCTTGCTTTGTAAAGTGTCGCAGGAAGAATGCCGCAGCTGCAGATATCCCTATTCATTGCAGGGGAACTGAACTACGGTTTATAAAGGCCCCTTCCAGCTCAAACGGTTCTGTGATTCTATTTATCAGGTATTTGGGTCTTGTAAGTAACACTTAGAGCCCTTTTCATTTGGTAACTGCAATATGGTTCACTCCCGCTAGGTGCTGCCCTTCCTCTACGGTTTGAGAAGGAACCCTTCCGGCTCGAGAGCATCTGAACCAGATTAACGCTGCGGCTGTCGTACCCACACTGCAAAATCCAGGCTCGTTCTTCCTCCCAGTCTGGTGCCGCTGGCAGCCGTGATGGAAACCGTCTTTTAAGCACTGACACAACAAAAGCACCCACCGAAAAAGAACAACAACACAGTCTAAATTCAAAAATGCCAAAAGAAGAAAAGCTGATGAATCCCACCAGTAGGACAGCACGCATCCAAAGCACAGCTAGTCCCAGTCAACAGCTAACAGCAAACGCTGCAAGTGCCTTATCTGAAGCAACTCATTCTCAGAATTATCATGATACCACAGAGTGAAAGAAATTCACATTTCCCAACAAAAAGCTTGTTTTGTCCACTGGATCTCACAAGCTCCCTTTACTGGGGTTGTATGTCTGCCATGTTGCTCTGTGACACGCCTAAACGTTACATGTACCAGTGCCTCACTGAGTCTCCCACACAAAATGAGAATAAAACACGGTGGTTATGGCTGCATTATGCAACCTAGTGACTGACACGCACATGAAAATAGTTGATATACTCATCCATTTTAATACCCCTGGATGAAGTCCAGTTCTCCTCACTGGAGATAAATATAGCCAAGTATAAAGAGATGGGAAATGGAGAAAAGCTATCCTAAAATTTGGTGAAATTAGAAAAGAAGCAACTGTTACATGTTACAATAACCACAGTTTTGCAACCAGGCAAAGCATCCTCGCTTGCATAAAGCCACAGGAGATGCCCAGAGAAGATAACAGTTCTGAGCAGTTGCTTCAAAACTGCTATTTTGGGTTCATCCTTCAGCCCAGAGAATGATGGCTGTCTCAGAGACAACCAGGGCAGGCTGGGAGCCCTGGGCAGACTTACCTGGTGGGTGGCAACTGTGCCCACAGCCAGGGGTTGGAACTGGATGGGCTTTGAGGTTCCATCCAACCCAAGCCATTCCCTGTTCCTATGATTCTATGTTCAGCTTTCTTAATTAACAGATGAATTAAACATCCTATTTTTTTTTGCACAGAAGCATCTGCAAGACGCGCTGCTGGCACATACTGAATCTTCCACTGCAAATTGTGCAGTGAATAATTACTCTCACGAGCATTACATGATCTCATCTCCTGGGTGCACAGGCTGATCACAGTGCTCTCAGTAGAGCCCACACGAGGGAAGCTGAGTTTAAAATATGCATCTGTGGGAGGCTCCCAAAGCAGCTTCCTGCTAAGGATGGCCAGGAGCAGGGTGATGCTGGAGGGAAACACCCCATTATGGAACTGAGGCACAAGTAACCCCATGAAGCTGCTACCAGCAAACCACAATGTGATATTTTCATGTGTTTTAGTTTGGTGAGTTGACTCTGAAATAGCATAAGACTAAACAAAGATTCCCTCTGTGCTAGTGGATAAATGACATTGTTTTCATTTTCGTCTACAGTGATAAACTTGTGTATTCAAATGGATAGGAAACCAAACTCTTTCGAGCTTCTTGTACTTCTCCAGATCTTCCTAGACTACAGTTTTAGCCCCAGTCCTACTCCTCTCTCAAAGACATTTAAAAGGAAGAATGAACCAAGTCATTAGTTTCAGCACGTCAGCAAAATATCAGATTAACCTACTGTGCCATTTTGCTCCCACAAATGAAAACACGCAGTGACCACACGGTGGTCTGAGTGCTGGCAGCCTGTTTTTTCCATTTGGAAAATGCAGTGTTCTCTGTTGCTTTATCCTTAGTCCTTTCCAACTGAACTCTTGTGGCTTCTGAGTGACTCAAGCTCACCCCATCCTTTGCCTCACCTCCCTGTTCTTGTCATCTGTTCCCTCTGCAAAACTCTTTATTTCTCAACTCCCTATCTTCTTCCTCTTCTCTGTAGCAAACTTACCTCGCTTTTTGAGAACTAGCTTGCCTTTCCTTCCTCCTCCATTTCTCCATTCTCGAAGTACTTTTAACCCCTGGCTCTGCACCATCTGATTTCTTGTTCAGCGGATTTGGTGCTTGTAGCAGAACAGACCAGATAAGGCTCCTTGGCAAGCGCTCCCTCCTGTCCTTCCAGCTACTCTCGGGCATGTGGGCACTCGTGGACGCGTCAAGGAGAAAAACCCAGTACACCACAGGGGCAGCTCGGTGCTGTCGCTCGTAAAGAGACAGATGAAATTCAAGCACAACCCTGAAACATAATTTAAACGCTCTGTGCCGCTACATTTTAAATAGATGCTCGTATTTCCTAACGTGCCCAACAACTCCAAATCAAACCTCAGCCGTAAGGGCACCCGGTGACACCCGTACCCCCGACACACACACGGGTGCCACTGCGGGGTCCCCGTACTGCCGCTCCCGGCGCTACGCTCCTCGCGAACAGCGGCGGAGGGCGGAAAGAGCGGAACGTCCCTCTCGCCGTCTCCGCAGCGCACGGCCCCGGCCTCGGGGAGAGGCAGGGCAGGGCAGGACGGGGCGGGGGCCGGGGACCCTGCGTCAGTGCCGAGCCGCCGCCGTCCCCTCCCCGCGCGCTCGGCTCTGCCTCCCGCCGGCCTCCCCCGCCTCCCGCCGGCTGCGGACGCGTACATAAACACGGCCCCGCCGCCGCCGGGGCGCTCCGCTCGCAGCCCGACGGAGACGGTCGGTCCGTAGCGCGGCCGTCCGGCTCCACGCACCGACGGGGCGGGGGCTTCGGCGGGCAGCGGCCCCGCGGCACCTGCCGGCGGCAGCAGCAAGAGGAGGAGGGAGGGAGGCGGCGGCTCCCCGCCCGCGGCGGGATCCCTCGGCATGGCCCTGGCGGACAGCGCCCGCGGGCTGCCCAACGGCGGCGGCGTGTCGCCAGCGGCGGGGAGCGGGGCGGCGGCGGCGGCGGGCGGTTGGTCGGCCTTCCCCGAGATCGTGGAGCTGAACGTGGGCGGGCAGGTGTACGTGACGCGGCGCTGCACCGTGGTCTCGGTGCGGGACTCGCTGCTCTGGCGCATGTTCTCGCAGCAGCAGCCCAGCGAACTGCCCCGGGACAGCAAGGGCCGCTTCTTCCTCGACCGTGACGGCTTCCTGTTCCGCTATATCCTGGACTACCTGCGGGACCTGCAGCTGGTGCTGCCCGAGCACTTCCCCGAGCGCAGCCGTCTGCAGCGCGAGGCCGAGTACTTCCAGCTGCCCGACCTGGCGCGCCGCCTGGCGCAGGCTCGGGCCACCACCACAGCCGCCCGCCCCGCCGTGCTGCACCGCGACGGCTCGCTGTGCGCCGACGAACCGCCGCTGCTCGGCTGCCTGGAGGCAGAGCCCGCGGAAGGAGGCGCCGCGGCGGCGTCCGCGCCGTCGCCCACCGCCAGCCGCAGCCCCTCGGGCGGACCGCTGCTGACGCCCTCGCAGTCGCTGGACGGGGCGGGCGGGCGGCGCTCGGGCTATATCACCATCGGCTACCGCGGCTCCTACACCATCGGGCGGGAGGCGCAGGCCGACGCCAAGTTCCGGCGGGTGGCGCGCATCACCGTGTGCGGCAAGACCGCGCTGGCCAAGGAGGTGTTCGGGGAAACGCTGAACGAGAGCCGCGATCCCGACCGCCCCCCGGAGCGCTACACCGCCCGCTACTACCTCAAGTTCAACTTCCTCGAGCAAGCCTTCGACCGCCTCTCCGAGGCCGGCTTCCGCATGGCCGCCTGCTCCTCCACCGGCACCTGCGCCTTCGGCCCCGAGCAGGGCGGCCCCGCCGACGACAAGATCTGGACCAGCTACACCGAGTACGTCTTCTGCCGGGACTGAGCCCCGCCCGGCAGCGAGGGGCTGCGTGGCCCTCGCACCCGCGGGGCTCCCCTGCCGCCCACCGCCTCACCTCACCGCAGCGCGCAGCCCCGGAGGGCCCCGGGGGCGGGAGCCGTCGTGCCGCAGCCCGTTTTGGCTGCCGTGGCGCGGCCCGGCTGCCCCGTCCCCCGTCAGGCCCCCCGGTAGCTGTGTTGGGAGCGGGGAGGGAACAGGTCACGGGTGTGGATAAACACCCGAGCTAGGAAGGTGTCGCTTGCCCAGCTCCTGCTTCTCCGCACAGTGCCGTCAGGTTGGGGCGTAGGGGACAAAGAACTCTTTTTCTGGTTGATTTATGTTGAACTAGTAGGTGTTCTTTCCCGTCCCCATACTCAGACTGAGGCTTTACCTCTTCGGGCAGGTTCTGGCAGTCCGTTTTGTGGCCCCTCCCTTGAAGGCGATGCCAGCCTTTGAAGGACAACCGTGTGGCAGTGATGGCTGCCTGTGGCGCTGGCATTGCAGCTTGGTACTTAACTTTTAGAGATGAATAATTTTGCAGGAAGTGGGCGTCTTTGTGACCAGATCCATCCATGCCCATACCCCTCTCTCAGCCTCTGAACTTCCCAGGCTGTGGAGCTGGGCCGAGGCCTGAGCAGCAGGAGCGTGAGGCTGCAGTGGAGCGCCGTTCTTGGGATAACCAACCACTGAACTGTGGTGTCTGTGGAATCAAGGGACAGTCCTTTGGAAGCTTAAAATGCTGTGTACATTGTAACTTTCATGGGTGGCATGAAGTCCTTATGATTCTTTTGAAGTCTACAATATGCATAGAATATTCAGTGCATATTTCCTTAGCGTCCTCCAAATGGCAGGGGTGGGATAACAGCGGGGCTGCCATAGTGAAGGTGGGGCCTGCTTCCTGTCAGGGTGAAATTGTGTATGTATGTTGAATGGAAGCAGATGGATTTTTTTATTTTTTTTTTTTTAAGTGTAATCAAGAGTACCTTGCTTATTACTTTGAGTTTGGTCATTTTAGTGGTGTAAAATTTTGAAGCCAACAGAACTGATGCTGAAGCAACATTTTTAAGAAACAGTCTCTTGTTTTTCATGTCAGTATTACCTGGGAAGTGACTGCTGAGAGTCAAAAACCTCTCCTGCAACACAGCTCATTCTTAGAAAGGATTAAGCCCCATCCTTATGAAAGCTTGGGCGATGCCAGTGTATTTCAGGGGAAATTACCCCATCAGGAAGTAAAGCTGTGTTGTGTTCATGCTGTCTGTTTGTCTCTTGGATAAGATGGCCATAGCTTGCTTTGCAGCCTACAGTCTGAGTGGCTTGTACAATTGGGAAGGTCAAGCAGTTCTTTCCAATAAATTCCTGAAGGTTTGAGTACAAAAGCACTTTAAAACCTGATTTTGAAACCTGTGTTGTCTGTTCAGATGGTGATGGAAAAATACCGTAAATGTATCCTAATTGTTGGAAGAATTCAACATGTAAAGCCTGAAGTTGCATGTTTTGAAACTACTGAATCAAGTTGATCTTTCTAACCCCAAATTTAGAAATACTGCTAGCACTTATGTCTAACCAAAGAATTTCATAGTAGGGTTTTATTTTTTAAAGCTTTAGTTCCTTTGAAAAGAGCTATAGCCACTTAGTTACTGAGTTCCAGCACTCGGTCTCCATGCGCATCACTTGGTCATTCACTGAGTACATCTGCAGTTGCGTAAAACTGAAAATAACTTGCACAGCCATGAGTTTGTTAATTGGCAAGATTGTTTATCAGTGTGACTAAAGTGATGATGCGCATGCGAAAGCTCTGGATATTGTCCAGCTGTAGATAGATGTATAACAGAGTATTTTTAAGTGGAGAGCAATGTCCATGTCTTGTTAGATGAGCAATAAGATAGAGTGAGAGGCCAATACACCTGAAGACAGAATGAAACCTGTTTGTCCTATGCCTTACTCTGAGACAATTTCTTTGTGCATAACATTTATACCACAAGTGAAAGGAGCTTGATCACAGCTACTAGGTCTTTACAATGTCATTCTCAAGAATATTGACTGTCTTTTTCTAGTTTCCGTTCAGTAACTCTGAAGTATGTTTTTTAAGATTTTGTATAAGATTCCAGTAAAGTGTTTGGATTCGCTCTAGGTAGCTTTCTTTTTTTAAGAATCTGGTAGCTTACAAAATCCATCATAGAAGCTATGGATAGGGACGGTTTAGAATTGAACTGGTGATTTAGTATGTATATATATATACAGTATGTAAACATTTTACACGAATCATTTAGTTTTTTAATCACTTTAGTGCTACAGACCTTCATATCTAGCTGAGCATTTACATATTACGCTGTGTACATAATATGGCGATGTTCTATTGGTTTCTTATACCTGTTTCTATGGAAGAAAACAGAGTATGAATATCAGCATTAGTGTAGAACTGAAATCGATTACATATTTGCTTGAATGTGAATCATACCTTAACTTCCAGGTGGTTGAATGCATCTCTAACAAAGATTGCCTGTAGTTTGATCAGTGAGTGCTGACCCATTTGATGGCAGATGATCCAGGAACTCTCAGAATTTTAAGTAAAAGTTGATATAGTAAAAATATAAATGGATCATTTAAAACAAATAATCTTTGTGTTTGTGCTAAAAACTCTTTTAAGTGTGATTAGTATTAGAGAGTGAGGCTGTTCATTTACAGATATCTCATTAAAATCTTGGTTTGAAATGACGGTGCCACATATTCAATAGTCATTTGATGACTTGCTGCAGAAGACTCTATTTCTTAAAGGTTAATTTCAGTTACATTTTCCAAAGGTAAAATGCCCCAGGCCAAGTCCCTGAGTTTGGATGCTCTCCTCTGGTGAGCACTCAGAGAATGGATGGATGCGATGGCTCCTTTAACCCGTTATTCTACAGAAGGACAACATCTAAAGGCACACTGCTAGAGCCCCGTACGTGGTTTGCAGCTGTTCATTATAGATGTATTTGGAGATAAATACAAGAGCTGTTAAACTCAGTCGTTCTTTTAATTAGAATTTAAGGTTTTCAGTGATGCGTATCATGAAGGGTGACTGCGGATGTTTGATAGGATGTTTATATTTTTATACATGTAGATAGCAAACCACTTGCTCATTCTTACTTTCACATGTATAGCATTGAAAATAAAGATCCTCCTAGGAAAACGTTACATACCAAATTAAATTGTTGTTCTTTAAATATTAACTTGGTTGTGTGATTCATGCTGTCCTTTTTACTCTGGTAAAGATGTTGGCTTTGCACTCTGTTCACAGCGTCATAACCACTCAACAAATGCTTGTAGCTAATAAATAAAACAAACGTCAAACCAAGAATGGGGATTTCTAGTAACATCCATAGCACAATAAATGGAAATGTATAATGCTCAGACGGAGCATTATAAGTGTTGCAGAGAATTCTTGTGGTACCAGTCAGTATAAATCCATCCTCAGGGAACCATGCTGAATAAATAGCTTAGTTTGAAAAGCACAAAATGTTAATGTAAAATGCCCATGCCTTTTAAGAAACGAGAGAATAATTAATTTGGGTATAATAATCCTTTAATTAAAGAATCTTTAATACTTGAGGAAAGATCTGAGAGAAACACATTTAGAAACTGCTATGGAACAGAAGGGTGATGGTGTTGACTACACTGTCCTACTGTGCTAAACTGTTACAAACCCAGAGGAGTGTGCTGTGATCAGATTCATTGCAGATGAGTAATGAATTGCCAGTCAGATCCACTTGTGTGAAGCATCTATATTTAATAGAGCTTTTTTGGGGTAGAATGGTTACAATACAAAGGAACTTACAGAAGGCCCCCGACACAAGAAAGACACACAACACTTGGAACAGGTCCAGAGGAGGGCCACTAAGATGATCAGAGGGCTGGAGCACCTCTCCTATTAGGAAAGATTGAGGGAACTGGGCTTGTTTAGCTTGGAGAAGAGAAGGCTCCAGAGAGACCTCATTGTGGCCATCCAGTACTTTAAAGGAGCTTATGAACAGGAGGGGGAATGACAGCTAATGAGGGTGGACAGTGATATGACAAAGGGGAATGGTTTTAAACTAAGATTATATTTATTAGATATTAGGAGGATTTTTTTTGACACCAAGGGTGGTGATGCTCTGGAACAGGTTGCCTAAAGAGGTTGTGAATGTCCCGTCCATGGAGGCATTCAAAGCCAGGCTGGATGTGGCTCTGGGCAGCCTGGTCTGGTGGTTGGTGACCCTGCACATAGCAGGGGGGTTAAAACCCAGGCCATCCTATGATTCTAAGAAGGAAGTTTGATCGAGTCATCTGATGACTTGATAGTGTTTGAGAGCATTGTTGTCACATAATAGTACAAGAAAGGAGGTTGTTTCGTTATGGAACAGAGGTTGGTGCCTGTCTTTCTACAGAGTTAGTTCTCATTTCATTTGTATCACCACTTCAGATATTTAGCCACGCTCCTTTTGTTTTATAGGTAAAAGATGACGTCTTCTTTGGCATCTGCTATACTGAGGGTTGAATTCTGTCTTTTTCCCCTCAGTGAATAAATGCATTTTTTCCTTTCCTTTATTCAGTATTTATGGATTTTCTAAGAATGCAACATCTGTGAAGTTTCTTAGTTCTTTCAATTTTATTTAAAATTACCCATAAGCTCAGAAGTTATTAAGGAGGACTGATGTTCAACCAAACAGACAATGCATGATCCTTTATCCCTTGGGAAAATAGGCTAACAACAAATTACTATAATTAATGCTTGGCACTGCCTATGTAAAATCTTTTGTCAAAGGGGGACACAGTAGTCCAAGTGCAGATTGAGGAGGTGAATGTCCATGCTTACTTTTCTGACACTGACCATTCAACTAAATAAAGGGGTGCATTAGAATGGCTCAGAACTTTATCCAGCCTCTAGATTACTGCAGAGCTTTCGAGTGTGGCTCTGACAGCTTTGAGTCCTGTTAGAACAGCCGTTCCTGGCTGACTGTCCAGAACCCATCTGTTGGTACCTTCACTGGAGACAATTTGTTACAAACACAGAGCTCTTAGAGCTCCTGCTGCCCTTTAGTGGGCAGCGAAGGATCGCAGTGTGCAGGGAAATGTTTTGCAAAGGCTGGATTTTGACTCAGCTCTTTTATTCTGGGAAATCTTCAGTGTAATTTTTAATGAAGTATATATATATATAAGAAATGCTTTATTTATCATAGTATCATAGTGCGGGTTGGAAGGGACCTTAGAGATCATCGAGTCCAACCCCCAGGATTTGAGCCTCTGTGTAGCAGAGCGGCACTTCTACCACTTGCGCCACAGGGGAATTTGAACCCAGGGCCTCCGGTGTTGCAAAGTGGCGTCCTTAACCACTGCGCCACCGGGGCACACACAAAGCACTGGCATTAGAAAGCACTGGCATTTAGCTTCATGAACCTGACTGCTAATTTTGTTTTTCATAAATCTGAGCTGCACGTGCTTTTCCCTTTGCAGTTAACTGTGTTTGATGTAAGGCTCTGCTGGTAAACAAAACTCTTGTTTATGATTGCTGAAGTACTAATGCCACCCTTGCGGCAGTCTGTCGGAAATACGCAGCCTGACTACTGAGACAGTCCAAATCACAATCAGTCAAATTAACACATTTCTTCCTGGTTCCACTCTCTGCTGTGTTGAAACTGGAATAAAATTAAACTCTGTTAAAGATTTCTTGCTCCCAAGAATTATTTAGCACATAGTATGGAATATTCGGTACCTCCATCAAAGCTGCTAGCAACAGTGAGTCAGGTTTCTAACACAGATCTATGTCTTTGCCAGGAATAAGAGTTAGGAAATATCCTTGCACAAAGTGCTTGCAGCCTCATGACATTTTCAAGAAGTTTCTTGATATCACAAAGAGCTCAATACATTATTATCTAGTCCAAATGATATGTTTATGTTGATAAAGAGCATTTGATCCATTATTTTCCTTGGTAATTTTGAGGTGAAGCCACTAAATGGTTAGTTTGTTGAGAAGTAGGCTGAGACTTGATCTGAAAGCACAGGCCTGATCTGGAGCACAGGCCTTATGAGGATCGGCTGAGGGAGCTGGGATTGTTCAGCCTGGAGAAGAGGAGGCTCAGGGGAGACCTTATTGCTCTCTATAACTTCCTGAAGGGAGGTTGTAGTGAGCTGGGGGTTGGCCTCTTCTCTCGTGTAGACAGTGATAGAACTAGAGGCAATGGTTTCAAGCTGCGGCAGGGGAGATTCAGGCTGGACATTAGGAAGTATTACTTCTTGGAAAGGGTGGTGAGGCACTGGAATGCACTGCCCAGGGAGGTGGTGGAGTCGCTGATCATGGGAGTGTACAAGAAACATTTGGATGTTGTGTTGAAGGATATGATTTAGCTGGGAAGATCTTCTAGGTCTTTTCCAACCTTGATAATTCTGTGATTCTGTGAAAAACCAAAGGAAAAGCCCCTTACTCCAGTCCTCTCCCTGTTCTTGTTCTGGAGGGAGTAGGAATGCAGTGCTGCTGCGATGAGAGTCACCTCTCCTTTGAGTTTCAGAGCTAACTTCAGTAACCCACCATGCTGCTGCTGTGACTATTTTTCAGTTAGTGGTTGAAATTCAGGGTCATAATAGCATTTAATAATCAGTCCTTTGGCAGAGCATATCAGCATAACTACGTTGACCGTCCTAGACTTGGATGTAGTTTGTTTTTGACTCAGATTTTCCAAATAGCAGGGTGACAGTCTCTCCTCATAATACAACGATGTTTATGAATATTACAAGCATAGTGGTTTTTCCTTTAAAAGGGCAGAAACTCTTCCAGGAATGTGACTTTTTTTTTTTTTCTTTTTATCGTTTCTTTTTTTTTTTTTTTTTCCCCTTTCTTTATTTTAGAAAGGGATCCCAATTACGGAATTGTTTCAACCCCTCCAAAATCTGTAGCCTTTTACAAGCATTCCTAATTTCTGTCACCTTATAAAATTCCAATGTCTTCCTAGGGCTGGGAGCTTGAGAAGTCACCCTTTCAGAAAGCTGCACAGACGGCGTTGGCTTTATGGTCCCTGTGCCAACATGGCCTTGCTGTTTGGCACCTAGGCTGGTTAAAGGGCACATTTGTATTCTGGTAAGCTCCGTGCAGACCAGCAGCCACAACTTGGCACTTCTCCATTAAACTTCTGCACCACATATTTCTGGGGTTTGCTATCAATGTCAGTACATTATCATCTGTTTGGAATATGGGAAAGATTTAGCAGTTTGGAATAGGCTTCCTAAGAGCTTATCTGCTGTGGTGATAAATGGATGATAAAGACACACAGTTAAAAATAGCTTTACAGTTGCTTAAAATTTTGCAGTCTGAATAACCCATGAAATGTGCTGTATTAACTATAATAAGACTGCATGAATGCTCCTTTTCTTTTGTAGGTGAGAAAAATAGCTTTATTAGGAAAACTGCTTTGCTGGAACCACTGGTGTGTTTATCCCTTTGGGCTGTTTTCTACCATGCCAAATGCTGGTAAGCACTCAGATATCTGGACCAAACAGCCACATTTCCTTAGAAATGGTAGAGGGAGAGTGTAAGTATACAAATACACTAATATTTTGTTTGTAAAGGGAAATTTTACAGGTTGTTTCCAGAATAAAAATTGGAGGAATTTCAACCTGTTATCTCCTAGGGTTTGAGGGAAGAAGGAAACCTTCAGATCACCTTGTCTGCTTTTTGACACAGCACACAATGCAGAACTTCCCTAAAGAGAGTCTAGAGTCTTTAAATCAGTGACACTGCTGAGACAACCATCTGATCTCATGCAAGATAGTGCTAGTGGAAAAAGAGACCACAGTCCTTGAGAAATTGTTCCACTCTATATACTGTAGAGTCACAGAATCTTTTGAGTTGGAAGGGACTTTTAAAGGTCATCTAGTCCAACTCCCCTACAATGAACAGGGACATCTACAGCTACATCAGGTTGCTCAGATCCCTGTCCATCCTGGCCTTGAATGTCTTCAGGGATGGGGCACATCCAAACACCTCTCTGGGCAACCTGTTCCAGTACCCTTACTGTAAAAAATATCTTCATTATATCCAGTCTTGATCTCCCCTCTATTAGTTTGAAACCATTTACCCTTGTCCTGTCACCACAGACCCTGCTGAAGTCTGTCCCCTTCTTTCTTGTAGACTCCCTTAGATACTGAAAGGCTTCTCTCAGGTCTCCCTGGAGCCTTCTCTTCTCTTTGGGGCTGAAGTGCCCCAGCTCTCTCAGCCTGTCCTCATAGCAGGTGTTCCATCCCTGGGATCATTTTTGTAGCCCTCCTCTGGATGCACTTCAGTAGTTCTGTGTCTCTCCTAAGGCACAGAAGACTGAGAACTCTGCATATGAACATAGTACTCACCAGCACAGAGCAGAGGGACAGGATCACTTCCCTTGACCTGCTGACTGTGCTGCTTTGGGTGCAGCCCAATGTACATTTGGCTTTCTTTGCTGTAAAAGTACATTCACTCGGAGGGTGGTGATGCACTGGAACGGGTGCCCAGGGAGGTTGTGGATGCCCCATCCCTGGAGGCATTCAAGGCCAGGCTGGATGTGGCTCTGGTCAGCCTTGTTTAGTGTTTGGTGACCTTGCCCATGGCAGGAGGTTTGAAACTAGATGATCACTGTGGTCCTTTTCAAGCCAGGCCATTCTATGATTGCTGACGCATGTCCAGACTACCATCCACCAGAACCCTCAAGTTCCTTTTGGCATGGCTATGACCAATAATGTCACTAGCCTTGATAAAAGGGTCTATCATATCTCCTCTACTGATGCAAAGAGACTGGAGATATTTTATGCTGTAGATGGGTATATACGGAAACAGTTCTACAGCAACTTTCTGTGATCTAAGTATGGGTTTTTTTCTGTCCTGTCTTTCCCTTTGATTCACAGGCAAATGTCCCCGTAAGCAGTTTTAATGTGACCATGTGGTGAATCTCCTTTGGGACCTGGTACAGCTGAAAACCTTAAACAAGCAAACAGAAAAAGGTTCATTAATTTTTCAATAAGGGCAGCTCTGTGATCTGGGTTGCAGACTGCAGGTTGTAAACTGCTAGAGCCAGAAGAACTGATCCAGTGGCCAAACAGAATGTGCTTCTTCTGTCTGTCAATAGAAGAATTGGTTTTTAGTCCTTTAGACATTTAATATCTCTTCCCAAATTACCTGATTTGCCTCTCTTCAATTACAAAGAGATGATGGGTTTTTCCAGTCCTTTGGAAATTTCTGAGGGCTCTGAGACTTTCTGAGAGGTCTGCGTCAAGCTCATAGCAACATCAGCTATAAATTACAAGACCTGATTAAAAAAACTAGTTGTTGCTCATCTTCTTTGATTAGTCTCGGAAGGGAAGTTGTTCATTTTTATCCACAGACATGCAGAACAAAATATTTATGTTTTTCTTGAACTAAGAACCATCTAATTTCCGTCTAGTAACGAACCAGTATGATTTTTCATTGTTCTTAATAAACTTAGATAATTTTGTTCTTGCGTATGCTGACCACTACTTTCTTCTTCTTCTTTTTTTCTTCTCTAATTGAATTTACTCAATACAATTAGCATAGCATTTGGAATTTATAGCTTTTGATTTATACAGACTGGGACAGCTTTCTCCTTCTCCATGACAGCTTATATTTATGGCAGTTTAATAGCAGCTGTCTGGATCCTGTCCTGGGATGCTCTGGATATCTGTAACTCCTTTTATCCCAATAAAAGGCTCTGTCTTTTTGGGATGTACTTGAAAATCTGGCAAAAGCATTTTCTCTGTTTTACATTTAGGACTTTACATTTACATTCATTTGATGTAACTTGAAATTTAGAAACACAAATGTGCACTATTTTAAAAGATTTATTGTTACGCTGTTAGTGGAAATTTATCACTCATCCACTAGTATGCAAAATAATGATTAGTAAGCTGTCTCTACATAATTATATAACTAGGGAGAAAGCATTTGACACTCTTTCATTTTCCTAAAGGAAGAAAATTTGGCTGACAAGCCAAGTTATAGACCTTCCACTAAGATTCTTATTGTTTCTTAGTATTCATAATATTTTATTCAAGTAATCTTGAAGAAAGTTTAGGGACCAGAAAGGGATGGCAAACTTAAAACCTTGTGTGCGGTGTGAGCAGATGGGTGATCTGCTCGGCCTGGTTGTAGAGCTGAAGGAGGAAGTAAGAAAGGCTGAAGAGCATCCGGGATTGTGGGGAAGGGATTGACTGGGGGAGCTGCACTCTGCCATCCCTACAGGAAGGGTGCGGTGGAGGTGCTCTTCAAGCAGCAGGGGTTCATCTGCTGTCTCCCAGTCAGGTGTGGAGGGGTGACCTCATAGACAGCAAGGGATGGAAACAAGTCCCTGCTTGGGGCAACAAGTGGGCTGCCCCTCAGTCTGTTCCCAGGTGCTCTTATGTAACAGGGATGAGGCTCTGGAGCTGAAGGGACTGGGGGGTGTGGATGTTGTTGAGAGTAAGATTTCAGGCAGCCTGGGCTGTAGTGACCATGCCTTGGTGGAGTTTGTGGTCTTGAAGAATGCAGGCCTGGCAAGAGCTAGGCCTGTGCTTTAGGAGAGCAAAGTTCTGGCTGCTCAAGGAGCTGCTGGGTGGGATCCCCTGGGAAACGGTCCTTAAGGGCATGGGTACAGAACAGAGATAGCAGCTCCTTAAGGACGCCCTTCTGAGAACACAGCGACTCTCCATCCCCCAGCCGAAGTTTTTGAGCAGGGAACGCAGGTGAGCATCATGGCTGCACAAGGACCTGCAGTTTAAACGGAGAGAAAAAAAGGAATTGTACAGAAAGTGGAAACAGGGTTGTGTAGCCTGGGAGGAATACAGGGCTGTTGTTAGTGTGTGTAGAGATAGCTCCATCTGTGCCTTGGCTTTCCTAATCCTGAACTTGGTGAGGTATGTGAACAATAACAAGAAGGGGTTCTCCAGGTACATAAGCGGGAGGAGACAGTCCAAGGAGAGTGTTGCCCTTCTGATGAAAGGTAATGGGGAGCTGGCTTCCTCATACTCAGTGAGTGTTTTGTGTCAGTCTTTATCAGTGGTCAGGCTTTCCGTGTCTGCCAGGACCCTAAGCATCTAGGTGAGGGTGTGGGGAATGGTTTCTGTCCCGCTGTAATGGTGGAGTTAATGAGTCCTTCTCATGAAATTGAGTGTATACTAGTCCATAGGGCTGGATGATATCTGTCTTAGGGTTCTGAAAGAGATGGCTGATGTGATTCCTGAGCCACTCTCTTACCATATTTGAAAAATTCCAGCTGCCTGGTGAAGCTCTTGGTGACTGGAAAAAGGGAAACTTTCCTCCCATGGCTATTTACAAGAGTGGGTAGTGAAAGAACAAGTAGGAATGGTTTTAAACTGAGACAGGGGAGGTTTGGGCTAGATATTAGGAGGAAGCTTTTCACACGGAGGGTGGTGACACACTGAACAGGTTGCCCAAGGAGGTTGTGGATGCCCCATCCCTGGAGGCATTCAAGGCCAGGTTGGATGTGGCTCTGGTCAGCCTGGTCTGGTGGTTGGTGACCCTGCACATAGCATGGGGGTTGAAAATGGTTGATATTTGTGGTCTTTTTCAACCCAGGCAATTCTGTGACATTCTATGAAGAGTTGTCCTTGAGGTTGTATTTTAAGTTTCACTGGACTTAATAACAGAGAGAAAACTTCTTTTCTATTTTCTGAGTCAGCATTACATTTTCTTAACCAAAGTTATGTGGGGTGGGGACTCTATGGCAGCAGTCTTTTGTCCTGGTCCTCATCTCACATATCAGAAAGCTCTGCGCTTAGCCTTTCTTGAATCTGTTTCTTGCTGGGTGTTTTTATCACATGCCAACACACCATCCTTTTATAAAATTTCCCCAGATATGTAAAATATCTGATTATAATGTTGTTACATGTATATACAAGATAATTTTCTTAATTATTTTCATAGCCAAAGCCTTTTTAATCCATCCATAATGCAAGGATACGGACTGGCAGAAGGCCCACATAAATACTGGTGTTGCTGTTGCTGCCTTTAAAACTTAAGTGAGTTAATATTTTTTTTTTTTTGAAGGCTTACAAAATGTACTAATAGGAAAGCTGTCACCATAGGAATACGATACAAGTTCAGGACTCAGTACCATAATGTTACTTTGTGTTCTGACTATTTGATCTGAACTTGTATATTGTTTTGCATGTCCAAGGAATTCTGTGGGCTATGCCAGAGGGGTATTTTCTCAGGTCTTTGCTAGCAGTGTTTTGACATGTCTAAATCTGTTGTTTATGTATTTTCCTGTATGTTCTATTTAGAGTCGCCTGTAAAAATTGCTTGGGTGCTAATATGAGACATGTGGCTCATTCCTTGGCTCTTACCAGGGCTTCCACTCCATGAACTAGAGTGGAAACTGGAATCAGTGTAGGAGTTATTTGCTGGTAAAAGCATGATGCCAAGGGTGCCTTAGAAGAGGGTTGTTAGGGTAGTATGGTTAGGTTATAGTTGGACTTGATGATTTTTAAGGTCTTTTCTAAGCTGAGCCATTCTATGATTAAGGGAAGGCTCTGTTGTCTTTTTTTAAAGTTTTGGTTGTAATTTCCTCAGTTTAAGCAGTAGATTTGTCCTCACCATTTTTCCCCTGGTACTTTCCTAAATGCTTTGATTTTTTCCTCTCACATTTTCGATTGCAAGATTAGATTAGAGAAAATGAAAGGAAGGAATGCTGCTTTAAATTAACATCCTTAGAGAATGTGAGATTACTTTTAACCTTAATTTCTATAGCAGCAGATGGGAATAAAAGAGTCCCTGACTGAAATCAGAAAGTCATTCTTTTTACAACAGAATATCAAGTTCTGGATAACTTCATTTAAATTAAGCAAGAAAGTCTTCCCGAGGTCAGAGTGACTCTCTTATTTCTTTGGTTGCCCACATTTACTAAATCCTTCAAGCAGTGAAAGTAATATCAGTAACAGCAATATTTGCATGCTGCCTTTTGTGCTTGTCTAACACCAAAGGCTTTTCCCAAGGTGGAATATCTATCATGAAGATTTTGTACAAGCAGAAGTAGGCAGAATACAGGACAGTCCTTCCTCCATTCCCCCCAGCATTTCCAAAAGTTACCGTGTTCCCATGTAACTCTGAAAAACTTCCACCTGACATTAAATTTTCCCTCTTTTAGTTGAAAACTGTTTCCCTTTTTCTTATATCTGCTTATGTAAGAAGTTGGCTACCCTTTTGTTTGTTCTGTTTAAGCACTGGAAGGCCACAATGAGAAAACTCCCTGGAGTTTTCTGTCCTCCAACCTAAACAAGCTCAACTCCCTCAGCCTGTCTTTATGGGAGGGGTGCTCCAGCCCTCTGATCATCTTAGTAGCCCTCCTTTGCACCCACTTTTAACATCTCTATGTCTTTCTTGTGCTATAGGCCTCAGGCCTGGATGCAGTACTCCAGATGGGGCCACACAGAGCAGAGGGGTACAATCACCTCCCTCTTTCTGCTGGTCACCCCCCTGGGTGCATTCCTCTTTTGATGCTGGCCTTCCAGGTTGTAAGTGCACTACGTGAAGTTGTTATACTTTGCTGGTTTATCTTTCCTTATGGAAAAGAACTAGTAGAAATGTATTCTGAATGTTTGTTTGGCTTACATGCATGGAGAAACCTACCACAGTACCAGGGCTATATGAACAGAGTCCTAGAACTGTAGAATATGCCATGCTGGGAGAAATGCATCGTGGATCATCGAGTCCAACCTCAAAAGGGGCCTTCTTTGATAGGGCCAAAAAAGATTCCTAGATCAGAAGAAGCAGTAACATACGTCTGTTCTTTACTTGTCAAGGTCTTTTATTGGATGCAGGTGGTTACTCAGGTTTCTTAGGGAAAAAAATCAGAGTTCCTGGGAGAAAGATAAAGTAAGTTCTGGAAGTTTAACTTGGCATGATATTTTTGTCTTCTCAGAAGCTAAGTACCAGAGAGGGAAGTGAAACTCAGAGATGGAGAGAGGAACTAAAAGAGAAGACAAAGGAGAGGGAATGAGCAAGGAGAAGGGGTAGGAAAAGGATAAGGGAAGAAGATAAGAGGTATGAGCTGAGATGCAGGAGCAGGGGAGGAACAAGAACAATCCACGATTACAGAGCTCAAAGTCCTCGTCCAACAAAAATCAGACTCCCACAAATCTGCTACTATATCCCCTCAGAAGAACTCACTTCCTCTGATGGGAAGTCCTGTTATTGTGAGGACACAGTGATGGTAGCCTGGACTGTCTTGCATCTTTTTAATATGATGATGATTACGATAAGTTTTTATTCATTCAAATGCTGACACTAGCCAGATACACCTTTGTCACTTTATTTCTGTAAAGAAAGTTTAGAAAGAAAGGCATCTTAAGAAATACTAAGAACAGCAGATGATCCATTAAATGTATTTCACCAAAGGCAAGGAGAATAGGCTCGTATCTGTCATTCAGTCCTATCACAAATAAATCACTGTCAGTAGTTGCTCAGGTTAGAGAAAGCACTGTTTGTTTGCAGACAGCTGGGATGCCTGCAGCCTTTTCCTAAGGGTATTTAAATAATCCTTTATTTATTAAGAGCTTTTCTTGCAGTATATATTAGGGCAACAGAGCTATGGAAAAGGGGAACGGGCACAACTTTGTATTCAAATATTTTAGTAAAGACTATACGCTTGCATAAAGACAGCTGTGTGCACAATAGCAATACTGACTGTCATGTCTGCAAGGCTGAGTGATGTGAGTGTGCTCAGCATCCTTGATTTTCCTTTTTTTTTTTTTTTTTTTTTTTTTTTTTAAAAAAAAAAACAACACAGTGCAGAGCTCAAAGCAGCTGAAGATTCAAGTAACTTACATCATTGAATACTTGGTTTAAGACATGAGCCTGTGTGCCTGACAAAAAGACAGCCTTGCCCCTGCAACATTTCAGATGCCAGCTAGGCAGTTCCCCCTTTATGTCCATGTTCTACTGACTTCTACAGTCACTGCAAGATCAGCTGTGTGGTGCCTTTCCCCAGTTGTAGCTGACACTTGTATTTTTATTACTGAAAGGAGCTTGACCCCATTAGACATCATTCCGGTCTCAAGCATCAAAATGACAGAGGCTATTTAAGTATTGGATCTTTTGGAAAATCAGGTTTCCAAGCTCCTCTTATAGCTGTATTCTTGTCCTAAGCAAGTAGGAGCAGCATCTGGCTGCAAAGAATGAGCATTTGCAAATAAACATGCAGCGGAGTAATTCAATCCTGTCTGCTGCCCATCTGTGTTTTCTTTCAGAAATGATCTTACTTCCTGATCTTAACAGGCACATAAGATATGTAGCTGAACCCCAACAGAAGGACAGTGCTTTTCTAAAGTTTGTTTGAAATTTTTTAAAGGTGTGCTGTTTTGTTCCTGTACAAAGAAGGCAGTGCAGCTGGTGTTACCCACCTTCTTGACTCCCACACAGAGGTGTCAAATAAGATGTGTGACAAACTAGCATTCTTCTTCTGCATTCATAATTATCTGTCATTTCTTTTCTGAGCCATGGACTCAGTATACCTTCTTTTCTATTTTTCACACTGAAGCAAGCAAGCTGGTAGGATACAATTTTTTGTCATCTTTTCTCCCCCTTTTTAATAACACAGCTGAAAAGTCCCTCTAATACAACTCCTGTGGAATAAAATGAAATTACTGTAAGTGTGTGCTCAGGGAATATGAAATGACTGCTTTGTAAATTGCAAAACCACTAGGCCAGAACCCCCAGCGCTGTGTCTAATTGGCTGAAGGGGGAGGAAAGGAGCTCAGACACTATGTTTGCAGGTTATACTTTAAAATACATCAGAAAAAAATATAAAAGCATATCTGAAGGTTTGTCCTTTAAAAGCAGTAATACGAGACTCTGGGAATACTACAGAATCCAAGGGTATGCGCTTAACAAAAGGTGTGGAGTCTCTTAGACATGAGATAAGTAAGAAGTTTTTTATAATAAGAACTCTGGAACAGGTTGAACAGAGAGTGGTGCATGCCCCGTCCCTGGAGATACTCAGGATCAGACTGGACTGAGGTCTGAGCAACCTGACGGAGCTGTAGGTGTCTCTCTCCTCACTCTTGTTCTTCTCCTGGTGGACGACAGATTGACCATGAGCCAGCAGTGTGCCCTTGTAGCCAAAAAAGACAATGACATACTGGGGTGTATTAAAAAGAGCGTGTCCAGCAGGTCGAAGGAGGTGATCCTCCCCCTCTACTCTGCCCTGGTGAAGCCTCATCTGGAATACTGTGTCCAGTTCTGGGCTCCCAAGTACAAAAAAGACAGGGATCTCTTGGAAAGAGTCCAGCGGAGGGCCACAAAGATGGTGAAGGGCCTGGAGCATCTCCCCTATGAGGAGAGACTTAGGGAACTGGGTCTGTTTAGCCTTGAGAAAAGAAGGCTGAGAGGGGACTTGATCCAGGTTTATAAATACCTGAGGTGTGGGAGCCATAGTGGCGAGGCTGGTCTCTTTTCAGTAGTGCGTGGGGATAGGACTAGGGGTAATGGGATGAAAGTACAGCATAAGAAGTTCTGCACGAATGTGCGGAAGAACTTCTTCACAGTGAGGGTGACGGAGCACTGGAACAGGCTGCCCAGGGAGGTGGTTGAGTCTCCTTCTCTGGAGATATTTAAGAGCCGCCTGGACGCCTACCTGTGTGACATGGTGTAGGGAGCCTGCTTTGGCAGGGGGGTTGGACTCGATGATCTCTAGAGGTCCCTTCCAACCCCTACAATTCTGTGATTCTGTGATTCTGTGATTCTGTTCATTGCAAGGGAGTAGGACTAGATGACCTTTAAGGGTCCCTTCCAACTTAAACAGTTCTATGACTGAATATGAGGGAAATGCAAACTCATCTACCTCTTTGGGTCTAAAAATGCATGTTTTTTGATATAAGACTGGCTTACTGGTCACTGGAAAGGCTGTGGAATGTAGGTGCGCTGTTCTGTGGTGTAAGCAGTCTCTCATCTGTCCTACAGAATGGCCACATCGGGTTATTTATGATCTTTCCAGAATTTTATTAACTGGTGAGTGAAAACTTTGAGGTAGGCTGTTTGTTTAGTTACTATTCAACAAATGACAAAAATCTAAATCTACAGATGGAATGGCTTGCCCAGGGAGGTGGTGGAGTTGCCATCCCTGGCAGTGTTCAAGAGGCATGTGGATAGGGAGCTAGGAGATACAGTGTTTTTTTTTCTGTAGGTATGGTAAAGGGAGGACAGTTGGACTAGATGATCTTGTAGGTCCTTTCCAACCTTGTGATTCTATTATTCTGTAAGCACAGATAAAAAAATCCAAACCAGCAAATATGTGAGCAAATTTAACTTCTGAACAGGACTTAAAATATTCAGGTATTGACTATCAGTGGTTATCACCTAGAGTAATTCTGGTGCATCTGAAGGCAAATTACAATAAGGAGGTCTTCTAAGCATTTTTCTAACATTCAGCTCTTCATATGGTAATGGTGCATCACCCCATGGATTACTGCTTTGAAATTGCTTGAGCACTTCAACTTCTGATCCAGTTCAGGGCCTAGAGCCTGGAAAATCTTAGAGCATTTATATATCATCATTGTAACAATCCTATGTAGGTGCATTTTAAGCTGTACTATGTCTTAGCACTCTTTGACTTAACCTGAAGGGTTCTGTGGTATGGGACATGATGTTTATCATAAATGTCCATTACATCCCTCACAGATGAACTACAGGGCCATGCGTAGTATAATTCAGATAATATTACATTCACATCTAGATACAACTCCTACTTGTAGCACAGCATGAAAAAAGGTTTTATGTCTCAATTTTCAAATGGCTGTACCATATTTAGCGCTCTATTTTTTTTTTTTTCTTTAGATTAATCCATGGGTGGTTTCCCATCATGCTGTAGGAAAAACACTGAAAGTATCCTTGATGCAATTATAGATGTTTTGCTTCTTTTTCCCACACTGTCAAATTCTGTGCCATTTCTCTGCCTTAATGTGAAATAATTACAATGTGAAACACATTTGTATGAAACTGCATTATATGAGGTAGCCTATAGGGATAGATTGGACAAGGTACACAAAGAAAGCATTGTAATGTATTGTAATAATTATACATTATATTTCAAAATATCATATTTAATAATAGCCAGAAGATAATAAACATTCAATATTAATTTAGTTTAGGGTTGTTTTCACGAAGCTGTGTAGCTACAAAGTTTAACAAGGAATTTTGTTAATAGTGCTAGCAGTTTGTTTGCAGCAGAAAATAGGGCTATTTGTCTAAATCAGGGAATTTGAATGCAAAGTAGGACTTAGGCCATCATACTCTTATGATGTAAATCTACTTAACTAAGTTGCATATGTTTCTTGTTAGTCTTCAGAATAATGTTAAATTAAATATGCTTCAAATATACATACACCACGGTATTTGGAGGAAATAGCAAAAAAAAAAACCAAAAACCAAAACCAAAAACAAAAACAAAACACTAAAAAACCCACTGGCTAAATAAAATCTATTAATTTTCAAAGATCAAAACAACGAACAGAAGAGTCTCATCCTTTCCTGAAAAAATCATTTTGCTGTCTCATTTGTTCACATATTTTTGGTTCGCCAGTTTGCTTTCTTCACGAAAAAAGAATAGGTAACAGCTTATATTTTGAGCAATTTCCTGCAATTTAATCAACACTGCTGTTCCCAAAGAAATGGAAAAAAAATAAGTCATCTTCAAAATAGTGGAATTAAACAGCATTTTCATTTATGGTAGATGCTAGGTGACAAGTGAATGACAGACCAATGTGATTGCTGTGGAGGGAGATCCACAGCATGGGTATGTTGCTACAGAACAAGGGGAAATGGCTATGAACTTTAAAAGGGTGGCTTTAGACTAGATATCAGGAAGAGATTCTTTGCTGTGAGAGTGGTAAGACAATGTAACAGGTTGACCAGAGAAGATGTGGATGCCTCTTCCTTGGAAGCATTCAAAGCCAGGCTGGATGGAGCTGTGAGGAATCTGGTCCACAGGGAGATGATGGAGCTAGCTCAGGGGAGACCTTATTGCTCTCTATAGCTTCCTGAAGGAAGAGCTGAGGATTGGCATTTTCTCTTGTGTCATTAGTGATAGGACTAGAGGGAATGGTTTCAAGCTGCAGCAGAGGATTTAGGCTGGGCATTAGGAAGTATTAATTCTCAGAAGGGGTTGTCAGACACTGGAATGGACTACCCAGGGAGGTGGTGGAGTCATGGAACCTGGGAGTGTTCAGGGAGTGATTGGATGTTGTGTTGAGGGACATGATTTAGTGGGAGCTATTGATAATAGGTGAATGGTTGGACTGGATGATCTTTTAGGTCTTTTCCAACCTTGGTGATTCTATGATTTTTATCTTCCAACCATTTCCTTTCATTCTGAGAAGCCTCACTCACCTCCCACTAAGACTTGCATTGGTTTCGCATCCACTAGAGTTCATACTAACAGAGTGTATTTTTAATTACTAAAATGTAATCATTTAGTAACTAGTAGTAATTAGCAGTGATATTGTTCTATACAGTGATATTGTTCTACACATCAACAGAATTTACATTTCCTCATACATTAGACATCAATAGTAATGGGACTCTGATCTTCTAAAGCCTAAGTCATATATATGCATATGAAGCAACATTAAATCTGACAGTGCAGAAGATCCTGAATCACTCAAAATATTGTTCATTTCCAAATGTAGCTTCTTGAGGTGTAAGTATTATTCTTGCTGCATGAACACTATTTTTTTCCCAGTGACATGCCGACATGGTTTACTGACACTGTTTGTCTAGTTAGGATGAATTAAAACAGTTTTCTGTGTTTTCTGTCAAGCTGGTTTTCCATATTCTCTTAAACAAATGAACTAGAAATGAACATTTTCTAACTAGGAAAGATATTAATTACACATCATTTAAAAAAAAAAAAAAAAAAAAAAAGAACATAAGCTGCCTTGCAAGAAACAAATATCTGGGCTGTTGCATGAGAAGATACCTAGATGAAAATAAGAACTGGGATATTAAATAGCTATTTGCTTTTTAGCTAGACTTAGAAATAACTTGCACCGTTTGCTGAAAGTCCAAAAGATAGCACAATACTCTGGTTTTCATCATTGAAAGTTTATTTTGTAGAACTAGTTATCTCTTGTTCCTTAAGTCCATTTCATTCTTTCCAGGCATTTCTGCCTGTGGAAAGCTGTATGGTGGTGTGAAATCTACAGTACTATCAGATATAGTTGCATTGGTTTGGGCTGGAGTCATTTGAGTAATAGGTGACTGAATTCCCATGACAAACTGCAGCAGAGCTTGTATGCCACTGATATCCCATTTATTATATCATGTGTCTCAAGCAATTAGTGTACTAACTTCCTCACTTTCTTCCATGTCAGAAATTCCAGACTATTAAAATATGCAAATTCCTGGATGCAAGATGTTATACTAATTTGATTAAGCTGAGGTACATTAGATGCTTATTAACTGGAAAAAAATAGGTGACTGATTCTAAGTATGTTTCCATCTTACAAATTAAAAGAACAAACAAATAACTCAGTTGTTCCTGATGTTGGCTATCTGCGATAACAATGCTTCTCAGTTACATTAAAAACAAATAATTTCCTTAAAAGTAAACACAAATATATCAGATCTTTACAAAGTACTTTAGGAGTCTGTTTATTTTGAAGAATATTTGTTATATCTTATACAAAAATAAATTTAATAATGGAATGGTAGAATGCAGTGGATTAAGTATCCCTATGTGTGTACAGTTTTCAAATATAGAATTCTGGTTCAGGACAGCTTAATCTCTGTTTTGGAAATACGAATACATACTTACTTTGAAGCATAGATTTGAAGGTAAGGATGAGTTTAAATAAGGGTGACAACAGAAGTTGTCAATGATTTCCTTGAGCTCCATACGCTTATGAAGAATTAAAGTACTCAAGACTGTAAAAATGGATACCACTGAGGTGTGCTGGTGCTGCAAAGCTTAGCATGGACTGAACTGACCTGAATGTCAGACAAGTTTTTATATCAGCTGTAAGTTCTGCCTGTTGCTGTTAAAAATGTTCTACCAGAATGTGGAGAACAAACTGATATTAACCTAATATGGTTATAATGTAATAGTTAAATGCTCTACATGTGAAGCAAATGAAAAATATGCCTGACTGCTGTCATGACTGGTGACTGATGTTTGCTATGACAGTAAAGATGTGCAGAAGGACTAAGAAGCCTCGAATGTATTAAGAATATGAGGGAGTGGTACTTCTCAAAGCTAAGTGCTGAGCTTGTATAGCCACAGGCATACCCACAACCAGTCCAGCCTCTGTTTTCCAAGGGGCTGATCACTGTTTCTGTGAGAGAGGCAACTGGAAAAGAAGTTTTGCATATCCTTTCTGTTGTCCTACTAGAGAATCTGAATTGGTATATTCCTTTCTGTGTTTATGTTTACATTGACACTTCATTGGGAAATGCGGACTCAATAGCTCAGCCCTACCTACCCAAAGAAAGTTGAGCTGGGTGCTCTGCTAGCAAGGAGTCATTGGTTATATTTGCTTTTGAGGAAGGGAGCAATGGGAAATGGATATGGTGTGTCACATTCCTTATGTTTGCTGGAAGCAGGTGGGAATTTTTCAAAGGAAAGAAATGTAACAGTATTAGCCCGAAAGTTGTAAGGGTGGAACGTGAGAGCCAAATATCTTTGTGAGCTGCAGCCATGGAGAACGTACAGGGTTTGTTGCTAAGTTAGAGTGATAGCAGCTGCTTCTCCAGGCAAATGGCTTTGTAGAATTAGAAACCATTAGTGTCTGAAGTGACACATTCAGAAAATGTCTTTACATGAATAATTAGCTCACACAGCAAAGCTGCAGCTTGCTGATAGCACATTTTTTTCCCACTTTCGAGGATTGTTTTCTTTTTGTTTTCTGGTCTCAGACATTCTGGGGGCTGTCATTGCTAGTTTATTCCTTGTATGACAAATAGCTGGTAAATGGAGGTGTTTTCATATATTAGAACAATCTGCACGTTTATATTTGTAAAGCTGTTTCAAAGATGTAATTGAAACCCTGAAGAGCTTTTGCTGTCTATGCTTCCAAAAGCCACGCTAAAGAGCTTCTTTCAAGTTTCCAGATTGAAGAACTGCAGAGTAATTATTCAAGTGTTTATGTGGAAAGAATAAAATCTCCTTTTAGAGACAATATGTTGCTGAAGATTTCCGTTCTCCCTTTTCTGTTTCAGCTGCCTTTTTTCCAGTTCAAAATGTTCCACAATCTTAGAATCTATTCTTGTTACTTTTCATAGAACATCTTTGTGTAGTAGCTGAAAATGAATTTTTAAATCACACACAACCCAGTGTTTTTATTTCCATAATGCATGCAATTTTCATTTAGTTATTAATCAAAATTGACATATTTTCTTTATTGTACCAATCTGGCTGCTGTCCCAGCTTTGGTTTTTGGAGTTATCATAAAAGCTGTGTCACATTGTGCCGTAAGACAAGAATGAAAATAGTAGGAGTGACTTACTTTAAGTCACCTTTAGGTATATTCTCTGCAGATTGCTATGGCCAAGTGCAAGTAGAAGCAAATGAGGAATAAAAAGCTAGTGGATATTTCTGATTTAGATCTTTGAAATATCAGTGAGTCATAAGTCAGTAAGTCATAATATTACAATTATTCTTACTACGCTTAGTGCACAAAAGACCAAAATAATGTATGATTTTAATAGAACTTATGCAGGAAAGCACTGACAAAAAATACTAGAGTACTTCTGATGTTTGCTCCTACACTAAACATGCTCAGAGGAGGCTTAACAGCCCACCAGAGAATTCACATTTGCCTCAGTGCTGTTAGTAAAAGCTGTAATTATCTGTATCTTTTGAAAATACTTAAAATGAAAGACAACCTAGTTCTCAGTTATAGAACAATATAGTACAGCAAAAACATTATCATCCATTTTTTCATTATAAGATGCAGGTGCATAACCAGGAAGAATACTAACATGATTATTTCTTAGTAAACCTCTGTAGAGTATAACCATCTAGCAGAAAAGTGAAATGAGAACTTCTCTTTATCTCAGCAGAACATTGCTGCTGTATGTGTTGGAAAAGAATTTGACTTTCTGGGATATTTTCACTCTCACAGTCCTGCTTCCTCTCCTTTAATTGTTGTTGTAGGGATCTACTACCTAGTGATTTTGGGGGAGGATTAGGGTTAGCCTAATTGCTTTCCTCTTCACTCTTGACAGCATTAGTGAGGCTAGCATCTTCAGCAAACTCCCTTGGGCCTTCCTGCTGCTGAATAATGCAGGTTATAGCGCTGTACCCCAGAGCAACTTTTACCCACTCATTCTGGAGGGCTTAGCAAAGTGAGGTATGATCCCAACAGAGGCTGAGCACAGTCTGAGGCAGGAATAAGCAGAGCTGGCAGTGACCTAATTAGGAGTCATGGGACCAAGAGGGACCGTGACCGTGCCTAGCCTCTGGTCAAAGTTGTTGAGGATTGTGCTCGGATTTGCTTTATTGAATCACTAAAGCAGCCACTGAAACCTTTGAATTTTTCATCTGACTCTACTTTTTTGTGGTTTTTTTTTTTTTTTTTTTTTTTTAATATCTGAAACCTGCTAGTTGAGAGGAAACTTCTAAATGCTTTGTGACAGGGAAAGGCCTACTGCCCTTTTTACCCCCTGAAATTTTAGATGTGAACTGTTCTATTATGTATGCAGTTCAGAGGAAAAGCAGTGAAAAGTCAGAGGAGTGAGGGACTTCTAGAAAGGAACAGGCATCCCAGGTCAGTTGAAGGATTCATCTAAGCCAAGATTGACTTTTTTTCCCAGTAGTGTCTTCGTATGTAATAACACCTGGTGGATTTCTAGTCCATGACTTCATGTAATTACTTTCTGAACAGCTGCGAGCTTTTGACACTTCCAACATCTAGAATCAAGAATGAAGAGGTTCTTCACCTCTTTTTTTTTTTTTTCCTCCCGTCTAGCCTGTGACAGGATTTTGTTTGAATAATCCTAGTTCCTGTATAGGAAAAGCATAACCATTTATCATTCATTTTCTCACTTCTGTGATCTTTTTTTGTCCTTGTCAAACTGTTCCCTTAGTCACTGCTTTCCCAGGATAAAGAGCCCTTGTCTAGTTGGTCATTCCCTGTCATTCCCTGCCTCTAGTTAGACTTCTGCTATTTTCATCTCCAGCCTGGTTCCTTGTGTTCTCCTTGTAGAACTCACAGTGTAGTTACACTGAGCCCTTTATATATTGCCCTGTTACCTGGAGCTTGGGAGTGGGAAGCTGAATTGGATCAGATCGAAAGTATATTTACTATCCTGACTCAGAACGTCCATTAGCACATGTCTGGAGGAGCACAGAAAAGTAGGCTGTTCCTCAAGTTTTGCACTTTCAGCCTCAGATTCATGCACTGCAAGCTGGTTTTATCTCCTGATTTAAATGACACAAGTCTAAGACTTCTCCAAAGAGCGTCCTCCATCTCAGCTTTGTTCTGTATTGAACTCCTGCAATGAATTGAAAAGATGGCTCTCCGTCCTGCTGATTGAATGTTTTATTTCTTGGGATGCTTAAAAATAGGAGAAGATTTCCCTTTCAAGAGAGATTGCCTCACCTCTCTCGACAATTGCCCAATAAAAAGTACTGAAAAGCAAACAAGCCCTGAATAACCAGAAATAACCAGAAAACAAGAATAAACTTTTGTATTCACCCTAAAGAGTTACTTCCTGGAAAAGTAAAAGCCAAAACCCGCCTTCTTTGAAATGGGAAGCTATCCTGCCCCAGATTCGTTCTGCAGGAACAAATAAATACACAGTACTGGAAAATACAGGAACTGTAACAAATCTTGAACTGATTACTCTGTTAAAAATGGACTGGAATCTTGTTTTTGGGGATATGAGTGCTGTGGACAAACTGACACACATCCATTCCTACAAGCCTTTAATTACATCTACAAACCTTCGCTGAACAACATTTTAGTGGATCTACAAAACTGATCATATATATATTTAAAGACTGTATAAAAGAATGAATCTCTTGAAATGCAATTATAAACTGCTACTTCAGCACAAATCTTTTAAGTCACTTAGAAATAATTAACTTCAGGATGATTTATTGCAGAGATTAATCTTTCAGTTAGATTCTGAAGTATGTTACTCTCTAAGGTTTTAATGGATACAGAGTGATAGCGTTATATGTCTTCACTGCCACCCAATAGATGTACTGCCTCAGTATCTCTATGCATATGAAATTTATTTCCGCTACACATATCTAATTAGATGTTATTGTATTTTGAACACTATCTTTTCCTGACGCAAGGATTTTCTAAAAGTCAAGCCCTGAAGCCCACAGATGAGATCTCTCAGTTTTTCACAGTACACATCATCATAACACTGAACCATAAATTGGTTGTCAGCCACTCCACTGAAGTTGTAAAGCCATGAGAGCTTAATCATGCATGCAAGGGTCCTATTGATTTTTGATTAACAAAGACAGTGTATACGATCTGTGGACACTGTAGGCAGAACATTCTCATTCTCTGAGAAACAGCTATTTGTGGAGTTAATTGGATGTCTATATAATAATGAATTTGAATGTAAGTAACACAAAGGATGTTTTTGGTATTAGTTTTAGAGTTCGCTTTTTTTGGTACGCTAATAGGCCTAACTTCTCTGGCACTTGGTAGAAAACAGTTTATTTTCTATATATAAGAAATTCTGTAGGCATTTTACTCCCTGTGAAATCTCCCCAGTACAGCCAACTCTCTCTTTCTAACAGCTTTTCTGAGAAACTGCCTTGCACAGTTCAAGACCTCTGACTTTTTATGGGTTTCAGACAGTCTGAGCATAATCCTTAGCCTGTTGAAAGTATATTCATCACTTATTCCTCCTGGAACCAGCTTTTAGCTTCATAAACAATAAATTGTGTCACGCTGGAAGGAATCAAGTGTTATATTTCCTACATAATTCTTTTGAGAATCCAAATTGTTTTGTATTGTTTGATTTCACGATCCCTTTACCAGCCTTACATTTCATTCCCAGTATACAGGGAAGACATCAACCTAAGGTTTAAGCTAGATGAAAAAACACACTAGCTGTTACGCATGACAGTCCCTTCCTGAGAAAACATTTCAGCTTGAGTAAACCTCTGTTTCCTTTCCAGATCACACATATGTCTCACATAATACATCTCAGATAAATTCCTTCTCTACAGCAGATATCTTTACTTGAGCTAATAAAAGGGAATTCTTAGAACATCAGCTACCATGATCCCTTCTTAAGGAGTCCATTTTTTGTTGCGTTTATTTTCAGTATCTTTTGTCAGAGTTGAAAAAGTAAAAACACCTTGAGCCTTTCTGTTATTACAAGTTGGAATGAAAAAGTAATAGCAAAATGACTGCATGAATTAACCAGAATAGCTTTCTGCTGAAATGAACCTTTCTTCACAGCCCAGTGCATTTGTTAAAAGCTTTTTTTGCTTGCTACAGCTTTATCTGTACTAGCCCACAGCTTCTTCTTGTTCACAATACATTTCATCACCTACAAGACTGTATCTGATCTGCTTGCCAAAAAATCCAAGCAATCGGCACATACAGAGCCGATGGCAGAGCAGTAGCTGAGAAGCTTGACGTTCATGTGCTAAATGAACATTTAGTCTGCGTAGAAGCAACTTCAAGATTAATAGCCCCGCTTTTCCTTAGAACTTGTCTTCTTTCTTTTATCAACCAGTAAGGCCTGGCTGTCACAGGAAGGAGTCATCTTGTGGTAATGAGATTTCAAAAGAAGAGTTAAGTTTGTTTCTGTAAAAAAAGGAAGGACATGAGATGTAGGAAGTGTAATGAACAGCAAACAGGATTATGAGAAGTTTACAGGATTTTACAGTTTGTAACACCAGAAGAGCCCCCTTTGTGTAACCTTCAAGTCTAGACTCAGCCAAACAGCATGTGAGCATCCCCATGTGTGCCTGCATTTTGCCCCCCAGCCAGTTTTTACTTAGATGGACTAAAAGCCTGGATAGAAAATTTCCACCCTACATAAAGACCCTTTAAATGTACTCTCAGAGATCATTATTGCCTTTACTCACAGCAAATCTAGATGTTTCAGTCTTTATAACTGTGAGATCCAAGGAAGAACAAGCATTTTACTCTCAATACCACCAATGGCTTTTGTGTTAACAATGTCTCTATAGCTTTAGACGTTTCCTCTCTTTTCCTTATTACCTCCAGAAACTGATTTTCTCAGAATAGTTGAGGTCAACAGGGACCTCTGGAAACCTTCTGTCCAAACACCTTCTCAAGAAGGGCTACGTAGAGCAGGCTGCTCAGGACCATGTCCAGTTGCGTTCTGAATACTTGCAAGGACAGACACTTGCTTTTCAGGGAAACCTTCTGCAGTGTTCAACAGTCTTCACAGGAAAATGTGGAGTTCTTTTGTTCAGATAGAATTTCATTTGTTCCAGTTTGTGTCCACATGTTTCAATAAATTTGTGTCTGTATTTGTGAGTGTGCTTATAGTGTGGGATTCATCTCAACTACAGGCTCAGCCCACTCAAAATAAGTTTCTAAGGCAATAAGTATATACAGCTAATTAAAAATGTGCCAGGTGTAGATTGAGGTGCACATACCCATTGTGGCACCAGCCCCCTCTCTGGCTGGTTTGTCAAAGAGTTGGAGTAGTCCCAAGAAGAGCCAGGATAATGGGTTAAGCAATGTGGGTGACAAAGCGTTCACAGTTTGTGCTTGCACTCTAGCAACCCCTTCCTGTTGCATAGCTACACCTGTAGGCAGCTGCATTAATTCACCTCTAACCATGTCTGGGAAAAGGGTTATAATCATAGGATTTAACTTCTTTATTACACACAGGACTTGTGCCATGGATGTAGCATTCCCTTGATGTGTGAATGTGCAGTCTCTAAAGAGAACATAGGAAGGGAGAAATTTAAAGCAAGTACTGTCCACATAAGGGTTATCCCTTATGCTGAGAATGTAATTTCCATCCATTCATTTATAAAACAAACAGCCCAGCAATAACTTCTAAAAATGACATTATGTTGCCTGTTTCACAGACTTTTGAAGTTGGATAAGATACAACAGAAACAAATCCACACAGCTTCAAGTCTAGAAGAAACATTTATTAACTGGTCCAATGTACTGTATATTAGATAATTCCTGCATTAAATCCCTAATTCGAAGGTGTAGAATAAATATTTTAAACTCTCATAGAACAACTAGATAAGTTTTTCCATTGAATAACCATTTAAAGATAGGATAGCTAAAAGATATATACCATCCCATCCCCTTAGGTCTAAATTTGGCCAGACACTCTGTTTTATTTTGTTTTATCTTCTACTTGGTAGGTACTTTCAAACAGAAACAAGTTGGGTTTGTTCTTTTTTTTTTTATTTTATTTTATTTATTTTTTTTTTCTTTATTTCTTTTTCTTTTTCTTTTTTTCTTGATCTCATAGACTGTTCAAGAGCTTCAAGGAATTTTTATGGTATGGAAAACATTTTTTAAATTATTTTCACAACTCAGCTGACACAGAATCACAGAATTTCAGGGTTGGAAGGGACTTCGAGAGATCAGTGAGACCAACCTCCGTGCTAAAGCAGGTACCCTACAGTAGGTCGCAAAGGTAGGTGTCCAGATGGGTCTTAAATATCTCCACAGGAGACTCCACAGCCTCTCTGGACAGCCTGTAACTGTCACTAATTCATGCACATCCTTTTTGTATCACAAATGTCCGTCTTCCAGTAATCACCTTTCCACTGTCAACCCTTAAAAGCAATTCCACTGCTATCCTCCATGGTTGTATTCCATTATTGCTATGTATGTACTCAAATGAATCATTTTATATTTTACAGTATTGCTTTGTGAACTGATCCTGTGTCTTGTAGGTAATTTGTGTAATGAACAGGAAACCAAATCCATTTCCTAAATGTCAGTTCAGCGATTTACTTTCTACAGAATCACTGGAAAATAAATTAGAATATAAGCCAAAGCTCATGGAAGTTTTCTGGTTAGTCTCAGCAGGTCTGGAGCCAGAAGTTACTTCATTTTTGGCATTACTTCTACATTGCTCAGTTTAGATCAAGCATTTATTTTCTATTACAGAAATTGCTTCAAGGAACAGTGGTTGTTTGTCAGTTCTTCCTTTGGTTGTGTGCATTAGCACTACCACGTGATAGAAAACTTTCTTTTTGTGTGCAACACTAAGCGAAAATGTTGGAAACTTGTAAGGAAATCTTAGGGAGCTTTTTTACATGGAGATGGAGAAGGGGATGAGAAAGTTTGCAACCTTCACATAAAGAATGTGTAAATGACACTGTCTTCAACAGAGACCTCATTTATCAGTCTTCAACACTGGAAGGTATTTATTTGGGTTCTTATGTGGGAGAGGCTGGGGAGAAGACTGTCTATCTGTAATTGCCCAGGGTTTCATTTAGTTTCTTGCTTATCAAACGACTTTTAAACCATTTACTTGTAACATACATTAGTTCTGCATATAGAAGTCTCAATCAGTTCTTTGTTTCTTGGCATATCTGTTCAAGGGACAGATTACCACTGTGTTTCATGTGGCCACTTGTATTCTTTGTTTCTTGTGATTAGCCGGTGTCCCTGTGGATTATTGTGTATTGCTTTCATCTTTCCAGCCAGAGCTGCTTGCTACTTATCTAGGTAGGTGGCCATATGTTGCTCTTATCTTCCTACTCTTGCTTTAAAACAAACATATTTAATTGTGTTAACAAGTCCAAAAAGAAAGTTTAATGATGTGCTTAGGACTCATGGTGGAGATACGATATTTTCTTATCAGTGCTGGAAAACTACAGCAGATGAGAGAATCTAATCTTGAGAACTAGGGTGAAATTCGGACAGCTTTACAGAAACAGCAAGGAACTGGATAAGCTACAGGTTTCTCAAATCATAAACTGTGCTGATAACACCACTTTTCATCACTTTTGTAGCCCTTTAATAACAGCACAAAATAAAGGAGTACTCTGTGCTCATGATTAAAATTGCTTCCAAGAGAGAGACTAAAAGGTCTAACCAGTAGCTATTCTGTGTCACAAAAAGAAAAGAGGGGGCTCATAAACAAGAATGAAGGACTTCTTAACCATTTAAGGTAAGGACAACAATTTTACAACCATTTATTCCTCTGATAGTAGCACAAGTGGGTACTCTGAAAGGACAAGAAAGCCTTCCTCACTCCAGTAACATATGACCAGGGAAGTCACTCCTGTTGCATTCTTCTCCTCTCACACATGCAGTAAAAATAGTCTTTATAAATATTCCATCCCCCAGAAACCATTCTGATAAGCCCTAATCTTGTGCAGAGAGAACTTCAGAGTACCAGAAATTCACGTCAGATACCAAGTGCCTACAACCCTAACACTTCAGAATTTGCAGTCCCAACACCACAGTGCAAGATGTGACTGAATAATAATGCACCATGTAAGGAATGAGTGCAGTTAAGAGAAGGAGAGCCATACTGAAGGAAAACATCTTTAGGTAATTTAGTTAGTTATAGGCTAACAACTAAAATTCTTATAAATTCCTTGTGGCTTCTCCAAGGAGAGATTTCTTGATGGTCATTACTGAATGGAGCCATTTTAGTCTGGAGATTTCTATTATTTTAGCACTAAGCTAATACATCATAACTAAGGCAGGTGTGTATGCCTGTTAGTTAGCATTAAGCTGCTTTTGGTAACTTCTGGAAAATACTAGCTCAACTACTGCATCTTTACCATCGTTCTCTTTCCTACCCCAGGTTTATTTATTCTGAAGAATATAGTTGAGGCTTTTGTGTTTCCTGGTGTGGGTAATTGCTGTCTCTTAAGCCCCTAAATGTAGTTATGATTTAAAAATATTCTTCATATAACATATCTAAATTCTTGGAAGGAAAACATGATTATGATACATGGGTCAGCTTGTTCTTTTTATATCTATTAATTTCAGATCTTTGCAGATGCTCTCAGAAATCAAAATAATGTTTATGTGCAAGTTAAATTTTAAAGCATTTTTATATCAGCATGCCCAAACGCTTCAGAATGAAAGATGATATTCAAAAATACTGTCATGAGCCCTAGGTATCATCTGATGGTTTATTCTTAGGTTTGTTACAAGATCTACTGTCCATTGTTTTGTTCTACTTGAGAAGTATTACTGCCTTCCCTTGAAATACTTTGTGCATTGGCACTTGTCTGTGGCTTTTTGGTAGCCTACAATAGGATCATTTAAAATTTGTGCTGTTAAAACTCTTACACCCTATGAAAATCCAACGCAACATCATGTTTATGTCATTTCATGCAAGGAGTCTGCTAAGAATCCATCTTCAGCTTGCAAGCTTTACATTTTACCATTTGTATTATGTTTGCAGAGTGTTTATTTGAAATGAATTGAGAACTTCCGCATCTAATCCTGCTGTAGACATTTTGCCTGATGCTGGTACATGACAGGTACAATCTTAGGAGATTACTATTTTATTCCTATGACATATTTTTATGCACTATAAAACAAAACTTGTTTAAATCAAAAAGAAGATTATCGTTTTAGAATGACTCTATTTTTATATAGTTTTTCTTTTTTCTTTTTTTTCTCCTCATGTTCTTTCTGCTTACAACACTCAAGCCAGCATAATAACTCAGCCATATATTTTGGGATTTTGTCATTAAGAAATGTTCTTTGCTTCCTGAGGAAGTTCCAGCTGAGTTCAGAAAAGCTTGCTTTTACTTGAGCAGTCTCTCTAGTGTTCCCCTTTATGACTGATTCACATTATCATGATCTTAAGCAGGACATATATGAGCAGCCAGCAGCCTGGCTTATTTCCAGATTCACTGAATTTCCAGCATTAAGACCTTGCAGGCAAATCCCAGACTGACTGGGCAAGCAAATAGACTGTTCTGTCTTGCTCACTGACATATTCATTTCTTAGTGCAGTATACCCTATTAGCAGTACATAAAATGCTCTTACTCACAGGATATCATATGCTCTGTGTTGTGTTGTCAATGACTGAAGCTGTCTTGAAGTCAATTTTGGTGCCTACTGAAATATCAGCTAGGTATAATCAATTTCCCCCCCCCCCCCCCAAATTGGGCTCTGTAAGAAAGAAATGATTCTGTGTAGTTTTAAGCTGCATCTTATTTCTAGTGTTCATGTCTTAAACAGAAAAGAACTGTCAGGTATATGATGCTTTACAAGACTTTTTATACTCAGTATAAGAGAACATGAGATAATGAGGAATATCTGCTGGGAGAGAAGTGCAGCAGATTTATCAGATTTGGATTTCTTCAGGGCAGGTGTTTCTGATTCAAGAAGTAAGAAAAGCAAATAACAGGGAGTTTATTCTTCATATGTATTATAATGTATTCTTTGGCAGTTGAAAGGAATGAGTGAAAACTTAAGACCACAAAGTCCACTTAACAATGGGCAAGGAAAAAAAATCATGGAAGAGGAATAACAACTGAGTAATAGAAGGTAGATTTCAATAAACTCACCAAATCAGTAATCTAATGTAAAGAATAATGCTACTAAAGAGTTAGTTCCTTAATAAGAATTATAATGACATAATATCTAGCCACAAGTATATACTGTGGAGAAAAGAGAGAAAAAGCAGTAAGAGATCACCTGGAGTAAAGCATGAACTGTGTATGAACTGTAAACAAGGGAAAAAATCAAGCTGGAATTAGGTCAGGCTACTGAGGGCAAGTGATAAATATAACATGAACATGCAGGAACAAAATTTAAAAAAGCCAAAGCTCCAAACAAGATGCATCTGCCAAGATATATCAGTCAATTTAGAAATACAATTGTAACAGAAGGAAGGTGAAGGAAAGGGTGAGTTGGTCTGCTGTTCAGTGGAGAGAAAAATCTGTTGCTGGATGATACTTAAAAGGTCAAATTTTGCAGTTACTTTTTTGCCCTAGTCCTTGCAATTATGGAGTATTACAGTTAATACTAGCGACAAAAAGAAAAACCTCAATTTTGAATGGAAGAGTAACCATTTAGTTATTAGAGTTTTGCAGGTGAGCAACTGCTTATAAATTTCCTAATAGGGGAATTAAAGAACTGCATGATGAAATATTAAGTATAAATGTTGTACTTAGGAGAAAAAATGGGCAGGAAATGTCTTAAAAGGCTCATGAAGGCAAATCCAGGAGGGAGGAATACTGAGTTTTTCATACAATCATAAAATTTCATAGAATGGCCTGTGTTGAAAAGAACCATAACGATCATCTAGTTTCAACCCCCCTGCTATGTGCAGGGTCACCAACCACTAGACCAGACTAGACATTCAGCCAGACCTTGAATGCTTCAAGGGATGGGGCAGCCACAACCTACTTGGGCAACCTGTTTTAGTACATGACCACCCTCTGAGTGAAAGCTCCCTCCTAATATCTAACCTAAACCTCCCCTGTTTCAGTTTTAAAACATTCCCCCTTGTTCTACCACTATCCACACTTGTAAAAAGCCATTTCCCCTCCTGTTTGTATGCTCTATTCAAGTATTGGAAGGCCTCAATGAGCAAAGAAATCTCCCAGATTCTCCTTCAATCTAAACAAGCCCAGTTCCCTCAACCTTTTCTCATAGGAGAGGTGCTCCATCATCTTAGCGGCCCTCCTCTGGACCTGCTCCAAGAGCTCATGTCCTTCCTGTACTGGGGGCTTCAGGCCTGGATGCAGTACTCCAGATGGGGCCTCACAAGAGCCAAGAAGAGGAGGACAATCACCTCCATCTTCCTGCTGGCCACTCCTTTTTTATTGCAGCCGAGGAAGTTCAGTCACAAGCTTAATTTCTTCTGAAGGACTGACAAAACAAGTTATTTCATAGCACCTGGAAGACAGTAGCAGCCAATACAAAATTATTAAATCCATGTGATTTCCTTTTACAGGAAGGCAAGATTGAGGACATAAATGTCATTTATTTCCACTTTGGTAGTTTTTTGGTAGTTTTTTTTTTAATGCTCTCTCATGTAAAAAATTGGGTATGTATGCTCTACATAAAGCACTGACAATCTGAGTACAGAAGGGTGGAATATGTTTTACAAGTCATAGATGAATGACTTGTGCCAAAAAGGCAAATGTGTCTCATGGTTCACAGAGATGTTTCTTTTGTCTTCTTGTGTTCAGTTCTGTTCTTAACAGTTTGAAGAGTAAGCCTGCTCAATTTTTAGATACAGAGATGGGAGGCATGACAAGACCATAGAATTCAAGATTCGAAAAAATGAGTAAGTATCTTGAAGACAGTAAGATGAAACTGAATAGCAACAAGTGTAGTGTATTATTTATGTACAAGAGTAATCAACTAGGTGCAGATGAGAAAGAAAATATATAGTTAAGTAGCAGCACTTGAGAACAGTTGGTGGAATGCTGTTGAAGTTGTATCCCTAAAGCTGATGGCTTGCTCAGTAATTAAGACCAATGTATGTCAAGAAAACTTAGATATGCTTGATCTATGTGTAAGGCCAGGCATGGCCTAATAACTACCTGTAGTCCCTTCTAGCTCTGAGGTGTTTAATATTAGAAGTCAATTCAAATAGCTTATATGATTATGATATGAGAACTGAGCTGCCAGTCTGCCTCTAGGAGATATTAAAATGGGATCATAAGTAACTTTGAAACATGTTAGTAGAACATTAACAAAACATAAAAAAAGAAGTCATGTACTATTCTGTTTAAGATAATACCAGTGCAAAAGACAAGACAGAGATCACATGTATCACAAACAGTAATTTTTAAGTTTTCACTTTCTTGCTTAAGAAAATTGCTTTATGATTATAACCAGGATGGCCCCAAACTTGTGTTAGACAGTTCTTTACTAAAAAATATACATGTGCTACCTGAAGTGTGCCCTATATTTACAGTATGTCAATTGATATAATTTGAATGCTCTCCTAAAGATATTTGTAACCTGCAGCAATCCAGTCTCCTCTAAAGGCAAAGACTTTGCTCTGCAAAACTAATTTGTAAGTTATTTTCAGTTCAGATGATTTAGCAGCATTCAAATAAGAATTCTTTCACAGGAAAGAAAAATATCCAAGCCTTTAGAAAGCTGATTAGCAGGTTTTTAAGAGGAGACCCTTGGTTCTGAATACCTCTACTATAATGTCAAAGGTGCTCATAACAGAAAGAAACAAAAACAAAAACTTCAACTGTGAGAATGCAGCTGTAGATAAAGTAAAGCTCTTTCACCACTAACTTTCAACATAAAAGTGAAATAAGATTAGATGAAGTAAGGAAAAAAGTAAAGATGTAGAAAGCTCAGTTTTTATCTTGACTGTCATAATTTGTGAGGAGCCTCTTAAAACGATATTTTGTTAACAGGAATTCTTCATATGGCCATGATTAGAAAAGTGAAGATTTAGAATATTATCAGCTGTTCAAGTTGTACTTGTCTCAGTGTAGATCTATAGATCCTGTGAAGTGGATACCCCCTCAGGAATGCAGTCATTTCTACATTATTTTAAATTCAGTGCATATTCCACTCCTTTCAAATAATTCATCTGTGGAAGCAGTCTTAGAGAAGGGTGCTTAATTTTCTATTCAATAGCCATAACCCAGTGATGCCTGAAACACAGGCAAACAAAATGCATAAAATCCAATTAAAAACAGTCGTACTGTAGAAACACAGCTGGTTAGAGGTGTTTGTGTTTTGGTAAAACTTAGCTTTTTTTTTCTTTTTAATATTCTTTTGCATGTTTTAGAATAGTGAATGCTATCCTGGTTAATTGATATTACAGTATTAATAAATCAGTTTGTCTTGTGAGGTTCATAGTGTATTTAAAACTTTATTCTGAAGGATTAAAAAATGGAGTAGTATTACAAATGTTGGGCTTCTAGTCTCACCCTTAAGAAAAACTGTATTCTTTCTGACAGCAATGGAGTTATTTTTTTATGGGTACCACAGTCTAAAACAATAAAGATTCTTTAGATTTGATTGAATCTACCTTTAGGTCAGTGACTTCATAGATGGCTGCAATAATCTTCAACTGAGCAGCTATGGAGAACGTGGTAAGGAAGCTACCACTCCATCTGTTTGAGTCATTCTACCATATTTCTGTGGTGGTGACTATATGATAGCTTTCTGACTGTGACTATATGATAGCTTTCTGACTGCACAATGGCCTCCAGCTCCTCCTGTTTATTACCCATGCTGCATGCATTAGTGTAAAGGCACCTGAGCTGGGCCTCCTTTTGAGTGGCTGTAGCCCTAATACCCTCATGACCATACTCAGATGTTTCTGCAGCCACCAATCTCACACCAACCCTTGGGTTCTTTCTACAAAAAGGTGAGTCGTCCTCCTCCTTCACCAAGACACAAGACTTTGGGATCTTACTAGCACATCACTTTCCTACAAGCACTGGGACTTTACATACAGGCTTCATTCCAGTGACCCCAGTTACACCCCCAACCCCCTTCATACCTAGTTTAAAGCTCTATCAATGAACCTTCCCAACTCCTGTCTTAAGACCGCTTTCCTCTGGTGGGAGAAGCTACTCCTATCAGTTGCCAGCATGCCTGGTCTTGGCCACAAAGATGGTGAAGGGCCTGGAGCATCTTCCCTATGAAGAAAGGCTAAGTGAACTGGGTCTGTTTAGCCTTGAGAAAAGAAGACTGAGAGGGGACCCGATCCAGGTCTATAAGCAAAGTGGTGAATCCAGGCTCTTTTCAACAGTGTGTGAAGACAGGACAAGGGGAAACAGCCAGAAACTAGGCCTATAGGAAGTTCCGCGTGAATGTGGGCAAGAACTTCTTTATGGTGAGGGTGATGAAGCACTGGAACAGGCTGCCCAGGGGGGTTGTGGCGTCTCCTCTAGAGATATTCAAGACACCTGCCTGGACACCTACCTGTGTGACCTGGTGTAGGGAACCTACTTTGGCAGGGAGCTTGGACTCGATGATCTCTGGAGGTCCCTTCCAACCCCTACGATTCTGTGATTCTATGACCTGGATCTGCAGCCTGGAGAAGGCTAAGAGGGGATATCGTAACTGTTCATTAATATCTAAAGGATAGGAGTCAAATCAACAGGGGTAGACTCTTTCAGAGGTGTGCAACAATACATCAAGGAGCAGTGGGCAGAAAATGGAATACAGAAAGTTCCAGACTAAAACTAGGAAGAATTTCTTCAGTGTCAGTGTGGAGCACTGGAAAAGGCTGCTCAGAGAGGTTGTGGAGTCTCCTTCTCTGGGGATATTCTAAACTCATCTGGACACCCACCTGTGCAATCTGCTGCAGGGAACCTGCTTTAGCAGGAGATCGGACTCAATGATTTCTAGAGATCCTCTCCAACCCCTACAGTTCTGTGATTCTGCGATACTGGGCCCAGTGAATTCCTCCCAGGGTACTGAAAGTGTTGGCCAATGTTATTGTAAGACCTCTTTCAGCTGTTTATCAACAGTTTGACCTGAAGAGGTCTCAGTTGACTGGAAGCTTGACAATAGTACTCAAATTTTTATGAAGAGCAATCAAGAGGGTCCTTTCAGCTATAGATCTGTCAATCAATTTACGAGAACAGGCTGAGAGAGCTGGGGCTGTTCAGCCTGTAGAAGAGAAGGCTCTGAGGTGATTTTATCATGGCCTTTAAGTATCTAAAGAGAAAGAAGGGGACAGACTCTTTAGCAGAGTCTGTGGTTATAGCACAGGGGGAAATGGCTTCAAGCTCAAAGATGGTAAAGTTGGTTTAGACACAAGGAAAAAATCCTTTATAGTGAGGGTGGTGAGGCACTGGAACAGGTTGCCTAGTGATGTGGTTGATACTTGCCCTGGAGACTTTCAGGCTGGATAACCTGATCTAGCTATGGATGTCTCTGTTCATTGCAGAGGAGCTGGACCAAATGGTCTTCAGAGGTCCCTTCCATCTCTAAGGATTCTATGAATCTGTAATCACACTTGTGCCTTGTAAAATTATCAAGAAGATTATGGTGGTAGATACTGAAAAATGCCTTCATCATAGAGGGAGTGCAACAGGAGTTGCTGATCTCTTTGTAATAGGACATGAGGAAATGGCTTAAAACTTCACTGGAGGAGAATTAAGAAAATTCTCCTATTTATTAAGAATATTAAGAAAAAAGCACAGTGGATATTAAGAAAAAAAAGCACAGTGGTCATAGCCTCAGTCTTGTTGGTGTTTAAGAAGCATTTAGACAATTCTCTTAGATATCTGATTTAAGTCCTATGTTGCCCTGTTTGGATTCAGATGTTAGACTCAATCATCCTCATGAGTCCCTTCCAGCCCAAAATATTCTGTGATCCTGTGATTCTGTAAAACACTGTTCTATTCATTAATAGAAAAATAGAAAATAGAGAAATGGAGAATTAACCTGTCTACTGCAGGGCTACATCCATGCTGAGAAATGTAATCGCTCCAGACAGTGAGTCTGAGTCCATAGGCCGCGTGTGATGTGGTTAGGGCTACCCTGCACTCCAGTAACACAACCGCATCCACAGTGTAAAACACACAGCCCTGGGGGCCCGTCATATGCCACTGCGTATTTCATTCTTATTTTGTGTGTGTTATTTCTGGTTTAAAGAGCCTGAAATACTCTTAGGAGAGAACTGCAGCCTACCAGATTGCAGCAATTAAAAGGAATGACATTTGTCTAGCTGTGAAATAAGAGCAATGTATCACTTCTTCCCATCTGTGTTGGCACTTGGAAGGGCTCTTGATGACCAATGTGATGTACCTCCCAAGCCATTATGGCTGCTTCTCTAGAATGAGAGATTCCCAATCTAGAATTCTCTAGAATGAGAGATACCTCCAGCCTTTTCTCAGGCCCAGAAGACAAGATAGTGAATTTTCCAGTTCCCTTGGAAAATGTTAAGATTCTTCTATGGCTTCCAGTTGAGGTACAAATACAAGAAATGAATACCAAGATGATACTGTTTTGTATATAAGAGTTCTGGGAACCTATTTCTCTGCTTTTCGTGAAGCATGTATAAGAATCTTACAAGGATCTTGGTCCTTGCTGAGTCCTGGTGAAATATGTCTTGTCACCCAGCTCATGGCATGGAAAAAAGGCACACAAGCACCATGTTGTGAGGAATCTAATGTCAGAAAACCTTTCTTGTTCGTGAGGAATATGATGTCAGAAACCTTACTTGTTCTTCAGCATTCAGGCATCTTCTTCAGCATGCAGGTGTCAGGTCGTGAGGAATGTGATGTCAAAAAACCTTGTCTTCATGGTTGCCGATCCCTCTTTTATCCTCCTTTTTCCTGCCTAAGTAACATTCCTGGGTGCTTGGGTAAGAGTCATGTGCAGCACCCTGAGATGGCCATCTTCCTCAAGATAAGCCCACATGAAAGACTGCTTCCTGGCCATTAAGCTGCAGCTTCTCTCTCTCTCTCCTTGCCCCTGGCCTTGTCCATCTGTATCCCTCAGACAAAGGATTTCACAACCCTTGACCAGGTCTTGCTTGGACTTGTTGATCTGTGTCCTTCAGCAAGCTTTGAGTCAATCGTATAAAAGAATAATCTCTTACAATAGTGGGTTAATTGGATGTGTATGTTGTAGCAGCGCAGCCCTGAGTATAGTGATGGAAGTAAGAGTTGTCTGGCTTGCAGTGAGTACCTTGAGGCATGCACAGCGGTGTGTGGCCCAGTTGGGACCATTGCCAGGATACCTTCAGAAATGTGGGCACTTCAAAATCCATTGCTGGAAATACCCCCTGAGTTTCTCTAAAATTATGGTTTTAGAAATATTTTTATTTAAACACATATTATACTTCATAACTTTTCAAAATTCAGATTTCATTTGCCTTGAAGTTTAGTTTCCTCCATATGTTTACCATCAGCTAAAGAACCAGAGCTGATGAGACTTGGAAATGTTTTGTCATGCTTTATATGTGGTTTGTTTTTTCTTTTTTTTTTTTTTGCTTTGAAAGTAAACACATTCACATTTAACTTGCACTCATTCTGACAAAGGATGAGTATTCACTGTTTATGTTGTTATTTCATAATTATGCTTTTCATTTGTTTCATGACTGAATTTTTCCACAGCTTCCAAACTCCACATCACAGTAGTCTGCAGTTGCAGTTTCATGCAACCTTAGCTTACCCATAATTAGTAAAGAATGGTGCACGATACCACCATCTTCCCTAGTATAGGAGCTCTGACTTCCATATTGCAGAGCACTCCCATTTTGACTAAACAAAATTGATTCAACTTAGCAAGTCAATCCCACTTAAGAGCATCTTGGAACTTAACATGCATGCAATTTAAATAAAATGTATGGTAAGTGCAAAGTAAGCAGGAATCTTTTAACAGAAAGCTATTAGATAAATTTGCAAATGTATTTGTTTATCTATAATTATAAAAATCATATGCAATTCTTTAGTTGAATGATTCTATAGATATATTTTTTCAAGTATATTTGACTTTCAGATTACATTTTGGATTCTACTGTGTAAGAATTTTATCAGTGAACTGTAGTAAAATGAAAGCAAACAAAATTCAAATTTGATTGCACTAAACATATTTTAGTATAGGTCCTGCACTCAGTCAATTGCTTATGCCTATTGCAAGGTCAGAACATTGTCAACATAAGGGAAGTGAAAAACTTACTGCACATGGCAGTTTTATAGGTCTATTTTCTGGTATTACTTCTGCATTTTAGAACCATTCAGAGATTATTTGAACTCACTGTATATGCTGTTTTATTAAAGGTATGGCTGTTTGGAAAATAGCGACTGAGAGCCTTTCAGAAGCCTTCAGTTCTCTCTTGATCCTGGAGTAAATTATGTTTCTTAATTAATTTCTAACCACAGTGTAGTGTCTATGTTTTTCTACTGTGAAGGTAAGGTAGCTTAATTACTTGGCAGATATTTCATGTCTGAAATCCTACAGAATTTATACCATATGAATGAGAGGAGCCCTGAGTGTAGATAGGCCTAGCTGAAGAGGAGCATCAGAGATGTTTTGGGAAGCAAAGTATGAGGTCAGCAGTGACTCAATAATCCCATCCATGATACCATGTAAAGCAGAGATTACCTGAGTAATACCAAATCTAGACACATCTTTAGAGACTGGTTACTAGAGTGACTGGGGATCAGAGTCCAGATACTAGATAGGCTATAGGCCTGTGCCAGCCACCAGAGAGACCCAAGTGCGTTGTGCATTCACATGTGCCTTTTGGGAATACATGTTTAGCATCACGTCTAGGCTGGAGCTGGAAAAAAGGGAAAAACAGAGACATCAGTGTTCAGACAACAGGAAACAAAAGATTTGTGTCTCAAAGCCACTGGATTTGCCTCCTCTTGGTTAACACTGCGTGTACAAATATTGTGCCAGTTCCCACAGCCTCTCCCTTTTCTATTCCATAATTTCCTCTAAACTTACTGTGATAATTCAAAATAAATTCTCTAACATCACACAAGATTTTAGTCCCAGTGCTAATCATGGAGTATCTGCAATCTGAAATTCATTATAATTATGACTATTTTGCTGCTAGGAAGGCAGGCTAGGGAACATGTTAAAGCACATCATGTATATTGGCCTATGTATTTGAATCTGCCTTCTCCAATAAAAAACATGGGTAACTGTAGAGATCATATCAGACTGTTTCAATATCAATGTATTTTCTGAGATATGTTAGCATACAAAGATGTTAATTAATTTAGAACTTCCTTACCCTCAAAAATTCCTAAAAGTGTAGTACTTATATTTTTTGCCTTTTTTGAAACATTTGGTATTACATATTTTGTGTATTGAGTGTGCTATGTAAATATTACATTCTACAGCTTAGAACTCAATATAGGTAATTTTGAATGCTAGCAATTTTTTTTTTTTTTTTTTTTCCAGAATCCTATTGTACACTTAAACCATACAATTCTATAGCTGCTATTTGAGATGTTACTACTTTGGCTCTATTAATTGTTGAAAAAATAAAGGGAGTGAAAACTGTCTATGGAAAACCACCTATCTATTTTCAAAAAAAAGGGACCAAATCATCTGAATAAGAGGTGCAGCAAGCCCTAGATTTAATCCTAGCTGCCCTGAAATCAACCAGCTGTTCAACCAAAGTTATTATCTGATGAAGCAAAACAGGAGTCTAAACAATATTTTTTTTTTCTTTTTTAGAAAAAGATGAAAAAGATTTGGTTATTAATGTATAAATATTTTTTTTTTCAGTGGTAACATAAGAACATTCCCCGCATTATCTTTAGAATTGTATTGCTTTTTATAAACCTAATTGTTTCTCAGTTGGTGTTATGGATGTAAGTGTTCAGACGTTTATTTAGTACTTCTAAAGTACAGGAGTTCCTGCAGCTTCTGTAAGACTCAGCAGGGATTACACTTAAGGACAGCTGCTGCTGAATCTCGTGCCTTGACTCAAGGTGCTGGTCGTCTGCTCTATGCAATGATCAGCAGATGACCATAGTGAGTAAAGAATCACAGAATCACAGAATTATCAAGGTTGGAAAAGACCTAGAAGATCATCCAGTCCAACCATTACCAATACTTCCCAGCTAAATCATATCCCTCAACAAAACATCCAAACATTTCTTGAACACTCCCATGGTCGGTGACTCCACCACCTCCCCGGGCAGTGCATTCCAGTGCCTCACCACCCTTTCCAAGAAGTAATACTTCCTAATGTCCAGCCTGAATCTCCCCTGACGCAGCTTAAAACCATTCCCTCTAGTTCTATCAATGTCTACATGAGAGAAGAGGCCGACCCCCAGCTCACTGCAACCTCCCTTCAGGAAGTTATAGAGAGCAATAAGGTCTCCCCTGAGCCTCCTCTTCTCCAGGCTGAACAACCCCAGCTCCCTCAGCCGCTCCTCATAAGGCCTGTGCTCCAGACCCCTCAGCAGCTTCGTAGCCCTCCTCTGAACACATTCCAGGGCCTCAATGTCTTTCTTGCAGTGAGGGGCCCAAAACTGAACACAGTATTTGAGGTGCAGCTGCACCAGTGCCGAGTACAGGGGGACAACTACCTCCCTGTTCCTGCTAGTAACACTGTTTTTGATGCAAGCCAGGATGCTATTGGCCTTCTTGGCCACCCGGGCACACTGTCGGCTCATGTTCAGCCGAGCGTCAGTCAGTACCCTCAGATCCATTTCCTCCACACAGTCCTCCAGCCACTCCGCCCCAAGCCTATAGCGCTGCCTGGGGTTGTTGTGGACAAAGTGCAGGACCTGGCATTTGGTCTTGTTGAACCTCATCCCGTTGGCTTTAGCCCAGCTCTCCAGCCTAACCAGATCCCTCTGCAGGGCCTCACTACCCTCAGGCAGATTGACACTCCCTGTCCATTTGGTGTCATCCGCAAACTTACTGAGGGCGCAGTCAATGCCCTCATCCAGGTCATCAATGAAGATGTTGAAGAGGACAGGCCCCAGCACTGACCCCTGGGGAACACCACTCATGAGTGGTCTCCAACTGGATTTAACTCCATTTACCACCACTCTCTGGGCTCCACCCTCCAGCCAGCTCCTTACCCAGCCAAGACTGTACCCATCCAAGCCACGGGCTGCCAGCTTTTGCAGGAGAATAGCATGGGAGACAGTGTCGAAGGCTTTGCTGAAGTCTAAGTAGACCACATCAACAGCCTTTCCTTCATCCATCAGACAGGTTACAGGATCATAGAAGGAGATCAAGTTGGTCAAGCAGGACCTGCCCTTCACAAATGTATGCTGGCTAGGTCTGAACTCTTGGTCATCCCACAACTGCCGCATGATCTCCCTCAAGATAATCCGTTCCATAACCTTTCCCAGCACCGAGGTCAGGCTAACAGGCCTGTAGTTCCCCAGATCCTCCTTACAACCATTCTTGTAAGTGGGAGTCACGTTGGCAAGCCTCCAGTCTTCCGGGACCTCACCCATTAACAAGGAGCACTGAAAGATAATGGAAAGCGGCTCAGTGATCACCTCTACCAGTTCCTTCAGCACTCTTGGGTGAATTTCATCCGGACCCATGGACTTGTGACAGTGGTTGGAGTAGTAATTCCTTGACCACTTCTTCAAGAATCACAGGGGGTTCAGTCTGCTCCCCAGCCGAGACTACCAAGTCAGAGCATGGGGAAAAACCGAGATGACTTTTAAAGACAGACGTAAAGTAGGCATTCAAGAACCTCTGCCTTTTCCTTATCCTCTGTGATCGCATTCCCAGCCTCATCCAGTAAAGAGTGGATATTCCCCTTTGTCCTCCTCTTACAGTTGATGTATTTGTAAATACATCTTGTTTGTTTTTACCCCAGTGGCCAGCTTAGATTCAAGCTGGGATTTTGCCTCTCTGATTTCCCCTCTACACATCTTAACAACCTCTTTGTAGTCGTTCTGAGTTGCTCTTCTCTCCTTCCATAGGTGGTAGATTCTGTTTTTCTTCTGCAACCTTAAGAACAGCTCCCTATTCATCCATGCTGGTCTTCTTCCCCGCTGGCTCATTTTGTGGCAGAGGAGGACTGCTTGCTCCTGCGCTTTTAAGATTTCCTTCGTTAAGAGCGACCAGCCATCTTGGACCCCTCTGTTTGCTAAGAGTGAACGCCAGGAGACTGCTTTATTAGTCTTCTGAACAATTCAGACTCTGCCCTCCAGAAGTCTAAGGCGGCAGTTTTGCTATTCTCCCTCCAGGCTCCACCTAGAATCGAGAACTCTACCATTTCATGGTCACTCTGTCCAAGACAGCCCCCAACCTCCACATCTCCCACCAGACCTTCCCTGTTTGTGAACAGCAGGTCTAGCGTGGCAGCTCCTCTCATGGGTTCTCTCACAAGCTGCATTAGGAAGTTATCCTCTATGCATTCCAGGAACCTCCTAGACTGCTTCTTCTCTCCCATGCCATACTCCCAGAATATGTCGGGGAAGTTAAAGTCACCCATGAGGACTAGGGCTGGTGACTGCACAGCTCCTGCCAGCTGCTTATAGAACAGCTCATCTGCCTCTTCATCCTGGTTTGGCGGTCTATAATAGATGCCCACCAGGATGTCTGCCTTGTCAGCCCCTCCTCTGTTCTTTATCCATAGGGATTCAACCACGTCATCCCCAGTCACAATCTCTGCAGCATGAAAGCATTCCCTGACATAGAGAGCCATGCCAACACAACTCCTTCCTTGCCTATCCTTCCTGAAGAGTTTGTAGCCATCCTTTGCATCACTCCAGTCGTGGGAGCAATCCCACCATGTTTCCGTTATGGCAACTAGGTCATAGTTTGCCTGCCTCACAATGGCTTCCAACTCTTCTTGTTTGTTGCCCATGCTGCGTGCATTGGTATAGGCGCACCTCAGCCAAGCCCCTCGCCTTACTCCTAATCCCAATGCCACTTCCTCAGGCTTATCCCTAGAAGACCTGGCTTTACCCTGTTTCCTCTTCATAGAGTCATCCTCCTCTGTCATGAAGGCACAAGACCATGGGTTCTTACAAGCACCTCCCTTTCCTGCAAGCGACCCTACTGGGTCGCTACGCACCGGCTTTGTCTCGGGTTGGTGGATCAGTCTTAGTCTCCTCAGATTTTTTGGTAGCAGCCTTCCGATCAGGCATGTGCAGGACCTCAGTCTGAGTCTCCGCAGTCTTCTTGGTTGCTGCCTCCCTTTTCTGAGAGCATGGGACCCTTGTCTGGGCCTCCTCAGTACTTCTGAGTATTTCAGCCTTCCGCCGGGGCACGACCATGTCTAAGCAGAATAGTTACCAGCACTGAAACAGGAAGTCACGAGGTGCACGGACCCTGACCCCTCCTGTCCGTCTCTGGTGGCAGCGACGCGTCGCTGTCCTCCCTGTGCCCGTTTCAATCTCCCGCCGTTGCCAGGCAACGCCCACGGCACGTCAGCCCCGTCAGCCCCGTCAGCCCCGTGGCCGCTCCCGCGAGAGCTGCCGGGCTGCTCCTCTAGCCCAGGGGTTCCTTGCTTGAAGGAAACGCCAGAGATCCCCCTTGAGCCACGCGGTCAGTCGCTGCCGATCGCTCCGGGACGGCTCCAAGTCAGGTGACTTCGGCGATCAAAAGGAAAAATCACGATTGAGTGTTTTAAGGTAACTCTTCCTTCCAGTGCATCTAAGGTTCTTAGATGCAGGAGGTTTCAGTACTTTTTTCCAGGCAACAGTAATGGTGAAACTCGTTGCTTCCAGCCGTGCTTTGTTGTCACTGTATGGTCCAGTTCTGTAACCATCATTATCTTCCTACTCTCTTGATCAAAGCTGGAATTGACCTGTTTGGCAGTTCTCAACTTCGTGACAGTAATGGTGGCTTTCTGAACCTAACCACCCATTGCTTCCATGACAGTATCAGTTGCCATATTCACAGAGTCACAGAATCACAGAATTGTAGGGGTTGGAAGGGACCTCTAGAGGTCATCGAGTCCAACCCCACTGCCAAAGCATGTTCCCTACACCACGTCACACAGGCATCCAGGTGGGTCTTGAATATCTCCAGAAATCTCCAGAGTATCTCACATTCCATGCTCTTGAAGTTTCTTGTTTGTAGTGAACTTGAATATTAGTTTCTAGAGTTTGAAATACCATTCAAATACAAATTAACTGTTGATATTTTTACCTTTGTATCAATTTTAGGGAATTAGAGTCCCCTTGGAATCATAAAATGGCTTGGGTTGGAAGGGATCTTTAAAATCTTCTAGTTCCAACTGCTTACTATAGGCAGGGAAACCTCCCTCTACACCAGGTTGCTCAAAGCCCCATTCAGCCTGGCCTTGAGTGTTTCTGGGGAAAGGGCATTCACAGCCTCACTGGGCAGCATGTTTCAGTGTCTCACCATCCTCACAGTAAACGATTTCTAGTCTAAATCTACCCTTTTCCAGTTTAAAGTCATTTCCTCTTCTCCAGTCACTAACTGCCCTTATAAAAAATCCCTTCCTAGCTTTCCTGTAGGCCCCCTTCAGGTCCTAGAAGGCCTTTGTAAGGTTCCCTTGGAGCCTTCTCTTTTCCAGCCTGTCCCCATTTGAGAGGTGTTCCAGCCTTCTGATCATCTTCATGGCACTCCTCTGGTAGCTGATAATTTCTGCCATCTCTGGAACCTGGTAAACTGAAGAAACTGCAGAAACTATTCCACCTAAGTAGAATCGTAGAATCCCAGAATAGAATTATAGAATGACCAAGGTTGGAAAAGACCTCCAGGGTCATCCAGTCCAACTCCAGGGACAGTGATTCAATCACCTCCCTGGGCAGTCCATTCCAGTGCCTGATCACTCTTTCAGAGAAGAAATTTTTCCTAATGCCAAGGTGAACCTCCCCTGGTGCAACTTGATTCCATAATACTTTTTTATCATGTCTTCATATTCATGGATTAATAATAAGGCATATTTCTCAGTTTCAGACTTGTTGCGATTGCATGATTGTGTGAAAGAAAAAAGTTAATTGGAAATCTTGCTGTAAAAGCCCAAATACTGGAAATCCAAATGGCTAATTTTGCTATTAGTAATTTTATCAGTAACAGTGTGAGGCTAACTGCAGTACTGTGAAAGTTTCTTTTTGCTTTTTGGTCTAATAAAAAGAGGAACCTTTATAAATGCAGAACATGCATCAGAACTTACCAAACAGATGTCCTTCTTCTTTTTCACTGCAGCCAGAGAAGCTTTTGCATTTCAACTTCCTCAAACTTTCCCTGAAGACATATTGCTTTTGAAAGCATTGCTGGAGTTTTTAATGTTCACTTAAGATTTTTGAAAGGAGAGGTCTCACTGCGTATCTTGACTGCTGCAATTATTTAATGATGATTACTAGAAGATATTTATAAAATGTGCATTTTGTCCATGAATTGGCTCTGTAATCACTAACACAAATTGGCAGGCGTTTGATTATCTGATTAAAACTGTGTCTAAATCCTCATATTTCATAGCTAATTCAGGTCTGGGATATGTTGACCTGCTTCATAAAAAAGGCGTTGTAGAATCTCAACTTGTTGTTTTTTTGTTTTTTTTTTTTTGCAGACAGACTACACATCATTCTGTGAAACATTGCTGTCAAATACCTTTGTTGAGTTGATCATGCATGAAATAATGAAGCCTTTAGTATCAGCAGGAACAGTCTCATCAAGATGTTCATGTCACAGTGCTTTCTTTTTCAGGCATAAATGTGGCCTCTCCTCAACAGGTGAATCCCTTGAACAGGACAAGCATAAATGGCTTATATGTTTCTGGCTTGATGTACTATTTAAGTAGCACACTTTTTTTTTCTTTTTTCTTGTTTCTTTTTTTTCTTGATGAACAATCACCAAAATGCTGATACAGGCAGCATTCCCTGTCTTTAATGAAGATTTTTACCAGTGATCTTCTGTGCATCTCTGACAGGACCTGACAGCTTCAGTGTATGAAATCATTAAATTTCTCTTTATAATATGCAGCAAAACAGTATACGAGAGTGATGGCAATCATTTCTGTTTTAAATACAGAAGCTCAAAACTGTCTGGTGAGCTACAGTGAGATAATCCATGGAACAAAAGGTAGAACTATTCTAATTTCCACTGCATTCTTAAGAGATCCTAAATCTTGTAAGTCAACTTTTCTGGTGTTGATTGCACTTTGAAAGAAAATATAATCCAATTTTATATTGTTGTTGTATATCACTGTTTGTTCTTTAACTAAAGATTCCTTTCCATCCAAAAATCTCCATGTGATCTGAAAGCACTGCCCACATTAGTGCTATATACATACAAATGTGTTGCTACTGGCAGAGAAACGGCTGTGGGTTTTTCTGCAAAGTTTTTATCAATTATCACTTGCTTATGAAAGTACAATATATAATTGCGTTCCCCATAACTGCAGTCATTAGCAGGAGGATAAGAAATAGAGTAAGGCAATGTTTTTCTTCTGAATCTTCTTAATGCAGGCTTATGCAGAGTTCCCAGGACAGATCACATTTGACACAAGGAAAGAGTATTCGTGCAAACCTGCACAAAGTCTGTTCTGTATTCAGACAGAATAAAGACAGTCTAATGAAAGCAGTGCTGGGGCTCCTCCTGAGTCTCTGACAAAAAGCACAAATATTGGCTTTTTATTCTCTGCTGCTCTTCTATTCAAGCAGAATAAATTATCAGCCATGCATTTTTCTTTAATATATCCGAATGAGCTTTCTTGGCATTTCTGGCTTGCTACACAGTGGGTTGGAAACTTGAGTTTTAATATTCCTATTCAGATTAATAACTTTTCATGGTTGTTCTCTCTCTGTTCCTGGAGACCTTGTAACAATCTTTGGAAGTTTTTTGTACTTCATGAACATCCTATATTTTAATATTTGTTCTACAACAGTTGATATATAGAGGAAACCAGAAACACCACCCAAAAAGCCACAGAGAACAACTGTCAATGTGCCAAAAGGCCACAAAAGTATCAGCTCGGCTGTGGGGAAGAAGAAGAAATCTTGAAGAAACAGGGTTAGCTATTTAGATTTGAAACTGTCCTAGGAGCCTTGGGCCAATGTTATTTCATTCCCTGACACGTAGGAGACTTGAGCTCTCAACTCTCAGCCCTAAGGGAGACCTCAAGGGCCAGCTTCAGTGAGAAGCTGGAAGTCTACAAATGTTGCATTTTACTTGCTGCTACATGACAAATTTTCTCTTCAGAGGTGCTGGAAAAGATTTTTTTTTTCTGCCTGCCTCCTACATGTGACAAGTGTTTCTGAAAAACTGCATCTTTGTTGTGGTGCCACAGAAGGTATTATCAGGTCATCTGTCGATTTTGCAGCTCAGAGAGAAATAATCTTTCTGCTCCAACCTGTTGAATTGTCAAGATTTGCCCACTAAATAAATAAATAAATAAAAGCAGCTTATTTTTCAACCCGAAGCATTTGTCAGACAAGGTGTTTGGCTGGAGCTGTGAGTCCCTCTCCTCCCACAGCTGAGATATCCTCTGAGCCTCCTGGCATCGAGGGTGCCCTGCATTCTTGGAGAACTGCAGCAGCACACATCTCTCTTTCCCCTTTGAGACCTGGATGTAGTCCTGAGAAATGGATGCAACTGAAAAGCAAAAACCTGAGCAGAGCTCAGGCAGGTGTAAGCTGCTCTGGGATCTGAATTAGCAGGTTAAAATGAACTGTAGGTTAAACATTACCCTCACATTCACTCTTGGGAGATCTTGGGAGGATTTTGTAGCCTGTGTTAAGTTTCATGTTGCCATGGCTACTCTGCCCTTGCTGGGTGGTTCAAACACATTCACTGGTTTTGTGCAAGTGACAGGACTGCCTTTGGTTGCATTTAGATGTATCGCATGCATGGTTGTGTGGTCTATGAAAACTTCTTATGGACTTGGTTTTTAAGCTTTGCATGCACTGCCTCCAAACCTGCTCTGCTGAAGGAGGCTGTGAATTACTTACAGTAAGAGTTAGAAGGGAAAGCAAGAATCCAGATATTTTGGTGCTAATCTTACAATTATTCTCATTGATTTTAGGAAAATGTAGTCACTCTACATTTGCTTACGTCATCTTTTCATAGGAAAAATCTAGCCCTGAATGGCTATTACTTTTAGTCTGGTTGTCACCAGAGAAATAAATACAAGTGAACTGATTCCTAGCTTTCTGTTTTCTACAAGCATTAAGTTTAATGAAACCAACTGTGTTTTCTTCCAAAGTGTGTTCAACAGTTCATGAGCTGCTCTGCGGCTTTTTGGCCTTAGCCCAGTTTCCCTTTCCTGCTAAGGACTGAAAGTTTTCAGACAGATTGCTATAACATTATATATACAAAACAGAGCAAAATAACTAGTAAACAAACCATAGACTTCTTTTTGTGTGCAAGAACTTCTACATTTGGACACTGGAATCTGGAAAAATCACAGAAGAGTGTGTGAAGTAAATTTATATACTTCTCTGGAAGACGGATAACACATTCTGCTTGGCCAGGATGCTAGAACATTTTTACAAAGCCCAGCAGCTCTCTCCAATGGTAACAGATTGCCTCTGTGGAAAGACAGCATTTCTGGTTTGCCTCCTCCTTCCTGAGCTGTATGTAAGCACATTTTTCTTCTAGGATGTTTTCATGTTTTAAAGGACAGTGGAGTGGATTTTTCTTGACCTTGCAGGTAAAGGCCAACATTACTGGTGCTTCAGCTCCAGTCCTTTCCCTGCAACTTTCCCAGTACAGGGACTGACAGCATCAGCTGAGGATCTCCCCATCATGAGGGAATCTAGTTACCATCTACAGGTGTAAATCTGAAAGCAGAGAAGGAAAACTAAGAACTAGTCCCTTCTCTTCATAGGTACTATATATTCTGCAACTTTAAATAGGAGAAGGCATGAGTTGTCCTTTCCATTTTGAGGTAATATTTTTTTACAATGGCTTTCAAAACCAGCTCTTTCAAAGACAAAGCTTCCAACTTTGGAAAGCCACAAAAGAGAAGTTAAATTACGTAGACTTCTTACAGTCACAAGTAACCCAAGACTGAAAAGCTAAGCTGGCACGGAAGAACATATAGCAATTTTTCTGTGACTCCATGGATACTAGTACGCCCTGGGGAATGTGGATATTTGTAGTATTCAGAAAGGTTTCTCAGATAAATCAGTATAATATTTGCTCTGTTTTCACTTTGCTTTGTTTTCACTTCCATTGCAGTTACCAGCCATGCTGTAAGCATAAGAATGAAGCTAATAAAATTTCATACATAAGAATAGGATGAGAAACTCAAACCACTGCAAAGTTTGGAGTAAGGAAAAGATGAAAGGCTATTGCATGCAGCAGGAAATTTTCTTGGCACATACACGGATATTATTCATTTGAGATCACCTTTATTTTCTTGTTCTTCAGTGCAATACACACTTTTATTTATGTAACTAATGTTAGAATGTCATGCTTATCTTTGTATACCCAGTGTATGTATACCTAACCGCAAATATGTCACATACAGAAAACTTATCACTACATAAGAAAACTTGATGGTATCTTCTAGTGGACCCAACCATGATGTTGAAACCTTTACTTCTTGTCTTGCCAAGCTACCTTATAGCTCTTTATGTTTTTCAGAGAAGTTGAGCTCTTTCATGTTTTGACTGTGGAGGAGAAACTGAATATCAATTATCCAACCTTTTGTTTTTGCCTTCTCTAAGGCCAGTCATTTTTTACTCCTGACCACCACAGTTGGTCGAGAGAAGAAAAATAAAAATAAATTGCATGACTTGGTAAAAAGCTTCAGAAAAGGATATATTTGATTTCTTTGGGCAAAATTTTCTACATGGACATGGCTATGTAGACATCTATGGACCACTGAAAACACTTCAGTTTGACCATTACCCATTTTAGAAAGAAAATAACAAGCTCCTTTTTGACCAGTTTTCTGGACTTCTATGTCTCACACCTTACATGTAAAGGTCTTACATTCAAGAAACAAAGAACAAGACCCTAATAACAGGGAGTAGAACCAATAGCTAGATATTCCTCTCTGCTGAATATGGACACACTGTGTGTCTGCGTGTGGGCATAAATTGCTGCTTGAAGCTATACCCATTTTCATCACTGCGGCTGGGAACTTTCTGAGGGTGTCCTTTCTCTCCTGACCACGTTCTTGTACAATGAGATTAACCATCCCACACCTGGCAGCATGAACCCATGCCACTCTGCTGCCCTGTGGAGTCTGGAAACACTCAGTCCTCGGCTTAAACATGGATCCTGTGCTAAACAGTATTAAGCCCTTTTCCAAGTCCCCAGGAGGATAACAACAGGGCTGTATCTCTGCAGATAAAAAGCTGAAAGTCTTCAACAAGATTACAACACAGGAGTGATAAGACCAAAACTGGTACTTAAAATAGGAAATACTTCACTGACGGCTAAAAATTGAAGTGCTGGCCTTTGGGACAGAGTTTCAAACTCTTGTTTCATTCCACTTACTCAGGACCAAAATAGAAACAGCTAGAGGGAAAGAGGAAGAAGTGAAGCCCAAAATTCAGAGATTAGCAATGTGGAGCCTGCAGCGCATCTTGCAGGCAGCTGTTCTGTGAAGCACGGCCAAAGAAACTAGAGAGGACTGAAGAAAAAACTCATTTTTGTTTGTAAACATTTGTCAGCTTGTGATGAGTAATAATTTCTATTTGTGTGTGATTTAAAAGCCACTGTTGTCTGAGATGTTATCAGAAGACATGCCCAAGTATACAAATGTTAGTAGCTGGAAGAACACAAAAAGCAAAGACAGACATGACAAGGAGGGAATACTTTTAATATTTCTTCTTGAAGGACTTTTGGAGACTAAGAAAAAAAGTATGAAAATTTCAATTTTCTGAAGTTCTTCCTCCCCAAATTTTGGAATGAAGTTCATTTATGGAATTACATGAATTACATTACGAAAAATAAACTTTTCACTCCTGCTTTAAATATGTCTCTCTGTAGCCTGAATTCTGGTGTTATGACAGCCTGAGCTCACTGTGCAAGCATATTCCATTTCCTTCATTGCCTTTGTATCATTTCCCATTTGCACGCCATTGCTGTGCTTCATAACTAGTATCCTGTACTCCTCATATGCAGAACACTTGAGTTAGCAAAAAGATGCCATAGATTCTCTAGACAGAAACTACCTGTAAAATTTATGTATTTACATTAATAGAAAACAGACAACAATTTGAGTGATGCTTTTGCAGTTCTACATACCGCATAAATTATTTACTTGTTCTCAGTTTGTGACAATGTGCAGTTTAAGCAAATTATTTGCTGACACAAAACATAACTGGAACTGTAGGTTCAGAAGCTTTGCTGTACTCTTTTATCTGCTCCCTTTTCTTCCAAGAGCATCTCGATCTCTCCTGAAGAAATACTTTGAAACTCAAAGCTGGTATTTTTATGAGCTGCATGCTGGGTAGCACCATGAAGGCCATGTTCTGATTGAGTGAATATGGCTTCTCTTCAAAAACAAGTGTTTTCAGAGGTTTTTTTCAGTAGTAGCTAGCTTTTTTTTTTTCTTTCTTCCTTTTTCTTTTTTTCTTTTTCTTTTTCTTTTTCTTTTTCTTTTTCTTTTTCTTTTTCTTTTTCTTTTTCTTTTTCTTTTTCTTTTTCTTTTTCTTTTTCTTTTTCTTTTTCTTTTTCTTTTTCTTTTTCTTTTTCTTTTTCTTTTTCTTCTTTTCTTTTTCCTTTTCCTTTTCCTTTTCCTTTTCCTTTTCCTTTTCCTTTTCCTTTTCCTTTTCCTTTTCCTTTTCCTTTTCCTTTTCCTTTTCCTTTTCCTTTTCCTTTTTCTTTTTTCTTTTTTAAAAGCTTTGTGGTCAGAGTGAATTCCTAGCACCTGCTTCACATTCCTTCTTCCCCAGTAGTATGCTGTTTCCTACAAGGGAAACTTTGAGCTGTAACAGACACCTTTTAATTTAGTCTTTGCAGAAAACCAAATGATTAATTCCAAAGCCGGTAGCCAAATGGTTACATTGGAGATATCCTGGTACAGATGCACTCAACCTTATGTGTGATATCAGTTATTTCGCTGCACATGATGTGATTTTGGCTCCTGCTGGAAAAAGTCTTGATGCAACAGAGAGACTTGACTCTTCAAAGAGTGGGAAAATGAATCTCAGCATGAGTGCCTCCTGAAGGTTCCAGCCTTTTGGAGGAACAAATTCAGTCATGGCTGCTGCCAGAGGTATAGGTGCCTCCCTCCACACTTTACTCTGTGCTTATCTTAGAGAAGTAGGAGATTAAGGTCCTTGGACAACAGGCAGGACTTCACTCTCCTTCCACTTGGAAGCTGAGCCTGGAAAAGAGCAAGTTTTGAGCATTATTGGCAGCACCATTGTCAGATCTAATATCTAGGATTGAGATTACAGAATTGCAAAACGAATTGTTCAAATCCAGAATGATTCAATATTCAGAAACAAGTGGAGAAATGACTCAGAAGCTTGCCTGCTCAGTGGGAATTTGTATCGCATGACCATTGTACTTGGCTGCAGTATCAGGATCAGGACGTTGCTGGAATGTGTAGGTCTCTTGAACCAGCTACCAAGGTCATCTCAGTTGGACTTGACAAGTGCTCGCCCTCTTGCCTCTTTCTACCCTGACTTCTGGCACTGCACCACCTCCTTCCATCCCAGAAGGATGGAATAAAACTAAAGACTCCCAAAGCTTCCAATACTGCTTAGTAACAGACATGTACAAGTAGTAGAAAAACTTCAATTTATGTGACAGTTATTCCTCAGCTACTGAAATGAAAGTTGAGGGAAGAAGACTTTTTTCAGTACTTCCCTCTTCTCCATCCTTCCTCTGCCTGATATATCTGACTACCAATGTCTCCTGGCAAAACTGCAGATATATCAGCATCAGAAGCTGCTTTCAGGCAGTTTCACTTCTGTTGCTGGAGAGGACAGATATCTTGTATGTAGGAAAATAATTGTGCTGCCATGTCTATGCTCTGATCCTCCATCCCTCCACTGCTGTTTAACTTTCTGGTTGCATCCAGCAGCAATGACACTTGTCCTGCACTGGCTCTGTCCTGAAGCTGCCCATGGTACTCTGTGCACATCAACTTTTAACCTGTAGCTTTTGGGTAGGCCCTGCTGTAAGTGGTATATGGAAACAGTCGTCGCACATGGTCTCCAGCAAACTAAATTGTTCCCTTGCATTACTGACTTCATTTCTGTTTAGAAAGGTAAGTGGGGTCACTCTAGTCTAGGGAAATCTTGAGAAAAATTACTTGACTTCCTAATGAAAATTAGTTAAGATTGAAAGCTAGTCATATTGGACCCGGAGTGTAGTCTGTTGTGTCTCCAGATATGATACTGAAAGATACTGAAGTCAAAAATATGTTTCAAATTACTTGTGTGTCAGATCCAGAATATAGTTGCCCAAATATAGAATGTGGGCAACTGATGTGAAAATTTGACAGAAACATGTATACCAAAAAAGAAAAATATCAGCTAATATCTCTGTCATGTTAAAGACGGATCTGAAAGGCATACAGACAACTCAACTAAAAATTGCTCAGGTTCACCTTACTGGTACAAGGTCTGTTGGTTTGCCTAAGAAAGAAAGGAGTTTCCTCATGATGGAAGTAGAGGAAGAACCTAACCTCCCAGGAAGGTATTCCATGGATTATTTTACATTTTTATTTCTTTTTTAAATGTTGTTGTGTCTGTTATAATAAGAGCTACCACATAAAAATCATTTTGTCAGGGAGTTTACCATCTGGACTCTCTAACACTGTTTATAGTGCAAACGTGTCAAACCTTGGTCATATAATGATGATAAATAATATTTTACCATTCCCTTTTCTGCCCTTTTCTGTCCGTAATCATTGTGTGCCTTGTCTTCTACTTAGATGAATTCTTATTATAAATGCTTTGTGACAGGTGCTGTCTTGTTTTATGTTTATGAGATACTTAGAGTTATTAGATGAACATTCACTGGATCATTGTTTTTTAACCTTATTTGATGATAAAACAGAGGGAAGACTTGCGCTTGTGCCATGCATCTGCATTTGGGAATTGTACTCATTCTGAAATTTGTCTTCAGCCAGACAAGGACCAGCTGCCAGGAATGCATCGTGACTTCTAGGGGAGAAGAATCTTCTGCAGTCTGTGGAAAAAGACCCATCCTCTGTGTCTCTCTTGGTGAAAATATAGTGCCCGACTGCTCTTGTAGCGTTTACAATGAATGTCATGAGAACAAGCTGTTCCTGTGACATTCTTGGCTTGGCCATCTGGTAGGAAAAACAGGAGAATGAGAGGCAAGATAGGGAAATGGCAAGAGAACCGAGTGTGCAGGCATGTGTGTGTATGTACAAGAGTCAGGTAGGAGGAGGAAGTGGAAAAATCAAGAGGGTATAAAAAGTAGGAGAGAAATGAACACAGAAATATATCTCAAGCTAAGGAGGAAGTAAATTGTATTCCTGTAAAAAAGAGAAACAAAATACAATGTACCTGAAAGGTGGAAAGGAAGGAAGAAAGAGGGAGAGAAAGGGAGGGAGGGAGGAGGGAAGGAGGAAGGTAGGAAAAGTTTAGAAATTATTGGGTTATTCCATCAGTTTTGTTAGAAATTGAATGTAGCCCTTTGCCAACCACTTGTGCTGTCGTCTAAATTTAGTGGCATTCATACTACTTAACTCTCACAAAGAGTCTTTGCACTAAAGATCCTCTGTTCTGTGTGAAGCAGCATTCAGGAGCCTGAGGGAGATATAACATGAATTTTGATTTTCTTATCACACGTTTATCTACGCTTTCCAATTATTTTTTGAATTTCATAAATAATGTAGCTACTAGTTCTTTTTTTATTATCAACTATAGTGGCTATCTGACATAGCCGCCAAAGGAAAACTCAACCTGCTCATAGATACTACTCTTTCTTCCACTTTCTGACCCATTTCACTACAGGGAAGGTTTTTATACTCTGAGCTGTTATCTCACTATTGGACTTTGGGTGATGGTGTTTCAGCCAGCTTCAGTGATTCAGCACTGCTATCAGAGCTGCTGGGATGTCAGTGCATCCATAGTAAAGCTATAGCTTTACTGAGGTTGTGTTCATGGGTGCAAGGAAATTTGCTGTGGGACATTTGGCTTGTGTTAGGAAGAAGTCTCCTGCAAATGCTGAGATGACTATTCCTAGGTATGTCCAAGGAAGAGTATCTTCTCACCCTGCCACAGGATATAATGCATGTCTGCATGGGGTCCTCTGGAGAAGGTCATGTCCTGTCTTCCCACGAAATGAGACAGGAAAGTGTGTAACAGGCAAACTTACAGCTCCTTCAAAGTGTATGTCATGCAAGTATATGGCTTCTCTGGCCACATCAGCATTGCGTCTGCCCTGCTCACCTCAGGGACTCATATGTATATAAGACAGGACAGTTTTTTTCCAAGGCAAAGCATGTTGATATGTGTGGCTGTATAACTCAAGACAATGCTGGGAGCACCAGGAAACCACTAGGTCTTGCTTCTGCTTATAGACTCTATCTGCCGTAGCTTGGTAAGATAACTTGATAGCAAAAACAGAAACACATATCGATAGATTGCATCTTTTAACTTGTGAAGATGTACAGTATGAAGTTGCGACATGTTGGCAGAGAAAATGTCATCTGGGGCTCGCAAAGGAGTCATAGAGAGGATGAATTTCCATCAGCGTCTGAGCAAATCTTAAAGAGATTGTGCAGATGTGGATAGCCCTGAGGCTCATAAATATCCTAGAGTAGACAAAATTATCATTTTTACATACTGTTTTGCATTCCCATTTTTATTATCCATTCATTTTGTTGTTTTAATCCTTTGATTATTTTGTCATCTGTGTAATTTTAATTAAATAAACTGTTTTTTAATTTTGACTCAGTGCCTCGGGACTAATGTATTTCTTTCCTGCTGTTACTTCTATCTATGGTGTACAGCTCTGACCAACATTTGTTGTCTGTCTAAATATCAAAGATTTTTAACAATAAAAGCAAAGGAGGAAAATGGCAGGCAAAAAACCCACCAATCTAGCTATGATTTACAGGCAAAAACTTCCATAATCTCAAAGCTGATTGTAGAGTTAAGTTCAAATGCTGAACTTGAAAAGAAGTCTTCATTAGTGATCTAAGGTGGACACTATGCCTTAAGTAAAGCAATGCACACCTGATAAAGTAGAATAATATTAATGGCAGTTCACTGTTGTGCTTGTCTTGAAACATGGATTGTGAATACAGTTTTTCCACTGATTTGCAAGGTGAAATATTTCCTGTACTGGTGGTGAATACTGCAAAATATAATATCATAGAGTTATAGAATCATGTAGTCTTTTGAGTTGGAAGCGGCTCTTAAAAGTTATTGAGCCTGATTTTTAATGTCTCCAGGGATGGGGCATCCACCACCACTATGGGCAACATGTTACAGTGCCTCACCAGCCTTATTGTAAAAAACTTCTTTATACCTAATCTAAATCTCCTTTGTTTCAGTTTGAAACCATTTCCCCCTGTCCTACCATAACAAATCCTTCTAAAGAGTCTGTCTCCTTTTTTCTTACAGCCCCCCTTTAGATACTCTCAGGTCTTCACAGAGCCTTCCCTTCTCCAGGCTGAATGGCCTCAGCTGTCTCAGTCTGTCCATGTAGAAGAGGCATTCCAACCCTTGGATCATTTTTGTGGCCCTCCTCTGGATGCACTCTGACAGGTCTATGTCTCTACTGATGGCTCCACATCTGGATGCAGTACTGCAGGTGAGGCCTCACCAGCACAGAGTAGAGGGGCAGGATGCCTCCCTTGACCTGCTGACTGTGGTGCTTTGGATGCAACCCAGGATACATTTGGCTTTGCGGGCTGCAAGATCATGCTGCTGGCACATGTCCAGCTTCCCATACACCAGTGCTTCCAGGTCCTTTTTTGACAGGGCAACAAGGGGCAGGGTAATGCCCCCAGGTTCTTTTTGGCAGGGTAATATGGGTAATACCCACATTTTGTGTTGATCTAGCAGGTGAAATCTGTTGTTTTTGCTGCCATTATCCTCCCTGCTTCCTGCTTATAAAATGGGCATAAAGACATCAATTCCTTTGATAAAAGCTTTTACGTAAGATCTAGAAGCTCTCTCCTCATTCATGCTAACCCAGTGATTGAACAGTAGTTATGAAGGCATGTAAAAATATTACAAGAATCTTAATGAAAATTACATCATCATCCCTCTTTTTTTTTTTTTTTCATTGAAAACAAATCTCTGTGTAACCAGAAATAGCTCCAGCAAGAAATAACAGCATCACTGCTAAGAATTATTGCTGTTGAGAATTATTTATTGACATTGTGCTGTTTGCTCATTGAAGGTATAGGCAGGAAAGACATGGGTAGTTTACAGAGAGCTTTGGAAGAGGAACTCAAGGTACAGAAGATTTTGGAGAAGGCACCAAGAAGACAGCTTGTGCTGGATTCAGATGCAGTGCTCCCTGTGCTTGCAGCATCTCTGAAAGGGGATGGAGTTTAGAAATAAGTATGTCTATTTTGTTACATTCCAGCATGCGGCATATGAAACATATGGATAGGGGGCTAGTGAGGCTCACAGCAAGGAAGAAAATGTAATTAAGCAGCAAACAAAAGCTGAGTCAATCACATACGAGCCAACCTGTCAAGAACATCCAGTGGTGAAGTGTGGATAGCCAAGGATGTAAGCAGTTTCTGACCTGAGAAAATGCAATTATTAGTGATATACTATGCAATTATGATGGTGCCATCAGGTAAACATGCACATGGATTGTGCAAGGAAGCATTTCTGGAAATCACAGCAGATCTTCTATTCACTGTTTGGCATCATTTGACTGCAAATCAAAGCTAAAAGAGGAAAGCATATAATCATTTTGGGTCCTGTTTGGAATTTTAACAGACTGTAAAGATATGTTTCATGGTGCTGACGTGAAGATTATGATGGGGAGATCACAAGATTACTTGCAATCCAGCAAAAGAAATGGATGATATACACTATCAAGTAGATCAGCTTCCCTATGAGTATCAGTCAAACCTATAAGAAAGCCAGAATTTTCTGTCAGAAGCTCATATTTATTGCATAAAATAACTGAATAGAAGATACAGAAGCACGTTCCCCCTTACCTAAGACCAAATTTGAATTTGTAGTATGGTTTATGACGAGACCATACTACATTGTTATGCCATAATAACCCAGATTATGGGATCTACAAAGCAAACTGAAACTGAGGAAAGCTCAATTCCTCATGATCAGACATCCAGTTGCTTCTGAGAAAATAACAGAATCATAAAATCATAGAATTACCCAGGTTGGAAAAGACCTTGAAGATCATCAAGTCCAACCGCAGCCTAACCAGTACTCTAAAAACCCTCTGCTAAATCATATCCCTGAGCACCACATCCAAACGGCTCTTAAACACATCCAGGGATGGCGATTCAACCACCTCCCTGGGGAGCCTATTCCTGTACTTAACTACCCTTTCTGTAAAGAAGTGTTTCCTAATATCCAACCTAAACTTGCCCTGGCGCAACTTGAGGCCATTTCCCCTCATCCTGTCACTTGTCACTAGTGAGAAGAGACCTGTCCCACTGTCACTGTAAGAACCTTTCAAGTACTGGAAGAGGGCGATAAGGTCTTCCCTCAGCCTCTGATATCTGTACAGCTGCAGGGAAACTAAAACTCTGAGGGAATATCTGTCCAAAAACCTATGAACAACCCAAGGATACTGTGAGACAAATTTTAAATTCTATCAGAATCTTTCACCTTCCATTCTGTTCTGCCCCTGAAACATTATATGATGGCACTAGGAGTACCAGTTTCAAGAATAAACCAAAACAAATACAGCACAGCAAAGCAGTGAAGTGGCTGGAGCAACCAAAGAATGCCTCTGAAGAAAATTTGGGTGCAATACTAACTTTGTTACTGGAGTCCTGACCAGCATAGAGAAGAATAAGCTTGTATAAAAGGATCTGCCTTCTGTTGGCTTTCCAGCATGGAAAATATTTGTCATATGATCTTAGCTTTTTGCAAAAGTGCAAACGCATTACAAGCAGCTGAGAAGCACTGTGTAGAGGCCATTGACCAAATATTACCCAGGAAAAGTAGACAAGGTAGATGAGGTAGATAACACGTGATAGATAAAGTAGGAGGATATATTTCTCAGATACATCTTAAGCTGCTGTACAGCTCATGAAATTGGACAACACTGCACTTGAATTTTCTTACTTGTGGTGAGAGTTTCTAGGTTGAGCAGCATCACTTCTTACAAATTCTAGGAGGAGAAAATTGCTCAAAAACTACTCAAAATCACAAAGAGGCAACATCAAAGGAACATATTTCAATCACTAAGTTGAGAATGATCTGTGTATTGATGACCAGAAAGTAAATTCAGATGATTTATAAACTGGCACTGTACAGTGGGCATGTATGTAATTGCTAAAGATACTGAAACTGTGGAATATGTAAGTAAAGCTTAAGATGTGAGATGTGAGAAAAGGGTGGTCAGGCTCTGGAACATCCTCCCCATGAAAGTGGTCATAGCACCAAGCTGGACAGAATTCAAGAAGTGTCTGGACAATGCTCTCAGATACGTGGTTGGGTTTTTGGATGATCCTGTGTGGAGCCAGGATTTGGATTTTGATGATCCTTATGCATCCCTTTCATCTCTGGATATTTTATGATTTTGTAGCAAGCAAACCAAGAAAATTATACACTTTGAAACACTAGCCTGTCCATAGGAGAGATCAGATTATTATTATTACTGAAGGGAAATTAACTCAAAGATTATTTCTCCATTTTCTGAAATAGAGACTATCCCAAAGGCCAGTTAGTTTGATACAGGAAACAGAAGGTATGAGCAAAATGAAAGATATGCTGAGATGTGTAATTCTCACACAGTACTTCAATACGCTGCAGCAGAATCCAAATGGGAACATTTGGTGTGGCGTTGCCGTGCCCAGAAATGTTGAAGAACAATAATAATGTTTCTCAAAAAACAAAAACAAAATAGTTTTTTACTTGGAATCCAGAAGACTAATTTCCTATCCCTGTGAAATACAAGTGCTTCCACACAAAATAATTGAGCCCATATTTTTGCATAAGATTCAGTAATACATTAAATGAAAACCATAACCTTAATCACACACTTCTTTTTAGCCTGAAATAAGGAATCAGCAAAGACCATTACATTTAAATTAACAGCATTGTTTTTCTTAATGTATCATTTCTTCCTGAGTGTGTCCACAAAGCTATGGAAGAGTCAAAAGAAAAGGGAGCTGAGAGGATGCTGGAAAGGGCCAGAAGAAGCAGCACTGCTGCTTTGTGCAGAAATGTGTCAGAAAATGAAGGTTCTCCTTCCTGCACCCTGTCATAGCCTATAGATAGTAAATACAGATAATTAAGACAACAGCTACAGTAGATGAGACAAAAAAAACAGAGGCTTCTAGGCAGAATGTTACCCACAGAATACCCTAGTAAAATAATAGCAAAGGAAGGATCCACGATATAGATCAGATCAGCTGTAAGTTAGAAACTTACAGTAGCAGTGAAGCTGTAACTGGAGATAACTTCAAAGGAAAGGCAGGCTAAAAAAAATGAAAGCCTTTAATTTTTTAATTTTTTATTTTTTTAATAGTTAAAGAACTCTTGAAATTAATGAATTAAGCAAACCAGCAAGCTCCTTTTCCCTTCCAGCAGCTAGAGGGGAGTGGAGTTTTAATTTTATAAATTACTAGTTAATCTGGAATTAATATAAACTTCTGATGTCTTACTTATGGGCCAGGGGTGTTATCCTCCAACTTTCTGCATTTAAAAGCGTCATTCAAAATATTTAGGATGTTAAAATTTCAACTTTCCTGGGGAAATGAAGAGACAACTGTGTTTTCTGATGAAAGTCTTAAAATGATCCTCTACTTAGTACAATGTTCACAGAACTAAGGAAAAAAAAAAATCCAAACAGAGTTAAAATGTGTTCAAAACAATAAAATGATGGAAAATGATGATTGACAGTATTTTATGTCATCAGTGTTGCAGTCCTCTCAAATAACAGAAAATGCATTTAATGAGGCCACTAAAACAACCTTAACTCTACCCTATATTCCTACAGTGCAGTAGCCATCTGATTATGATTAAAACTTCTCAGTGTCTGCAGTCTCAGAGCAGAATAAATTACTCTTTCATTTATTGATGTTTTATTTTCAATTCTCTTATGTTAACCTCTGTTACCTTTGCTGCAATGAGTAGAATTTTGAAAAGGAAGATTGAAGATTATATGACACTGAGTGCCAAGATGCGCATAGCTGAAAATTCATCTGCATATTGCTATTTCCATCAGTGAAGCTATCAGAGATCTCTCATTTGAAAGTGGTTTTCAATTCCATTGCTCTTAATAGGACTGAGGACCATTTCCCCTGTTGTGCTGCGACAGTCATCACTTTGTTTTGTTTCCAGCATACACAAAGTAAACAACATAATGCTGTTGGTGAGTTAAGCTAACACTCTATAGGTGCTCCTAATCTACACGGCAAGTTTGCCCATGCTGAGCTCCTTGTTCTGCTGCCAGTATCAAGAAGGGCTAATCTAAATCTTGGCTTCCTGAAGGTGCTTTGCTGCTTTTTAATAGATGTTTTTGGTCTACACCATTCAGAAGCTTGGAGTCCTTGAGAGGACAATGTCTTGTTCTGCGAGGAACAGGTCTCTGCTCTCCTAGCCCAGGTAATGAGCCTCATGTTTTTGGGACAGAAATATTACAGTTCAACTTTGTCTTTGAAGTTCCAAGTATAATGGCAATGTGACTACCCACTTGTTTCATCTTCTGTTTTGGTTCATCATGGTGATAATGAGAGACAAAGCAAGTAATTACAGATAGCCATTCCTGTAGGGCTCTTTGCTTTTCCCTACCAGATGAGCTCCAGCTGGCTTTTGTTTCCAAGTTTCTGAACTACTTACTCATTCTTGCTCCTTCCCACCCCCTTCCACTTCTGGGGCTTTGTTAGATTATGAACTTTATTCCTCTTTGTTTCTGGCAAATGCTCTCTTTGCAGCTAAGTCCTGCTTTTCTGTTCCCAGGCACATTTTTTTCCCCTCATGTTGCTAGGCAATATTAGTTTTTTTCTTACTTTACTACTCATGTGACTTATGCTTACCATCTCTTTCCAGAATCACCCCACACCTTTTATTCATTACCACCTCTGCTCTCACTTGCACAGATGAACAAAATTAAACAAGTGAACACTAAATGGAGCTTAAATGAAGACTCTTTGCTATGCTTTGCAATAAGAAGTCAAAATTTATTGCAAAATTCATATTTTAAGAAATGAGTTTGCACATTTCCCCTAAAGAACACTTTTTAATAAAACCCTAATTTAATGTGAACAATTCTGGTGGAGAGAGAAAGGCCTGGACTGTAATTATCTAGTCCATTGTCATGCCTAATAAATGTAGCATAAAATGTTGAGGTTTAGCTATACTTTGCTGTGTTTATTTAAAACACCTTCATAGAGTTCCTTTGGGATCTAATTTATTAAACCCACTTCAGCAAACATCGTCAGGATTAAGAAATCAACCCCTTTTCTTTCATCAGAAAAGGAGAAACTAAACTACTGGTGGTGTTTTATATCAGAGAATTCAAGTATTACACTGCAGACATTCTGTCCCAGGTGACAATATGGAAATTACCTTCACAGGAACTGCAAAATATCCAGGTTTTTTTTGTCTTCAGAATTTTCCCCCAACACTTTCTTTCACTGATGCACAGACAGATGATAGTTCTCCTCACCTAAATTGCTTCTGTCATATAACTTCAGCACTGGCTTGTGTTCAAAATGACACAGATCAGCATGGAAAATATAGTTCATTATTGCAGCTGATAAGATAAAGAGTTCCATCTCATCCTTTCCTTTACCAGACTTCTCAAACTCTCCTCAAAGGAGGCCTACAAGAAAGACAGAGACTTAGTAGGGTGTGTAGTGATAGGACAAGAGGTAATTACTTTAAGTGGAAAGACAGTAGGTAGAGATTAGGTATAAGAAAGAAGTTCTTCATGATGAGGGCAGTGAGGCACTTGAACAAGTTGTTCAGAGAAATTGTGGATTCTCCATCTTTGGAAGTACTCAACTCCAGGTTGGGATGGAACTTTGAGAACCTGATCTAGTGGAAGATGTCTTAAGACTCCCTGCCTTAATCAAACTAGATGATTTTTAAAGTCTCTTCCAACACAAACCATTCTGTGGTTTCCTTATGGGGATCTGCTCAAGTTGCCTTTTCAGTTGTTAACATCAGAGACACTGCAATTCTTGATTTCAAGAGGAGGAGAAGGAGAAAGAGGAAGGGAAGGGAAAAGGTAAGGAGAGGGGAAGGGGCAGGAGAAGGGGCAGGGGAAGGAGAGAGGTAGGGAAAGGGAAAGGGAGTGGAAGAGAAAGGGAAAAGGGTATGGAAGGGTGAAGGGAAGGGGAAGAACAGAAAAAGAAAAAAGATAAAAAGAAAGAGAAAATCCTCTGAGTATTTCTTGAATATGTGTTATATAAAGACATCAGTGTAAATTCTCAATCAATATAGAACAAAGTACTCCCTTTGACAGCAGGGCAAATCTATGGCTGCTGAAACTTAAAAAAGTCTTAAAAATCAAATTGGATGGGCTTCTCTTGTACCACTAAATCACACCTCTAGCAATTGAATTTTAGTTTTTTTGTTTGTTTGTTTTGTTTTTAAACCTTTGGCTGGTTTTGATATGTGAATATATTTTTGCTTTGTTATCGTAGAATAAGATTGGGGTTTTTTTTTGCTTGTTAGTTTGTTTGTTTTTTTCCTTTATAGAATGGCTGAGAGAAAGGCATTATTCTGATGAATATGGAATAAGTGTTTCATAGTCAAGGCAGAAAGGAAAACAGAATGTAAGGAGTGGAAAATTTCTCTGTCTGAATACTCTAGTGTACCTTTTCTTTAACTTGATGGGACTGATGATGATTTATGATAAGGTGGACTTAACAGTGAAATACAAAGGAATCATCATGCAAAATATTTCAAAGTATTCTGCACACTGCCCTGTTAATTTGGCCTTAATATTCAGCTCTGTCTGCTCTTTAAAGTGTGCACAAGATCTAATCCTTATCACTTTTATCACTTCTGTTACAAGACTTTGTTTAGTAATCTCTGTATCAGAAAATTGCTATCAATCTCCTTGTTAAAGCCTTGCAAAATAACTTTTCACCTACAGGCCACTCAAAGACCGAACTGCAATAGTCTGCTTTCTTATATCACAGAATCACAGAATCATAGGGGTTGGAAGGGACCTCCAGAGATCACTGAGTCCAACCCCCTGCCAAAGCGGGTTCCCTACACCAGGTCACACAGGTAGGCATCCAGACGGGTCTTGAATATCTCCAGAGGAGACTCCACAACCCCCCTGGGCAGCCTGTTCCAGTGCTCCGTCACCCTCACCATATAGAAGTCCTTGCCCACATTCTTGCAGAACTTCCTATGCTCTGTTTTCCACCTGTTTCCCCTTGTTCTGTCTCCACACACTGCTGAAGAGCCCAGTCTTGCCACTTTGCACCCCCCTTCCCCCCCACCTCAGATATTTATAGACCTGGATCGGGTCCATTCTCAGTCTTCTTTTCTTAAGGCTGAACAGACCCAGTTCACTCAGCCTTTCTTCATAGGGGAGATGCTTCAGGTCCTTCACCATCTTTGTGGCCCACCGCTGGACTATTTCCAAGAGATCCCTGCCTTTTTTGTACTGCAGAGCCCAGAACTGGACCCAGTACTCCAGATGAGGCCTTACCACAGAATCACAGAATCACACAGAATCACAGAATTACCCGGGTTGGAAGGGACCTCAAGGATCATGTAGTTCCAACCCCCCTGCCTAGCAGGGCCACCAAACATACGGATTTACTAGATCAGGTTGCCCAGGGCCCCGTCCAACCTGGTCTTGAACACCTCCAAGGACGGGGCATCCACAACCTCACTGGGCAGCCTGTTCCAGGACCTAACCACCCTTCTAGTAAAGAACTTACCCCTAACATCCAACCTAAATCTTCCCTCCTTCAACTTAAAACCATTTCCCCTAGTCCTGCTATTATCAGCCCTTTCGAAGAGTTTACTCCCCTCCTGGGAGTAAGTTCCCTTCAGGTACTGAAAGGCTGCAATGAGGTCACCCCGCAACCTTCTCTTCTCCAGGCTGAACAAACCCAACTCCCTCAGCCTGTCCTCATAGGGGAGGTGCTCCAGCCCCCTGATCATCTTTGTGGCCCTCCTCTGGACCCTTTCCAAAATCTCCATATCTTTTTTGTACTGAGGGCTCCACACCTGGACACAGTACTCCAGATGGGGCCTCACAAGAGCAGAGTAGAGAGGGACGATCACCTCCCTATCCCTGCTGACCACCCCTCTCCTGATGGAGCCCAGGATCCCATTTACTTTCTGGGCTGCCAGAGCGCACTGCTGGCTCATGTTAAGTTTCTCATCTATCAGGACCCCTAGGTCTTTTTCAGCCGAGCTGCTCTCAAGGACAACTCCTCCCAGCCTGTACAGGTGCCTGGGGTTCTTCCGGCCCAAGTGCAAAACCTTGCACTTTGCCGTGTTGAACCTCATTAGGTTCACCCGAGCCCAGCTTTCCAGCCTGTCAAGGTCCCTCTGAATGGCATCTGTTCCCTCCACCGTATCAACTGCACCACTCAGCTTGGTGTCATCAGCAAACTTGCTGAGGGTGCACTCCATTCCCTCATCGATGTCATTAATAAAGATGTTAAAGAGCACCGGTCCCAAGACAGACCCTTGAGGGACGCCGCTCGTTACCGGCCTCCACCTGGACATAGAGCCATTGACCACCACCCTCTGTCTCCGGCCTTTCAACCAATTGCTTATCCATCTAGTTGTCCACCCATCAAATCCACCTCCCTCTAATTTGGAGATGAGGATGTGATGGGGGACCATGTCAAAGGCCTTGCTCAGGTCCAGGTAAATGACATCGGTCGCCTTCCCTTCATCCACCAACGCCGTCACTCCATCATAGAAGGCCACAAGATTAGTTAAGCATGACCTTCCCCTGGTGAAGCCGTGCTGGCTGTCTCGGATCACATGCTTGTTCTTTATGTGATCAAGCATGTTGTCCAGGAGGATCTGTTCCATAATCTTCCCAGGCACGGAGGTGAGACTCACCGGCCTGTAGTTACCCGGGTCGTCCCTGCTCCCCTTCTTGTAAATGGGAGTGACGTGACCCTTCCTCCAATCATCCGGGACCTCACCTGACAGCCACGACTTCTCAAATATGATGGAGAGCGGCTCAGCAACCACCTCAGCCAGCTCCTTCAGGACCCTGGGATGCACGCCATCTGGCCCCATAGACTTATACTCATTCAGTCTAAGGAGGCACTCTCGGACTTGCTCTACCCTTACAGTGGGGAGGGATTTACCTCCTTGGTCCCCACATGGAGGGATGGGGGTGCAAGACTTAGGGACGTGAAAAAGACTAGAATCCTGACCACCAGTGAAGACCGAGGTGAAGAACTCATTCAGCACCTCAGCTTTCTCTTCATCTGTTGAAGCCATTTCTCCTTTTGAATTTACCAGAGTAGGTACGCCCATTTTGGTCTGTCTCTTCTGGCCAATGTACCTGTAGAAGGTTTTCTTATTGTTTTTCACATCCCTCGCCAAGTTCAGTTCTGCCTGCGCCTTGGCTTTCCTGATCCCACATCTGCAAGTTCGGACGGCATCCCTGTATTCTTCCCAGGTGACACAGCCTTGTTTCCAGAGCTTGTACACCCCTTTCTTCACCCTCAGTTCTCTTAGCAGGTCCTTGCTGAGCCATGCCGGTTTTCTACCTCTCCTGCCCACTTTCTTAATCAGGGGAATGGAGACCTCTTGTGCTGCCAGGAGGGCATCCTTGAACAGTAGCCAGCTCTCCTCAACGTCCTTATCTTTGAGGGCAGCGCGCCAGGGGATCTTGGCCAGCATTCCATTGAGTAGCTTGAAGTCTGCTCTTCTAAAGTTGAGCATCCTGGTCCTGCTCTTTGCCAGGCCCACATCGCTTGAGATCACAAACTCAACCAGGGCATGATCGCTGGAGCCCAGGCAGCCTCCAACCTTGACGCCTTTGATGATCTCCTCAGCGTTGGTGAGCAGCAGGTCCAGCAACGCTTGACCTCTGGTCGGTCTGTCCAATACCTGAACCAGAAAGCTATCATCAATGGATTCCAAGAGCCTTCTGGAGCTCTTGCAGCTTGCCGTGTGGTTTTCCCAACAGATGTCAGGATGGTTGAAGTCCCCCACCAGGACAAGAGCCCGTGAGCCAGACGCCTCACGCATCTGGAGCAAGAAAGCCTCATCAGCAGCCTCCCCTTGATCAGGTGGCCTGTAGTATACCCCTAATACCAGCTGACCTTTATTAGTCCCATCTCTAATCCTAACCCACAGGCTCTCAACCTGTTCTTGATTGTTTCTCATGGGGAGCTCCTCACAGTTTATCCAATCTCTGACATAAAGGGCGACTCCCCCACCCTTCCTACCTCGCCTATCTCTCCTAAAGAGCCTATAGCCATCGATGGTAGTATCCCAATTGTGGGAGTCATCCCACCATGTTTCTGTGATAGCAACAATGTCATAATTTTCAGAGTGCATCACAGTTTCTAGTTCTTCCTGCTTGTTACTCAGGCTCCGTGCATTAGTATAAAGGCACTTCAGCCGGGCTGTCCGTCTCACCACCTTCATAAGCGATCCAGGATCCGCTAGAACAGCGGCATCCCCAGCATCCCCCTGCCCTACTCCCTCCTTTTGCACTCTGCAATCTTTGCCCACAGAGTTTGGTACAATCCCTCGAATGCACCGTTCAACCCCAGTAGCCCTTATTTTGTCCCCTTCCCCCTTCGTTCCTAGTTTAAAGACCTATCAATGAGTCCCGCTAATTCTTCTGCTAATACCCTCTTACCCCTCAGGGACAGGCTGCTTGCATCAGCAGCCATCATTCCAGGTGCAGTGTAGATTGCCCCATGGTCAAAATAGCCGAAATTCTTGTGTCTGCACCAGCTCTTAAGCCATCTGTTTAAGAGATGGGTTTTTTGGATCCTCCCTGTATCTTTTCCTGACACCACGGGCATAGAAGAAAAGATCACCTGCACCAGGGCAGAATAGAGGGGGAGGATCATCTCCCTCAACCTGCTGGCTGAAAACAATATAATTGTTTTCAGTTAGGAGTTGGTCTTACCTTCACCCTAATACCAGTTCACAGCTATGGATCCTATATTAGATATATTTCATTCTCCAACTGGGAGTGTTTTAAGAATCTGTGAGGGCTGGTGTAAGATGACATGCCTTTTTTTCCCTGTCCTCGATTTCATACAGCACAGTATCTGTTCTTTTCCATGTGTACTTAATTTCCAAAGAGCAGCAGATCAGCTCACTGGCTTTGCATACGATAGTGATTTCTGTTGAGTGAAGCAAAGCCCTCTGCTATGTCAGACCTTGTCTCCCATATTCCAGACTGTAGAGCTCTTCCCCTAGGGAAAAACAGAAATTCAATATTTGATTGTAAAGGTAAAGTTAAGCCAACATCTTCAAACATGAAGGATCCATAGCATCATATGAGCATAAACATGTAGCAAACTCAGAAGTAGAAACAGTTCAGTGGAAGAGTTAGTTGTGTAATGAAAACGTAAGCCCCATGGTTAGTTTAGGGAACATTCTAGCTCCCATTGTCTAATGCCGCATCTGGGTGAATAAAATATTGTCAGCTCACTTGCTCAGCTGAATTAGCACAAGAGTAGGCCACATTCAGAGCTGAACTGATTCATGTCTAGTCAGCTGTGGTGTCTTCAGACTTTTCTTCCTTGCACTTACAGATACAGACATAGCAAGGGCAGAAAAAGCTCTAGCCTGCTTTCCACTGCCAGCATAGTTATAGCAGTGTAACTGCTGATATGACAGTGTCACTATAGCAGTATAACTATACATGACAGATGTGTGGTGTCCCATATGGCTTGTTCTGGGGACACAAAGAGACCAAGCTGAAAAACTTTTTTATCAGTACAAAGCAAAAGGATGCAGCAGAAAATCTTGTCCTTAGTTTCCTGATGTGATGTAACCTTAGCACCATGCTGGACTTGGTTACTCCTGTACAGCCAATGCCAGCTGATGAACTTTGTCAAGGGCAGAGAGAGCAAGAAGCATTCAGCATTCAGGAGAACATTTATTTTTTATTTTTTTTTTTAACATGATGCTTATAACTGGAACATAGGAACAAAGGTAAGAAGTGGCTTCAGGCTGGTAAAATACTGCTTTGTCATTACATTTAGCACAGGAAGGATGTTAGAGATGTTAGCAAGGTCAGCATGGAGAGAAGGGTACTTGAGAAAGGTTAATTGTTTGCCTTTCTCAGAAGAATTTGTTCTTTCCCTCTCCAAAAGACCATTCAGTAAAATGGTATCTCTGTGGTATCTTGGTATCTTCTGTTCAAGAAACATTTGGATGTTGCGTTGAGGAATATGATTTAGCTGGGAAGTATTGGTAATGGTTGGACTAGATGATCTTCTAGGTCTTTTCTAACCTTGATAATTCTGTGATTCTGCAATATACTCATAGAACAGCCAGCTTACTGACAGAGAGAAAAGCACTTAACCCTACAGGAAGTGAAAAGATTCAACTGGGTCAAGATCTAGGTGATGAAATGGAGTAACTGGGTTAGAGTTTCAAAAAAATAAAATAAAAACTAAAACAACAACAACAACAACAAAATGTGAACTAGAACTTTATCATCCTAATCCACATTTCTATGCCAGCTATCACCTGTGATTTTAAATGCAGTTTTCATTGTAATTCACTGACTTAATGGCACTGCCCTCCCATGTTTCTGCAACGTTATTTTCCAGACACTGAATTTACATTCCAAATTTGATTTCCATATAACCTGATATAATTTAGGTGAGGATTATAAATGTCCTATCCTTGCAGTTCATCTGTTTGTGCAAAAGTAACCTTGACTCATCCTGAGCACAACAGATCTGAAACATTAGGCCTTGACGGCTTGGCTTCGCTGGGCATTCTCTGCTATCATTGATCTTGGCTGCAGGCTTTAACACAGTTTGCATAAGAATATGTTTTCCCCTCCACCTCAGTTTTCCAAAATGGAACTTTAAAGCTAAATATCTTAAAACAAATATGGGCTGACAACCAGACTGTAAGCCATCACAATGTGCTTAAGGTAGGCAGCACTGCATGCTGCTTATCCCTTCTGCTTCACTGGATCACTTCTATGGGATGTGTGATTTTAAACCTCTACCATCAGAATTATTTTTCAGCTCTGAAAATCGAATCAGCACAACCCCATAACCCCAGAACCGTCTACCAAAAAGCTGTACCCAAAGGGGAAAGGAAAAAATGGCTGGATGCTCTGATGGTACCAGGAACTTGCTTGAACTGTGTGTCTATTTATTTTTAGAGTAGCCCTAGGAAAGGCTGTGGCACTGGTTTTAGGACTCAGTCAAGTTTGCCAGCTTTTGATTTAAATGAAGTGCTAGAACGAAAGGAGAGGAGCAGAGTGCATTTAAGTGACATTTTGCAAGGTCATACAGAAATGCTGTAGCAAGAATAGAAAGAAGAAATTGTATGTGTTAGTTGTTATCACCAGTTATCTTAGCTGGTATTGCTCTCAGGTGTCTCTGACTTGCTTCCAGAAAGAGGTAGATAGCCTTCAGAGTGCAGAATTGCTTTTGCTACTTGCAGAATGTTCAGAGGTAGAAGGCTGACTCCTCCAAACGGCTAAGAACAGGTGTATGCCATAAAATAACTTACTGATTAAAGCTTCCTGGCCTAATATTGACAAGAACAATTATGTCTTGATGGAATGAGCATAACTTGCCCTTGTCAGCTCTTGTCAATCTATCCAGTTTCTTAAAATCAAACTGTGCCCACTAAGAGCTCATCCTCTTCTTGCAAGATATGTGGTTTGTAGCAAAAGCCTTTTCCAAAAGGAATTATTAAAAAGAAATAGTGTTAGCTTGAAATTGTGCCCCGGTGGCGCAGTGGTTAAGGATGCCGCCTTGCAACACTGGGGCCCGGAGTTCAAATCCCCCCTGTGGCGCAAGTGGTAGAAGTGCCGCTCTGCTACACAGAGGCTCGAATCCCGGGGGCTGGACTCGATGATCTCTAAGGTCCCTTCCAACCCGCACGAAACTATGAAACTATGAAATTCAGCACAGATTAAAACACTATTAAAAAAACAAAAACAAAAACATTTCAATGACCATTTGCATTCTGCTAATCTCTGTTGCTAAGACACCTCCATTTCAAAATCTCTTGTCTTAGAAGACAGATCGATTGGAGTTTCCTTTACAAGACCATATGAATGGCTGTGGGATCAGATTTATGTCTGAAGGGTGTTGACCACTGAAAAGAAGAACTTCCCACTGAGCTGCAGGACAGAGCACTGTATAAAACAGCTCTGCAGCTGAGCACAGCTAAGATGGCTGGGCACTACCCAGATGTTGACTTAAATTACGCGGTCCTCCCTTGAGCCAGAGGTTTTTAAGGCAACTTACAAAATTAAAGATTTTGTCCTGGAATACATATTTCTAATAGAAAATAGACCTCTGTTTGTGGGAGCCATTCCTTTTAGCTCCTCTTCATCTCAGTCTCATATTTATGCAAGGAGTCCTACAGAAGTGAAACTCTCCATGAAATTCTGTGACTGTTTAGGAATGTATTGCTGCCCCAGTGGTTTTTATTATTCTACTGGAAATGCATGAATAATTTACGTGTGGCCCTAAGCATAGGTTCACATAGGTGGGAAAGGGGCCTTTTCAAAGTTTATGTCACTGTATGTGTGTTTAGTCATAAACTAAACTGAGAAGACAGGGAATCCCCACACTGGCAGAAACACTTGCTTTCCCTTATGATGTCTTATATTAATCTACAGTTGGCTGGCAACACTGTCTAAATATGGAGTGCAACATAGCTTGGAAGAAGTGAAAGACTTAAACATGAGAAACTTAAAATTACTTTTGAGAAGAATTTAGGATGCCACTGAGACAATGGGAAAATTTAATCTAGCAAGGAATTTGATCAGTTCAGCTGCCATGAGAAGTATGGGAGAAACGGTAGGCAGCATACTCACAGTTTAACATTTTGTATTGGGAGCTATAATGTCAGGCATATGTGCACCTACTGGACCTAAATACTTCACAAACAGTAATCTTTTTTGGAGAAGTGTCTCAAATGCTTTGTGGAAAATATCCCCTCAAAATCAGCTATCACAGCCTCCTTCAAACCTTTCTGAAATCAAAACACTTAACAATAGAGTTGTTCAGTGTTCTTTCTTTACAGTGCTATCACACTTAGGATCAGATTTCTTTGCTGCTCTGAGCCATTCACAATCCATTGTTATCCAGACAAACTGTATTGGCATGCCAGTGGGAGAATTTAGAATACTCAAACTGTCTTGCATTAGGTGTAATGGCACTTAGAACTTTGTTAGCAACTTTTGCTGAGAAAGTATGTGCATCATTGTACAAAAAGCCCTCCCACTGAACAGAAGGGGACTTTAAAACTCCTCCAAAGCAAGAGGCGGTAGGCTCTAAGCCAGATCACCTAGAAGATAGGTATACATACGGTAATTCTGATCAGCTCCTAGGTCTGGAACATAAAGAAACCATCTTCTAGAAGAATAATATCTTGATACTCTTCCTGGAATTAAGCTATTAGTGCATTTCTCACTAAAGTATCAAAAGTGCTGCTCCCACTGTTTGGTGTCTTCTGGGATGGATTAAAGCTATTGCATTCATATTAAATAAGGGACAAGTTGCAGTGTGAGTTAGACAAACTTCACTCATTAAAGATCTTAAATTTACAGCTCTCATAAGGAAACTGGGCTCAACAGTCTTACACTCTTTTACATCAGCAGTGAAATTTAGCCAATGATTCTCTGAGATATTTTTGTACTCTGTTCCCAAGCATTCATATGATTTCTTGGACTTGTTGATACCAATGCTTCTCTCCTATATAAACGACGTACCACCAAGCTATTTTGTTAGTTATGTAGATATTTTTTGGCTTAAAGAAGATTGGTACAGTTGGTTTTTCAGTACATGACTTTTGTGATTGGAAAAAAAAACACAAACCAGGAAAGCCAGGTTTCCATTCCTTTCAATGGCTAGAACTGAAAAAGGGAAATTCTTACTGTATGAAATACAGCGGTTCCTTCTGATGTTACAAATATAAGATTCTTTCTGAACTCATTAACTTCTTGAAAGCCATAGATATGGAGTCAAAGTGTCGTGGTTTTGTAATTTTTGCTATTGGTATTCCACATCTTAACATCATGTGGAGCACACAGAAGAAGAACTACACGTCCCAGTGGACCTCACAGTCAAAGAGGAAAATACGTCACAGAAGTGATGCTCGTTCTCTCTCTCACTGCCTGGCTGCAGGTGTGGGTGTGCTTCCAAGCTGTGTGCCTTCAGTTTCAAAGTAGGCTTCTTGGTCTTTGGAAAACTGTCTCTCTTATATTTTACTTGATTTTTTAGCCTCAATTTCAATTAGATTGTATTATATTGTGTTATCTTGCATTCCGATACCACAACTAGTAAAGTAAGTTTTCCTCCTTAGATCGTTGCTGCTGTTCTGTTTGTTTCCTTGAGCCCAGCTCCCATTTCCCTACCCCTTTCCCTTTTCCCTTCCCATTCTTGGTGCTGGGATGAGGGCCCACGGGCCTACTGCCCTGTTACGGACATAGATTGATCTGGACAAGTCCATGACACAGAGTTTTGTTTTGGACACCTAGCTTAATTTAAGATTTTGTATCTCATACACCACACAGCAGAATAGCTGAGATGATGTCAATATCCATGTAAGCCAAGCAGCTCATGTTGATGCTCAAAATGGAATAGCAACATGGTCGTGCATGCCTGGGTATAGCTGGCATGGATTTAGCTTCACACTGCTGTCAGACCTCCTACTGCCGTGGTATAACCTAATTCTGGCAGCAGGCTCACGCATCCAGTGACTTTTTAAAATGGGACTATGATCTACTAAAAGTTTACTAAATTCTTTGCTTTTCATTTCCTAGACCATTACAAAAATGACAGTTTTATTTTGTTCTTGCGTACTGTCATTCAGAGCTTTACTTCCCTCATATGGTACTTCTTTAAGGTCCTTTATTTTTCTTTAGTTATCCCTTCTTTCACCTCTTACCCTCTCTCTTTTTTTTGTTTTGTTTTGTTTTGTTTTGTTTTGTTTTGTTTCTATTCTGCGTTTGGAGATTCATTTTCAGTTGGCAACTTAAAATAGATTTCTTTTGTTTTTCACCAGGTCTAAAACTGAAACTAAGTCTGGAAAAAGAAAGAAGAACTGCTATTGTAAGATAGATATAGGAAGATAAGAAGAATGCATTCCTGTTGTGCAGAAGATAATGATGTCCAAAAGCAGTAATACAAATAGTGTGAAAAAAAAACACCCACCAAAGCGCAGTCCCTTTTAATGTTTGTACTCTCACATGCTACCATCTTCCAAAGGGGGCTAAGAAACCCTTTATGTCCTCCAGTACTTATGGTATGAAGTCTCTCTGATAACTCCAATATTTCCTCACTAAATCACATCCCTCAGTACAACATCTAAATGTTTCTTGAACACTTCCAGGGACAGTCACTCAACCACCTCCCTGAGCAGTCCATTCCAGCTCCTGACCATTCTTTTGGAGAAATTTTTCCTAATGTTCAATCTGAACCTTCCCTGTTGCAACTTCAGGCCAGCCGACACCCACCTCACCACAACCTCCTTTCAGGTAGTTTTAGGGAGTGGTTAAGTTAACCCCTGAACCTCCTCTTCTCCAGACTGAACAATCCCATCTCCCTCAGCTGCTCCTCATAAGGACTGTGCTCCAAACCCCTCACCAGCTTTGTTGCCCTTCTCTGGACATTCATTCAGAGTGTCAATGTCTTTTCATAGTGGGGGGTCTAAAACCCGAACACAGTACTCAAGGTGCCATTTCACCAATGCTGAGCACAGAGGGGTGATCGCTTCCCTGCTTCTGCTGGCAGCGCTATTTCTGATACAAGCCAGGATGCCATCGGCCTTCTTTGCCGCGTAGGCACACTGCAGGTTCATGTTCAGCTGAGCACTGACAAACACTCCCATGTCTGTTTCTTCCACACAGTCTCCCAGCCACTCTACTTCAAGCCTGTAGCACAGCCTGGGGTTTCTGTGGCTAAAGTGCAGGACCTGGCACTTTTTGGAATAGAGGTGGTTTTAGTGCTTAGGATGCTCTGTGCATGTGTGTAGCAAGTGCTTTCCAAAGCCTAATCTGGAAATGGTTCTTAATAGCAGCCTCACTATACAAATGTCATCTGTATTATCTTTCCAGCAGGTCGTGCAGAAGGACTTCATTTTATGCTTTTATCTTCCACAGTTTTAAACATTCATATTGAAAAAATTATTACATTTGTGTTCTCATTTCACAAAGTTTCTGAAAAATGCAGTTCATTTAATCCAAATGTGCAATGTGGACATATTTATGCTAACTTAGATCTGTTTATCCAAACCTTCTTTGCTTTGCACAGACTTTCCCATCGATTTTAAATGACTTACTGGTGCCTAAATCTTGAGATCAATAGCACCATTGTGAAATATCTGCAGATAGCCTGAAACTATCTGCTTAATGCTGACAATTTAATTTCCAGGATTGCCATCTATTTCACTGCAGACCATTTCAGTGTTCACTTAATCCCATGCACAAAATCTTGTTGGCATTTCACATGGTTACCATTATTTGCTGGGGGACCAGAGTTAAGCAGTTCATATACGTGCTTCTGAAATGAAAAAATGAGTCTGTCTCCTCACACCTAGTCACAGTTTTTGACAGCATGATGTAGTGTTAAGAAAGGGGAAATACTGGTGCACATTGCATAATTCTGCTGAATTTTTCAGCACAGTTCTGTAAAGAGAAGCCCGAAGAGAACTGATTCCATTCTACCTAAATAAATTAATTACTTCATTGGTATGTCTATCTGACATAGTATATTGAATATCTATGCTTTTAGACTAGTTCCTACCCCTACCCTTATTTTTTGTAGTGTTTGTGCCAGTTCTTTGTGTTTCACCTGAAGTATCTAATTACTTGATGAATCTCCCATGCAATTTAGGAGTGTTGCAAAAGGTAGAAACAGATTTTAGCAGCAAAGGTGACAGTTAACAGTGTGGGAAACACAGGGGATGCCTGCTGTGGCAGTTGGCCATATGTTATCCTGTGTGGACTAATAAAGCTGTTTTCTACCTAAGGAAATACTGCTGGTGAAAATTACCAAATCCGTAGCTCACTCTATGGAGTCTTTGACATTTAGCTTATCAACCACGAGCCTCAATTTTCAGTCATGTTTGGAGCAGGGTGCTCATCACTGAGATGGTTCTATGATCTCCATAGGAAACTGGGTGCTGCTACTAGCGGTTGCAGATGTTCAGCAGCAATGGGACAAAGCAATCCCAATTTGCTAATACAGGAAGCATTCCAAATTCTGTCTGCAGAAGTCTGCAGTGAGCAGTGAGACAAAAGATATCATTGGGAAATCCTGTTTTCAAATCTGTGATTCAAATTGTTTCTTTTATATATCAGCTTCCTGCAGATTATACCCATTTAATGTATTAAAACCCAGGACAGCTTGGTATTAAAATGAAGATATCCTGCAAGTTCTGTTGCATGATATGAGCACAGGACCCCAGGAATGTTCTCTAATAAATAAGTCTGCATGGATCCCTTATGACTTTAATCTTAAATTTCACAGCAGAAACAAGAAACAAACTATGTGATAATAGGAAAGACAAAGCAAGATAGAAATAGCTTATAGATTCTAAAGCTACATAAATGGGAATCACATAATTTATTTTTTAAGACAAATCTATCACAGATTTCAGTTTAGCAAATACTATATATTCATAAGGATTATTACAACAATAATGCAGTTTTAGGTTAGACTTTATCCTCTGCACTCTCAAACTCATCTGAGATACTACTAGAGATTTTAACTGAAGGTTTTTGCTCTCTGAGCATTTTCTGTTCCCAGTTTTGCACTCAAAACTACATGGTGTTTGTTTCCCCTATACAAACCCACCCTCCCATGGTTTTGGCTTCAGTCTACTTTGATCTTAGTCACTACTATCCATAATGAACTACTTTTGCTTAGTGTCTCTCCTATTTATGAACTGATTCCTGATGTTTGCTGAAATGAGTTACACTGGGTTTTTGTAAAGGAGGGATAATCTAGTGAAGAGCTTTCCAGTCAAGGAGTAAAACACCTTGAGCTGCTGACATTTCATGTCACACACAGTAGATGACTTAGTACAAGTTCTTCCTGCCCAGGAGTACTCACCTGTCTCAACCATGGGCGCTACATAAATCTCTGTATTTGGGATATCCACATTATTGGCGATGAAGCTGTACTCAGCAAAGTACACGTTATAACAGATTCCTACAACACAAAACTTATAATAAAAAGTGCACTGAATACCTCTGGAAGAGCCTATTTCTGTCTATTAACTGCAGGAGAAATCCTGGAAGGTAATTAGTGGGCCTTAGAGCGGGCAATGTGAATATTCTTTCCTGCTTTGGATTTTAGCTTTTAAGAAGTACCATTATATTGACAATAGGCTTCTTGACTCTTTCACTTCTTTTCCAGTGTTCCCTTCAATTTAGACACAGTACTGAGGAAATGCAAGAAAAACTCTGTACTGGTGATGTGATAGGCAGAATGGTTATTGGGAAGAGTATCTGTTAGTGTCGGACAGTCAGAACAGCAATTCTGCAACCAGGCAATACATTCAAACACTCTGTACATGAGATTTCTCTTAAATGGGATGAAATACTTTTATGGACCAAATCTGTTCTGCTATATTAAATCCCAGGAAATAACTAAGTGTACCACTGTACCTTATGGCCATGGTGTTCCATGTGCTGATTCCAGCATGCTGCTATTTGCTGTCTCCTCTCCCTTCTCAGCACAGCCAGCCACCCTCAGAGCTGGAAGCTCCTTGAATGTTGTCTGACATGAGTATCACCTTCCCTCTCTTACCACTTGCCTGGCATGCCTGGTAGTCTTCTAACCATTCTGTAACTTGTATGGTGTGCCAGTCCTTCACCACATTTCCTGGCTTGCTTCATTATACTCCAGCTGATTTAGCTTCTTTCTCATCAGAGACTGAAATATTCTTCTGACAGTGGGAAAAAACCTCCAACCACTCTGATGCCTTTGAACCTGGATTTCACAGAGCTGGCCAGACTATGAATTTTAATCTCTTTCATACTGTTGCCTCAGCAGAAATATCTTCTTTAAGAAAGTTCCTCATACTGAGATTCACACTACTAGAACGCAAAATGTTTCACTTTGAACATGGGAACATCACTGTTTCAGTCTTTTTGTCTGTCCATCTGGAGAGGCCTATGTTAAAAGCAGAGAGTACTTTGGAATATTTAAGCAAACTTTTTTCAGTTCTTAGGAAGAAAGAAGCTGATTTGTTTGGAAAAGAAGAATATGAGGCCACTGGTGTGGCCTGATATGCTCTGTAGGCTTATTTTGTTTGTCTAAGTTTACAATGGTCTAAGTACCTGTTGTAGAGAAATAAGTACAACGTAACATACTTACTGGCTAAGTAAGGAGGCGGAAAACCTGCTTTCAGTAGAAAAGAGGGTGTTGGATGTAATTCTTCAAGCAGGAAAGCAGTGAGACAAATTTTTTAGTGCACAGTTCTTTAAAGCTGCAGGAGAACTAATCCTGAAATAATTATGCATGCAGAGCAGAGAAGTCAAAGAGAGGGTTGGAGCTGGAGCAGAAAGTGGCTTTGTGACTGAACACAGTGCCATCCTGTGATGCACATTACGTACCTGTAATGAATGTTTTACCACTGCCAAAGATTCATATGCCTGGACTTAGAGAGCTCTGAAAACCTCTTGTAAAACTTCAGCTGCTATCTGGTCCTCTTTCTAGAGGACAGACAGATTACCATGATGGAGCTAAAACACATGCCTGCTCAGGAGCTGAAAGAGAAATGAAAACAACCAGAGGCTAGCTGCTGATTTAGAGAAACTCAGTTATAGACTGAATGCAGATCAGTTATAGATCAGAATGCAGATGAGGTAGAGAAATGGTATTTGACATCAATTTGATGTTCTGGCCTTGCTTGTCTTTATTTTTTTGCCTTAGAATCATCCATGCTGGCTGTATCAGTATCATGTCATACTTGCAGGAGTAATTTCAGTCAGCACTGCTGATATTGATGGGTCTTTGTCACTACTTTATGAGAAAAAAGTTTTATTTAATCACAGCTCATGTTTTATGATAAAAATCTGAAAAACCATCAGCCATTTTCAGTTACTTACTAGCACAACTAACATTACACAAACTGTTTTGCCCAGTTTTGTTCAAATGCTTCATTGAATATTTAAATAAGCTTCTGATATTTCTACTGAAAGACACTTTCATAACCTAATTATATGAAAATATTTATTAATAACTTGTGTTGTCAGCTCCTTGTAAAAAATATCCAAAAATACCTCCTCAAGCAAAAAAGGATTACTTCATTATAAACACAGCTTGCTTCAAATACAGCTCACGTAATCCTGTACAATTTCCTTGTTTTCTCAGCCAGTCTGTTCTTACATATTTAGACATATTGGCATGAAATTTGATTTACCATGTTGAAAAATAATTGGATGGTAGATTTACAGGAGTTTGTGTTGGGATGTATTTTTTTTTCATTGCACCACTCTGACACAAATGTGATTTGCTGCCATATTTAATAAGATTAAGTGATCTTTGTTCAGATTCTGCTCCTCCATTCTTTTTGTTCAATTGAGAAGTTAAAGTCTGAAGGAAAAATAACTGACAGGAGAACATGGTAGTGTATTTGTGACTATTTTCTGTCAGTCGTATATGGATGTAGCGATAATAAGCCTGTAGGGTGGCATCACCATGGTAAATTGTCAGAGTAACTCCTCAATAGGGCACAGGACTAAATTTAGAAGACTTCGCTGCTGGTGAGTCACTTATCATTGCACAAGATGCATGGTCTTCTGTTATGAATATATACATACTATGTTTTGCATACATGGATACGAAGTTTGGTGGGATCTAATTATACAATTGTGCAAATTATGACATTTCACATTGTCACAGGGGCAACGGAGTAAACAACAACCTGCACTGTGTCCAGAAAAAAGATTTCATCCTCCTTCCTAACTTGCTTCTAGAACTATGTGCCCCAGGTCTCAGTGTCCACCCCATGGGGATATGGCTTCTGGCCAGCGAGGGACCCTGCCAGGTGATGCTGTACTGCTGCTCCTAAGCACTCATCTCAGATGTTAGTGACTAATGTCCCTGCTCATCCCCCAGCACTAGTATCTACACAGCTCTCTGATCCTCAGGTTCTTCCCACAGTTCCAGGATTTTTTCTTCAGCTGGGATCTTCACTGTTTTCTTTCCACATTCTCCAGCCTCCAGTTTTCCCAATCTGAAAATGTAAAAAAGCAAATACAGGATAATCCCCTAATTGGTGGTTCTGTCTCACATCTATTCATTAACTGGAGAAATCACGACATGACACATTTCTTTATTCCCAGTGTCATTAAAACTTACGGGCAGCCCACGCCAGTTGCAGCTAGCAACTAGCAAGCTTGTGGAGTTTGCATATGAGTTCAAAAGTTCAGTTGCAGAATGTCACCCACTCACTCCCAGCACACGTTATTATCTGCTGCTTGCCAATGTTCGCAAGCTGAGTTATCATCACCTACTTTGTGTTTATGTAAAAAATATCAGATCTCGATGGAAATGGCTTCTTTACCTTCCTCTCCTCTCCTCTCCTCTCCTCTCCTCTCCTCTCCTCTCCTCTCCTCTCCTCTCCTCTCCTCTCCTCTCCTCTCCTCTCCTCTCCTCTCCTCTCCTCTCCTCTCCTCTCCTCTCCTCTCCTCTCCTCTCCTCTCCTCTCCTCTCCTCTCCTCTCCTCTCCTCTCCTCTCCTCTCCTCTCCTCTCCTCTCCTCTCCTCTCCTCTCCTCTCCTCTCTTCTCCTCTCCTCTCCTCTCCTCTCCTCTCTTTCCTCTCCTCTCCTCTCTTCTCCTCTCCTCTCCTCTCCTTTCTCTTCCCCTCCCCCCCTTCCCTTTCCCTGTTCCCTCTCCCCTTCCGCCCCCCCCCCCCCCCCCCCCCTTCAAATCAAGAACTGCAGTATCTCTGGTGCATCTATGCCAGTGATAACCATTAGAAAGAATGCTGCTTCAAGAATACATAATGTAATAAGTCATGCACTGCAGTTACCTGGTAACTGTTGCAGTGCAGTAACTAAGAAAAATCCAGCCTTTTTATTTTCTTTTATTTCCAACTATACTATAAGCTCTCCTGAAATCAGTTTCAAATTTTTGCTTTTCAATTTCAGTAAAAAGTTGTGCTTTCCTCTGGAATTTGCCATGTTAGAGCAGTGGTCATATTTCTCAAATACTAAATTTCCAGTGTGAGACTGTGGCTTAGTTGTTCATTGGAAGAGACCTGTGTTGTGTATTGGCTCTCTGGAAAAGTAAAAACAACAACTCATGTCAGAAAACAGAAGAACTGATGAGAGGAATACTTTTTTATTGGGATTTTTTCTAGAGTAATCTTCCTATATGTGATTCAGAGGCCAAGCTACACCCTGGAAATGCATGGCCACTGTGGTAAAGTACTTATGGCCATGGAGGCCAGTGCCTACATTGCATGCTGAATGGATAAGCAACATTCATGAATTTCTTATACTCAGTCAGCAAAGAATTGAAATGCATTAGTATATTCTTGCTACTCCATTGTATTTTACTTCTGGCTGTCAAAATGATTGCCAAAATAAATGTACTTTGACAACAGCTAAAACTCCTGCCCTAAGTCACTATTTTAGTATCTGATTATGTAAAATGATAGCTTGGGACTAAAGGAGCTAGATTCTGCCTGTAATTCTGCTAACATAAATCTAGAATAGCTCTACAGAGGTTTGCAAAGTTATTTATGATTTACTGTAGTGCGGCTGTGAGATAAATTGGCCATGGAGCGCAGCTGTCTAATATTTCTTTCTGTTCAGTCTTTTAGGATTTTGAATACAGATAAGTAGACAGCCTTGTGTTACAGGGTAATTCAGCAGCTCCCCAAAACTCTGTGACACCATCACAATCACAAAGACAGCCAGGTGCATCAAAATGGATGATAACAGGATAATGTTCCTTCCATTTCTTGGTGACAGTTGCCACCCAGTGATTTACATCTGGAGAATAAGCATAAAGAGGAGTACTTTGCAATAGTCCAGCATCTGGATGATGCTTTCGTTCAGATGATCAAGTACTGAATTTTGTTTTGGAACAAAAATTTGAAATATGTAATGAGTGTAATGCTTTGTGTTCAAGATGGCCAACTCAAATTTGTTACCATCTTGAAAAAGAAGGAAAATAAAAAGAATTGGAGATTATCAGGCACATCACTGACTTAAGAGAGCTCTACAGATAATAAAAGGTCTGGTCTCAGTGAAGGTCTGGGACAGTGTTTGCTGAAGACTACAGAAAAGATCTTCAGTTCTGAAATCGTCATCCTGAACAAAGGAGATATCATTCTTTATCTTAGCGCTGATGTGACTCACATTCCTTGCGGTCTGGCACAGGCAGATGGAGGATCAGGAATAAAAACAGGTTCCCTTCCTCTGATGTTGTAGAAATCTGTCTGAATTGAATCCTGTAAGAACCAGAATTTAGATCAGAAATGTTAAGTAGTATAGTTAAAGTCTGTAGGAGTAAGAGTTTCAGGTAGGTTATGGAGATGGACCAAAAGTTAGGGTAGGTGAGAGTCTGATACTTGATGAGAGGAGAATACTCAGCATTGGTGCGGCCTCACCTCGAGTACTGTGTTCAGTTTTGGGCCCCTTACTGCAAGAAAGACATTGAGGCCCTGGAACATGTTCAGAGGAGGGCTACGAAGCTGCTGAGGGGTCTGGAGCACAGGCCTTATGAGGAGTGGCTGAGAGAGCTGGGATTGTTCAGCCTGGAGAAGAGGAGGCTCAGGGGAGACCTTATTGCTCTCTATAACTTCCTGAAGGGATGTTGTAGTGAGCTGGGGGTCGGCCTCTTCTCTTGTAATTGGTGATAGAACTAGAGGCAATGGTTTTAAGCTGTGCCAGGGGGGATTCAGGCTGGACATTAGGAAGTATTACTTCTTGGAAAGGGTAGTCAGGCATTGGAATGCACTGCCCAGGGAGGTGGTGGAGTCACTGACCATGGGAGTGTTCAAGAAACATTTGGATGTTGTGTTGAGGGATATGATTTAGCTGGGAAGTATTGGTAATGATTGGACTGGATGATCTAAGTCTTTTCCAACCCTGATAATTCTGTGATTCTGTGAAATCAGAGTGGATGAAAGGGACAGTCAGTGAGGAAAACAATGCTCAGAGCCAAGCTGAGACCTCACTCTGACTTTGAAACTGTAAAAATTCTCTTTTAATATAGTATGCACTTTGAAGTTCTGACTTCTGCTTGTATAAGCTCACCTGTTTTGAGATTTAGCTACACACCTGCACATGATGCCATGGCATGCCATATATATATACTCTGTATAGTTTATTAATGATGCTTGTAGCCTTTTCTTTGTAAAATTACTATTTGATTAGCTTTGAAGTCAGCATTACTAATGCACACAACTTTTTTTCCTTTCCTTTTCTTTTAAGCCTGGAGTTAAAGAGATGAGCTGAATGTTGGGCAGAGCCATGTCCAGTTATCCTTCTGGTAATGAGTCACATAAAAAATACTGTTTGAAAGTCAGGGTCAAGTTTTGCATACAGGTATTCTAATTCATAATGTATCATCAGACAAATCAAAAAACATATTTATCCTAGGGCAAAATGTAACCTTCAATTAGAACAGATTTCTTTGTCCTGCGTCCTTACTGTCTGCAACTTTGAATTCCTACATAATTCTAGATCTGTTCTGCTGCTACTTACCTCTACGGCAATGCAAGCACTTGGAAAATTCTGCAGTTGTATAAGGCATGTACTACAGTAAGTCAGCTCTTATGCTGCAATTTGGAAATGGGAAACAGAGAAGATAACTAGAGAACTCTTTTGTCTGACAGGGAGTGGCTATAGCTCATTTGTAAGGTCATGAAGTAAAATTTCAAAGACCTTAGGCTACAGCTCCAATCCCATTTTTTTAACTGACTTCTGAGTCTAAACATCAATAATATTAAATTATGTGTTTCTTCTTGTATATGTAGTTACATTTTGAAACTATCCTGAAGCTACAAACGCAGCACGGAGACTACCTGGAAGAAGATGTCCGTCTTGACTCCTTTCCCAAATGATGCTTGCCTAATAATGATGTTGTTGAGCCAGCACCGTGGAGAGCTCGTGTGACAGTAAGAAGAAAAATAGAGGATTCCTTTTTGAAAATCATGGACATTCATAAACATCAGGAATAGACAGAGGATATGTGGGAATCAGCTCAGCAGGAGTTTCATTTTCATCTATGTGTAGGTGTTTTTGGACTGTAGGAGGACTATGTAATAATCGTTTTACAATGGTAGGAAATTTGGCTGTAGGATGACACGCTGATAGGGCAATTCATTTCTGTTTTTACACAAATTATTCGCTAACATAAGCATGATGTTTACAAGCACAATGAAAATAAAAAGTAAATTTTTCCCAGCTTTGGTTGTAGATAACTAAATGTATTCAGTGTGCAGTGTTAATCACAGCTTCACGGTGTGCATCTACACTACTATTCCTGCTATTGATTAGTACAAGAATCATTCAAATTCAGGACCTTAATTTATGTAAAGCTAGTGGAAACATTCTTATAGGATATTTTCTGCATTTTTTTTTTTTAAAGAGACAGTACTGAAAAATTAATGTATGCTCAAAAATGACACATTTGCATTATAATCAATTCTAATTCTGTCAATTGTTAGCTATTTTAACTTAAAGACTATTTGCTAAAACACACACACAAACTGAACTGAACTTTATAAAATTCATTAAAGAAAAAATGTTACAGTTTCACTTCTTAAAACTACCAATCAAAACAGAAGTGTAGCTGATCCTGAAGGATTTTATTTCTTCTTCAACATATGAAGCACATCCATTGATCAGGAGGAACGTTGGACACCATACATAATATGGGTCATTGCAAATAAAAATGTCCAGAAGAGATCTCACCGTCACTGAGTCTTAGAATATAGATGAGTTTAAGAGAACCTACATGGCTTAAAGGGAGGTATGGGCAAAAGCAGAGTTTATCCAATTCAGAGAACTGAGCATCAGGGCCACCCTCTGAAGTATCTTTCTCTAACTCCATAAATATTCTAGGGTAACCATACTCTTAATGAGGGCCTTGAACTGCCCAGACAGCTGTGAGATCAATCAGTCCATCCATACAGCTCTAGGTTTACTTTGCATCTGTTCCTGTGCAGAGATGTTGTCAACCTTTTATATGCATGAGAATCACTAACAGAAGAGCTTGTTAAAAATTTTATAAGTTCTTTAGAATTCCTCTTCTTTTTACATCTTCTTGTCAGTTCAGAAAACTGGACATTTTCTTGAGGTTTTTTTCATTCAAAGAAGCTATATTATCTTTTGACTAGCTCAAAATATCTCTGGGAGCTTCTATCAATCTTTGTAGGTTTCTTAATGAAGAGACTGCTTTCGTTGTTAAGGCAGTTGGGGACAGAATAGTAGAATCATTTAGAAGACATTTCAGAGATTTCTGATTAATTGCATGAAGTGACACTGTCTCTAGATTACCCGCTGCTTTATCCTAGACTTCACTTCTTTGTCTGTTGATTCTTGAAAGTTACTCGATTCTTGAAAGTTACTCTGTGTGTATGTAACCTACAGGACACTAATCTTATTGTCTTTCTACTGAAGCCCATCAGGAACATATTATGGTTCTGCAGAAGAATATAAATAACACAATCCACCATTTCATTAATGCAAAGCATATTCTTCTTTACCTAGTGACTTCACAGCTAATAAAGAATTATAACAGTTATGATATATTGGATAGGACTCAGCTACAGAAGGCAACAGAAGTAAAATATGTATTTTAATAAAAGTCTCATCATTACCTGGAGCTCTTAAAACTCTGATTGCAACTTTATTGCATTATTTTCTTGATTTAATTGGTTGTGGTCCCTTTATTTGTATTTTTATACAGTTAGAATGCTTATGATTTAGTAATTATTTTGGGGCACTGTTTTTGTACATCTTATACATTTTTTAACATTATGTAAAGCTTCAGCTTTCAAAACTGTTCTGGCAACCCACAGTTTTTCAAAAAGTGTTGTATCATGATATAGTCATGGTATATGTTCTTTGGTTTCTGACTAAGCTAGAGTCACTATTTTTAGCGTAAGCAATTTGGGAACAGTATTAAATACTACAATTGTTTGTTTTTAGGGCTGAAGGACTATGATTATTTGTTTGCTATAAAAGCTTATATTTCAAATCTAAGATCTTCAGTTTCAGGTAAGTAATTTTCAGAATTGTGTAATCTAGAAGCATGAGTAATCAGGCCTGTTTTTCATGTGACCGTTTGAAATGACACTGATTGTGGTGGCATTCTGTCTCCCATAATCTTACATAGATAAGATGAATTGAATTATATTTTATTGTCATTCTGTAGAGCTCAGGGACTTGGATAACTATCTCTAACTCAGCTAACATTACTAAAGTTATCTTAGAGTAAGAAAGGTGCAAAACAGCCTGCTTAAAAGAGCAATTCTTTTCCTGTGTGGAGTCAGCCAGTCTCTCCAAAGTGCCTGCCTCTTTCTATTTTCTATTTAAGTAAAGCATAACACAGCTACACTCCTAAGTGGGGATCTTAGCTGAGAACCTGGTTTGGAATGACTGAAACACATGGACAACATGCATTTTTATTTTATTTTAATGTATTTTTCTGTCCTTAAAAGGAAAACTCCTATATTAAGATGGTGCTCTGAGGATACAGAAAATATGTATTTCCAGTAGAAGCCCTAGGCTTATCAGAGGAAACATTAACTGTATGAAAAATATGTGAAATACTTCAAATAAACTTAAATTAACATGGGGATTATACCTGCCATCCATTTCTGAATTTGTAGATCAAATAATGGAAAAATGCTTTTGAAGGATGAAGCTATCTTCTACTGCTTAGTTCAGTAATAATCTTTTTTCAAAGCCATTAGGAGATCAGATTCTGCTATGTTAAAGGTCTTCTAGAACATCAGTTCACAAATGTGAATGTTTCTTGTTTCCATCAAGAAAGCTGGATCTTCATAAATGGGAGCTGTTCATAATAAGTTTTTGACAAAGGGATTCTGGCTTTCAGTAGATTTGACAATATATATAAATAAGTAAAATAAAATAAAATAAAAAAGAAAGAATGCCACACTTACTGTCATTATCTCTAACTTTTCCAACATCCTTGCCTCATCTGTTTCCAGAAATTGATTTTCTAGGCACTTTGAAGGGAGGAAGGCATATTGTAGGCAGCATACTACAACTTCACTGGCTTGTTTCATTAAAAAACATTGATTTTGTCAAGGACATTTCTTATGTGGTAGAGCAACCCCTAGGCTTTGGGAAAAACATGTTCGGTTCTTTTAACTCACTGTACAGGAAAACACTCTAGTCACCAAGCTCCAGGCTACCTCTGGATGAACGTGAGTTAAGTAGTTTCAGTCCCACCCTTCCCTGTCACAGAAGAGCCTCTACAAAGAATAAATAAATAAATAAATAAATAAATAATACATATTGTTTCAGAGTTGAAAAGGACTTACAAAAAAATGTGAGATTCCAAGAGGTGTTCAGACTCATTTGCAAGAAGACTGCTAGAATCTTATGCTTTTCTTTCAGAAGGCACGAGTCTATTTTACTCAGTGATCATGTAGTGGAGTTAACTTACTGTGCTGCATGATGATATGTACAGTTCTCAGAGGTATCCATCCATCCTCAGGTATTGAATCATATGATCACAGAATCATAGAATGGCTTAAGGTGGAAGGGACCATAAAAATCATCCAGTTTAAAACCCTCTGCCATGGACAGGACTGTGACCCACCAGTTCAGGCTGCCAAGAATCCTATGCAACCTGGCCTTTAGCACCTCCAGGGATGGGGCACCCACAGCCACTGTGGGCAGCCAGAGACTCACTACACACTGAGTAAAGAATATTTTCCTAACATCTAATCTAAATTTCCTCTATTTTAATTTAAAGCTATTCCCACTTGTCTTATCACTATTAGACCATGTAAACATAGAATCATAGTTGGAATGACTAGGTTGGAAAGGACCTACCAGATATCTCATCCAACCGCCCTCCCATCACCATTACTACAACAAGCTACTAAACAATATCTCATAGCTCCTCATTCGGACACCTCTTGAACACTGACAGGGATGGAGACTCCACCACCTCCCTGGGCAGCCTTTCCAGTGCCTGACCACTCTCTGAGAGAAAAAGCTTTTTATTATGTCTAATCCAAATCTCCCCTGGCACAATTTGTGGCTGTTTTCTCAGGTTTTGTTTGTTGCCTGAGAGAAGAGACTTCCTTCAGGAAGTTGTAGAGTGAGATGAGGTTTCCCCTGACCTTCTTCCAGACTGAACAATCCCAGCTCCCTCAGCCTCTTCTCATAAGACTTGTGCCCCAGACCCCTCCCCCATTCTGTTGCCCTTCTCTGGGCATGTTGCATGTCTTTCTTGTAGTGAGGGGCCCAAAACTGAACATAGTACTCAAGGTGTGGCCTCACTGGTCCTGAGTACAGGGGGATGACTACCTCTCCCCTCCTGCTTGTCACACTGTTTCTAATGCAGGCCTGGATGCCCTTGGCCCTCTTGGCCACCTGGGCACACTGTTGGCTCATGTTCAGCCATCATCAACCAACACCCCCAGGTCCCCTTCCTCTTCACAGTCCTCCAGCCACTCAAAGCCTATAGTGCTGCATGCGGTTGTTGTGGCAAAAGTGCAGGATCTGGCACTTGGCCTTATTGAACCTCATCCCATTCACTTCAGCCCAGTGATCCAGCTTATCTAGATCTCTCTGAAGGGCCTCCCTACCCTCAGGCAGATTGACACCACCTCCCAACTTGGTGTCATCTGCAATCTTACTGAGGGTACGCTCAATCCCCTCATCGAGGTCATCAGTAAAGATATTAACCAAGATGGACCCCAGTACCGAACCCTGGGGGACAACACTTGTAACAGGTCATGAGCTGGACTTAACTCCATTAACTACTAGCTGTTGGGCATGGCCCTCTAGCCAGTTCCTCACCCAAAGGAGGGTAAACCTGTCCAGGCCATGGGCAGCCAGTTTTCCAAGGAGAATACCGAGAGAGACTGTGTGAAAGGCTTTGCTGAAGTCTAGATATACTACATCAACTGCCTTTCCTTCGTCTACTGGTCTGGTCACCCAGTCAAAGTAGAAGATGAGGTTGGTCGAGCATGACCTGCCTTTCATGAACCCAAACAGTCTCTCTCATTCCTACGTATAAGGGACCCTTGCACATGAACCCTACTACGTCTGTGATGATCATTACCTGATGTCCTCTCACTTCCTTTGTCTAGAACCAGCCCTTCTGGAGCCCATTCACTTTGGATGAACTAATCTAATTAGTCCAAAATTGAGTCAGTGTATGAGCTAACAGGGAGTGGGAATATGGAGAGATATGCTGTACCATGTCCCTCTTTATTTAAGCAGGGTAAATGCACTCAATGAATGTGAATCTGAGTTTTACTGCAGGTACATCACTGCTTTCACTTGTCAAGCCTCCCTGAAGTCATCAGCACACCTATAGCCGTGATTCAGACATCTCATAAGTCAACATCAATCAGATTGATTTCTGTTAGGTGACATGCAATAGGAAGATCTTTACTAGAGTAATGAGAAAAGGAGAAAAAAAAATGGGAAAGGAGAATTATTTGAAATCTGTCCTGTCTACTGATAAAATTCAAAGTAGAACAACTCAGTGGGATCACTTACTTGAGAGGAGCTGCCTGGATAAAAATAGATTCCTCATTGATAGTCAGATCATTGAGACTCCAAAAACAGAGACACTATTGAAAAAGTGCCTGCAAACTGACTCTGTTTGGCATCTGACTGAGTTGTGGGAGCCCCGAAGCTACCAGCAGCTTCCTGCCTGCCACTCTTGGAAATGCTTTATATAGTGAAAGCAATAAGCACTACCCAGTGGGAAACTCCAGACTAATGTTTTATATTGATTAAATGCTAACAGCAGGGAGAGGCTTGATCTGGAGTTTCAGAAAGTTGAGCATGTGAGCTGAATACCCCTTACTAATAACAAATAAGATACCACATCTAGGACATTACATTTTCCTATCAGGTGAAGGGGTCTGAAACTATTCCTTATTCTGCTGTAAAGCAAATTCATTCCATTAAAGTCAACTTCAAATCAGGTCAATCTGTTTGAAATGTGTTTGAAAACATCATATGTCTGCCGGATGGTAAAAAGATTTCAAAATAATTTGCTTTAGGTTGGGAGGGACTGAGTGGGTGGAATCACATGAATTTATGTTGTGTATTTTATATAATTTAAAAACATTCCAGAAACAACCTAAGGATAGGCTTGGCAAAGATGTAGTAAAGTGAACTGGATTCTTGTTGACAGGTGCAGTTCAGTAACATTCTCCTAAATCTCCTGGTAGCTGTGGATACTGTCACAAGGGGCAAAATTCTTGTTGCACAGAGAATAGAAAGATGCATAACATTCATAATGTTATGTATTTTTGTATGAATGCAAGATTTAAGTTTTGGTAACTAATATAGCTTGGTGTTGCTAAGAATCAATATGTCTAAACTCAATATGTAAGATGGTGTCTAAATATTTATCTGCGTTCAGTTTGAGACTTTTCTTTCTTTTAATTTATGTCTATTTTTTATTTTATTTATTTATTTTGCTGATATTAGTTATACTAATATAATATACAAATATAGTATACTGCATTGTAATTGGTGGCTCAGCTACTTTTCCATTTGGGAATCTTCTAGAAAACATCTTTTGTTTTTTTGTAATTTCTGTTTGTTTGTTTGTTTGTTTTCTTACCCCCCAAGGTTTCTAGTGTGCTTTTCATTGGTTCTCTTTTATGAGCTTTCTCCCTTTTCTGGACACAGGGTGCCTTGTGCTTTTCCATTTTACAGTTTGCCACAGTTCTCCTGCCAAATTCATTAGAAAGAAAGGGGCTGGGTTTAATTTTCCTTCTGAAGAAATTGTCTTGCACTCTGGCAAAACCCTTAGAACTAAAGTGGGGGCAGGAATATCCTTGATGGGTGGAGGTTCCTGGGCTGGACTGCCCTTGCAAGGTCAAGTACAAGAAGATAAGAAATTTTTTTGGAAGCAAAAACTATGGAAAACCACTATAATAATACTTCGTAAGACTGTCACCCAGGAGTACTTGAGTCCCTGTTTAGTGCTGTGCAGCTAAGAAAATTCTGCATGGAATCAGCCACTCTCCTTCTCCACTTTGTCTCAGTGGGGGCTGCGCAGACAGTAATTCAGCAGCTCCATCCTCTGGATGCCTGAAGCTTTAGGGATGCTACTTGAAGTGAGCACTGTTCTGATGCCAAGGGCAGAGGCTCTCAGCTTCCTACTGCTTTGTGTAGCCTCAAATGAAGCAGTTTGAGCTCTGCCCTCCACCGCAGTGTGCCTACTTACTTTGAAGCAGCCTCTACACCCTTTCAGGATCTGGAATACAATGAAATCACTTTCCCAGAGTGCATGCTCTGTAGGAATGATTCAGTGATGTACAGAGCCTTTCAGTGACACCTTGACACTACGAAGAACCATGTCCTAGGCAGAAGCTTATTTCATCAGACTTACCACTCACCCCATTCAGCAGTTTCTTACTGTTTTCTCACCAGGTTAGCTGATTCACAGAATAACAGAATTGCAAGGGTAAAACTAACTCATAGCTCCTAACACCTCAACTCACATGTATCTTATGTTTTCATTTTCTGGCATTACTTGAATATTTTCCACTAAAACAATTTTAACACAGTTTTATTTTATTTTATTCTATTCCCCTCTGAAACCACCTCATATTGTCAAGTAATACCAATCTAGAAGACTTGGATGGCATACAGGAGTAGCTATTTCTTTGTATAGATCAGATTCTCTCATATGTATTACTACCTTTGAAGAAGTTCTTTATTATCTGAACTTCAGGTATCATCATAGTACTTAATTATATCAGAATACTCAAATATTGTTTTCTATATACAATTGTATTTTCTCACAATTGTTAATAAATGTTTTCAAATGAGCACAAATATTTTTTTCATAGTTTTAGAGTAAGAAGTGGTCAAGTGCCATTTTCTCAAGCTTTCTCTAATGTTGATTTCTAGGCAAAATCAAGGTAACAAGTACACCTTTCAGAAGAGTGCAGATGATCAAAACAAGAAGCTTTTTGCTGAGGTTCTTTGAATTAGAAGAAACGTTATCATCTCACAGTGTGAAACAGTGTAAAAAGAGATCTGAAAGCTAATTGCCTAAAAGCAAGTGAACAAAAATCTAAAGCTTTTCAAAAACTGAAGTAGAATTTGTTTTTCCTGGGAGTCACTGATTAGAATTCATAAACAATGGAGAAATTTGGTTGACAGTGGCTTTAATGTAAGGTAAAATGAGTTTTTTTTAAATTGTATGTATCTCACTGAAGAACTAAATGAAACAAATTTAAAGTTTTACTACCATAAATCAATCCATCAGGCTTGTAGCCATATCTTCTTTCTACTGACAGAGTCAGACTCAGAGGTTTCTGACTTACCTGGGGGAGCTGATACAGTTTAGTGTTGCTCAGAATCAATGGGAGTAAGATTTGCAAACTATTTTATAGCTTTTACTTTGAGCAAAGGAGGGAATCCCAGCACATCTGCTGCCAGTAAAATCCCTTCTACTTGCACCTCTGCCCAGCAGGAATTTGAAATGCTCATCCGAGTTGGAGAATACCCTTGTTACACTGACACTGGCACTTTGGTTGAGTAGAAACTAAACATCCAATTACCTACTGAGACTTAGCAAACTATCATATTGTAGGCCAAGGCTTCCTGCCAGTTATTGTGGTTGGGTCTTACCTTAAACAGAAAATGACCTACAAGGGTTGTTCAGAGTCTTCTTTTTCCTTGTTACAGTCTGTTTGAGCAGATCTTGAGTTGGAAATGTTATCTGCTGTGAAGGTTGAGATCTTGGTGCAAGAACCTCACTAGTGACTAGGAGCAAAGACTAAGTTTAGAAGGAAGATGACCTCAATATGAAGTACAAAGCATATGAAAAAAAAGGACTCAGATGGGACCTGAGTTCTAGAAGTAACAGCTGAGGAGGAAAAGAGCCTCAATGAATCTTTAAATAGGTAAAAAGCAAGAATTATTATATTATTTTTGAATGATAAAGAGTTTTGCCACTTACTTTTCTGCACAGAAAACGCCTAGAAGTCTCATTATTCTGTTTCTTTTGGAGCCAAGGGCAGCAGGATCAAAATGCTCTTTTCAATTTAATACCTAGGGTACAATTGAAATATAATTGAATTTTTAATGAGATATTTGGATTTAAACTTGACTGTATTTTGTTTTAAGATTCTCATACTTTTTGAGAAAAGAAAGTCTTAACAAAGTCATTGAGGTTTATTCTTTGAAATGAATTTACTGACTTCAGCGCAGATAGCTTTCTTGTACTTGGCCCCTAATCTACTGTAATAAAAAAATCAACAAACCAAAATCACTCTTCTTCCTGTATTTTCTATTTTTTACTTGTTGCAAACTACTGAGTCAGTGTCACTTCTGATTATAGACAATTATGAAGTTGGTGCAGACAGTCAAAAATAGTTCAGCTATGACTTGAGGAAAACATAAGCAGAGGAGCCCTCAGCTGAGAGCTGGTACACAATACTGATATGTGTCTTGCAATTGCTGGAAGACTTTTTGCATCACACGGAGCTCTTACATAATTCATTTTCATTGGCCACTAAAGATTACGAAAAAAAACACCAACATATTTCTACTTTTCAAACCAGCTCCTACACAAGAACATTAACTGTCTAAAATTTTGGGTGCTCTCTGCAGCCAAGGAAGCATATTAACATACAATCAACACGTTGGCACAGACACTTCAGGCAGAATGGATGTCTTTCTTCCTAGTCATGCTGAAGAATGAAATCCACCTTCTGTTTTTCAGTACAATCAGATCATCCAATTTTCAGAGCAACCTCCTTATTTTATTTGTTATTTCATATCAGGTAAGTTAAATACATGCCAAAGATTTGTTTATGTTTTGCATGTTTCTGCATTCTGGGAAATAACACTGGCATCCATTACCAGCTCTACAGTCAGTTATTTAAAACAAATACAAAGGCAAAACCACAAGCCCTTCAGCTTTCTTTGATGTAACTAACAATGAACTTAATGACTTCAGTGGACCAACCTTCCATGTCCTCTGTGCAGCATCACACTGGCATAGGACATTGACACTCTATAAGGCCTCATCAGTTGTGTAAAGGGAAGAGCGAGGTATTTTTCCTTTTCATATCAGAAATTTTAAATTAAACCACCCCTCTGGCTTTCTCACAGGGAAAGTTCATTTAATACAGTAGATAAGGCCTAGTGTTTGAAGAACATTAATTAAAGTTGAATGACACAAGTGAAGATGATTGAACATGGCTGCATTAGGTTATTTTTTGAAAAAGGCTTTATCCTTTCAAGTTCTTTGGAAACAAAAAAAGAATGATGAGCTTTTTCCTTTAGGATGATCTACACTGTCCTAGACATTTTGTATGAAACATTTCACTCAAAATTTTCTGAGAGTACACATCATATACTGAAGGACAGCACTGCTCTATTTTATTGTAAGAGATGCATCCTGATACACAGCAAAAAATACAGTCATATACCTCAGAACTGAGTAACCTGTAGGTGAGGTTCATGGGGAAACTAACTCACAAATAAGTGACAGCAGATGATTTCTGCAATGCAGATGTACTCTAGATACAGTTTTCATGCAATCCCAAATGTTCCTAGCAAATCCATCAATGGGCACCAGTGCTAGATGCCACTTAATGTTTAAAGTCAAGTCTGGTCAGTTTTTAAGCAAAACTTTGATCAAGATGGAGCATAAGCTCAGTGCTCTGCCACGTACACAGTAAAGTTCCTTCACACACCTAAACCGTGGCTGCCTAATCTTTGCATTATCAAGAAACCATGCTTAAAAAACAGTGCCAGTTACCAGCTAGCTTAAGGTCTGAATGTGGTGCAGATTGAAAGAAAAGAACAAACAAACAAACAAACAAACAAAAAAAAAAACAAAACCCAACAAACTATTAAAAAATCAAAGAACAGATTAAAAAAGAAACAATTTCAGAATTTTAGTAGGTATTTTATGGGCAAAAAGAACACTGAAAAAATCAGATGCATTATTTATGCTTAATTATCCTCCCATCCTTGCTCAAAACGCACTTTATTGGCCAGTAAGAAATGACAAAAATTACAACTCCTGTTCATAGAGTTAACTTCTGCTGTAGTAGGGCTTATAGTAATTTTTGATTCCTCTGCATGCTGCAACGGAACATGGATAAGAGCAAACACAGCTGCAAGGAAAGAAAACTTCTCTTTCTTGGGATTTTATCTTTCATTTTCGGTTTGTGGCCAAATAGCTCACACCAGATAAATTCTTTGTTAATGCAATGCTGTATAACCTTGTTCATAGATTCTTGCCTACGGATGTTCCCAGTATGTAATAAAGTGTCAGATATGATAAAATTCAAGGTGTTTCACTCACTTGAGGAGAACTGTAAGCCACTCCATTTCTCTCTGTAGAGCTCTGCTGGGAAACAGTATAAACCTGTTTAAAACATGCATGCAAATGTTGTAGAAATAAATAGAAATTTGGGAACAAGCAACAAAAAAATTATTAAAACCATGAATAGCCTCTATGTGATGAGCATCCTTAGCCAAGAAGGCCAATGGCATCCTGGCTTATATAGGTAATAATGCTGCCAACAGGAGCAGGGAAGTGATCGTTCCTGTGTACTCAGTGATGGTGAGGCACATCTCAAGTACTGTGCTCAGTTTTGAGCCCCTCATTACAAGAAAGGCATTGAGGCCATAGAGTGTGTCCAGAGAAGGGCCATGTGGGATCTGAAGAGCGGGTGTTATGAGGATCAGTTGCGGGAGCTGAGATTGTTCAGTCTGGAGAAGAAGCTCAGATGTAACCTCACTGCTCTCTATAACTGCCTGAAGGGAAGCTGTAGTGAGCTGGGAGTTGTCCTCTTCTCTTGCTTAACTAGCAATAAGACTAAAAGGAATGGCCTCAAGTTGCAAGAGTGGAAATTCAGATTGGACATTAAGAAAAATTTATTCTCCAGAAGAGTGGTCAGGAGCTGAAATAGACTGGCTGCCCAGGGACGTGGTTGGATCACTGTACCTGCAAGTGCTAAAGAAACATTTAGATGTTGTACTGAAGGACATGGTTTAGTGGGGAAATATTGGTGGTAGGTGGACAGTTGGACTAGATGATCTTAGAGGTCCAATCTCCAATGTTGGTGATTCTATGATTCTGTGATTGATGAAGTAATGAAGAAATCAAAAAGCTTTATTATTATTATTATTAATATTATTATCATTATATTAATATTAATAATATCATTATTGATATTAACAATATTAATAATAAGAATATTGTCATAATAATAATAATAATAATAATAATAATAATAATAATAATAATAATAATAATAATAATAGTAATAATAACATTGTCGTAATAATAATAATAACATTGTAATACCAGAGAAAAGGTGGGATATGGAGAACGTTATGTGACAATGCTGAGAATAGGATATGAAGGTGTTGCTTTTGTCCACCTCACCTTGCCTCGCCCAATAAATACTGAGAGGCAAAACAGTGGATCTGATGACAGCAGCATTATCCATGGACTTTTGTAGGTACTTGATTAATCTCATCTGAGGTTTGTGGAGTTTATGACTTTTTTTTCCCCCTTCACAAGCCCAAATTAACACCTTTCACTTCTATGGACCATGTTGCGAAGCTGGCACAACACTTGGTTTCTTTAACAATTTCTTAAATACTTTTCCTTAAGATATCTTTGTATTTTCCAGAAAAAAAGGAATGCTGTTTTTTCCTTTCTCAGTTCATACACTGCAGTATTCATGAAAGAAGGGAGAGAAGGATAATGAGATCTGCAATGTGAACAGTTTCTCTGGAGTGTAATGTTCAGGTATATTAATGTTTTTGAGACAAAAAAAAAAAAGAAAGAAAGAAAGAAAGAAAGAAAGAAAGAAAGAAAGAAAGAAAGAAAGAAAGAAAGAAAGAAAGAAAGAAAGAAAGAAAGAAAGAAAGAAAGAAAGAAAGAAAGAAAGAAAGAAAGAAAGAAAGAAAGAAAGAAAGAAAGAAAGAAAGAAAGAAAGAAAGAAAGAAGGAAGGAAGGAAGGAAGGAAGGAAGGAAGGAAGGAAGGAAGGAAGGAAGGAAGGAAGGAAGGAAGGAAGGAAGGAAGGAAGGAAGGAAGGAAGGAAGGAAGGAAGGAAGGAAGGAAGGAAGGAAGGAAGGAAGGAAGGAAGGAAGGAAGGAAGGAAGGAAGGAAGGAAGGAAGGAAGGAAGGAAGGAAGGAAGGAAGGAAGAAGGAAGGAAGGAAGGAAGGAAGGAAGGAAGGAAGGAAGGAAGGAAGGAAGGAAGGAAGGAAGGAAGGAAGGAAGGAAGGAAGGAAGGAAGGAAGGAAGGAAGGAAGGAAGGAAGGAAGGAAGGAAGGAAGGAAGGAAGGAAGGAAGGAAGGAAGGAAGGAAGGAAGGAAGGAAGGAAGGAAGGAAAGAAGAAAGAAAGAAAGAAAGAAAGAAAGAAAGAAAGAAAGAAAGAAAGAAAGAAAGAAAGAAAGAAAGAAAGAAAGAAAGAAAGAAAGAAAGAAAGAAAGAAAGAAAGAAAGAAAGAAAGAAAGAAAGAAAGAAAGAAAGAAAGAAAGAAGGAAAGAAAAAAGAAAAAAGAAAAAAAGAAAAAAAGAAAAAAAGAAAAAAAGAAAAAAAAAAGAAAAAGACAAACTATAACAAAGAAAACAAGCACCAGAAAAAGTAAGATATTTCCAGTTTCCACTGTAGCAGTAAATTAATAATACTCACTTGTTCAACATGGGTAATGATCACACTGAAAATGACTAAATTGCTCGTTTCTCACACTAATCCGAAATTATCTTGAACACATTTTAAAGAAACTTTTGTTATCACCTTAGAGTATTACATACAACATTGTCCATTTAAAGTATAATTATAAACCTGTGAGATTTCTGTTTGTTTGTTTGTTGTTTTGCTTGTTTGTTTAATTCCCCAAAAGATATAAAAAGGGATAAAAAGAGGTGGAACTTGAAAAATCATGATGGAGCTATTTTTGGAAAAGTGAGTTAGAGAATAGTGCTTGTTGCAATAATTTTACTTACTGGCTTCTGTATTTTGTAATGCCATGAAATATAGTTGCATTTCACAAATTAGGAAAAGTAAAAAGTGTTTGGTTGCATTATGCAGAAACATTCAACAATATGTAAGTCATGTTTCAGAACACTGAAAGAGAATATAGAAACAGAACAGCAATTTACATTGCCTAAAGATCTAAGATCTAAGATCTGTATGTACTTATTGTATATCAAATTTCATGCTGAAAAGGGAAATTCAAGCGCAGTACCTCTTGCCCAGAATATTCAGGCAAGTGGAAAGTCCTGAAATTGAACTCATTCTTTATTTTTGTATTTTTACCTTTTGTTGCATTAACTTTTCTCATTCCGAACAAATGCTTTCCAAACTAGGATGTTTACAGAGTGCTTCTTGACCATTTTTCAAGATAAATCTTGGCTACATATGGTGTAATTTAATATATTGTAAGTGTAATCACTCGTGTTTCCATAATACTTTGAGTAATCCTATATATTAAAAATGATATTGGCAGAAAAAAGTACTCTCTAAAAATTGTTTTCAGAAATGTATTGCACATTGAAGAGACATCTTTGAACATTTATTTAGCTTAATATTTTCCTGTGATTTTTTTTTTTTTTTTTTTCCAGAACCTGCAGTAAGTCCTTAATGTGTAATGTGTATGAGCCTTTAGAACAGTTATGTCCTTTCTGCCCTTTAAGACTCTGCAGGCAAAGGATTCAGATAACCAAATCCAATTAAATTTCAATGTTCGTTAATCTTCAAGAATTTGAACCCTTTTTACTCCCACCTTAAAAATCTGTAACTCTTTTAAATGAACTTTTAACTGCATTAGTATAAATTTATGATATATATTATTCATTTGATTACATGATTCATATTATATTATTTTGCAAAAAGTTTAGAAAACTAGTTTGCCAAATTTGACCATTTCCGTAAGAAGTTGTGTATAGGTTTGGCATTAAAAACACAAGTTCGAATTGTATTGTGTTGAGTCGGTCCCAACCATTAGCCAACCAACCCTGACTCCATTGCTCGCTTACTCCCACACACAGAGTGAATGAGAAAACTGAAAGGGCAAGAGATAATGTGTTAAGGTAAAGATGCATTAGTGAAGAAAATAAACACTTTAAAAGCAAGAAAGTTAAAAACAACCACTCACAACCAGCAGATTATTCTCAGCCAGTTCCTGAGCAATGGCTACTTTGGAAAAAATCCACTCAGTTTTATTAATGAGTGTGACATGATATATTGTGTGTCAGTGGTTTACAGGCTGGTTTGGGGCATTAACACTTTAATTCCCGGTGCACCACACGATGTTATGATGTGGAATACTGATGACCATAAAACCATGACATTCCTCCCTTTATTCTACATCATCATATCATGCTTAATAGATACTAGCAAACCAAAATTAACAAACATTAGACACACACAGAATTACTAACTGCACTCCCCTAACATCAAATTCCCTCGTGGTACACACTGGTGTCATGGGAATTAAAGTGTTAATGCCCCAGTACCACACACCAAAGAGAAGAAACTATGTTCCCCAGAAGATTGATCACTGTATTGATATCATTCCTGCACAGGGGGGACGCATATAAGGTGGTGGCGGGTCATCTGACACTCTCTTGCTTTCCTTCAGCTTTTTTCTTCATCGCTCTTCTCATTTGTCTGTCCTCGCTGCTGCCCATCCCGACTATGCACATTACTTCAGTATTACTGTGAGACCTACAGCTTTCAGATACTTTCTGATTATATTTGATTTATTAACTTCAATTCCGAGACCATATTTAGTAAATCAGTTCGTTTCTCCTCAGATTGTTGCCACTGTTCTTTTAAATTATTTTGGGGTTCCCTGTTTCCCTTTTCCAGAGGTGCGGATTTTGTGAAATCGTTCTGCCCTGCTTGTCACAAAACTGGGCTGAACCAGCCTGTAAACCACAGCAACTGTAAGTCACAGTAGATGCATTGTGTCTTGTGTAGCAGGCTCAGTACTGTGGCAATATCATGTTATTCCCTTCATATGCTGTCCCGTTTTATTGCTGAGATCCCTGGCTGCTGGTGATAGAGGAATACTAATGGAAACACTGAGTTCTGTCCTGGCCCTATGATGTGAATTCCCTTAATTTTATATTTAAACATTTTTTTCCTCTTATTTATTACTTCAGTCTCTTTTGTCAGTTTATTCAAATTCCTAAAAACTTTCATATATGTCAGTGACAAAGTAAGATTCAAACAAACAGTTTGAAAAAACACCACATTTTTCAAGTGATATGAATTAAGTCAATAGTGGCATACACCTAGTTAGAGTTTCAAGGCTGGAAATCATGATATCACAGAATTATAGATTCATAGAATCATAGAATGGTTTGGGTTAGAAGCCCTTAGGAGCCCAGGTAGTAGTTGCTCGTAGTTGACCTGAAGGAGGAGGTGAAGAGGCTGAGAAGCATTAGGGACTCTGAGAGGGAGATTGACTGCTGGCACCAAGCCCTCTCAGCTCCTAGATCTTGTCAGCCGGATGAGGCTCTGCATGGAGAATGTCACTCCTGCTGCCTTGCAAACAGGTAACAGAGGGGAACCTACATGCAGATGGCGTTCCTGCTATAGTGAACCCAGTGTCCTCTCACCCCCCTGGGAACAATGGCAAAGATTTGGAGGATGTAGGTCAGTGGCATAAGGCCCCTGCTCATCGATGTAGGCGTGCCCCCCTGGTAAGTCCCTGGCACCCCCAGCTGCCCCTGCAGAACAGGTACAGTGCTCTGTAGGGACAACTGGATAATGGTGGTGATGATGGATCTCCTCAGTTGGTGCTTCCCAAGTCTAACCAGTCTTCACCTAAAATTAATACATCATCAAATAGGAAAGCACGACGGATTATTGTCATTGGTGACTCTCTGCTAAAAGGAGCAGAAGGGCCAATATGTAGACCAGACCCTCTGCATAGAGAGGTCTGCTGCCTCCTGGGTGTCCAAGTAAAGGATGTAAAGAAGAAACTTCCTTCCCTTGTCTGGCCCACTGAAGACTATCCTCTGTTGTTGTTTCAGGTTGGTAGTGATAATTTACACAGAACTTCCCTAAGGACTCTGAAAGAGGATTTCAGAGCCCTGGGGAGACAGGCAAAGGGTTTGGGAGCACAAGTTGTGTTTTCCTCTATCCCTCCAGCTATAGAGAATAATGAGGGACTTAATATAATGGGCCAGTGGATTAATACCTGGCTCCGAGCTTGGTGTGCTCGGCAGGGGTTTGGGTTCTTTGACATTGGCTCTGTCTGCAGGAGACTGGACCAGCTAGAGACCGATAGGAGTGGCTTCTCCCACCGTTCAAAAAGGATCTTAGGCCAAGAGTTGGGCAGATTCATTCAGAGGGCTTTAAACTAGGAATGAAGGGGGATGGGTGTGTAACTGGGGTCAATAACACAAAGTCATTGTGTAGCGACCCAGTGCTTGCAGGAGAGGGACGTGCTTGTAAGAACCCATGGTCCTGTGCCTTCGTGACGGAGGAATATGACTCTATGAAGGGGGAAGGGAGTAAAGCCAGGTCTTCTAGGGATAAGCCTGAGGAAGTGGTATTGGGATTAGGAGTAAGGCGAGGGGCTTGGCTGAGGTGCGCCTATACCAATGCACGCAGCATGGGCAACAAACAAGAAGAGTTGGAAGCCATTGTGAGGCAGGCAAACTATGACCTAGTTGCCATAACGGAAACATGGTGGGATTGCTCCCACGACTGGAGTGATGCAAAGGATGGCTACAAACTCTTCAGGAAGGATAGGCAAGGAAGGAGTTGTGTTGGCATGGCTCTCTATGTCAGGGAATGCTTTCATGCTGCAGAGCTTGCGTCTGGGGGCGATGTGGTTGAATCCCTATGGGTAAAGATCAGAGGAAGGGCTGACAAGGCAGACATCCTGGTGGGTGTCTGTTATAGAGGTAGATGAGCTGTTCTATAAGCAGCTGGCAGGAGCTGCGCGGTCACCAGCCTTTGTCCTCATGGGTGGCTTCCCTGACATGCTGGGAGTACAGCATGACGGAGAAGAAGCAGTCTAGGAGGTTCCTGGAATGCATAGAGGATAACTTCCTAATGCAGCTTGTGAGAGAGCCCATGAGAGGAGCTGCCCCGCTACACCTGCTGTTCACAAACAGGGAAGGTCTGGTGGGAGATGTGGAGGTTGGGAGCTGTCTTGGACAGAGTGACCATGAAATGGTACGAGTTCTTGATTCTAGGTGGAGCCTGGAGGGAGAATAGCAAAACTGCCACCTTAGACTTCCAGAGGGCAGAGTTTGACTTGTTCAGAAGACTAGTAGGGGCAGTCCCCTGGCGTTCAGTCTTAGCGAACAAAGGGGTCCAAGATGGCAGGTTGCTCTTAATGAAGGAAGTCTTTAAGGCGCAGGAGCAGGCGGTCCCCCTGAGGCGCAAAATTAGACGACAGGGAAGAAGACTGGCATGGATGAATAGGGAGCTGTTCTTAAGGTTGCAGGAAAAAAAGAATCTACTGCCTGTGGAAGGAGGGAAGAGCAACTTGGAACAACTACAAAGAGGTTGTTAAGATGTGTAGAGGGAAAATCAGAGAGGCAAAAGCCCAGCTTGAATCTAAGCTGGCCGCTGGGGTAAAAACAAACTAGAAATTCTTTTACAAAAACATTAACAGTAAGAGGAGGACAAAGAATATCCACTCTTTGCTGGATGAGGCTGGGAATGTGATCACAGAGGATAAGGAAAAGGCAGAGGTTCTGAATGCCTACTTTACGTCTGTCTTTAAAAGTCATCTTGGTTATTCCCAGGGCTCCCCATGCTCTGACCTGGTGGTCTCGGCTGGGGAGAAGACTTAACCCCCTGTTATTCTGGAAGAGGAGGTCAGGAAATTACTACTCCAACTGGACTGTCACAAGTCCATGGGTCCAGATGAGATTCTTTCGAGAGTGCTGAAGGAACTGTCAGAGGTGATCGCTGAGCCGCTTTCCGTTATCTTTCAGCACTCCTTGTTAATGGGTGAGGTCCCGGAAGACTGGAGGTTTGCCAACCTGACTCCCATTTACAAGAAAGGTTGTAAGGAGGATCCGGGGAACTACAGGCCTGTTAGCCTGACCTCGGTGCTGGGAAAGGTTATGGAACGGATTATCTTGAGGGAGATCACGTGGCAGGTGTGGGATGACCAAGAGATCAGACCTAGCTAGCATGGGTTCGTGAAGGGCAGGTCCTGCTTGACCAACCTGATCTCCTTCTACGGTCCTGTGACCCGTCTAATGGATGAAGGAAAGGCTGTTGATGTGGTCTACTTAGACTTCAGCAAAGCCTTCAACACTGTCTCCCATGCTATTCTCCTGCAAAAGCTGGCAGCCCATGGCTGGGATGGGTACAGTCTCGGCTGGGTAAGGAGCTGGCTGGAGGGCCGGGCCCAGAGAGTGGTGGTGAATGGAGTTAAATCCAGTTGGAGACGAGTCACGAGTGGTGTTCCCCAGGGGTCAGTGCTGAGGCCTGTCCTCTTCAATGTCTTTATTGATGATCTGGATGAGGGCATTGACTGCCCCCACAGTAAGTTCACAGATGACACCAAATTGGTGGGGAGTGTCAATCTTCCTGAGGGTAGTGAGGCCCTACAGAGGGATCTGGATAGGCTGGAGAGCTGGGCCGAAGCCAATGGAATGAGGTTCAGCAAGACCAAATGCTGGGTCCTGCACTTTAGCCACAACAACCCCAGGCAGCGCTATAGGCTTGGGGTGGAGTGGCTGGAGGACTGTGTGGAGGAAACGGACCTGGGGGTACTGATTGATGCTCGGCTGAACATGAGCCGACACTGTGCCCAGGTGGCCAAGAAGGCCAAAGGCATCCTGGCTTGCATCAGAAACAGTGTTACTAGCAGGAACAGGGAGGTAATTGCCCCCTGTACTCGGCACTGATGCGGCCTCACCTTGAGTACTGTGTTTAGTTTTGTGCCCCTCACTGCAAGAAAGACATTGAGGCCCTGGAACATGTTCAGAGGAGGGCTACGAAGCTGGTGAGGGTTCTGGAGCACAGGCCATATGAGGAGCGGCTGAGAGAGCTGGGATTGTTCAGCCTGGAGAAGAGGAGTCTCAGGGGAGACCTTATTGCTCTCTGTAACTTCCTGAAGGGAGGTTGTAGTGAGCTGAAGGTCAGCCTCTTCTCTCGTGTAGACATTGATAGAACTAAAGGCAATGGTTTGAAGTTGTGCCAGGGGAGATTCAGGCTGGACATTAGGAAGTATTACTTTTCAGAAAGGGTGTTGAGGCACTGGAATGCACTGCCCAGGAAGGTGGTTTAGTCGCCGACCATGGGGTTGTTCAGGAAACGTTTGGATGTTGTGTTGAGGGATATGATTTAGCTGGGAAGTATTGGTAATGGTTGGACTGGATGATCTAGTTCTTTTCCGTCTTTGATAATTCTGTGATTCTGTGAAGGAGATAGAAGGAAACAGTATGATTGCTGGCATTTAAATATAGCTACTTGACTTTTAACAGACAGTAAAATGATTGCTTGGCAGTTAATGTAAGTAATAATATAATTGCTGAGGATGCATAGGGGACTTTCATTTTGAACCCAAGCATAATGGGATACTTCATTAAGAATGCAGAAAAATATGTTTATATCTTGATATAATAACTTAAATATGAGTAAGAACAGGTTTTTCTTTGAGACTCTTAGATTTGAACTGAACTGCATTTTTTCAGCTCTCATGGAACCAACTGATGTTTTCTGGGAAGCGTGTTCCCAACCGCCTTCATTCAATCTCTTTTTTTTTTTTTTCTTCTTTTATTTCTTCCCTTGACAATAATTTAAATACTGAGATAAACACAGAAAACTCTCTGTAGAATTCTGAGAACTTTACACATTAAAGTATCAGTAAAGGATCTATAGGCATGTATGCAATCAAAACTGTGTTGCTGAATGCAACATAGAATTATAGAATCATTAAGATTGGAAAAGACCTCTAAGATCATTTAGTCCAACCATTGCCCCATCCTCACCGTGTCCTCTAAGCCGTGTCCCTCATTGCCACATTGGCACATTTCTTGAACACCTCCAGGGACTGTGACTCCACCAATTCCTGGACAGCCTGTTCCAATGTCTTATCACTCTTTCAGAGACTACATTTTTCCTAAGTTTTCCTTCATTTCAAACAGTCTGAGAAACACCATACAATTCAGAATTTAACATACTTACCTGGTATTGCTTGCAAAATCCATGTCGCAAAAGCAGATTAAAAACCTGGAAATACAGGCATGCTTTCTGTGGACCTAGACCCCATGGCTCTAAGTGAGATGAAGCAAAAGCAGGCTTCTGCAACAGATGGCAGAAAAATGCTCATGATTTCTGGATACAGTGCTGTGGTTTGAATGGCATATTCCTTGTGATGAAAAAGGGAAGTAGTTAAAATTTGGAAAACTGAATTTAGAAAATGCATTTCCCCAGACTTATTATTTTTCTTCTTCATCCTTTTAATTTTGTTTGTTTCTCCTCTCTAGAGAAATACAAAATTCAGTAATCAGTAAATATGAGATTTTGCAGCAGTTTCCCAGTGGACACTTATGAACTTGGAGGAAGTAGGAAGAAAATATTTTCTCATCCCAGGAAGATTCCATTCTTGACTATAATTAAATATTCAAAATGAATGAATGAATAAATAAATAAATAAAGTTCAGAAGTAGCCTAGATCAGTAACCTAAAACTTTTCATTAAATATAAACCAACAAATCAACAGATTCTAATATTTCATTATATAGAAATAGTTGTTTTGTTCAGAAAAAAAAAATAAAATGAATGAGGCCCATGTCATTTTATTTTCAACAAACTGCATATTGTAAAGCATCAGTTTGTCATCAGTTCTACAGAATCTTTATTGTAATCACAGACTTACATCTGTTCATCAATTATTTTGACAGGGTCAAAAATGCTATGGAATTATCTGTGTATAATCATTCAAATTTTTAAAGGGTGGCCTTTAAAAAAAAAAAAAAAACGTACCTAAAGCAATTAATTACTTTCAGGTGATATGATGTGGTTGTGGCCAAAGGGTGACTTCTACCACTACTAGTGAAAGGCTACAGACTTTGTATTGACCTGATAGTGTAGAATTGCATTTTTTTTGGCCTGAGCTGGCCTTAGCTTTTTGTCTAGTGCTCACGTGACTTTTGCCCAACCACCTGTATTTTCATGTATAGAAATACTGCTTGTGGCAAAGGTTTGACAAACCTAGGTAGTCAGCATAGGAAAAGTAGCAGCCACTTGCATGAAACTACGGTGCACTATTATCCTTTGTGATTACATCTTTCAGAGTTTAGTTGGACTTGTTAAGAAGACATCCACAAACAACCCTAGTGGACACTAACACTAAGAAGGACACAATCCCACTATTGTGGATATCATATCCCTCACAAGGAATGCCTTTGGGAGGAGGAAGACTGGCACTGCCAGCCTAACCCAGCATTGCAAGGAAAAGCAGTAAATAAAACTAACTTATGTAACAAATAAAAACAATATAAACAAATAAAAACAAATAAAAAGATGCGATGTACAAGATTCTTGGATTTTTTTTTTTTTTATTTTTTTAATGTCTTGGTGTGAATGTGTATAGTCAAAATTGAGCTATTGATTTGGAGTAGTGCACTACTAAAATTTTGATGGGTTGAATATGGAGAAGTACATTTGACAATAAAGTTACATGCTCAGATGTACGTGAGAAAATTTGAATGCCCCATGTTATCCTTTTATGGTCTTGAATTTGTACGAGACAATAGTTTTCACAAACTCAGTGTCTTAATTTCTGCGTAGTTATCTTAATTGTACAAGATTAAAAGTAAGCCAAAGGAAATAACAACAGTGACAATCCAGATAGCAAGTCTAGGGAGTCTTGTTTACAAACTATAACCAACAACAATTCATTTCTGGTTTCTTTTTCTGACCTTCGTGTCAAAAGCATTAATTTATAAATGGCAAATCTTAGGAACTCAGGACATTACATGCTTCAGATCTTGTAAGTATAAATGTATACTAACTAGTTCTAATAGCTTCATTTAGCATCTCCAAATTAGAAGGTAGATTTAGCAGCCAGATGTCTGTTTGTTGAACTGACATATGCAAATAATATTTCGTAACAATAAGTTGGAATTCCAAAATGGTGCCTATAGTAAAAAGGGGAAAAAATATAAATTTGACCTGTCTATGCTGTTACTGCTTCAAAAACATCAGAATCAGGACTATTGTCTATAGACAAAAGTAATTTTTTTCCTTTTTGCTTCTACAAATAACGGAATGATGATCCACAAATTGCCTTCTGTGCTGGAAATCCAAAAAGCTCCTAGACTTCAATAGTAAAACATGACTTGCTTGATTATCCTGTTATTCTTTTCAAATACACTGATTCTTTTTCCAAAGAAATTAGATGTTTTCAACTTTCCAAACATTTGCTATTGTTTTCTGTGGTTTACTCCTCAGAAGGTTGAATTTCCCCCCTAATTAGAAAAAGCAACCCCTATTTTGAAAAGCCTGCACTGTTGCAATAAATGCTGGGAAACAAAATTGGAGACTGAGAAATATTTCAACTTATACTGGAACAAAAAATGTGTTTGCTGTACCAGAGAACTGCAAATATCTGTTTCAGCTTCTCCAGAGTAATAAGACTTGCAGTGAATATAAGTTAAAATAAGTCTCCCATGATCCAAATTATTATTATTTTTGAAGCAACTGAAGTCAGACATTGTCATTCATTCCCTTTGCTCTATAAAAGCTCCTTCTCTGGGAGCTAATGTTTATCTCCTCATTTAAATTCTAGTTCACATTTGATAGAAACAATGTTTGGTAGCAAAAACAAAAAACATGCTGTTTATTACACACATTTTGGTTTTTAAGTAAAGTCTCATTTTGTTAACAGCTTTATTTATCTTATTAATTCCCTAAGGAAATCAATGGCTGACATGAGTTGGAAATGAAAATGCAGTCAAACTAAAGTACCTTCAGAACAAATAAATCTACCTGCTCATTGAAACACTTAAACAACCTCTTTACAGAACATCTTAAGCAGAGAATTAACAACTACTTTATATTATGAAGGACCTGTGCAACATTCATCAGTGTCATGTCGAAGAACCTTTTCAAAGCCATTAAATACTGTGGCATATTTCTCTGTTTATTTGCTTTAATGCTATTCTGAGATATTTAACTGCTGTTTGTGACTGGTTTCTGCATCCCTTTTCTATTGTATTAGCTTTTAATTCTGTGTTGCAAAGACCAAGGCAGGGTCCCACTCTCATTCCCCTTTTCTTTGATATATTTTGGATTATGGAAGTGCATTTCATCTCCCCCTGCGGCAACAGTGACAGTCTATGTGGAAGTGCTTTTCATCTTCCCCTGAGGCAATAGTGACAGTCTATGGCCAGTAATGGGATATGGGTCATAAATGCTAGTGCTTCTCACGGTACTGGATATCTAAGAAACAACTTCTGTCATGTTCATGTGTTCAGAATTAAAGTTATCATCTGATTGAAAGACAAAAAAGACTTTCATCATCTGATAAACTGGCAGTGAAGACTGCCTTCTTGGGTATGGTTGTCTAACTTCTCAGAAGCAAGGTTTATGGCTCAATTCATAGGAGCAATTGGGTGTATTTTTAACCAGCTGCTGCTTCAGAGACTTAGGACACATAAGTGACAAGCAGAAACAGTATTAAATTAAAAGAGGGGAGACTTTAGGAGGAAATTATTTACTTAGAGGATAGCGAGCCAGTGGTACGGACTCCCCAGAGAAGCTGTCCTATCCCTGCAGGCATCCAAGGCCAGGTTGAATGGAACCCTGGACATCCTAATCTAGTGGTTGGCAAACCTGCTCACAGCAGAGGGTTGGTGCTATTTGGTCTTTATGGTCTCTTCCAATCCTACTCATTCTAAGATTCTATTGTGATTCTATTGTAATTCTATGTCACTGGTGATGCCTAGTAGGAGAAACCCAGGATTCTACTGCATAAGCTTTTCCCTGATCTATTATGTCGAAGTGTAGAAGTATCCTGAATACCTTGAAAAAGAAGGTAAGGGTAGGGCTGCACAAAAGCATTTAGGTTTCTTCTGTTGTCTAGTCATTGTTAGCAAGCACATAATGAACTCACCCTAACTTGTAGATTTTCTTACAAAGCACTCTTCCCACTGGTAATTTTTTTATGCACAGGGAGATAAAATTGCATGAATTGCTGTTTCCTATAAATGTTCACTTCAGTCTTATGTGCTGTGGTCACCGAAGTATGTGCCCTGCCATTTGAATTGGGGTTTAGGCTGGTTATGAAGGCAGCACAGAGAGAGAGGTATAAAAATGTATTTTCTGTGTTAGGTAGAGGTGCTCGTGGTTCCAAACTTTTTTGTCTTCTGATGCAAATGAATAGTTTGATTAGCAGATACTAAATAAATATTTGTATTTACATTTATGCATGAAAATGAATTGTTGAAATCTCTGCAAGTGTGTGAAACTTATGAAAGCTGAGCTGAAGTAATTAATTTGCATGATGTTTTAAAGTTCCATAGCACTTGTTTTTTGGAATTACTCCATAATGTAGATTAGCAGTATAAACCTGGATCCAAACCAGTTATCATTTACCAGCTCCATCTGTCTAGTCTTCAGTCCATTTTTTGTTCAAGGGCCTTCGAACACAGTCAGGGACCAGGGAGCTCTTCTGTCTTTCAGCCTATGACTGAAGTTACGGTCACCAAAGACATATCCATCTGGTGAAAAATGTATACCTGTTCATGTGAGATGAATATAGATAGGTATTTCGACATATATGTGGCTTGACATACTGACTTGTTCCTTTGCAGTATCTGGTATGTCTATCACAAAACAGAAAATATCTGTATTTTGTTTATTCAATGGATATATCACACAATGAGGGATAGACTATCGAGTCATTTTGCTTTATCTGAAGAACAGTGGCCACGTCATCATTGTGTACTAGCCCACTGGGAAACTATCACATTGTCCCACTGTCAGTAGTTATCATGAAAACTCTTCTGGTGGAGCAGGCATACTTACACAGGTAGAAAAGATAGTTCAATCACATTAAGAGATTCAGACATCAGAGAAAGTGCAGTCCAGCTGTGTCCAAACTGTAGGTGAATTAATGAATGATCATGCATAATGGGCCAATATATTCAAGAACAAGTGTATTGTTAAGCAGATGAAGGATGTTAAACTGGTTTTAGCTTTTACAGAGTTAATCTGCAGAAATAAGAAATTATATTACAAGTCAGTTTATCTTCAATAATGTAAAATAGATTTTCAAAGTTATAAGCAGCTGGAAGTGCTGGAAGTACCAGGGTTCATGAGGCTTCCACAGAAATGTGTTTGAACTGCGACTGCCTTTCTCAAAATATTCTCAGGAACTGGCATTTTCACTATCCAAACTCCCTTTACTATAAAAGGAAGATCTTTGGACAACCTTGGAGGATGCACAAACCCAGGAAAAAACATCTCCAAGCTGGGAGCAAACACAGGGCAGGGCTTTTGGAAGATTTTGACACAGTACAGATCATACTGAAGAGTTGAAAAAAGGCTAAACAGTAATTCTTCAAGCCCTTCTCCTTGGTTATTTTGGCAACAGCTATCCAACTATCTTTCTCCCTCACCTTGTTTCTGGTTTATAGGTCTAATTTCTGCTCCTGACCAAGTACTTGGTGGGCACAAATGTAATAATCAGTAACTGGTTGGAGGCTGACTAGATAGGCAAACATTTTGAAGGCTTTCTTCTTGGTACTGTTAGAATGAAAGGTGAGATTGAGGGCCTAGTGATAGAGCACTTCAGAGACATCCCATGTTCCACAGGACACTGATAATGTTCTTACACATTTTCTACCTGAGTACCAACTCTATCTAATCCTCTTTTGGATCTCCCTTCTTGCTATATCTTCTCTGGTTTATGGACAAGATTCAGAGAAGGTACCAAGCTTTGGCATCCAAAAGTTTGATAGGCACAATGATAAATTTGTGTTAGAAGACAGAAAGCTCCTTCCAGAGATTTTTCCTTCTGCTGTACAGTGAAGGGGATATTTGAAATATATTTCAACTACTGTCTGGCTTTACAGACAATATCCCCTTCACTGTACAGCAGAAGGAAAAATCTCTTCACAAATTTATCATACCTATACCTATCAGAGCCATCCATCTCATTCTATTGACTAGGTAGGTTACTGGCTTTAGGAAACTTGTAGGTCAAACAGTGCTGCAGCTTGCTTCACAAATTTGATTTTTCTGCCTTTCCTCTGTGAACATACTAAAGCACCGAGTAAGGAATTTACACATAAGGGATTCTTCAAAGATAAATTGATTTCTAGTGGATAATAATGAAAAAATTCATTACAATCACATTTTCTGGAAGGAAATTAATAGTGAAATTATTGGCCACAAGGATGGTCAGGGGGCTGGAGCACCTGCCCTGTGAGGTCAGGCTGAGGGAGCTGGGCTTGTTCAGCCTGGAGAAAAGAAGGCTGCGGGGTGACCTCATTGCAGCCTTTCAGTACCTGAAGGGTACCTATATTCAGGAGGGGTGTAAACTCTTTGAAAGGGCCGGTAATAGTAGGACAAGGGGAAATGGTTTTAAGTTGAAAGAGGGAAGATTTAGGTTGGATGTTAGGGGGAAGTTCTTTACTATGAGAGTGGTGAGGTACTGGAACAGGCTGCCCAGTGGAGCTGTGGATGCCCCATCCCCAGAGGTGTTCAAGGCCAGGTTGGATGGGGCCCTGGGCAACCTGATCTAGTAAACATGGAAGTTTGGTGGCCCTACCAGGCAGGGAGGTTGGAGCTTCATGATCCTTGATATCCCTTCCAACCCAAGTCATTCTGTGATTCTGTGTGATTCTGTGAACTTAAAGCACCTTTTTTTTTTGGATGGACTTGTGGTCATTGAGTTAATCTGAAAAATTAATTCATATAGTTACTTATCCACACCTTATAAACTCCATGTGGAGACTGCATAATGTTTATGTGAATGTAAATAATCATTTTTTTTTATTATTCCTTGGAATACAAAATATGTCTGTAGTTCATGCCAGCAATCTCACATTGCTTAGGGTTTTATATCTGAAATGCAGAACTCTGTGCTATTCATCTCCTTAAAGATACTGTGATAACTGTCATTGTTAGCTGGAACCCTAATTGTCAAGAATACAAAGCCATTCCTCCATTAAACAAGAACAGCAACAATGCAGGAGATTACAAAATGGCTAGGAATAAAAGCAATAAGAAAAGTTCTCATTCTGAGCACCTGGAATATTTCTTAGTTATTAAGAAATAACTTCATGCTATTTCTTAAAATGAAAGAAGAAACTGTTCTGGATTCAAGTTTGTTATTATATTCATATGTTATAGGGAACTCTTTATTCTTGTTGGTGGCCAAATATGAACTGAGGATGGTCTTATAGTTTAGCTGAAATCACTGAAATAGTCTTCATGGAAACAGTACAGTGTCACACAAAGTTAGTACATCTGAGCTTCAAAGCTCTATGTAAACATTAACTGTTAGTCATAGTTCTTTGTAAGACAAAAATAATCTCTCCCTCCCCTAGTAGATGCACTAGATTTATGACTTGTCAGATATGAGACACAGAGGAGAGCAAGTGTTGTGTATATTAGTCATCCAGAACTCATGGGGAAATTCTGCACCCTACTTACCATGCTGTGGGAAATATTATTTGGATAAATCAGAACATGTGATATGTGAAAGCAGGTATAAAACGATAATAAACATCAAAGAACCTAATTTGTACAGGCAGAAAACTATTTTAATAATTCATGTTTATATAAGTTGATTCTTTTTGCACTCTTCTTCAATCCTCTACTTCAGTTATGCTGCCTGAAAATTTCAGGAGATATGAGAAGAGCATGTACAGAGAGAAAAGTTGTATATTATCACTACTGAAGGCTTCAAAGTACACATGTGACTCAACCTACTTACCTTGGAACTTAACGTGAAGCAAGCTGCAGCACTGTTTGACCTACAAGTTTCCTAAAGCCAGTAACCTACCTAGTCAATAGAATGAGATGGATGGCTCTGATAGGTATAGGGAGGAAATACTGCTCACCTATTTCAGGCATCTGTTTTTCTCTGGCAGCATATAGAGAACAGTATTTGTGTAGTGACGATAAGTATCTTTGTCATAATAGCCTAAGACCAGACCTCATTCAGAAAGTGAAAGACGTAGACCTCATGTTTCAGCTCCAGCTTTTTGTCTTCATGCACAAAGTCTAATACAGTATTTGAATGTTAGATGGTGTTACACTTGGAGTTTAGATAAGCTTTCCCCGTAGATCTGTGGTTAGAAGACTGCACGGTTTACTCACACCTCTCTCTTTCCGGCACCTCATTTTTTTTTCTTCCTCATTGCACAAGGAGATAAATTCAATGACGTTCAAATTTTATACATGCTAAGCCTATTGTAAGAACTGTATCACTTTCTAGTGAAAAAGGACATTCCCACATCTGATTTTTGTCTTTGTTAACATAAGTGTCTGTATTTTGCTTTTATCCCTCTTAAGAATACAGCTTTGGGATACTAAAAAGTTGAAATAGTAACACAGCAGCTAATTGGGTCTTTCACTGCATCGCAGAACGCTTTTCAAATCTATTCTCCTTTCTAAGATGCATTTCCAGATTGACACAGTTAGGTCTAGCAGATGGAACTCATCTGGGCTGGATATGAATATTTTTTCCCTAATATAATAACAAATATGATGCCATATACTTTCAATTTGCAGCAATGGCTTAACTTGTCAGTATATTTGGAAAACCTCAATTTTTGTTTTCTCGCTAATGGCGCAGGTGGTTCAGAAGGAATGTGCAGTATGCCCAGCATGCTATTTGGTGATCTGCTCTAACAGTATGATCTGACTGTGAATTCAATATGAGCAGCATTCAAACACTGTTTATGGGAGGTACCTGAAAATATGATTACTTCTTTCTTCTGTTTGACTTCTGATATTTATGATTTTCCTTTTGTAAATCCGGAAATGAGAAAGCAAATCATCTTCAGCATCAAGCAGAAATCTGTTCAAATTCTTCAATGAGAATCCTATTGTGTGCTTTCTTCTGCAAGCTCGAAAACTCTGAAATGTGCAGATCACTATACATTTCCATCTTGGCACTTCAAGGTCTGTAGCCACAAAAGCCACACTCTCAGCTTTTTTCAGTCCTATTAAAGGCTCAAGAGAAGAATTCAGCTGTTCAAAAAATCTTAATCGTGATCAAATGAATATTCATCTTGTTCATTATATTAACGTCTGAGCAATATTACCAACTGATATTATATTACCATCTGAGCAAGAGAGATTTCTAACAAAATGAAGAATAGTGACAAAAGGCAGTCGTTGACTGTTACATATCACAGAGAGACAGAGTCTGTGTGGTCACACAGATTTCCAGACAGTTACTTTGAAGAAAGTAGGTGCACCTACTCAGAGAATCTTATCAGTAGGGATTATGGTGGTTAAAAGAAAACAGAAGGGGAAAATGGTAGAAAGAATGGATGTAAAAGCTGAGTGTCTGTCTAGGCTGGGATGGGTAATGTTATGGTTTCACAAAAAAGTTGCATTTTCGGAGGCTAGCATTGCAGTATTTGATGATGAACTTTATTAAAAAAATCTGTTACAAGTGTTTTAATGCTACACAGTTGTCATCTTTTTGTTGATGATGGATTTGAAGTAGTAGAGAAAACATCTCCATGCACATTTATATTGAGTGAATTTCCTCTTAATAGCCATCCAATAACTGTAGGACTATTTTCAGTTACTGCCACATCATTATTGGTTATTGTTTTAGAAACAAGTCTATCTGAAGTACATACTGATAGTCTTCTATATCTTCTAAATTTTAATCATATTTTGATGTGTTTTGAAGCTCTCTGGGTTGCCAGCTCAAATCAGATTTTCAGCTTCAGTAATTACATGAGTTTGTGAATTGACATTCTTGGTGTCAAAGTTAGCTTATTTTAAGCATGTGTTAAGTTTTTCTCTGTAAAGAGATATAAGTGGGCAGAAATATCATTTCCACATAACACAGATCATTTATTTATGTTAACGTCAATAGCTGTGAAATAGTTGTCCTAAAAGATGCTAAATGATGTGCGTGCTGGACTGCAAACTGCTGGTGTTCAGAGATATTAACTTTTTTAAATTTAAGGCTTCACGTTCTCTTTAGTTTAAAGCTTAATCTCTAGTACCGGATTTTGTCTTTTGACTTCTACAGTGGAAATGATTCACTTATGGATTCTTAATGATTCTCCTGTATTTCCTTTAGTTTGATTAGGCAAAGCCATCCATGATCAACAACACCGTGCTGGGAAAACTTCGTGTTACACTGCTCTGAGGACTGGGCTTTTCATGTGTCCTAAATTCAACTGCACATGCACTTGCTCTTTAATTATTGTAAGTAGCATGAGAAAAGCATGAACATTATATATTTGAGGATATTTTCTGAGCCACCAGAGGCTGTATGTCATACTTTCATGCCCTATTCCCCATTCTCCTTCATACTTTTGGAAGTCTCCCACTAGTAAGTTCATCTGTTTACCTCATTAAAGAAGAGCAATGCCACATTTCTCCAAAGTCATGCATATTTCTTCAGTTGACTTTTAAAGATAAAAGGATGGGATTCAACTCTCTTCAATTAGACCTTTTGTGTTTATTTCAGCTATTTCTTTAATGGTTAATTTCTGCCTCATGCTGTTAGAATTTATTATTTAAATCCCTATACTGCCTAATTTTGCAAGGTGAGTTACATGTATATATATCTATAGACATTATATCTAATAAAATTCTCAAGGCATAGTTGGACAGAACTTTTAAATTAAATGCTTCAGAAAATACAGTTGGGCAGTTGGTTGCTAGTTAAGCATTCTAGCTTGTATACCAGGAAACACAGCATGTCTGAAAGGAACTTCTCACTTGAAAATTAACAGCCTGTTTCTTTTTCTCCAGGGTGAAGCATCTTCAAGAGCATAAATCTACTGTAAAATCCAATAACTCTTTTCTAACACAATGTAGACAGCATTTTTAATGCAGACTTTTAATGATTTCATGGAATTATAGAATAATAGGATGGCCTGGGTTGAAAAAGATCACAATGATCACCTAGTTTCAACCTCCCTGCTATGTGCAGGGTTGCAAACCACCAGACCAGGCTGCTCAGAGCCAAATTCAGCCTGGACTTGAATGACTCCAGGGATGGGGCATCCACAGCCTCCTTGGGCAACGTGTTCCAGTGAGTCACCAACCTCTGAGTGAAAAACTTCCTCTAGATATCTAACTGAAACCTCCCCTGTCTCACTTTAAAACCACCCCCCCTTGTTTTGTCACTACCCACCCTTGTAAATATCCACTCCTCTTCCTGTTGATATCTCCCTTTAAATATTGGAAGGCCACAATGAGGTCTTCTGGGAGCTGCCTTTTCTCCAAGCTAAACAAACTTATTTATCTGAGGATCTTTAGTAGTAGAAAATGCAACATGGTTTCTACAGTAGGAAGGAAACTTAAATGATCCTTCACTTGTTTAAACAGAAGTGGCTATTTATGAAGCTATCACAATTACTTAAACTGATATTGAAACCAGTATTTTCTGTCAGCTCCACAGAATCTCTCGCAATAACAGAACCTTCCTGTCCTATGGCGTGTTTCTCTGGTAGGTTAAATATCTTGGTAGGTTGCGGAAGCAAATTATTCTTTTTATAATCCTGTTCGCCAAAGCCTGTCCCTGCTTTCAAAATACAAGTGTCCACTGCTTTTGGGAGTTAACATATTTATATAAGAGATTCTATGGGATAAAAACACTCACTCCTGCTTGACAACATCTTTACAGACATCCACTTGGATACACTTCATCTCAGCCTGAGTCTGTAGATTTGCTATAGGGTGCTTTTCTCCTCAGCTGAGCATTTACACAAACTATGTATATTTATTCCCTAAATAAGCTATTGTTTATCCCATTTATCTCCAGTATTTGAAGGCAGCCTACAGAAAAGCTGGGGAGGGACTTTTTATAAGGGAATGTAGCAACAGGATGAGGAGAAATGGCGTTAAACTGAAGAGGGTAGATTTAGACTAGATATCAGGAAGAAATTCTTTACTGTGAGGGTGGTGAGACACTGGCAGGGGTTGCCCAGAGAAGCTGTAAATTTCCCCACCCTGGAAGCATTCAGTGGATGCTACAGGGAGGTGTCCCTTGCTATAGCGGGAGGGCTGGAACCAAATGATCTCAAAGGCCCCTTCCAACCCACAGAATAACAGAATCACAGAATTATCAAAGTTGGAAAAGAACTAGAAGATCATCCAGTCCAACCATTACCAATACTTCCCAGCTAAATCATATCCCTCAACACAACATCCAAACGTTTCCTGAACACCCCCATGGTTGGCGACTCCACCACCTCCCTGAGCAGTGCATTCCAGTGCCTCAACACCCTTTCCGAAAAGTAATATTTCCTAATGTCCAGCCTGAATCTCCCCTGGTGCAGCTTCAAATGATTGCCTCTAGTTCTATCACTGTCTACACGAGAGAAGAGGCCAACTCCCAGCTCACTACAACCTCCCTTCAGGAAGTTATGGAGAGCAATAAGGTCTTCCCTGAGACTCCTCTTCTCCAGGCTTAACAATCCCAGCTCCCTCAGCCGCTCCCCATAAGGCCTGTGCTCCAGACCCCTCACCAGCTTCGTAGCCCTCCTCTGAACATGTTCCAGGGCCTCAATGTCTTTCTTGCAGTGAGGGGCACAAAACTAAACACAGTACTCGAGGTGAGGCCGCACCAGTGCCGAGTACAGGGGGCAATTACCTCCTTGTTCCTGCTAGTAACACTGTTTTTGACGCAAACCAGGATGCTGTTGGCCTTCTTGGCCACCTGGGCACAGTGTCGGCTCATGTTCAGCTGAGCATCAATCAGTACCCCCAGGTCCGTTTCCTCAACTCAGTTCTCCAGCCACTCCACCCCAATCCTATAGCGCTGCCTGGGGTTGTTGTGGCTAAAGTGCAGGACCCAGCATTTGGTCTTGTTGAACCTCATTCCATTGGCTTCGGCCCAGGTCTCCGGCCTGTCCAGACCCCTCTGTAGGGCCTCACTGCCCTCAGGCAGATTGACACTCCCCACCAATTTGGTGTCATCTGTGAACTGAGGGCGCACTCAATGACCTCATCCAGGTCATCAATAAAGATGTTGAAGAGGACAGGCCCCAGCACCGACCCCTGGGGAACACCACTTGTGACTCGTCTCCAACTGGATTTAACTCCATTTACCACCACTCTCTGGGCCCCGCCCTCCAGCCAGCTCCTTACCCAGCCGAGACTGTACCCATCCAAGCCATGGGCTGCCAGCTTTTGCAGGAGAATAGCATGGGAGACAGTGTTGAAGGCTTTGCTGAAGTCTAAGTAGACCACATCAACAGCCTTTCCTTCATCCATCAGATGGGTCACGGGGCCATAGAAGATCAGGTTGGTCAAGCAGGACCTGCACTTCATGAACCCATGCTAGCAAGGTCTGGTCTCTTGGTCATCCCACACCTGCCACGTGATCTCTCTCGAGACAATCCGTTCCATAACCTTCCCCGGCACCGAGGTCAGGCTAACAGGCCTGTAGTTCCCCGGATCCTCCTTACAACCTTTCTTGTAAATGGGAGTCACGTTGGCAAGCCTCCAGTCTTCCGGGACCTCACCCATTAACAAGGAGTGCTGAAAGATAACAGTAAGCGGCTCAGCAATCTCCTCCGCCAGCTCCTTCAGCACTCTTGAGTGAATCTCATCTGGACCCATGGACTTGTGTCAGTCCAGTTGGAGTAGTAATTCCCCGACCTCTTCTTCCAGAATCACAGGGGGTTCAGTCTGCTCCCCAGCTGAGACTACCAGGTCAGAGCATGGGGAGCCCTGGGAATAACCGAGATGACTTTTAAAGACAGACGTAAAGTAGGCATTCAAGAACCTCTGCCTTTTCCTTATCCTCTGTGATCACATTCCCAGCCTCATCCAGCAAAGACTGGATATTCTCCTTTGTTCTCCTCTTACTGTTAATGTTTTTGTAAAAGAGTTACTTTTTTTACCCCAGCGGCCAGCTTAGATTCAAGCTGGGCTTTTGCCTCTCTGATTTTCCCTCTACACATCTTAACAACCTCCTTGTAGGCATTCCGAGTTGCTCTTCCCTCCTTCCACAGGCACTAGATTCTCTTTTTTTTCCTGCAACCTTAAGAACAGCTCCCTATTCATCCATGCCGGTCTTCATCCCCGCCGGCTCATTTTGCGGTGCTGGGGGACCACCAGCTCCTGCTCCTTTAAGATTTCCTTCTTTGAGAGAGACCAGCCATCTTGGACCCCTTTGTTCGTTAAGACTGAACGCCAGGGGACTGCCCCTACTAGTCTTCTGAACAAGTCAAAGTCTGCCCTCTGGAAGTCTGAAGTGGCAGTTTTGCTATTCTCCCTCCAGGCTGCACCTAGAATCAAGAACTCGTACCATTTCATGGTCACTCTGTCCAAGACAGCCCCCAACCTCCACATCTCCCACCAGACCTTCCCTGTTTGTGAACAGCAGGTCTAGCGGGGCAGCTCCTCTCGTGTTTTCTCTCACAAGCTGCATTAGGAAGTTATCCTCTATGCATTCCAGGAACCTCCTAGACTGCTTCTTCTCCGCAAAGCATTCCCTGACATTGAGGACCACGCCGCCACCCCTCCTTTCTCAACTATCTTTCCTGAAGAGTTTGTAGCCATCCATTGCAGCACTTCAGTTATGGGAGCAATCCCACCATGTTTCCGTTATGGCAACTAGGTCATAGTTTGCCTGCCCCACAATGGCTCTTCTTGGTTGTTGCCCATGCTGTGCGCATTGTTGTAGGCGCACCTAAAGACCTGGCTTTACCCCATTTCCCCTTTATAGATTCATCCTCTTCCGTCATGAAGGCACAAGACCATGGGTTCTTACAAGCACGTCCCTCTCCTGCAAGCACTGGGTCACTACACAATGACTTTGTGTTAGTGACCCCAGTTACACACCCATCACCCTTCATACCTAGTTTAAAGCCCTCTGAATGAATCTGCCCAACTCTCGGCCTAAGATCTTTTTTGAATGGTGGGAGAAGCCACTCCTATCGGTCTCTAGCTGGTCCAGTCTCCTGCAGACAGAGCCAATGTCAAAGAACCCAAACCCCTGCCGAGCACACCAAGCTCGGAGCCAGGTATTAATCCACTGGCCCATTATATTAAGTCCCTCATTATTCTCTATAGCTGGAGGGATAGAGGAAAACACAACTTGTGCTCCCAAACCCTTTGCCTGTATCCCCAGGGCTCTGAAATCCTCTTTCAGAGTCCTTAGGGAAGTTCTCTATAAATTATCACTACCAACCTGAAACAACAATAGAGGATAGTCATCAGTGGGCCAGACAAGGGAAGGAAGTTTCTTCTTTACATCCTTTACTTGGACACCCAGGAGGCAGCAGACCTCCCTATGCAGAGGGTCTGGTCTACATATTGGCCCTTCTGCTCCTTTTAGCAGAGAATCACCAATGACAATGACCCGTCATGCTTTCCTATTTGATGATGTATTAGGCGAAGACTGGTTAGACTTGGGAAGCACCAACTGAGGAGATCCATCATCACCACCATTATCCAGTTGTCCCTGCTGAGCACTGTGCCTGTTCCGCAGGGGCAGCTGGGGGGGGTGGGGACTCACCAGGGGGGCACGCCTGCATCCATGAGCAGGGGCCTTATGCCACTGACCTACATCCTCCAAATCTTTGCCGTTGTTCCCAGGGGGGTGAGAGGACAGTGGGTTCACTATAGCAGGAACGCCATCTGCACGTAGGTTCCCCTCTGTTACCTGTTTGCAAGGCAGCAGGAGTGACATTCTCCATGCAGAGCCTCATCCGGCTGACAAGATCTAGGAGCTGAGAGGGCTTGGTGCCAGCAGTCAATCTCCCTCTCAGAGTCCCTAATACTTCTCAGCCTCTCCACCTCCTCCTTCAGGTCAACTACCAGGCTGAGCAAGTAGTTAACGTGGTCACAGCGTACACAACCACTGCCTCCCTCACCCAGCACTGCAAGGGCCAGGCTCTGGCACTCAGTACAGCCAGAGACCTGCACACCAGCATCTCAGGCTGGGGGCTCAGTCTTAGTCTCCTCAGACTTTTTGGTAGCAGCCTTCCGATCAGACATGTGCAGGACCTCAGTCTGGGTCTCCGCAGTCTTCTTGGTTGCTGCCTCCCTTTTCTGAGAGCATGGGACTCTTGTCTGGGCCTCCTCAGTATTTCTGAGTATTTCAGCCTTCCGCCGGGGCACGACCATGTCTAAGCAGAATAGTTACCAGCACTGAAACAGGAAGTCACGAGGTGCACGGACCCTGACCCCTCCTGTCCGTCTCTGGTGGCAGCGACGCGTCGCTGTCCTCCCTGTGCCCGTTTCAATCTCCCGCCGTTGCCAGGCAACGCCCACGGCACGTCAGCCCCGTCAGCCCCGTCAGTCCCGTGGCCGCTGCCGCGAGAGCTGCCGGGCTGCTCCTCTAGCCCGGGGGTTCCCAGCTTGAAGGAAACGCCCGAGATCCCCCTTGAACCACGCGGTCAGTCGCTGCCGATCGCTCCGGGACGGCTCCGAGTTAGGCGACTTCGGCGATCAAAAGGGCTTCTACCAGGGGCATCTAAGGGCTTCTAACCCAAACCATTCCATGATTCTATGAATATATAATTCTGTTATATCACGATTTTCAGCTTTGAAACTCTATCTTGTTGTATGCCACTATTGACTTAATTTATATCACTTGAAAATGTGATGTTTTTTCAAACTGTTTGTTTGAATCTTACTTTGTCAGTGACATATTTGAAAGTGTTTAGGAAGTTGAATAAATTGACTAAAGAGACTGAAGTAATAAATAAGAGGAAAAAAATTTTTAAAAATAGAATTAAGGGAATTCACACCATAGGGCCAGAACAGAACTCAGTGTTTCCATTAGAATTCCTCTATCACCAGCAGCCAGGGATCTCAGCAATAAAACGGGACAGCATATGAAGGGAATAACATGATATGGCCACAGTACTGAGCCTGCTACACAAGACACAATGCATCTACTATGACTGTTGTATGCTTTGGGCAATAGGGATCTGTTTTCATTTATCCTGAGAGTTAATTTAGCTTCTCTGGCATTATTTCTTTGTGTGTGTGTGAATGAAAGGAGATGGTGTGTGTAAAAGATGTACAGCGCTGATTTTAACCCACTGTCTTCCTTCCTCTCTGAGCTATACTCACTGCATAATCAAAATGGGCTGTCTTCATCTTTTTTTATAATCTGGCAATAATTTCCTCTTTAAAAACTCTTTTATTAGCATGGCGACTTAAGCTGCAAGGATTTCACATGAAACAGGGTTATAATGGTGAGAAAACAGTGAAATAAAATAGAGATGAAGCAATTTTCTGAAATGCTAGTTTCTGTATATACCATTATCATCCACCATACAGAGATGGAATGATTTCTTTCATGCGAGCTCTAGCTTTATTCTTCCTCTATACTGAGCATGACCTATTTTTTCCTATTCTTGCAGTTTTTGAAGCAGCAAAGTGCTTTATAACTTCAGCTCAAAAAGAAGTCAGGACTGGAAGAAGGGTGGCCTGCTACTATAGGCAATGTTACAGCAGATCCAAAGGCAAGAAAAATTGTTCCTATGACAATGCCCCTTGTCTCTCCTTTTTATTTGCCTTCCTTACTATGTGGGGGGCTGAAAGTAAGCTGAGGAGGAAGCTAGCACCTCTTTGGAAGGGAGAAGAGAGGAAGTTCCTTCTTGCCCTGACTTTCTGTGATGAGTATATGAGTGTATATATATATATATATGGGTATATCTGCAATGTGTAACTAAAACATTGAGTATGTAGGTAATTAATATTACATAAAAGTCCAGAGAAAACCCATACAAAGAAGAGTGAAAGCCTGTAAACAATACTGCTCTTACTTCTAATGACTACATGGCATTCTTTCTGTTTTCAGGAAAGCAAAGTTCATCAAATGGGAAAGAGGAGAACAGGAAGTCTGTGCTGTAAAACAAGGGCAGCATTGCTAAGTGTCTAGAGATAATCCACACACAAGGGGGTGTTAGGACAACTTCACAGATGTGCAATTTGTTCTGAAAGTTCTCTCATCCTTTATCTTTTCATCCTGTTTAAATCATATTTCTCATGCTTTTTGTGTTTCTTATACTGGAAGGCAGTGATTCTAGAATTCTTAATTCTTACACAGGAAATTAGTGCTATGCCTTGGCTCTTAGAGCAAGTTCATACTGCAAATTTTCACTACAGTTTCTTGATCTTTCAACAAATTCAATTAATGACATTCATTTCAGGTCGCCACTATAACCGTGTGTAGACAAGGTGTATATGTTAGGCTTGGAACCTTCCTTTTACTTCCAGTCAAACAGATGTGAAATTCAGATGAGCATGTCCAGACAGGAAGGTCAGTCATGGGTCTTTTTTCATATGACACTGAATTTTGCATGGAAAATGTTGTATTATTTTATGCTAACAACATTATTATAGTTAATTCCCTTGAACTGCAAAATTTGATTTCAGTACCTTTTTCCTGGTAGCAGTAATCAATTAAAAAGAAAATCTTGTACAGTCATAACTATGGGGTTTCTACATTGGGAATTTTTGCAGTAGTTTAGCTGCTTTACATTCTTAGTGTAGAAAAGATAGAGGGAATGGTCTGCAAATCAATTTAGCTTAGCCAGATCTAAATTGGCAGTACTAAGTGTACCACCATCTAGATATGTTCACTCAGCATCACTCTGTGGTAATGACAAAGGAGGACAGGGCCATCACTGTTAATTTAGGAACACGTCTTCCTTATAACTTTATTCAGGCAGCTACTGTAGGTTTCTTCTGAAGGGAGCATGAAATAATTCAGCTATTACTAGGCAATGCAAAAAAGGAAGCATGTAAAAAATATGCAAATAGTTCGGGTGGGATTCATTTCACAGAATCGTTTGAGTTGGAAGGTGCCTTAAAGATCATTTAGTTCCATCCCCTTGCCACAAGGGGACTGCAGAAAACTGTTGCATGTGCACATTTTAGAATATCCTGTACAGCCTCTGGATGCTTCTCCAGAAGAGTGTGGGCTTTTTGTATGTTCTCTGTCCTATCTACCAGCCTTACACTGAGATCATGAATATATCTCACAAATGGTGCTAGGTGCATATATTTAAGTAGATGAGTCCTTCCCTCAGGATGAGATTGATACTCACATTGCAGACAGTGCTTCTTCATATATAAATTCTTCAATGCTCCTCATATATAAATCTCATATTTCAAATATTTTTCAATGATATGCACCAATTTTGAAGTGGGACTCCATCTATTACTTTGTTTACTCATCTGAAACCATTTCTGGGGGTGGTCAGTCTCCTCTGAGATGTTTCATAATTAGACCCTTTTGAGTTTGGTGGGACCTTGACCACCCTTCTGAATCAGTTTGATGTGTTTAGTAACTGTCATTTTATGAACACACACACACATATAAAAAGTATGTAAGTATAAACTTGATATGTATAGTTGTGAAAAGCATACTCTTGATAAATATAGTCAAGATAACTTGAATCTGAACAGACTGATAAGTATGTTTGCTATTGTATTTCTGTTTGTTATTCATTATAAGCTTATTCACTTAGTAATATTGCTGTTTGCTAACACCAAACCACAATGTTGCAATTCTACTGATTTTCCTATGTCAAACTGCCTTTCTACTGTCCTTAATTGTTGCTTCAATTGACTGGTGCTGTACCCTTAGTATGTGTTACACACATATTGTTTTCTGGAAATATCAGTAATAACTTATCTGCAGAAGGAGACTGCTCCTTTAAGGGTACCTGGTCAAGGACCTTTTTATAAGGCAACAAATGATAATAGGAAAGGGAGACGCTGATGAGAACTAGGTCTGGTTGCTCACATTAATTTATGAGCCTGTGAGAATGTAAGAATGTTTATGCTACCAGTGTTATCAGACAGAGGCCTTCTAAGCTATGAGATAATCACAAGGGACAGACCTTTCAGTCACGTTAACTGGTGGGCTAACAAGCTGCAGGCACTGCTTCCTGAGAGGTTGAATCTTGTCTCTAAGGCTGTGGGGCTTGTGCTGGGACAGTGCAGAAACTGCAGAGAAAATGGGAGGAGGAGGAGCAGAGAGGGGAATAGGTAGAAAAGAGTATAAGAGGGATAGCTGTGCATAAAATGGGGCCAGCCAGTCAGCTTATCTGGCTGAGCCCTGTGGCTGAACAGCACTATCTGCCCTATCTAACAGCTTTTTCTCATTAAATTTTCTCTTATCTCACTCTCTGAGCACTGGTACCCTCTCTCCCATGTGTTTGTGCTGCACTACAGGCAGGGACACAGGCAGAGCTGATGGGCAGACATAGGGGTTGTTCTAGTACTTGAAGGATCCATGAATGTGTCAGTATTGGTGGACCTGGAGTGCTGTGTGGATTCCTGCACCAATGAAATTTCATCTGTACCATCCAGAGAGGAGGAAGAGGTCTCAGCTGTATGTGTCTGTTTAACCTGCAGTAGCTGCAGCCACTAACCTGGGAAGAGATCCTAAGTCCCTTGGCACTGGGCTGGGCCCCAGCAGCCAAGTAGGAGTGGTACTGGGACAGAGCAGCTGGATGATGTGGCTGCACATCCTTGCTCTTCACCTCCCTTAACATTAGATGTATATGTATATATACCTTATAGTGAACAATAGTATTCTTGCTGGTGGTGATTTGTGATTTGTGTTGATCTGTAGTAAAGAGAAAATTTTTGCAAAGTCTCTGCGTCCTTGCATATTACAGAATCCTATGAGCTCACTGTTATCCTCTCTATATACCTGCAGATCATGTGGCCTCACCCATTTTTTACACAGCAGCACCAGAATAAATGAAAATCAAGAGGATTTTAATGAATTTCAAACACTGAGTCTGTAAATGAGAATATGAGAAAATAGCCCTTGGGGGGGGGGGGGCGGGGGGGGTCATGAGATATGCAGGTGTATTATTCAAAAAGTGCAGGAAAGTCACGACTTACTGCCAAGAAGATGTGAATTCCACAGAAAGCAAATTCCCATGGGTTAGTCAAAGAGAGGTCTAGTTGTAAGAATCTTAGCCTGTGGATTCAAACTGTCTAGCGTGAAGAGAGAGAAACACATCACCTACATTTTTCTCTCAAAATATTGTGACAGATTTTAACACTTAGATGCCCTGTCTTAGACACATAGCTCCTAACTACAAGCTTATGAAAAGGTGCTGGAGTCTCAAAGGGAGAGTTTGGGGTCAAATCTTGCCCAGATATACCTTTCCAGAAGAGGCTTTATAGAGCCTATCTTGATTTGATGCAGTGTGCAGTCTTACTTTGTTCTTCTGTAGTCCCAGTGTTCAGGGCAACTGGCTATTTGAATCCATGCTATAGAAATGATCAAGTTTTGTGAGCAGTGTTTCATTCCTTGTTAGGAGCAGTACCGGGAAATTGTGACTGGCTTGGGCAGTACCTGTGTCAAGCTTTCAAGGATGCTCTTGAAACCTGCTCCGTCCTGTTGCCATGTTTTGACTTTTCCCATGCTTTCACAAACCTTATATTTCTGCATATAACCACAGAAGTGAAAATATGCTCAAATACAGACATACCTTTCCAGACCTAAAAAATACTAATGCTGAAGGTCTGGGTAATGCTCAAATTCTGAAGAGCTGGCGCTGCTTATCACATGTACCACCTACCCATGGCTCTTACACTTTTCTAGTGTCATAGAAATGTAAATGGAGGAATGCTTCCCAAGAGAACAGAGCCACATTTGATTACCAGCTATGAACTACTAACAACTCTCAGCTCTCCCTGCTTAATTAATTGTCTGATCTGAGACAAAGCTTTTGAATACATACACATTTATGAATGTTGCAGATAAATCAAGCAACCTATTCTAAATGACATTCATCATTCATTTCATTTCGGAGTGTCAATGATTTACATCTCTATTTTCTTCTTCTTTTGGGGGGGGGGGTGGGAAGTTTTTTAACTGGAGGAAAGGAAACACCATTACAACATTAAAAAACAAAGTTACTGCATTGATTTACATTTCTCTTTAGCAATGACATGGTTATATTTCACTAGAAAAAGATGCTGAAATACTCAACAACTTCTTAGAGCATTTGTTTCTATTACGTGAATATTAAAAATTCATAGGAAAGCAGTAATTGTTGTAGTTTTGTTCAGAACATCCCGCAACATTCAGAGGAAGGGCATGAGGATTTTTACAGTATTTGCTTTGTTAGGGAAGAGAACTGTTTTGCTTTCTATGATTCTGATGATGATAGGCAATATCATGTAGCCAGGGAACCTTCCATGGCTATCTTTGATTTTCTTATATGGTCTACTAATTGCATCACTTCCTGTAGTTAATACTAAGTTTGTTATATAGAAGATTCTTCATTGAAAAGCAAGGTATCAAAATGTAAGACTCCTGGTGTCTGAGGGTACATATGCTTTAAGAACTAAGGTGTAAAATCCTACTGTGAGAAACTCTTACTTTGGCATCTACAAAAGCTGGGCTGAAGGTTTACATCATCACTTTAGATTAGATGTCTTTTCTCTAAATAATAGGAACAGCAGAAGTACATCTTTGTTCCTCTGAATGTAGCCTGCAATATAGTAGAAAAACTCCATGTTCTTTCTTCGGTAATTGTGAAAAGTGACAAAGAAAAGCTTTCAAACAAGCCAGAATGCTCCGAATGACTCTGTGCCTGCAAGGATAAATTTGGTGTTGTACTTTGTTATCTAACATTGGCCACAGACTTAAACAATGAAATGGGATGGCATCGTAATGAAATTTCACTAGTCTTCTCCATGCCATGGAATAACTGAGAGTATTAAATGAATTGCAATAGAAAGAGAAAAATTATCTCTGGACAGACATTTATATATTGGGTGGTGATTTTTCTACAGATGCTCTAATTACAATTTTAATTCATGCATGAAAAAAAGGAGGGAGCACAGATTACTTCTGTCAAAATAGTTCTGATTACTGTGAAGCTGTTAATGAGCAATGTTCCCTTGGAGAAAACATTAACATGTCTTTTTCTTCAGTGTTATTTTGCTTTATTCCCTTGTTATCTTGTAGAAAATGTTGATTGTCATTCAAGTTTCAAAATAAGAATATAACGAGTATGAGGGATTTCAGAAAGAAAACAGAAAACATGAGACAAGCAAAGCCTTTTAGCAGAAAGCGTATTCTTTTACTCTTCAGAACTACTTTAGAAAAATATCTGTAAAGCTGTGCATATCTTGTCTCATACCTTAAGTGCAAGACAATAAACAGTGCTGAGTGGTGACGTGCATCAGTAGTCCCATTACAGCATTATAATGCAATGCTATTAATGCATTTTGCTGCATTGCAGAACATTGCTCCTAATGGAAATAATGTTATGCAACAGCAATTTGTTGTGTTGTCTCTTCCAGGTTTTGTTAGAGTATGTGAGCTCTGAATAAACTGAGGTAACACTTGAGTGTGTTCCTAAATCAAGAATTCACAACCAAAACAAAGGATGGGAGAAATGGGGGAAATGCTCACTGCTTTGTGACAATTTCCTTCAGAGAGAAGAACACTGAAAATCTCTTGGAGATTTATGAGAAAGTAATTTGTTGGATGTTGAAAACCATATAATATTTGAATAAGGATAAAGAAATGAAAATGCATGAAATCGCTGTATTGTCTGATAAGACATTTACCTATTTTCCTCCATTCTTATATTAAATGTGTTCTACATAATTACACATTAACAGCTTTTAGAACCAAAAGGAGGTTTTTAGGTTGGGATCTTCTATGCTGGTTGAGAAGGTAGCATTAATAACTTCTATAACAAAGAATGTTCACATTGAACAGACACTTAGTGTGTGAAGTCTGCTCAACTCCTTTCCAGTGAGTGCTGTGTTCCTGGTACAGCATCAACATCTGTATAAAAGGTATGTAATTCAAAATTAACTCATCACAGGAACATTGTTTAAAGCTACAGGATGGTCAAAATGAGAATATTTGTATCAGTTTCTGCTTCCTGTTAGTAAGCAAACTCCGTGGGATGTCCCACTGTGGTTATGACTGATGCAGATACAACTCATGAGCTTCTCTGCTACTTTGATGTATCCGATATTCATCAACTTGGGTAAGAGAAATATTATTTCTCAACTTGCATTACTGCATATTATGTTTAATATGATTCATCTTTGTTTAACATTTTTATCACTGGAGATAAAACACTGTATGAGCTGTCCTATTATGTATTAATTTCTGTATTAATATGTCAGAAGAGGAAAAGTTTATTATTTTACTACTGTGTTTTCTCTATTACAATTACAGTGTTTTAATTTTTGATTTTTTCTTGTTCCAACATGATTACTAATGTAGTGAAGTACTTGGTCTTCATTACTAAGCAGTGTTCAGAACTAGCATGATAATATAGGCTCTAAAGTGAGCCTATAGAAACGATTATTTACATTGGTGTTGAGAATGAGCTCTGAACTTTTTCAGCTGATATTTTTTCTTTTTTCTTTTTTTTTTTTTTTTCCCCCTCAGAGTTAAAATAATATATTTGTGGGCATTTTTAAGATCTATGTCTCAGGGTTTTTCCCCTAAGAAAATTAATGCTTCACATGAAAGTAAACATAATATTTTACTCTGTTCCAGTTTCACTTAGTAACAAAAGTGCTGATTACACTTGAATCAACAAGCAATTAATGCAAATAAGCTGATTATCAGAAAATACCATCTTTAAAGTGCATCATGATATAACGGGTATATTCTTTCTATAAAGAATTTGAAGTAACAGTGACTGAAACTTAGAATTCCCTGGACTGCTGCTATAGAAATCATGTTAATTTTTAAAATAGAGGCAGAATACAAATTGACCTAGAAAAGACTGAATGTATTCCACATTTTTCTTTTGATCCTTTATTCAAGAAAAGCCAGCTCCAGCTATTCAGATAAGAATGAAGAATCATTTAGAAATTCAAGTAGAATTTCTTCCTTGATTGTTGCTATATAAAGAAGAGGAAATATACATTAAAGAGTGCTATAATTGTGTATTTTGAGTCCCTTTTCTGAAACCTTTTGCATCATCTTTAAGGCAATGTGTAGCATAAAGCTCATTTTTTCACTTTTCCTTTTTCCGATTTACTTGCATGTTACTGAAATTGCTTTTATTTCTTTCACATGAATTTACTGTTCCTAAACAGAGCAGGGACTGCAGATTGAATTATTCTCCCTAACTATCAAGTTGGCACAATGCACACTTCAGCATAGCAGATAGACATCTCAACCCAGAGAGGCTGTGGATGCCCCCGCCATGGAGGCCTTCAAGGCCAGGCTGTATGAAGCTGTGAGCAACCTGGTCCACTGGGAGGTGTCCCTGCCTATAGGGGGTTGGAACTAGATGGTCCTAAAGGTCCGTTCCAACCCAAATCATTCTATGATTCTATGATTTATCCAAAGAATTTCAGCTTAAACTTTGTCTCCTCTGCATGAATATGCTACAGATCTTGAAAACTCTCTTCAACAAATCTTCATATATTTTTTACTATAAAAAATTAATCAGTATTAATTATCATAACAGTACTTTCCTGAGTTCCCTACTGTCATTAACATTTCCATGTAATCCAAAAGTGTATCAGCACAGACAGGTAAAAGAAGACTAGAAACATCTCTGTAAGTAAAGATAAGTACTTTAAATCAATGAGATAGAAAGAAATAAACTATTTACTCCTTATGGGAAATGCTAGTGTAACTTGTTAAATTACCAGTATATAATACAAAAAAGATCATAGAATCGTAGAGTCATAGAATCGTTTGAGTTGTAAGAGACCTTTAATGTTCGTCTAGCCCAACTCATCTACAATGAACAGGGGCACCATAGCTACATGAGGTTGCTCAGAGCCCTGTCCAGCTTAACTTTGATGTCTTCAGAGGCAGTGCATCCACCACTATTCTGAACAGCCTGTTCCTGTGCTTCACAACCTTTATCATAAAAATCTTTTTCCTCGTATCCAGTCTATATTATCTCCTCTCTTTTAGCTTGAAACCATTTCATAACTGCGCTGTTGCTAACATTTTCATTTCTGCGTTCCTGCTGTTCACACCTACAAGGAAAAAGTACTCAGGCTTTGTTTCACCATGACTTTGAGGGGCAATACCTGATCAGAAGTTCTACAGTGTCAGTTTAATGTAATGATAGCATGGTCCCACAGAATATATTGCAGCAGCTCCTCTTTGCAGCACCCTGCCTGTCTCAGGAGCTGCTCCTCCACAGGTGCTCTGCCACCCCATAGTCTGTCACTTCTCCGAGGGCTGCTGCAGTGCTGGAATCACACTAGCTGTTAACTAGAATTAACTAGGCCTGCACATGAGAAACTTGCTAAGATATTTTTTGCTTATGCAAAAGGGAATAAAGCAATTGCAGGCATCGCAGTTGATTTGCTTGATTCCTGCTCTTAAACACAGGCATCTAGTTCCACCAGTGCAGCTTTGGGTACCCTGCCAGGCCTTTGATGGCTGCTGCAGCACGATGAAGTTCCCCAGTACATCCTGCAGTGTCCCCATGGAGCTCATGTTTGTGCTTAAGCACTGCGAGATCCTGCATTCAGGCATCTCTGCTGAGCCTTCCTGTACCTTGCTTCCCAAGCTGGCATAAAATAAAAATGTCAGTGATAACAATGATATCCAAAACCAACTGAAGAATAAACACTGACTTGGGATGCACACACCTTACAGTTATTGCCTGCCTTCTTTGTTGGTGAGATGCCAACATTTTATTTATTTGCTCACTTTCACCTCTTTGCTATCGGAAACCTTGAGTTATCTTTTTACTCTTTGAAGCATTAAAAATATCTCTACTCTCTAGGAAATCAGAAACAAGTTTTCCAAATTCCACTTAGTATCTATCTGTCCCAGTGACACCCTTATCGCTGCCTGCGTATTTTTCCTTTAATTTCTGTTGAGTGACTTTTGTTCACTAGTAGAAAAGAATTCAAGATTTAAGAGCATCAAGGTGTTTGAATGCTTTTCTAATACCAAACAGAATAAATAATACAACAAGGATAGTTTGCTTTTCTTCAACAAGAAGCTTTCTGAGAAAGAAATATCATATTATTGTGAGACCGCTGAACTGGAAACTAGCAAAGTGGTATTTTTTAATACATCAGAATGTACCAAATTTTGGAAAGACAGTTACCATGAACCAAAATAAGATGAAGACTGTCACATCATTATAAGCACGTAGAGACTCTGGCAGAGAGTCCCATTGAAAGCAGATGTCTGTCCACAAAAAAAACCAACAACAAGTGATCTTATTAGTAAATGTTTATTCTCATGATCACAAAGTGAGATTTCATTTGAAAGAAAAGAGAAATTGTACATAGCAGAAGATGGACTCTCAATCTCATTAACAGAGCTGAAGGGAGAAGCTTTAGTCATTTAATTAAGAATAGTTGTATTATGGATTTTTTGAACAATTTGAACAATTTAATGGAAGTATGGCAATCTACTCCCTCTTAAACTTACAAAATAAATACTGTGTATTTTCTTACTAAATTGTAGGCATTTTATTTATATATTTATTTGTTTGTTTATTTTTCTTTCAAGGAGATAGATGGAAAACTATCCTAAGATTACATGCAGATTGGAAATTCTGGAGGTAATTTAAGTTCCTTTCTTATTCAAAATGACAAGCAGTGAGCTTAATAAAAAATAACAGGTGCTCCCACAGGTAACAGCCTCAGCTGTTGATGTCTTGCTTAGATGCAGTTAGAAATGCTTTGGAGGATAATACAAATTTACTTCTACTAAGCCAGAGTTTTGCCTCAAATATCATGTCCCTCATCTAAATTGAATGCAGCTTTAACAACGGTAGTGATTACAACAGAACTTCTGTTGCACTTTACATCGATGGACCCCAACGTGCTTGGTAAGGATGAGTAGAAGATCATTTACTTCATTTTACACTCTTTGGCTGGGGCATGTTTATTGTTATTTTGATGCATGATCCTATATTATAGGATATTTCTTATCAAGTAAAATTAATAATTATTTTAGTTTAACCCTATTACTATCTTTTGTGGTGATCAGCAAAACCAAGCTAACTCAGGAAGAGCCAATACCACCCATTATAAAGGACTGTAGAAGCGGCTTCTGCTGCTGATGCCTCTTACTCTGGACTCCTGGAAGTTGTGAACAGCCAAGAATTACTACTGTTGCCTCAAAAGCTATAATTAATAAAATAGTATCTAACCCCTTTCATTGTAATACACAAACACTAGAAGAACAAAATATCAACACCAGAAAATTCTACACTTAATAGTCCTCTGGGTATCATGACTTCCAAATTAAAGTTTACACTTCAACGTATATGTAGGCAAATAAAAGTAAATTTAATATTTTCATATACTGAATTTCAGGAGAAAGTGTTGGAACATCTCAAGGAAAGGGGTGGGCAGAAACAGGAAGAAAGGGGAAATTAGATAAGTTAAAGCAACCATAGGTCTGTTCAGTGGGTCAGATTTCAATTTTATGTCAAGGGAAGGGAAGGGAAGGAAAGAAGAGGTAATGTTAACTGAAATGTTGTTTATGTGTATCTAAATGTGCCTCAGGAGAACATACTTTAGCAGCAGGAATATATTTAGTCTCACTGGGTATTTTCACATTTTCTTCTCAAAACTAGCCAGCAGTAATGTACAATATGTTAGGAAGAAAGGATTGTCAGGTAGGCAACTGAGAATGCAAAACCAAAAGTGCACGAGCACCCTGGTTCTAATATAACATATAACAAGTTAGAAAGGATTGTCGGGTAGGCAACTGAGAATGCAAAACCAAAAGTGCACGAGCACCCTGGTTCTAATATAACATATAACAAGTTAGAAAGTTTTTTTCCCAGATTTTCTCATGACAGTGGAACAAGGAGTTAGATTTTGTTAATTGAATGACTTAGTAACTGCAAACAACTTTTTAGGTTGATAACGTCTACTCTATCCTTTATGTATTTATTTATATATTTGGCTAATGTTTGCTCACCAGTGGAAGCATCAATGCAATTTATTCTTTGGCAGCTTTTTGTTTGTTTGTTTGTTTTGTTTTGTTTTGTTTGTTTGTATTGAAACAGGTTTTTTAAGATGAGGTAAAATGATACTGACATGAACTGATTGTTTAGCTGCAGCTACTGCACATACTGACGAGGAGGAGAAGAAAACAAAGGTAACTTTTCTCAGGTCAGGAGGGGAGGCGAGGTGAGGACAAACGACTAGTAACAACCAGCAGAGAGCAAGTGAAGGAGACTGACGGGGAGTGTGACTGTTGCAGACTGCCCTGTTGCTTTTGGCTGATTGCAGATCCCTCCTTCCTTGGCACAGAAGCATTCTCCTAGGAAACAATCCCAGCTGAACTACCTCGAACAAAAATCCAGAGGAGAGCTAAGAAATGAAATCTATGTTGAGCTAATACTCCATTAGTAAAGGAATAAGGTTTACCCACATGATCCCCCAACAGTCTGCTTGATAAATCAGCTTTGTTCCCTCCTACACCTGGTAAACTCTTCCCAATTAGCACAATAACTAAAGCGTCTTCAGAGGGCCTTTGCAGGTTTTTGATGAGCTTGAGAGCTTGTCACATCTCCAAAGTTCCTTTCTACTCTCACTGTTTCAGACATGTTGTGTACTGTTCCCTCCATGAAAATTTGATACAAAATGATAAGGGACTTTCCAGCTCAGATAAAATTACTCTTTATTGAGCAACAGTTTTCATTCATCCGTTATGTCATACATACCATTAGCACAAATTATCCTCTTAATTCTACTTTCCATCTCTTGGGTAAATGAATTTCTCCAAACTGAATGAGACTTTGACAGACCACTCATCTTTACACACTGCATTTTTAAATTGAAAAAAAAATAGAAGTTACAGACAACTGTTTAACTTGTATGTATTTGTGAAATTTGAAGAGAGTGAAAAAGAGTGATGGTTTAGCCAACACAGCATTTCGCATCTGGTAGGCTGAAATATGGAAAAGACAGCTAATATTACATTTTATTGCACAAGCAAGTATCTTGTCCTCTGTTTAGATTCTTGAGTCTCTTTCTGCTTCCACCACAGGTTATCACAGTATGCCAGAATAGACATAGAAGAATGGAATACGTAGGATAGAAAAAAAGTCTTCCATTCTGATAAGATCAACTATTTGAAGTCCTTACAATACTTTTCATAAACATATCACATACATCTATTCTTACATTTACTTACATTACAAGGCATATCACCAGCTCCCATTGCCATATATGACTGTTAGTGTTCTAAATCTATATTTGACCATTATTTGTCAGTGTAAGAGTCTATGTATCAGCTGTGGTCTCAGTTTGGTTGCAAAACACTCAAAGACCTCTCGAATAGCACTAGAAACCCAGATGTATACAGCTACACTGAGCCAAGTGGAGTCTTCTTTTTGTATAGGAGGCAAGACTTGTGAAGAAAGTATGGAAGGAATTGTTCAGTCTGGAAAAGTCCAAAAGGCACAACAGTGATCTTCAAATAGCTTTTGTAAAAAGGACAGTTGTAAATTATTCCCTGTCTGCACTGACAATAAAGGAAGGAATTGAAGTCAAGGGAAATGCAGTTTTAGATCTTAAAAAAGGAATTTCTAATCAGAAGGATGGTAAAGTGCTGGTGTACACAGCTTGGGGCTGTTATAGAATTGCAGTCTCCAGTGTTTTTAAAGAACAGATTAGACAAACATTTCCAGGAATCATCTTATTGTAATTGAATGTGCCTGGGGACTGTGAGCTGGGCCAGGTGAGTTTTAAGCCTCTTCAAGAACTGCTTTCTCCAGTTAATTTCTTCTAGTTTTTAATCTTGAAGAGCTTGATGTTGAACAGGATAAATCAATAAAATATCTTCTCTAATTTTAACTATACTTCTTTTGAGGTGAGAAAGCAGTACGTATTCAAGACTAGACAGTAATGACTAAAATACCAAGGCAGTGATGAGGTGCTGAAAATATATTGAAGAAGACATTTCATAATAGAGGGGGAAATAAATCTGTAAGCAGCAAGTAGCTTAAAATTGCAAGCAGAACTTTATTTAATGATATTTCTTTTTCTAATGAGGAGAAGTATGTTTAGCAGGGTAGAGTGTAGAATAAAATAGGTGATCACACACCTGATCTTATTTTGTATTCACTGCTATCTCAATCACCCTTCTTCTCAAGAATCAGCAGCGCTTGCCTTTGCTCTGCAGCATTATTGCTAAGAGCTCTGATGGCTGGCAGCAAGGTAATTAACTGGAGCAGGGACCTGATAATCTCTTATACTAGCCCACTGGAAAACTGAAGTCACATTAGAGCTGCCTGTAGCTATCCAAGAATGGAGGAATGTTGTTGTCACACTTGCTTGCTCTACTTTTCAGACAAAGACTGGTATAAAATTTTAAATACAAAGCCTCCTGCTGGGTCTTCTTTCCGTATAACTGTGAAGTCATTTAAAGTTGAGATTGGACTCTGGATTGTATTTTGCCCTTGGTAGAAATCAGCACAAAAACCAAATGGTTGAAATGCCAAGTGTAATAGCTTTGCTAGATATATTCCATGGTCTGTCCTCAGCTCTGCTGAGCCTAGTTGAGAATACTAAATGGAAGTGTCTTTGTATAGCAGTTACTCTGGAAAAGATCACAGAATGGCTTGGGTTGGAAGGGAACTTAAAGATCATCTGAACAACAGAGACTCTTGACTGATCTCTCTCTTTAGGTCACCATTTCCCTTTCAAAAACTCTACAGTTTTAGTTACATAAAATTAAAAAGAAAAAAAGAAAAAAGAAATTTCTTTCTAACTTTAAGTCAAGATGGTTGTGCAGCTCATGGTGACAGAATTCACTGCTTCATTTAACATGCCTTTCCAATAAATGCGGAAAAGAGAAAGTGGAAAATTTCCAGCTCAGAATGTAATCTGTTGCTTTGTTCTGGGAAGGAGGACTGGGCAGAACTGAGAGAACAGACACTGACAGTAGCTGAGGGGAAAAAGAGAGAGGGCAGCAGAGGAGAAATTTATTAAGAACAAATGGTAAGTGACTGGAAAGTGAGATGACAGAGTAGTGCTGGGAGCTAATAGGCAATTACCTATCAACCTCCAGGTGGCAATGGCTTACACTTCCAGTTTCTTGGGCTGATCTCCCATGCAGCCAGTGAGAAGATACTGAACTCCATTAGCTTAGGTGAGAGCTGTGTCATGAGGAGCTGGGGACTTTCTTGGCTCACAGATGGTATGAAGGGGCTGGAGCAGGTAGCTGCATTGCTGCCTCAGGCATGAGCACTTGTGCTGCCTCAGGCAGATGTAGCTGGGGGAAAAGGCAACAACAGTCTAATTGTTAGTGCAGAGTTACTCCAAAAATGTAAGAAAATCAGTGGTTAGCATTTGCCCTTCCTTCGCTTGACACCCCTAAGGGGAGTCACTGGGAGGATAAATCTATGCTCTCTTTTAGAAGCAAACATGGCTGGGTGAACTGAGTGCTCCAACCAGCAGCCTCAGACCTAGGGAGCAAACATGTACAGTAAGGATGCAGTACTGAATCTCCACATCATTTCAGCAGCTAGACACTGGTGTAAAGCTAGAGAAAAGCTCAAGTCTCCAAGCCAAGAAAAGCTACATAGATCGCTCCAAAAGTAATGCTGCTGATTAATTTCCATGGAAACTACAACAGATACAAAGAGTTCAATAATGCTATTTGATAGAGCAAATTCTCAGTTATAAAACACTGCTTTTCAACATAGTCACCACCATTCGCCATGAATTTTCATGAGTGATGATAAGAGCCTACATGCCATGCACATAAAAATCTATACCAGTGGAAGTGACCCACTGTTTCAGAGCTGCTATGACGGTACTGTTAATGGGAAAATGTTGCCCGTGCAGCTCAACTTTCATTGGCCCAAACAGATGGAACCCAGAAGGTGCCAAATCTGGACTATACGATGGGTGTGGTAGGATGGACCAGTCAAGGCTGTCAATGTGCTCCATGGTCTTCAAGCTGGTATGAGAGATGGTGTTACTGTATTGCAAGATAAATGTTGTCTTCTCTGAACTGACTGAAAGTTGGAGCCTTCAGCTTAGTCTGTGTCATAATGTAGCAGTCGGAGTTGATGTTTTGTCTGAGTTCCAGAAAATCCAGAAGAATCACCCATTTCCTGTTTCAAAAGACTGTGCTCATCCCTTTACCTGCTGAGGGCTGTGTCTTGAACTTTTATTCAATAGATAATTCACAGGTCGCCACTCGCATGACTGTCATTTTGACTCTGTCTCGTAGTAGTGACACCACATCTCATTGCTGGTAATGATGCAATTCAGGAAATTGTCACTTTTATCTCCGTATTTGTTCAATGGATCTTTGCATACTTAGATACGGTCTTCTTTCTGTTACTGTCTGAGCAGTTGTGGGATTTATCTGGAGCGAACTTTGAAATATTCCAACACTGCCACCATTGTTTCCAGCACAGTGAAGCTGATCCAGTTTCCTGGTCATAATCGTCCAATTTGCATGGAAGAGCTGATCAAAACACTCTTCATTTCATGGTCTGTCACCTGTGCATGGCCATCCAGAACGTGGCTTGTCTTTCATGTAGCTGCTGCCACTAATGAAATGCACCACTCACTGCCTCGTTGCGCTCATAACCACTGTTTGATCTCCAAAAACATTCAGCAAGTGTCAGTGAATGCTAGTGGGTGCCACCTTTCATTCATGGAGGAGTTCAGTAACATACCTTTGCTCCATACACATGTTCATGTCAGATGCAGTTCTGTGACTGCCTCTCTGCTGCCATCTTTTGCACAGCAACAACATGTAACAGAATACTGGTGAGAAGATTTGGTCTCTATTATTTGTCTGCAAGCTGGCTCCCGTTGTTCAAAGTGGACTGTTAGTACTGCTGGAATCAGAGACCAGGCAGTCACCAGGCCTGAAGGTTTGAGCAAGTTAATGGTAAAGAATTTTTCTGTATTCCTTACTTGAAAATAGAAATGATACTGCAGATAAGAAAAAGTGGTACAGTAACACAGATAGAAATACCTATTTAGAAATACATTAGAAGAAATTTATTTTTTTTTCATTCTCGAAGCCTTGGGACCTACCATCTCTTCTGGGAAACTGTTTATGTGAATCCACAAAAGAAAAGAAAGTGCATCAGTTACGTAACCTCAGCTGTCACTTCATCCAGATAGTCTGCTGGAGAGAGTGGTACCTTCTGAGATTTAGAAATGAGAGACAGAGAGAGATGATTATTGGCCAGTTTAGTCAGAATAGTTCCCAAACAGCAAGTTCACTAAAGAGTTGTAAAACATGACACAGCTGGGAAATTATTAGGCTTGCTAGGGACGTTTCCAGAAGCCCACACATCAATGTAACACCACAGGCCATTTCAGAGATTTGAGTATTGTGAAGTAATGGGTTGTTTATAGGCATTTAAATTCTCAAGTTCATTGATAATCCTTCTGCAGAAACATCTGCAACTGAAAATATCACAGAAGATATGGGAAATTGTTCCTTTATCAGACTGCCACAAGAACTGGCTGTTTTGCAGAGAAACTCGTACAACAATGTGCTTATTAATTTCTGTTGGCTATTACATTATACAAAAGCCAATGTTATGTAAAGCACTTTGGTCAGAGCACAGATGCTGGCAGGAACAGGCTCTGGCAAGCTCCCTGCCTATGTGAGCTCTGTGCAACAGGGAGCCCAGCTGCTTCTGCTATTGGAGTTTGACCAATCAGCATCACACAACACCAGTCCTTTGGTATGTGGCTTGCTTTGGCTAGCTCCTTCTGGAGAGCCTTTGAGTCTTCCTGTTCCAAGATAGTCCATTTCCAACTTTGGCAGTAGCTGCAAATAAATATCTACAGCATTAGTTTAGATTGGCCAGCAGGTCAAGGGAGGCAGTCCTGCCCCTCTACTCTGTGCTGGTGAGGCAGTACAGGGGAGACATAGACCTGCTGGGGTGTGTCCAGAGAAGGGCCACAAAAATGTTTATTAAAATCCCTTCCAACTGTAAGGATTCTACGATTCTATGAGAGTAAGAGCTACATCATCAACCATCATCTGCTTCCATAGCCACATTGAACTACTATACATCCGTGTGCTCCTATACTTTCCTACCATGTCACTGGCTGATCTGGAGCCAGTCTCTTTGGATTTGTACTATGTTGGTGACAGCTTTCAACAACAATAGCAGTACCTCTAAAAAATGCCTGTTTTGTCCTCAGTCCCTCCATGATCGTCCATCCAGACCAATCACTGCGCCTATTGATGGTGGCCTACAGTCTGTCTGCTGACCACATTTGGTCAAGTTTCAAAATTAATTCTCCCCTTCTGGGAAGAGAAGATCACAACTAATCTTCCAATCAGCAAAAAGAGTGGAAGCATGGAATTACTGTTTAGTCACCTAGCTAGCTAGGACCAGGAACTGCCACACAAGATTTTTCCTTTTAGGAGAACAACTCAGGGAAGAGAGCCCTTCATGGATTTCTGCTGTGTAAAGGCTGTCAAATTGCAGGAGAAGGTCTAAATGCCAAAATTCCTCCTTATTATTAATTTAGACTCACCTATTTCTGCACTCACTAGGAGTGATTCATCTCACCTAACTTGAGCTATCTAGGATTTAGGTATAAACTAGATATCTAGGCTCCTACAGTTAATGAACAGATACAGGCACCTCATGGTGATGAGTCATCCAACCCAAGATGGATGTCTAATATAGGGTGTACTGAGTCATCACATGGAAATGCCTGTTACTCTTCATTAACCATAGACAGAGCCTAGGTAATTAGAAAGATAATCCCTGTATGCGGATGGAGGTGGAGGAAGAAATCAAATAACAGCACCTATCCCTATCAGTAAAAGATGTTTTGTGACTTTAACTTCACAGAATGCTGTGGTGAGTATAGATGCAAGTACCACCACCTTGTATTATCGGAGAGCTGTGCAAAGAGCTGGCATTTAGGGGATGAAAAGTAGAGGCTTGTGCGCACTCTGCCCTGTTATGGATGCACACAGCTCTTAAGCTAATACAAATAATATATGCGTATTTGGTTTTCCAAAAACTCATAATTAAACAAAGTTAGCTTGATAAATACATATGGTTGTGTCCTGAAATTCACCTAAACTTCAGAAAAGCCGTTTCACTCTTTTAAACTTATCATGGTGCTGGAGTGCTGCATTCACTTTTGGAGAACTGAGTTCAAGAAACATGAAGCTTAATTCAAGATAATCCCAGAAATGAACAACAAAAAGGATTAGACCTAAAACACGGCCTTTGGGAAACTGAGAAAAGTGGAAGATATGCATGTATGTGTGTATGCCCTTGTTTTACCAGGCAAACACACCATATTAATAGGAAGATTAAGAGTTTTCAGAATGCTTTCAGTCAAGTCAAGGCTTCATCATTAGAAAAAATGAAAAGCATTGCTATTTAATTTCAATTTTTTTTTAAAAATTATTTTATTATTTTCAGAATAGGTTATTTAGAGAGATTAATAATTCCCCCTAGGTATCATTGATTTCCTGCTGAGTGTGTATTCTGACATTTATTTCTGAGTCATAATGAATCTGACAACTAACCAAGTGACTGTGAAGGAATGCAACTGGGTTTTGTATGTTATTTGAACACATATATAATATAAAATGAAATTAGTACTTTGTTTACTTCCAGAACTTGCTTCTGGAGAACATGAAATTAAAATTACTATGTATTTTTTCTGTAATTGACACTATTCTTGTGATTTTCTTGCAGTTTGCTTAACCACTTTTCAGAAGCTTAAGAAGTGACAACAAGAAGCTGATCTAGTGTAAGAAATTAAATTATGAGATTTGAGAAATAACTTTGTTATCCGTTGGAATAATTGACAAGTTGCATGAAATTATGTATTTGTAGGTGATTTTGGTTTCTCTGCTATTTGTGTCATAGCTGCAATAGGTTAAAAGCATCAGCATGACAAAGTTTCTAGTATTTGGTAGTATTTGGTTCATTTTTCCTTGATTTGTATCTTTGAAATGTTTCATGGATTATTGAGATCAGTGTTATAAGTTCTTTCTGTGCTCACTGAATATGTCCAATGAGACAAAAGCCATCCATTTTTATAGACTTAAGAATAAGCTTCTAAAAATTCTATGAATTACAAATGTGAATCACTGAGCTTATTAAAAGAAAGAAGGAGTAGGCGAAAGAGACAGACAAATTAACAGTTGTATATTCTCGTGTTTACAGAAGTAAGGATGAAAACTCATCTTGTTAAATTCCTGTGCCTGATGAGCACTTAATATTTCAATTTCATTAAATATTTCATATTTTTGCTTAATAGCATATAGGGATATTTAATATTTCATACAGTGGAGAAGAGCTTCAGTGGAGGAAGACTCATTTTGCTGCAGACAGTTTTCTGCTTCTTTGCTGTGGGGTGGGTCTTAGCTCCCACTTCATTTCTGCTCTTTGACTACTCACATAGCATGAATGTCAATTGACAAAGCTCAGTTACAGTTCTGGGAGCAGTTCACTATTGTGTCTACTCCCTAAAATCAAAGACCAAGCAGTGCCAGATTTGAATCCATGTAGTCAACTTTCCATCACTATCCTGGTTGACTATGCATCCTCCAACACCTCAGCAAGGATTTTATTTTCTCGGTAACATATTATAAACCTATCTGGTGGGCTCTGTCAAAGTTGTTGCATTGCATCAAGTGCACTGAACTGAAAAACTACACAAAATAAGTGTGGGATTTGGGAAGATGATCGATCCAGTGCTATGCAGTAGACATCATGATATTGTAACAACAGATTTATTTTACACAGAATTATATCCTGTGTTTGTGTTCAGGTCATGCCTAATATATTTAATTTTATAAGCCAGTTCAGACAATGTCTAAACACTTGGCGTTGTGAAGAGACATCAAAAGTCAGCTGATTTCTTGTTAGCCAGCCTAATAGAGGGGTAGACCTGGAAGTAGACCTCTGCTTTGCATTCCTACTCGCCCAGTCAGTGGTGTTCCATATTGTCCCAGCCAAGAAGAGCAGATAAGCCTCTAGGTCCTGTATGAAGCTTGGTGGAAAGAGCAGTGTAACTTGGACTTCTCTATTCATTTTGAAAGAGACCCTTACAGCTCAGATGTCCTCCTGGGGTAAGATTTTTGGGACCTCACTTTTCAAAAATAATGATTAGCCTTATCTTAACCTAAGGGGAAAGAGAATTCACTGTAGCCTTTGACAAACATGTTGGCTAATCAAATAGCTTCTCAATGAATCACACTCATCTCATTTTTTATTTGAATTACTCTGGTTTCAAATCTCATATGTTGGATTTTATTATATGTTTTATTATACATTTTGATTAATCTAGGATCCTTCATGGAAAATATTATTCATGGTGATCCTAACTTAGGTGAATTTACAGCCTTATATTCAAAACGTTAAACAGACAGAGTACCTGGAATTTTTCCCTAAAAAGAATAAAAAACATCTGTCAGTTGTGTTTTTTTTTTCTAGCTCCTTTTTGAACAGATGGATTCAATGCCTTTCTTCCAATTTTGACAGGACCAAATCTGTTATTCTCAATATGGTTTCACCAATAAGAGACACAGAGATAAGAAATCTCCTGTTCTCTGCCTTGATTTTTTATTTTTCTTTTAAGCTTCTATAGATTGTGCTAATCCTTTTGCTAAAACACACAGGCCTGTAATTCTCAGCTCCCAGGAAAATACCCTAACCATGAATGCTCTATAGATTCTTCTAAGGATAGGGAGAGGGAGAGCAGGGAGTCTGGAGTGTACTGACCTTGTATTTGTTTCACTTTGTCTGTGCAGCTTAGCTAATAAAAGGGACACCAACATGGCCCTAGCCCTATGATATGTTTACAAATCATTTTATGTTAATTGTTAAGTTAAATAGGGGCAGGGTTCCAAATCTCATCTCTTTTAGGTATGATACCTTGACTACTGAATTTAAACTCTTAAACTGAATTGGGTGCCTATCACTGTATACTGCTGATGTATAAGTCATGTCAAAGTGATTTACACATTCAAGAGTAAGATACTTTCTTTATGCTGGATTTGTGTATGTGTGCAAATAACAAAGAGAATGAAAAGGAAAAGAAATAAAAAATGAGGATATGTGACTGAGAAATTGTACAAAGATATAAAAAAAAATTAATGACCCACTATGATTAGCTTTGGGAGCTGAAAGAGCTTGAAAGTATCTGCAACTCATATGCCTGATTTTTGCTTGTTATTTATCGAAGCAAAAGAGTAATGTTTTCAGAATCAGTAAGTTTAGATTGAGTCTATAGTAAATTTTGCAAACAAAGAAATTTCACTGTTTCCATATAATTAGGAATTAGAGAAAAATTATCTCCTTTTTGAGGAAGCGTAAATGTGAGATAATGTCATTTCTTTACAGCTGTGTGCAAATCCTCATGCAGTTCTGGATCGATGGATGCTGAATTCTCTCGAACATAGGAGGAAACAAAGCTCTCAGGGAGTGACAGTTTCTTGCCTGCTTATCCTGGTGCCTGCCTGCTGTTTGCAGCAAATACCTCAGGTGCACTAGCTGGGATTTCAGCTGGGCTTGACCTTTGCTTCTGCTATCTTTCTGCTTTCTGTGATCTGCCCAAGAGGCACAGCATGTACACAATAAAAGGCAAAACACCATGGAAATTACACTGTTCATTGTTTTCTCTGTCCCAGAGTATAGGCACTCCTACTTTTACCATTTTCCAGATGCTATCTGACTTTTGTATTTATTTAGAAATGAATTTTAGATCATTTTGAATAGTCCTTTTCTAAAACAAAGATTTCCCTGCACTTTGTCAGAGCTATACCTTATATGGCCAAATGAACATTCAGAGCATTAACTTTGAAGCACAGACCTCTAAGAAAGCTGTTTTAATAATAACCATGCTGACTTTGGAGACTGTAAGAATGACTAAATAACAAAACTCCAAGGACAGTGTATAAAACCCACATATTTTATTACAAGTAAGCTGTGTAACAAGTATATCAAGGTTTTGATCATGTTTAAAATTGTGAAAGTCAAATATTTTATCTTTTTTCTGTAGTGATAATTTATTTTCTGATTAAAAAGAAAAACTATTCACAACATTCTATACAATAGATTTATTCCAGAGTAATTAAAAACAACTTATGGTATTTAACAACAAACATTATTAGGTTTGGTTTGTCTTTACAGATAAATAACAAATATTTTCAGAATTTAAAGAAAAACATGAATATCTCAAAAAATGACATAAAACTGTTGTGTTGAATTAAAAAGCCAACAGGGCTGAATGCAAGAGCTGTGTATACCTTCTAGTTATTTAGTTTTGAAGGGAAAGGGTCCTTTTTCTAGTGGCAGAATATCAAATCTTTACTGAACACTAACTCACTACAGTGATTTTATAAAAGGAAAAAATAATGTTTTGGAATTGGGGGTGAGATAAGAATGTCTTAACATATCAAGAGGAATACTTCAGGCTAGCTATTTGAATGGCCAAATAAGCTGTGATGTGTTACAGAAGAAATTTTAGTGAACAGATTGGATGGGATAGGACAAGAGAGAACAACTTTAAATTAAAAGAGGATCGATTCAGATTAGTTGCTAGGAGGAAATGCTCTTCTCAGAAGGTGGTGAGGCACTGGCACAGGATGCCCAGAGAAGCTGTGGATGCCCATTCCTGGAGGTGTTCAAGGCCACATTGGATGGGACCCTGGGCAGTCTGGTTTAGTTAGTGGGTGGCAGCTCTGTCCATGTTAGGGGGATTGGAAAAAATGGTCCTTAAGGTCCCTTCCACCCCAAACAACTGGTTTCTCATATAGCTGTGTGACTAGTTACAGTGACCTCCTTTACACAACACTCATATGCTGTTGTCCTTGTGCTAAATATCACCTTATTTCTAGGTCTTGTATAGAAACTTTTCTTTAGAGTGGAAATGAGTGACAATTTCCTTGTGTAAATTCTCAGTTAACACTTGTAATTGTGCAATTCTCCAGATTATTTGCTAGGTAGAATGGGCATGCTTAAGTCATGCACAAATTGGTGTTTCAGCTGGCAGCAGCCCCTGGCTTGTAGAGGTGAGTCTGTTTCTGTGAATAATCCTGTTGTAAAGAGTATAAGTACTTAAGTTCCTTTGCCATTTGAGCCCTAACTTTTCCACCCACTCACCACCACAATGAAAACAGACAGAGCACAAGCTGCAGAAGTGCACAGCGGTTTCCTGCTGCTCGCCCAAAAGACTCTCTGAAAGCGTTTGTAATAGTGCCATCTAGTGATACCTGTCTCAAAAACATGCCTACAAGACTGTCCACTCCAAAATTCCCAGAGCGTGATTGTTGGTGGATTAGGCAAACCTCGATTTATACCTGTTGAGTATGGGAATAAATTAACATCAACATGATGTACAGATGGCCACTAAAGATGACCTCCTTGCAGTCCTAGAGCTCCATATTTTTCATCAGTCCCAATGCTTAGTTGTCAAACACTCTGAAGAGCTTTTATTAAATTTATTTACAGTACATGAGATTATCAATGTAAGTGGTATATAGTTTTTAATAATTACATGTAGTGCACCTATTAGTCTAGTTTCTTTCAGAATACCAAGAAAATATCTTGGTTAGCTCAAGCACTGGTTAGTCAGTGGTCACTGGCTGATGACAGTCAATGAACAACCTCAGTTACCTCAGTTCTGAGAATGATGAGGTATAAACTGTAGCACAGACAGACCAGATGCTTCAGGAGTGGAAGATGAAGCAGTACATTGGATATGAAGCATTTTCAATTTCCACAGGTCTGTGAAAATAATATGATCCTTCAAGAAGTGATTAGCACTTTGTTCAATAAAGAAAAAAAGAAAACATTGCAAAGAATTAATGGCTAATATCTAAAACTTTCTTACAATCTAGCACTCAGTTTTCATTTCTTGATCTCAAAATGCTGGTATGCCTGTGTTGTGCCAGACCATCACAGAACCATAAATCATAGACTTGTTGGAGTTGGAAGGGACCTTTAAAAGTCATCTAGTCCAACTCCCCTGTAATAGAGGAAGTGTATGAAGTGGAATAATTAGTCTTTGAGAGGCCCAGCATGGTTTGCGGAATAACATCTGCTCATAGAATCCTTTATATGATTCCTCTAACAACCTTATGTTTCTTGCTATGTTAGGTCTGTCTTTGGAGACAGATATGCAGCAAACAGCATCATTTTTGTTTCTGGATTCCTATTTTATGTCTGCTTTTCAGCAAGCCCAGAAAGGATAGGTACTTTCCTTATGTAAGAACTTATATTAAAACTGGACATATGAATATTTTGCATGACTGCAACACACAATACAGCTAGAAATATGTAAGGTTAAACTTATAAACACTTTTAACCTTGATAATTACTTCTGGTTCCTGGTAAGAACTAAATTATTTCTACCCAAAGTATTTGCCTAGCTGTGTTTGTATGTTTAGGAATTCTGGCAAGATGGTTTGCACAATATAAAAAATAAGGATTTTATACTATACAATCTTAGAAGTCATCCCGAATATCTGAATTTTCTCCTTGTTTCTGTTACAGTACTCCTCTGTGATTCTAGGCAAGAAATCGTGTTAATTTTGCCTTTAATTTTAACAGATTTTTCTTTCTCTCTTTGCTTTAGTTCCCTAACTGAAAATTTGAGGTAATTCTATTTTTTCCTCTCTCAAGCTCAAGGTAATTTTGTTCGGTGTGAGTATCATGAGGTTTGCTTGAGCAACACAGAAATGTCTATGTCTGGCATGGCACACAGTATATATGGCAATACACTGAATGACTGATGCAAAAAAAAAGAGTAGAATGAATATCTCCCAATGAACATTGTCTATTTAATGTATAGAATGGAACACCCTATGTAAAAATGTTATGATCATGCATACAAAAAATTATCATAATCCATATGCTTATGAGAGAAATAAAATCTTTATTATATCTGCCAGAAGCAGAAATTAATTAAAAAAGTAACTTCACAGCAGTTATTGCAATTTATAAAGCTATGTGTCAGTGATATTGATACAAAACACATCTTGATAGATTTTGTAGAGAAAATTGGTTTCCTGTGTCCCTCTCTGACTTTATTACAAAGGAGCTGTATCTGTAGGATCTACTTGTTTCCCAGATAACAGTTTCTGAGCTGAGAGCATTTCAAACTAATTAAATATTTTCCTGGTGAGTGGTGGTACCCATTCAAATGAGTGAAAGAGGAAGTGTTTAATTAAACATTCAAGGAGCAAATGTTGTCTGGTGTCCTTTTGAAAAGAGATGTCACTGGGGAATCAAGAATTCAAGATATTTATGTTTAAACAAAGCTGTTTTGAAGCTCAGGATTTGTATTGGAAGTTTTTCAAAGGTATTAAAAGAGGATCATAGGGCACTGACATAAATTGTACAAGTTCTTCCGGTGTAGTTTCAGCAGTACCTTTCACAACTTAAAAAGAACAAAGCAATCTTTAGTAACCTACGAACCCCTTAAATAAAAGAAACTACATGAAAAAATAATTTCAACAGTTACCTCTTGAGTTCCTGAAATGCAATGGATCTAGTTCTCAGGTTAACCCTTTCTATACATCAATAGAAAAATAAGAGGTCAACCCTTTTACTATCTAAGCTGCAGCAGGTCATGATGAAATCACAACAGTTTAGAATGGAAATGGCATTCTGAAGTTACATTTTTTCCGATATGAAGTTTGGTTACATACAGTACTGGATGTGAATCCTGCTTGAGAATTAAAACACTGAAATTTGGTCAACTATTTTTATTTCTATCTCAGACAAGGAGGGTTTAGTGAAGAAAATTATTGGAAGTAACAAAACAAGAATCACAGAATCATTTAGGTTGGAGGGGTCTCTTGAGGTAGTTCAGTCAGCCTTCCCCCAGAACCCTGCTCAAGCTCAGTCACCTAGAGCAGGTAGTCCAGGACCATGTCCAGATGGTTTCTGAATATCTCCAAGGTTGGAGACTCCACAACTTCTTTGGGCAACTTGCCCAAAGTGCTTGACTACACTTGTAGTAACGAAAGTTTTTCTAGCAGGTACACATAAGAGTTCATATGTTTTAATTTGTATACACTGCCTCTTTTCCTGTCCCCGGATTCTACTAAGAAATGTGGCTTTCCTTTCTTCCATTCAGATCCTTTGTACACACTGGATAAGATATACCTTCTCTTCTCCAGGCTAAACAGTTCCTAAATAGTTCTCTCAGCCTTTCCATGTAGGAGAAATTCTCCAGTCTGCTGATCGAGTGTGTTTATCTTCTTTGGACTTCACCAGGACCCCCAGGGACATTCTAGGTAGCCTTCCAGCTAGTGAACTCCTAGCACGTTCTGGTTTCTGGTGCTGCAGTCCAGCTTCAGGGCTTTGGGCTTCCCCTTGTTGAACATGAGCTTCTGTCAGCCAGTTTCTCCAGTCTTTTGAGGTCCCTCTGCATGGTATCATGACCCTCTGGTGTATCAGTTTCTCCCACAAATCAGATATTTGAACATTAGAAAATATTATTTTACAGATGTAAATAAGACCCAATACCCTGAAAACTACAAGCCACCAACAGAATAAGTGTTGAAACAGCAGTTAATGATTTCTCTGATGAAGACATTACCTCTTCTTTGGGTTCTTTATCTTTGCTTTGAACCTACTGCAGTACTATACCATAAATGGTCTCTACTGCATTTCTGATGGTAACCACTTCTGGTTTTTAAAGTTGAAGAAACAAGAACTGTGGTTCAAAACAAAACAAAAACACAACTCCCCCCCCCCCAAAAAAAAAACAAAAAACCAAACAGCAACAACAACAAACAACAAACAAGTGAAAAGAAATAAACAACCAAAAAAGAAATACACAACCACACAAAACCAACATGCATTTGTTTACAAAAATATGTTTTTATTACTAGAACAGAGAGCCAGGATATTTCCAAATTCTTCAATAGGGGAAAGCACATCAGAAAAAGGAAAAGAAACAAAACAAACAAACATGGATGTAACCCACAATGACACTGTGAAAAAAATATTTTCCTGATCCATAGGAGATGAAGGGTCATTTCCCAGCTCTAACTAACTAAGGACTGAAACTCCACACCCCCAGTGAGTGCCCTCACACACATGTTACAGCTTCAGTTTCTTTTTGAGGGAGCAATAAATAATGAAGAATAACTTCAATAGCAGGAACAGAGAAGGATTAACTACTCCTCATCGATCTAAATCAGTAGGGGATTTGCATACAATTCTTCAACACCTTCAGGGTATTTCTTTAACATTTTCCTGTTAGTAAGTTTGTGCAGCTGGTATTTTTCTTCCTCTCCTCATCTTTTGTCTGAAGCAACAGACTTTGCAATGAGGGTTTGTTTAAAATGACAAATTTACATGAAAATGCTGAAGTTTGACAAAATGCCGTGTTCCAATATGAACAGTTCTTACCAAAGAAAACTCCTATTAGAACTCTGCTGTCATTTTTCTTCTGTTGTGTCTATTTGTTTGCTCTGCTAGGGTGTAAAAAAAGATATATCCACAAATATTAAATTAAAAGATCATATTTTAAATGAAATATATATATATACTTTTAAATTCTGAATAAAAAAATACATAGATTACTTGGAGGGTGTTATTTTGTTTAATTTATCCTTGGAAGCTCCATCTTGATCAAGATAGATATGAACATAGTATTTCCTATGGAGTTCTGGGCAATGCCACAACTTCTGTTATGTATCTTCTATTCTTTTGGACCTGAATAACTATGTCTAGGAAGAAACAAGCTCTAAGACATGATATAGTGTTAAGGAAATCAACCACTGAAGAATATTGATTGGAATGGGTACATTAGCACTTTCTAGATTTGTTTTGATGCTAGCTATATCTGTTAGCCATAGAGAATGGAATAGCAAAACAGGAAACAATGACTTTAGCACGTATGTTGAATATACTTCCTACTTCCACTGGTTATATACAGACAAGTTCTTCTTTTGTGGGGCAGATAAAAGGGAGTATAACCCCTGACTACTTTGATTAATCTTTTCATAAATGAAGAGCATATTGTTTTCTCTGATTATAATTTTCACGATATTCTTGAGTGTTCCCTGTCACTGGTTTTATATTATGTAAATAAATGTTCTTGCTGATTACATTGCATTACACAATACTTTCTAAAATTTGGCAAAACTCAAAGAAATTGATAAGCAGGTACGATACTAGGGCTCAATTCTAAGCTGAAAATCTGTGTTCAGCATTAAATACTCATAAAGACTTGAACTCCTGAAAAATATACATACTGTAACAAAGCGGACATACAAAGAAATGGTGAAAATAGGTCAAGATGACACCTGGTGTATATTGTAAAAGTGTCTGCGGACTTTTAAAAAGATCCTGGAGTGGCAACTAAAGCAGTTAAATACGTTTTGTTAATGCATACATCAGTGTGATTTTGTGATATTACCCTAAATGCAAAGAAGTAAATCAGAGGAGTCTGCTGGAGGAAACAAAGAGAAAATAAATCTTTGAGGACAGCATTGTTTGATTGCAGCTAAAGGGATAAGATTTATTCTTCTGCAAGTTTATCAGCAGCAGCTGGAATAAGCCTTCCAATGAAAGATGCACACAAATTGCAGCCAGCGCCTTATCTCTCTCAGGATGGAGACTGTGGAAATTGAAAGACCAGAGGGGATATTATAAATTACAATTTAGATAATACCCTTGTAGATGGCGCCTTTTTAAAATATATATGTTAACCCTTCTCTACAAGTACTCTACGACTATGGATAAATAACTAGTAGCTTGAAAAAGTTGATATTGAATATCCTTAGCCAATCACTATTATGATCTCAATAATTTAATTGCACAGACCTGCTGACGATCATTGTGACGCGTAGAGCAAGAGGCTGTGCATTTAAAAAAATCTGTCACCTTGAAGATTAAGGGACTTGTTTCTTTACAATGGCATGTTTTTGAGAAAGTATGATGTATTTAGAAACTTAAGCGATTAACTTTGGTGTGTAAAACAGAAATAGCATTAACCAGACATGTATTTGTAGTTCGGATTTAATTACATTCCAGTTAAAATCAAACAGGAATTTTGTCCTGGCACACTTCTATGAAAGGTAATTTTGACTTATATACTACTGAGCCCCTTAGGAATCACTGTCATATAACTGAAGCTTATGCAATTTAGTCACTACATGAAATTATGGAACAGAGAGAGCCACAAGATGGCAAAGTATTTCAGAATTCAAAGTGATTCATTTATATGTTCTTGGATGAATTCAGTTGTTACTTTAAATCTCCTCCATTTTGTAGAAATAAAGCTGTTGAAAAAATTGAAAAGCAAGTAGTAGCTTCAGCTGTACAATGCCACTTGGTTGAAACTTTGTGATGAGTATAAGTGAAGTTAAAACAAATTTTAAAATTTTCTGTGGACTTTCAGTTACAGAGAAGCAAATGTTGGTACTCAACTGTTTCAGTGCACTACGTCATGTAAAATGAAGACTTTTTTTGCTGTCTTATGAAAGTAAAGCCATTATTTCTGAAGACAGTAATTTTGGAAATGTTGATTCAATATAAAATATTGAAAGGATGATATGTTATCATGGTACAAAATATTCAATGTTTTCATTAGAAACTACTCAACACTTGTTATTAATTACAAAATTGGTAGCATTTTTGACATCTTAGAGTGAATGGAGAAAAAATTGTACAAAGTTTATTGTCAAATATTTGTGATCATCTTATGTGTAATGTCCCAGTGTTTTACAGGCTGGTTTGGCCTAGTTCTGTGGCTAGTAGCCCTTGGAAAAAGAAAAGGGGAAAAAGCGAAAGGGTAAGGAGATCGGCCTAAAACAAAACAGCGGCACTGATCTGAGGAGAAACAAACTGATTTACTAAATAAGATATCGGAATGCAACATAACACACTATAATACAATATAATACAATATGATTAGAATTGAAGATAATAAACCAAATAAAATGAGAGAGTGTAACAAAACCAAAGGCCTTGCTCTAATGTTGAGGCAGGTGAGGATAAAGAGACAGAATCTCATGATATGCAAACAGCTTTATCTTTCCTTCTGAATGGAAAAACAGAACAGAACAACACAAAGTCCTCTGCAGTATGTAGTATGCAGTTCTTTTCTTCTGATAACCAGGCATACAGAACTATCCATGATCCACAGAACTGGAGCATGAAGTCTTTAACTCCCAGTGCACTACATGAAGTCATGATGTGGAATAACGATAATAAAAAATCATAAAATCCTGACAGTAGACATCTTCTGCACAGTGATGACAAGCAATTGCTTAAACTAGCTCTTGCAAAGCCACTTTTGATCTAGAATAGATGTTCCTCTCAGCTCTTAAGCTGAGAGGAACACTCTGTCCAATTGTCTGATGATAGCTATCACATTCATCCTGACTTTATAGAAACTGCTTCTGATGGAAACGGAAACTCAGTACTGTTTATCTAGAGTGGAAAGCAGCTCTGAGCTTATTGCACAAAAACTGCTCTGTAGTGAAATGTGTAGTTGGTGCAGTTTAAAGAATTGGGGGAATTGTTCTTTAAAAAAAAATTATACTAGAGCTATTTGAGTCCTCGAGTGCCCAGTGTCCTCTACTGCTTCAGGAGTACCTTTATATCTCTGCTGTTGTAAATGCAGCCAGCATGAAGCCCTGCTGAAATGGATCTAGGGTTTCAACTTGAAGACAAGTTGAATGTGAACCAGAAGTGTGCCCTGGGTACTCTAAAGGGCCAACCGCACCCTCTGGCGCACCAGGCCCAGAACTGCCAGCGGGTGAGAGAAGGAGTTGTGTTATGTACACAAGAGAAAATGAAATACCAGCTTACATTATTGCTAGCACAGATTTTGCATTTCCAAGCACTTAGCACTAAAAGGCACCATCTGAGTACAGCAGTCATACCACCTTCAAGTTTTCTTATTCAGTCTGTAGTACTCTAATAAAGCACAGCATTCACTAGCCACTTACCTTAGGAATAGATATAGCACTTCCTGAAAGATGAGGAAAGTGGTTATTATACAATGTGAATATCTGCCACCAGGATAAATCTATAATTAGGATATCCACTTCTGGACATTTTCCAAATACATCTGAACAGTTACGCCAATTACTGGCATAATTGTAAATGAATCAGAATAAGCATCAGCAAATGAATCAAACTGGAAGTTGTACATTTTGCCTGGCTAATTATACTGCTTATAAAACAGCTGACAGGAGATGTCTGCTACCTGCTGACAAGAGAATGCAAGGCTTCTTTATGCTGATACAGAACACTATTAATAAATATGATATTTAAAGACAAATTTATAAATATCTTCAGTGGGTGATCAAGACTGATTATTTTAGTATCCAGAACATTCTTATTCTGTTGGCTTTGGGAACCAAGTGTTGGTGGGAACACCTTTGCACTAACAGAAAATGCAGATGCTTTCTTTTCATTGCTTTAAACTCTCTATGAGTTCAGCTCCAAACAGTGTTTACTTTTAGGGTTTCATCTGCCAATACAAGCAAATCTTTTTGAGACAGACTGAAGAAATATAATTTTAAGTGTTTCTTGGCAATTACTTTATGCCCAATTAAAGTAAGGACATTTCTGAGTTCTCTAATATTTTACACCTCTTCCCTCCTTAGAGTGCTTCACCCTTATTACTGGATTTAGAATGATATAAATAAGTCTTTGTCTTTTTTGTTTCCTTTTTTTTTTTTCTTTTTTTCTTCTTTTTCCCCCTTTCTGTTTTTGTTTGTTTGATTATTTGTTTGTTTTTTGTTAAGGAAAATTTTAAGTAGATATTTGACGTATTTTTGCCATGGTCATTTACAGAAACTGAGGGAACACGCAGTATTGACAGCTAATAATACCAGTTTGATGTCACACTCATCAGAATAACTTTCATTTTGCAGCTGACCCCTTTCAACTTGACTAATATAATGAGCTGTGCCTGCTCCCTCACTGTCAGCTGGTTCAGTCCCACACAAGATGACAGCACAGGCTGGTGAGGGGGTAGCAGCAGTGAGAAAGCAGAGACTAAAGCTCTTGCTGCCTCATCTTTGGCATTGCTTGCTTAGCTGTGCAGCTAAGCAGAAGCAGAAGTGCTTCCCAAATGCCTCTTCAAAAAACAATTCAAGAGTTGATACATCCCTGCCACTCCCAGGAGTCAGGGAAATCAGCACATCTGTAACCCCAAGTAGTAAACATGTAGATCAAAGAAGCTTGTTAACAATGGTGAGAAGTACCAGTCTCCTAATTATCTCTTGCCTCTGCATTTTGCTTCCTATCAAAAGAACTGAAATTACAGCACACATAGAGTAAGAGGAGGGTAGAAGCAGCCACATCTCCAGGATGGCTGTAACAACATAATGGTTCATAGGAGAGTCTGTCAAGATATGGAGTTAAGGGAAGTTCAGAGACCAGTTAAATTCCTGGAATTATCCAGAAATAAGTTCAGTCTGTGGCTTTTTCCACCTTGTACCTTTGAAAATGGAGGGAGGCAAGAGAAAAGAATGATACTCACAAGGCTGAGTAAAAAACAAAGTGTTCAAATTAACTTTTTTTTCTTACCAGTGATGAACGTAAAATAAACAGAATTACATTTGGCTCTTACCTTCCATGGTCTATCTCAGATGGACATGGAATACAGGGGAAGGATAATAATCATTAGGTACCTGTTAACCATTATGTGTGCACAGCAGCACTTCAAATCTACAGGCTGCACTCATGTATTGGCATCGAATAATCCCAGATATTTTCCTGAAGTTTACTGTATAATTTGATAATTAAGGGCAAAAGACTAATACATGAGAATCCCCATGCTGGATTTCTATGGTATACTTATTCTCAAGAACTACCTAATAAATCAATTAGATCTACTTTTTACATTTTTCCATGTCTTCCCCCCCCCCCCCCCCCCCCACCACCTTCACATTAAAAACTGTCTTTAGCCTATGAACAGCATTTCAGGGACACCCATGCTTTGCAATGTCATTTTTCAGAAAGTAAAATATCTTCAATCAAATACTTGATGATTTTCTTATGCTGCTAAGGAAGCCACTCTGCTCAGAGAAACCTGCATATAAAGCAACTTGAGCAACAAAAAGTCTTATCTTAAAAACTCTTGTTCTTTTTGGAATATCTCTTATGTTCATTTTAAAAAGTTGCATATAGCCCCACCAGCTTAAGCACAGTGGGGTCTTTTGATATGGCTGCAATATCTTTGCTTTTACAGAACTTCTCCCTGCTCTGTGATGCCTCCTGCCTCTGATGTCCGTATGCTGGAGAGCTGTGCTTTGAAAGCAAGTTGTGAGGAAAAGGGGGAAAAAAGAATCTACTTTGAGATTAGGAGTTTAGATTAAAAAAAAAGGAAAAAAAAGTGCCACAGAAAGCAGATCTCAAATATGGATGGAAGAGGCTGTGCAATAATTTCAGACAGTGTCTTGGACCACTCTATCACTAGCAAGATTCTTGTCCTTACTGCAGCGATTACAGGGTTTTACTTATTTTGTATTCCTGAAAAGAAGGGAGATGATCAGGAATAAAACCAGGACTGTGTGAATATTCTGCTGCACTTTGTCATATAAACTATGACCTTCTACACCTTGAAAGCTTTCACTCATCATTCTGGGACAATAAAAACAAAAATAAAAAACAAAACAAAAAAGTTAAATGCTACAGGCAAGCTGTTCTGCTACTGGTGATTCTGGTGATTTGAAAGGTGAGGAAGGTGTCTGGGAAAACGATATTTGAAATTGCCAGAAGAGATTTTGCAATTCATGTTTCTGGATATCAACATAGAAGGAAACGTCACCTTCTTTTGCTGAAAATGATAAGAAATAAAAATAAATAGAATAGAAAAGTAAATAGAAAAAAAAATTAATTTAAGGAAAAAAAACTTGAGTAAATCACAAGAAGGGTGATGAAGGAGTTTCCATGTGATAAACTGGAAGTAGTAGAGGAATTTGTGAAGAAAAGTGAAAGTGAAATAATGGGAAATATTTGAGTGGCAAAGAGAGAAAAAAGATCAAAGTAAGCACCTATGGAGAGAAAGAAGTGCAGGAAAGAGGGCTGACCTGAAGAGGAATGCAAAGTAAGTGTCACTTGAATTGAAAAGAGACTGTGAATCTCTCAGTAAAGAATAATGTACAAAAGCGAGAAGAAAGGAGTGAAACATACCAGGAATTATGGAAAGATAGAATGTAATGGGAAATACAAGGTGGAAGATAGAATCAGAAAGAAACAATGGAAATCAAGAGGGAATGGTGTCTTGGTAGGGTGAGGACAGTTTCAGTGGTTGGGAAGGTAAGGTACTTCTGAAGGGGTGACTTTTAGGAAATAGCAATTCTGAGAAAGAGTTAAGCAAAGTGAGAATCGTGAAGAAGCACACCATTTTGATCTCATCCTTTCTTCCTGCTACTTAGCATCATTTCTGTCATTTCTGTGCGTTCACCTATGCTTCCCCTCTTCACCGTTATCAGTCTTGTTTCTTCCCACCCACTGTGTCTCCCCCAACTCCTATTAATTGACAGGAACAAAGCCTGACCAGCTCCTGCAGTTTGTGAAGTATTACAACACCTTACTTTACTGTCTTATGGAAAGGGACAACATAGCCTGCTACATCATACACTCTGCCATGGAGACTACCTCACATAGTGGAGGAAAGAGACACTACATCATACACTCTGCATGAAGACTGCCTTGCATGGTGGAGGAAAGAGACACTCCAGGAGGAAATCTTCCTCCTGTACTAGCTGGCCAGAAAAGGAGCTCTGGGGTTTCCAGTTGCTTTCTAACTAAACGAGTATGAGCTTTTAATTGAAACAAGATAGAGAGCCCCAAAATGTTCTCATATCAGTTTTGGGGAAGAAATTATTTGCAGAGTAGCTGTCCCCTTCCCTTGGCAAACTTCTAGTGGGAATTAAAATAGAGTGAGTAAAAAGACTTTGTGAATCCATTCCCAGAACCAAAGACCACACAAGGAAGAGGAGAAGCACAAACACAAGTAGATACAACTGGTATGCAAGGTGAAAATGGAAGAAAAGATGCAATAATATTATCAGTGTGGAAGGAATTAATGAGACAAGCTTGAGCATAGGGAAAAGATAGAAATAAGTGACCAGCCTTCTCAGTACCCTCTAGCTTTCAGCCAGTGTACTTCTTTTATACACTGCTCTACCACTTCCTACCCTCCAGATCTCTCTGCTTCCTGTTAATCACAGTAAATGGTGGTAATAGTCCTCAAGAGTACCCAGCACAGCTACTTGCAGTACTGCTTCCTTCAGGAGAGTTCTCTGAAACACTCTAAATTCCAGAGAGACAAGAGGACTAAACAATGATCATATTATAGTAAGCATTATTCACTTTAGATTTCACATGGTCAAAGTGCAGAAAGCTGAATTAAGAGCTTTAGCTGTGGAAGAGCATTTCCTCCCACTCTATGTTCCTGATGGAGAAAACAAAAACAACCCTGCAGCGTTCCCCCTGTGTTCCTACCATTTTCCCCTGGGATCCTAGAGCCTTTGTAACATGGAAAACATGAATTGCAATGCAAAAGATTTATAACCTCACCTTTTTTTTGTCATTTTGATTTTTTGGCATCTTCTGTTTAATGATGGTGATGACAAGTATGCTTCACTTTTATATAACTGTGTTTAATATATGGAGCAAAAAATAGGGGCATCAAACATACGCTGATAATGAAGGAACAAAGATTCTGGATTTTGCTGTTTTTTTCTATATATGCATAAGGAAAAAGCATTTTGCTCAGTGTATTTTATACACAGTACTTTCAGAAACAGGAAGGTAGAAACAATGTTATACATAAATGAAGTCCTTAGATTTTTAATTTTAGGTATTAATTTTATGTCAGTGAACTTAAAATAGTTGCAACTTATGCTCAACTGGACAATTCATTAATATTTCTGAAAGTTATGGAAGAAAATAGAAGCCTGAAACAAGCTAACCAACAGAACAGAGTATAAGCAGAGCCTGCAGACAACTGGCAGTATTTTTTAGCTCCTTACCACAGCCTAAATTCCATTAGTATGAGACTTGGAAGGACACAGCTGTTATTCTTTAAGGAACTAAAGCACTTGGCTGGCCTCCTAGCTCTTGAACAAAGTGTTCAGGACTCACATGGCAACATTCTCTGCATATAACGAATCTGTTTAATCTAAATTATTTTTCTAAAGGAGGAAAGAAAGGAATGAGTAATGATTGAGAAGCATCTGTGAAGGATCTGCTATACTTTGCATTTTTTTTTCTAAAATCTGTCTTCTTAGATTGTGTCATCCATCATCCACAGTACTGGAAAGCAGCACAAACACATGGAAGTACTGCAGATAAAAGATACAGTGTCTAGAGGTTAGTTTAGCTTCCCAATGCACTGTCTTGTGGACAGTTTACAGAATAGGTGTGAAGGCAGCTAATTTTATGTTCAGACTATCCACAACAACATGATTAAAAATATTGGCAAAGCTTTTCTTTTTTGAGTCACCTGTCTGTTGAATGGAAAATACACATTGTGAAGAATTCAGACTTTCTTGAATGGGATTTGAGTCTAGAGATTTCATCAAATCCAGATTCTGAAGTGGAAAAATAGCCAAGCTTGTAATATTATCCAATGAGACAAAACAAGTATTAAGTAAAACCAGATGTGTCTGAAGCTATCCATGAAGTAGTTTACCAAGAAAATGACAAAAAAAAAAAAAAAAAAAAAAAAAAAGTTATAAAAAGACAAAAGTTCCCTTTCTCTCCTTAGGGAAAGAAATTCATATTGACATATTTGAGTGACTACATATCTCATACTAGTGATATGATATCTCATACATACATATATTGCTATGTAGACATGCACAGAGAGAAAAGTAAGAAAAATTACAATGAAAATTTACTATAAATATGAATAGGAAAAGCTCTGTAATGAGGTGAATAGGCTTTATCCACTGCACTAAAAGCCCATCAGTAGTCAAGTTCTTCAGTATACTGGTAAGTAGTACAATCTGTAAACATAAAATAAGTAAGCTCCATAGGGAAAATTTATATGAACTATCCTGAGTTTTTCATTCAAAATCTAACTTGAATACTCTAACCTTTTAAACTATCTTCATGAACTTGTAAAGTATGGTATTTCCATATCTTTGCACTGTTTGCTGATGTACTTGTTAGGCAAAGCAAATCTGTGAGACAGATTTTCAGTTTTTGAGTTCATGGTTCATGGGCTTCAATTACAGAATCACACAGAATCACAGAATAACAGACTGACCTGGGTTGGAAGGGACCTCAAGAATCATGAAGCTCCAAACCCCTGCCTGGCTGGGCCACCAAACTTCTACGTTTACTAGATCAGGTTGCCCAGGGCCCCATCCAGCCTGACCTTGAACACCTCCAGGGATGGGGCAAATTACCTCTTCTTCTTGTTATCAAAGAATCATAGATTCATAGAATCTTTAGAGTTGGAAGGGACCTTTAAAGGTCATCTGGTCCAACTTCCCTGTAATGAACAAGGACATGCACAGCTAGATCAGGTTACCCAGGGCCTGATCCAGCCTCGCCTTAAAAGTCTACAGAGACAGGGCATCAACCAGATCTCTAGAAAACTTATTCTAGTGCTTTACCACTGCTAAAGAGTCTGTCCCCCTTTTTTCCTATAGCTCCCCTTTAGATATTGAAAAGGTGCTATCAAGTCACCTTGGAGCCTTCTCTTCTCCAGGCTGAACAGCCCCAGCTCCTTCAGCCTGTCCTTGTAGGTGTTCCATTCCACAGATCATTTTTGTGGCCTTCCTCTGGACATGGTCTAGCAGGTCCATGTCTCTCCTCAATCCTGCAGCCAAAGAACTATTTGCTTTTCCTTCCCTCATATCACAAAGCTCATATAAAATACCCACTTATTATTTCTAAAGACACCTTTTGATGTTTGTCTTTGATTACTCTGTAAAATAAAAAATAAGAATGTGGAAGTACTTCTGCATCCAAAGCATTCCTAGCACTACAGAAGTAGAAGAGCAGCAGAACTTCTGTGAGAGCTGGAAAGTATACCTGGCTGAGGCACTCTTTATGGGATATTGTCTTCACGTCTTCTCACTCTTTGCCTATGGTGGATAGCTTTACATGTATTTTATGGTTTTATTTCATTCATGTATAGAACTTAAAAACACAAGTACTGTTCTCTATCAACCAAGTTCCAGATACCTCATAAATCATGCTGGTCACAGAATTATTTCAAACACTAATTCAATCGAATCATACATTTAGGAATAATAATGTTTGAATTAGCTACATTTCTTTTACACAGAATAAAAAAACAACTAAAAAGTTTCAAAAGATCTCACCCTACTTTGAATGGAGACACTGGAATTTGGCATATTTTTTGTTATTTTTTTTTAATTAAGTTATTCTTGCAATAACCATGATATTTAAAGCTGAAAATTAAAATAAATACATCATGTGAGAATAAGATTATGGCATGTATGGACTAAAGGATGATTATTGGTAGATCCCTACCTTGCATGCCAGCTCTGTCTGTGATTTGACTTATAATATGAAATTAGGAAGGATAAGAAGGATAAAGTTTCTAGGAAGTAGTTTGCATTTAGGCTACATGATATCAAATAAAATGTACAAACTTAAAGTCCTTTCAAGCCTTTAAGACACTGAATATCTCTGTCCCAGTTTTGTCTGTAACTTTACATACAAGCAGATCCACTTACTGTTCTGGCTGATGTACTTGAGCTCTGCTGCTTAGAAACACAATCCTACCCTGTGTGCTCCTAGGGAACACTTTGGTATCACCTCAGTAGAGGTACTGAAGTGTGACAAGCTTCATACTCATTACTAATATTGATTCAAGGAATCATGGCATAATACCTGGAGTACTCCCATGCATCAGAACATGCAAGCTATAATTTCAGTGTGCATCTTTAACCTGGCATTGATACAACCCTGCCTTCATGCCCACAGCTCTGCTCAAGCAATTATATTCAGCTACATCTTACAGTCTGGACCATTTCTTTATACTTCTAAGTAAGATATCTAACTGTCATATGTCAAGGGTAAAAGGGGATAATAGGGTGAATTTCATTTAACCTTCCACTTTTACATGTGGAAAAAGGGAAAACTTGAGAATATCTGAATCATTTTGTTCTGAACAAAACCGAACATGTCCTTTGAACACGAAGGAGGTGTTACTCTTTAGAAGGAGAAGATGAAGCAGTTGCTCCAAATATGAGAATGACTGACCTTCAAGGTCAGCAAGGCTGGTGATAGTACCCAGCTTCCTGAGTGTCATGTTCATCCGAACAATGTTTGGTTGACCTGAGAAGTAGCAAAAATATCTGTTTTTTTTTAGCATAGCATGAATGGTGCCTTGTCCATTTTGCTCAAAACCACAGAAAGAACACTGTATTCAGAAAGCCTAGAGTTCAAAGATCTTTAGACATACAGCTTTCCAGCAAGTCTGTAGGCTCTCACCATAGCATGAGAATGCTTTCTTTACGTTATGTTAATGAAAAAAAATAGGCTTATTTGACTTTCACTTAGAATTCTCCCATTCTTCAAAAGATATTTCAAAAACAAATTTTTAATGACTATCCATTTCTCCATTTAAACTACACTGTTTAGAATCAGTATTTCCTGATTTCATTCTCACAAATTTTGACCTGAGAATTTACCTTGAATCTGAAAAAATACTCAATATAGTGAAAAAAGATAGAGAGTGCAACTCATAAAGAAGATTGGACCTTAAATAATAAGGTATTGAGATAAAGAATTAGTTTTTTCCAGTAAACCCATGTAGAGATTACTGCATCAAGATCTCTGTTAATCTCACTAATCCACGTTTATACTTTCATATGTTTCAATAAAATGGAGGAGCACAAAAGGAGATGTGTACACTGTAACTCACACTCTCACTTGAACTCTGAGAGAACAGAGGAAATTGGAAAACTCTTCCACATGCCAGTTACATACTTTGATCACTGGGCTACTTGTTATTTCAACACATTTCTGTCTGCTTTAGCCAAGAAGTCTGTCCTGAAACATCTCTATCATTCATGCTCATTGTCATTGTTTTATTTGTATCAGATTTGAGAAGCTGGGGTGTTTTCCCACTGCAGAGAACTTGACAAGTAGGGTTACCATGCACTCTCAGTGAAAGTTTCATTACTCCTTTGAATCATTTGCATCCTGGTGGATGAAACATGGCTCTGGAGTTGAGGAGAGATTTGCTCTACGTCTTCTAACAGAGTAACCTTGGGAAAGCTCTTTGCTCCTTGCCATCCTGTCCCCAGGATAAATACAAGTACTCCTTTACAAAGTGCCTTGAGACCCATCACTGGCAATTGCTTCATGAAGGTTACAAATTTCATACAGTCTCTGTTGCTACCTGCTTCTCTCCCCATCTGATTGATTCAGGCCACTGTTTGCACAAACAGGGAATGTTTGCGTGCTCCTAACCATTCATTCAAAGCCTCTTAATTCATTCAAAGTTACTTAATTCCTATTTGATATTATCAAAGATCTTTGTTTCATACTGTCAATGAAATGTGATTACATCTCTTAAAATGTTTACAAAAAACTAACCTATATGTTCATAGCAAATCAAAACAGAATGTAATCAACTCAGTTAGCTTTTGACAGATGTTTAAAGCAATTTTATGCTATAGAGATTCCTTGTGTCTGGTTTCTGCTTTGCCAGTATACATTAGATACAAATAAGGTTCACTAAATATGAGCTCGGTTGTTTGCTGCTAGCTAATCCTCCTCTACACACTGCTATTCTTTTACTGATTACATTTGTCTTCTGAGTGTTATGCTTGCAAAATGTATTGCTCTAAGAGTACACTATTTTCCAGAACTCCTTTATTAAAATGTCTTAATACTAGCATTACTCCAGATGCAAAATTAAAATATCCTTCATGACATACTTAGATTTAAATGTGTTGCCTATTATCTGTCTTGAAATCAATTATACTCACTCTTTAAGTTTAATAATTGATATACTCTTTTAAACTTATGCTTTACTGCCCACTCCTGGACAAAGGAAAGCAGCTCATACTCAAAATCCATGTTATTCTGACTTCCTGAGTATTTGAAATTGAGTCTGAGGCAGACAGTTATTCTAAAAGCTTGAATTCACTGAATAATCACAAGTTCCATTCAAAACCGTTCTGGACTGGGTTTGAATGAGTGTCTAAGCATCCCTGTATTTCTCCACTGACTTGTGCATTCCACTCTATTTTCCCTCCTCACCTCTGGCCATAAAATAAATTACAACATTCTTGACCTTCATCAGATTGCAAGTAAAATGAAAGAAATGTATTAAACATACATTAAATCTAGTAATGACCCTAGGACAATTGTTTTTCTTCTCAGTCTTAGATGACAAACATCATATGAAGAAGATATATCTAAGAAAAAGCAACTTTGGTCATTAAATGGAAAGAAAAAACAAAAAACAAGCTTATTAATGTAGAATATATTACCTTGAAAAAGAATGATAATATGGTCTGTGTCCTGAGCAAAGTACTTAAATAATTCACTCCCCAAGGCAAGAATAAAACTTGTTTGAAAAAGATACCATAGTGCACAGTCAATTCTTTTATCTCCAACACTGGTATTGGAGACATCCCTTGCAAGTTGATGGTGTTTGTCCTCAGGATCATAGAATCATAGAATCACAGAATCATATAATGGCTTGGGTTGAAAAGGACCGTAATGATTATCTAGTTTTGTGGAAATACAAGAGAAACTATTCAGAGCAGCAGCTGTGGAGCAAGATAAACAGCATAGTTTCAACCCCTCTGCTATGTGCAGGGTCACCAAAGCAGGATCTAAAGCAGTTCTTGACATTATTTCTCCTTCTCCCACTTCAGGCTTCAAAAGGAAATTGTCAACTGCTACTTCATAAAAAAAATGGACATAAGCTGATGAATTTCCAGAATAGTTATTGCAGATAAAGCATACAAAATAAGTTTGCAATTATATTAAAGCAGACAGTTTCAGCAAATGAGATTTAAATGTAAGGTGAAACCTATACCACTATCACAAAAACTATCCTGCCTTTCTTTCTATTACAGCTAGTTATGCTCCTTTTAAATTCTGTGCTTTAGGTCTTCCCCAGAATCATTTTGTTTTGGGAACCACATGCCTATCCCATGGATACAACAGTTAATTTTTAGCTCATTCTCCATCTCTGCTTGGGACTGTCTCAAGAAATCTTTCCAAGACAGTCCTATGGTGTGAAGGGCTTCCCCAAAGCAGTATAGATGCAAGCCAGTAGTTGATGTGCTTTTCCCCTACCCCCCCGGCATTGTATTAACTCTTTTGCAATTATTGGGTCTCAACTCCCTCCTGTTTTTTTCTGTTTGTTTGTTGTTGTTGTTGTTATTTGTTTGTTTGTTCATTGATTTTTTTCTAGTCCCTTTTTCCCACTTCAAAAACACCCACAGAATTCTTTCTTTAGTGCTTGAGGATTTATCAGAGGTATTTGCAGTAGCTGGGGATCTCATTGCTTCTGATAATATCAATAGCAAACATTTACATTTGGGAGAAGTGCTCATCTGATTTCTATGGGGTCTGTTTTCAAAGAAAAGCTCTACAGTCCTATCGCTGTGCTATTCTTGCCAATGCTGCAAACATGAATATGCAATGGTAGTATTATTCAAGCACAGTTAATGTTAACAGCTTTTTTCCTCCAAAATTAATGAAAAAATATGTAACTCAGCATATTTAAGTAATGCATTGAAATCAGAGCACAGCTTGAATAACATTTAAATTAAATCTGACAACATAAGAAATACAAAAAGGAGTATTCACAGTAGTGGAAATAAGGAATTTTGAAAGCCATGTTTTCTAAAGGAGGGAATAATTAAAGGACTTATTTCAGTCAAATAACTTATGAGTCACCTTATCAGCAAATAAAAAACATGGTTAGATTTTAAGAGGTCTCCATTTAATGAAATGGAGAACAAAGCAAAATATATATTGCTTTGCAGGACGGCGCAGAAACCCAAACCAGCAGATTGTTCTCATGAAAGAAATCTCATTTCTTGCAGCTGAAACCTTTGTGAAAAAAAATCTCTTTGAGAGAAAAAAAAAAAAAAAGTATTTTTAAAATGTGCTTATAAGCTTAAGCACATCTCAAAACAAGTGGCTGGATAATAAGGATCTCAGATTCATGTTTCTGAATGGTGGAGCCCACAGTGGGAGAGTGCATGAAAGCACATACCTTGGAAAATACTCTTTTACAGCTACAGTACCTTCTTTTGGGTCAGATATGTGGAGGGTGCTTCAGTGTAGTCATTTGTTGTTCTGTATTTCAGTGCTGCAATGGAAATAAAACCAAGATATCCTGATTTTGCAATTTGCAAGCAAAATTCTAAACACCAAATTAAGTGCTATGGGCTGGAGTTTGAGATGACTCAGCTCTGACTTTAATGTCATTTAAAGTCATTCTACAGCTACTTGAAGGGAGACTGTAGCAACATTTCTCCTTAAAAAGAGTGGTGAGATATTGAAAGAGGCTTTCTAGGTAGGTGATGGACTCACTGTCCCTGGAGGTATTCAAGAAATGTGTGGATGTGGCATTTAGGGACATGGTTTAATGGGTATGGCGGGAATGGGTTATCATTCAATTGCATGATCTTAGTGGTTTTTTCTAACCTTTATGATTTTATGATACAAATATTTTTAAAACTGCAAGTGCAAGTGCCCTTCCTCACTGTCTCTTGTTGTAATATAGCCAGTAATGTATTTAAACAAATGGCACAGTCTTCAGCCAACAGCAGAATAAAAGGAATCCTTTACCTTGTTGCCATTAATCAAGGATATCTCCCTCCAATTTAGCAATTTACTGTTGGTATTCCTGAGCACAGTCAGAAATTCTCCTCATGTTTCCTAACCCTCAGTGTCTTCTCGATCTTCACAGCACAAGATTTTAATAATTTTTTTATGTACAGTTTCAAATTTACTCAAATTCTTCATCCCCTACTGTGATAAAAATGAAAGACCTTCAAGGTGTTTATAATAGTATTTCCTTTCTTGTGTTTCTTTCCTCCATCTGCGCATGCTTCCTGAGCGTCATATTCATCTGAACAATGTTTGGCTGAAGCACTGTCTGGCCTGTGAGCCCTTTAGGACTTTTATTATCAGCAGAAGGGAGAAATACTGAGCGGTTCTCGAAGATTTTCCTATGTCTATGTTGACCTGAAAAGCAGCAAAAATAGCTTTTTTTTGTTTTGTTTTGTTTTGTTTGCTTGCTTTGTTTTTTGTTTTTTGGGGTTTTTTTTGTTTTTTTGTTTTTGTTTTTGTTTTTTTTTTTAGCATAGCATGAATGGTGCCTTATCCTTTTTACTGAAAACCACACAGAGAAGGCTGTGTTCAAAAAATCATTTGTCTATGGGAAACCTCTTTCTTTCATTCTCAGCGCTGTGGACTTGCTTTCTTGGTACTATGATAATGTGGAATCATGACAAAAAAATCTTGCATGATTAGTTTCTTTTTAGTAGCAGGAAGCTCCTATTCCTCAAAAGACACTGTGCACTGGGGAAGAAGATATTTAGGAAATACAGAAGTTAGTGGTCAAAAAAAGAAAAAAGGAGGAAAGTGTGATTTTTGGGCAGAGAAAGTAACAGATTTACCTTTCCACATTTACTCTTTTAAGTTCTTCAACATGTCACTAATATCCAATTCTGTAGAGGAGAAAGGAAAAATGTGTCAATTGTATTAGTTCCATGTGTGTGAACAATGAATATATCTGTATTCATATATATATATATATATACGCATATCTAGATATATAGGTGTATATTCTTGTTCACAGATATCTATATTTTACAGTTTAAAGGTATACTTTTTTTGATGGGTATCCCTTTTCATGGGGGTTGTATGGAGACAGACTAGTTTACTCTAATGATTAGCTCCATACTATGTAGTTCTCATGAATCACATCGTCTCTCTTTAGAAATCATGGACTTTCTCCAGCCATGTCTATAGTCCTATGCCTAGCACTTGCCTTTGGGTTTCAGAATTTCAGAATGTAGTTCTCCCTATGGACACGTAAATGTCAAGCAATGTTAGAAAAGCTCTAAACCTAAAATTAGTTTGATTGGATTAGTCTGAGTAGATTTCTTGCAGCTTTTCCTGCTGACCTGCATCTAAAGCAGGAAGCAATACTTGCTTTTGACATTGAAAAAAGTCTTACCCATTTGAACTCCCAATTCCTTACAGTTTTCAGATAACTAGAGAAATTACCTTTCACATTCTTCCAGGCATAAAGAAGATACTGGGTATAAACTGTCAGTCCTTATAAGGAGATACAAATAATCTCCCAGTCTCTTTGAACAGAAGTTCAACTTTTGCTTTCTGTTAGTAAGTATTGTCTGGTTGCCTAGTTTTCACTTCAGTGAAAATCCTCCCAAAGCAAGCAAAGTTTTAGACTAAATGTCTAAGGGTTTGGATCCAGTACTTAAAATAGCAAATGTTTTTGATTTCAGCATTGGATAAGGCATTGGTATGAAGATGAGATAAAGTGACACTTACCACTTATTATCTGAAATAATTTCATCTCCCTTTATAGTTCTGGTTGATTTCACAGAAAAAAACGCTGTTGTATACAAAGAAAAAAAAGAAAAAAGAAAAAAAGAAAAAAAGCCCTGTTTATTTTTATCTAAATTCTGTCAATTTTAAAAACAAACTTTCTGTTGTTGAGACTACAAACAAAGAAGCATTTCATAAAAGAAGAGCTCTAAGAAACATAGTGCTTGGGAAAAAAATAATTCACAAACAAGTTATAAAAATACAATCACACTTGATAAGGAAATTGTACCAACAGTGATCTGGTTATTTCAAAAAAAATAAAGACAGCAGAATATACAGTTACCTTCCTTATGATGGCTGTTGTCTTTGTGTCAACAACTATTAGTTTTTGTATTTTGAAAAGAAATGAAGTTAACTTCATAGAATCAACTTTTGTGACATATCCAATTGTTTTTGTCATGTTTTTGTTTTTTTTTAAATGAGTAGATAATATTGTTAAAAAACATCACTTACTCAACCAAAATTTTTCTGTGAAATGTTTTTCATAAGAACAATTCTCATCTCTTTTTCATAATTTTATTCCTACCCACCATCTTCCAACTCTGTAATTACGTCTGCCAAGTGATAAAAATTAAGAGCCATGTCATCTTCTTACATTGAGAGAGATGATTACATCTCTGTGAATGTGATTCAGATAACTCTAAATGAATCAACTGAATCCTGGAATAAGCCAGTTATTCTGGTTTTCTCGGTTATCAGTAAAGAGACGTGGACAATCATCAAAGTGATTTATCACATCTGCCTTGTATGTCTATTTGGGGATATCTTTGATAAGTGTTTTTTCACTTGTTTTTCCTGCTGGCTGTTGTAAAAGGAGCGTATGTCAGCTAGCTTCTACATGGTCCATTTTTCAGATGGCTCAAGTTAGGTGGCATCATGAACACAGAGGTTTTTAGTACCTACACACAGATATCGCACAAAACAGGAACTGCAAACAAACAGGCTGTTGGCTCCAATTGGAGTTAATTTTGTTTCAATGACAAAAGTGTTTCAAAATTTGAGGGACTAGCTTGAGCCAGAGAAAGAATAAACAGACTTGTAGATTTGGAAGCTTTTTTCTTAGTGATGAGTTTTGATGAGCTCTTCCTTAGAGCACTAGCAGTCATGCCACGCAGATTTTTGTTTTAGTTAAAACTAGTATTTTCAGGAGGAAATCTGCTAGATTTACTTGCATCCCTCATGCTGTTTGTTACATCTACTCCAAGGAGCAAGAGATATCGTATTGGGAAAGTTGGTCATAAAGAGTTTAGGTCAGTGTATGTGCTTGAAAAAGAGGTTAATTTTATTTCTCTTAAAACTTAGTCTGGGATTCCTGGCATGGCTGTGCTATGAACAACAACAACAACAAGTGTTAGAGAGAACACTGCGGCAGTAACTATTCTGACTGTTTACTGGAGGCAACTTTACTAGTGGATAATTAAAGACAGAGTAAATCAATCTTTGGACCCCCTGCAAACCAGTTTCTGGATAGGTATCATCCTTCTTAGCTTGGTGAGAAAATGTCTGCCTCATCTAATCTGCCATATTTCTAACATGTGCCAGAGTGCCTAATTGCCTCACTGAGAATCATTTCCATGGAGCAGGAAGGAAAATCCTCAATAAAACTGTAGAAGACTGTGTGTAGTGAGCAAAGCATGTTACTGTGATTCACAGGTAGCTTTCTACACTTTAACTGGTACGGTGGAAATGTACTTAATTATGCATCATCCCAGGAAATCAGTTTGGCCCAAGGTAGTGAATGGTGTTGACTGCTGAGTAATGAGGGTTGTTCTGACAAATATTTCTATTTAATGGATATCATTTGGCAAGGGCCAGTGGCCTAGCTTGTGTTTAACAAAAGAGACTTTCAATTTTCCAGTACAGAAGTAACCAAATAAATAAATTAAAATAAGTAATTAAGGTGGATTAAAAAATAAATGAATAAAATGTATCTGTCTGTGTTCATGCATTACCATATCTTATTTTGAGTAATTCACAGCACTAAATTGCATCCAAGTCCGCAGGAGAGCATTGAAACATTATTTACTGCTGGATGCCAGCTATATTTGCCAGCATTCCAAAAATGTACAGTTGACAATGAGTCATAAATAAGAGATTAATTAGTGCAGTACTTGGAAATGATGTTGCTGATTCAGATATTTAGTATCCACTCCACAAATATAATTTGCATATCTTATATTCTGCTGAAATGCTTGGTTAGAAAAAGCAATTTGAGAATGTTGGTGGCTGAAGAGAAGGGAGGGACAAATAAGAAGGACTCCTTGTAGTGCCTGCTGAAGCCTCAGAACAAAGCTAAACAGCCTGGCATGAAACAGTCTGAAATAGTGAGGGTGACAGGATTGATGCCTTTGGAAACAGAATAATAGACTTTATATTTAGAAACTCAAAGGGCAACCATGAAAGTGTCTAATCAGTTTACACTCTCGATTTAAACCCAATTCCCTTATTCTGCATTTTATTGTGCTTTTGCTCAAGTCACTGTGAATTTTGCCAGCGCTCCCAGTGGGAGAATTAGGTCTACTGGAAAAGCATTTTCAGATATTAAAGGGAATTTATAAGAGTATAAAAAACTGCATGCATACTACAGATGAAACAGACATCACATATTGGAGATGACATATATGTGCCAAACTGCAGAACTATAGAAAAAAATATTTCATGATAAGTCTGAGCTATCTTGTATTTCACTCTTGGACTTACTTTAATTTCCCAAATAATTTGCTATCCTTTGGTAACTTCCTATGACCTACAGCAGTATGCTAACGAATACCTGTATTGTTTTTGGAGGTTAGTCATCTTTTTAATGGCAAATATGAAATTCCTACAGAAACAGTTCCTTGCTTTTCCCAAGTCACACGTGGAAAATCAGTAAAACTCCACCCTGATCTGTTTTTTTGTTTGTTTTGTTTTGTTTTGCTTTCCCAGAACATACACTGCTAGAAGTTCCAATTACTAACAGGTGTGCATATGATCAGGTGAATATCATGCTATGCCTCCAGATCTCTAGCAAACCTTCTGATATTTATACAGATGGAACTGTGACTTAAGGGAAATGGTGATGCATTCCTTCCATACCATTCAGCCCTGCACAGTCAGGAAAAACACGGGACAAATTTGATGTGCTGTGATGGGGAACCTTAGGAATAACTAGAAGTCTAGAAAATGAGACCTTCATGAAAACCTGAAAGAAATGGAGATTGGCTTAGTATAGGGAAATTGAGAATAGATAATATAGACAATTGTAAGGTAAAGGATACTTAAGCAAAAGACCAGATTGCTGAGGATGATTATGGAACCTAATTATAAAAGATTTTTCAAAAAGATTGGAATGATGGACACAATTTGAAGTTGGTGTGTGAAATACAGGTCATCAGGATCCATTTTTCCCCCCCTCCCCACTTCTTTTCTGTCATTCTTTCACTCACTGATCTCATTCTTTCTCTAGGCATGTTGAGTTGGAGACAGGAGACTCAGCCTCCAACTGAAATCCTCAATTTGTTTCAATGTCTGTATCTCAAATAACTAACTTTCTTTTTATTCCAGATGAAGTGCTTTAGGTCAATCAGAGTCTTAGGACTTTCTGGCTAGTCTATGGAAACAAGTTGCAAGTGAAGAAATATTGCTATTTATTCTACCCTTCAAAAATAAAACATAAGAGATAGGAGCTATTTGAAGAAGAGAAACATGCAGCAACAAAATACCAAGTAATCCCTTTGGCCTCAAACTCTGCTGAACCAGGGGGGCAGCCCCAGGAGGGCATGAGGGGAAAAGGAATTCCTGCGGAAAACTTGCTGTGCCTTCCCTGCTGACTTACCCTTCAAAGAAATTATATCTAACAGCCTATAAAAGAACAAGCTGGAAATTTGTGTCTCTCTGCATTCTTTTACTATATTTTCATTTTGGAACAAGAATTGTTTCCCCCAGTCTGGAATTTGTCACATTTTTATTTATTTATTTATTTTTTTCAAAGATGTTGGCTGCTAAGCATTCTGTATACAGCTAGGCAGTATGATCCTGTAATTAAATGCATAATGTAATTAAATAAAAGAAAAAAATAATCACCTCTAAAATTTTTTCAAAGAAGATTAAAAACGACAGAAGAAAAAATCTTAAATGTCACATGAAAATAAGGAAGGAATTAGAAAGGTGACAGAACTGACAGAAAAATCACCTAGTGCTTGCAATATCCCATTATTTCCCAGATCACAGAATTGGTCTTATTTGGTTGACTTTACCTTCTATGTCTACTAATAAATGTAAAATACCTTTCTTGCTTTTCAATCAAAGACACATTGAGAAGCTTATTCTCCACTCAACTTTCACTCTCCCCTCCACCATACACACACCTTTTATTCCTTTTCCTATTTCTCTGAATTGCTGGCAGTTAAAGGCACATTTGGATAGTTGTTATACAGAATATACATTTGGCCTCTTTACCAGTAGTTGACAGTAATTTCCTATACATTAGACTATAGACAGTGGGAAAAAGCCCATTTTAACATTCCCATGTTCATTCTGATTGATTTTTTTTTTTTTCCCCCAAGAGAAAGTGCTTCTAAAAACAAATCCAGGGTTGATAAACTGCAGTGCAGAGGTTAAAAAAACCATATTTCTTGGAGGCTTGTAGCAAAGCAATCCCTCTACATTTTAAGGACAGTTCTGGTAGAAAAACTTGCAGTTTCATCTGTTTTACAATAGCCATATGTGTTCATTTTTAATTATAGTAACATGTAGAAAGAATTTGTCTTCAGGCTATTTATGAACCTGGAACTGAGTTTATTGTGCTGCTAAGACTTCCTTTAGACATAAGGAATGCGGTATCAGGTCTAGAAAGTGATATGAACACAGCAGTATAAATACGCAGCCCAAAGTATCCCTTTGGTCACAACGAAGATCTAAAGTAGATCCAGCAAATTTCAACACTAATTACAAACTGACTTACAGCAACGTTCAGGCAGGTGGTAGTGGTAGGGGACAATCATGAAGGCTTAGAGGAATTTGCAGCCATGCTGCCATCTCCCTTTCACTCTAGGTGAGGACAGCTACATTCATTCTTCCAGATCAGCCCTATTACTAGTCCAGCCAGGATTCCTGATAAATCATAGATTCTGATGTTAACTCAGTAGATGTTCAGTGTGTACTAATTAAAAGACTAAGAAAAAGGAACTGCAATGCAGGGCATTTCCTTCTTCTTCATTGTTATCAGCTTTGGGTAGAATCGTTACCTTTCTTGTTGCCTTCTTTTGGACTGCATTTCAATCCTTGAAGTGATACAGCTGCAACAAGAGATATGAAGACGCACTTGTCTGAAAGCTTTGTCTTGCTCTTCTGAGATCTGGAAATAGAAGATCTGTACCTCATCAAAAAGAAAAGAGCCAAAATTTCAAGGTTTCCTCCATCTTCCAATTCAGTCCTCTAATTCTTCTGTGAACTCAGACTCAGTAACAAATTTTCTACACCTCAAAATTTGACTCGGGATGCTCCCAAGTTTCAGATACCTAAGCAAAAAGTAGAACCATTTGGTGTAAGTGCATATGGCATTATGCAGGATTTCAGGGGGATTTGAGGAGGATTTTGAGGGTTTAAGTTTTCAAATGTAGCTATTTACAGGTTTATAGAAGATAGATAAAATCTATTCAGCTGAAAAGTGGAAAGTTTTGGGGCACAAAAGCTCTTACTCACATCTGAGTTAGAAGACTACAGAGATAAACACAAAAGTTTTTGAGCTACAGACTACCACTGCAACATGGATATTATTTACCAAGACTGCTAACTTGGCTTATATGTCTTTGTCTACAGAGCTATCTAACACTGGCTTCAGAGGCAGTCAGATACCTAAATACCTATAAGACTTCCATTATGAAACCAGGAAAAAAGAAAAAGAAAGAAAAAAAAAAGAAGGAAAATCCCTGGGGGTTTCAATTTATTTTAACACCAAGTCAAATGAATGTTGCCTTTCTCACATACATAGCTTTACAGCATTATTTTCTTTGTCACCATTTGCTCCAGCAACAGTATTGTTTGTTCCTTTTAAGTACATTTTAACTGTGCTTTCAAAATTATTTCCAGAAAATGAAAATGGGACATGGGGAATACCAGCACTCAAGATAAAGTTATTGTTGAAAGGAATTTTGAGAAATAAAATATATATTTTTTCCAATTAGTAGAAGTACGTTATTGAACAATCTCTCAGTACAGTAACCACATTTTATTTTTTACGTTATTTTTATTTATTCGTACCAAACTGAAAATTTTAGCAGAACAGAGTTTACACAGTTCTGTCAAGCTGCTGTAAAGGCATCATAGTTCAGGTAAGTATAACTGTCAAATTACATACCACATGCCATTTGTGCTCTATGTCCACAGGAAAACATTCTTCTGACTAACCATTGATAACCTATTCTATTCTATTTATTTATTATTTTTTGTTAGCCAATAGACCCTTGTGCCCATCTTACCAAATGCAATGGAACACTGCCTTTTTTCCCCCAGAATTTTGTCATATGAACAGTATTTTGAGCATGTATTCCTCTAAACACTGCTAACATATTCCCTTCTTCAAGAGTCTGGAACAAAAAACAAAGTTTTCTACCTCACCCTATGGTGTCTTATAGGAACCAGCTAACAGTGTGCCTTTGTGGCCAAGAAAGTCAGTGGTATCCCATGAGTGTTCAAAAGAGCATAGCCAGCAGGTCAAGGGAGGTGATTCTCTACCACTACTCTGCCCTTTTCATACTGCATATGGAATGAAGTGTCCAGCTCTGGGCTCCTCTGTTCAAGAAAAACACAGAGCAACTGGTGAGAGTCCAGTGGAGGGCACAAACATGATGAAAGGCCTGAAGCATTTCCCTTATGAGGAAAGGCTGAGAGACCTGAAACACTTCTGCCTGGAGAGGAGAATGCTGAGAAGGAATTTTACTGGTGGTTATATATATGTAAAGGGTGGGTGTCAAGTGGTTGGGGCAGGCTCTTTTAGGTGGAACAGGACAAGGAGCAATGGGCACAGGAAGATCCATCTGAACATGAGAAAGATTTTCTTTACTTTGAGGGTGACAGAGTACTGGAACAAGCTGCCCAGAAAGGCTATGGAGTCTCCTTCTCTGGAGATATTCAAAACCCACCTGGATGCTTTCCTGTGTAACCTGCTATAGGGAACCTGCTTTAGCAGGAGGGTTGGACTTGATGGCCTCCAGAGGTCCTTTTCAGATTCTACAATTCTGTGATTCTGTCAACACCATAAACTATGGTCAGAATGTCGTTGAGCAGACTACTTCGTCCCCCATTTGTTTGAGACCGGAGTGATGCACACAGAAAATGAAGGTATTACAGATCTGCTGAAAGACAACAAACTGAATGGATTCAAGGTGACAACAGGAAATATCAGCAGTTTTAGAGCTAGTGCTCACTGCCTTAAAACAAAATATCAATCCCTATTGATAAACTGGTTTATATCACTTATTTGGTAATTGCTTCCAAAATGTACGGGAAACATCAACTATATTTTGTTTTCCATGCAAGACACACTAAGTAGTTTTTTGTTTTTCTGTTTTTTGTTTGTTTGTTTGTTTGCTTGCTTGTTTTTTCCTATTTCTTCCCCCATTTGTTGTTGTTGTTGTTTTATTAAGAAATACATATGAGTTACTATCTGGTAGAGAAGTAAAATGACAATGTGTACATAAAGATGAGAAAGGTAAGGCTCAAAGAGAAGTATTTATTCATCTATTGGCAGACAGAAGCTGACCATGATGACAATGATGATACCCCATCAAACATGCTCTTTTGTTCAAAATGAGCACCATACTTTATTGATTCCCAGTGAAATTGCTCTGAGATGAATCAAAATACCAGCTGCCCCATTTATTGAGCTGTGAAATATTTCTATTCACTGCACAGCTGTGTGAACCTGAACTAATCTAGAGGGCAGATCATCTGTAAGAGAGCTCAAAATAGTTTTATTGCAGGCAGTTTGCCTAAGTATTAAATATTCCCTGCTCATGTGGGATTCTGAGATAGGACTTCCACCAAAGGAAACAATGCATGCTGAATAGAGTGCAGATTGGTGCCAGTTTGTTATATATACATGGAATTTACAGAACCTATTAAATATACACAGTTTTAGGAAGTGCTAGGAAATCTTATGCCTAAACAGTATGTCAAGAAGACCACTACCTTGTATAAGTTACTTGTGTTTTGCAAAATGAGACCCACTGCATAGGTGACAATTCAAGTTTTCCTGATAAAACCATATGTTTATCTACTGAGTGTTAACGATGCAAGAGGTCAGAAGGGAACAGTATAGCCAACTAATTTGTGTTTTGACAGATGGTAAGTGATAAATTAGCATTAAAATCAGCCAACCAGCTTAAAGTTTTAATTTTAGTGCCAGCAAATATGTATACTGCTCTGGGAATTATGCTCTAATTAACCTTAAAGCATGTAGTACTGCTCTTTTACAGATAATGGGAGAATTAAGTGATTGCAACAGATTTTATGGTTATTATCAAAATATGACTGTTAATAAAAAATCAAGAAAACATATAGAAATATTCTAAGATATGAAAATGAGATCTCTTCTTGGCAACATTTTTCCTTGATATGTTTTCTATTTTTGTCAAATTTTATCTCCAAAGATATACAGTATAGTGCTTTTCTTTGGTGAATAGTTGAACTGTCTTTAGTCACAAGCTTTGGACCATATAGCTTGAAAGGGAGGAAGAACCAGTAGGAATAAATGAATTTATGTATGCATTTAAATATGCACTATGAAAAAAAGGTGGAATTTCAGAAAATATATACGTATACACACACACACACACACACACACACACACATAAATACTGTATAAATACTTGTAGAATAGCCTTACTAGCACCAATCTGGGAGCTCTGAATGAGCTTTGAAAAGAAATCTATGACTTTGTAGTTTCAAAGACTGTATTCAATCACAACCAGAATTTCAGCTATTGAACTAATAATATATGGGCAAAAATACTTGACTGGGGCATTTGTAAAGAAAGATAAAAAAGGGGCAATGTGGGTATTTATTTCTGATATTTATTTAGAAGAACCTCAGAATCAAGTAGTACTTTGGCCTTTTATTCTTTCAACCATCAGTTATTTCACACTTTACAAGGCTATCCTGAACTACAAAGTACCTCCTGGCACTCTCTTGATAGAACAGAACGTATCAATAATGTATTTTACAGACATATGAAAATGAGATGAGAGTAAGGAATACTGCTTGGAGCAAGATGGGCCAGCAGATGAGATATTTGACACTGGGTACTGAGCTGACAAACTGCACTGGTCTTAAAGAAACAAAGAGAATAACAGAGCCTATGACAGACACCCATGCCATTGGGGACTGTGTGTTAGGGGATCTGAGAAGGATTTAGGAGAGAAAAGAAGATAGGAAGAGGCATGAGCTAGCACCAAGAGTTAGTCACAGAGAAGTCTTTGGCACAGAACTAAAATGAAATAGGCACTAGGCTTACCAGGGGAGAAATGAGGAGAAAATGAGTGGCTACTGCCACTTCCCCATACTTTTTAACTACTTTGCATTTACTATTGCCCAAATTAACACTATATGTTGGGCCAGCAGAAGGGACTATGAAAAACGTATTGAGAATCTTGGTAAAATTCGTCTCCAGTTTTTTAGTGGCTGTTGGTCTAAATGGAAACCTTTGACCATGCTATCAATCACACAGATAAGCATGGACCTAAAAAACCCAACAGGACTAACAAGCAAACCAAGAAAAAGCAAAAAAAAAAAACCCACACCAAAACACAAGGAAAAAAAAAAGTCTGAAAATGTTTATACAAAAATATCTGAAAGTAGGCCTGAACTTGTGACTAGATGATAAGCATATTAAATTTGGGAAATAATTCAGAAATTGATTATCCAGTATTGAACAACCCATACTCTTAATCACACACATCTACATTCTGAAATGGCTCACATCCGAAATGGCTACTGAAAATAGTCATCAAAACTATCAGAAGTTGTATGAGAGAATGACAGTTGACACAGGTCTAAAATGTGGTAATTTATTACTGCCTGTAACATAAACTAATATGTTGTAATTTTGCCTTGAAACCTGCAATTTACCTTTGGATATTGTATCTTCATCTGTAACGACTGCCTGAACATACCAGAATAATCTGTCAGAGTCTTTAAAACTAAGAAGAGTTCTATAAAAATCTCCCTTCAGTGCGTCTTAGCTGTATATTCCTTGTTATAGCCCACATTAAAAAAAACAATTGCAGTGATGTTTAACAGAGTATTTGTAGGCAATATCATTACTGTGGCACTGCAACAGAGAAAAAGGAAAAGCCTTCTAAATATGGATATTCTTTCATGACTTTTCCTGTAAAGAAATAGGGAAAAAAAAAAAAAGCATCTAATTTATGATATTTAAAATCTTTTAAGTTGTCTAATTTTTATCTGCTGGGGATTATGATACAAAGTGAATTCCAGTAAGAAAACCCATTTGCAATATACAAGACTAAATTGAAAACAAAGAAATTATAATGTGTGATGAAAAGAAAATATGTAACAGAAAAAAAATACAATTTACTGTCCCTAGACTGCTAGTTTTCTCATTAATTTTCTGAGTATATACAACAGCATGTGTCAGGAACAAAGAGAAAGAGACAGAACAGAAAGCTACTGAAAGGAAAAAATAATTACATAAGGGAATATGAGTGAAAAAAACAGCTTTTTTGCTGGTTTGGTGAAATGTGTAGAGAAGATCCTATTGAATAACTATACAGAACTCCAAATCGTTACAAAAGCCACATGATGAGTTCCAAACTTTCAGAAAACAAAGAGGATCTTATTAAACAGGAATGCCCGAATTGCATCCAGGAACAGTGTAAATGCAACCCATTAATCAACTGTCCAAGTAGCATTATCAACACCCAGAATGCAGGCGCAGTTCATTGCCATAAGAACTGGGGATCTGCATCTTTAGCAGCACAGCAAATTAGTAAGAATAAAAAAAAAAAAAAAAATCAAGGAAAAATGCACAACTAAAACTAAAAATAGAAATAGAAATAAAAAGAAGAAAACCTACAGGAAAACGAGCTCAACTGGGAGTTCTTTTGTGTAAAGTGCAGAAAAATGGGGCAAATTGTAGCAAAATTGGGGCAAATGGGGAGTGGATGTAGAAAAATTGGGGGTTGTAATGTATCAAGAGAGTAGTATTGGAGAGAGAGCAAGATATTCATTTGCACAGATAGGACAAACGTAGCTGGTAACAGCAGAACCATGGGTATGAGTGGTGCTTGGCATTGTCATGTGAAAATTTCCAAATCAGTTTTGCCTTGTCAACAAGAATCCATCCTAATGAGGAGAAACAGCACTAGGAACTGAGTACTGAGTTGGTCTACATACTGTGAATAACTTTTAAACACTTTTCCATGTTACAGATGTATGCGTTTTCCAGCCATTTTGCATCACCAAGAGTTGTGTCCACAAGGACTCAGTGCTTTCCTTTGAAAAGCACAGCCATCACACATTAGTTATGCACACAGGTTTCTATTTTGCCACAGCATTAAGCCTGAGATTCATTTTAAAATTATGTATGGTGAGAATGCAGAAAAAAATGTACTTTTGGCTTCAGATGCATCTGTTCTTTTGAAGCCCAAAGTTGACTTCAAAATGAACAGCTACTTTATGTTTATATATAGAAGCATACAAAATATGTTTTTAAATGAAAATCATAATTAATCTATTTGGTACTTTTGGTATTTAATTAATGGATCCCCTAATTATTAAAAATGCTAACAGAACAAATGGTGAGCACATTGGTTTGAAGCATTTTTGTAAGAATTTCATCACACAGGCATGCAGCAATATGTGCATACAGGAAAGCACTATGGGATTATAGAATTTATTGCCTTTTAAATACAACTCAGCTCTGGAGATTAAGCTTCTTTGAATACTTGAGTAGACATTCTGGAGCTGCCATTCTATTGTGGGAATAATCTGTGGATTAAAGTTTACATTCAGACACAATGAAGTATTATGACAGTGAAGAAATATCTCATAAAGGAGGGTTACAGATGAAGGAAGAGCCTGAGATATGAACTTTGATATGTGGCTCTGGATCACATAGCAGTTGTGTTATTATTTTCAAATACATTTACAGTGCTGTGATTAAAGGTATTGAATATAATTTAATTCTATCTATTCATTCCTCCATTTTTTCCTAAAGCAAAACATTTCCTTCTAAACATGAAATTTTAAGTCAGTAAGATAACATTAATCCTTCTTAGCTTCCTAGTAACAACTTTCTGTGAGATTATCCTTTCTTCTTCTTCAGCAAGTACACAAAACAGGGCCATTTACAGGATGGGAGATGATCAGCACAGCAGACATGCTCAGAATTCTGCTGATGCCCATTGTACTGCTAGTAATTTGCTATGTTTACAGATTTGCAACTGGAGAAAACATGCTAGGGGAAAAAAAATAAAACAGGAACAAAAGGGAAATCTGGGGAAATCCCCAGATTTAGTAGTTTCTTAGCAGAAACCACAAGGAACAAGGGGATTCAGCTGTCAGAATAAGCTCTTTACTGTGAGCAATGAGCTCTACCTCATACCAAGGACACAAACAAACAGATTATTTTATGAGTTTTCTGCTGCCATCTTTATTGAAAACTGGCTCCAGAAGACAAATTCTTAGTACTTTGTTAGAGGAGCTTTGCCTACTATGAAAAACCACTAAAGGCACTGAAATTTGATGCAAATTAAAATAAGTTGTTTGTTTTTTTAAATCATTTATATCCACAAACTCTGTTTCGCTGTTGCAGATATTCTGGCATTTTCATATTCTTTAGAAAATCAAGACCTTATTTCTAGTCTAGTCTTTGTTTTGTCATAAAATAAAATAAAAAAGAAAAATGCACAAGTATCTATTTAAAGACATTCAGCTGCATTATGACTTACTCCACCTGTGCAGAAAAAAAATTCTCGAATCTGATCTTGAAAAATCAAGTTGACTAAGAAGATAATATTGAAGAGAATTCCTGGGGTCTTCAGTAAATGTTAAGAGTTGGACTAGGTATTTGCAGCAGATTGTAAATTGTTCTAATAAATGTCATTGGCAATACTTCTGCTATTGTTAAAGAAAATATCTTGAAATCCAGTACTTTGTCAACTAGAAGGCAATACAGTCTGAGCTCTAAAATATTTTCCACCCCCATCACCACACATGGAAGAAATACTGAGACACTGAATGATGTATTTCCCCTTTCTGATGAGATTAATTAAGAGCAAACAGTCCTAGCTAAAGGACTGAGTTCATAATTCCAGTCCCTGACAATCAATTGCTTCAGCATAGCTGCACAGTCTTCACACCTTCTTGCTACCTTTCCTGCTCTTCCCATGCACAGAAACATCAGTTGTTGGAATATGTCCAGAGCAGGGCCACAGAAACGATCCAAGGGATGGAACACCTCCCTTACAAGGACAAGCTGAAAGAGCTTTTCCTGTACAGCCAGGAAAAGTCTTTGGAGAGACCTGACAGTGTGTCATGGTTTTGGTGCTGTTGCTGTCAATATTCTACATCATAACATCATGTGCAGTATGAATCATTAATTGAGGGTATAAATAGTGGAATCATGTACAAAGGAAAAAGGGTTAAAGAGAAAGTAAGTTTATGTTTATAACTGAATGATACGGATTGCTAAGGGAAAGTTATATGGTATTAAAGGTGTTTGAATGGGACAAACTGTTTTGATGGTATAAGAAAGTGTAATTGAGGGTATGTGGAAGTGTAATTAAGGGTATGTGGAAATGTGGAAGGTTCATGCTCCAGTTCTGTGGAATGGCAGTGTCCTGAGTTCTTGGAGGAGAACTACATATCCCAGAGGACTTCGCAGAGGATGGTTCCCTGACCATGACATTTCCTGATCAGGAATCGAACCTGGGCCGCAGGGGTGAGAGTGCCAAATCCTAACCACTAGACCACCTAGTTAATATTAGTCCCTGTTCATTGCACAGGAGTTAGACTACATGATCTTTAAGGGTCCGCTAGAGCTCTAAGGTTTTTATGATTGTATGTGCAAGTTGCTATATAGGCATGCCTCAGGAGTGATTCAAAGCCCTAAACCAGTCACCACCAAATGCTGCATTCTCATCTTGCCTGATGATACCACACTACGAACTTAATCATCATGTTGCCCTGGTGTTTCCTGTTGGACATGATATGATGCTTTACCACTTCATCCTGAAAAAATCTGCACATCGTTATGTCAAAGTATGCACAACTTCCTAAAACATTAGAAAACACTGTTATCCATTGGGTCTTTTATCTTCAAAGCAGAACATTACACCTGCAGCTATGGGAATTCATAACTTTTCCATTACAACTTGAAAATCGCTGTTCCCTGTAACTTGGCTATCAACACAGCGAACACCTTCAGCTTTTCAGCTTCAGCCATTATCTTGACAAACCTGAAATGAGACTTAGTCAATAAATGTTCTTTCTAGCAGCAAATTTCAACTAGTAAATCATAAATATTTTATAAGAAACTATAGAGCATATTTCCCAGTGGGCCTTCAGTTTCACTGTCTCTGAAAAGAAAATCAGTAAATTACTCATACACACTCCCTTGAGAGCTGTAACTGTCACCCTGATAAAGCATGAAGAAATTAATACCTACTAAGGATAGGCAAACATCTGGAATTATGTTATACAGATAGGTAATTGTACTGGGCCACCACTAATCCTAAACAGAGTCCCATACTTGTGCTACATAAACTCTTCAGTGGTTGTTATTCTGAGATGAATCTTTCTGGGTACAAAGTAAGTACTTTCCTCCTTCCTTCCACTCCCACTCACCCCCCCCCCCCCCCCCCCCCAAAAAAAAAAGTATGCCAAAATAGTTAATTTTAGTATCTAGGTATTACATAACCTTTGCACTTATATTTGGTGGACGTTTGTGTTCCAAAAGCTTTCTAGTAATTTATGCCAGTATTCTTTATGTCTTTTCCCCCTCATTTCTCATGACAAAACAGCTGATTACAGAGAGATTAACATACCTTTTCCTAGAAAGCTGAATTTTCAAGAATGAAAATTAAATAAGCTAAATATTGTTAAAAAAAAAAAAAAAAAGCAAAAAACAATGGCTTCTATAAAATATTACACTCAGTAGTAATAATTAAAATGTTGGTGGCTAGATGACAGCTCCAGAAGACAACATAAGGAGTTCTTGTCTATACTTGTCTATCTTGGAATGGGTAATATCATAAGAACTAAATCCTGTTTCTTGAATGACTTCACACTAAATCTGCAATAAAACTCTCTTGGAGTGATTCATTTCAACTAGTGTAGGATATGTTTAAGTTATTAGCCTTGACTTTCTGCACATAAAGTGGGTAAAAGTAAGCTCCTCTAGGGTGCTGTTCACGTGGCTTCTTTCTGCTAGCTGCCTCAACATGAGATGCAAAGATCCACTCCCTCCTTGATTCTGTCACTGTAGAGCTGTTTGGATTGGAGAAAGTTTGTGTGGTGATTGTGCTGTGCCACTTATCCTAAGAGTCAGAAATCTCCTTTTACTTGCTATTAAAAAGGCAATATTGACAGAAGTCTAGGATTCATACTCTCGACACAAAGACTGTTGGACTGCTCTGAAGATCTCTAGGTAAATAGCAATTAATAGTGGCTGTGGTCTCAGCTTTCTTCTTTATTCTGTTCCCAGTTAATCTTGGTAGTGAAGGACAGTGAAAACACTTCCACTTTCACAGTATTAGTAGCAATTAATCCTGAAATCACTTAGCACATTGTTTTGGAATACTAGTCTGACGTTTATTAACATTACTCTTAAAGAAACCTCTTTCCTGTAGTGCATGCTAATAGGTTAATTGTTTGTACACCAGATATATCTGTCTCCCTTGGGAATAGATAGCTACATATTTCCATGAATTGTTACTGTTTAATCAGTTTCTATAGATTCTATCCATTCTTAGTTTTTGCCATCATTTCTTTTCTTTGAGCTTGAAATGTGTCGTAGTTTATAAGCTTCTCAGTGACAGAATTTGCATGACAATACCTTATTATTTTTTTTTCTCTAAAGTGGGCTATAATTACTTAAAAAATACTTCCAGCAAAGATGTTTTAATACATATTCAAACATCACAAAAGGACAAAATGTGGAGGATACTATTTATCTAGGTAAAATGGTATGCTTCCAGTTAAATCTGAAGATTTCCTTTGGAAACATATAATCAGTCTCACTCTTTATCTATTACAACTGACTCAGATAGGAAGATTTTAATTAGATTAACTTTCCTCGTATGCTAAACTCTTCTTTCAGGGTCAGTCACCTCTTATTACGTCAGTGCTTCATTTCTCAGTGGCAGAATTTCAGAGACTTACAAATGTGTTTTAGAGTGGAGAAGAAATCAAGGCTGTAGTGTGAACAGGCTTTAAACATACCTTATTCTGTCAACACAAACATATGCATCATAGCAGCTGTAAAAAAAAAAAAAGCTGGTCACAAACAGAATGAAACCAATATCCATCCCAGGAAAAATGTCATTACACAACACCTGGTATGTAATAGTGAAGTTCTCACTTCAGGAAATTTATTCAGACTCTAAAGAAAGGAGGAAACTGTACTGCTGCTTACATGGCATATTTCCAAAGGACATGGTCTTGGCTGGAGTATAACAGAATGTAAAACTCACAGGAAATCATCTTCTCCCAACACAGAGTATTTACTTGCAAGCTAGTAAAAGAGCTTGGCAGACAGTGTGTAATAATGCCATCTACTGCTACCTGCTGAACATAATCTGCTTAGCTGCAAACAAAGTCTTGTTTCTGTTTTTACAAGTTCCTTATATGTATAGATTAATGACCTTAGTTTTGAAAGGAATGAGAATTTTACCTGAGCAGTGTTGAAGTAAACTCCTCAATGTCCAAATATTTTGAGACCACTCATTAAACTGGCACATGTATATTCGTAATGCATAAATTCATACTTTCATTCTAAGTTTTTTCACAAAAAATAAACACAATATCAAATCTCAATAATCTAACAAGAGTTTTGCAAATCTGTAATGTTTTAGATATTAACTTTTGAAACTATGAAAAGGAAAACAGGAATTACCTATTGTCATTATTTTCAGCATTATTTAAATCTTATTTTAATGAAGTGACTTATTCAGAGGAAACAAGCAAGAAAGCAGCAACAATATAACAGTTTTAGATTAATAAAAATGTAGGCATGAAAATAAGTCTTCCCTTATTCTTAATTACATAGAACTGTAACTCCATATTTAATCATAAAGATATGTGTTTATTATTCAATTTTACATCTCTATTTTGAATTACTTAGGGGTTTTTAAAATTAAATTTAGATATTTATAGTATATTTTTTAAAACTGGTACATAAAATTGTAATTTAGAGTCTATATTCATCAAAGCAGAAGACTTAGATGTGCAATATGGCTTTTTTAACATTTTCCATTCAATTATCTGGAGCATCTCCGATATGAGGAAAGGCTGAGTAACCTGAGTCTGTTCAGCCTGGGGAAAAGAAGACTGGACAGGGATCAGATAAATGTTTATAAATATCTAAGGGGAGGAGGGAGGCAAATGGATGAGGCCAGGCTCTTGGTGGTGTGTAGCAACAAGACAAGGAGCAATGGCCTAAAACTTGAACATATGAAGTTCCATACTAATATGTGAAATAACTTCTATACAGTAAGAGTGACAAAGCACTGGAACAGGCTGTCCAGAGAGGTTGTGGAGTCTCCTTCTATGGAGATATTCAGGATGCAGCTGGACACCTACTTGTGTGGCCTAGGGCACCTGTTTTATCAGGGGGGTTGGACTCAATGATCTCTTGAGGTCCTTTCCAACCCCTGTGATTCTGTGATTCTATGATTGTGTGATTTCTCCATGAAGGTAAAAATGGGAATTCAGTCCCCTTGTTTCCCTTCCCTTCCTTTCCCTTCCCCTGAAAATCCAAAAATCAACTGATAATATAAAACATATGACTATGTTTCTAATGGGTTTCCATTTACTTTTCTAAGACAAAGCATTTTAGGGTTTTCCATCACTTGTAAATGCAGTTTCACTGATAGTGATGCAAAACCCACTATTTTCTCTGCCAAATAAGATCCATGGTAAGGTTTGCTTTATATTGTTTGTATTTTCTAGGTGTTCTGATGGTGTGAGGCAGAAAATTTCAGTTTAGTTACAGAAAAGATTGCAAACAATTGTGTCTTTGAAAGTTGAATCTAGCTAATTTTTGCTCTGAGAGTCTAACTGGAGTTTGAGAACTGCTTTGACTAACATTTCAAGGTCAGTCAACTCTTTTTCTAAAATACATGACATCCAGTTCGTGATGACATGAGCTTCCAACTTCTGAGTCAAGAAATAGTATCTTTACTAAATAATTCACAGAAATAGACACTTATTGCCTAACCAGCTTATTCAGCATAAAGACCTTGGACAGTATTTCACTACAAACACAACACACTTGAGAATGGAATATAAACCCTATTTAATTAAAAGCAGCATTGCTAATTCCAGGAGAATCACGGAAGGCTCCAGGAGCTGACTCAACATACAAAAGACTGTGACCTTTTAGTGGGTTTATTGTTCTGAAATGCATAACACTATTAGACTTGAAGACAGTGGACAGCCCACACTCTTCAAGCTTCTTTCAGAAGACTATTATTCCTGTAATATGAGTTTTATGAGTCAATAATGTGTTTTGGGAAGGAAGTATGTAATGCAGGAAACTACTGAATTAAGATGGTTTTTTATATATCTAATTTTTTTAAAAAGGTTCCATAGAGTAAATTCAGAAATTGAAAAAAGAAGTAATTTTAATGAAAAACTTAATTTTTCTCTTAAATAACCTGTCAGAATTTATCTTCAAAATCTGGTATTATTAATAAATATTTCAATAAGCTTTCTCAACAAAATCATAAATAGGTAACTCATTTTCCATCCTTCTTCAAAAACCCTACTAGATACAGAAAGTACAAGTCCTATTTTTAGTATAATCTACTATTAAACAAGGACACCACACACAAAAAAATAAATAAATAAAAAATAAAAAAAAATCCAACCTTAATTTCAGTCTTACAGTCACATTCCCTTAAATAGAAAGTCTTCCTATATTCCAAACACAAAGAAAAACAATCAGAGACTAGCTGCTGATCAGTAGGTGGCATAAATTATTCCTGACTCCCCACTACATTAATAGAGCTTTATACAGTTCATGTTAAACCAATAAGAGCTTTTCTAGTAGCCACAATGGGAGAAGGATGGGGGTAGTATTTTGTAATAGCAGGTTTTATCTGTAGAGTGGCAGTAATTTTTAAATCATTACTACCAAACAAAATGAACATAAAAGGTCATCCCACAACATTAATGGTTTTCCAGCGCTTGGTCAAAGATTTGCTTCATGGAGGAAAGGGCTGAGCAATTAGTCCACACTTGCATTCGCTTTAATATTACCCCTTATCCAATGATGGTATTTGAAGTATATTAAGCATTTTTGTTCCCCCTCTCAATTATGACCATAAAAACATGATGCATAGTTGCCACACTGAAAACAGTTGTATTCTCTCCCTCTTCTTGCAACTAGAAAGAAAAATAACAGGAAGCCATTTTTGCTACCAATGCATCCTTTTCTTGACTGAAGCACCCGCTCTCACTTCCATGCTTTGAAGTAGTCAGAAATTAGTGAGGAGTGTAAATCTCAGAGTACTCACTGCACAACACACCCTGGTTGAATTATGTCTCCGCCTTAGCACAGCAACTTGCATATAACATATATGTATAAAATCATGACAATATCTCATTGGGACTAAAAAGTATTTATGAGAAAGAAAGCATGAAACTCCTAGAGGTACCTGATTCATTATTTCTGTTGAGATGTCTGCTGGTAGCCCTTATAATTCTCACTAATGCTCATTTTTTTCTGTTTGAGTAGCACAAGGTTCCCGAACACCCATGATCTGAGAAAGGAAAACGTGAAGATGTTTATTCTTTACGGAAATATATGACATTTTAGAATATTCTACTTCTGAGCAAGGAAAGATAACATAGTCTGATTACTAGGCTAAAGCCTCCAAGCTCTTTTTCCCTGGAAAAGTGCTAGTATTGAAAATTCCATGCAGAAAGAAGAGAGAGAATAAAGAAAAAGTTGACCTCTTATGCATCCTCCCAAGGTTTGTGCACTAGCTTTGAGACCTCCTTTAACACTTTACTTCTATAAAGCTATTTAGGTTAATAGGCCTCTGAGAACTCATTAGTGAAGGCGACACAAACAGCATGAACTGCAGTGAGTGCCTTTGTTCACACAAATCAGGGAGCAGTACAGAGTTGCTGGAGATTTACAGGAAATGAAACTGTTGGTAAAGTCATGTATTCAGGAAAGTATTATAAGACAAAATGACATGGTCATTTTTACCATCCTTTAGGGAAAGGAATAGGAAAAGGGTCCTCTGTCTTCATTTTTCTTTGCCATCTCTTGTAAGTCTCTATAATAGAGTTTACAAGATTTGCAGAAGATCAAATTCACTCTTACTGAGCACTACACCTCATACAAATCAATGAAGAATAATGAAGAGTCCATGGCTTCTTCTTTTCTTTGACTGCTCAGAGTGTCCCTGGGGCTTTCTGCCAGAATTTCAAGACAGCCTTCTGTTCATTTTATCCAGCTAAACCCTTTGATCTAAGAAGACTATAAACTCCATAGAAGTGCTGCCTTTATGGCTCCGAGATTCATCCATTACAGGAGAACAACGTAAACTTGATTGTTAAACATTTTTTCTTTCTTTTTTTTTTTTTTTCTTTTTTTTTTCTTTTTTTTTTTCTTTTTAACATCCTTGAACAGAATACTTTCCCTTCAATTAACATTAAGAAACCCTATTGGCCATGCCTTTCTTCATCTCCTGATACTGCCTCAGTAACAGATTAGATCCTATGGAATTCCAATCCATGCGTGTACCATGTTCTTTTAGGTAGAACTGTCTAATGTCAAAAGCCTCTCATGTGAGAGAATGTGTTGGTTATAAATAGCAAAGTTTTGGTGGCAGAAAGCATGGCTGCAGGAACGGTCCCTGTAAGAAGAACCCAGCAGCTGCCCTATGTCAGATCTGAGCCAGCTCCAGCTGCACCAGTGGGACCTGCCACTGGGCAGAGGTGAGCCTTGAGCGACACAGGTTGTGCTTTGTGAAAGTAGATCTAAGAAAGGGGAAAAACTGCTGTGCAACATCAGCTGTGAGAGAGGAGCAAGAAAGTGTGGCCCAGAAACAGCCCGTGGAGGAGCAGGCTGTTCCCCTGCAGCCAATGGGCACCACATGGAGCAGATCTCTTTGTGCAGCCATGGAGGAACCCATGAGGCAGCAGTGGGTGGCCTGAAGAAGGCACAGCCCATGGATACCCCTGCAGGAGCAGTCCCAGGATGGAGCTGCAGCCTGTGGAGAGCAACCTACAGTGGGGCAGGAGGGCTGGGGGACTTATCATCCATGCAGACCTGTGTAAGGCAGTGCCTAAGGCTTGGGCCCTGTGGTACAGAGCCATGTTGGAGTGGTGTTTGGTGACCTGCAGACTGTAGGAAGCCCACAGGATCAATTTGAGAAGGACTCCATGCAAAGCAGGGGCAGGTAGTGACCATACTGGAGCAGCAGAGACAAAGCATTATGAAGTTTGTCTGCTTGTCATTCTGAGACATGGGAGTAACAAAACAGTATGGTAGTGCTTAGCTACCTATCAGTATTAGACCACCACAGAGAAGCACTGAGTAAGGAGTGTAGATAATGAATTTATATCCATCCTTTCTTCATCATGAACATGTTATTAATAACAAGAAACTCAGATTTACTAAGGCTATGGTACCTTGTGGTAAAATTTATAGATAGTGAGCTTCTACAGTATTACTCAGCCCATATTAAGTTATCTTGGATCTGATGAAAATAGCGCTTGTTTACCTGTCTACATCTCTGAATATGGTCATTAAGTATTAAATCAAGTTTCCTTAAGTGGCTATAACAAATACTAACAGTGGGACTATGCCTTCACAGGGTGGACTAAAATGCTGGTGTTATGTTGAATCAGACTACTCACACTGACGCTGTTTTTAATCCTACAGGTTTAATAATCATAGACTCACAGAATGGCTTAGGTTGGAAAAGACTTCAAAGATCATCTTGTTCCAAACTACTCTGCCATGGGCAGAGTTGCCTCAGTGAAGCACAAGAGAACTATTTCTCATCTCAGTTTAGAGCATTGGCTCATCAACCCTCTAGTCTTTGAAAAAATAGTTAAATTGACACAAATGGTGATTAGCCAGGAAGTTATCAGCTGCAAATTGAATACGCTGTGATTCTTACTCAGTCAGAAGGTGTTCTGTAAAGTAGAAAAACACCTGTAAATATGAGTTTTGCTTTACATTTGTGGAAGTTCAAGACTTGTATGGGCAGAATAAGGACCTATCCAGCTTCTGAGAGCTCTCCTTCACAAACACAGTTCTTTTCAGAGCTGTTATGCAAATCATTATATAAAAAATATATACACCACACACCTTACTTGGAAAGCTGGCAAAGGCAAAATTGTCTAGGAACTAGTCAAATAAAATTTTCTTGCCGATATAACATAACATTTGAACTGAATGAGAGATCTGGTCCAACATATCTTTTAAAGTTCTCAGCCTACCTCTCCTCCCCTGACCTTCCTGGAGTTACACTAATAGAGAATCTGAGCACCTACATCTAGTTGTCATAGTAAGCATGGTAGGTATGGTAACACCCAGTGTGTTTTTTCACTGACTTAGACATCTACAGAGAAAACCACTATGTAGGCAATTAACAGGGCTATGATCCATGATTTTTATTCTCTGAAATGTAATCCTTACTGCTGTGCAAAATTCTATCAGAGTGCCTAGAGTATACATGCACATTTTAGACAGGAATTTTCCACTCACAAAACTGGTATTCACAACAGCTGTCATGCTGTAGTAAATATACAGTGTTTGACAAGGCTATTAATCATAACTATATTTATTCTTATAGGTAACCAGAATGCCAAAGAACCAACGGGTTCAAGGATGTTGAAAATTACTTCTGTGTCCTGGCTTTTATTTTGTAGATGCTCTTGACATGTTTTCTTTTTTTGATAAAATCTGTCACAGATGCACAGAAGAGTTGTTTATGCCACTGAAGTTGAAAGAACAGAATGTGTTTTAGAGAGAAATTATGAACAACACAATCACAGCTATTGTCTGCTCAGAAAGAAGACCCCAAGAGTTGGAACAAGGAGGACCCTGGCTCTAACTTCACTTCTGCATTTCCCTCCTGGATACTGTGGTAGCTGAGTCTCCTGCTAGGGCTGAGTTTTGAGTCGATCATGAGATGATTTAAATCATTTTGCCTACAGCCTACAGCTCTGATAGACAAATATCTGAAAGAGGAGCATTAGTTCTGTCTTGCTCTCTCCTTTTGATCCTTCCTTCCCATAGATCTGCCTGGAAAATAGGAGGCAGAGCCATTTAGTAAACTTTGTGTCCATTCAAAGTTTCCCTTAATAAGAAAACCCACATCTTTCCAAACACTTTCTGCTGTTTCAACCAGCTAACGCCATTTTCCTTCCTCTTCCCCTGTGCCTTTCCTCATTTGCTTTTATGGCACTTCTTTTCTCTTCTGTGTTGTTTTTGATCTTCTCTCTACTTCTCCCTTTTGCTTCTCTCCCTGAAGTTCCTCCATTCTTGCGTATTCGCTTGCCTTTCATTTTCCCAGTACTGAACCCTTACATACCTCCTGCTGTCTCTGGTGTCTCTGTGCTGTCCTTTGATTTCTCTCCACTTCACAATAGGCAAGTGATTACACAAGTTTGCAAGAAAATATTCTAACAGACAAGTGTACTAAAATACATATCACTCCTTCAATACTAAAAGCTCACTGGCTTACACAAACAGAAGATCTATTTTTTTTTTTTCATATTCTTTTTTTTCTCCTTGCAAAAAATCCAGAAAGATCCCTCACAGTTCCGTATTTTCTAAAACCATGGTGCCACATATTAATTGCTCAAGTGTCATTAATTATTTAGGAAATCTTTAAAGTTCTGAAAGAAATTAAGAGATTTCTGTCAACTCAGAACTTCTCAAGTTCTGATTTACTCCATGATTTCCAATTTAATGTAAAATACCAATGACAGGTAAGCAACTGCCTTCGACTGAGATTTCTTAGTAGCGCAATACCACCTCAAGAGACCATTACTCTGGCTTCTTGCTTCATTTCATTGTTGTAGCTGCAGAAAACGTTCTACGGTGCTTACGCATGAAGCAAATCTTGGGGATCTGATTTTCTCTACCCACACTTGCACATCTATGTTTTCATCTGAGACTGAACTGTCCCTAACCAGGTAACAAGTATTAGTTGAAAGACTTGTTCCATTCAATGCTTGGACTGCCTGCCTGCAACTCAGTGAGGATACAGACTGCAGATAAAAGCGTGGCACTTGCCATGTGCATTGCTATAATCCAGGCTAAAATATTCTCTTTCCTTTCCAAGAAAAGGTCAAAATACCATTTAAAACCAAACACAATCACAAACTTTTACAGCATACTGTCTTCAGATGGTACAAATTCATGATGCTTCAATTGGAATATCATCAGTTGAACAAGGTATCTGTAGATATATGAAGAAAACTATCTACTTGCATTTCCACACAAACATAGTATAAGGTGGTGAAGGTGAGAGCAGCTTTAGAGCTCATGTCTAATTTGACAGGTCACATACACAGGATAACTTAAGGCACAAAAATGTACACCAAAAATGTCAGGAAACTCCACAAGGACACAATGATTTTAAACTGCTATTTTATTCACAAATTTCTTTGAAGAAAAGCAGCCCTAATAGTCATGAATGAATGTACTAACTGCATTGCCTGCACTAATCATATATGAGGAAAGTACCAAAGGAAGAGAGGATCATTTGACAGATTGATTCCTATAGGAAATAAGAGATCACAAGATATGCTTGCTGTTTTTTTCACTGTTTCCTGTCCACCAAAAGGGAAGGTGTTCTCATTTTCCGGTTCTCAACTGCCTTCCTTCCTTTTGCAGATGTTTGGAGCATGAAAAGTCCCATCATTGCCATTAAATCCATCATGAAGAAAGGAAATTTGGGTTTAGAAGCATTTCTGTTCCTCAGTCCACTTTCTCATGGAAGTAATTCATCAGGAGGAGTGTTTTGTGAGGTCTCGCACCTGGGCTGGGGTAATCCCAAGCACAGATACAGGTTGGGCAGAGAATTGTTTGGGAGCAGCTGTTGATCAACAGTTGATGTCAATGGTTTATGGGCTGGTTCAGCCCAGTTCTGTGATGAATGGGGTGAGGGGACCCATGGACCCATGTCCTGGGAAAGGGAAAAAAGAAGAAAGGGAAAAGAATTGAGAGATGGGCCTAAAAACAAAACAGTGGCAACAATCTGAGGAGAAACAAACTACTTTACTAAGAAAATACCAGAATGCAAGATAACACAACATAATACAGTATAATAGAATTGAAGCTAATAAAGCATATAAAACGAGACAGTGTCTGAAAACTGAAGGACTTTCTTTAAGCAAGCTAAGGCCATACAGCACCCAGAACAGAGACAAGCTGGAAGATCAAAAGAAAGTTGTCTCGTGATCTGCTAATAGTTTTTATCTTTCCCTCTGAGTGGAAAACAGTAACAGAACAGCAAACAGTCCTCTGGGAGGTGTAGTTCTTCTGTTCTGGGACAGGTACTTGGCACTATCCACAATCCATGGAACTGCAGCATTAACTCTTTAACTTCCAGTGCACTACATGATTTTATGATGTGGAATACTGATAACAAAAAATCATAAAACCGTGACAAAGATTCAGCATGAGCTGGCAATGTGCGCTTGCAGCCCAGAAGGACCATAATATCCTGGGGATATCAGGAGAAGCGTGACCAGCAGGTTGGGGGAGGTGATTCTGCCTATCTACTCTGCTCTCCTGAGATACACCCTGGAGTACTGCATCCAGTTCTGGGGGCCCCAACACAAGAATGACATCAGACTGTTGGAGCCGGTCCAAAGAGCGCCACAAAAATGAACAGAGGGCTGGAGCACCTCTCCTAGGGATGGCAGACTGAGGGAGCTGGGGCTCTTCAACCTGGTAAAGAGAAGGCTGTGAGGAGACCTTATAGTAGCCTTCCAGTACCTGATAGGGGCCTACAGAAAATCTGGGGAGGGACTTTTTGTAAGGGCAGGTAGCAACAGGACCAAGATAAATGGCTTTAAACAGAAAGAGGGTAGATGTAGACTAGATACCAGGAAGAAATTCTTTACTGTGAAGGTGGTGAGGGACTGGAACAGGTTGCCCAGAGAGGCTGTGGATGCCTCCCCTCCCTGGAAGCATTCATGGTCAGGCTGGATGGGGCCATGCATCAACCAATACTTCCACATCTGTTTCCTCCACACAGTCTTCCAGCCACTCTGCCCCAAGCCTGTAGTGCTGCCTGGGGCTGTTGTGGCCGAAGTGCAGGACCTGGCACTTGGTCTTGTTGAACTTCACCTCATTGGCTTCAGCCCAGCTATCCAGACTATCCAGAACCCTCTGGAGGGCCTTGCTACCCCCAGGCAGATTGACACTTCCAGCCAACTTAGTGTCATCTGCAAACTTACTGAGGGTACACTCAATGCCATTATCCGGGTCATCAATAAAGATATTGAAGAGGACAGGCCCCAGCACTGACCCCTGAGGGACACTACCTGTGACTGGTCACTAGTTGAATTTAGCTCCATTCACCACCACTCTCTGTGCCTGGCTCTCCAGCCAGTTCCTTACCTAGCCAAGAGTGTAATTGTCCAAGCCACCAGGTGCCAGCTTCTGCAGGAGAATACTGTGGGACACAGTGTCAAAGGCTTTGCTGAAGCCTAGGTAGACCACATCAACAGCCTTTTCCTCATCCACCAGACAGGTCACTAGATCATACAAGGAGATCAGGTTGGTCAAGCAGGACCTGCCCTTTGTGAACCCATACTGGATAGGCCTGATCCCCTAGTTGTCCAGCACATGCCACATGTTCTCCCTCAAGACAATCTTGTCCATAACTTTCCCTGGAATCGAGGTCAGGCTGACTGGCCTGTAGTTCCCCAGATCCTCCTTACCGCCATTCTTGTAGATGGGTGTCACATTGGCACATCACCTTTAAAGACAAATGTAAAAAGGGGCATTCAGAACCTCTGCCTTTTCCTTATCCTCAGTGATCACATTCCCAGCCTCATCCAGTAAAGAATTGAGATTCTCCTTAGTCATCCTCTTACTGTTGATGTGTCTGTGAAAGAGTTTCTTGTTCCTTTCTACCCCAGTGTCCAGATTGAGTTCAAGCTGGGCTTTTTCCTGTCTGATTTTCTCTGTACACTCCCTTCAGTGATAGCAACTCTCCTTGCTGTGTAGTTCCATGAATGGGTGGCTTACAGTTTCTCCATGTTTGAACAACCCGTGTGATTCACACACCCCAATTCCTCCTCTCCAGCTCTGGTTTCTCTGAGGCTTTTTCAAGGGAAGGGGGAGTGAATGCAGAGCTGTTGCCCAGGCAATGCCCTTGCCACATCAGCCACTCTTGTGAGAGCTGCTGGGCTTCTCTGTTACCTCAGGGTTCTCTGGAGGAAGGAACCAACCAAAATCCCCCTGTAGCTTGCGGTCAGTCGCTGCTGTTTGGTCTGGGACAGCTCCAAAGCAGCGAATCTCAGCGATTAAGCAATGAATGGCTGAGGTTGGCAGGGACCTCCAGAGGTCATCTTGTTCAGCTCCTGCTCAAAGAGGAACACGCAGAACAGAGGCGTCTTGTCATATTCCAACCATATTCTGGATGTATCTTCTTCCTCTGGGTGAATGTTGTGTGAAAAACAAATTTGTTAAATTAAAATAGTAGGTGACATAAGCTAAGGGTGCACTGTGCTTCTCTGATAGGAATGGTAACATCCTTATTTGTCCTAATCTCATGGAAACCATAATGTCTATGTGCAGTCTGAAACTATCGTAAAGGCAAAAAGTATAAATTAATGACTGTTTCTGATAGTGTTATTTAAATGTGGTCTTGCCACAAACTGGGACTTCTAGATAGTGCAGACTAAATAATCTTATCTGTGGTGTTTTTTTGTTTGTTTGTTTTTGTTTGTTTTTTATGTACTTTCATTAACTTCTTTGATGGCATGTTTGATTTTTCATTTCAATAAGTAAACGTTAGCGGCAATGCTAACATTAAAAGTGCCCGTCTAGTAAAAATTTCGTATGTCAAAAGAAAAAACATATGTAGCTGAAAAAAAAGACAGATTTAAATGAAGTAGGTAACTATAGGATATGGATAATGAAGCATATAAGAAACCCACAAAGTTATGTATAGATAAGTAACAGAATACAGTACTTTTGTGGAGAAGAGTTTTAATTTGAAATGTGTTGGGAAAAAAAAAAAAAAAAAAGGAAAAAAAAAAAGAAGAAAAAGAAGAAGAAGAAGAAAAAAAGAGAGATTATCTTGCAGTTGAGTTCCTGGGTCTTATCTCAATATATTTATGAAAACATGTTAGAAAAAGAAACGGAATGTACATGTAGTCAGTTTAGACTTATGCTTTTGAATGTCTCAATGCAGATCAGAAGGAAATGAGGCAAAAACAAGTAAAAGAAGAATCATCTAGAAAAACAATATGTGATAGTGATATTAGTTGATGAATTTTGCTTATTTGTTTCAGGTAAAAATAAGGAAAGTAATTCCTTGGACTGATTAATATGGAGTCCATACAGATAAGTGGACCTTGGACAAAGTCATGAAGACCAATTGGAACAGAAAGAGATGAATTTTACCTAAATTCATTTACTGACCCACAACTTAAAGAAAGACTTTGCACTGCATTCTGATGTACATCATCTCAGTTTGTATGGTGGAAGAAAAAATAGATTTTGTTGCTCTTGTACCTGCCAATTTTTTAAGTTGTTAAGTCAGAGTATTTTACTACTGTGTGTCTGACACTGGTCTGGTTATCTGCAGTGATGAAAGATCTGTTTCACATCTGGCATCCAGCGTCTTTCTAACAGTCCTTTGAAGAATGATTCACATCAATCCTATATGAGATTAGTCAGCTTGACAAATACAGCCCATCATCCTAGTGAGTGTCAAAGCTTCAGTCCTCTAAAACTCTGGACTTAACAGCTGTAGTCAAGTTTATAGTGAAGGTCATAAATCTTCTAGGGCTGTAGTAGCTGCAATTGATTTGATAGCTGCAAGTCACTGAGAACTACATCAAACTCTCAGTGAAAGCCTCATATTCTTTCAGGATAGAACTTGGACCAAATCCAAAATCGTACTGTGTGGTTTAATTGAATGAATGAAACACAGTGTTGAATTGCCAGCTGTTATATGAGAACCCGGACTTTTAATTCCTTGCTCATAAATGACTCTCTGCAGGCAGAAGGAATGAAAGTATTGTTCTATTTAACACTCAGTAATTCAGAGTCTGTAGGGAGCTCTGCTGCACACAGTGCAAACACTGGGGATAAATACCTAAACATTCCCAAGTCTGAAAAATAAAAATTCTCTGAAGTTCTTGAAAATAATATCATCTTAAAACCAGCAATTGCATTCACCAAATCACAGAACTGTAGGGGTTGGAAGGGACTCCTAGAGATCATTGAGTCCAACCCCCCTGCAAAGCAGGCTCCCTACAGCAGGCTGTACAGGTAGGGGTCCAGGTAGGTCTTGAATATCTCCAGAGAAGGAGACTCCACAACCTCCTTGGGCAGCCTGTTCCAGTGCTCCATCATCTGTACTGTGAAGAAGTTCCTTCACATATTGGTACAGAACCTCCTATGCTCAAGTTTGTGGCCATTTCCTCTTGTCCTGTCCCCACGGACCACTAAAAAAGGTTGGCCATGTTCCTTTGACTCTCACACTTAAGATATTTATAAAAATTAATAGGACCATCTCTCTGTCTTCTTTTCTCATGACTAAACAGGCCCAAATGAAGGCTGAACAGACACAAATTTTTCAAGGAAATACATGAATATATATACATGCGTACTTGCATACATACATACCTATGCATAAATATTTGTTACGGTGAAGTATTTCAAAATTTGTTCTTAGTTTTTAGAAAATTTGGCTTCCATTTGTCTATTCCAACCTAGTTATTAAAAAAACAAAACAAAACAAAACAACCAAAAAAAAAACAACACATTTTGCCTTTACCCTATTCAGTATCATGACTTATAACTGCCTGTATCCAGTCTGGCATTTTTAAAACAAGCACTTTGTATTGCTGAAAATGTGACAGAACCTGGAACAAAGGTTTGAGTGGGTAATGAAACAAAGCTTGAAGGCAAATAATAGTGTAGAGTTGCAGCTGTCATTTCCAAATGCATAGATTTGAATTTTTTTTCCACTTACTTATAGAATAGAAATGAACCCCAGGTGGTAGATGTTTCAGCCACATGGGCACTCTTTTCAATTATGAATACTGAATTGCATTATAATGATCAGGACTTGTAGACCACCACTGCTATTGCATTTGAATCAGTCTGCAATGCCACACTATTTACAGAACATATGTGATAATCAAAATCCCTTTTCACAGTTGCATATGGTTAGTTACAACACTGAGTAACATCTGAATTAAAACAGAGAAGGAAACTGGTTACTGTACATATATATATAATATCTCCATGTTCCTTAAATTATTAAAATCATCACCTTTAAAAACAAGGAGATATGATATTCTCAATAAAAATGAAATAGTGAGGAATAGTGGAGTTCATTTGCATGAGTTAAGATGATTAGACTTTTACAATCTCTTCTGATCACTCATTTCCTAAAGGAAACAATCCCAAGAATTATTATCTTCTCTTCCTTTGTTACTTTCTCTGTGTATAATTATTACAGGCAACCTAGTACTTTCATTCCTGACTTCTAGGACTCTCTTTTATCATTTAATGCAAAAACACAACTAGAAGTCTGCTGACAGGAAAATGGATGGGGAGTTCAGCAATCTAAACCTTCTGAAAAATTACTTCTAAATCATTTAAAAAATTGAAGAGGCAGAGAAAATTCAATTTTGTCCCTTTAATGAAGTATGACAGTGCACTTGGACTCTGTCTGCTACTTTTATTGTAGTTTATCAGTCCATGTGTGAAATCCCAACCCAGCTCACCCCAGTGGCAAATTTTTCTTTGACCACATCTGAGATTTAATTCCCAATTTACTACGATTGCTCCTTCCCTCTCACAGCTATTGCCCTGCAGACAGTAAAGTTAGTTTAAAGTTTTATTAAATAGAAGATGTATGATAAATAAATCAGGTCCAAAATATAACTCATTTGCTCATTTTTCTTAGACTCTATCAGCAAAATATGCCCATGGACAAGAATTTGAAGCTTGTGTATCATTCACAAAAAAATTACTTGCAGAGCTGTAAAGCTAAACTGCAAACACGAAAATACAAACTCAAATTGGAAAAATATAAAGAAAATCCTGGGTGAAGATTTTGTTCCATTTAGTGCAACATCTTTCTACACAAGTATTACAATCCAACATTGAATCTCTTAATACTTTTAAGAAACAAATTCTTCCTCATTCAGTGGACGAAGTCATCAGTGTATCTGTTCAGTAGTTTCCACTATTGATTAATGTGTGTGTCTGTTGCTTCCCATACATCACACACTGCCACATGATGAGAGAGGAAGAGATTTTTCTCCCTGGTATCCTAGCTATTGGAGGTCTCCAAAACATCAGCAGAATGATTTTAAGTCCTACTATTATCATCTCTGTCTTACAGACAACTTAAGCAGAGCAATACAGCTGTTAATATGGATGTTGTGGATATCTTTAGGAATATTCCATATGGTATTAGTTAGGCTTTTTTGTGTAACAATTTGAATCTATATGTCCATTGACTATACTGGGAATTTAGATGGCACACATACAAACATGTACTTAAACATTCATACATATAATCTGAAATCTATTGAAGACATGTACTGCTGCCTGCCTCCAGCCAGTGAGCAATTCTCTTATGTATTGAAGGCTAGATAGGCAGACTCGATTCTCTTTAATAACCCTGAAAGTCTAGGCAGAAAGCATAACCTTCCTCCAAAAATGGGCAGGATTTGTGGCATCCTTCTGTTTTGAAGAATTCTGTGAAGTAATGGCATCATTTTCTATTAGCAGCAATTTCTTTTAGCAGCTACTTTGAGTGTCTATAAACCTATGCAGCATCCTGGCGTACTCAGGCTTATTCCTATGTGGGAGAGAAAGACACATTTCACTGGTGGAAATATTACAACTACTGCGATGAAGACTCCAAAATGAAGCCAATAAGTAATCAGGAGACTCCAAAATTTAAATATGCTTTCTCAAAACTGAGAGAGGGCATAGATTAAGTAAGGAAGCCAAAAGATTTACTTTGATCTCAGATTTGTTTAAATTCTCTTGTGCAAGTCACATAGGAAAAAAAACAGATTTCTCTAAAATGGAGGTGAGATTGTCCACTCGTTGCCATCACAGGCAAAACAGATTCAGCATAGGGAGATTAATGTGATTTCTTGCTTACTAATAAACTAAGGTAGTGAGAAACTAAAAGAAATCTAAAAATACCTCCCCACATCGACACTTTTCTACCTCTTCCCATTGAGCGATGCAAGGGAACAAGGACTGAGGTCTGCTTGTAGAGGTGTACCCTTTCATCTACAAAAACCTTGCTATTTAAACCTTATAGAGTGATTCAGCCTTCTTCACTAGATTACAAGGATCACCTGAAAACTCTGCTTTCTGCAGGCAAACAGAATGTTGCATGAGTACTCTGTTAACATATAGATACATATTACAACTTTAAAGCTTTCAAGGAGAATACTTGATGTCAAGTAATATTAATTAAGATGTATCACAACTTATGTTGACAATATGGAAATGTAGATGTTGAAATCAAAGTGAAACTACAAAGCAGTGGGCGAAAATGTTCTTGTGCCCATGGACTCAGGCATCCCTGGGTACCAACAGGAATAACAATGAGGAACACCATCTGCTGAGCTCTGAAATAAGCTCTTTATTCATGCCTGGCAGACCTGCAAAAAAATAATTAAAATTAAAAAAAAAAATAAAATCTATAAAAGGAGGGAAGGAAAGGGTTTGGGGGATTTTTAGCCAAAATTTACAGCTAGACAAAGGTAAGCATAGCAGATGCTTTTAGCGCTTCCCTCACAGGGTTTTGTTTGCCCATCCACTATTTTTTTGCAGATACTGAAACCATTATTCAGGGCACCCACTGAAATTGCCAGTGATGCTTTCCTAAGCCTGGTACTTTCAGCAATCAGGTGTTAACAATGCATAAATACATGCTGGGGTGAAATAAATTTAGATCCTAACAGAACCCAACTGCAGTAACTGAGATGGAACTAATACCATTTGTGATTTCTGCAGGATAGGCTAAACTAAATGCTTTACAGAGAAAAAAAAAGATACATCAGGGACATTTCCTCATATAATAGCATCTAAGTTCAGATCTCCACCATTGTAAACATCAGTCACTGTAAGCCAGATGTCTCAGTCCATAAGTACAAAGCACAGTTGATTCGTCCAGTAAAAAGTGAAAAGAAGCTCCTATTGAACACATTTTAAATAACCAATACTATAAGTAAATTTACAGAACATCATACAGTTTTGCAGATAGATTCAAATGAATTCTTAAGTCTGAAGCTGTGCCCCACTAGATATAACTTCTGCAAGTATTAGCAACTGTCTGCAAGGCTTTGTGCTGACCTGTCAGCTCAGAGTTTCAGGATTTTTTCCAGTTTTCTTGTCTCTATCTGGTCTCAGCTTGCTTTGATAAATGTGTTTAAGTTACTTCTTATAAATTCATCTCTGGAGCTACCACATGTAAACCTGCCAAACCTAAATGATTCTCTTGAGCCAAGCACCAATCCTTTGCATGAAGGGGACAGGGGAAGGCTGCTATACATCTTTCATATTTCACCTGGGAACAAAGGAGATGCAGACAGATCTTGTTAGCAAAACATGTGAATTTACACCAAGCAAATTGCAGCCTGGAATGCCAACTATGTTCTGGGCTGCATTAAAAGAGGAACAGCCAGCAGGGAGAGGGAGGTGACTGTCCCCTTCTACTCAGATCTTGTGAGGCCTCATCTGGAGTACTGCGTCCAGGCCTGGGGCCCCCAGAAAAATAAAGACACAGAGCTCCTGGAGTGGGTTCAGAGAAGGGCCACTAGGATAATCAGAGGGCTGGAGTACCTCTCCTATGAAGAACAGTTGTGGGAACTGGGCTTGGAGATGGCGCTGGGGAGATCTCGTTGTGGCCTTCCAATACTTGAAGGAAGCATATAAGCAGGAGGGGGTACAGCTGTTTACAAGGGCAGACAGTGGTAGGACTATGAGGAATAATTTTAAACTGAAACAGGGTAGATTTAGGTTAGATATTAGGAGGAAGCTTTTCCAGTGAAACACACTGGAACAGGTTGCCCAAGGAGGCTGTGGATGTCCCATCCCTGGAGGCATTCAAGGCCAGGCTGGTTGTGGCTCTGGGCAGCCTGGTCTGGTGGTTGGCAACCCTGCACATAACAGTAGGATTGAAATTAGATGATCTTTGAAGTCCTTCTCAACCCAGGCCATTTTATGATTCTTTGACATAACCCAAGGAACAAAGTCTTGATATCAGTGCTGTGTTCCCTGTGGCAAAGTGAGGGAAGATGATCCCTTGTATTTCTCTTGGTAAATCGTAGCAATGTCTGTATCATTCTTCACTGCTGAGGGAAGACGTCGTTCAACAGTAGGGTGCAGGTGACACTGAAAAGACAAACATTATTCCAGGCAAATGTAGTATATACTGTAAAGGTTTTTTTCCTATGTAACTATTTTAAGAGTATTATTGATTAGAAATCTCTGTTATTTTGAGCAAAGAATATAGATTTTTTAACTGGGATAATAATTTTGACTGTATATTAAGTGGATTAACAGTGAATACTTAGCTCTAGGTAAACGGCACCTCCTTTCTGCTTATGACAGCATGTGCAACGTATTGAGACCATTTACTATCAAATCTGTGCCCTCTATAGTGCTGAACCAGCACTATAAATTTGATTTTAAACACATGAACGTAATTCCATTGAATTAGCCAAAGCATGCAGTACAAACTCTATGTTAGTTGTGGGAGTACTGATGACACACAATAAAGCCTTTTATTGCCAGAAAGTTAACACACAAGGAAGTTTTGCACTCAGGTGAAACAGCAAAGAAAGCTTACACTTACTTCTTGCAGCTTCAACAGTTTGATCAGGTTCTGGCAACAGGAAGATAGACTTTCCTACATCATAAAACCATGGTCTCAGATACTCTGTTGTTGTGGATTTGATTGATATTCTATCCTATTCCCTTTACAATTCAAGTGGACTCTAGGGTGTTCGTATGACAGAGAACAGAGTGCGCTCCTTAGAATTCAATAAGTAAGGCATATCATGATTAATATGTCGATTACTTTTCTCCTTGTTGCTTACATCAGTCACTTTATCTTCTTTTCTTTTTCTCTTCTCCCTCACATATCTGTTTATCACCCTCCTCGATTTTCTCCTTTCGACTTTGTTCTTTCTGGAACTTCGTTAGTTATCTCTTGGTTATTTCTGTCCTTTTCTCTACCTTCTCACCTCCCTTGTTTTTTTTATGAATGTCTACTCTGACATTCCAACAACCCGCTTCATTTCTCCCCCTTGCTGATCTCTCTCTGTATGCCAAGCCCTGCAGACTACTCATCTGCACTCCTTGAAGGAGCAGGGACAGAGCAGGGTAATGGGCTAGCATGCTGGTTCCTGCTTTGAATAAGATGGTTCTGTTTACAGAAATAATTGTGTGGATAGCTCTGCTTTGGCTACAAAGCTGTAAGCGGTGCTAGAAGCTTAGCATTTTCCATTTCTGCTAAATGAGTAAATGGAAGACAAATAATGAAATTTAATGTAATGATAAATATGATGTAATTTGATTTTGCTCCATAAGTACTTGAGAAAAATTTATAAGATAATCATTATTTGAAACAGATTATACTGGCAGTATAAAAATGCACTCATTTGAAAAAATAAGAAAAAGAATTAAAAAAAAAAAAAAAGGAATGAAAACAAGTATGATATTATGGAGGAGGGAAGGAACTCTAAGTTTGTATGTGCTTATAATCAAACAGATCAGTCTTACTCACCCAGGGATGGTCTTTACATTCAGGAAAACAAGCAAACAATCAAATAAATAAACAAACAAACAAGTAAACCAAAACAGGAATTAAATCAAAACTGTAGTTATTACTCTTCCCAGGGTACCACTGGCTGTATTGCTGCATTGCTGGATGGCTTTTTTTACCTCCATGAAATGGGCTGATGTCTTTGATCCAGACTGTAGGGGAAAGTCATTTAAAACAGATGGAAAGTTAATGCATATGACAAGAACTATACATTTTGGTCAGTACCACAAGAGTTAAAGGAGTTATTTTTTCTTGGCAATTTTCTCACAAGAAGGAAATGGCATTGTAAGGCTGCTAATATATCCAGAAGGCTAACAGGATGAGACTGCCATGTCAGCAGCTGAAAATAATAAAATAATGCAATGCTTGCTGAAATGTAAAAGAAAAAGATCTTTATAGAGGGCAAACCTTCATTAATACAGGAAAGAAAAAAGAAGAAAAGAAAAAGAAAAAAAAAAGAAAAAAAAAGATTATATATCCACAGGCTATAATTTTGTATTTCATCTGTGGATGTCAAGGGACAAAAAGCACTCAGGGACTCTAATTTTATCCATTCCTTTCCCCTAAGAGTCAATGAGTTTTCAAATCACCATTCTCCTTTCTTGAGCTATTTAGTTCAGATCATAACCAGAGGATTTCATTGCTGCCTTAATCTCTCGAGCTTCAGTATATGTGCATTGACTAAACACTTTTGAGCCTCCTGTTTTGCTCGAAGCCAGAGGCCCAATCAAGGCATCAAAATGAGGAACTATTTTGCCCTTGTTTTCTGTTGCAGCCCAGAAGTATAAATATTAAAAAGGTGACTCAGACCTTAAATAGGTTAGATTTCTTTTAGGATATCTATGTGAGATAATATAGGAAGCTACGTTCCTAATTTAAGACCCTCTTTGCTTAAAATTAGGATGAATTAGACAAGCAGTATGCCCAAGCAAAAAGGCCAGTGGCACCCTCGCTTGTATCTGAAATAATATTGCCAACAGAAGAGAGATGATCCTCCCTCTGTACTCAGCACTGGTGAGGCTGCACCTCAAATACTGTGTTCATTTTGGAGCCCCTCACTATAAGAAAGGCACTGAGGTCCTGAAGAGTGTCCAGAGAAGGGTAGTGAAGCTGGTGAAGGGTCCAGAGCCCAGGTCTGAGGGAGCTGGGATTTTTTAGTCTGGAGAAGAAGTTCAGGGGAGACCTTATAGCTCTCTACAACTACCTGTAGGGAGACTGTGGTGAGGTGGGGGTTATCCCAGATAACCAGCAATGGAACTAAAGGGTATGGCCTCCAGTTACATCAGTGGAGGTTCAGGTTGGACACTAGGAATTATTTCTTCTCAGAAAGAATGGTCAGGTGCTGGAATGGGCTGACCATCCCTGGACGTGTTCAAGAAATGTTTAGTGAGGGACATGGTCTCGCGGAGAAATACTGGTGATAGGCGGATGGTTGAACTAGATGATCTTTGAGGTCTTTTCCAAACTTGAAGATCCTATGATTCCATGGGAAAAAAAAAAAAAGAAAAAAAAAAAAAAAGACTTAAAATACACATGACACTATGTAAAAACACAGAAAATAAGTAACATCACCATCGATTTCCCAGTCAAGCCTGCTGGACAACACAGATCACACAAGACAAGAGACACATGTTGTGTTAAGATCCAATTCAAAGCACACAAAAATAAACAAGCCTTGATTGAACTTGGTGAGGTTTAGGTGAGGCCTTCAGAGCCCTGCCTCTGCTTCCCTGTGGAATATTCAGGTGAGTCAGCACTTTTCACTTTTTTCTTCAGTGTTCATGAACACAGTGAGGTTTTACTGCCCATCTGACGTAGATGTGAGTTACAGCTCACATCATTTGTTGGAGATAGAAGGTATTTCTCTTCATGCATTTAGTGCTTGCATGTTCACATGTTCAGTTTTCCTCTGCACTGTACTTACACTCCTACATAAGCAGCCCCTAATCCTCAGCTGTGCCTACGTGCTGTGCAAGCCCTCTGCATGTTTTTCTGACCTTTCTCAAAGGCAGGGAGCAGCTGCATTACCACATCCATGCTGACACATCTATGTGCTGTCACCTTGCCAATTACTTTTCAGTACTCTTCAAAAACAAAAAACTACAGTAAGAACATAACAAACAAATGAAATCATCCACGCTTTATTCAACATCTAATTATCAGTTTGGACCACAATGGGTTTACTGTGCTTGTACAAAGTCTTTTGGTTGTGGAGCACAGACTAGAGGGATAATCTGTGGATAGAAAATAAAACTATAAATGTTTCTTGTTTTTTTTTTTTTGTTGTTTTTTTTTTTTTTCTAAGTGGAACTTGGTAGCATGTATCATTGCTGCACGTTTTATGGTCATGTACCTTGTTAGGCTGAAATCCTATTCTTCCACAGATCAAATTTCTATTGACATATTTCAGCAAAAAATCACTCATACTGTTTGCTCACTACAGTGTAGGCAGTTTTTACTCTGATTTTAGCAATCTTTTCAGGTACACTTGTGTTTCAGTCTTGAGAAATGTTCTTTCAATATATTTGTTTGCTGAGTGTGTTTTTGTGTGAAGTATCTAGGTTTTTAAGAAAGTAAACTGTAACAATCAGAAGTTTACCAGTTCTGTCACTCAAGGTAATGAGCACTTAGCAATAGCAGCGATTCATGTAGGCTTGACAACAGTAAAAAAAATAAGGAACTCAAGAAAAATGGATTATACTGAGCACTGTGCACTGAGCATTAATTGGAAATACTTGAGCTATCAATGGTACAAGAAAATTGAATCTTGATTCCAATAGTGTGGTATTCTTCCTGGGCTAATTTTTACTGATAGCAAGTATGAATGAAATAAGTCTGTCCAAACATCTTTGTGCTTTTACAGTTATAACTGATGCAAGAATAGAATATCAACAGTGTCATTAATTGTGCAGTTGGGATCAACTTTCTATCAAGTTCAGACTCTGGCAAGAGTTTTCTGCTTGCATACAGTGTTCTTCCTATTCTCTTTAAGCTTGATTTTATCTTGCCCATTTTAAGAGTCTCTTCATTGCGGTTCTTTCCCTACTCCGCCACTGAAGCCTCATCACAGTCCCGTGTAGACAGTCCAATTCCTCCAGTTCCAGTTCATTTTTAATAATAGGGAAAGGCTCCTCATCTGAACAGCTCTTTTCACATCATGTAAATGGCAGGGACCACCTTCTGAATGCACAATCGTGTTTTAACTTTTTACTAAGTGTCACATACTTCCCTTTTAGCAAGACTGAATCTTGAGAAGCCAGACTTTTTATTAAAACAGTAAAACATTCTGCAAACTAGTCTTTCATTCAAGGCTTTTCGGAAGTTCACAGCCTTTGGTTCTCCTCTACTTTCACACTGAAACTTTTTCCCAGCAATTCACAGTATTCCCCTCCTTACTTCCAGCTCCACTTTCCTCACAATGTGAAATTCATCTATCTACTACCTACAACTTCAGATGTCATTTAATTTCCTAGCCCATGTTCTCTGTTTGTTTCTCCACAGTCTCTGCTATTTTCTCTTATTATCCAGCCCAGATTTTAACCCACTGGAGTATGAATAAATCAGTTTCCTCTTCCAGATCTCTTGGACCCAGCAAGAAAGTTGTTACCAACTACACCATAGAGAAAAGGTCCATAAGGTCTGGACTTCACACAATTACTCCTACTGCTATTTTAAGCATGGTTTTATGCAGCTCATATAACCGCATGCTGGACTTGTCACAGCTGAGATCTCAGGAGATGATTGCCTGGAAAGCCATGTAAGAGGGTATCTATAGGATAAAGCCAACTGTGGCTTTTCAAAGGCCAAATCTGAGCAGATTTTTTCAGAGAGAGAAAAGGCGCATGCCTGCCAAAACACGAGTGGTTTCATACATAAAGGAACTTTTGAAAAAAAGTTACATTTTTTTTTTTAAATGAACAAAATAAATGTATTTTTCTATTCCATTACTGCTACCAAACTACTTACAAGTTGATTTATAAACTAAACAAATATGTCTACTGGACAGAAACAGACATTCGGCAAGGAAAATTTGAGTTCAAAACAACTAAATCATAGGAAGATAATAAGAAGTTGAAAAAATTTAGTCTTCTGTAGGCAAACATAAGGCATATTGATTGTTAACAACCCCACATCCACTACTTTTCTGATTTTTTTTTTTAATATTACTTGACACTAAATGCAGACAACAACCTGAAATAACAAGAGGGTGTGAGAAGCACACTTAATAAACATCATAACTGCTAGGCTTTCAGAAATGACAGAGGGGAACTGGTTGATACAGAGATAAGCTTTTCTCCCTAAGAATATTGATGAAACAGATAAATCATGTACTGAGTCGAATCTGGAATCAGGAGATGCTCAAATGACTGTCAAAACAAATAGAGGAAGAAATAGTGTTCCTAAGCCTGCTTACCAATTTAAGCGTTTATTGGTGCCAATAGGAATAACAATGAAAACCATCTGCTGATCTCTGCAATGAGTTATTTTTTTTTTTACTTGAAAGTCTTGTACAGAAATGGAAGCACTGTGTGAGACTATAGACAAAGCAAGGTGATACTCAGAGGGCTCCACACACAGGAATCCAGTTACGACATTGTTCAGATCTCTCCAAGGACTGAAGGTCAACTTCTTGTGAAGATGTTATCATCAAAGCTAACAAGGCATTTCCAAATCTTGGGGTTTAATTAATCAACCAGTGGTCAAAAGTAAAAGAGAAATTCTGAAATGAGCAAGGGACCTTGCAATAATAATTGAATATCTAGTGGTCTGAGTACAAATTGATGAATAAGTAGAAAACTGATAGAAGATATGCTAAAGTTTTTTTCCTCGTGTTTAAAGTTCAATAAATTCCTGACTTCATTCAGTGCCTCAGCCTGGCTACAGCATGCTCACAGCAGTTTTGATTCCTAAGTATTTTTCATGAAGTTTCAGCATATTAGAATATATTTTGGAAGTCTTTTCACATTCACATGCAAGAAGACCTGACTATACAGGCAGACCAGAGAGGGGGTGCTTCCCCAAAGGGAAAAGAATTAGGGTGGGAATATTTCTTCTCCTAAAACAGAGGTAGTCTTTGTACAACTCCTGTGTATAAATACACACATTCAGTAATCATTCCATGGAATGGCGGCGCCCCGAGTATCAGCTCTTGGAGAACTACATATCCCTGGTGGTCTAGTGGTTAGGATTCAGCGCTCTCACTGCTCCGACCCGGGTTCAATTCCCGGTCTGGGAACCATCCTCTGCGAAGTCCTCTGGGATATGTAGTTCTCCTCTGAGAGCCGAGTACTCAGGATGCTGCCATTCCACAGAACTGGAGCATGAACCTTCCAATGACCCATACTGCACATGATGTTATTATGTTGAATATTGACAGCAACACCACAAATCCATGACACTGGATCAGAGAAAAACAGTCAGAAACACCAGGATGGGTCATGTCCAGTTCAACATCTTCATGAAATTCCTTCCAAACTTTACCGTTCTTTAATTATGTGTCTCTGTGATTCCATGAAGTTGTCTTGGATGGTGAAATTTAGAATCATAGACTCCCAAGGTTGGAAACGACCTACAAGATCATCTTGTCCAACCATCCTCCCATTACCGTTGCTTCCACAAGATACTAAACCATATCTTGTAGCTCCTCATCCAGACACCTCTTAAACCCTGCCAGAGACAGCAACTCCACCACCTACTTGGGCAGGCCATTCCAGTGTTTGACCACATTCTGAGAGAAAAAATTCTTACATCTAATCTAAATCTCCTCTGGTGCAACTTGTGGCTGTTTCCTCAGGTCCTGTTTGTTGCCTGGAAGAAGAGGCCAAACCCCATCACAACCTCCATTCAGGAAGTTGGAGAGTGCAATGTGAAGCCTCCTCTTTTCCATGCTGGACAATCCCAGCTCCCTCAGCCACTCCTCCTAAGTTTTGTGCTCCAGAACGCTCACTAGTTTTGTTGCCTTTCTCTGGACATGTTCCAGAGCCTCAATATCTTTCTTGTAGTGAGGAGCCCAAAACTGAATACAATACTCAAGGCACAGCCTCACCAGCGCTGAGTGCAGGGGGATGATTAACTCCCTGCTCCTGCTGGCCACGCTATTTCCAAAGCAGGCCAAGATGCCACTGGCCTTCTTAGCCACCTGGGCACCTGGGCACTGCCAGCTCATGTTCAGCCAAGCATCAACCAACACCTCCAAGTCCCTTTCCTTTTCACAGTCCTCCAGCCACTCAACTCCAAGCCTATAGCACTGCAAAGTGCAGGACCCGGCCCTTGTTCTTGTTGAACCTCATCTGCAAACATACTGAGGGTACAATCAAGCTCCTCGTCTAGGTAATCAGTGAAAATATTAAGCAAGATGGGCCCAAGTACTGGCCCCTGGGTGACACCATCATGAGTTTCCGCAGTTTACCCAAAACCTAACTAACCTTACATACATAGGGTTATGTACCCCTCCTTTTCGGGTTTAGACATTTGCTAGATCCTTACACACAACAGCAGCACCAACTTTAAACTTACAACTATTAAAACAATCAGAACAAGATGAAATACAATGGTAACCGTTCCTATCAATGTCATAGGTCACCCTGCGAGAGTAGACAGTAAAGTGGTCAACCATAGGGAATAGTTAAATATGGCAGCATATACACAGCACTCCTCTTGAAGTGCAGCACACAACCCCCTTTGTTGAAGAAGAATAAGGGTTAACACACACCTCTTTTGCAGATGGGTTCACCTTGTTTCCTAGGGGCCATGCTGTCCACATCAAAAACAAGGTCCTAAACCTGCAGGACATTGCATCCCTCCAGCTGTCATTGCCTGCACAACCATTGTCCCCATTCTATCAACTGCTACCCCCTCGCCAAGCTAACGGCAGAAGCAATAGCTTCACTGCTGGGTGGAGCAGCTTTTTTCTTATCAAGGACATACTTAATAACCTCACCCGGGGTATTCAAGCCTTCAGGAGCTGTCCTTAACAGAACCGGATTGTGCACAGCTTTGGGTAAGTCAGAATCCTCCACTGCTTTAATGAGCCTATCAGAAAATTCCTGGAAGGATTCAGATGGCTTCTGTACTATATCAGTGCAAGGCGTGGAGGGCTCGGCACTCCTAACAAATCTCCTGAATGCAATGACCGCAGCGTCTGAGGTGGCTATTAATTCCCCAGGACCTAATTGCGAAAACCGTCCTTGAGGGGTAAACATACCTGGGTCTGTACCCATCAATTGTGGCAAGGTAGTACCATGAGCAGGGTGCCACGGGTCCCCCTGAACTTTTGCAGTTACCTTCTTTAATTCGCTAACCCATTCCTCTCTCCATACTGCAAACTGCACAGGTTTTAAAGCAATGTGCATTAAACTCTCTATATCATAGGGTAACAAAGGACCTGGGGCTGTCAGGATCTCCAATGCATTCAGTGTCATTGGAGAGCGTAACCCCTTCTTTTCGATGGACTCTACGAATCGTGTAACACCTTTTGGGTCGAGAGGCACCCACTGAGGACCTCTTTCCTCTACAACCACAAGAAATGCAGAAACATCTGGAAAACCACGATCTTCTAGGGCCTCCCTGATAGCCTACCAATCAGACATCGGCCCGCCTCTTGGCCACACCCTCAACCAATCCGCGTCCCGTATTCCCTCCTGCGACACGGCCCCTGGCCCTGGAGGGGTGGACAGGGCCGAACCTGGTTGGAGAGTACTCCCCACCCCAAACCCCGCCTCTCGCGCCAAATCGTTCGAAAAAGGATATAGCGGCTGGCGAGGATGAAGCGAAGTCTGCTCTCTCTCTTCCCCCGTCTGTTATTGGTTGACAGCGCAGGGCGCTGTTGCTGGGGGAATTCCGCCATCTTGTGGTTGTTCCTCCTTTCCGCGGGGGGCGCTGGAGTCACTCGGCGCCATTTCGTGCGCGTCTCGAAACCTGTGAAAAGAACTCGCCCCGGACCGCGGAGACCCGCCTGGATCGGGAGCTGCCCCAAGCAATGCCCGAATCTGCTCCGCACGTTTCCCTTCTTTGGTGGCTTTAAGTGCGCCGAGCATTAGTCCCCAGGTCATTAATTCTGCAGCCTTCTGACTGTTCACTGCATGCCGGCTGAGCAACCACGTGATAAAATCCCGCCGTTTCTAATCTAAAGCATGCAATGGGGAGGCCAGCTCCCTGTCTTTCTCCTTCTTGGAGGGGATATTAAACATTACCTTGATCACTTGCTCTATAGCTAACGTCAGCGATCTGCCGCCTCCCCTGTCGCCTTTGCGCTCTCCTCCACAAACGACCTGCCCCCTCGTCGCAGGCACTACCGTCGCGGGCACATCGTCAGAGCTCGATCCCCGGCCTCACACGGGGCACCATTTGTTCACTGATTACTGGTATTGTGAGCTCGTCTTGGTGAATATTGTCGCACGCTCACCCAGGACCAAATACAACACCAGTCTCAAAGTGAAGTGCTGCAAAAATGGCTTCTTTAATGTGTCTTACCTCTCCTTATATATTCACTGCTAACAGCCTATCACAGAGCGGGGGGGGGGGGGGGGGGGGCGCATACGTCACAGCCCGAATGTTCCAGAACGTCTATTACAACACACCACTTATAGCAGCACACCAGCTCTACTTAACTCCATTCACCACTGCCTGTTGGGCACAGCCCTCTAGCCAGTTCCTTACCCAAAGAAGGGTACACCTGTCCCGGCCACAGGCAGCCAGTTTCCCCAGGAGAATACTGTGAGAGACCATGTCAAAGGCTTTGCTCGGTAGACTTACATCAACAGCCTTACCCTCACCTACCAGTCTGGTCACAACCTCAGGTTTCATGAATCCATGCTGGCTTGGCCTGATCCCCTGAACGCCATGCACGTGCTGTGTGATCTCACCCAAGATGATTTGTTCCATAACTTTTCCTGGTACAGAGGTCAGGCTGACAGGCCTGTAGTTCCCTGGATCCTCCTTACAGCCCTTCTTGTAGATGAGTATCAAATCAGCAAGCCTCCAATCCTCCTGGACCTTTCCAGATAACCAAGGCCGCTGGTTGATGGCAGAGAGCATCTAGGCACTCACCCCTGCCAGCTCCCTCAGCACCTGAGGATGAGCCTGTCTGGTCCCATGTACTTGTGACAGTCCAGATGGAGGAGGAGCTCTCTAACTGTCTCCACCTGTCTCTACTCTGCCCTGGTAAGGCCTCATCTGCAGGACTGTGTCCAGTTCTGGGCTCCCCAGTACAAAAAACACAGGGATCTCTTGGAAAGAGTCCAGTGGAGGGCCACAAAGATGGTGAAGGGCCTGGAGCATCTTCCCTATGAAGAAAGGCTAAGTGAACTGGGTTTGTTTAGCCTTGAGAAAAGAAGATTGTGAGGGGACCTGATCCAGGTCTATAAATATCTGAGGTGTGGGGGGCAAAGTGGTGAGGCCAGACTCTTTTCAGCAGTGTGTGGAGACAGGACAAGGGGAAATGAGCAGAAACTGGAGCATAGGAAGTTCCACACAAATGTGCAGAAGAACTTCTTTATGGTAAGGGTGACAGAGCACTGGAACAGGCTACCCAGGGGGGTTGTGGAATCTCTTTCTCTGGAGATATTCAAGACCCTACATGTGCAACCTGGTGTAGGTAACCTGTTGGGCAGGGGGTTTGGACTCAGTGATCTCTGAAGGTCCCTTCCAACCCTTATGATTCTGTGATTCTGTGAATCACTGGGAGTGTATTCTGCATAGCATCCCAGACTTCCAGATCAAGGCATAAAGTGCCCTGAGGATAACTGATCTGCCTATTAAAGGCAGATGTAAAGAAGGCATTGATAACCTCAGCCTTCTTTTCCTTAGTGGTCACATTCCCTGCTGCATCTAGTAAAGGATGAACATTTTCCCTGGTTCTTCTCTTACCACTGATATATTTGTTTAGCAGTTTCCTTGTAATCTCCCCAAGTAGCCTGTCCCTTCTTCTAGAGGACACAGACTCTTTTTCTTCCAGAATCTCAACAGTAGTTCCTAGTTCATCCACATTGGTCTTCTTCCTCTACAGCTTGCCTTAGGGCATTCAGGGACAGACTGTTCTTGTGCCTTTAAGATTTCCATCTTGAGGAGTGTCCAGACTTCCTGGACCCCTTTACCCTTTTAGGAGCATCTCCCAAGGGATCCCTGCAACAAGCATCCTGAACAGGTCAGAGTCCACCTTCTGAAAGTTTAAGATAGCAGCTTTGCTGGTCACCCCTCTGACATCTCCAAGAATAGAGAATTCTACAATTTCATGGTCGCTCTGCCCAAGAACGTCCCCAACCTTCATATCTCCCACCAGTCCTTCTCTGTTAATGAAGAGCTGTTGGGGCAGATCATGGCAAGTCTTTTGTGTAAGGAAAGAACATGACCATTTATCTGCAATATTAGAATCCATTTCACCTGCTATAACCAAAAGATACTGAAATCAAATTTTCACTAAGTGACAAAATACATTCTCCAAAATGTTCCAGTGTTTCTCTACATATGTGAGAACAAAATCTATCAATAAAAATCAGCACAAGAAGAAACCCCAAGTAATGCCTAGACATTCTCTACCTTGTGATGCTTGCTGATTTGAACTTCCCCTTTATCCACGTATGGCTGCTTTGGAGGAGACTGGACACTTTTTTTGGACCTTGTGGGTCAAAATGGGCTTCGAGCCTGCTATTTGAAGATGCTAGCACTACAAACTGAAACAATAGGTTTAGTACCTATGTGTGGTACAGTGACACATTTACCCCCTCTAGATCACAGTCTCCTCTTTGGTGACATCCAAACAAGTCCTCTAGGTGGATAAGTTGGTTTTGTTGGTGGTTTTTAGTTGCATGGTTTTTCTTATCAGTAAGATCTTTTAGTATTAGCTGGGGTGGTACCTAATAGGGTTTGTTCTTGTATTATGACCAGATGCAAAATAGGGCTTGAGGAATGTCTCCTTTTGAGAAACAACAGTGCCCTTGAGAGATTAAAGGGTCATTTTGTGCCACATGGTTGCTGTCCCAATACAGGTAGAAGAGCTTTTTATGGCAGAAAGCAGCAGAATGGAGAAGTGATAAGAGGAGCACTCATCAGCTAACAGAAGTTTGGCATTCTTTTGAGCAGAAATGAGGGATTCTGAAGCTTGCTAAGTAAAATAACAACAACCCTGTCACACATCCCAACACTGCTTAAGCAGAGCTGTATGTATTTCAGCATTCTTCCTCTACATATTCGTTTCAAGTGTACTCGGTATTCAGTAAAAGACTATGCACATCTGCTGTTACAAGAAGCAAGTTTAATTGCTGATGGGATTTTTTCCCACTAGCATTTCAACCCATCTGCATGTTGCGATTACTAAAGCCTAATTTTGTTTTTGTCTACTTCAACCTTTTCAAGTGATATTCATTAATCCCATCTATGGCATCTCTAACATGTGGGAAATCTGCCTAGAGTAATTACAAAGTATTTCCTCTGCACTTAGTTCTCATACAAGAGCATGGGAAGATAATGAAGGCTGATTGTAGTGTCACCATTTCATTGAGGAAATGAATGATGCTGTTCAAATAACAGCTGGCTTGTTACATAAAAGAAATGACAGATCAGAATAATAAAGGCAAACTCCCCTTTAACAGATCATTCTGAATTGAAAATCTCTAATAGTTGCCTGGAATCCTGGAAATACAGAAAATAGTACAAAAAGGTCCTATAGCTTGCTCTCTGTATTGTTGCATGTATGCATATCTAAATATATATGCATAATTATACATGTGTTCCTAAAACATATAACAGTTTTCTTTCTATTTTGCATGTGATAAATATAAATTTATTTATGTATGTATGTATGTATCACAGTAAGACAGAAAAATGGATCACAAGGAATAGTGTTTTTAAACCTGGAACATCCATCTTGGTAAAGAGAATAAAATTTAGAGAAATTTTCTTGTTAGTTGACCAAGCTGGGCACTTACATGTAGGAATGGTATGTATCAACACTGAATTACTGAATTTAAGAGACAGTACAATAGTAGCTTATAGTACAGTGCCTTTATCAAACTCTTGTGAGACCTTCAATAATAGTGTAAATATATACATATGATTATGTATACATACACACACATATATAAGTATATATAAAATAATAGCCCTCGGATTTTCTATAGATTAAATTTGAATTCCGAGGAGCTGACTTCACTGTTTCTTTTTGTCTGAGTGTGCATTCCAAGACAGTCTTTCAGATGGCCTACACCCTGGAGCTTGATGCCTTTAATAAAGAAAGATTAACATAATATGGAATTATCCGTATGCAAAACCTGCTTACTAACAGTAGAAGTGGTATCTTTAATGTCTAAGAATTTCTTAGAGCAATTCATGAAAAATATCCTTCAGCAAAACACGTGACTTTGAGTGACACAAAATATAAAAGGAAAGGCAACTACATTAGGGTAAGATGAGGCACTGGAATGAAGTCTGACAACAGAGTCTTTCAGCAGCACCTAAACCAGGTGCAGGAGATTTTGGAAAAAACCTTCACATACTCTCATTTTAACATGCAAAGCTCCAGTAATAGACAAACTGGATACTCAGGATTCTTAAATAAGATGGACTCCAATAAAAGAGTCACAGAATGCCAGTCTCTGGTCCAACCTCTTGCCCCAAGCAGTCTGCTCTGAGATGAGACCACATTGCTTAAAGTTTTATTGATCTACTATAATCTCCAAGGATGGAGACTACACAGCCTAGAAAATATGTTTTACTGTTTGACTTTCCTAATGAAAAAAGACACACTTTGTATTTATGCACTAACGTTTGCCAGTGAGGTAGCATAAGCTAAAATCAATGCCTGAAACTTCAGCAAAGAAACCCAAGCAGAACATAAAATCCTGTAAGAGAGGGCAATAAACTATTTAAAATTGAGAGTACATAAAGACTTCATGAAAGGCTAGCTTCAGGAAATGGTGGAACAAAAATATAACTTGATTCAATTAGATTTTCATTATTATTCATAAATGAAGAAATAGGGATCTATATTGCCATAGCAACAAAATACCATGTGTTATTTCTATATACATTTGAAAATGTAGTGTTCTCACATGAAATTAAAGCCAGACCCTGGAAGCACAAAGGAGGTTGAAGTAATGCATTTATAATAAGAAACTGGTAGTTTTCTGACCAACTGGTTTTGTCATGGAATCACAGAATGGCCTGGGTTGATAAGGACCACAAAGTTCATCTAATTTCAACCCCCCTGCTATGTGCAGGGCTGCCAGCCACTAGACCAGGCTGCCCAGAGCCACATTTAGCCTGGCCTTGAATGCCTCCAGGGATGGGTCATCCACAACCTCCCAGGGCAACCTGTTCCAGTGCATCACCACCCTCTGTGTGAAAAACTTCCTCCTAATATCTAACCTAAAGCTCCCCTGTCTCAGTTTAAAATTATTCCCCATTATCCTATCCTAATCCACCCTTGTAAACAACCTTTCCCCCTCCTGTTTATATGCTCCCTTCAAGTACTGGAAGGCTGCAGTGAGGTCTCCCTGGAGCCTTCTCTTCTCCAAGCTAAACAAGTCCACTTCCCACAATCTTTCCATGTTTCTGTGATAGCAATTAGCTCATACTTTCCCAATTGTGCTATGGTTTCTAGCTACTTCTGTTTATTTCTCATGCTGCACGCATTAGTATAGAGGTACTTCAGCTTACCTATTGGCCTCATTGCCTTCTTGGAAGAACCCACCCTAATACCTCCAGGACAAATCTGGGGTTTTCCCTTACCACCTCCCAGGGTGACAGCACACCTACAAGTTTCTCTGTCAGCCAGTAAACCCCCTTTCTCCATCATATCTAGTTTAACGCCCTGCTAACCATCTCAGACAGCTCATTCCCAAGAATATTGTCTTCAAATTAAGAGATTGTTGAAAGGGATATTTAACACTTAAGTTGATTCTGGGGAAGTATCCTTTCCCTCCAGAGCTAAAAATTATTGAAGAACCAATTTTTTTTCTCAAAAAATCATTTGTGAAGTTTTGCTTCGCTTGACAATTCATTGTATAACCACTTTTTTATATATGTATATAGTATAGAAAGAGGTATAGTCTGTGCTGTACATATATACTGATCCTACCTCTTGAAAATATAACTTTTAAAGAGTTTATTAATTCTATAGATTAACTGAACACATTTACTGAAAGGCTTTTACTGAAAATCATCTTATACAGCAGAGAGAGATCTGCATGTATTTAGAATTGCATTCAGCAACCCTGCATTGCTCACCTTTGCATATGTTGTAAGCCCTTCAAACTGAATGCTTCTTGATGCCAAACTGAGCCTGACTGCAATTTAAGGTAGTAGTGCTTAGAGACCAAGTCAGAGTGAAAGTTGTTGGCAGTCCTTCTGTTAGTGGACAGCATCCACGTGTAAAATTTCAGTACCCCATTGGAATTCAGACATTAGGTGAAACTGAGAGCTTAATGGTAATTCAAAATGTCTTTTTATTAGCAGCAGCCTTCTAGCAGCTCTCACAGGATTTTCAAAGAAGGGAGAGATCGAGTGAGAGTCTCTTCTGCTGTTAAAGTCTGAATCATAGACTCTAATCCCTCTACTAGAAATCACATCAGACTTTAATATTTTGGGGACTTTCTGGAAGGGATAAAAGAAGGTAATTTAAATTCAAAATTTTGGACCTGACCTGTCACTGGAAGTTCTCCAGTCTGAAGTAAGCTATAATGTGCACAAAGGAGCTTGCTGACTGTTCTGTGTGAATTTTCCCAGATGATTATGGCTCTCATCTGATCTACATTTTTAATTTTCGGTAACTGGGATAGACCAGTTGTTCTCTCCACTGATTTGGCAGTGGTAGAATTTCTATAATTTATATTTAGTGTCATATTAAAAATTCAGACCTTAGTTCTGTTACTGAATAATTATATCAAGATCAAGAGAATAAAGGAGATAGATGTGATGGATTTTATTCCTTGCTAAATTTTTAACTCTTTAATAACAATAAAAGATATCTTACTGCTATTTCTGCTCTAACAATCAAAAGTTGTTCAAAGCTTTATGTGCTGTCGCATTGTTTTTTTTTCACAGTTCATGTTTTCTCCATGTTTCAGAATTTCATAGTAAGCTTAACATATAAAATCAAAATTTTTAGAAAGTACTGATGTCAAATGGCCTTAAATTGAGCAGCACTGTCAATTTCAACTGATGAAATCACCATCTGCCATTGTCAGCAGAACCACAGATTACAGCGTATCATCTGGTTGTTTGGTATTTCCAGCTGACCAAGGAGCTTATTTCCTTTGCAATTTTGAGGCTGGAATGTTCTACTAAAACCAACTTTTTTGTGTCTGTGTTGTTTGGGGTTTTTTTTGTTTGTTTGGTTGGTTGGTTTTGGTTTTTTTTAGCATGGAACCATTCTACTTGTCTACATTTCCATGCTTTATATACATGCATACAGAAACACCTACAGAGTAGTTAGATCTTTGAATGGATTATGCAAGTTTAACATCTGCAGGCTATATAAAAACGAGGATTTAAAAAGAATATTAACTTAAATAGAAAAGAATTAGTTAGAAAGAGAAGGTTCTATAAAATTAGCAGATTGTTGGTAGTAGGTTTGGGGTTTCTTACTAATTTCAGAATGAAAAACAACAATAAAATATAGGCAAAATTAAATTTTAAAATAAGATGTCCTTCCAAGCAAACAACGAGTAAGTCTTTTGGACGATCACGAGTCATGACTGGTGTCCCACAGGGCTCAGTACTGGAGCTGCTTCTATTTAACATCTTTATTAGTGATCTTGACAAGGGAATTGAGTGCATCCACAGTAAGTTTTCAGACAACATCTATCAGGGAGAGAGTGTTGATCTTCCAGAGGGGAGAAAGGCACTACAGAGGGACCTGGATAGGCTGGATTGATGGGTCAAGGTAAACTGTATGAGTTTCAGTAGTGCCAAGTATCAGATCCTGCATTTTAGTCACAACAACCCCTGGCAACCCTACAGGCTTGGGGAGGTGTGTCTGGAAAGCTGCCTGACGGAAAGGGACCTTGGTGTACTGATGGACACTCAGCTGAATATGAACCAGCAGTGTGCCCAGTTGGCCAAGAAGGCCAATGGCATCCTGGCTTGTATCAAGAATGGTGTGGTGAGCAGGACTAGGAAAGTAATCCTGCCCCTGTACTCAGAACTGGTGATGCCTTTCCTCGAGTACTGTGTTCAGTTTTGGGCAACTCAGTACAGAAAGGACTCTGAGGTACTGGAGCAGGTCCAGAGAAGGGCAACAAGGCTTGTGAAGGGCTTGGAAAATATGCCCTACAAGGAGAAACTGAAGAAACTGGGGCTGTTCAGTCTGGGGAAAAGGACCTTATTGCTCTCTTCCAATATCTGAAAGGTGCTTACAGCAAGAGTGGGGTTGGTCTCTTCTCACTGGCAACAGGTGACAGGATGAGGGGAAATGGCCTCAGGTTGTGCCAGGGTAAGCTTAGGTTGGATATCCAGAAAAAAATCGTTACAGAAAGGGTTGTTAAGCACTGGAATAGGCTCCCCAGGGAGGTGGTTGAGTCACCATCCTTGGATGTGTTTAAAAACCATTTTGCTCAGGGACATGATTTAGGGTTGTTAGGGTAGTATGGTTAGGTTGCTGATGGACTTGATCTTTAGGGTCTTTTCCAGCCTGAGCAATTCTATGATTCTATGATTTTCTGACAGTTCTTGACAATGATTCTTTATTTTATCCATTTGCTTTTTTATTGCTTGAAATTTGCCAGTCAAAGGAGCATTTTGATGAATCTATTGCAAAAAGAAATCAAAATTTAAAAATGAGAATTTAATGAAGCGGTACATAAATATGAAGTAGAAAGAAGGAAAGAGCCTCAGTTGTTATATTTTCCTTCACCCATTGATTATGTCATCAAAGATAATTTCTGTGTACTTTTTTTCCTTCTGTGAAAGAGTAGAAACTGGAAAATGGATGTTCTTCCTTCTGTCTAATGGCTTTCACATATGAGCCATTACTGGGTTGTTTTTATTGCACTTCAGAACAATTTGGAAGAAGCTGATTTGTCTTCTAGATACATACCCATTCCTCTGGAGAGGTGCCATTAGATCCTGAGGAAGTTAAAGTGATTCAAAGGGCAGACATACTTACACCCTTTGGCCATGACCAGCAAAGACTTACAAAAATATACTTGAAACTCTTTTCCATCCTGAACAGTTTTTAACAGTTATGTGTGCACACACCATAATTACCAGATGAATGTATGTAGAACCTTGTGTAAGTCAAGCCTCTTTAATTTAGAACCCATGTTCAATGTGAATTTTAAAAATTCTTTTGTTCAAATTGCAGCCAAACAATAGAGTGTAAACACTTAGTTGAAAGGTTACATTAGAGATCAACTTGCAACTTAGCAATGCAGTTCAACAGGAGGAAAGGTCAGGAGATATGATAAAATCTATAGAATGAGACAACAAAGTGTTTTGAACAACTTGAGCACGTCAGGTCTAAAATAAATCATGGCAACCAAAGAAGTCTGTGATTTGAGATGCGCTGGAGAAGTACTGGTCATGGACCTTTATTGGCCTTTTTTTTTTTTTTCCCCTCTTAATTTTTTAATTTGAGAAAGATCTAATTTAATTTCAAAATGATGGAGCTCATTTTCTTGAAACTGTATATAGAGTTCTTAAAAAGGCTATCCTGTAGTACTTTACTACCTGCTATGCAATACCTCAGTACACCTAGCATGTTGTTATAATCAGATCCTTTCACAAACAACTGCATGTTTCAGCAAAAACTCTTTGAGAATGTCACCTCAACTGTTTTCTGTATTTTATTCCCTATTAGTAGCAAAACGAAAAAGAAAAGAAAAAAAAGTTTTCGCGATAGAGTCAGACAGAAAATTAATGTGCTGAATCAATAAAAAATGAAAGAAAACAAGACAATGTACTTGAACACAGAAGTTTCATTTTGCTGTAATATCTGACAATGCAATCACACTGACATCAGCTATGAAAGTCTCCGTGTTTCTGTGCACTAATTCCACATTCATTTTCATTCCAAAATAATTCATAATCCGATGCTGTTCATGCTTTCGGTTAAGATATAGAATCATAGAACCACAAGGTTGGAAAGGACCTATAATATCATCTAGTCCAACCATCCGATGCGCCTGAATAGGGAGCTAGGAGACATGGTTTAGGGATTTCCTGTAGGTATGGTAAAGGGAGGACGGTTGGACTAGATGATCTTATAGGTCCTTACCAACCTTGTGGTTCTATGATTCTATGACATGCAGATCCTCTTCTCTGAACACTCCACAATAGCAAAATAAAGACTTTTTCCTAAATATCTCAGCAAATTTAAGAGGGTTTCATTTTAAAGTTACTGCCTTAAGGATATAAGATTGCTTATTAGCAAAAAAAAAAAAAGTTCTTCCACACATTCGTGCAGAAATTCCTATGCTGAAGTTTCATCCCATTACCCCAAGTCCTGCCCTCACACACTACTGAAAAGAGTCCAGCCTCGCCACTATGGCCCCCACACCTCAGGTATTTATAAACCTGGATCAAATCCCCTCTCAGCCTTCTTTTCTCAAGGCTAAACAGATCCAGTTCACTTAGTCCCTCCTCATAGGGGAGATGCTCCAGGCCCTTCACCATCTTAGTGGCCCTCTGCTGGACTCTTTCCAAGAGATCCCTGTCTTTTTTGGACTGAGGAGACCAGAACTGGACACAGTACTCCAGATGAGGCCTCACCAGGGCAGAGTAGAGGGGGAGGATCACCTCCTTTGACCTGCTGGACACGCTCTTTTTAATACACCCCAGTATGCCATTGGCCTTTTTGGCTACAAGGGCACACTGCTGGCTCACGGTTGATCTGTCATCCACCAGGACGCCCAGGTCCCTCTCAGCAGAGCTCCTCTCCAGCAGGTCTTCCCCCAACCTGTACTGGTGCATGCAATTATTTCTACCCAGGTGCAAGACTCTACACTTGCTTTTGTTAAACCTCATCCAGTTTCTTACTGCTCAGCTCTCCAGCCTGTCCAGGTCTCACTGAATAGCAGCACAGCATTCAGACGTGTCAGCCAATCCTCCCAACTTCGTGTCATCAGCAAACTTGCTGAGGGTGGTCACTATCCCCTCATCAAGGTCGTTGATGAAGATGTTGAACAAGACCGGACCCAGCACAGACCCCTGGGGGATGCCGCTAGTTTCAGGCCTCCAGCCGGAGACCGCACCGCCAACGATAACCCTCTGCACTCTGCCAGTCAGCCAATTTTTGACCCATTTCACTGTCCACTCATCTATCCCATACTTCCTCAGCTTTGCTATAAGGATGTCATGGGGGACAGTATCAAAAGCCTTACTGAAATCAAGGTAAACTACATCTACCACTTTCCCCCTGTCCACCCAGCTAGTGACATCTTCAACTTCAAACTTCATGGCAGCCTGTCATAGCTATTGGTTTTCTGAACAAACCGAAGTCTACTCTCGTAGCCTGTGGTTATTAATTTGATAGCTGCTCTTCAGGTTCTTCAGCTTCTTTATCTTATAGTCCCTGCAGCCAAGGCTACCACTGGGTATTACATCCTAAAGCAGATCTTTCTTATTCATGAGAAACAGACCTGGAAGTGCAGCTTTCTCTGTCAGTATATCCTGTACCTCTGTTACCAAACTATCTCCAGAACTTTCTTATTTCTGACATTCATCCCTCCTCCCAACAACAGAATTCAAAAGGAATAGGGTCACACTACTTTGTTCACCTCTGTTTTATCAAATTCAATCAAATCTGAAATGCCTTTAGTCATTTGGTGTAACAGAATCTGATATGAAGGATGAGCTTTCCTCATCAAAACTGTTTCGCTGGCATATTTACGTGTAATGACAGTTTGGAAGGCATGCTTCAGCTCAACCCTGAAACTCAAAGTCTGCATTATATGGTGTTAATGGGAAAACAAATGAGGTGAATAGAACGATCCCTTGCAGCCTCAATTAGAGGACATGGAGAAATTATTTAATTAAAATAAGAATGATATTAGCCTTCCAGCAGTATTCAAGAAAAAATTCAATTAACATAAAAATGCTTCTGTTTCTTTTCTTTATTATCAGAACTGCTTTATTCTTAACAAAATATAAAGAAAAGCTAACAATCTTTAAGGAAAAATATTATTATTGTCTCATGTATTTCTAGTGCAAATGAAGAGTCAGCAGAAACCTCACAAAAAGACTCACAAGTGTTCTTACTCAACGTTCTGCACTCTTGAGTACTTGTTCTAACAGTATTATAAATACAAAGGAAGCAGAATGTAAGGGAACATAGTCCTCCCACTAGTGTTACCCACTGTGACACTTTTTCAGTTAAGCAAGTTGGCTAAAGCAGCCATATAGACCCTGCCACAACACACTTATTTGTACTACCAATTTACATCCAGTGGCATTTATTGTTTCAGCATTTGGCATTTTGATTCATACCATGAAACTATGGAGTTCTGCAGATGCAGCTATAATGAAAACACTAAGGTCATCCCTGTTTCTATTTCTTCTTGTTTGTGTGTTTTCATGATGGCTATGTTTTTCTCCTTTCAAAGAAGAATCTTGTTAGATACTGATTAAAATTTACCTGAATTAGATACTTGCTAAATTCACAGACTTCAGTTGCAGCCCATGTAAAACTGAAATTTCATCTCAACTGCAGAATTTCTCATCTTCCAAGAAAAATCAGAGATATGCTACTTTAACTGTTCATATCAGATAAATAATAATGACCTTTATGTTAATTAGTTAGCCCAGATAAGCTACTGAGATGGAAAGCATGAAACTGCAGGGCACAGGGCATATTCTATCCATATCTTAATATGTTAAATACGGGCTCAAATAAATGCTATAGTTATACTTGCTTGTAGCCATCTAATTCCTTCATTTTATTTGCGGCAGGCATTTTTTTCTGCTCAATATATTTTATTTTATTTTTTTACAAAGTCAGGTGAACTAGAGCATTAGAATTTGATCAGCAGATTGTGTATGTGATGCTATATGACTCTCAATGTTATTTTCTGTTAAAAAAATTTTTCTTCTTGCTCAGGATACTCTTGTGACACTTTCTATTTTTGATAATCCAAAGAGTTAAGCCATTATCCTTGTCATTACAACAAGAAACCTCCTCATAAACATGCAAATTCTAGCTCTTAAATATGGAAATCGTGCCTTTTCAGATACCATAGCAATATATCTACCTGAATTATAACAATAAAATTGCAACACACTTCTAAGTAAATAGTATTGTCAGATTCTCTACTGTCAGTCCCTGTCCTTATAATGAAAATGTCCAGAATCCAAATGGCATTCTTGGCCAAGTCACAAGTTCTTTAAGTACATTCTGAGGTGACCATTCAGAGAATATATTTTCATCAAGTTATTATTACTTGAAATGTTATTTGGTAGTGAAGTTAACAGAGTGATTGTCAGGTAAGACTGATGCTGTCATAGCCTGAAAGCACAGTCATCTGGCTGGCACTATGCAGATAGAGGCTTGAAACTGCAGGAGTAGGACCTATCAATCTGTCACATCACCTGCTTTGATTAAAAATGTTAGGGCTTGGCACCTGCAAATGCAGCGAAGATTTTCTAGAAAGGTGAAACAATAAAAACCTTCTCAGTGTTTCCATCACAGAGTGGCACAGGGCAACAAAGTTAGTTTTGAAGCTTGCTTATCTGCATGTTTTCATTACAGTTTTCTTGAAAGAAGTTGCCCATAAGTTCTCTTTTGCCTCCTAGTTGCTTGAGGATAATATATAAGAATAATACATCATTGTTACAGATACTTCAGATCCTTCATCTGCCACTTTTGTATAAGAAAAGGCTGGGAAACTAAAGAACCTTGTCACCTTGTTGAAAGTGGGGAAACATTTTCTTCTCTCTTCCTCAGTTTTCAGAATAGGGTCTGCATCAGAATTGCATTCTTTCTCATTTCTGAAAGAGGTTTTCTACCCATAGCCTTGGAGAGGGCCTATTGTAGAAAATAAACCCTACAATCTTGGGCTGTAAATCACAGAGCTCTGTGGATGACTTGTAACAAATATTGAGAAGATCAAAGGAGGATCAGATGCTTCTGTGAAGAATGTGAGCAAAAATGACAAAAGGAAAGGCACTAGTACTAACTTAGTTACATTCCCATGGTGAAGAACAAATAGAAGAAAACCATTTATGTGTTTTTTTATCATTATTGTTTCTTTACTTTTACTTCATTGTCTAATAGAAGAGTTTCTCGTATTCCTGTGTTGCTTTTGTCCTGTTGACCTATATACCAGACAGGAAGAGACTCCCTCAGAGCATTTCATGCTGGTGGATGAGTTAGTTATATATCCTGAACTTGGAGGATAGTAATAGGCTGCAGGAATTTTAAATAGTCTATTAAATATTGTAGCATTTAAAATTTAGAATAATGCATACATAATAACTAAGTAGAAAAGCAAATATATTCTCCAGGATTATTATATTTCTTCTTCACTTTTCCTCTTTCTATCTTACACTCCTCGGTCTGCTCTAACTTCCTCTCAGGCACAATTCATCTGGGTGAAATAATGAGCAGCAAATTTGTTCTTTAGAATAATGAACAATTCCTATGACTACTAACACGTTATATTTGTTCCCTGCCTCATCAGTGCATGGTGAGAGTCTGCCTATATGTGATCAGATACACTATCACCTTTTCTGCTTACACCAGTGTACCAGGGTCTGATAAATCATGACTGTAGTCTAGGAAATATGATTAGGAAAAGTAGCAACTAGTAATAATCTGGGAGAGGGAACTAGGAACTTAGAAACAAAAATTTGTTCAAAGTCTGTGTTTAAAATATATTGATTTATGCCAAGAAATTCTCTCAAGCTGATCTAAGCTCTAATCCTGTTCACTGTACATAGGCCATGGAACCAATAAAATGCAATTGCTATGAAATGCAAACTTTACCTGATGCCTGCAAGTCTGTTTAGGGGGATGTGTGCTGTCGAAGTTGAGCTTCATTCTGCAACGATAAAAATATAACATTAACCAAATTGACTAATACCAGAAATTCATTCGTCTCAATATCCTGTCTTGAAAAGTGTCATGTAATGGATGCTTTGGAAATCAGGCCTGATACTTTCCATGCAGCTCTGACAATATGCTTCATATACCAGAGATTGCATTCAAATGATTATCAGGTGCTGAAGGATGTGAACACATTTTGGCCTCCACAATATCCTGCGACAATTAATTGCACATGTTAATTATTCATAATGTGAAAATAATCCCTCTGGAGAGAAAGCAATAGCTTAAGTAAGCTGTAAGGCAACTTGCTCTGTCAGATGTTCTGTTGATCATGCAGCAATGCTAGGGCCATAGCAAATACCCCAGATAGTGCTACCCAGAGCAGAAGATACACATTGGCAATGATCTTTTTCTACTTATTTGTGGCGTTGAGCTCACTGAAGTGAGATGGGTATCACGTCTTGCATATATCAATTGGACAAGATTCAGAAAGAGCTGCACAGGGGGATGTGTCAGAGAGATCTAAGACTGCAACAGCATTGGTGCCATTGAAATTTACAGCAGGGAGGGGCAGCATCTCTGGCAGACTTGGCACAAAGAGGAAGCAGGGTGGGACTCTGGACCGGACCCCAGCCGTTGTCTGCCTCTGGTCGCCTCAGCTCTCTGTGGAGAAAAGCACGTGGTTCCCTCTCACTGTTGTGGTTTGACTCATCTCTACTTTTTTTAATTTTTTTTTTTTTTTTTTTTTTTTTTTTTTTTTTTTTCCCCGGGGTCTGTGCATCCTGCCACGGACTTATATCTAAGAGTAACCCCATGACAGGAGACCACTGAATAGAGGAGAAAACGTAATAATAATACATATAATACATATCATACATATAATACATGTATAATAATAATAAAAAAAAAGATGAGAAAATTAATGTTTCTTTAACTCACCTTTCAATTCTTGTTATGTTTAGATGACTACATGACTTGTATTCAGAATCTTAAGATTTTTTTTCCCTGTGATGCCATTGTAAGATGTGTAACAACAGCATATACTCTTGCTGTGAAAATACAAAGACCACTCAGAGACAAAAGTGCAGCTTTGGAAAGGGCAGGGAAGCAAATTTGAGACCATCAGTTGGATTAGAATCACACCAGGAACTTATAAAGAATCTTCTTGATTTTTCCACAGTACGGGGAGCTGATGCTTGCTAATTTGTCAGGCAACAAGAATGTAATTTAGTCAGTCAAGCTGATTGCTGTGACAAATTTTGCAGATTGACTGTACATATTATTCACTCATGTTTGTCATCTGACTTTTAAAAGTTTTCTTTGTGAACTTTTATGGAACTCCATTCTTTGCCACAGGATAAAAAAAAAAAAAACAAAAAACAACACACCTATTTATCCACTGTTTCTTCTGATGTTCAGATCAGTCAGTGAAGAAAATAACACTATAAATAGCAGGTTAAGAAATAGTGGATTTCAAACCATCTCCCCAAAATGTTCTGCTGTCATGTGCCATTCAATCTCAGGAAGAATTTGTTTTAAACTATAGAAAACATTATTATAAAAGAACTTCATAAGAGGTTCTTCTCTTGCTCCCTTTTCTCATACATTTTCCAGAATACTGAGCTTGAAAATTCGTTACAAGAAGGATCAGAGATGCAAACCATGCCTCTGGTTTGAAGAAGCATACGGACAAGAATAAAAGAAAACAACACAGAAGTAACTTGTTTTTTCTTGCAAGGCATTTTGAGATCTGAAAGATCAAACTCACCCAGCAATATACACTTGAGCTTACAGAAGTTGTTTCAGACAGAAAATATACATTGATGTCATCTCAGAAATTGGAAGGAAAGGCATGGGAACCAGAGACTGTAATGAATAAATTTTGTTAGAGGCTCTTACAAAAAAGTCCAACAGAATGAATATTTTTGGGATGTGGTTCTGAAATGGCTGTATGAAGTCTCAGGGTTTCTGGATGATATTTCATGAAATGGCTGAATTATTTAATAGCTTACTTCTGACAAGCAGGATCCCCTAGAAAGAAAGGGGCTGAAGGGGTCAGAGGGTGCTCAGCTTTCTTTCTTTTGCTGTCATGCCCCTTGGAGACTGATGGTCAACCATCAGCTCCCTAGTTGTTTGTAAGAAGTCAGGAGGCCTTAGTGATTGACCCAAACCAAGAAAATGTGACTGCATGACCCCCAAACAAGCAAAAGCAGAGATTTACATTTAAATTCACACTTAATTCTGTAACAACTGTAAACATAATCTCATCTATTGCTATCATACATTCATTAGAGACAAAACAATCCAGGTGGGTTAGGAGCTTCTATCACATTCCTCCATATTCCCAAATCCATCAGCCAGTATAGGAAGAAATTCCAATATACAGCAAGTACACACAGATAATCAGAGCTCAGTACATGAATAGAAGTAGCTTGGATTTCCCATGGCCTTAAGCAAAGATATTTCTCAAAGAAACCATAATAAGTAGCTGCAACACATACTAACAGTCTCCTTAATATAACAACTGGCAAGTTTTCAGACTCCCTTTGTTGAAAAAAAAACTTAAGATAATCTAAGTCCTTTGGCAATTTCTTGAATTTTTAATGACATTTTGTCTGCCAAATAAATAGGATAGTAGTTTCTGGTATTTTCTGTGGGGTACTTGTGATGCTAAGTTGCTGGAATTTCTTGGTTTACATTATCATATATATAACTGTTATTCTGGGAGGAGACCAGTGAGATCCACCAGTGGGCAACAAAAATGTCTCCATTTGAACCCAAAAGCAAAGGTAATTAAAAATAAATCTGTTAAGATGCCTTGCTTTCTCCCACATTTACTTTTTAATATTGTCTTTTTTTCCTTTCAGCCAGTTAAATCATTTTGGTTTGAAAAAGCACAGTGCACTTCTTCAGATTAGAAAAATTCTAACACCAGTCCTTCTGTACTGACTAGGAAGATGACACTTGCAATAGCATTTACAAGGATGTTCTGGGCTTTTTCTGTAATGAAAGCAAAGCTAATTCTTGTCTCATTAAGTAAGGCAATGCATTCTATGTCTTTTTTTTTTTCTTAAAAAATAATAAAAAAAATGTTACTATGCTGTAAAAATTTCTAGAAAGCTGCTCTGATTGCCTTAATGTGTCTCTCGGCAGCCAGATTCATTGGGCTCATGACAACTGAGCTCAGATAGTGTGAGCTATTAAAGCCCTGCAAATATCTGGGGGAAGCAGCGGATCACTGCACTGCTGTATCCAGCACACGTTCTGCAATAAGGAGTCATGATGGGTAAGATGTTAAAGCATCCTCTGCCTGCTTCAATATCTAATGAAACATTTGGGACAAATGACATTGGTTTCTACAAGCAAAGAGCTTAGATTCTGCAATCATTACATTTGAGCAGGGAATACGACATGCTGAAACTTGCAAGATTTCAAGGAAGCTGGGCTTGCAGCTATGAAAGTCAATGCACAAGGACAGATTGTGGCCTTATATGCTAATGCTTTTATCTTCTTCCTCCAGCTAGAATTTTTTATCTTTTATTCTCTCTCTCAAATTTCACTCAATTTGTGTCCTAAAGCAAATTGTTCCCTCTTCCAGGAAGAAAAGAGGAAGAAAGAATCAGACATGGTGTAACATTCTAGGAAGTCTCTTCCTTGTAGATCTGGCCTTAAGTCTTGGGGAGGTCATTCAAGGGAGACTGTAGCATTCAGGTAGAATAAGTAGTGTTGAATGGTAATGCACTGGATCAAGCTACCAGGGACGTGGTGGAGTCACCATCCCTGGAAGTGTTCAAGAAATGTGTAGATGTGGCACTGAGGGCCATGAGTTAGTGGGCATGGTGGGGATGAGTTGACAGCAGGACTAGATGGTCTTCTTAGAAGTCTTCCAATTTTAATGATTCTATGATTCCAGGATTTCAGGATTCTGTGATTCTATGATTCTATTATTATATTCAAAAGGCAAACCAGACAGATGAGACAATTCCCTTTGGAAAGGATATCCCAGACTGGGCAGGGTCATCTGTGTATTTCCAAAAGAAGAAATAAAAACATGTCAGTGAGGTGACAAATAACAGTTCTCCCAGGAAACAACCCTGGCAAGCCACTAAAGTAAGGGACATCCACTTAAACAGCTACTTTTTATCACTAGTTCTAAGGTTTGTCCCTAATGTAGGATGCAAGAACTGATACCTCCTGACTCTCAGTGTTTTCACTTGAGTGAAAATATTTCCTCTAAAGGCAAATATACCATAAAATATACCTGAGTTTCCACTCTGATGCAAATACAACATCTTACACTAACACAAAGTCTTCATCATTCTTTGTATTGCTGTAAAGCAGATGAAGGCTTATTTAAAGACATATCTACAGTATTTGATTCCAATTGCTTCTAAGGATTTTACGGGAATCACAAAAAGTCGCTGTCTTTGAGAAGCTCAGGCTGGCACAGCTGCATTATCAAAGATATGGCTTGATTTATGTTTTGTTTGCACTTCCTGTGTGACATGGAGTAAGTGTCAAGAATCTTTACAACTAAAATGGTAATTAAAGCCCTTCTGTCTTCCACAAGGGACATGATGATGACAAAAATAGAGGGACTGAACCTTGAATACTATCATAAACATTTCATATAGATTTAATGTTACACAACATTACGGGCATTTGGATATGTTCTATGTTCACTGAGCCAAGAGAATATTTGATTTGAGTTTTGCCACCAAAAAGGGATAGAGTGTTGCCAAAAGCAGAGCATAGTACAGATCTCTTCAGGCAGAAGCATAAAAGCACCCCATCCTAATATTTTTGTTCAAAAATATATGTGTATATCCAAAAGGTAACTCTCCGAATGGCTTAGCTATAATGAGCTGAAGACTACACAGATGTGCTGATGTAACTACACTGTATATGATTATTTAAGATTAAGACTATCATTAATTAAACCAGAGGATGTATTTTTAGGCAGCATGACTCATTGCTTAACTATGACAGCACACTTCAAACATCTGAAAATAAACCAATATTCCTATAAACGACTTCAAAGCAAGAGGGGCAGAATTCAGGCTTTTCCCAGCAGACATCACAGCTCAGCAGGCCTGAGGCTGGCTCACTAAGACAGAGCTGTCCCTGCTTTCAGATCTCTCCCCATGGCTGTCTATATCTACTCTGTGCTCCCACCTGCTGTGGTCCGGACAGCTGGTCTCAGAAGCAGTACAGAACATCTCTAGTTTGCTTGTGATCTGAAGCTAACAAACACATGAAAATGCAATTTACAGCATTCATTATTCTTCTAATGTATACTCATTTCTGCTTATTAGAATGGAATATGTTTTTATCTATTTTCATGAAAACAAAATAATGTAATATTGACCAGGTTTGCTGGCTCTAGATGACAGTACAAAGGACTAAACCAAGATCTGTTGTCTCATTAAATAAAAGTGTCTTAGTTTCTTCTGGGATGGAATTGTTTTCTTTAGAGTGTCTGATATCTTGCTATGGTTTTGGTTCTAGGAGAAAAACTGTATTAATAACACACTGACATTTATAGTTGCGGCTTAGCAGTGTTGTACAGAGCCAAGGCCATTTGCAGCAAATGACCCAAGGAGCTGGGAGGGAACAGAATTAGGACAGCTGACTTATACTGGGAAAAAGAATATTCCATACCACATGGCATCACGTGGAAGGAGTTTTGAGGGGGGGTGAGAGATACTCTTTCTCCACCACTGCTAGCAGGGAAAGAGAGAACTTATCAGAATTTCTTGTCTCCCACCATCAGTTAAGGAATGGCTCCTGATGTTTATTATGCTGTGTGTCTGCGCACAGCAGCATGTGCTTCTGGGCTTTATGTTCTTGAAATCAATCTGTGTGCCTTGTTATAAATGCTACAGAAATGTGAGAACAGTTATAGGACAGAAAATGTCATTTAGTATCGTCAGCTCACCATGCATCCCAGCAGAAGCATGAAGCCAAGCAAGCAGCTCTGGGCTGGGCTTCCTGACTAAGCCATCACTCTAGGAAGGAGCACAGCCATTTCCAAATCTGTTTGAAAATGGGATACCTTACTCCTTTCTGTTTTCATCCAACATTGCCCAAGACAAAAATCTCTGAGATTGGGTCATTTGCACTGTGCAGCCATACTATAAAATTCTCAGACCTTGGGTATGTGTTATTACAGTTTGTCACTTTTGCTTGAGTAAATATTAAAAATATGATAACTGTTATGATATAGAATTAAAAATAAGTTATTTGGGGAAGTTTTTAAGGAAAACAAGCAATTTTTGTAGTCACTCAAATACTGAACTGTCCAGATTCAATAATTCAGATGACCTAAAATTTCTCTCCTGAATATGAGTTTGTAACTCTAGATTCACTTTATAGTCAGTGAGAGATAGCTACCTTTCAAAGGTAATTCAGCTCATCATAAAATAAGGCAACTGTTCCTCTGAAGGTGTCTATCTCTCAAATGACAATACAGCACAGGATGAATAACTTAGAATTGTATGTCAAATTTTTAGACTTAAATTTTGGCAGATGAATCCCACCATGAATATGCAAATGTAAGGCATCTGTGACAAGCACTATTAAGACAGCAACTTGAATAAAAAGAATTTGACAGAAGTTAAACTATACTGTAGATCCCATTACAGCAATGCTTTTCTCTCACTCATTTCCCTACCCGTCATAAATATTTCTTAGTGATATCTGCTGAAATGAAGTTCATACACACCTGGTACCACCAGCTGAGCTATACAGCTCATAATCTTTTATGTGAAATGTCATAAGCATCAGATATGACATCTTTACAATACTTTTTAGCATGCTATTAAGCCATAAAAAGCCTATGACACAATGTGGAAAAGATTGTGTGGAAATGTTGATGACTGGCTTTTATCTCTCCTACTATAGAGCATCTTGATTTTAGACACTTACAAATAAATATCAGAGGAAAAAAAAATAATAAAGGAAAGCAAGTAATAAATTAAATTGTCTGTAAAACACTGTGGAACATTACATCCAAACCTTGCAAACAGAGTTATAGTGCAGCCCCTGGCTCAGAAGTGCAAAACAATTCTGCTGGATATTCAATCTAAATCTAAGTCTAAGTCTAAATCTAAATCTAATCTTTCAAAGTCCAAGCAAAAGAAAAAGAGAATGTTGTTATGTTTTCTAGTATTAATCCTAACAGTCTCACTGCTATAATTTTGAAAGGAATAGCAGGAAAGAGGTAGAATGTTCCTGCACACTGTTTAGTTTGACTAGAAGGATTGAAGATTGCAACAACATTTGTTATAAAGACCAATATTTAATTTCTGTGTTATGTATCAGTGCTAGAGGCATGAGTTATAAACAAAAGGAACAGGAGTTGTTCATTTTTGGGGAAAGAAAATGATAATGCTGGCAATTCTGAAACTCAGTGTCACATGCTTGGAATGCTAAAATACCCAAGACATATTATTTATACAGCATACAGTGTGCAAGTGAAATCCCAGAAGTGCCCTCACACTACACTGCACTGACGCAACTACCAATGAAGATCTGAAGGCAGATGCATTCTATAGGTATACGTCGTCTTTATCTGGGGAGAAATCTGAAAAAGGCACTTAAATTTTTCAGAAGTCATAGAATAGCTTCTATTTCCTTGACAATTTTGTAGCATTTAAACTTTGTAACTCTTAAAGCTAGAAGCTCTTAAAGCTGGAGAGATACAGACAGTAGTATCTAGGGGTATCAAACCTGTTGGTTGGAAACCCCTTTCCCAGCCAAGAGTACCATCATACAGCCCTGAAAGCAATTTTCAGAAATTCAGGTAAGCTAACTTGAGGTTAAAGACGTGGTAAACATCTGCTTTCAGAAAATTAAACTCTGCCTTTGGGCCCAAATCAGTCTTAGATTAGGAAACTTAAAATGTTTCCATGTAGGTGTCTGTAGATGTCTAAAATCCTATTACAGCCAACAGAACCTACAGAGCATTTCAGCTTATAATATAGACATGTAGAAGATGACTCAGCTGCCTACACACTGGTTTCCAGTGCACTTGATACATCTCAAGGTATGTATGATGTCATATAGACCTGTGGGAGACTCTTGCTCTTCTGGATGAGCAGCTGAAAGCCAGACAAGATTACCAAGGACATAAGAAGTGGCATATATGCCTCTGTGGAGTGAATGAATCACACTCCTCATGGTGATCAGCTGACTCATTCCTCAAAGCTCCACCAGCTAGGAAATCTCCTTTACAGATACCACCAGGCATCAAATTTATCAGCCTAAAATTATCTTTCTTAATTCTTAAAATGATTCCTTTCTCTCAGAACCATTCGAGGAAAACAGATGCCACAGTTACATGGTGTCAATTTTCTTCTTCATTGTAGAGGCATTATAGTGGCAGGGCAAATGACGTTAAACAGGAAGAGGAAGGTGGCGTTACCTCCATGCATCTCATCTGCAGTATCTCTTGCAATTCTGTTGTTGACTTAAGAAAGAGGCTGAAAGATAATAAAGCATTTCACAGGAAACTATATAGAATCTGGCCATGGTCTACAAAAAATAATCACTGAATAAGAGGGACAGGATATATTATAGTGCAGAATTTTCAGTATTCACACCTATGAAATTCAGTAAACTATCAGGAAAATATTGAGAGATGCTTTGTTTGAAAACTGAGAGCTGATAAATTCAGACATCTTATCCCTAAATAGGAGAAAGGCTAACAGTACACAGAGGCAAGGAACTCTGAACTTGCTTTTGCATAGCTTTTACACAGCAATGCTCTAGGATAGTTTAAACTGCTGCTGAACCAGCAGTGTTCTACAGGAGGTCAGAGAAGGAGAACAAAAAAAGCCCCCTGCAACTGTGAAACTTATGACACTACTTAGTGGTGTTTACATCAAGGAGTAACCCTCAGAACAGTCTCCGGGCTCTGCGTGCAACCTCACAGACCTTGGGGAATGCACTAAGAGAGGGGTGAGAAGAGGCTAATACTCCCTTTTAGGGGAGGGCAGACCATTCAAATTAGCAGAGAAACACCAGAGTGCATTGTGGTGACAGTGCTTGCTTTTCCTTTGATCATTCACAGAATATTCAACTTGCCCTTAGCCCCGGAAGCCATGTAAAAAGTATGACTAATATCACAATACAGTGTTTATCTCAAGGGCAAGACTGGAGATTTTCTAGAGGATATGTCAGGAAGCATTCCATGACTAAAAAATTAAAGACAAACCTGTAACACTTGAGAGGGATGTGGAACAGTCAGAGCAAGGTGTTTCTCAATGGAGTCCACAACAGGTTGTCCCTGATTAAATAACATAATGTATAGATGCGTGACTTTCTCATGAGCTGAGGAATGATTTCCTTTTTGTGTAGTGAAAGAGAGGTAACAAGGAGCTGCTGGGATCTCCTCTGTTTCCCACAAATATGACTGCAAAATTGTTGCAGAGTATGTAGGCATGTATGAGGGAATCAGAGGGGATTTGGGAGGAAAAACATTGTACATATAAAGCAATGTAATAATTACCAGTTTCAACTCAACGTAATTACAGATGAGCTTCCACCAGCTACTAATTATCTTTTCGGTTACAAAGGCCATATTTTATTTAAATGAAGTGGAATGAAATGCTATTAAAAGCTACATGCACAGCACTAATGAGAGAATGCATTGGAGAAGACCATTTCTCCCTGTAGGCCATTGAATTAAGGGTCTAAGCATCCTCCTGAACGTGCAATAGATTCCCAAGTCTGGCTGTTTTGAATGTGTAAATGCACATGTAGAAGAGAAGAGGGGGGGTCTTGCTATGAAGATATCTGTCCTCTGGAAAAAAGGCCTAGCTTCCAAACACCTGAAGTTATGTATGTGGAAGAAAGATTTTGCTCACCTTCACCTAAACTGCTAGTGAAATAGATAAATGAAGTCAGACCTTTTCTCACATACAGAAGTCGGAAGCCCAAAATCCAAGAAATGTTTAGATGTTGTACTAAGAGACATGGTTTGGTAGGGAAATATTAGTGGTAGGTGGATGGTTGGACTGGATGATCTTAGAAGTCTTTTCCAACCTTGGTGATTCTATGATTTTATGAAGTTAGAAAGTGATAAATCACCATAGAGTCACCACCCCTGAAGGGGGCATGGTAGGAATGGGTTGATTGTTGGATAGATGACTTTACTGGTCTCTTCCAACCTTAATGATTCTACAATTCCATGATTCTCTCTCAAGACTACTAATTAACATTCATAATCATGGCTATTGCAATAAAATCCGAAGCCTAAACAGGGCAAGACATTGTGCAAGACAGGGTAACATGCAATCCTTGCTTAAAGTATTCACACTAATTAAGCAAGGCAAAAAAGTTTAGGAAATGACATAATATAAGAGCAATGATACAATGTGAGGATGTGATGACAGCAGCCATCTGAGACAGTTCACAGTTCTCAGTGTTCATGTAGGAGACTAAGCTTACGTAAACAGAGAAAAAAGCAGGAGATGTGTTGGGAGGGAAGATGGAGAAGGAAGAAAACAAGTATATGCCAGGAAAAATGTTGTGTGTTCCACAACACATTGTGAAGTTATAGGGGGTTAAAAGTATCATGCAACACTTGGGCATAAATCCACCATGAAACCAAAACACTGAAAAGCAAAATAAAAGGAACAAAAATACCAGAATGATCAAAGACAATGTAAATCTTGTAAGAATAGCATAACCATATAAATAATTTTGACATTTATATGTCAAACTCATTTTGTGACAACAGTAGCTGTCAAGTGCAAATGCGCTGAGCTTTCCATTCACCTTTAAAATAGCAATTTAATAAGTAATTCTAATATTTTTCCTTTTATATGCAAGAAATCTCTATTATGCTTACAGGAGTTGTCATTTAAAATAAAATGTCAGTCTTATCATGAAATATTTGTTTAATAAGTGTCACCATTGTTATAATTCTGTTTATTATTTATTCCTAGCATGCCGGTTCTTCTTAGGACCAGGGCTATTGTGTCAAAGCACTCACGATCTTGCTGTAAGCTACCCACTACTCCATACAGACAGAGCTGAAGAAAAATTCCTGCCATAAAGCCCACTGGCTTGCAGCGCTCTGTTCATGTTGGTTCACAGAAGCAGCAGAGACAGTCTACACAAACCTGAAAAACCTTGGTAAGCATCTCACAGTGCAGCCATGAGAACTGAAAAACAGACACAGCTTCAGTATACAAATCTTTACACACACAGAGTCTTCTTATTAGAGTGTAATGAATGTACAGTATCTGAATTTGCAGCTGGCTCATCTTACTCATGATTATCTGGCTCATTTCTTGTACATCATATTGAATACATAAATGTAATAACCAGAGATATAGTGAAATGATAAAAACACAAACATAATTCATACAACTATTAAAAAAATAGATGGCAATATTACAGCACTGATGAAGATTCCAAGCTGAAAAGCTCATCTTTTTTGAAAAGAATTTTTTTTTTTCTTTTTGTCTGAAAGAGGTCCAACTTTAAGCTTTCATTTGTATAGCCTGCTTTAGGACAACATCAATTCAATTTTCAGTATTTAGTTATTTGTATATGAACCACCAGATGTTCAGAATTCTATATCATATATAGATTTCTTTTTTTAATCTCTACTGAAGCACAATAAAACAAAAATGGGATTGTTTTTGCAGGTTTTCTAGATAGCTACCTATGCCTCTGGTGTATGGACTACATTTCCATGTGTGATTAAAATGATAGGTGTCTTGTGGTTTATAAAACCCAATCCTATTTACTTAGCTGTGTTTTTAATTAAGTGTGCTTTGCAGTTGAACTCTCTGTGGCACTTGGAGAATGCTATAAAAATAAAATGAGTGACTGAATGTAATATCGGATAGGGACTGCTGAAGTGCATTTTAATGTATTTAAAGTGTGTTCATAAAACTTTTGTTGGACAGGCTTAAAATTCAAATTTCCTGGAGCAGAAGAAACTTTCTTCATTATTTAGCCAGAGTGACGTATGACCAGATGTTACAGTCTAACCAGGAGAAAAATACATATTTTTGTGTCACTATTTTTCTTCTCAATTTAAAGTTTTTCCATCATACAGCTATTTTCATCAGCCACAGCAGAAAAGGCAATAAACAAGGCTCCTCTTCCTGCTTACAGATTTGCTATCTGGTTGCTGTGTCACAAGAATGAAGGCCAGAGAGCATCAGCTTGTTAAATCCTGAGTCTTTTAAAACCACATATACACCTTACAACTGAAAATCCAAATGTTCTTGAACTACTCAGGGACATACTATAAGAGACAAATAATCATCCGGGGGTACACTCAGTGCTTTGTGTTTCTACTGTTCTTATAAAACAAATAAAACTTCAGTTCTGATCCCATCCAGCCTTTTCCCATATGAAACAAAAGGTGTCCTCTGTCCATAGGAGTGCATGATCTCAACATGAGATTACAGAGATAGAAGGCAGTGCAAAAATTATGCCAGACAGAACAATGTACAGAAAAATACTCATCCTAAAAATATACATCCACTCTAAAGTGCAGTAGACAAAGCCCCCAACATTTCCTCTTCTTTCTATAGATTATAAAAGGGATACGGAGATTTCTGATTCAGACATCTACTTCACATGCATCCAAAATTAGAGGAACTGAATCTCAAAGAATCAGAATAGCAAATTATTGTCAGCTTTCTCTGTGAATAACAAATCTAAGACCCAGTTGTATAAAGGAGAGCAAAGGACTGGTTTTGTGCATATTTGCACATAGGTGATATCATTGATGGAATCTCATTGCCTGGAAGAAAGTACCAACATGCTCTTCAAGACTTTACCACATCGGTAATGGAAACTGATACTGTGAATGGATCAAAGACATATATTAAGAAAAGCTGTTGGAAATATATTGGCTAATGTTGTCAAATGAAAGATTACAAGATTTTAAGCAGAAAATGTACACTTCTGGAATGATGCAACACTTTTCATGACAGTATTGCATGCCAATAGAAGAAAATCTGCATTCTTTCTATACAATAAATACAATAATTGATAATGTCTCACTGCTCACTTCTCTGTTCTTTTTAATAGCCATGCTTTTCTACTTACTTCAGTGCAGATATTTTTCCAAGGTCTTCTAAGGCTTTCCACCTTGCCCACTTGAAAATCTTGTTATAAAATGTCTTTTACCTAAACCAGCCACCCTAACCTTCCTGGAATAACTGAATCAAATTGACAGCCACCATAATACCTAGCCAGGAACTTCCCAGTAATGCAATGATGCCCTGAATGATTTTTCAATGATTTTTTTTTTTTTTAATACATAATTCTATTTCCTCATTATCTTCTGCAGTAATAAGGCAATACTGCATATGTGGGAGAAATTTTATTAAGCTGCAGGAGCAAAATGTACAGCTACTGTTGTACCACTGGGTACTCCTTAGATTTGTGAGTCAACTTGCATGAGTCATTGCAAACCCTGTATTATATTCCAGATGGGAACAGCTAAAGAAAAACAAATGCTCCTTCTGTCAACCTATTTCACCTTTAAGCTGGAACACAGGAGCTCCTTTCTCAGATCCCAACTCAGCCATAGGCTTTCTGTGTGATCCTATATGTATTTGCAGTGTGTCAGTTACGCAGCGGTTTGATCCCATTCTCAGCTCATATTGGCTGGTTAACCAAGTTCAGTCAAAGACTTGCATTATATTCTGGGATATTTCTGAGGGAAAGCCAAAGTTCTTCCTCATACAGCTAAAAATGATTAGGCATGGTGAGATTAAGAAGCTACAGCTAAATCCACCATCATCTTAAATTTGCTTATTCTAAGGTTTTTCTGTACTTTGAGCCTGAGCTGCAGTTGTGACAGTAGCTCACACAAGGCAGACAGAAAGTGTGTGGATTGGGCAATAGCATGCTTATGCCTATGTGTGCTTAAATGCACGGCGTTTTGGTGCCCCTCTGTATATTTTCTTTTACTACAGATCTTCACTTGCAGAACAGGAATCATCTCAACTTTTCTTTGTCTAACCTGGATTTAAAAAAAAAAACAAAAAAAAAAACACCAAAAAACCAAAAAAAAACCACCACAAATTCTTTTAAATATCTGAAGCAGCTTTTCAATGGTTTTAGTAGACTCAGATTTTTGCATTCATTTCTGTATTAAGGCAGCTCCACACATAGTAGAAGAAGTGTTATTTCTACACTATCATGAACATACTACTCTAATGATTGAAATTACCCATTTACTTTACTTTAAAATGTCATTATACAACACAGTTGTGCATAAGGAAGACAGAAAGTCTTGGGGGAAATATAGCTGTCACAAAGCCATTCTTTAAAACAACAACAACAAGAACAAAAACAAAAACAGAACAACAACAACAAAAAAAGCAGGCTATATGCTACTAACAACAGGGAGATGAGTACTTCTTTACACCCACTTTTTACATGTTTATATCATTAAGTGAGCACAGCCCTTGCCTGCTTGATCTTTGGCTGTGTATAAATCTCCAGATTTTAAAACTGCATGTTTTCACTTGTTGTGACTTCTGAAAACAAAGCAGTGAACAGTGGCAGTTTTAAATGTTGTGGCTTAATGAAGGCTGGGGACCCAAACGCAAGGTGGCTGCACAGCCTGATGTACAAGGGCATGGTGGCCAAAAGGAAGTATTGTCTGCTAGGAAAGAGTATCCTTCTGTTCTACTAGCAGCATTTTTCTCTCAATAAACAGTTAGAAATATCATTTTCAATGATCACAAAGAATATAAATTTCACATTAATGTATTATTCTTTTCTGCACATCCCAGTGAAGTGTGGCACTTGCACTTGAACAAATTAAGGGGATTGTGAATGGGTGAGTTTTCTGCAGTTTTTCTCTGAAATAGCACATTATCAGTGATGTTCTGGTACAAAGTAACATTAAACCCAGACACAGTAAATGCTGAAAGCAAGCATTGCAATGTTCTGTTTTGGAAAAATGCTCATATAAAAGGTAGGAAAGGGTGCAATACTGATGCACTATGTGAATGCTTTGAGCTAGATTCTAGAAACCATTACTGTTCCACTCAGCAAAGCTTGGACAGAACAAAGTTTAAAGGAATGCAAAATTTGATCCATGATGACATTCTTTAATAATTCATCACAGACTTAAGCCCCTTTTCTGGGCATCTGCTAGTAAGCAGCTAAGCATTACTTGATCCAAAGATTTATAGGTACCAGAGTGATAAAATCTGGGCAGCATGGTCAACATTACACAACTCTTCATAAGTCCTTTGTTTCCTTTGCCACTGAAATTTGAAGAAGAGCTGACTATGCATGTGGCATATGATATTGCTGTCTTGAAAGATTATGGTACCACTCTTTTGCATATATAAAAAAATAACAATGGGTTGTAAAATTTGATATCAGCGCTTTATCTTTTATGGATCCTTTATGGACCAGTTCTCTGTAAGTTAAAATCTGTAGGATGATCGAATGAATAGAGGGTATTTGAGGTAGATGTTTTTATCAGTACATTTCCTTCCAATGTGTAACTAACTAAGGAGGGGAACAATGAGTGTTTTGCTTTCTGAAGACTCACCAGGTACTGTCTGGTGGCCATCCATGCTGACTGTGGGTGGATGTAACCAATTGCCAAGAGCTTATCATTTCTTATGGTGTCACTTGGAGAGGTGGCTGGACAATATCATTAGTAACAGTGACTTTTGAACCAGCTCGGCCATCCCAGGCTGCAGAAGAGCAAAGTAGGAGTGACAGAAGGGCCAGTTTGGATGGAGCAGTGGAAAGATTATGTATATTTTTCAGACACTCAATCTAGGAATCTCTCTGCTGTAAGGACCATGTGCAGAAAGCTTCCTCCTTCTCTTCCTCTCTAGGAAAACTCAGTCTTCATTTGTCCCTATTTGTATGTACTCAGCTGTCAGGCCAAAGACTCCAGCTAGGCAGCACATAGCCTGCAGTATTTGCTCAGGAGCCTGAGCAAATACAGCTGTACTGTCTGTCTCCTTATCACCAGCAAGGGATGCTGCCAATGCAAGTGGAGCACTGTCACTCTGTCTTAATGGCACACCCACTTACAGTCAGTCTGCCAGGCACGTGTGTGTCATTATCACACATTTAAAGTACTGAGTGTTTTATATATTCATCCAGATTCCTACAAAAAGTATGTATGCACCAAGTTCAATATAGGCAAAATTGTTCAATTTCTCTCCACTCTTCGGCTTAATTTCTGATGCTGGTATTCATCTTGTCAAGCTCAAGTAACAAAATACATTTACTAGCTGCAGTCAAAGGAACTGTAAACAGGTTTCTTGCTTTGCTTCAGTTCATCGAAGTGGGAAGCTTGATACTACCATAGCAGCAGAACCCTGTAGTGACGCAACACTGAAATGACTCCTGCAACAATTTGTTGGTATTAGGGCAAAAATCTTTAGTCTGAGAGAATCTCAGAGGAAATCAGGAGGAACACTGAGCAGATAAGGTGGAGAAAAGAGCAGTATCACTTACTGATGCTGAAGCCCATTGCCAAAATTCTAGTTGCTTCACTTTGCGCCTAAGGGAACTGTGCTGAGAAACACCTTTACATGGCCACTGCTATACCCACTGATAAAAACCAACAAAATAGGGAGACAAACAAAAAAGAACAGAACAAAAAAAACAATACACTGTGTTCCCCAGTCTTCAAACTCTTCTGCAGCTGATCATTTTCAGTTGTTTGCAAGAGTTTCACCAGCCTCAGGTCAAATGTGTATTCAGTAGTTGCAATGTTAAGGATGCAGGTGTGTAATGGTACCATCCTGGAATGTGTCACTAGGTCAGAGCCTTCATGAGATATTTATGATCAAAGTGGTAACATCAGTCTTATAGTATTTAATCAAAAAGCATAAGCCCCATTATTTTTGAAGCATGAGTACCCGTACACTAAAAAAATATTGAATATTTCTTTTTAATAAGGAAAACATAAGGCATCCAGATCCAAACAAGGAAAATCAAGACCACAGAAATCAAAGCAGGACTTTACTGTTATTTTTCAAAGTGAAAATCAACTGTAGTGCACAGCTGTAAGGGCCACATGATCACAAGTTGCATTTGATTTAGATGCCAGACATCTATAAAGGATTTTTTTGAATGTGTGGACTTCCCATGGTTTCTTATTCTCAACATCTTTTTAGTGTCTATTTTTCTTTCTTTCTTTCTTTCTTTCTTTCTTTCTTTCTTTCTTTCTTTCTTTCTTTCTTTCTTTCTTTCTTTCTTTCTTTCTATCTTTTTTTCTTTCTTTCTTTTTTTTTATTTTTTTATTTTCTCAACAACAAAATAAGCCTAAAAATGACAAAAAACTACAACATCATCCTTGCAAGTGCTGCAGAATAATGACCTAAAATTGAACAGATTAGCTTAAATTGAAACATTTTTTTGGCATTGTAACAGAGCCATTATGGGATATTTGGTTACCATGGAAACACAGGTAATGAATAAGGCATTGTCACTAAATCATGAAACCTGAAATAAGTGAATACAGGCATTGGAAACATAGCCTCATGTATTACACTAGAGGACCAATGTGATTGACACACCACTGTCTCTAGGGTACAAACCCTAACTTTAACGATGGTGCAAATCTAAAAGACAAACTGCACCTGGTGGCCATTCTGATACAAAATTAGTCAGGGAAAGAGAAGTTTTAAGAATGTGCTCCTATCTATTTAGCATTCCTTCATGTTACACAAGCTGTCTTTAACAAGCAAATAGTTCTCCCTAAAGAGTAACATTTAACAAAACCACAGCAGCTACTACGGCACTGATAGAGAATTTGTAACTTAAAATTCTGTTTTTCTAGCACTTCAATTTTCTGAGTTTTAAGGTTAAATACCTTTCTGTTCTTACAGGCTTTTCCCTGAGGTAAACAAGGAGTTGGCCTTTGTCTTCCCTATCTATCTTTCTATCTAGCTTTGACAGCAGCTAGGAAAATGCCTCCACTCTGCCTGACCACACTGGCAAACCTCAGCCACTACTCCCACTGTCCAACAGGTGAAAACCATGAGCAGCCAGTGGGAATATCTGTGCAGTGAGGCAGGATTATGTGTACTTGTGTTTTCTTTTTTATACACAAGAACAAATTTAGTATCAGCACACGCCAGATTCAATCCCTAGTCTGAATCTTCAACAAACTTACAAACACAGAAAGCTGTTCCTTTTAACTCTGTGATCCCATGCAAGCCATTCTCTGCTTACTTGGCCCACGTTCTTCCTTCTCTTTCTCTTTTTTCCTCCCAGTATCCCTCTCATGCAGCTTCTTCTGCATTGAAAAGGGAGAGGTATGAATTTAAAATTCTCAAGCAAATATTTCCAGTTCAGTCATTCTAAATATATTTGCAAGGAAATAAGTTCTTCATTATCACATATGTTGTCAATTAGGAAACACAGTGTCCTACTAGCTAATTTTTATTACTGCAATGTGAAGTGTAAATATCAGAACTATAGAGAGGGAGTGAAGAAAAAGGGAGGATGCAGTCTAATAACTTTGGTATTTACATAAACCTTCACAAACTGACAACTGCACAGCAGTTATACGAAGACAGTATTATACATGCTAGTGAAACAGTGAGATACAAAGATGGGGTTTTGGAGCACAGAACATGTATTACAAACAGGAGAGGTCTATGGAGCTGATTGACAGTTTTTTCAGGATACTCGAGAAGAGGACTTGGATTTCAGTTGCTGCATTTGCAGAACTGGCCAATTAGTATGTATAGTAGAATTTGGGAAACATTTGTTTCTGTCTTGCAGTTGCAGTTCAGCCACCTTCCAGTAGCAGAAGGTAACAGTAATATGTTAATATTCCCTATTTCTGATTCTGTTATTAGAGTGTTATTAGAGCAATTAAAGGAAAATTACTCTTCAGAAATGCTGATAGTTATAATCTCATTTTCCATTATACCACTGAAATATGACAACCGGTGTTGTCTGCAGGCAAAGAGGAAACAAAAGAAATCTGCAAAAGCCAGCCTAATTCTTTTATTCCTGATGACAGTTTTACAGAATCAGTGATACCATCAAGTAGCTGAAAAGAAATACTGTAAATAGCACTCAATGCACAGGAAACATAACATGCAATAAGAGAAGGTGAATTTCTGTTGGTTATTTTCAGTGAGGTTCTACAAATCCTTCCATAATCCTAAAGAATATTCACACCAGAGAAAAGGCTCCTCAGACCATCTGGCAAGTCTTTTCAGCTCCTGCATTTTGGTTTGTGTGCCAGTTATCCTACATGCAGATGCTCTTGATGTCCAGGAAACTGCAGAGCACCTTCCCTGGAGACATCTCCTTGCAAGAGATGGTTCCCAGACTGTAACAATGGGCATCGTGGCAGGTGTCTTTCACTCAGGCATGTCAGGAAAACGAAGTCCAATTTCTCCTACAATGCTGACATTGTATAATTACAACTTCATATGGTATTTAATAGATAAATGAAGAAGTGCTCTAAATGCAACACAAAGAGTTACTTCTTTATTTCTCTTTCAAAGAAGCCCCCATTAAGTTCTCTTAGCAGAAGGCTTTCATAAAAAATGTCTTACACCTTATCATCACTCATTTTGATTATGTTGAATGAGTCCAAAAAGTCTACATAGCTAGAAAGACTGTTAAGTCTGAGTATCTTGGTCTTCCTTTGTTCTTAAGCTTGTCCAAAGGAGAAAAGGTTAGTTGAAGAGTTATACTGGGCCTGGCTAGGATGGCATTAATTTTCTTCATGGCAGCTTGTATGGTGCTATATTTTGGACTTGTGGCTAAAAGTGTTGATAACACAGCAGTGTTTTCACTATTGCTGAACAGTACTTGAAGAGCACTGAAGATTTCTTCTTCCTACTCTGTTCTGCCAATGAGGAGGCTGAGGCTGTGCAAGCAGCCAGGAGAGGTACAGCCAGGGCAGTTCATTACAGATCAGAGATAAAAGCATGGGAAAGAGGATGCGGGGATGTTCATGGTTGTGGTATTTGTCCTCCGAAGTTACTATCAGACATGCTGGGGCCCAGCTTTCCATGAAAAGAATGGCTATCTACCTGCTGACAGGAAGCAGAGAATTAATTCCTTATTTTTCTTTAATTGCTTGAGCAGCTTTTCCTTTACTTATTAAATTGTCTTTATCTTGAGCAGACAGTCTTCATGCTTTTGCTCTCCCGACTTTTTTCCCTACTCCCTGGCAGGGAGTGAGTGACTGAGTGGGGGCTTAGCTGCTGGCCAGGGTCAAACCACCACAAGAACACAGAAGAGGGTGACAAAAATGAGGTTCTGTGATTTTGTTTTTGTTCTTACTGATCCAAGGAGGCAAATCTCAAGGCTGGAAAAAGCAGGTGGTAGCTCACAAGAAGATCAGGCCCTGTGCCATGAGTAACATTTAAGGTGACTTCCCACAGATTTTTCTAAGGCAGGGTAACAGATGAGATGAGACAAATCTCCAGTGAAAGATGGCATTAGGAACTTTATGATTTTCCATCTTAAATGTCCCAAAAATATTTCCATGTTTTGCAAAAGATATCCTGAATTATTGATATAATATCCTTTTGGCAGTGTTCCTAATGGCTTTCCTTTAATGCTATAAAATCTTTTTGTGATTAGATTTTTTTTTCAGCAAATGAAAGAAATAGACTCATAGTTCACCTAATGAATATACATAAAATTTCCCTCTGTGTCTCTAAAAGCAAATTGTGCTGAAAGATCACATTTTTAAAAAATTGTTTTTTCTCATGTTTGATACAAAGAAAATTCTTTGCAAATGGACTGCCATTCTACTATTCTTCGCTTGTAACATGTAATTGTGGCCATTTTAGTGTCAAAGGAACAACCAGTATATTAGCTGCTTGTGTAAAATATTCTGCACAAAAGACATTTGAAACCCACAGTGCCAACTCTTTAAAAACCATGCTTAAAATGGGTAATTAAAATGCTGATCATATTGAAATAAGAAACAAAGTTTTCACTGATTTCAGTAGGGCCCCTTGTACTATGTATTTGTTTGGGCAAATAGGGATCAAAATGGTAAGTCTATTATCAAGTCCATAATTCAGCATTTATATGTGGCTTCCCTCTGAATAGAGTGCTTTGTTTTGTTGACCAGTCATAAGAGCAGTGTCACATGGAAGCTGTACTTTGTCATGTTATGAATGTACTCACAAGGACAGTGCACATCTATTTACCTGCTGAGGGCTGAACCTTGAACATTTTCTTTGGCGGGGAATTCACATCATTGGTCCATTGACTGCCATCTTGCCTCTGGCTTGTAATGGTGACTCCGTGTCTTGTCACCGGTTATGATGCTATCTAGGAAACTGTTACCTTCAGCTTCATATTGGTTCACTACATCTGGACAGACTTTCATGCAGCGCTCTTTCTGTTCCTGTGTGAGCATTTGTGGGACCCACCTTTTCAATATTCCAGCACTGCCACTATAATTTCCAACACATTTAAGCCAGTGTTCAGCTCTGGATACAGTTCCCTTCTCATAATCTGCTGATTTGCATGGATAAGCTGATTGAGATTTTCTTCATTCCGTGGTGTGACGGCTGTCTTTCACATCGCTGTTGTCACTGCTGAAATGCACCACCCACAGTCTCACTATGCTCACATCCACTGTTTTGTCTCCAGATATGTTCAGCAAGCATCAATGAATATCAATGGGCACCATTTTTTTCACATGGAGGAATTTAATGACATCCCTTTGCTCCTGTGTACTTTTTGTTGGATGCCATTTTGTCAGACTGCCCCTCTGCTGCCATATGTCACACAGCAACAAAACATGTTGGTGGGAAGATTCTACCTCTATTGCCATAACACCAATACCAATCTACGACACTGTGGGACAACATGATAAAATAAGGAGCATTACTTTAGGAGCAGCCCTTGCACTGCAGCAGGCAGACAGGGAAATGGGAGATGCTCTTTAACTTCAGTTATTTTATTTAAAGCAGGCTTACAAAAGCTCAGTGGGAAGTGAAAAATGTTATGAAGGCCTTTTTGGCCAAACACTAAAAGCAACAAGGATCGCTTTGGTGATCTTTTGTTCACCAAATGCTACAGTCAGAGACATTCAGCAACTTAAAACTTCCTTTATGCTGGCTGCAAATCAGCTTCTGCTGCCCAATTTCTTTCAGGAGCTGACTATACTGCAGCAATAAATTTCACCAACAGAATGGGGGGAAAATGGAGAATCTTGCCCTCCCAAAATGAGCACAGCTGTGACATGGAGAGAAGGCAGAACCACAAGCATTCCTTTTTCATATTTCTGGGCACCTAGATATACCATAGATTTCCTACAAAAATCTCTCTTAGTGTGATTCTGTTTATTAATTACCATACCAAACAGCACAGAAAAAAATATTGGCTGTAGGCTGCCATCTGCCGTTTTATGTAATGAAAGGACACTTGTGAGCAGATTTTATTCACAGTGCATTGGCGCTGTAAGCAGAATGGCAAATCCTTGCCTGTGGCAGGCTGGGGGCATTGTGTTCCCATCAGTGGCATTTGATGAAGCTTTTGGTAGCCATGGGTTTTCCAAATCTGGCTTATAATTCCTCAAAACCCCTTCAAAAATCACAACTTTGCTCAGATAAAGGTGTTGCTAATTAATTGTAATTGAAAAAGAATATACTTCACTGCTTGCTGTCAGGTTATGAATCTTTCAGCCTTACAAATACAGGCATGTGCAATCCTCGCATAAGCCACGCTAATAGGCAAAGCCTAATTTTTGTGGAATTTTATGTCATGTGTATATAACTGCACACTGTTTTCATGCAGTATGATTATAGCTTTAAATTCATCAGATGATATGCCCTGAAGGTTCTCCATCTGTTTTCCTGGGCTCTTAAAATTCTTTAATGACTTATTACAGCTCAGAACACTAACAGTTTATTGGGTTCAAGTGAGGCATGTAGAGTAAATGAACCCGTGCTGATGAGGAGATATCAGTTCTCTTATTTAGCTGACATTTACGTTAACATGTACAACACATGCTCACAAAACAACAACAACAACAACAAAAAAAAAAAACCAAAAAAACCCCAAAAACAAAAAAACAAACAAAAAAAACCCAAAAACAAAGAAAACCAAACCCACAAAGCTCTAGAGATATAAGACAAGCTTTTGTGTATCAGTAGGATTTTTGCCACAGATTTCCATAAGTTAAGGATTCCACTGGATATATGTGATACATCTTGATCTTAGCACATACCTTTATCCCCAAGCCTGAAACAAGCTCAGAATGTACAGACTCTCAGACTGCAAATAGTGCTGTTAGTTTTGCAAGGGAAGGGGACGTAAAACACTTTCCACATGGGCCACATTCTCAAAAAATGTTTCCAGTGATCACTTCAGTATGCGGCATGCGCCTCCATCTTGTAGTAGTTACTGTTTCAGAAACAGTGCTGTTAATACTTCACCTCTTCATCTGAGTCATTTGCTAGTTTTTAAAATGTCTTGAGGCCCTGTTACAAGCAGCGTCAGACTTTGTTCCAAAAATAGTCAGCAGAATAACTTAATGGCCAAGACCACAGTTGAACATTTCAACATCTGGGCATAATATTCATGATGCTGTGATCAAAACAATACTGTCATGAGTAACAGATCTTACACTAATTTACTTTTATGTTCTTTTCAGGTCTTTTCTGGGTATCATAGTGCCGAAGGATCTCTATTTATTGTTGATTCCACGTTTTAATGGATCTCACTGGAATGTATAGAAATCCATGGTGATGCGAATGTATTTGCATTCAAAAGTCTATGGTTGTATTTGAATGCACATATTTGGCAGTTCCCGAACAAAAGAAAATAGGGATTCCAGACTAAGGTTTTGGGACACAAAAATGATGCAAGTGATGGAACACCTCTTCTATGAGGGCAGGCTGAGAGAGCTGGGGCTGTTCATTCTGGAGAAGAGAAGGCTCTGGGAAAATATGATAGTGGCCTTTCAGTGTCTAAGGGGTGACTACAAGAAAGAAGGGAACAGACTCTTTAGAAGGGTCTGTTGTGATAGGGCAAGAGGAAATGGTTTCAAACTGCAAGAGGGGAGATTTAGATTGGATATTTTATTAAGAATTTTTTTTTTTTTTTTTTTTTTTTTTTTTACAGTAAAGATGATAAAGCACTGGAACAGATTTCCCAGAGAGGTGGTGGATATAGATATGTCCCTGTCCATTGAAAAGGTATTGGACTACATGATCTTTAAGGGTCCCTTCCAACTCAAACAATTATTTGATTCTATCAGCTAAGTGCATTATGAAATTTCCTGAGGCTTACTGTTTCACGTGCTAGTTTCCTTGACAACATAAAGTTTCTTGGAGCCATCTTCTTCACTTTATGGTCTCTTCCCAAAAACAATGAACCACGTAAAATGTAACATGACCTTTCTCAATCACTTGATCTGACAGAAAGTTCAGCAAAGGCACATTCAGAGCCCTGCACCCGAGATGGGGTAACCCCATGTAGGAGGGCAGTCTGGGACAAGGAATGGACCCACAAATTCTGGTGGGCAACTTGAACATGAATCACCAATGAAACTTTGCAGCACGGAATAACGAAGCTTCCCTGGACTGTATTAGTGGAAGTTAAACTAATAGATCAAGAGAAGAAGTTATATTCAGAGCTTGTTAGACTATATCTAGAATTCACTTTCCAGTTTCATGCTCCACAGGACAAAGTAGATGTTGATATCCAGGAACAAGCAGATAAAAGACTACCAAGTTGTTTGGGGTCTGAAGAACATGTTGCACATGAAGATGATGCAGCATTTGCAATTACTCAGTGTGGAGAGCGAAGGCTGTTGGTGGGGTGATCTTAAGGCTCTGAACAGCTAACAGGTAGGAAGCTGTAGAGAAAGCAGAGCCAGAATTTTCTTGAAGGTGTGCAGTTACAGAACAGGAGGCAACAAGCACAAATTTGAGAACTTTAAAAAACTAGAACAACCATAATGAAAATGTTTTTAACATGAGGGTAGCCAAACACTGAAACAGTCTGTACCAAAAGGCTGTGGGATCACCACTATTAGAAATATACACAAGCCAACTGGGCACAGCCCTAAGCTACCTGCTGTAGCAGGTCCTTCTTTTATCAGGGGAGCTGGATGACAGACCTCCAGAGGTGCCTTCTGGCTTACCCACCTTTCTCCTTTACTTTCTGAAGACGTTTGTTGTTCGCACAGCTGTTACAACATGATACAGAAATTCTCCAATGGCTCTCACTTAGACACTTCAGCAGCTAAGGAGGAAACAGCACATGACACTGGAACAGAATATCTGCTTGGAGCTGTCAAATCTGTCATTCCTGAGTGCATGCAGTGAGACAACTCCTACTAGTTGTACCTTTATAATATGTGTGCTTCTCTTCTGTGTACTGGTGGAACAGCTACCTTTCTGTTATTTAAATGATCTTGGATGCTCTTTAAATAGCTTTGCCATCCCAACAGTACAACAATATGTGCTGTCATGTTAGCAGGCAACATACACTGTTAGAATTTTACAGTTAGTGGAAAGCAATTAAGAACCTTCAGAGTCAATCAGAATCAATCACAGAATTGTTTGGTTGGAAAGGACCTTTAAAAATCACAGAATCACAGAATTATCAAGGTTGGAAAAGAACTAGAAGATCATCTAGTCCAACCATTACCAATACTTCCCAGCTAAATCATACCCTCAACACAACATCCAAACGTTTCTTGAACACCCCCATGGTCAGTGACTCCACCACCTTCCTGGGCAGTGCATTCCAATGCCTCGACACCCTTTCTGAAAAGTAATATTTCCTAATATCCAGCCTGAATCTCCCCTGGTGCAGCTTCAAACCATTGCCTCTAGTTCTGTCACTTGCCTACACGATAGAAGAGGCTGACCCCCAGCTCACTACAACCTCCCTTCAGGAAGTTATAGAGAGCAATAAGGTCTCCCCTGAGCCTCCTCTTCTCCAGGCTGAACAATCCTAGTTCCCTCAGCCGCTCCTCGTAAGGTCTGTGCTCCAGACCCCTCACCAGCTTTGTAGCCCTCCTCAGAACACATTCCAGGGCCTCAATGTCTTTCTTGCAGTGAGGGCCCCAAAACTGAACACAGAACTCAAGGTGCAGCTGCACCAATGCCGAATACAGGGGGACAATTACCTCCCTGTTCCTGCTAGTAACACTGTTTTTGATGCAAGCCAGGATGCCGTTGGCCTTCTTGGCCACCCGAGCACACTGTCAGCTCATGTTCAGACGAGCATCAATCAGTACCCCCAGATCTGTTTCCTCCACACAGTTCTCCAGCCACTCCGCCCCAAGCCTATGGCGCTGCCTGGGGTTGTTGCGGCCAAAGTGCAGGACCTGGCATTTGGTCTTGCTGAACCTCATTCCATTGGCTTCGGCCCAGCTCTCCAGCCTGTCCAGATCTCTCTGCAGGGCCTCACTACCCTCCGGCAGATTGACACTCCCTGCCAATTTGGTGTCATCCGCGAACTTACTGAGGGCGCACTCAATGCCCTCATCCAGGTCATCAATAAAGATGTTGACGAGGACAGGCCCCAGCACTGACCCCTGGGGAACACCACTCATGACTGGAATCCAACTGGATTTAACTCCATTTACCACCACTCTCTGGGCCTGGCCCTCCAGCCAGCTCCTTACCCAGCTGAGAGTGTACTCATCCAAGCCACGGGCTGCCAGCTTTTGCAGGAGAATAGCATGGGAGACCGTGTCGAAGGCTTTGCTGAAGTCTAAGTAGACAACATCAACAGCCTTTCCTTCATCCATCAGACGGGTCACAGGATCGTAGAAGGAGATCAAGTTGGTCAAGCAGGACCTGCCCTTCACGAACCCTTGCTGGCTAGGTTTGATCTCTTGGTTATCCCACACCTGCCGTGTGATCTCCCTCAAGACAATCCGTTCCATTACCTTCCCTGGCACCAAGGTCAGGCTAACAGGCCTGTAGTTCCCCGGATCCTCCTTACAACCTTTCTTGTAAATGGGAGTCATGTTGGCAAGCCTCCAGTCTTCTGGGACCTCACCTGTTAACAAGGAGTGCTGAAAGATAACGGAAAGCGGCTCAGCGATCACCTCTGACAGTTCCTTCAGCACTCTCGGGTGAATCTCATTTGGACCCATGGACTTGTGACAGTCCAGCTGGAGTAGTAATTCCCCGACCTCTTCTTCCAGAATCACAGGGGGTTCAGTCTGTTCCCCAGCTGAGACTACCAGGTCAGAGCATGCGGAGCCCTGGGAATAACCAAGATGACTTTTAAAGACAGACGTAAAGAAGGCATTCAGAACCTCTGCCTTTTCCTTATCCTCTGTGATCACATTCCCAACCTCGAGTGGATATTCTCCTTTGTTCTCTTCTTACTGTTAATGTTTTTGTAAAAGAGTTTCTTCTTTGTTTTTACCCCAGTGGGTAAAACCCATCTCCCACCAGACCTTCCCTGTTTGTGAAGAGCAGGTCTAGTGGGGCAGCTCCTCTCATGGGCTCTCTCACAAGCTGCATTAGGAAGTTATCCTCTATGCATTCCAGGAACCTCCTAGACTGCTTCTTCTCCCCCATGCCGTACTCCCAGCATATCTCAGGGTAGTTGAAGTCACCCATGAGGACTAGGGCCAGTGACCATGCAGCTCCTGCCAGCTGCTTATAGAACAGCTCATCTGCCTCTTCATCCTGGTTTGGCGGTCTATAACAGACACCCACCAGGATGTCTGCCTTGTCAGCCCTTCCTCTGATCTTTACCCACAGGGATTCAACCACATCGTCTCCAGTCGCAAGCTCTGCAGCATGAAAGCATTCCCTGACGTAGAGAGCCACGCCGCCACCCCTCCTTCCTTGCCTATCCTTCCTGAAGAGTTTGTAGCCATCCACTGCAGCACTCCAGTCATGGGAGCAATCCCACCATGTTTCCGTTATGGCAACTAGCTCATAGTTTGCCTCACAATGGCTTCCAACTCTTCTTGTTTGTTGCCCATGCTGCGTGCATTGGTATAGGCGCACCTCAGCCAAGCCCCTCGCCTTGCTCCTAATCCCAATATACCACTTCCTCAGGCTTATCCCTAGAAGACCTGGCTTTACCCCCTTCCCCCTTCATAGAGTCATCCTCCTCTGTCACGAAGGCACAAGACCATGGGTTCTTACAAGCACATCCCTCTCCTGCAAGCACTGGGTCACTACGCACCGGCTTTGTGTTAGCGACCCCAGTTAAACACCCATCCCCCTTCATACCTAGTTTAAAGCCCTCTGAATTAATCTGCCCAACTCTCAGCCTAAGATCCTTTTTGAACGGTGGGAGAAGCCACTCCTATTGGTCCCTAGACGGTCCAGTCTACTCCAGACAGAGCCAATGTCAAAGAATCCAAAACCCTGCCGAGCACACCAAGCTCGGACCCAGGTATTAATCCACTGGCCCATTATATAAAGTTTCTCATTATTCCCTATAGCTGAAGGGATAGAGGAGAACACAACTTGTGCTCCCGAACCCTTTACCTGTCTATCCAGGGCTCCGAAATCCTTTTTCAGAGTCCTTAGGGAAGTTCTGTGTAAATTATCACTACCAGCCTGCAACAACAACAGAGGATAGTAATCAGTGGGCTGGACTAAGGACGGAAGTTTCTTCTTTACATCCTTTACTCAGACACCCGGGAGGCAGCAGACCTCCCTATGCAGAGGGTCTGGTCTACATATTGGCCCTTCTGCTCCCTTCAGCAGAGAGTCACCAATGACAATGACCCGTCGTGTTTTCCTATTTGATGATGTATTAATTTTAGGCAAAAACTGGTTAGACTTGGGAAGCACCAACTGAGGAGATCCATCATCACCACCATTATCCAGTTGTCCCTGCAGAGCACTGTACCTGTTCTGCATGTAGGTTCCCCTCTGTTACCTGTTTGCAAGGCAGCAGGGGGTGACATTCTCCATGCAGAGCCTCATCCGGCTGCCAAGATCTAGGAGCTGAAAGGGCTTGGTGCCAGCAGTCAATTTCCCCCTCAGAATCCCTAATGCTTCTCAGCCTCTCCACCTCCTCCTTCAGGTCAACTATGAGGCTGAGCAAGTAGTTAACCTGGTCACAGCGTACACAATCACTGCCTCCCTCACCCAGCACTGCAAGGGCCAGGCTCTGGCACTCAGTACAGCCAGAGACCTGCACACCAGCATCTCAGGTTGGGGGCTCAGTCTGAGTCTCCTCAGACTTTTTGGTAGCAGCCTTCCGATCAGGCATGTGCAGGACCTCAGTCTGGGTCTTCGCAGTCTTCTTGGTTGCTGCCTCCCTTTTCTGAGAGCACGGGACCCTTGTCTGGGCCTCCTCAGTATTTCTGAGTATTTCAGCCTTCCGCCGGGGCACGACCATGTCTAAGCAGAATAGTTACCAGCACTGAAACAGGAAGTCACGAGGTGCACGGACCCTGACCCCTCCTGTCCGTCTCTGGTGGCAGCGATGCGTCGCTGTCCTCCCTGTGCCCGTTTCAATCTCCCGCCGTTGCCAGGCAACGCCCACGGCACGTCGGTCCCGTCGGTCCCGTCAGTCCGAGTTAGGCCTGCCTGGCTCAGGCAGCCAGGGCCCCACAGAGCGCATGCATGGCAGCAGAGGTGGGCTGGGTTGGGATGTGTCCCGAATGGTGGAAGTGAGGTGAGCACTGGGATAGGGAGCTACCACATCCTGACCCTGTGAGGGTTTGGATGTTATCCGTGAGCAGAACATGGCCATTAACAAAAGCCATCCTCTGAAATAATTTTGGTCGAAGTGCCTTTTCCTTCTCCTGACCACAAAGTTGTTAGGAAGCGAGTTTTGACAGCCTATTGAGTTATGTCCTTTCAGTCTGCGGGAGACAAGACTTTGAGGTGCAGTTTGAGGGTTTTTTTTTTTATTTTAGAAATAGAAGCTTGAAAATGATAGTTTTCAGCATCAAATCTCAGCCCTCAAATCTTGTATTTATACTGCCATCTGGATAAACTATAAGTAATCTCCAGCAACACAGCAGCTTCGTATACAAAGATGTAGTAATATAAGACCAAATATTTTTACTAAGTAATTTCTAAATGCAAATGAGTATATTTGTATTTAAGTTTATTAATGAAAATATTTTAAGAAAGCTAAGAAAATGCTAAGTGACATGTTTGTGTTCATGATAAATCAAATCCTAGCGCTGTTTTGAATGACCTGGACTGATAAACTGAGCATCTTAACTGACAGTTGATAGATTTATCTGTTTAGTCTTAGGATATTTGTATTTGTTACAGAAAATTCTTCACTGAATCAGTTAAAGTAGATTGTATGATGAGCTCTGTTGATTCATAGGTTATGGGGAATTGATTTCCAACAGAAGCACTACATTCTTCACAGTTAAATTAGCAACAGAGGTTTTTTTTCCCCCAAAAAATACAAAATTAAGGCATATAATTTAAAATCTGTTGCCAGTTCAGAAGAATATATGAAACAATGTATCAATCCTTGTAATTGGAATATAAGATGACAGCACTATAAACAATGTATGAGCAACAATAATTGCTAATCACATTTGGAGCCCTGTAAATGTAGCTCTGACTTAATTTGGTTTGAAATTGGAGGAAAACAGTAAAGTTTATAGAGCATGACATATAACAGTTTCTTTATATATATAAAAACTTTAAAGGAGTACTAAGAGTGTGTTCCACCAGTTGTTATCTATGAAAGAAATGTTAATTCCTCCAGTAAAAAATACAGAACTGGGGATTTACACTCGGAGCATCCTGCATTGAAGAAATAGAATAGTAAAGACAGGTATTTATTTCTGGCATACTTATTAAGACACCCTTCTAATCAATTCTGTTTTCATTGTTGACTATTTTCTTAACTGTATCTAAGAAATATTTGGTTTCTGTATGTATGTGGAGAGGAAATAGATGACATCCAGAACCATTATTTTTAATTCATTGCAAGCCTTTCTGATTTCATTCACTTTTAAGTTCGGTAAAAATGTCTCCGGCATTCAACAGATCTCTTATCTTTTAAAGTCACCAATTGTTGGTCTTGAATTAAAACAGAAATTAATAAGCACCGAGAGGGAAACATTAGGCAGCACATGAGAAAACTGCTTCAAGCTCTCCCATTGCCGCCTTCTCTGTGAGCAAGGTGTTTGTAGCAAACATAACAACTTTGATCTCCTGAGGGAGACGGCTCTCTCCGTAAATCAAGCTGGCAAGTATAAAAGGAAAGCAGTGCTTTTCTTTGATGCCTTGCCATGCTCAGCTGCTGGTCTGGGCATTTATAAAAGCAGTCATCTCCAAACACATCGAGATGCAGCTTCCCAGCTTTTGGATTTGGAGCACAGTTGAATGTCACTGTGTTAATGTGCTGTTTTTGTACCTGTGATACAGTAACTTGCCTGCTTTAAGGGATGGGATCCTGTTTGATTTCAACACTTTGAATGGCTGTATGTTTATCCTGTTCCTTACATGTCTGATGCACTGTCATGGATGTAGGTGTTGCTTTCATCCGCAGTTTACATCTTTAGTGCTGTACAGCTTCTGGAAGAAAACAATCTGTTGGCATCTCCATAGCAAATTTGTTGCCAGGGCAGAGGCAGGTTTGTTTCTCCTGATCATGAGGAGCCAAGACAACATTCTGTGTACATTCACCGTTCAGTGAATAAGGTGAAGCTGTTACTTCAGAAACCGTAGAGAAAAGGGACAGATCAGGAGGTGTGTGACAGATATATGACCCTGGGATCATCTGTCTCACTACCTAAAGGCCGTGGAGCTGGAACACAGCTGGTGAAAAATAAAATTCATTTTATTCTAGGACAGAAACAAATAACTTGACATTTAACTGAGGAGAATAAAAAAGAACATTTAAAAAAAAAAAAAAGGGAAGAGCAAAGTACAAGGAGAACTGGAGCTCCAACATTGCTGCCATGATATTTTGTCAAAAGCAGAGTGGTAAATAAGAGAACTGGCAGTTTCTCAAGGGTTTCTAATACCAGTATTTCCTGGTATTCATCTTTCCTAGGAGAAGCACAAATGCTTGGCTACGTCAAAGAGAAAGTAATGCAGAAGAACAAGATATAGCTATTAATGTAAGGCAAACAGACACACAATTCAAAAAAAAGAAAGTCAGACAGCTCATTTAAAGGCAAGATGAAAAAAAAAAATATGCAGTGCTTTTAGGAAAATTGGCTTTCAAAGCTGACCTTTTCTTCTTGTCCCTACAGTAAATTCTTGGTCAAGCACTTAGTTTCTGCCATTTTGATACCACTGTAACCTACTACTCTTTGGCTTCTTTCAGCAATCGCACTTCATGCAAAACGCATCTATCTGTCTATCCGTAGGTTCATATACACAAATATATACACCCTGAGTCAACATCCTTGCCCTTTAGGCTGATCTTTTCTTCCTCCCGTAAGAATTCTCCTGCTGTGATCTGGCACTTACAGGTCAAGTTGCTTGCCTTGCTTCCTGCTCTCATGTGTAATGATAAAACCTTTCTTCTTTCTCTATCTTCTCTATCAGGGATGACCCCTCAGAGGTGATCTATCAGTCAAATCTTTGTAACGAGGATCCTCTACGCATTGATATCTTGAAGATAAAATTAAGTAAATTTAGTATGGAAGAGAAGATAAGAAGCTGTAAATTTTAGATGATTTATTTCATTGCATTCTTCCTAATTCTTTCTTGCCTAAGTAAAAACCTTTCAGGCTTTTTTTGCTATAGGTGTAGCAAACTGTTTTCAGGCAGTTGTCACTTTGATGGCAGAGTTGTTTTGTTTTGGCTTTGTTTTCTTTTTTGGTGGTTTTTTTGTGTTTGTTTGTTTTTTGCCATTAAGCATATATCTGAAAACTATTTCTTTGATTTATTTACAGAGCTGTAATTGGAAAAAGGGATTTTCTCTTCTAGCTTACTCTGTAACAGTGACATTGCTCAAACAGTGACATAAAGAACAGAGAACAATGCAAGTCGACCAGTAGAATTTAACCTCTTAAATGCTAATAAAATATGCCTATTTTGTCTCCACATGCACCAACCCACTGAAGTTAGTTTTCTGTAGTAAGCAATATAATTGCACCAGTATGGAAATACTAGGTTAACCTTCCAGCCCTGCTGTTATCATGACCTTACTCATTACATTAAGGCAGAAGCTGTATGAACGTGCATCAGCTGGAGAATTTTGTTTCTTGTCACTGTCAGAAAACTAGCTGGGGTATTCCATTTGCCAGATAAAATAAAAGGGGGGTGGGAGGGGGCAGGCTTTGATGGGAAATACAAATACTATTTCAGCAAAACAAGAAAGTGGGGCAGCATCTGGAATAACCATGAAGCAGAAGCAAAAGCAAAAGCATCCACCCAAGTATGAACTGAATCTATGCAAAAATAATGAGGAAAAGAAATTCTGAGCCTTTGAAACAATTCTAGTCAGCCTGGAATAAACTGGACTGCTATTGCAGTAACAGTGCTCCTAAGTGAGCTGTTACTGTTCCCACAGTCAAAGAAACCAAATGCTTTTTCTTTTCATTTTTTTTCAAATAGATTGATTCCCTTTGATCTGTATATCACAGTGTCCTCTTATGAGCCGCAATGATTCATCCTTTAGAATTGAAGTCTCCCAATAAAATTTAAATTAATAAATAGTTCCTTTGGAGGCAGAACATGTTGCTTGTGAGTTTCTCAAACATTCAGGAAGAATATATAAATCAATTCTACATACAAACAATAATAACAATTGGCTAAGTTTCTGAGTAACTAAGTGCTTAGAAATAACGCATTTTAACTTGTTCTTCTGATTTACTCTGTAAGAAATTATTAGCAGTTAAACACAAAATAAATTTGACCTACCGATCAGTGTAAGTATAATAAACCTTTCATATTTTTTGAAGTATTCTGCAAAGATCAAGGAAAGATGCATGCTGTCTGGTAGAGTGCTGGCACAATTTTAACAAACATATCTAATAAAAAGTCCCTTTTTTTTCTCACGCTAAGTTTCACAGACTGTGTGCTTCACATCTATAAGGTTGTAAAAATCATTTTCCTTTAAAGTAAAAAAAAAATTTTTGCTCAGATTTACAGGAAAGAAGGGATTACAAGACAATGGAAGAGCCATTTGAAATGTGGTCATTTTATGTCGTGAAAAAATAAATTGGTAGAAAGTCCAAGAAATTCTCTTGTGGGCAATAACAAGAATGGTAAGCCATTATATAAACAGGGTAATGTATGAGTAAGTCATATCACAGGCTTCTGATACCAGGTACACAGAATATGGAGGTCAGTACAAGTTCATACTGGAAAGTTACAAGCAGTCATTCTCCTAATTTTGAAGATTTTTGGTTCAATTCAACAGTGCTGCAGAGGACAGTAGTCATCTCACAGGGGGCGCAAAGCCCCAACATTTGGTTTGAAGTTATTTTGAAAATTGAAGGCAACAGAATTTAGGCTTTCTATATTCAGATTTGGAGTTCTCAAGTCTCTGTTCAACTGCTACCTAGTCTTGAAAGCCTCACTGGTTTCCATGTGAGTTGACCAGCAGTTAGCCCATGCATCATACTTGTAAGGTTTGTCAGAATTATGCCAGAATCACACAGTCTAGAAATTGATTGTTCCCCCATTGGTATCTAATAATCATTTCAATTCAGTATATGTACAGTGAAAACAGCTATCAGAAATCCACAGACGTTACACAGTGGCAATAATTTTCTTTTAAAACTTCACTCTTTTTACCTCTTCTCCTCAGCCTCCTTCCAAGTCTCTACAGACAGCTCAGCAGTTGAGTCATTTGTCCAAGACAAGGAAGACTGAGACCTACTTTCCATATTGTCTAGAGATCAGATTAAGCAGAGCCTTCTTAAGAGTAAAGTGTGCATACAGAGGAAGAGACCTTGCTGATATATGTTAGTGTTTATTCCTATTCTAAAATCAGGCATTGTTGCTTTGAGCTTTGTGTGCAATTTCAGTATTCATTGTATCAGATCAGAAGCACAGAGTGGCGACTATTCTATGTCCCTGACCTCGTGGTCTGTTTAATTACTGACTTCAACACTGGTTTTGAAAGAATGAGGTCTATGTGTGTGTGAAGACATCACAGATGAAGACACAAACTCCCAACTTGTTTCTCGTTTTGTTTTCCTCATCTGACCCTTCAAGTGGTCATCTACATAACAATCTCACTTTGTTTCCTTTTCTGAATCATCAGACCCTTCCAGTATAATAATAGTGTCAGAAAGGACTTCTGGATGTAAACGTCCTCTTCGGAACAAGAATGTAACTCACTTTTCATCTATGCTAATATAAGTCTATGTAAAAAAAGATTTTATAAAGGACTGCTCATAGTTGTTCTGCTGAGAATTTTTCTGAAGACTCATGGTTATTGAATTTCAGTTTGATTCATTTCAGATACTCTTCACTTCGCAGTGATGTATTTATGTGTCGTGGAAACGTGATTAAGTATCGGCCTGGAAATGAGCTGCAAGATCAGAAACAAGGTCATCATTCTATCTTTCTTTTTTATCTAGTAGAAGAGTTTTAACAAGCCTCTTAAGAGCCTCCTTTGGCTCACAAAAAACACTGAACATCATTAAACTACAATAATACGAAAAATTATATCTACTAACAGCAAAATCAAATTGCTTAAAGACTACAGAACATATGATTTCTCTGTGTTCACCAAACACCTTCAAACTCATTGAATGTAATCAATTCAGACTCCTTTGTCACCACTTGCATGTAATTCTGAATGTTTTGCTCACAGCTGAGATAATACTTGATATATCACAAGATTCATTAGGTTTTCTGTTTAAAATGAGTAGCATACATGTTTGGGAAATTGGGTGTGAGATGCTGTTGTGAGCAGCATAAATCAGACTTAATGACTGTTTGAAGATTTGTATATGTATCAAACTCTTCCATCTGATGGTGATGGGACTAGATGATCTTAGTGGTCTTTTCCAATCTTAATGATTCAAAGATTCTATAAAGAAATTCCAAAAGGTTTTGAGGGGTTTTTGGTTTTGATTTGTCGTTATTGTTTTTCTGAAATGCTTTTCACCAGATTTTCACCTTTACCAGACTTGAGACAGTTAAGCTGTGATAATAGGTGTGTGACCAATATCCTGTGATACTGCAAATATCTAATACACCTCACAGAGTTTCAGACAGTCAGTGTAGATTGTACAAGACTTCTCAACATAGGATAAAAATACATGAAACACAAGAAAATGTTAATAATTATAAAAAAATGCAGAAAAGGAAACAAAGTTTATGGTATGTTGAATGCTCTACCTGAACAGAATTCATACCTCCCTATGTAATCTGGAGGCACACTGGGAAGAAACATTAAAGTGATCATTTAAGTGATCTGGGATGCAGAACACAGCTCTGTTTTGGACTACTGCCTCAGCCCACGTTCAGCTAGGGTGGCCTACACACCATGAATCCTACTACTATTTTCTTTAGAGCAATGCTTCTCTCATGCCCTTGTAACTTAAATATCAACCATCTTATTGAATCAGCTGTAGTTCTCCTTTCAGACCCAAGGTCAGGGAGCTATCAGACTCACTTAGCTAGGAAGATTCACTATATTAAAGTCTAACAATTAGTGATAACTTATTTTTTGAGTTTGTTGTAGATGTTCTGTGCAGTTTTCCAAGGGGGGGGAAAAAAAAAAAAAAAAAAAAAAGGAAGAGAATTTGTATTATACTTGGCTGTTGAAAGCAAGGGCACTTCTGAAATTGCTTTATAGATTCAATACCTATTCCATTTCAGCCTTTGCTGATTTTCTTACCTGCTCAGCAAGCAGTTTATAGCTTACTGCCAAAGACAGAAGAAGAAAGAAAGGAAAACAGAAATGTGTCAATTGTACCCCTGGAGCCCTGATAACTTTAAGAGGGCTTCCCATTTAGCTGATTCTTTTTTGGATCGCTGGATCAAATCCACCTTTCATATTTCAAATTATTACAGTAGAGTTCTAAGCTTTTATGTAGGAGACTCATTACTGCTTCTGTAATGTGTGAGAGGCAGCTATTTCAGTACTGTTTCAGGGGGAGGAAAAAAGGTTGAAGCTCTGTGCTGGAAAAGGCTCTCATTCACAGGAGCTGACAGTGTAAGAGGCAGAAAGACACCCAGGTCCCTGAAAGTCACGCAACCACCCAGGATCCACAGCTTTCATCACAGGAGGGTACTGCTGAGGGTTGCCTGGTGGACACAAGGATCCTGGGATGTACAGGCAGTGCTCAGCAGAGCCATGTCACACCCTCCCACTGCCCAAGGGTGCTGGTTGCCCAACTCTGGGAACATGCCACCTTCCTCAGGCAGCAGGTCACAGCATCTCATGGCTACAGCTGGACTCTCAAGGTTTTCCACATAGCTTCTGCAGGTGCTTTGAATTAAATTCTCTTCCTCTGTAAGTAGTGAGCATAGCTCACTACAAAGGCACAGAATACCTCTATTCCACCATGTTGAGTAATGTTCTTATACTCATCTACAAGGAGGCAAACTGTAAGTGCAGATGAGAGAATAATTTACCTACCTTACTGACTTAGCCACATTCTGACCTCCTGGCTCTATTGTTATACAGTTAAGTACAATCCAGACAGACTGTAATATTCAAGTGGAGCAGGTGACATCTTCATGTGAAAAGCAAACATATCAAATATGAGCAAATTCAAATTATTCAATCGTCATTAAAAAAATATAAATATATAGGTAGTTAATTATAAATGCAATTTAAGGCCAACAAAATAAAGGATGTGATCCAACAAAGCCAGATGGATTTGCAGTAATATGGATAGTCACTGCTGCTATCCCAAAACATGGCTCCAACTACATTTGTCTGTGTAATGGTCAGTTGATGTGCACCTGTGAAGTGCTGCATTCTCCGACAAAGGCTTTCTTAAATCTGTTATTGTTTCATGAAGAACTGGTTGTTTACAGTTAGATGGAACCTGGCTACCACTAGTTGCATTTCATGGTGCTTTATTCTCATTCTAGAAGAGATGACAGTCTTTCAGCCTTCCTGTGCCTCTCTCAAGTCTGCAGATTTCTACCAAACTGCACAGATACTCTTTGTCCCTTTACTCATTCTCACCCTCCTCTCAAACTTCTCCAATGGCAACCTATCTTTTAAAAGATGGATGGATCAGAATTCTATTCAGTGTACAAGCCATGGAAAAATGGGTTTTGCACAGCAGCAAGATGAAGTTTACCTCTTGTTATTTATTTCCTAGCACTTGGTCTCATTTTTGACTGCTGCTGAGCTGAAGTTTTCTACTATCTATCATAAACCCAAGATTTTTCTCTGCAGTAGTAATGACTACTTCAGAGCCCATCATTTTATGAAATGATAGGATTTGTTTTAGTTGTTGTTACTGTTTTCTTCATGTGTATTTCTTTATATTTGACTACACTGAATTTTGTTGTTGCCATTTTTATTTTTTTTTTTGCCACTCATCCATTTGCATACATATTCAATGTTTTTCTGCCAAAAATAGAAGTTTCATACACCATCTAACTATTCAGTTTTCTTTTCACTCTCTATTGGATACTTTTTCGTGAACATCTTGGCAAAATTCATGCATCTCCAGTAACTATTTTTGTTTTGCTGAAACAACAGCTTTATAACAAAGAGTTGCATTCATCAAAAATGTTGCATACAGCTTTCTTTGGTAATATAATAGCCTTCATTTGCCATGTAGTTCTGTGACTTTATGCCTTCCCAGTGTTTTGCATATAAATTAAGCCAAAAAGGACATAGACACAGCTGGTATAACTCAATGTGGTTTCAATGAATGTTTCTAATTTTCTTCCCTTGTTTTCAGTTATTTGAATAATTTTATTGTGCAGTTGAGTAGAACTGCATATAGAACTACCAGTGGCATGCATAGCAAGACTAATGATGATCAAAGTCCTTTAAGACTTTTAGTTATATTAGCTTTCTCTTCTTCTTTTCTGCTTTCATTTTTTTCCACAATATATTTAGCACACAAGCTTTGAAATGACCCACAACAGAAATGAACACAGAGGTAAGCCAATTTACACTGACAGAGTGTTTCTTAGGGTTCATGAAAGAAACAGTGAATTCACAGCAGTTTTCTGAAGATACTGACTTGGAATGTTTTTGTCAGAATGCTAATTGCAAATATAAACCCAGAATGATGCACAATATATAGGGCATAGTTCACATTATGTCCTATGTTACAGTAGCTACTTGATAGAACATGATTATCACACCATGTGGTGATACAATCCCATACATCAAATCAGACATTCTTGTTCCTGTCTAATGATCCAGAACAGTGAAGCTCCAGCAGGCACAATTACACAAGCAGCTAAAAGAGAGCTTACATTGGTCACACAAGAACATCTGCCAAACAGCTATTTTATTTAAAAATGTTGATTTATTAAGCATTTCAAAGGAATCTGAAATGAGCAATGAAATACTTGTCAATGTATTCTATTTGTCTACTTTTAAAATTATTTTGCTAAAAATATAATTGCTTTGGCAGATCTTACTATTGTTTTCTGCTTCAGCATTTTATTATGGACCTATAATTTCTGGTGGTAACTGCTTTGAAATAGTAGAGGCTGATCTAGATGCTAATTTATCCACTAAATAGAAGATATTATATGACCTCCTGAAGTTAAATTACATAGATTGTAAGATGTTTATCACATCTTGTTTATCATCATCATTGGGATGAGAAACATCAAAGAAGAGGAAAAAATAATGTAAGTACCAAAGGCATCTACAGGTGGAACTCTCCAAGACATGATTAAGCGGTTTTTTAACATTGTAATCATCCACCCTTTTATAGTTTTTCATACCATTTTTTACTCACTCATGTATTTTTATGTATTGGACTAGACTGAAAAATTATGTATCCAAATAAAGGGATTTCAGAGACTCATTTTCTGTGAAGTCTGACAGGAAGTAATTTCATATAAATGACCAGAGTCTTTCTGGTCCTTTCTGAATGAAGAACTAATGGACATATCTGTGTGTAAAACTGTCAACGAACTAACTGTAGAACAAGTGTCCAAGTAATAGCATGTATTAATAGCTAATAATGTGACAGACAGCTATAGACCAGTTAAAACCTAGAAATCTGACATTATTCTCATCAAAAGAGGATCATAGAATCATAGAATCACAAGGTTGGAACAGACCTACAAGATCATCTATTCCAACTGTCCTACAGAAAACCACTAAATCATATCTCCTAGCTCCCTATCCAGATGCCTCTTGAACACGAAATGAGGAAGCACTGAACAAATCTTGCTATGTTTTAGGTAGAACAAAGAATGACAAAGTGGATCATATCTGAGTTCTAAAAAGCTGTTAAAAAAAATAAAAATAAAAATAAAAATAAAAGAGAAGAAAAGAGAAGAAAAGAGAAGAAAAGGAAAAGGGAAGGGAAAGGGAAGGGAAAGGGAAGGGAAAGGGAAGGGAAAGGGAAGGGAAAGGGAAGGGAAAGGGAAGGGAAAGGGAAGGGAAAGGGAAGGGAAAGGGAAGGGAAAGGGAAGGGAAAGGGAAGGGAAAGGGAAGGGAAAGGGAAGGGAAAGGGAAGGGAAAGGGAAGGGAAAGGGAAGGGAAAGGGAAGGGAAAGGGAAGGGAAAGGGAAGGGAAGGGAAGGGAAGGGAAGGGAAGGGAAGGGAAGGGAAGGGAAGGGAAGGGAAGGGAAGGGAAGGGAAGGGAAGGGAAAGGGAAGGGAAAGGGAAGGGAAAGGGAAGGGAAAGGGAAGGGAAAGGGAAGGGAAAGGGAAGGGAAAGGGAAGGGAAAGGGAAGGGAAGGGAAGGGAAGGGAAGGGAAGGGAAGGGAAGGGAAGGGAAGGGAAGGGAAGGGAAGGGAAGGGAAGGGAAGGGAAGGGAAGGGAAGGGAAGGGAAGGGAAGGGAAGGGAAGGGAAGGGAAGGGAAGGGAAGGGAAGGGAAGGGAAGGGAAGGGAAGGGAAGGGAAGGGAAGGGAAGGGAAGGGAAGGGAAGGGAAGGGAAGGGAAGGGAAGGGAAGGGAAGGGAAAGGGAAGGGAAAGGGAAGGGAAAGGGAAGGGAAGGGAAGGGAAAAGGGTAATTTATCATTGCCAAATGATAAGGTGACATGATTAGTACTTCCTTTGCCCTGTTACACAAGGGTAGGTTACTCAATGTGTCTCTGTACTTGCTGGGTAGTCAGAGAGCGAGTGAAGTCTGTGTGGGACTGACCATGAATATCTGAATGTATTGTTTAGAAAAAATATCTCCTTGTTCTTCTACATGGTCTCACAATAAGTTAATTTCCTGTTTATCTCATGTAACCACATCTGCATAGTTTGATTACAATTACAGACTACAGAAGTATAAGAATTTCCTTTTTAAACAAAACAACTTCATCTATCTGAAGAAAGCTTATGCACTGTAGAGCCTGTATTTAACCTTTTCACATTGCAGTAACACCGTTAGTAAAAGTTAAGAGATATTGAACTGTAAATTTGTATAAGTGGTAATGACCTTTGTATCATTATTATGCATTCATTGTCGAATATAGAAATAGAAATTAAATTTTGCTGATGAGTTTGAGCTCTATCCATGAATTCTCAAAAATGGACGTCCCCAAAGAGGGGACCAGGCAATGCAGCCAGGAAAAGAAGACCGGCTGCTATTAAGACTGGCCTCTCAAATTTTGCACTGGACCTCTTCTTCCAAGCTCAGGATCGGTGCATCCCTGTGACTAAGAAATCGGGAAAAGGTGCAAGGAGACCTGCGTGGATGAGTAAGGAGCTCATGTGCAAGCTCCGCGGAAAGAAGAAAGTATATGATATGTGGAAGAAGGGTCTGACCACTTGGGAACAATACAAGAATGTAGTCAGGGACTGCAGAGATGCGACCAGGAAGGCCAAAGCCCACCTGGAGTTGAATCTAGCTAAGGAGATAAAGAATAATATAAAAGGCTTTTTTAAATACGTTAACAGCAAAAGGAAGGCTAGGGAGAATGTGGGCCCCATACTAAGTGAGGGGGGCGCTCTGGTAACAGGGGATGCTGAGAAGGCGGAAATACTGAACGCCTTCTTCGCTTCTGTCTTTAGTGAAAGGGCTCTCCCTCAGGAATCCCGGACCCTGGAGGTTGATGAGAGAGTCCGGGGAATGGGAGATTTCCCTTTAGTCAGGGAAGAGGTGGTCCGTGAGTGCCTAGGAAACATTAAGGTCCATAAATCCACGGGTGCTGAGAGAGCTGGCGGAGGTCATTGCTGAGCCGCTCTCTGTAATCTTTCAGAGGTCTTGGAGAACTGGGGAGGTGCCTGAAGACTGGAGGATGGCTAATGTCACTCCAGTCTTCAAAAAGGGCAAGAAGGAAGACCCGGGTAACTATAGGCCAGTCAGCCTCACCTCCGTCCCAGGGAAGGTGATGGAACAGCTTGTGCTGGATGCCATCTCCAGACAACTGGGTGATAAGGAGGTTATCAGGAGTACCTAGCACGGGTTCACCAAGGGGAGGTCGTGCTCGACCAACCTGGTGGCCTTTTATGAAGATGTCACTAGCTGGGTGGACAGGGGGAAGGCAGTAGATGTAGTCTACCTTGATTTCAGTAAGGCTTTTGATATTGTCTCCCATGACATCCTTATAACAAAGCTGAGAAAGTATGGGTTAGGTGAGTGGATGATGAAGTGGGTTGGGAATTGGCTGACTGGCAGAGTGCAGAGGATCATCATTGGCGGTGCGGTCTCCGGCTGGAAGCCTGAAACTAGCGGTGTCCCCCAGGGGTCTGTACTGGGTCCGGTCTTGTTCAACATCTTCATCAACGACCTTGATGAGGGGATAGTGACCACCCTCAGCAAGTTTGCTGATGACACGAAGTTGGGAGGATTGGCTGACATGCCTGAAGGCTGTGCTGACATTCAGCAAGACCTGGACAGGCTGGAGAGCTGGACAGTAAGAAACCGGATGAGGTTTAACGAAAGCAAGTGTAGAGTCTTGCACCTGAGTAGAAATAATTGCATGCACCAGTACAGGCTGGGGGAAGACCTGCTGGAGAGGAGCTCTGCTGAGAGGGACCTGGCCGTCCTGGTGGACAACAGATTAACCGCGAGCCAGCAGTGTGCCCTTGTAGCCAAAAAAGACAATGGCATACTGGGGTGTATTAAAAAGAGTGTGTCCAGCAGGTCGAAGGAGGTGATCCTCCCCCTCTACTCTGCCCTGGTGAGGCCTCATCTGGAATATTGTGTCGAGTTCTGGGCTCCCCAGTACAAAAAAGACAGAGATCTCTTGGAAAGAGTCCAGCAGAGGGCCACACAGATGGTGAAGGGCCTGGAGCATCTCCCCTATGAGGAGAGACGTAGGGAACTGGGTCTATTTAGCCTTGAGAAAAGAAGGCTGAGAGGGGACTTGATCCAGGTTTATACATACCTGAGGTGTGGGAGCCATAGTGGCTCGGGTGAACCTAATGAGGTTCAACACGGCAAAGTGCAAGGTTTTGCACTTGGGCCGGAAAAACCCCAGGCACCTGTACAGGCTGGGAGGAGTTGTCCTTGAGAGCAGCTCGGCAGAAAAAGACCTAGGGGTCCTGATAGATGAGAAACTTAACATGAGCCAGCAGTACCCTTCCAGCCCGGGTAATTCTGTGATTCTGTGATTCTGTGAGTCTGGTCTCTTTTCAGTAGTGCGTGGGGATAGGACTAAGGGTAATGGGATGAAAGTACAGTATAGGAAGTTCCGCACGAATGTGCGGAAGAACTTCTTTACAGTGAGGGTGACGGAGCACTGGAACAGGCTGCCCAGGGAGGTGGTGGAGTCTCCTTCTCTGGAGATATTTAAGACCTGCCTGGATGCCTACCTGTGTGACATGGTGTAGGGAGCCTGCTTTGGCAGGGGGCTTGGACTCGATGATCTCTAGAGGTCCCTTCCACAGAATCACAGAATCACAGAATTACCCGGGCTGGAAGGGACCTCAAGGATCATGTAGTTCCAACCCCCCTGCCTAGCAGGGCCACCAAACATACACATTTACTAGATCAGGTTGCCCAGGGCCCCGTCCAACCTGATCTTGAACATCTCCAAGGACGGGGCATCCACAACCTCACTGGGCAGCCTGTTCCAGGACCTAACCACTCTTCTAGTAAAGAACTTTCCCCTAACATCCAACCTAAATCTTCCCTCCTTCAACTTAAAACCATTTCCCCTAGTCCTGCTATTATCAGCCCTTTCGAAGAGTTTACTCCCCTCCTGGGAGTAAGTTCCCTTCAGGTACTGAAAGGCTGCAATGAGGTCACCCCGCAACCTTCTCTTCTCCAGGCTGAACAAACCCAACTCCCTCAGCCTGTCCTCATAGGGGAGGTGCTCCAGCCCCCTGATCATCTTCGTGGCCCTCCTCTGGACCCTTTCCAAAATCTCCATATCTTTTTTGTACTGAGGGCTCCACACCTGGACATAGTACTCCACATGGGGCCTCACAAGAGCAGAGTAGAGAGGGACGATCACCTCCCTATCCCTGCTGACCACCCCTCTCCTGATGGAGCCCAGGATCCCATTTGCTTTCCGGGCTGCCAGAGCGCACTCCTGGCTCATGTTAAGTTTCTCATCTATCAGGACCCCTAGGTCTTTTTCTGCCGAGCTGCTCTCAAGGACAACTCCTCCCAGCCTGTACAGGTGCCTGGGGTTTTTCCGGCCCAAGTGCAAAACCTTGCACTTTGCCGTGTTGAACCTCATTAGGTTCACCTGAGCCCAGCTTTCCAGCCTGTCAAGGTCCCTCTGAATGGCATCCGTTCCCTCCACCGTATCGACTGCACCACTCAGCTTGGTGTCATCAGCAAACTTGCTGAGGGTGCACTCCATTCCCTCATCGATGTCATTAATAAAGATGTTAAAGAGGACCGGTCCCAAGACAGACCCTTGAGGGACACCGCTCGTTACCGGCCTCCACCTGGACATAGAGCCATTGACCACCACCCTCTGTCTGCGGCCTTTCAACCAATTGCTTATCCATCTAGTTGTCCACCCATCAAATCCACCTCCCTCCAATTTGGAAATGAGGATCTGATGGGGGACCATGTCAAAGGCCTTCCAACCCCTACAATCCTGTGATTCTGTGATTCTGTAATAGTATGTGATACAAAGTGACATAGAACAAAACCAAAAAAATGAAGATCGGCATAGATACAGATACTCATACAGACCACTGAAAGTTTTTGTCCTGCCGCTCAGACAGCAATCTAAAAGAGAATAATCCAGGTAAAAGACAAACCTGAAAGAAAATCAAATATAGCATTTTGCCTTTCCTGAGGGAGTAGGGACCTACTTCCTAGCAATTACAAAGACATCGGCTTTCAGAACTGTAGGGTTTGTAGTGCATCAGATAACCTAAAGCAACTGGCTTTGATGAAGCCTCAGTGATATGCCCATGCAGACCTCTTCCAAGATCTACAACTTTGCTAGATAAAAGAAACAAACTCTTCTGTAATTGCTGAACCTCCTGAACACACCTAACATCAGGGAAGACCCTGGAGGATACAGACCCTTCTCACAGCAATTTGATGAAATCACAACAGATTATAAAGCTATGGGGGATTGAATGTGTGGAAGAGATTGAAGGCCATGTGCAATATAGTGGGAACACAGCTAGTTGTAAATTGTGTTTTCAAGATAAAGAAAAGGAAGAGCATTTGGTAATCTCAACTCTGACTTTAGAATTTCATTCAATCTCATTTTAATTTCTCAGCACAGATTTTGTTTTGCATGCTTAACTCCATGCATCTAAATTTGAATGATGCATATTTGTATTCTTCCACAGATCCTACAGCTGTCAACATCTTTTCTAGATAATGCAGCACATTCTTATAGTCACTCAGCAGTGAAGGAAAATCCACTACAGCTACATGACTAATGAGACATATTAACAATATTTGATTGTATGGTACAATGTTAATTATCTTTTATGGACAGAGCCATGTGGTAACAGTTAATGCATATGCAGTGCTAGGAATTCCTTTTGTTTGTGTGACAAAGAGATTTAATCCCAAAGAAAAGCTGTTCTTCAAAATAGTTTTTATGAATAATAGTCAGAACATATCTGTCTTGAAAAGAATGCAGGGTTTTACCAGATGCAGGGAAATTAATTTCTTCAGTCAGTTAGAAGAACTGTAACAAAGGACTCCCTGGAGGTTTTGTCTGATAGTTCCAACACAATAGTGGAAATACATATTTCAACATTTGCATCTTCTCTGAACTTACTCTGTAGCAGAATTGGGTGACCAGCAACTTGTCAGAAGAATGCAACCATCATCTACCCATTTCTGGTTTTATATTGCTAAAAATATTGGTGTTCCAGTGACAGCACGAAATGAAATAATGAAAAAGATTATATTTAAAAAATGGTGCAACAAATGAATATCTGAAAAGTTTGAATTTCTTAGTTTACACCACTCTCTCCATTAGGCAAAGGGGATTTACTCTCTATGCGTGCTGATGTCTTAACAAAAGCAATGGCAGCCAAGAGAGACACGTCCGGCTCATCAGAAAAGATTCTGACAGTGAACACAGAAACTAACACTTGATCATGCACATTGCTTATCATTAGGGCACTCCTGCTTTTTTTTCAGATATAGCAGCTAGCTTCTTCCAATGCAGAAATAGCTACAATTAAGTTTATGTACCCTGAAGTCCTGAGGCCCTATCTTTCTTTTTGTAGCAATATAGACACAGTCCCCCGGACAGAGTAATTTCTAGTGCATTTTCTGAGCACTGTTCACTTCCAACTTCTTTGTATAGTTCTACTTCATAAAATCTGCATTATAAATCTGATGATGATCCTGCAAGTAAAATAGATAGGTTGCTCTGAAAGTAATGCCTTTTTGTTTATTTCCATGGAAACTACAACAGATACAGAGCCCGATAAAACTAATCGATAGAGCAAATTCTCAGCTACTTACTATTCATACATTCTTTATTTTGTGGTTGGACAGTTGTGTATGGCCATCAAAGACATGGCTTGTCTTTCACCATTTCAGCTGTCACCATTGCTGAAACACAACAATCACTATTGCACTGAGCTCTAATCCACTCTTTGGTCTCCATAAACATTCAGTAACTGTATGTGAATGTCAATGAGTGCCATTTTTTACCATGTGGAGGAATTCAGTGACATACCTTTGCCAAATATACACTTCCACGTCGGATGCCATTTTGTCAGTTGCTCTCTCTGCTGCCATCTGTCACATGGCAACAAAATGTAATAGAATACTAGTGGGAAGGTTCAGCATCCACCACCATACCACCAATGTCTGCCTCTGACATTGTGGGCCAACATAATGCAATAAGCATTACTTTTGAAGCAAACGAAGTACACACAGGAACAAGGCCATGTACAGTCTTTGGATCTGGAGTCTTATCCACACATTTTCTGACTTAAGAGAAACTATTTTTCACTATGTATTTGCACAAGACAAGACAACACTGAAGCATACACAGTGGAATAACTCACCTAAATTGTTCACTTAGTCTTCCTAAACTGGAAGACTAGTAGCTAGAAGAGTCAGGCACAAATCCATCAGTCTTTCTTGTAAAATCAGTATAGAGCAGTAATAATTCTAATGATAATATTTATTTGCAAAAAACATATAGATATGTATCTATGGAAGAAAAAATTTTCCAGAGGACTGAATTCTTTTCATTCTTCCCATCTTACTCTACATCATTCTTTTCCAACCATTAAAATTATCTAATTTTTTAAGATTTTTTCTTTTTAAGACAGTGAAAAAAAGTTCTGCTGGGAGTAATCTTCCTTTTGACACATAATATATTTTGAAGAAATAGGTGTAAAATGACTTCAGATTCCATTAAATGAAAATATACCTCTCCTATACATAAGAATAGCCAGATTAGAACTGTAATGACAGAAGTCTTTCATCACCTTGAAACAAGTACAGTAAGTTGTGTGACAACCACAACACTGATATTAACATTGTGCTGGTGGCAACAACTTTGTTGCTAGGCTTGAAAATCTGCATAAAATCTTCTGGAAAGAGCTACTCCTACATGAATCCCATCCTGCTGTATTTTACCACCTGAATATCAATAAACTCCATCAGCTAAAATTTCTTTTACAGAAGCGCAGCATTGGGTTGAGCTTCTAAACCTTAAACATGCAAATTTATTCAAGTTTACTTTTAGTAACAGTCAAGTAATCACACACAGTGAATAAAATAAAAAGCATTCTGTTTTCTTAGAGTTTTTAATTAGTATTTCAGTCCTTTGAGCTCCTTTCTGAAAAGCGTGCTTCTGTCTTTTAATGCTGAAGCATAATTTTAAGACTCTCTCTGAACTAACCATTCTTGAGTATACTGTACAAGGACTGTATAATTATAGGAAAAATCTACTATAATAGAATCCTGCTTGCATTCAGTTTCTCAGGGCTTGCATTTATTAAAACAATACTCTTGTTCATTAAAGAAACTCATGAAACACTTTTGTCTCTTTAACAACAGCAAATGTACAAGCAGTTACAAAAGCATCATGTTGACTTAATCTCTGGGATATTTGGTTTTGCTTTGTGGTAAACTGGAGTTGTGCTCTGAGACGATTAGTAGAAGTAGGGCCTAAATGTATTGCTATTCAGACAGGAGCTCCACCCACACTGGAGAAATACTCCTACTTTAAGTTACTGAAGGGAAACCTGAGTCACTACAGTGTAACAGAGGATTGTCAGATTAATTAACCAAAAGGATATAAAGGAATTCCTACTCCTTGTGCTAAGTTTTCACCCTTGTTCACATAGACCTGCATTAATTATACCTTCTCAAAGCTATTTCCATAAACTAAATCATTTTGTTAGTGATTCTGCTGGGCTACTCCAGAAATAGGTACTTCAAAATTTATGATCTATACTACTGCCAGGCTACATTTCTAAATTAAGATATTTTCACCTCATTAGACTGAGATGATTTCCTCTGGTTAGACCCCTAATGTACAAATTGTAACTAAGTCAAACCCTGTTTCAGACCACTATTACTTAGTGAGGTACAAGTATGTCATGAAACTCTCTGACAGTGAAACCAACTGCCAGTAACATATGCAATCTTGGAGACAGCCTTAACATGTGGAAAAGTTAAAAGGCTGCCAGGGCCTTTCAAACACATGACCCTCCAAAGCTAAAAGCACATACTCTGTGTTCTATTCAATAAATCAGGTAAATTTCTATCACTTGCATGATGAAGTCTACTGCAGGTCTTCCTATGGTTCTTATTAAATTGAGAACATGGTCAAGATTTGAATATATCTCTTATCACTGATGTATGATGTGCAGCTCTGATCATAATCTAGCCACTGCTTTTCCATTTACTCCTCAGTATCAAAAAGAATCTCACTTAGCAAATCTGCTGTTCTCATGACACTGGGCTGAGTGCACCCAAGAAGATATTAATGGCAATAGTAGGAAGTTTCAGAAGCTAACTGGTGACTGGAGATCACAGTTTGTGGTGGTGCAGCTTCCAGAGGTGAAAAAAAAAATAAAATGCAGCTTTCCCCATTCTAAGTGAAATTGCTGCTCCCATCCTTATTCAGCTCATTCCTGAACCTGCATAACATTTAAAACAACATATATGGTCAGTGATTACAAAGAACAAGTTGTGGACTGTTTTAAGTTACTACTGTTGTTCTCTCTGCAGTAGTTTCCTAAAAGATTCAACAATAGCAGGCATTTTCTGTTCTGGCCTGCTTTCTATTCCTCTTCCTATCGTGTGTCTTTTTTCAAGCTGTTTCTTATTCATTTCTTTTCAGAAAGTCCCCTATTGAAAAAAAATAACCATCAGTTGTCCATCACATACAGAAATCCAGCAAAAAAGGAAATATACCAATCACAAAGTGATAGAGCCAGAGTTCAAAATGTTACAGTTAGTGGTGTCTTATATGACTGTGGGAAAAGAGCACATGGAGGAGCTGAAAGAAGACAGCTGGGAGGAAGAGATGTTCATTCTGAATGATGAAATATTCAATATTTCTCCTCACTTGTATGTTTGCACTTCATTTTGAAGACTAGACTCCTACTATATTGACTCTTAGATCAATTAGGAAAAAGCAAATTCCAGTATAATATTAAGTTTTAGTGAGAAAAACGGTTCAGGTAATTTAATAACTATCAGGCCACAGGCCAGAGCTGATTGCTATGCAGACAAAAATCAGTCTTTCACTGCTAAACTACTGCTGCAAACTAAGAAAAAATCACAACCCCCAAATTTGCAGCTCCTGAACTAATACAGTTTCAGCAGTTACACACATAGTTTATTCCAAATGCAATTAAGCACCGCAGTTTACACAACATGTGACATCAAAAAAATAAAAAATAAAAAATAAAAAAAATCATGTTAATAGTTATTTCAGCACAATAACTTTGCTGAAATTAGCCAATCTTTGCAAAGTCTCATCAGCCAAAGAACCATCCAAGTGTCTTCTTTCAATACACATCATGACTTCTTTTCAGTCTATGTAGTTGTAGGGCATTAACCTTGACCAGCTGCCAAACACCTACCCAGCTGCTCTCATCTCCCCCCCTCCTCAACAGGAAAAGAGAGCAGGTGCAGAAAATTAGATGAAATTAGCTCATGATTTGAGATAAAGAAATGTAGGTTAATTGCCAGTTACTGTAATGGGTGAAAGAGACTCAACCTGGGAAAAATCAGTTTCATTTTTTACCAAATAAAATAAATGTTAGATGGTGAGAAATAAAATCAAAACAGCCTCTGCAGCCTCACTTTTTCTCTTGAGGTGAGGCTTTCCAAAAGGGGACAGCTCCTCCTCTCCCCTGTGGTAGTGCTTGGCCTGATGTACCCTAGGGTATGGTTGGCTTTTTGGGCTGCCACAGCACACTGTCTATCTCTGATTCAATGGTTTTCTTCTTCCACTCACTGCCAAATAAAAAAAAAAATCAAATGTTGGAGATTCTACAAGTGGTTTTAGTTAACCATAGGTTATCATAATGATCAAGAGTATGAAAACAACTTTATTTTTATTTTTATTTTTATTTTTATTTTTATTTTTTTCACCACTTTCACTCTGGTACTTTTGTAGATAATAAAAACAATATGTTCCATTTGAAACTTTGGGGGGAGAAGGAATCAAACATCACAAACTACAGTAATCTCTAACACCGCTATTGAAAACAAAGTATTTGGTATGCAAAAACAAAAACAGAAAACAAACAACAAAAAAGTATTCACTTCAATGTTCAATGTCATACAGTGTCATTAAGACTACTAAAAACAGCTCTTTGAAAGACAGTCCAGTTTAAAATTTCTAAAATGCTCTTTTAAAAACAAAGAAATAAATAAGGGAAACATTCATCTGTTCTATATAATTATGATAAAGTCACTAGTCGTGTTCCAGTGGATTTTCCCTGTAAAATAAGTTGAATTATGTCACAAAATCACAGGGTTGTAGGGGTTTGAAAGGACCTCTAGAGATCGAGTCCAACCCCCCCTGCCAAAGCAGGTTCCCTGAACCAGGTAACACTATACTCCCTACAGTCATGTCTGTGAGTTTATAGGTGTGTTTTCCTAGTTTGCTGTCTAGTGCTGCCCTGATAGCTTTAGAAGGGCACAGTACTAAAATACATGTATACATGTATCCACTTTTAAATTTCTGATTTTATATGAAAATTTGAGAAGTTAATAAAGAATGATCCTTTGTGTTTCCATAACTAAGCTGTCGGTTAACATTATTAAGTTATTTTACCTGGAGGAATAGCAGTAATGAGAAGACAAAAAAGTAGATGTGTTCAAAGAACAAGAATTGAGAGGCTAATTAGTGTTAGCAGAAGAGTGCTTTAGGGATAATTTACATGGGAATTTCCAGAGGCAAATGCAAGCTTCTGTCATGGCATTTCCCAGATAAAGTAAATTATTAGTCATATCCATCATAACTTCAAGGTTGCTTCAAGGATTAAAATAAGGAAAAGCAAAGCTTCATATATTTTATTTATTTATATATATATATATATATATATATTTAAATGTACTTTCTGAAGATAGAAGTCTACTTCTCTGTAACTTACCCAGAAATGACTTTCAGACAGAAAGACGTATGCTACTGACACAATTAGGTGTTATGCTTTAAGAAGAGAAAGTCTTAAAAAAAAAAAAAAAGAAAGAAAGAAATAAGAACATACTGCTGTGGCCCCAATTCAGGACAATTCACACCAATCTCATTTGAAACTAGTATTTCAAGTACCAGTTTAAATGCCAAGTCATTTGGACCTGAAAGGCAGTACACTTAGCTAAAGTTCAGTAAGATAAATCTTACAGAAAGGCATTTAATCTAAGCTGTTCACATAGACTCCTCTAATAGTTAAGAAACAGAGAGGTGAACCCCGAAGGAAATTCATGGCACAAGCCTAATTACTTCACAGTGAGCTGAACTGTGCCTGAAGTGTTTATCCTTCTTCATGTAGCACTCTAGGGAGGCTAGATGATTAAGAAATAATTCAGCTGAACCAAGATCTCTGTCTTGAACTCCTCTCCTGGTGCCAAGATGCACATCAGAGTCAGAGTAAGGTGGAGGTCAGAGCCTTTTCAATATAGAGTCTTAGGCAGACATGGTTCTTAAAGGCAGATTCATCTCAGCTTCCTTTGGATACCCAAATCATCATAAACTCTCTGGGTAGGTGATGTAGGGAGGCTGGCATTTTTTTGAAACGATCCATTTGTCTATTTTTGATAACCCTCTTCCTCCCCACTGAGTAAGAAGGAGGCATAAAACCACTCCCTCTAATGTTAATATCTTCACTAGAAATTGTTGGACATATCCTATTTCAGATGATGTCACACAAGATTGGACTGGAGGATACAGTACTGTCATTCTTACTAATGATTTTCATGAGAGAGATGAAAGAGAGACACCTGGATCCAAGGTCATTCCCAGATTCCCTCTGAGAAAACTGCTCAAACTAGCAAGTCAGTAAATTGTTCATCTTTTCTATCTTTTGTCAGTAATTCCCCCAAAGCAGCTGATTCCATTTCTAAATAAAATATGCTGTCAGGCTTAAGCAGAAAGTAAAGAAGAAGGAAAGGAAGGAAGAAGGGAAGGAAGAAGGGAAGGAAAGGAGGGAGAAGGAGAGGAAGGGAGGAGAGGAGGAGGGAAGGAAGGGAGGGAGGGAGGAAATATCAAAATGTTAGCTTTGTGGGTTATTTTGTTTTTGTATTGAAGAAAACACTATCATCTTGTGGCAGCTCCCTTTCCACTCCCATTTGGTCAGAATTGCTTTCCCCTCCAAACTTTCTTTGTTCTTGATCATCTCATGACCTAGATTTTTATTTATTTTTTTCAGTGAAACAATGTAGGCACTCATCATGTTATTTCTCTATTTCAAAGCAAAACAAAATAGATATTTAAAGGACTAAACTCTGTTTTGCAATGTCTACACATACTAATGACTTAAATGGAGAAAAGTTGTTTCAAACATGAGGATAACTGAGATCCCAGTCTCAGAGCAGTTTGAAAACTATAAAGGCAGATTAGATGAAAAGACATAAGAATATGTAACTGAGTACCCATGCTCCTCTTTTTGAATTGCAGGAGATGGTGGTGTTTCACAATACTGAACGAAAAATATTTTCTTGAATAACAGTTCTGAAATCTCATTAGACTTTGAATATTCCCCTATTATTACACCATGTCTGGACAGAATACAAAGAAAAAAAAAATAAATATATATATATATATATATTTAGATGGATTAATGTAAGTTTAGAATTAAAATGAATGAAGAAAATTTTTGAAGCATGTCAGATCTCTCCTTAACACTCTCCCTTCCAGAATTTATTCAGGTTCCTATGTCACAGTATTACAGGAAGTACTATTAAGTTTCTTCTTAAATATCAATAAAGCCATAGCATCTAATTCATTACATCTCCAGTGGATTGATTCGTATGTCATACTGATAACCATAAGAAAATAAATAGATGAAATGATTATATTCTGAGCAAAATATATTAAAAACAGTTAATATTTTTCAGTAAAAGTTTAGCAGTACAACAGTAGAAAGGTTAAAAAGTTAAAAGCCTTATTTTCATTTGGAGAATGAAAATTCTAGCTTATTCTAAGAAGCGCTACAGCTCACTCTAAATTTCTAAAAAATTATGAGATGTATTCAGCTTAGTGAAAAGAAATCATTTTATATCAGTATCATTTAAATCAATATAAAATACCATTTATCATTCAGTTTTTTCTTGCTTGTCACCTCAAAGCCATAGCACTAATATTTGCAGTAGTTAAGATGGCAGTCAGTGGCTTTTCTATGTGCTTTGAGCTGTCTAGAAATAAAAAGTACTCTATGAGGATTTTGCTTTTCCAGCCCTTCTTTGGACAGCATGCAGGAGTTGGGTCCTGCAGAGCCAAAGGAAAACATCCCCAATGTGTTACATTAGAAGCAAAGCAGTAGGCAAGCCAATGCAGCAGGCTATCAGATTTTCAACACCAGACTATGTTAGTTGGCAGCCTGCAAAGACACCTTCTCCCACACCTTCAGCTCCCTGTGGTATCAGTTCTGAACTCTCATCCTCTGCATTATTTTTATGCTTTGACTTGTGGCAAGAATGCTCAGCAGCTTGAACAGCAACTCCAAAATTATGGCATATCCATTACAAGAGCAGTTTAAAGCATCATGTGTATAAATTTCAGTAATCAGAAACCAAATTGTCGAAACCATTTAAAAGGTATAACTTATGGGAAAGTTATAAGTAGCATGAGTTTTATTACATGATGAAATGAAGAGGCTCTTGAATCATTCTCAGAGTTATTGCAACAACGTTCCATTTATTTTATTGAATGCAGAGCAATTGACATTTAATACTCGGGAAAAAAAAGTAGCAGTACAAACTAAATAATAAACACTGATTAAAGAAGCCAACAAATACTCTACAAGATCGTGTATCAGGGTAGCTGTTTTCTGTGTTTATGTGCCACCTATTTTCTCCAGAATGCAGATGAGTCCCAAGGCCATTACATGGAATTGATGCTTGGCAGTTGAGAATTCCTGTTGGTCCATACAGCAGTGTAGGATTGAAGTCTAGCTTTACACAGGGAAATTCAGAACATAAGGAACATTTTTATGTCACCTCTATCCATGTCCAAAAAAAAAAAAAAAACCAAAAAAAAAAACCATGGATGTAAGATGAGTATCTTAGTGAGCAAAGGTTTGGAATCTTATTCAGATTGTGAAAAGTTTAAACTCACTGTTTTTCTTAGTTCCCTTTCTCTCACTGAACCCTAAGCCAGAAATTAAATCCCGCTGTTGTAAATTAAGAAAACAGACTAGAGAGAATAAAGACAACATAACCAGGGAGCAACAAAGCAACTCCAAAATCAGCCTGAAACGGTCATAGAATCACAGAATGATTTGGATTGGAAAGGACCATAGAGATCATCCTGTCCCATTCTCTCCTGCCATGGACACAGACACCTCCCTCTAGACCAGGTTGCTCAAAGCCTCATCCAGCCTGGCCTTGAATGCTTCCGTGGAGTGGGCACCCCAGCTTTTATGGGAAAACTGTCCCAGTGTCTCACCACCCTCACAGTAAAGAATTTCTTCATTACATCCAGTCTAAATCTACCTCTTACATTTTAAAGACGTTTCCCCTCACCCTGTCTTTACATGCCCTTATAAAAAGTCCCTCCCAGCTTTCTTGCAGGCCTCCTTCAGGTACTGGAAGGCCACTATAATGGAGCCTTTTCTTCTCCAGGCTGAAGAGCCCTAGCTATCTCAGTCTGCCCTCATAAGGGAGGTACTCCAGTCCTCTGATCATATTGGTGGCCTTCCTGCGGATCAACTCCAACAGCTCAACATCCTTCTTATGCTGGGGGCTTTCGTACAAGTCTTTCTGAAAACAGCTCAGCACCAGGAAGCAGAGAGATAGCTCATTATGTCCCTGCAGCATTCAGAAATCTCACACACAGACAACCATTTTCTAAACACAGTCAATAAAAATCATATTTGTTTAAAAAGGCACATTGCTGGGTTATGGCAGAGGTTTAAAGTTTTAGCTCCAGTTTTCTCCCTTGGAATTTAGGTTTTTACAAAAGGTTTTTACAAAATCTAGCTGGCTTGGCTTTAAAATGTACACAGAAATAGACTGGTTTTAAACAAATAACATATTCCCCAGCACTGCTGTCAGCCTAAGGTTCCTCAGACACCAGACTGAAAGCAAAACCAGTATTAAACAAAAATGAAGCTAACCTCAACACAGAAACCACGCAAAATGAAGGAAAGGCACAAAACAAGCCGTCTGCAGCCTGGACAGTGGAGAGTTGTTTAATTCTGCAGTCTTACTGCAGGCATGAGGCAGATTTCTGTCCATATGAATGACTACAAAGATTTGCAGTGAATTCTACAGAGCTGCGCGTTAAACTTTTCATTATTACATTGCATCATGTAATGTGCATTTAGCAATTAGTAGTTTATATGTTAATTGTCAAATTCTCTAGGATATATCCACATTTTTTTTAAAGAAGTTAACTTCTCACATCCTTCTAAAAGCTTCATGTTAACCAGCTGGCTTTGCCAAAGTTTTCTTGTCTTTTTTGTCTGCTGACAATGCATTAGAGAATTTAAATATAAACCATATTTAATACCAATTTGAATTGCTTCTTCCAAACAGGAAGGTTTCTGAATAATATTACAAGATTACTACTGAGTCATCTGGATTTTGTCTAACAAATGTCACCTCAAATAACTTGAAAATATCTTTTAACACAGCCCAGAGAAATTAGCTAGTTCCTGCTCTAAAACTCATTGTCAAAGTAACGTACACAGACCCTGTAACTTCCATACATTTGTTGTGTTTCAAAAGTCAGCACTTGAACTCATGACAGGGGAAGTAAGGAAAGGACAGGGAAGGAGGCAAACAAGACAACCAGGAGTGTACAGATAAAGCAGAAATTAAAAGCATGCAGCCAACACTGTGATGAACACCTTAAAGAAGGAAGATAAAAGCACAGTAAGTGTGATCCAACCTACTGCTGTGTTCAATGTCCTCTGCACTCTCACAAAACCAAACTAAAACAATAAATCCTTTAGTGTCTTTCATCCATTTTCAAGATTCCTAACATAAAACCAGTAACTTTTAGTGACATCCTTCACTTTACTTCTGGGCTTTGCTAAAGTGATTGCTTGAGGCCTTTTTAAGTGCTCCATACAAAGGGGAGAAATGAAAAAGTGATGTAACAGCTTAAATTCTTATTTCCTTTATGCATTAACAGAAATTTTTGCAGAAAAAAAGGCATATTTTCCCATATTTGCTGTGAGATGGAGTCCAATTATTTTATGAGATGAATTCTGTGTTGTGGATTACTTGAAAATCTCAGAACTTATGTTTTCCCTTCAGTCTAATATTTCTGCTGGATTATTTCCACACATACACACACTGACATTCATATATACAAAATATTTTGTCAGTTAGAAGACTTTAAACACATTTTTCTATATTTGTACTCCCCACCCAAACTATTTTATTTTTTTCAGACAGAAAAGGGATCAGCAGCAGCCCGAATCTCTGATTCACAAGCATGGTAATACCAAATCTAAGCCTACTGTCACTTATATATGGCTTCTGGCTATATTCCATCTAACCTTAAAGGCCTAAGTCTTGACTCCTAATGCAGTCAGTGAAGAAAGAAAGGCATCTGGAAGACATTTGAATAGGGCCACAAAAGCATATGTAAGTCTCACTGGTTCAAATTATTCTCCAGAGTTAATACTTCCACTGGTTGCACAAGGAACTTCAACTCCTAATCTAAAATGCTCTCACTGTTACCACTGGGAATACCTTCACAAGATCTGAGACCGTAGCCTCCAACTCTTTTTCCTGTTTATGGAGAAGATCAGATAAGCTGGTTAACTTACTTCAAGTTTTCCTCCAAAATCCAACATTCCGCAGAATACTGATACGTGAGTTAATGTGTATAATAATTCAATAAATCTGAGTTAGTTCTGAAGTCTCTTAGGGCATTTTTTCAAAAAAACTGATTTGTATGGTTCAGGCCAAGAGGCATCATTCCATCCTCCTGTGTAACTGATGACATGGCTACTATGCAGAGGATCATACAGAAAATCAGTAATTTCAGAAAGGACTAGAAGGCTGGAGGCAAATCTGCACCCTGAGTGCAAATCTATCTTGGTCTATTGTGGAAGTTTTTTTATGCTTTGTGTTTAAATAGGAAATGAGCCAAATAGGTATTTAGGGATTTCTTAAAACTTGGTTTGTTGATACGCCAGCCTTTAGAGCTCTGTGTAGTTCAGCTAAACAGAAGACAGCAGAGTAGAGTTTTCCAAATCAGATTCCCTTATTACTGTTTGTTTTGGATACAGCAAACATGTCTCTCCATCCCTCCCCTTTGGACGGATTCAATTTTCAGATGGGTTTCAAGCTTATGTGTATGCAAAATATCATTTTCTTCCCCTCCTCACCTTTTCTACTTTGTATACACTGCATTGCTTTCTCACCCAACCTGAGGAGGGAATCCCTCCTGCCTTTTTCCTGAAGAGGGAGTGTTTGCCCTTAGATTAGCAGCAGCCTCAACCCTCATACAGATCTGGACAGAGAAGGGGCAATTTTTACTGGAGGAAAAAATAGCAGCAGGCTCCTTCTTCCTATTGCTTCTTTAGTGACCCCATTTGGAGCTATAGGAAGCCCCCACTCCTACCAAGTGGCAGGATCCTCACTCATACAAGCTATTTCTAAGCAAATTTTAAAAATCAAGAGGTCTACATTTTCAAAAGTAACTTGTTATATTTGGAATCTTGTTCTTTGTCCAGCTTACTTGCAAGGGTTTTGCTCATATGGACATGAGTCAGCTATTCTTTCCCTTTGCCCACGTATTAAAGAAGAGTGTCAGAGCTAAAAGGAAAAGCTAAAAGGAAAAGAGAGAAAATAATGAACAAATAAATCTTGAGTCACTTTAACATCTCACCTGCTCAACCTTCTGAGAATTGCCATCTGACATTTGCTAATCTAATTTAGTCCCAGATGCTTGGAGACTCCCCCCAGTATTTGGATTTCCTTGTAAGTCAGCTCTCTGCTTTGCTGGTGTTGCTGTTCATGCTGTTGTTGTGGTTCATGCATTAGAAAGCACAAATCCTCCTGGGAAATACATAAAAGTTGTGGCAGCAAAGTGCTACCATGCTTTCTTTAAAAATCAATGGCAAGATGTCCACTGACTTTGCTGGTGAAAGGATTTCATAGCATGTGCACTAAGTCCAGGTTTGATTGCTGCTGGGATCTCAGTTTCATTCACACTCAGAAAGATTTTAGGAATATTTAAAAGCCTAAAACTAGCTTCTACACTTCAATGCACCTTCATTTCCCAGTGAGAGTCTTGTACATTCTTATATGGCTCTTTCGTTCTGTTCCCCACCTTGTCTTTAAAAGATCTTTCTCCTTGTCCTCACTCTGATACAGGTTGCCATAGAAAAGCATGTTAATCTCATCTGAAATGACTGGAGGTTGCTATATTAGCAGTACACCTTCAGGATAACAACTACACACACAACTATACATCAAAGATGTAAATCTGGAGATGAATTCCACTTCAGTGCAGTGCTTGCATGAATCAAACCTCTCTGTTTGAGAAAGAGAAGTTTCCAAATTCAGAAATGACTTCAAGTGAACTAAACCTGTGTATTTCCAAGATCCTTTCCTGAATTTATTTGCACCAAATGCTGGTGTTTATGATAGTCACCCACTCATTACCTTAGTGAGGAAGACAAAAAGGTAGTGTTTGTAGTCAGGGAACATTCTTTAAAATCATGTCTATTTTCCATTTTTCTCTGCTTTTCGACCATGTTGGATTACACGTAGTTCTGTGCCTGCCTTGTTAACAGAGACATAAAAATACATACATATATTCTTTTACAAAAATGTTAAAGGTATCTTAGAATTTGAATGTCATACACACTCATCTAAATAAATATTCACATCTATGGCTAAAGGTAGTTTCTGTCCTCTCTCGCCAGGATCAGCTGTGCTGTGACATTAACCTGACAGTCACTGATACTTCCCAGACACCCACTGACAGACTATTTGAAAACTCTTTAATTTGCTTCCCACATCATCTCATCTTGCTTCAGGACTGTTTAAGGTGAAGAATCCAGATAAAATGTCCTCAACTCTGAACACGAACTTGCAGGAAGAGCAGGAAAAGCTGGACAAAAAAAGAACCCAAGCATGCAGTAAAGCATAAAGAATGTGACAACACTTTTCAATAAACAGCAAAGCTATTTTGGTGTATGTTCAAAAACAATCTTTTCTGTAAGCAGCATAACAGTCACATCACTGTCTTCCTATGGATTTGTGGCTTCTTTCCCCAGAATCTCTTTTCACATTGTGATATCTCCATCTAAAACCCAGTCTACCCAGTTAGCCTGTTGACACATGATGGTCAGGGCATGCCATAACTGAGGTTAGACCAGTCTGCATCTATTGATAGCCAGCTTTCTTTTGATGCAGGCATCAATTCAAGCTTTCTTCCTCTACCTGAGTTTTTCAGAACACTTCCAGGAATGTGATTATTTTGAGATTTCCACATCTCTGTCAGATTATGTGTATGTTAGACCATTAGCGAACAACAGCTTGACAGACAGCACAATCACAGAGGCCTTTTATTCTTAAGAAATCAGACAAAAACATGTTTCCAAGGTATTCCCAGAGTCAATGGGGAACACTTCCTAATTCGCTAAGTGAAAAATGAATGCAGTAAGCCTTTTTCCAATGAAAATGCTTACTCTGTACTCAGTCTGAAGCAAAAAATTGTGTTTAATGATGCATTGAGGTCTCAGAGGAACAGTGAGAGCCATGTTAAAATAAATTGCCACAACACAAATATTGAGTTTGCTATTTTTTTCTCTCCTAGACATTGAACAAAAAAGTAAACCCACACGTTTTATCCAGGAGTGTCTAAATTTTTCCATAGGGAAAGGTAAGAAACACAGACTTACTATATCTGGCCATGGAATCAAAAAGAAAAAGGGTAGCAAAGTCAGAAAGCAGACAGTAAAAGTCATAGATATGGAGAACTGAGAAGAAACTAGTTCTTCTGTTTTGAATGCAGGAAGTTAAAATTCAATAAGCAGAGTCACTTTGGATAATTCAGTGTTGACATCCAATATTTCTGTACTGTTTGTCTATTAACAAAGAAAAAGAGAAATGGCAGTTTCCCTGAATACATTCAGATAGCAATGAGAGGGAGCTTGGCTCATTGGAAAGCAGTTCCAGATCATGGGTAAGTTTGTTTTTTCAGCAGTTTTTTTCATTTCTAAGGGAAAATAATGCCTTGACCTCTAAAAAAATTGCAAGACCCAGTTACTGCCATGAATATTCAATGGCACTGGGGTTATAGCACTTGTGCTGGGTGAAGATAATTCAGAGGTTGGTAACTCTCTTTGGACTATCTCATACTGCACCTCTGAGTCTACTAACTCTTCTGAGATGCATCTTTCTGCATTTTTGCCCATTGATGTAGACATAAAAAGTTCCTGTTTGAAGTTTCACTGAAAGCCCTTTGGAAATTTTCTCTAAATAATTAGCAGTTTTCTATTTCTTAGTTTTTCCTCTGTTTTATTTACATTTTTTAAAATGCAAAGTTTCTCTAACTACAGCTTTAACTCTCTTTCTTCACCCAGAGAAACTTTCTCTGGGTATTTATGAGAACTACATCTCTGCCCCTGGATCTAGTTTTATTTCTCCTGGTTTTGGAAACATTCACAACTTAATAACACCAAACAGAACCTTAGCATATTACGTGCCTGAACACCTAGGCAGATGTGGCAGCAGGTAGACACTGACGATATGGGATGGAAATGGATCAAGAAACAGGGAGAAGTAGATGTTACTCACCAGTTCAGTTAGAGATCACAAAGCAAACATCATAACCAGTCTTTTTTATTATTATTAAATTTTTTATTATTTTTTTTTACATAGAATTGTAGTTATTTTTATACTAGCAGCAATTTTTATTCATCCAAGAGGTTTTCAGTTGTTTTGTTGTTGTTGTTTTTTCTTTTCCCATTTTGTTCTTCTTGCCATAGAAAAGGAGGGAAAATTCTTCTCATAACTTTTTAGTATGTTGAGGTTTTAGCATCTCTTTATCTGAACTAAGGGATGGAACTTGCCCTCAGAAAGACCAACCACTTTTAATACTGCTCTTTGACTGAACTTTAGTACACCTTCCAATATTTGAAAATTTCTAGTACTTTTTTTCTATTTTGGTCTTCTCAAATACTAACCTAGAATATATTTCTGCACTGTACTTACTCTTTGTATGAACACATCATACTTTGCTTGTTTGGGGTTTAAAGTAAAGCTAAAACAAGACTTCTACAAAACAAAATTGAACAACAAAGAGATTTTGCAGTTACAAACACATTTTACTTTCATTTTCCCTTGGAAAATACAGTCTCCATTTCAAGGAAGCTATCAGCCAACACATGGTAAGCTTGACTTACCAATCATTAATGGCTTTGCAATTACTTTGATGAGTGAGCTGGAAAATATCAGCCTTTAGAGGATAAGTTTCCTTCAAGTTGTTGTTGGAACTCATATTTATACAATGAGAACTAAGTAGCATTAGGTGAACGTGACACAGGTTACCCAAATAAATTGTGTGCTTGCAGAGCTGTATCCCAGAACATCTGGACTTGAACAGGAAAGAAAGAAGCATCAGGGTCTGTACTGCAGACGGATAAAAAGTTATGAGAAAGTGCAGTTGTATTTAGTGAGTAGATCAGTTGTGTAAAGATAGATGGCAGACTAACAATGTCTTTTTTTTCCAGTGATGAAGAAATTAGAGATTTCTCCATTCTAGTCCCTCAGACAAGTTTTCTCTTACACCTACTAAGACACTGCAACTCCTCATTTCTAAATTTCTGTTCAGCACAATGTATGTGAACTTGTGCACAGCAGCTGCAACCTACCTATGTCTTAAGACTGGAATGTCTTCAGCAGCAGACTTTTGAAACAGCTGGCAAAAGATTTCAGCTGAGCTGGGGATTTAGGCTAAAATTCATTGTAGTATTCTTTCAGTACTCAATAAATGATCTTCTGAAGTTAGGCATTTCTCCTACAGAAAGGCTGTCAAATGTTTTTTAGTCTCTGCTACTCTGTATACAGTAATATCAAACAATTTAAGCAATAAGTATTTTGATACCACCACAGTACATAGATCATGGGCATCAGTGACATAGCCTCAATAACAGAGAGTCCATATCTAAGTGTTATTATCATCTTTTACTACAAACAAGGATAACAGAAAGTCAGATAACATCTGATGGTATTAACTCATATCTGAATATTGGTTACATATTGTAAAGAGATCATTTCATCACATCTGCAACTCCTCTACAAGACTGAAGGAGACTGTATGTTTGGGCAGTATAGAAGTTTACTTTGCCTGAAGCCAAACTAGACAAATAAACAATTGTCAGGCCTGTCTCTTTGCCCAATAGTCATTTTTATTACAGCTGTCTTCTTCACCTTGAGAGAGGTTCCCAGTATAAAGAAAACATAGCAGTGGAGAACCTGTAAGACACAATGGCCTTAAATAGCCATGAATTGTCATCACTTTATTTTCAATAAAAACAAAGAATTCCCATCTCAATCAACAGAAAAACACTGTTTGAAGGAAAGAAACAACTGCAACACCTCAAGGGAGACAGAAAGAACAGGGAAGTCCCTGGGACAAAACAAAATATCACTGCATCTCTGTGATGAGAAATGTGTAAAAATTCTCTCAGCTGAAATACTGTGGTCCAATGAGGCATTCATAGCAATACAAACATACATTTGAATGGATGCTAACACTGATGATTTCAGAGAGAATAAAAGAAACACACCACCTTAGGGACTCCACAAGAGAAAAAGAAAGACTCCAGCTCAGTGTTATCACTGTGTCTGATCCATAGAGAATAAGCCTGAGGGGTTTTAAGAATTAAAACTAAGTTTGCTTGTTTAATATTACAAGTACCAAAACTTTAACCTAATTTCTAAAATATTATAAACTATATATACTACTATAGTATTCTATGCATCTGATTCAATAAAAAGAGCCAGTATAGTCATATGTCTTTTTCCACTGTTCTAACTGACGATTTCAAATCTTCATCTTGAGTTATTATGGAGCACATTGGCCACCACAATTCAGCAGTGTGATTTTCATGCTTTCCTACACAGTAAGTGTAGCTCGGAATAAAAAACCTCTACAAATCTCTAGATGCTAAAATAATTTTATGAACATACGTGAAGGGAAACTACTTCTAGAAAATATTTTTCATCACACTATAATCATACCAAATCATTTTGAATATCTTTGGCTTTTCTTATTTTGTAGACTCTGCACTTCAGAGAAATGCAGTAGAAACACTTTAAGTACTGTAAATTTAAGTATAGTAGAAATACAGTACTTAAATCTTGCCACACATTACTATTTCATATCACTCTGAAAATATGTGCATCACTTAATCACTGAAACTTCACTGAGCTATTTTACTGCAGATATCTCAGTGGAAGTACTGCATAGTGTGGAGAGGATGCAGAAGAAACAGTGGTTCAACTACTTCAGACGAACCTGATAGACATCCATTATCAAAAAGTAGGGAAAATATAATATGAAATGTGGAAAATTAAACTTCAACAGCTTAATAGAATAATTACAATGATAACAATAACATCTGTATATATTTTAATGACTTAAGGGCTTCTCTCTACTCAACTGAATAGTTAAATGAGACTCAAAGCTCACAGATATGCTAATCACAAGGAAATATGCAGCATTTACTTTATTAAAACACAGTAAAATGCTTAACATTCCATTTAGGACATGGCAAATGAAAAAGTATTTCTTGAAGGAATTTTTTTTTAATTAGGTTGCCACGGTAACTAATAAAAATCACTGCCTATTGTTAAACTTAGCAGTTACTAACTTACTGAAAATGAAAGAAAAAAAGCATTTTAGGTAGCCATCCTACTCTGCAATTAATATCTGGAAAAAGCAAATGCAAATAAACATATCCTATATATTTTTTTCAGTTCGTAACTCATTTTATGTTAGGAAGAAAATAACAAGGAGTTGGGAAAACAAAAAAAAAGGAAGATAAACTATTAGGGTTGGTGGTGGTGGTGCAGAATCTGGCTGGAGACCTGTAACCAGCAGCGTCCCCCAGGGGTCTCTGCTGAGTCCGGTCTTATTCATCATCTTCATCAGTGACCTTGATGAGGGGATAGTGGCCACCCTCAGCATGTTTTCTGATGATACAAAGTTGGGAGGATTGGCTGACACGCCTGAAGGCTGTGCTGCCATTCAGCGAGACCTGGACAGGCTGGAGAGCTGGACAGTAAGAAACTTAAGATGAGGTTTAACAAAAGCAAGTGTAGAGTCTTACATCTAGGGAGGAAGAATTGCATGCACCAGTACAGGCTGGGGGATGACCTGCTGGAGGGGAGCTCTGCTGAGAGGGACCTGGGCATCCTGGTGGACGACAGGTTGGCCATGAGCCAGCAGTGTGCCCCGGTGGCCAAAAAGGCCAATGGCATACTGGGGTGCATTAAAAAGAGTGTGTCCAGCAGGTCGAGGGAGGTGATCCTCTCCCTCTACTCTGCCCTGGTAAGGCCTCATCTGGAATATTGTGTCCAGTTCTGGGCTCCTCAGTCCTAAAAAGACAGGGATCTCTTGGAAAGAGTCCAGCGGAGGGCCACTAAGATGGTGAAGGGCCTGGAGCATCTCCCCTATGAGGAGGGACTAAGTGAACTGGATCTGTTTAGCCTTGAGAAAAGAAGGCTGAGAGGGGATTTGATCCATGTTTATAAATATCTGAGGTGTGGGGGCCATAGTGGCGAGGCCAGTCTCTTTTCAGTAGTACATGGTGACAGGACAAGGGAAAATGGGCATAAGCTGGAGCATAGGAAGTTCCGCACGAATGCGCGCAAGAACTTCTTTACGGTGAGGGTGACGGAGCACTGGAACAGGCTGCCCAGGGAGGTGGTGGAGTCTCCTTCTCTGGAGATATTCAAGTCCTGCTTGGACGCCTACCAGCGTGACCTGGTATAGGGATCCTGCCTTGGCAGGGGGGTTGGACTCGATGATCTGTAGAGGGCCCTTCCAACCCCTACAATTCTGTGATTCTGTAATTAATTATTATAAGGGAATCTGGAGGTGTCAGTTGATACTCCACTGAATATGAGCCAGCAGTGCACCTAAGTGTCCAAGAAGGCCAATGGAATTCTGACTTGCATCGTAAATAGCATAGCCAGCAGAAGCAGAGAGGTGATTGTCCCTCTGTTCTCAGCACTGATGAAGATGCGTCTCAAGAACTGTGCTCAGTTCTGGGTCCCTCATTGCAAGATAGCAAGGCTTAAGTTATTGAGGAGTATGGGACATATTTCTCATGAGAAATGTCTGAGGGAATTGGAATTGTTCAGTCTGGAGAAGAAGAGGCTTAGAGGAGACTTTATTACTCTTTATAATGACCTGAGAGGGGGCTGTGCTGACGTGGGTGTTGGCCTTTTCTCCCAAGTGACTAGTGATAAGACCAGTGGGAATGACCTCAAGTTGCACCAGGAGGGGGCTCAAGTTGAATACTGGGAAAAAGTTATTCTCTGAAAGAGAGGTCAGACATTGGAACAGGCTGCCTAAGGAGGTGATTGAGTCACTGTCCCTGGAGGTGTTCAAGAATCATGTAGATGTAGTATTAAGGGACACAGTTTAGTTGGCAATAGTAGTAGTTGGATGGTTGGACTGGATGATTTTGGAGGTCTTTTCCAACCTTAATCATTTGATGATTCTACATGGTTTTATGATTTTACTTAAAATTTCCACATGGACTACTTTTTAGGAAGCAGCATTCAAACATTATCTGAAATTGTTTCAAGGATATTACACTTGAAGAATAATGTCTCACAAACTGACTAAAAGATGTATTCACTATTTTCATTGCCCACTATAGGAAAAAGCAATAAAATCAGAGAACAAGTATTTTATTTTGAACCATTCACAGTCAATAGTCCCTTATACAGAATAGGAATGCATTTGAATTACCGGGTTAATTTCCCATGATGAAATTGTGAACTGTTGAGAAGTAGTTTCCTTTCATTTTCAGAGATGTCAAAATGGAAGCTGAGGATACGGTCTCAGCTTTTCGCTAACTTAGCAAAGAAAAAAAGATAAAAGATTATTTTTATACACATATTCAGAAGCAACAGATGTAACTTGACACGACTGTACTGTGAGAAGAAAATGTGAAGTTTAGTGTACACAGAGATAGAGGTGATTGTTGGTGGGTAGAAGAATACTGACCTCATGAAATATCATGCTTTAGTAAAACATTAAATAATGTATCTCACTATCACGTATGAAAAATTAATTTGTATTGTATGCACTATGAGCTGAAAGACTGTAAGAACTTTAATCAAGGATTATAGAACTTTAATCGAGGAACTGTAATCGAGGATGGCTCAGAAAATCATTTTCAGGCTATTTTGGGAAAAGATCTTAAATGACCTGGAAAACAGAATATATTCGATCTGAGCACAATTATACATACTTTGGAGTGGCATTCTTCTGACCACAGGTAATGATGGGGAATAATTACTGACTTTAGAAAGATCAGCACAGGATGCAACTGCATTACAGAGGCCAAAAAACTGTGGGGGGATGGGAGAGCTGCAAGAAAACTGAACAAATTATGGTATATCACCACTAGACAGAGACATGGCAAGCACCTAGCTGTATCTGTACAAAGCAGAAAAACCTAATTCATAAGTACTTAACATTCCAGTTGAGCTAAATATCACAACAACAACGTGCCATAGAAATAAATCAGAAAAGATCACAATCATGGCCAGTATCCTTAATCCTGCCAGCAACAGAGCATTTGCCTTTTAAAGCCATCCTTTCCTCCTAGCATATCCCATACATTTGCAAAACCGCAATTGTGTGGGCCAGCTGAATCCTCAGGAAAGGCTCTATTCCAGTCCAAAATGTGGCAATCCAGTTACTCCTGAGAGGGATCAAAACACACAAATCAGGGACCTGAAAAATATTCAAATGCAATTCAAAGAACCTATGCACTCTACTCGTATTGGTAGCTGTAGCCAAACTACCATGCCTTAGAAAAAATTGAGAGGGAATGAATTAATTCCAATTGTACCAAACAGATGACTACTCTCATGCACATCCTGCAATCAGATTAAAATAAATACTATTCAAAATAACATTCCTTTCAACCCTTCTGCAAGATGCCAATACTTCAGACACAAAGGGATCTGGACCACAAGATTATCTTTTCTTCTCCCGGGAACCACTCTTTTTTTCTGTCATACATTGTCCTCCATATACCCTTGGAAGTCCATCTCGTCTCCACTAACGTGTCTGCAAGACTAATTCTCTTCAAACTGATCAGAAATTCTGTTTTATTTCCAGTATAAATTTATTTTTAGTCCCTTCCAACACAATTATATGACTCTATGATTCTAACGCATTATTCTTATATCTTATCTTCCTCTTAATTTAAACAGATCTTATCTTTCCTGATGTTCATCTCTCCCCTTTCTTAATTAAATTTACACAAGAATAATTTTTTCTCTCAGCCTTTTGTTAGGCCACATTTTGTGTCAAAGTCAAGCACTGAGAGTTTTAGATGTTTTAAAAAATAATGTGAGACTCATACCAGTTGCCCTATATGGAATCCCCATATACTGTAACAATCACATAAGACCTATCAACTAATTGCATTTTGAATATGAGTCTCTTCTTCCGATTATTAGGGTTCCAAATGAACACAAAAGAAGTACACTTAATGAGGGTCTGAATTCAAACTTAACTCAAAATAAAATTCAATCTTAACAAATTGGACTGTTTTTAGCAAATAAAATAGAAACTAGTATTTTGACTAGTATTTTTACCTAACAGAATACCATATAGAGTTATCAGAGAAGTGCATTCACTCCAGCAAGGTTCCTCATCATAAAAAGGCAACTAACAGTAGTTTCATTTTAAATAATAAACTTTAAATTCTTTCATCTTAAATGTAATTTGTGGAAAGAGTCTGGCCTTTTATTAACTGATCTTAATGTGTTTATAGCCTGAGTACATAAGGTTTGCGTTGGCTGAGATTTTGGGGGGGGAAGAAGGAAAAATGGTAATTATGGTACTGCAAAAAATATATAGCAGTTCATGTTAGTGAATACAGTCTTGTAAAATCATTTTAATATTAAATATTAAACTGGAAGAGGATAGATTTTGATTAGATATCAGGAAGAAATTATTTACTGAGGGTGGTGAGACAGTGGAATAGATTGCCCAGTGAGGTTGTGAATGCCCCCTTCCTGGAGGTCTTCAAGGCCAGGATGGATAGGACTTTGAACAACCTGATCCTGAGGAAGGTGTGCCTGCCTATAGCAGGCAGCTGGAATTAGACTATCATCTTAAAGGTTCTTCCAACCCAAACCATTCTATGATTCTGATTCCTTTAAAGAACCAGTACACCCTGTGAGCCTCTTTGGGCCTCTTGTGATTTTCTTTTGCAAGAAAATGCCCATCTACTTCATCCAGTTCTTAACTAAACTACAAAGTCTTAATCAACTGCTGTTCTAAAACTTAAAGACAGTTGCAGCCAACTCAAAGCTGAACAGAGGCTTCAGCTTTTTAGTACTTTCTCCTTTTCTTCTCAATTTCCTCAATTTTAATTAAGTACTAAATTAAAAGTATATACAACTCTTTAATAAGTCTGCAGAGCCAAAAGCATTGCTTCAAATGCCACAACCAAAGCACATTCAAACCAATAAAGAGTTTAGATATGAGGCCTCAGAGAAAATCTCCCCGTAGAGAAGAAAGTGTCAATTACAGATAGTCTAAAGCCAGCATCATTTTCAAGAAGTATGGAAAAATTACTCAGATTTTTTTCAGAAAAATTCTCAAAACTACTGTTGGAGTCAACTACTGTTTCTGAATCAGTCCCAATTAAACTCTTAAGGGAGAGGCCTCTAGAAATGGTCTCCAGTTGAAATAAAATAAAAGAGGAATTGGGGGGGAAGGGGAGTCATGTCAGCTTTAAAAAGTAATACATCAATCCCATGATGAACCTCTTTTCATGCAAATCACTTTTCAAATTGTTGTCTACCATGTTATGCGTCCTATTTCCAGCATGTGATCCTTCAGTAGTGTGAGGTTTTTACTAAAGAGGTTCTAATTTCTTAGAAAGAAGGACAATATTCATCTACTAAAACATGGAAGAAAAAAAAAAATAGACTGCATCATGTCATTATTCTTTAAGTTGCCTTTATTTATTTATTTATTTTTAAACTTTAAACATCAAAGACACTGCTCAAGGTATGATAAGGAGAACAGTAACTGTGAACTGTGAAGATGAAGGCTGCCTTTTTACCTTCTGGGTAGACTCCTTTACTGCTACAAGGTGCCTTCATTCAAACTCCTGCAGTTAGCTATAAGGCTTAACAGACTTATCAGCAAAAAAATAGGAGATATATGGGAAGTTCTATGTATCTGCTCTTCTTGAGGATAGAATACAAAGGGCAAAAAGCTCCCCTGCTAAGCTGTTGTACTTCCATATGTTAAATTTATGCTTTTTCTCCAGTTTTACACAGTCAAGAGTTAAAAAAACAGTGCTCCAACACCAGTGATGGCTTCTGCTGAAAACACACAACTGCCATTTCATGGGAGCAGACACACATACATATGGGCTCTGATGCAAATTGAGAAACTCCAAAACGATTTATGAAGCCTTCAACTTGACATAATCACAAGGTCAGCAGAGAACAGCTCCTTTAACATCCTGAATGCAAAAACTAACCTGATCCCTAGGTAAATCTGTAATGCGCAAAGCTGAAGGAAAGAAATAATTAAGTTCCAAGTCACACATGGGTTAGCTGCCAGAGGGACATCACATCTTTTGCCAGCAGCACAACTGTCAGAAGAAAATCCCTGAGCCAACCTGACAGTGCGGTGGGGAAGCAAGAAGACTGCCACATTTTGCTTTCCAGCACAGCTGTGAGAACCCCAAGTCCCACTGCTTGCCAAGTTAAATGCTACAGTTAATTACTGACATTACAAGGAGAGGCTGAGCATCAGCTTTCCTCCTGTTTCACTTGTCAGGAATACAAAATCTGACCTCAGTGCTGGAATGTGAGCACTGAAAAAATAAAACTACTGGCTACAGCATGGGCATGCACCCAGTGCTTTTGGCCAGAACTATCAGTGAATAAAAAGCACTGGAGAGTGAAGTTCTGCTCAGGAAAGTGAGGTTTGGCAAATGCACCACATGCTGTCCAATGCAACCCACAGGGCAAATCCTCTGCTGCCAGAAAGAAGAGCCCACACTCCAATGGACAGGACAGCAAAACTCACCATCCTAACGCTTATCTGCCCAGTCTTGTGTTGAAAAGTTAGCAGATGAAAGTTGGTTTTGTCTATTATGGCTTGTAAAAGTTAAATCAGGTCTCAGAGGTTCAGGCTTTTATATCCAGGCAGAGAAATGGAAGAGTATTTCTAATCTGGCTTGGTAACGAAGGCGAGAGATTTGAGTGCAGAAACCTTATTCAGATGCTGTATGTGAAATTCACAGTGCCATTTCCCTCTCTCTACAGCAAATGTTCTCACAGAGCATATCAAAGAGGAAAAAAGCTTGATACTGGCTGAACTTAGACCTATGATTAAATGAAACCATTTATCATCCTAAGCATCCTCATCACTAGTTGGTTATTTGAATACTGAAGCTTACAAACAGCTAATGGGCGCTACAAAAATGGCTGAAAATGTTTAAACTTCAATCCTCGCATAGAAAATGATGAGTACAGCTATACTTACCTGTGTTACAAATGTCTGCCTAGAAGTGTCAGATAATACTGCTCACACATTCCTTTGGAAAGTAGTGGGGAATCACAAACCCATCACGACAGGCCCAGTGAACTGTCTGAGATTCATTTCATGCTGTAAGAAACAGTTGAACCTTGACGTTTCTTTCAGTGAAGCAATCATCTACCAGGGGCTCCTCACACACTATTGCTGGAAGAAATGCCATAAGAAGTTGATTTTGCTATGGAACTGTCTATCTACCTGCTTTGTTTTATTTGTTTCCTTACTTTAAGGGGAAAAAGAAAAAAAAGAAAAAAAAAGTCACTTGGTTTGTAAAAATTATCTCTGAATTACCTTGAAATCAGAGATTTCAAGAATATAACAAACATTTACAATCTGACACAATAGGTGAGAATTCAACACCCTCAAAGAGTCACCATATTTATTTCATCACTCTTAAATTTCCAGCTATTCTGTCAATCTTCCAGAAAAAAATAATGTTGATATATCCATGAAATACACCTGTACAAGAACTCTACAGCACCTGTTTAAATTTTAAAAGAGATGAGACTAGCAAAGCAGTTTTAATTTCACCTGCATGGCTTCTGCTTTTCCAGCTGAGGCAAACCAGCACAGTTCTGCTCATATCAATAGTGATAATCTTTTGAAGACTGATTAGCAATACAGCACTTAGAGTTTAGCTCAAAGTTACCACTTCACAGTCTCACTAATAAGCCTTGATGATCCAAATCGTATTTCTGTTCTAGGTGGCCAGTAATGAAGCAAACCTTCAGTGATGCAGAACCCTCTTTCACATAAATCATTAGTGTTTATTGAACCAAATAACAACACTGGATTGTATGGAGAAATTGCTTTCACCAGCTAAGGAACAGCATTCCTATTGCAAAGAGCTTGTTCTGTCCTAAGAGGCAACAGATGGAGACATGACTCCCAGGCTCTCTTCTACTTAAAACCAACCAGGCACTGTGGGAATTAGAGAGTTGCAGTAAGTCAACATGCTTGAGAACAGTATTATAAATGCATCTGATTTGCTGTCTCCACATGAAGCTCAGTAAGGAGATAAATATATTTGCTGAACAATATAAAACAATATAATCATTGTTGTTATGCTAGTAAAAAGAAAATAAATAATCCAAACACAAAGCATGACTTTGAAAAAAAAAATATTTCGAGTAAGTACTTTCAGTACACATATCTGCTGCTTAGGGGAATGACCCAGGAATAAAACTTCCAGTTTATTGAAACTTTCATTGACTTCAAAGGTCATCGCCTCAAGACAATGAATGGAAGAAGAGCAAAGGGATGCTTTGGTTTTACAAGGTCAGTGAAGTTAGCACTTTCATTTAGTATCTTTCAGACAAGCATGATCTATCAAGGAGTGCCGGGCTAGTGCTAAAGCTTATGAGAACAGTTTCTACATTGTACATCAGATTTCATGGCTTTGAGTCCAAGGTATTACAGAGAAAGTGGATTTAATAGAACATGAGGACATATGATACCAAGAACATGCTATGTGGTAACACTATATATGTTCACAGTGTTACAGAGAATAATCAAAGAGAGAGTTGGTATGATAAGGATAAATGTGTTATGGACATCCCTTCTTCTTTAGTACCTATTATTGCAATAGCAAGCTGGTATTTGTCTGATCATTTCTTCCCTCACATTTAGCACTATGTCACTGGAAGAAGCAGATGAAATTAAAAGGATACGTGAAAGCAAGATAGCTGGTGTAACACAGTCTCCTGGGCAGTCTAAAAACTTGGTAGATTGACAGGGCTGACCTTCAGCCCAGAATCATCTTTTAACATAGAACTGACATAGGTCTGAGGGAGAGGAAACATGAAATCCTGAGGCTTATGAATGTCAGAGGCAGTACTAACCACCACAGGCAACAGATAGCTTCAAAGAACACTTGAATCCAACAGTCAAAAGCAGGAAACATCTCACTATCCCAATAGCAAAGGGCAGAGAAGTTCTCAGTCTTTACTTGCTGTGGTCCAAAAGTACTTGCAGCATTCAGATTACTGAGAGGATTGCATACTCAGCTGTAGCATGAAACATTCTGGCTAGCATATCTCCTGACTGCTATTCTGTATTACACTGGGTTGGATGACTGTGGATCATTAAGAGGTGATAACTGCAGCCAGCTGAAGGATGCTTATTTACTGACTTTCTCCATTGCAGTCACTGGGGCTTATCCTAAACTGTTTTGCAAACTACTCTGATTTGTACAGACAGCAGTACGCTGGTACAACTGCTGGCAGTAGTAATGAGGTGCCACACATAGAACACTTGGCTCATAAAGGCAATAGGTTACCTCAATAGGAATGAAGGCTGCTTAAAAAGAGGTATCACGCACAAGATCAACTAACATTTCTCTATTGCTTACACAAGTACCAAAAGACGATAATTGTTTTCTTTGCAGGGCTAGCTTTTGATGGAAGGTTGCAAACCAAACCCCTTCTATCAATGCCTGTCACACACAAGAGGAACAAATTATATTTGTGCATCTGACACTTCATGCTGAGAAATAAAAACGCAATGTGATCTTACTGCCTTGTCAACTGAAACATATTAGCAAGGGAATCTCTTCCCAAGACAGGAAAATTAGCAGAACTACAAAGGAATTCTGGCATAGTGTTTCCCACAAAGGCAATCCAGTGCCTTACTTATCATACCAAGAGATTTATGCAGCATAATTCCCTTCTGAAAGCTTTTATTTCAAATCTATGCATTGTGCAAAGAAATTCTTTTAGAGCTTCAGATTTTTATATTTTTATTTTTTTTTAATGCTCTTAAAAATTATTTCCACTCTGTGTTACATATTTTTCTGGGAAAATTTTATGTTGCAATTCACTGAGTGAGATCTAAAATAGCCATAGCATCCTCCTATGGAAGTATTCTTCCGTTTTTTTTACTGATGCCACCAAAAAGATATATATTTATGTGCAAGAATAAAAATAAAACTGGGGGAAAAAATGGGGAATATGTCAAAGTCACAGTGTACAAAGTAGGAGAGAAAATGACGGAACAAAATGTCAATCGAGTACCAGGAGCCTAATCGACTAAATGAATAAAAACAAAATGATAATAAGCTTTCTAGCTTATTAAAATGAAATAGCTAAAAAACAAACAAACAATTTTTGACAGCGCTAATTAACCACTGGAACAATTTAGTTTGACACGTGGAAGATTTTCCATCATTTGCATTCCTTAGAACTACACAGGGCTTCTTTCCAATAAAGAATGGAAGTTGTGTTCATTGTAGGAATTATTGGGTGAGGGGTTCTGGTCTTTGTAGTGATATAGTCAGCTGTAACAACTGCAGCATCCTCATCTGACACCGAAATGGGTCAGTTTTCATCCCAGAAGAGATGTGTGCAGTTGTAGGATCAAGAAACAGCACATCTGGTTGACTGCCTAGAAGCAACGGAAAACTACTGTTCAGGCAAAGTTGCCCTGGCACAACTGCTAGCAGAAGGCCATTTGAAACAGTGTGCTGCGCTGACCACAGGTCTGCTCTGAGCTGATCATGTTTACATATCATTGAACTCAACTACGAACAAACCACTCAACAGCCCTAGCTATTTCCGCTTCTTTTATAATTAAGAAAAGAATCTGCATACATGGTCTTGCGCACTTAAATAAGTGCTTCAACTCTTTCTGCAACTCTTTCTGTTAAGGCAAACCTACAGAAGCCAACAAGAACAGTGTACCTCTCTTGATTGTTTATTGCCTCTAGCAGCTGCTTAATTGACGCAACTGTTTGCAGTAGGTCAAATATGAAAACTCCTCAGCTTTAATGAACTTAGAGTCTGCTGCCATCTGAGAATATTCCTCTTGTGAATGAGCGCTCTAGATTATCCTCTGTTGTTTCATGTAGGTGCTCTGAGCACCCCAGAAGCATGGTGCTAAAATGAAAAAGTTGAAGAGTCCTCAGCAACAAGCTTCATGTAATTATGCCTGCTGCTAATAGCCTTCTATTAAAGCCACAGCACAGGTTTTGCTAATGGTGGAAATTTAAGATACCACTAGAAGCACACCAGTTTTCATGCTGAGTTCAAATTGCCAGACTTCAAACCACTTTACCCTCTGTAAATGACAAGGTCGGTAATGTCGTAACAGCTATTAGTGAAGGGAAGCACTGAACTTATCACTAGAAACTATGAAAATCTTCTGTGGGACTCACGTAGGAGGTGCTGTCCTGAAATAATAAGACTACTCTGCCCAATGCTGCTGGTATCAGTGTGAGCTCCAAACAGCTCACTACATAAATCCAGATGCTAACCAGCATTCCTTGCTGTGCTCCAACTTGTCTGAAGAGCTGAAGGCTTAGGGAATCAAACTTGGAAATTTATGGCAGGAATCTTCTTTCAAACAAACCCTTAAAGGCATCTCAGTAAAACTAAGGGCATCTGCAACACCTTCAATTTCATTCAGAGGTGACTGATTCGTTTGTTCTTCTTACATACTGGAGAAATGCCACAGTAACTTCACATTGGAGGTTACAAAAAACATTTCAATTTTTTTCCAAGTGCCATATTATTAACCACTGTCCTATGCCAGAGCCACTATCAGTAAACCACTCATTCCCAAAGGAAACTGAAAGATACGTTGCAATTAATTAGGTTTAGCCTGTGCAGTAGTATAAATTCAGGATTTAGCTGAGACATAGTCTCTCAGAATCCAGTCAGCATTAAGGCAGGCAAAAATGCAAGTGTCTGTATATGAGCTAGGATCCACGCTCACACTGAAGTCAGTGAAACCCAGTTGATGATCACCCTTTAGTGGACCATCTATCCATTGATCCATGTAATCACATCTTTCCTCTACCATTGGTAACCTTGATTCAGTTGCTTGCTTATGAAGCTCTGCTGCCCTTTCAGATGCTTTAAAGCATCCCACAAGACCTGCAGCAGCAGTTGCTCAATTATCTCCTAAATTCTAGCACTGTATCCTGAGACCCTACCTGATATTCTGGACACCTAACAACATTCCATGTACCAACAGGCCACTAATAGTAAATAAGTGAACTGAACCCTAAATCCCCAATTTTAATGGGAATACAGAAGTCTACCTCACCCATAGACACCTACACTTGCAAACTTGAAATTAATGGTTTTAACCTTAAACAGAACAACTGAAGCTAATGAAAGAAAGAGAGAAAGAAAGAAAGAGAGGAACTGATTCTTCTTCTTCCTTGAAAAGCATCTTAGGGGGAAAAAAAAAAAAAAAAAAAAAAAAAAGTAAAAAGAATCCAACAAAATACACCAAAATGCTCCTGAAGGAATCACTTAGATTAATTTTCTAATGTTCTCTTTGCTCTTCTTCCTATTTACTCCTGGTTGAACTAGCAGCTAATTAACTAATTGGCAGACAAAGTCAAATCAGACCGCTCTGGTTCAGCTGTACATCATACTTCCACAATGTGAAGCATAAGAGATTGTTCTTTTTAGAATTCTCAATAAAATTCTCCTTAAAACTCTCAGTTTGGTATCACCTAATAAATGTGATTCTCCTTAAACAAAATTGAACTCATTTCCTTTTGGCAACTGCAATACGTGTTCTCTTGTAGCGAGAGTCCCATCCTCCAAACATTTTGATCAATAGTCTCGATGTGCTCTCACTCATGTTTTGATAACTTGGCTTCCTTGGTCTTTGCGACAGCCTCTTGTTGGCTGAGCACTTCTCCATATGTCAAGCACTAACGCAGAGATAATTCCAGGTACAGCATTTCAGAAAGAGGAGCATCGGCAAGTTTAAAACCACAGACAGGACTCTCTATTGTGCAAGCTGCATTTACACACTGCCACCTTGTGTTGCTAGTGCATAACTGGTTTTGCTGAACTTCAGCACTTCAAGTAGTTTAGTGAGTGTCAAAAGACACAAATACAACATCCATAACATGTGTTTTTAGGCCTCCTCTACTTCACGTGAGTTTTCTGTGCTTGCATTTGTTAACCCAATTTACAAAATGCAGATTTGAAAGGTCTCTGCTAACCAGGCCTTTAAAATAAGAAGCAGCTTCAAATTGAGTTTCAACTTCAGCTCTCTGAACTTCACTAAACCTGACGTTCCACTTGCTCTTGGGTCACAGGTAAACAAGTTGGAACAAGATGATGAAATAACTATCTTTCTTTTGCAAAGGTCCTAAATCCTAAAAGTAGTTATTCATAGCCCCAGGCTGCCCAGACTGTGTAAAGGGGCGCCTGTATCATCTCTGTTGAGGATGTAATTGCATGTGACCAGCCTAAGATCCAAAATGGGTCAGCATCCAATACGGGTTCCTACTCCGGGTGGTTCTCAGGGAACCAATCTTCTTCCACCAACAGCAAAGAGGGCTCAAGATTTCAGTCAGCTGTGTGAGGAAGTCGTGTGACTATCCCTCAACTGTATGTATTCCAAGTCTAGGATCTTAATATCACTACATTCTCATGTGATCTACTATTACTTACCACAGTAGTAGAAATCAAAGTATCTTTACTGGTGCACTTCATATGAGACAGTTACTGAACACCAAAAACCAAGACCAAATCACTGATATGAAGCCACTGATATGAAGGCCCTACAAACTGCTTTGGTGCCGCTCCTGGCAACAATTTGTGGTGCTCCTCCCACACATTCCAGCCATCATCTTTGTTGGTTTCCTCCAAAACATGCCCCTCAAATTCTTCAGATCCACTTTTCATGTCTTCTTTGCAGCTTACAATGACAGGGATACAGAATGCTACATACCTGTGTATGAATAGTGTATGTGTACGAATTGTGTATGAAGCTCCCAGCACAAGAGGGACATGGAGTTGTTGGAGCAGGTCCAGAGGAGGGCCACGAAGATGAACAGGGGGGTGGAGCACCTTCCCTATGAGAACAGGCTGAAAGAGCTGGGGCTCTTCAGCCTGGAGAAGAGAAGGCTGCAAGGAGACCTTATAGCAGCCTTCCAGTAAACGTAGGGGGCCTACAGAAAAACCGTGGAGGGAAAGCATACAGTGACAAGGCAAAATGGTTTTAAACTTGAATAAGGTAGATTTAGACTAGATATTAGGAAGAAATTCTTTACTGTCAGGATGGTGAGACACTGGAACAGGTTGCCCAGCAAGGTTGTGATTGCCCTCTCCAGGGGGATGTCCCTACCTATATTAGGGCATTGGAACTAGGTGATCTTAAGGGACCAAATCATTCCATGATTCTGTTAAGCATTTGGGAAGGAAACTGATGAATTAAATCTCTAAGCCACTGATGAAAACCCCTAGGGCTCTTTTCAGGTGTGTTTTCAGAAGCTGTAGAATCTAATCCAGAATATTTTCAGTGCCTCTTTTCTAACCACAGCAAGATTCTCCAGGTAAATTCCACTCTCTTATGAACATCCCAGTTTAGGGACACAGAACAAAGAACCAGTGTCACCACTGACATTAAAAGCTGAAGAGCACAAGAGGTTTGAGGAGAAGTGCATGTAAAATTAGAAGTTTACAACCAGGAGTGAAGAGAGAAAAGCAGTAACTACTGTTCTTACACATATTTAGGGTCACATTTTAAGCCTAAATGGCATTTAAAATGATGTCCCAGGACAAAATTCAAACAAACTATATTTCAGCTTAACACATTATCAATACATTTTGCTAGAAAGAAAGAAAATAAGCTTCTAATAAATGCAATATCAGAAATTTTATTTACAAATATACTGTAATTCAACAACCATTCTCCACTTAGTTTGTGGAGGGAAAAAGTGATAGTTACATTTTCAAAATGGAAAAGAGAATTCTTTCCCCTTAAATGGATTCCATGGAATATTATGCCTTCACCACTGAGCAAACAGGTAATTCTTTGTATTTAAGTTTCAAAAAAGCACAATTTTAGAAACCAGCGTACAGAAAGCAAACACATTTGTGTGCACTTAAACGCAGCTTCATATTAACCTAGAGAATTCACTTTCAGTATATGTCAAAAATAAAGACAGCAATTGCAAATATATATTTATATTAAGTATTCTCTAATGCTCATTTCAAGAGCTTAGAAACAAAATACCCTCTTCATATACCATTGGAAAGTCTACTAGTTGATTATAAGCCTCAAAAATATTTTGAAGTTATTACCGAAAATATACTTATTCTCCCTTGTGCTTTCAGTACTTGAAGCTGAAAAACTGAAAGCATTTTCCCCAGATACTTCCTTACTGCAATTACTTTATCATAAATAAAAATACAGTTATATGAAGAATATAATGCATTGCTATGAAGACTAGACAAGCAAAAGACTTACTTTTGGAAAACACACACACACAATATATATATTTATAGATCTACATCAGCAGCAATCACCTCTTCTTCTATCTGCAACAGTGGTTTCATATCTACGTTTACTTCACATGGAGGTTGGTTGTCCAGCTGTTAAGAGACAGACACAAGGAACCGTAATTAAATTTTAGCTACTTAAGAATCATAGTGACAAAAATCCAGTTTCTGCTTAAAAGATGTCAGATAGTTGTATTACCATATCTATTAGAAGCGGTAACACATAGTAAAGCATACATTCTCAGTCTAAGCAAGCCAAATGTCATAAACAATACAAATTTGGTTTTCATCCAACTATAGCACTGCAAATATTTCAGGCCAAATCACTTTCCACAGAACATGCACCTTACCCAGGTTTTAAGGAATTGACTTTCATATTAACACAAAGACAGGTTCACTTTTTCTTTTCTAAGTTTACCCTTCAATAATCCAGTTAAGATTTCCTACTATAGCAATATGTATGTTTTTAAAAGTTTCTCATCCTGTCTCTCTGCACATATTGAAGGGCATCTGCCAACACACCAGTGTTTCACTGCAATTTTACAAGTTTAAAACATAAAATCAACATAAATTTCTGCAAACAAACCATAAAATTACACTGCAAATATTACTAATCTTGTAGTTTTTCAAACCTTTTAGCCAGTACATTCATATTTCAAAATAATGAATTGTCAGAAAAGGTATCACAAAACGTTAACTGCAAAGTTATCCGCATTACACACCAGTGCTGCATTGCCAGTACATATTCTCATGGCAGTACTCACACAGTTGGCTTTTGTATTGTTCAAATTACTGATTTTGCTCTTTCATTCTCCACCAACAAGTTCCCATTGGCTAACTTATTTTTTGAGGTGCCCACTCACCCAGGAAGATGCAGTCTGACGGGAAGGGTATACAACCACTTCTCCCAGATTAACTTTGCTCCTGAAAGGCTACTCAACATCATGAGTTTAAAAGCTATAATGTCAGACAGAGACTAAATTGCACTTCATCTATGATAAAAATTTTTGTTACTGCCATCACAAAATACTACCATGTTAAGGACTAAATAAAGAGACTCCTTTCAGTTTCAAACTTATCAAACTCATCCAGCAATTTTGCATACAAAAGAAAAGATAGGGAAAGCTAAAATGACATGAGCAGGCTCCAGACTGAATTGCTCACACATTTGGGTGCCTTAGAGAGGAACATGGTCACTTTGGCATGCTTTTGTTCTCAACAAAAAGACATTCTCTGAACAGCAATTTGGATAGATCTGACCACCTTCAGAGCGAAGGTGATGACTTTCTTCCTTCCACTGATCACAGAGGTCTCCCTGCACCCCTAATGTTAGCCTTTGTGAATGCACCACTAGCATCAAGTGGGTTTTTTCTTTTTGGCACCACACAATCATTTCTGTGGTGCAGGCAATTTTTCCTTCTCCTGCAATCCAAGAAGAACCTGAAAACAGCAAAAGCATCAGATGCAACGTTTCTCTTTTTCTGAGCTGGGTTCTCAGCCCGCAGATGCCCAAGTCCTGCTCATGTGTTGTAGCATGAGTATCTGCTCCCTCCACTGCCTTCTGGACCACAGTGAGAAAAATGTGCCAGCTCATGTAGAAACATGCACATGTTTCCCAGGAAGTCATTCAGAAGCCCTTTCTGTTAGCTGAATTTAATCACTTTAAAGAATTCCTTATTTTCTGAGTATATAACTCCAGAAGTAGAGTTATATAAAATTCCAAAGGCTTCTTAAAACTAGGAGGTTGTCTACCATCATATATGACAGCAGAAAAAAAAAACAAAAAACACCACCACTAGTATTCAAAGCCTTAACATCATGCTCCAGTAAATCAGAATTCTGCAAACTATAATAAAGGAAAAAATATATACTGCACCTTTTAATTAAGATCTGTAAGTAAACCAATTCCTGCTGAACTTGTACCTAAATGAATAACCAATCACAGACGTATAATTCAAATAATAATAGCATCGCAAAAAGAAAGCAGTATTTGTGCCATCTGCACAGGATAAATTAATACCTTTCCAATTACGTGCCAGGATTGAACTAAATACATACTCAAATTACTTTTTTTTTTTTTTTTTTTTTTTTAAATCAATGTAGACAATTTTTCAAAAGGACTCCTCTGCTATCAAGAGAAGGCCTGTTCAGCAGCTGACAACTCCTTCATACCATTTTCTCAGAATTTTCTATGAAGAAAGCAAGATGACTACTGTGTTTGAAACTGCTCAAGAACAAGGTGGTAAAAACAGCTACCAGGATGTTAGAAGTTTAGAATGACTACCATACAAAAGACAGAAACTTGGCAATCAAAACTTTCTGAACCTATTCATTAACACAGCAGTGTAAAGTAAAACACAAAAGCTATCAACTGGCTCAGCTACACAAACACTTGAAGTTTCACAGCACCAAGAACCACCATATTCATGCATGCTGCAGTCAAGGTGCCTTACTTTTAAATCTGAGATAGCAGTCGTTGCAGAAGAGTTTGTTGTTTCGGATCCTAACTTCAGCTCCAGAGCGGGATCCCCCAAGGTCGCATTCACAGGCGACGCACTGCATGACAGATGAGTAATTAGCAACTCCTTAAGAAATACTGAAGAAACAAAATGTTCTTCAAAAGGAGCTTGGATTAAATCCAGCAAAGCTTGAACCATAGACCCACAATCACTAGAAGCAAACGTGTAATGGTTAGTGGACTGAAATGCAATCAACTCAGGAAGTAGTTTAAGGTGATGACTGGACAACAGATAGCAGCGATACACCAACTGAGCAGAGAAAAACCAGATGCCATTTAGAGATTAGTTGATTAAATTGAATTTGAACTTCAGTTTCTCCAAAAACTAGCTCAACAAGGAAGAATTTGTTGCCTAGCTGCAAACAATGATTTTGACACAGAACACCTGAGTGTGCTTCTCACAGACTTCCATATGGCAGTACCTGTGTTGGGATCCTGATTTTGCATCACAGAAGCAAGTTCTTATGTGAAAAGAAGGGACAATTTCATTTTTATTTAACACACTAATAAGAGGCTAGATAGCTTTCAGGCTAACACTAATGAATTTACCTATAGTGGTTGAATAAACCTTTGCTATGTCTATGGACCGCCTCTGGAAAGACTAACACTATCCTTACTGAATTTTTGAAAATAACTGTTTGTCTACAGATAACTTTTCTGCTTAAATATAAATGAATTTTGTGGATGGTTAATTGTTCACTTTATCTTAAGACATTTTAGAAGAAATTTCTGATTGCCTTATATAAGTAAGGACTTCCAAGTAGACTCCCTTGTCCCAGAATACATGTCCTGGAGGCACAGAGTGAAGAGCAGCCTCTACTGACTACTATCCAAGCTGGGCAGCACTAGGAAGATCTTTGAGTCAACTTCTTTTAATACTCCTGATAACTGAGTGAGGCACAGAGGGGTCTTATTAAAGCCATGGAAGATGCAAGGTAAAGTAGCATCTCCAAAGCAGAGTAATTCCTCATTCAGTCCTCAGAGATGGGAACTATAAGTGCCTTTTCAACATTTGCAGAAGGCATTTATTCTTCTGTTTGCCCAGGCTGATTTCTCTAGGAGACAAGGACTCAGAAACTTATTTCTTTGTTAGAATTGACAGCAAAAAATCCTGCGGTCTTACAACATGGCCACATACTTGCCAAATTCCTTCTCATTAACACTGAATGCTAAATGCCTGCAGATAGGACTGCCTCATGGAAATATGCAGGTACCACACTGTCAGATTAGAAGGCAAAGCAGGTGATTTTAGTAGAGCCCCTGTGAGCATAACATTGAGTAGCCATGCGTGCTTCTGATTAGTTCCTGTTTCTTCACAGTGTTACTCCCAGCTCTCACCTTAAAACAATGTAAATGATAACAAAGACCAAGAGACTCAATGATCATGGCTGCTCCTTTGCCCAGAATGTTATTACAGTATGAACAGATTTTCTTCCCACTGACTGACCTAGATACAGAACAAAAATCCTTAAAACCAGCTTGAAAAAGATTAAAAGAGAAAAGTTAAAGAATTCTTGAGATTAAAAACAAAAACATGCCGGTAAAAAGTAGACTACTAAGCTACTCAAGGAAAATACACTGAAGAGGAATATTATTTGTAGATCTGAAAGCTAGGGAAAGCTGAAGTGTTATAATTAAGATCCAAGTTACATAGAAACAGACAAATTTGCCACATTCTTGGGAGACATTTCATCATATAAAATACCTTCTACAAATAAACTTGAAACTACATTACGTTTAGAGTAAAAGCACACTGCTTTTGTGTTCCTACCTCATTTCTTATTTGCAGGAAATTATCCTGAAGGCTACATTTTAGTTTACAGTGCTGTTAAATATAATACATGTAATTGTGTGTAAATGATCTTATCTCAAGGTGTTTTTAAAATGTTTCAAGTATATAAAAGAGCAGAGCATCTTCATTACTTACAGAAAAGAAAGAGTATCACAACTGAACTACACTTTGTTTCAAAATATGATTGCACAGATTATGAGCATTCCTGAGTGCTCACTGAGATGAGATGGATCACATGCCAGGAAGAGGGCAGGAGAGATGTAAATGACAGCCATAAAGCATGGGTTTGAGGACTCTGCTCTTAAAACACACCTCAGGAAATAAATACCAGAAAAGCCAACTGGATTAGGCTTTTACTAAGTATTTTAGTAAGCAGCATACAGCTCTGAGACTGGAGATTTATTATCCAAGTTCATTTGTCTTAACCTATGTGAAGCGCTGATGACAAACCTGGGGAATTTTATGTATGTCTGGAGCAGGGAAGTCATACCAGTCTACATTTTCACTGTCCCATTCAGCCAGAAAACTACAGGTACTTTCCAGACTTGTTAATTAACATTACCTAAGCCCTGCTGCATCTACAGAGTTCACTCTTCAGCACAGCCTAACATGTGTGTCTTCCCAGCTGAAGGGCACCTACTCACCTGCTGCGCATCTGCGACCCTGGCTGGGAAGCAGAGACAGGAGACTGCACCCGGGGGGCTGTCTGGGACGCAGGTGGGGCTCTCACAGAGGTGGTCACAGGAGGTGCTTTGGCAGAAGAAGGAGTGCACATGTAGGCCCGGTTTGAAGTGGACACTGGGCGGCTGTGATCCTGATTAGAGGACAGAGATGAAGTGGAGGAAAACTGGTTCAACCTTGAGTGGTGCCTCCATGAGCTTGTTCTTGAAGAATCAAGATTGTCCAAAGACTCCCCTCTGTAACACAGACACATATACAAATGTAAATGGCAGTACAGCTGAAGCAGAAGAGCTATATTCTGATTTCAAAAGGTAAAAAAAGAAACCATCATTTTTAAGATTTTCTAGAATGAATATATTTGTCTAATCATCTTGAAGGTATTCTAAACACACCGACTTAAATGTTTGAATTGAAAATTATCCTTTGTGTTCAGTCCTAGTCTCAAGGAAATAAAAAATTAGAGGTGAAGGAGAGGTAGCACTTAATGTCTGCAGAGTAACAGTAGAATGCTCTTTGCTGCAGCCTTATCAGGGTGAACTATGCCAGAATCCATTGTACAGCAACAGACCTCAAATAGTGGGTTTGTTTTTGTAGTCTCTAAGGGGTACCAGACTGAAAATAACAATTTACATAGGCTGGACCTCCACATCATCTATGAACAAGATGCTGGCCCAATAGCCAAACATTCTCCTTACTGATAACTCAGGTGTTTCCTAAGTGACAAACCCAACATTCATACATTACTTACAGAAAGAAATGAACTCGAGACTTTCTGATCCAATATTTCTGTGTTACTTATACTCTTCAGCTACAGTAATTTCCACAATAAATTATCTTACTGAAATTCTTAACCATGTTTGTCAGTACTATTAATTTCCAGTGCTGTTATATCAGCCGAGAAAGCAACAGTTATTTGCAGGCCACACACACACTTTACTTACAAAAAAAACCTTTAATCCCAGCTGGAATACTATTACCTTCCTCTACCTACACCGCTATTCAGTTTACCTTAAAGCTTTTTACACGCTGGATTTGTTTCAGGACTCTGTAATAGGAGCTGAAGTTTAGAATAACCAAACAAAAATATCTGATGAGAGACAAAGTTAATTTTTAACATGATTCCTACCTCCTCATACTACTGCTGTACAGACTGATTGGCTCCTTATGCACACTGGAACTGCGTTGCCTAATCCAGCTGCTGTCCGTGTGTAGAGATGTTTTCTTCCTCATTTCCTGAAGAATTTGTTGTCTTTCTAACTCTGCTGCAGACAGGTTGTGCTCCTTCTGAGTCCCCTTCTGTGACTCACTTGTGTTCCAAGACCTCTCTGACTGCTTGCTCTGAATACCTATTAGGACAAGACACAGGCTCAAAAGCAGTTGTCAGTCATCTATTACTCCAAGTATAACACCATTCATCATCACATTCACAAGCTTCTTTCTACACTTATGTATATGCCTATAAGGAAAATTAATACAGAATCTCTCTCTTTTACTTGGGTGTTGTGGTAACTAACCGTGGAAATAAGATTGTGCAGTAGAAGACCTTTCAGTACCTGACTGAATTTTTGAATGAGGAAAGCAACCAGCCCTCTCTCTAATCTCTGTTGACAGTTGGAGGACAACATTTTTTTCTTTATTTTCTAAACCCAGTAATTATCCCTTATAGTAAGATCACTTAATTAAGAAAATTACTCAACAGTAAGTCACTTCAATTTAAATTTCAATACTACTCTGATTAGAGATATGATCTTAATTTTACTGCTATCCATTACCATCATAAAATACTGTGGAAGTGAATTCTCTCATTGATTTCAATGATTGAGCTTTAACGTGCGAAAGCAATGCTGTCCATTTATAGTACTCTCTCCATGGCACCATTTACTTTATGATTACTTTTACTAACCATGTTTTAGACATAAACGTAGCTTTCAGAAAATTCCTGCTTTTTAATATAAGTCTTCACTCTTTCCTCTAGAACAGCAGTAACAACTGACAGACAGCTCAAGAAAGGTCACAATAAACTGCAGACCAAGAAACTGCAGAGCCACTATGACAGTATCAAGAGCTGATTTTCACCTGGGTTATTTCTAGGATAACAAAAGTTAAAAATGGCAAACACATGTTGAAAACAGTCAATAAAAAAAAAACCTGCACATACCAAGCTAAGTCAACATATAAGGAGCACAAGCATTTTTCAGTTATATATAGGAACGTTTAGTTCATCTTCTGCACATTCAGTCATCTAAAACTTCATCTTTTTGCAATCAGCACTACTTCAAGACAGGAGTTAATCACATTCATCCTGTTGATGGTATGAATTTCCTCCTGTTTTTAGAGCTTCACTAAGTTGTGCCATAGCATAAATTTGATTATAAATAATTCAGCTATGAAAAAGTACTTTGCTAATTAATTTTCTTAGGGTAACTGCTCCTGATATACTGGTTTTAAAAATAGGTTTTAAAAATAATAGAAATTAAGTACTTACTATTTCTGTTTGCATTGAATTCATTCAGCTCTGAAGTTGACTTGGATTTATTCCTAAAGATATAGAAAATATTCACTCAGACAAGAAGGATAACGATCATAGTGCAGACTGCAGATAAATGGCCCCTTTCTTTCAATGTCCTTTCCATCAAATGCTTGCAATAAAAACCAAACAGGTAAACAAACAAAAAACAAAGACTAATAGGAGATTCAAGTGTCAAAAAAGGTGTCAGTAATGCACAACATAGGTAACCACATCCTGAAAGTTGAAATCAAGTATGGAACATTCCCATTCTTCAGCTGAAAGGGTCTGGTCATTGTTTTTGCTTAAACAAAGCAAAGAGTCCTTTCCTTGTGGAAGCTCTCCAAAGACTACAGTCAAGAAGCAATAACTTTAAAAGCAGGTTCATAAATGATTCAACTTCATGAGTAACTTAAATCACACTTCAGCACACATCACTAGACTGTAAGCTAAATACCTCCTCAAACACTGCACTCAGATTGTTCTCAGGAAACTTATTACTCACTGATTATGCCCAGCAGGATAATATTTTAATGAGTTTTAGCCAAAAGATGCCATTTTCCATATAGGAAGGCAAAGAGCAAAAAGCTGGGTCTCCATCTCTACACAGTATCTTCAGCAACATCTCTGTGCTGTATTAATCTCAAGTAATACATCCAGATTTCTTGTTTAAAACACTTCAGAAAGGAACAGAAGTCATTTCTTGGTACATAGCTGAAAGCTGCTACTGCAGTGCGCTTATGAGTACAGCACTGGATGTGTAAAAATATACCGAACATCAAACATTTTGCTTCCCAAGGTTTTGACTGTTCTATCTTGGGGACCAATGTAATGAATGCATATTGAGCAGGAGATCCAAAGAGTAGGTTGACCTTGCCTGGGCTGATTTTAAGCACTTGAGTGTCTTCCTCGTAATATACGCAAGGGATAACTATCTAGTGGATGCAACTTCTGAAATCAGGTTTACAGATAAATTCATCATAGATTCCCTGTAAAATCTGGGGCTGCTTTTTATGTAAAAAGGCATTCTTACTCCAACAGTAAGAATTAACTAAATGCACAGCAGAGATGATCGTTCAGTATTTTGAGATGTTATCAACAGCAAAGGCTTGGCACAAAATATTCTTTCTTAAGCTACTTCAGCATTTTCTAAATAACAGCCCCAAACTTGAAAGATAGAAGGAAAACTGTCTATTCAACAAGTCCGGGAAACCTGCACCAGTTAGTACATTCAATGGAAACGAGTAGAAGAAAAAAAACAAACAAGGTACATTTAGCAGGTGGCACATTACTGCCATCCTAATAAATATGCTGCTGCTATCTGTCACATCCCTCCCTGTTTGCTGTCTCTAAGTTTCACAATCTTCATTGGGATGACTGCACCTTAATTTGTATAGCACAGTATGACACAGCCAAGAAGTTGTTTTCCAGCCAGGTAAATCTAATACCACCCACATATTTACTTCCTTATAGTTCAGCTTCTCCCATTAAAATCTTGACTGACTAACTCTTGTTTACAGCACAGCATGTAATTTGCCAAGAGTTTGGTTACTTGTTTCCTCAGTACAAAAACAGACCATAAAAACTGCAGTAGCTGCCATTAGCCAAAGTTGATTGGAAGTTACAAGGATTTCTGACACAGAGAGCCTCACTCTGCCCTGTGCTATGCAGCTTCACCTCCTGCACTGGGGGCAGGTTTGGGTACCACACGTAAGAAAGATACAGAACTATCAGAGAGTGTCCAAAGAGAGTCTATGAAGACAGTGAAGAGTGATCTTTCTGAGTCCCGTCAACTCAGGATATTCTGTGATCCTGTATTACCATATATGCTGAACTTCAGTATTACACATACCTGTCAGAAAATGACTGACCAGGTCGCTCCTCAATGGTTTTGGAAGATTCATAGCGTTCATAATGCCTATAAAAAAAGATGCACTATCTTTATGTACAGCAAAAGATATACACAGAACTATAAATATTTCCTGACAAAAATATTTCTAACAGATACTTAGGAAAACAAACAAAAGCTCCCACAAAGACAAAGATCTAAGGAGCCTTAATTTCATCAGTCAGAAATACAACAAACAAAAGAAGCCAGAAAAAGAAAAAAGTTAAAAAACAGCCAGAAATTGCCTTTTTGTAAGCGAGGAGTAGAAACTTCTACATGCCTAAGAACTTAAGACTTATTGCTGAAGATATTTCAACCTATACATTGATTGCATTTCTTCTCACCTGTCAATGAGAGGTTGGCCAGGTCGGTTCTCTGTTGTTTTAGATACTTCATAGCGTTCGTAACGTCTAGAAGTAACATGCAGAAAAAAGAAAATATATATTTAAAAAAACTTCAAAATTGAACTAATAGTATACATACAGAAAATACAAAGTTCAGATATTAATCAAATGTGAAAACATGAGGGAGAAGATTATAAATAGAATAAGACACTGAAAAAATATCACTATATGACAGTAATTATCTCATCTATTTCAAAGACAGAAGATAAGCTTTGTCCAAACACAGAAGTTCTCCAAGAATTAGATGCATATTCTGGTATGTACAAAAAAAAAAGGGAGGGAAATCCTCAAGGGAAACAGTCAAGATTGCTGTATGCAAGGCAGTAAGCTAAGTGCACAAGAAACAGGGAAAAGTAACTCCTTTAATCTTTCGGATATATTAATCTCCTGTGATGCCTGAAGCAGTAGTTGGAAAACTTCTATGCAAGAATTTGCATTTATACAATTAATAAATAAAATAGTTCAAACTGATGAATGTGGTGATGGAAGAAACACTTTAACACTCAAAGATAAATATGCCCAACACAATACAATACCTAAGCCAGTATTTGCTAACTCATACATGATGGTGCTTCTCATTGAGAAATTAGCATGCTGGCACATCTAAACTTTACTGTCGCACTGTCAAACTAAAACGAAAGAGGAATCTGTAAAGATCAGTCATGCCTTTGTTAGAAAAGAGTTAAGTTTATATTTCTCCTGAAAGCCCTGTTGAGCCACGCGCTCTCAATTTGCAGTCCTACACTGAAGATCTTACAAATCTTCATATTAAGTGCTTCAGGTCATCTTTGATTTGGTGACAATTACTCTATCTGTATCTATTTGAAAATGAGCAGAAATGGGTTAATAGAGCACTCCATTCAAGAGGGATGACTTCATCTCACACCTGATTCTTCTACCATCAGAAAGAAAGAACAGCATTTTATTCAGCCTCAGCAGGATACTTTATGTAATGCAGTATCATTTATAGCAATGAGCACTGGCAGTCAGGCTGAAGAATTTTAAGTTATCATCCATTAGATTCCAAATCTCTTCCCTCAGCTGAAACACAAAAATGAATGTGCAATTATTTCTATACTATGAGAGCACAAAAGAAAACTGGCCTGCACAAGGTGAAGAAGTGGTTTTCAACAAAAGGAACTACGGAATGGCAGGGCTCAAATTATGCCAACTCAGTCACCCATAATTATGATCGTGCTTACAGAATTAGCACAAGATGACAAAACTGGGATAGCTTTACTATTTCGCTGCTGAACTACAAGATGGTTAGGTTATTGTGTAGTATCTTGCACTGATAAACCTACAATATGAACCTGAAATGAATGCACATATTCAAGATGTACTCCATTTAGAAAGGTATTTCAACTTTTATGCAGAAAGGAGAGTTCATCCCAATTGCAGACCTTTGGTAATGAGACGTCTCCACTGACATTTCCTTCTGCCTTTCTGCTTTCTGCCTCTGCTCCTCCATCTCTGCCCGCCGCCGCTGCTCCTCCATCTCTGCCCGCCGCCTCTGCTCCTCCATCTCCGCTCGCCGTCTCTGCTCCTCAGCATACTGCTGTTCCCTCTCTTTACGTTGTCTCTCAAGCTCTAGTTCTTGGAGTTCCCTTTCTCGCTCAAAACGCAGGGCTGCTTCTTCCTCCTGAAGCCTCCTTTCTTCTTCCTTGGCCAGCAAGTGTGCTGCCAGCTCACTTCCTCCATCTCCTTCTGGCTCCTCAGGAGTACTCACTTCAGGGCTTGCCCTCCAGCTGGAGGCAGATGGAGCTCGTGTAGAGACTGAGATTGTGTTTGAGGTTATAACAGTTTGTTCCTGTGACAAATAAAAGAAATAACATTTTTAGGGGATGAAGCTCTGTGGTTTGGTCTTCTTTTTTGTTTTGTTTTCTTTTTTCCTTTTTTTCTTTTTTTTTTTTTTTTTTTTTAAAAAAAAGCAGATTGCTGAATCAGAAGAGATTATTTATTCAACATCGGAAGGCTGGTGTAAAAAGCATCCCAAATACTCTCAAATGTAAGAGACAGGGTGTACTTTGGTTTCTTTTTGAATGTGTGCCTGCTGGCTTATTCTCCTAATGCAAGAGCTTCATTCCGTACAGCAGCCTTAGCAAGCATGGTGGGCAGTGTGTCCACAAGTATGTGAAACATCCTGCTTTCTAAAACACTTCTTACATTCCATGCCATTCCATCTCCACTTAAATCCTCACCAAAAACAAACTTTTCTTTATAACCAATTTTTTTTTTTTATGATTTCAAAACTTGAGACCCACCCAAGACAGCCACTTGGCTGACCAATGTACTTCACAGGAATCATCATGTGGAGGAAAGCTCCAGCCTGCTATTCTCCTGCCATTAGAAAGTTAAGTATCTGACTTACCGCTAACCTTCGTGTCAAACATGAAAAAGGTCTTTCAATGGTCAAAATAAGTTTTAACTGTAGAAGACAAATTCTTTTTGCCAATTAAGGATTGGCTCATCCAAATTTTTAATGATTTTTTAAAATGAAATGTTTTATATTCTTGTACAGCAAAGACTTTGAACAGCACAAACAAGTTTCTTCAATATTGAAACCGTAAACCTTAATTTAAAGTCTTGATGCTCATGACAACATGAACACAACTGATGTAGCCAGTGTTTACGTAGCAGAAGAGAAGAGGTATCACAGGTACTTCCTGTGTGCTCAGCAAAAAACCTGTGCATGGTCTCATAAGCAGCCAGAAAGTAGCTAGCAATAGAAACAACACACGTTCAAAGTTTTAAAATATATGATAGCCAAGCTGAAGTTGATTTGATATGTAAATTTTCCAGAGATAGAACAAGCTGAATGCCAGTGTTAGTTAGTTAACCAATCCATGATGAAAAAAGTAAAATTAAACTAATTAATTTCCTCTTTCCATTTTACTAATCGCTTTCTATAAAGTCATAGGCAATCATTTTGGTTTAGGAGCAATTATGTTCCAAAACAAGGCAATAAATGAAATAACAAAATTATTATGCATATGTTTACATCTCACCACTAGTATGTTAAAAAGCCACAGTGAAACCAAACAATCAAAAGTGAAGCCATACTCAACATCTTACCTCATCTAAATATTTGGAGTTTTCTTTTTCTGCTTCTTGCTTAGCTCGTAGCCATTCTTCCCTCAGTTTTTCTTGTTCCCGTTTATACTTCTCCTATTAGGTTAGATGAAGTTAAACACATAAATAAGGAATTTGGTTTAATTGCATTAAAATATTCTACTCTTTATTTCATGAGTGTGGTATAAACACTTGCTTGAGCTCCTCTGGGACATTAGGTGAGCCACAAATGGACATTTTGGCTCAAATACAATCACAAAGAGTTCAGCCATCAACTTCAGAGAATCTAGGCTTCTTACATGACAAGTCTCATAACAACTGACCTCACATCTGCTGTATTCCGTCGTTACAGCTGATTTTCGTTCAGTTGGGAACTAAGTTATCTAAAGTATTTCTTGATTACAGAGTAATTATATTTAACTTGGAACTAGACAGAGTAATATGATAAATATAAAGCAATGACTAAGGGAAATATGAGGCAGTAATTTGGTTTCAGCAAGAACATTTGCCCTTCAAGAAAACTCATCTGAACAAAAGCCTACTCTGGGACCTCCCATTTTGCCTATGACTGGTTTTAATATGAAATCAATGCAATGTCTTAAGGCATTACTCAAGGTTCACAATAAACATTGTGTTGCTTTTGTCAACCACCACTTCAATCTTGGGAAAAGTAAAATATGCAGTGATTGCAGACATTCCTTCTAAGATGCTGGAAATTAGCAAAGAAAGACTTCCCTTCTCTAGTCTTTAAATAAAGACATGGAACAGAGAAATAGCATTATTACTCTGGCTAAATTTAGCTTTTCAATTGCGGAAAAAAAAGGAAACGAGGAGAAGGCAGAGGAATTAAACTGTTCTCAGTAAAAGAGAAGCCAAGGTTTATACTCCTCAGAGGCATCTCTCCAGGTGTCAAATTGTGCACCCAAGCCATAACAGATATTATAACATGTTTAAAAAATCATGACCCCTGCCTTGCGGAGTTGGAAAGCGGAAAGGCATGACAACAGCTGAAACATCCAAAAAGCAAGAGAATAGTTAAACTGTGTTTTGTCATCATGATTTACTGCTGAATGCCTAAATGCTATTTAAGATGGCTTGCACAGAGTAAATGAGATTCACTGATGCTTCTGCTAGCCAACAGACCTTACATACTTAAATTAATTTCCAGAGATGCATCTTTCAATAAAGACCTCAGCTCAGTGAAGCATAAGCCTACTTAATCCTGGAATGTTTTTTGTGTATCATCTTGAGATAGCAATCATTGCCCTTTCCTTTTGCAACACTTTCCTCCATCTCTGGTATCTGATTATCACGGTGGATTTGCACTAGTCAATTGGTTCAGCTTCCTGAGGTCCTGGGAACCAAGATGATTCCAACTGAGTGACTGCTTAACAATAGGATGCTAGCAGGCATTTAATCATAGCACTGCTTTATATTCAGAGATGAAGGCAGCCAACGTCTCGAATGGATGGCAAAACTCATCCTAGAGAATTTTCTTGCAAGAAAAAAAAAACAACCAACATACATTCAGTGATGACTTAGGTCTTTGCTCATTGTAAATTATTTTACCAGTGAGAGCAAATCAGTCTTCTGATGACTGAGCACTTCTGGCTGTAGTGAATATACAGTCTAGGTTTGATTTTGTGAAACTTCCTAATGCATTTCCCTCTTTTTTCTTTCTGAAAAGTTACGTATGTGACTCTGCAGCCCAGAAAGTATAGCTCGAGGTCCTCTTCTGCCATCAGTAAGAGTCATAGAAGTCAAGAGAAGTTTTCTTTTGTAATAGTTACCACACACAAAGTCACAAAGATTAACATTACCTGCAGTAAACGATCCTGCTCCTTTTGCCATTTCTCCTGTCGTTTTCGTTCTTCTTCTTGATCCCAAACCCGACGACTTGGAGCACTAATGGATGGTACTGGGAGCTAATATAGCATGGAAATAAATGCCACCTTACTACATGTCATCGACTCTGCATTACAGTTTAAAATGAGAAATAAAAGCCACTACAAGAAATACAGCTTCAGAGTGGCAAGAACCTAATTCAGCCTCCTCAAAGAGACAGTAGGTAACCATTCCCTTATACGTTAAAAGTCTTGGTACTCTCTGATTTGACTGGAATTTTTAAGTGTGGAAAATACAATAGAAAACAGTGGGCTTCTTGAAATACAAGGATTATGCAGCTAATTACTAGTTTGTAAACGTTACTTACATCAGGCATTGCAGGCTCTGGGCCTCCTGTGGGATTTGGGAGTAAAAAGCAAAACAGAAAAAAAAACAAAAAAAACAGGAATTATTAGAACAATACTAACTACTTTAATATTTATCCTAGTGTAGGAAGTCAGAACTTTAGAAGTTTTTGCTTCTATAGTAAGACATGCTTGCATTTGACCCTACATCAGACTTATTAGAGCTCAGAATACATCAGGTGCTTTCAGCTAATGTAGGTGAGCATTCAAAGGCTTTACATGCTTACAAGGTGCCACTTGCAATTGTTTGGATTAGCAGTACCTCTCCTACTGTGGTAATACAGAAGTTCCTTGCTACAGCTTTTCTAGTATTATTGTAAAATCCTACTGTTCAGCATGCCTGGGTATAGCAGTTATTTGCCTAATACCTTTGGCATGACTTACAAGCATCTTCTATGCCACAAAACTGTATTTTCCCTTCCCAACTGTCCTTCTTTTCTACTCTCTAAAGCAATGCGAATTTACTGAACTTTTCACCGTTCACCTCAAACCTTACAGTACTTGAGGATATGATGCTTGGTCTTGGCTTGTGTCAAAATGATTACCAAGAAAAAAAAAAAAAAAAAAAAAAAGAATAAATTTTTAAAACGTACTTATATATTAAAAGTTGAGAAAAATGCGGAGAAGCACTAATTTAAGAGCAAATTCTTCTCCAAGTATCATTTTACATAATTATTTTTATTTGTTGTTATTATCCTTGTTACTTAGCTATTCAAATTTCACTTAGAAAAAAAAAAAAAGCATAAATGCAACAAGCTGCAAAATTCTTAATTTAGGATACAAAGGACATCTCCTCTCATCTTACCCCTGTCAGACTATGCTAGCCAGTATGGGCTTAAAAAGATAATTCTTTCATATCAGTATAATGTCAGAGAAATACAAAAATAAGCAAAACTGCACTGAGTACATACTCTAGACACTTTTCATCCCCCTCAGTCAGAAGCGAAATACTGCAAGTATTGCTAGAACATTCAAACACAATTTTCATAGCCAGCCTAAAAAAAAGCCACAAATGACCAACAACAGAATATCACCGTATCTAAGATACAGTAGAACAAACGGAATCACACAATCACAAACACAGGTATATGCTGCAGCACTTCACATATCACTTCTCAAAAAATGAAAGCCATTATCACTGAGGCAAAGTCCTGGCTCCACTTAAATCTTTGACAAAATTCATACTGAACTTCCAGTGGGCCAGAATTTCACTTTCAGGCTACAATAAAACAGCAAGGCATACATAGTCTGAAGACAGCATTAGGCATACATTAATGGAAGTATGTGAGTTGTGACATGCAGAACACCAAAATGCAACCTACAAAACTATAATTGAGTGCCTCCTTTTTTTTTAATTTATTTTATCTTCAAAAGCCAGAAGATTCATTTCAAAATTCATACTGGTCTTTTCAAGATCTAGTGACTTCACCACATAGTGAGTGGCAAGTCGCTTACTGCTGTTTTCCACCAATTTTGAAGGATGTGCACAGCTATGATTCCAAATAAACTCAAATTCAGAGTTAAGTATTTGGTTATCAGCTGTTTGAATTCTGCACAAAGCCTCTGCTGAAATGTTCAATACTATTCTGTTTTGTAGGTAGTAACAAACCTGAACAGAGTGCTATCCCTCTTGCTCTTAACCCAGCGTATCAAAGAAATATGAACAACATATAAGAGATTAAAAAAAGCTATAAATATAAGAGAACACACAAAGACCCATTACCACAAAGGTAGACCCATGAATTGTAAGAATAACCTGATGACCCTGGGGAAAGAAGGGAAATGAATTATGTTGCTTCAAGATAACTGCAGCAAACAATGCTGAAGAGGCAGAGTACCCGGCACCAGAATGGTTAGGAAGAATGTGCAGCAGGAACAATTTCAGGAAAGTACATGAAGTGTCAGCTCTTTGATTTACCTTGTTCAAAAAATTGTGACCGCCTTTTTAAGTTTTTCAAAGAAATAGGTTCAGATGCTATTTGAAAAATATAGAGAATACAAACAAATCAATGAGGTTTTGTTTTTCTTTCAAATGACCATCACCACTGGATAACAAACTGTTATTACACCTCCAGTCTACAGCCACGTCATTTAAAAAAGAAAAACAAGCCCCTGAAATAAAGAAAATCTAATCTTTCATGGCAATAAATACAGTGTTTAGTTGGTTACATCATACGCTGATTAGTATTTCATTTTAATATCTAACATTGTCCAACTACAGCAATAATACATTTCACTGTCATCTGAAAGGCATCTCCAGAGGGCAAGCGACCTTTTGGGGGGGACTCCTGTAAATTACCATGCACATGCAAGATAAAATGAAATACTAATTTCTTTTCCATTAGGAAGTTTACCCACCTGGTTTCTCTCACTGTCATCAGGCAGTATAATTGTTTGTAGCATCATAACTAATTATTATTCATACCAGGACTATCAATATCATTCGTAAGGAATAAAATTAAATAACAACAACAAAACAACAATAAAAATTACCACTGCCAACACCCTCACCCACCCAAAATCCTCATAAATGAAACAGAAAAAAAAAACACAATACTCATTTCACTCTATTCCAGAGCAGTGAAATAAATTGATACTTACACTGAAATAGGCTTCACATGATGCAGTATCTATTATAACAAATTCTGAATCTTCTCTTGCTTGTTCCTCCCTACCCCCCTACAGCAAGTTTACAACTAATTCTGAGACAGAGGATCTGTCACTTCCTTTTTGTCAGATCTTCAACTGCTCAGCAAGTTACACTCAGTCTGGGTGCAATTAGATTTCTGTGATACGTTCAGTTCATTAAGGTCTCACTTAAGTCACCAAAGCTTGTGATGATTACAGGTTTACTATCTGTGCTTGCTCCAGACCCATACAATTAGAAGATGAAAAGCAATGATAGTTTACCTCTTTGTTCATTAGATCCAAGATCTCCTTGCATGCCGTTTATCAATTTTGTTTCTGTACTCTGAAAAAACAAAAACCAGAGCTCTAGTTTATTATATTTGTGGAAGTTGATTCAATTAAACAGTGCCTCGATAGAAGCTGTGTATCTTGAAACACTTCAGAATATAAAAACTTCAACAGAAGAATACAAAACTGAAAATTCCTGAGTAGATTATATGATAAAATGATTCCAAGCTTTTGCAGGAATCGATGGCCAGCTGTGAACTGGTAGATGACACTGCAAAAAAGTGCCAGAAGCCAAAATCTTCCATTTCAGCTGATCCATAGGCAAGCTGGGAGTTATTTCCCAGTAATGTGAAAGCAGATACTCACTGTTCCTCTGAACTGCAATATTCATTTACACCAACAACTGAGGTAATATGATTTTCTAAAGAATAAATAGTCTATATCTTTTATTTGAAGTATATACTCTTCAAATATTGTAATGCTTTTCATAAATTCATGAACAAAGTAGAATTCTCAGAGCATCTTAATATTGTATTTGCGAAAACCTGCATGTTCCTTAGAATAGCAATGCACATTAAGAATAAGATTACTAAGTTCTTTTCTTCTTTTCTGTTCTCCTTTTCCTCAAGACAATCAGTTTTCACTTACTTCTTCCCACCAAATCCCCAAACTGTTAAAAAACACACTCACAGAACTTTGGAGACTGCTGGAGAATTCTCTTTTTGTTGATACGGATGAGACACTTGAAACGCGTTCTCCAGAAGTTGCATCAATCCATTTATTATCGGATGTACCTATAATGTTGGTACCCATACTGGTGAGATTGAGGATTTTATGCCTTACATGTGGCAGGGAAGGCTGGTCTTTGCCCCAGTCTTTTGGTATGTGGAGATCAAGAAATTAACACAGACAGTAATGTCAAAGAACAGAACAAGAGTTAGCGAAAACACAATAAAATAACACAGGAAACACATAAAAAAAGAGGGAGAGACACAAATCAGGTGGAATTTGTGGAGACAGGACAATGGGCATTTATCAGAAGACCGCCTTCCCCAAAAATACATTTATTAGTCAGAAGCCATGTAAGAGTTCACCAAATATTCTGCTAACTATAGCAGACTCAACAGACTACAGCAGCTCAACATTAGAGAGTAATTAGTATTCATTGAAAACTATTTCATCAGCATTAGTAAGGACCAAGAAAGTTCTTCCAACTTTACTCACACAAGGTACAGTTTCAATCATACACTATCCAGTGAAGTGTCATTTTCATGTCCAAGCTACTCAGGAAACACACAGGGCAAAAAAATAAAAAGGTAGTCTAAACTAGAAAAACTGATGAATGTAAGGAACAAAAAAACCAAAAACCACCATCTTCATTTAGTGTCCATTACACCACCTCCCCCCAGTCCTCTCCCCATCCCCTAAATTTTATTTTCTGCAAAAATTTCACTCTTAATTTATGCTATTAGGCAGTACTCATCTTTTCTGTGCCTCACTGTTGTTTTTTTTCCCCCCTTACTTGTTGGTAAATTATTCTACTTGACTTCCCACTGAAGTAATGTTTTGACATTATACTTTCAGCTGGTCACATTTCCAACTCTTGATCAAATCTACAGCATGCTTGAAGAGCTGAATAAGTTTCAGCCAGGATGGAAGACTGAATGGGTACTACCACTTTGGAGAGATTACAGCATCACAGTGTTTGGGTCAACTATCAAAACAACAGCCCAGAAGAGCTGTATCAACTACAGTGTCATATATCAGCAAAATTCCTCCCTGAAGAAAACAGGAAAGATCCTCCTTCACTGAAGAAAAGAGGAACTGAAGACTGAGGGACAAAGGCTTTAAAAATTATCTTTTAGAGACTAATCCCCTCATCATTTTTGTAGTATGGCAGGAAAAAAAAAATAAAATAGCATATTCTCTTGTGTGTTGGTGGCACATTTTATTTATCCATTAACTGCACCTCCTCTTAGAAACAGGTCAGAGCACCAGACAGAGGTCAGTAAATTCATTGTTTAGTAGATTTGCTTGCCAAAACATTTCCAATGCACAAGCAGTTAAAAAAAAAAGCGAAGTTGTGTTAAAATGCAACAGACACACCAGCAAACTACTTAGCTCAGATAGCTATTACCACTGTAAGGGTAATAAGGAGACTCAGCTGTCAGGTACAGCAGAGACAAAGCTTATTTGCCTTACAGAGCATACTGTACCTGCCCTATGAAACAACTCACCATTCTTTCCATATCGTCTAACATCCATGACCAGGTTTCCAGTTTCTAGTGCTCTGGTGATGGCTTCTTCCCACTGACTACTGTCCATTTGTGAAACCTTTGTGCCGTTGATAGCAATGATCTCATCATCTACCTGCAGCTGACAAAGTGCTGCAGGGCTATCTAATGAAAACAGAAGAAAAAAAAAATCATTTCCAATCACAGTTATTTTTTAAACACAGTTATGATGGGAAGAAAAAAAAGTAACTCAGTAAAAGAAATGCTTATCAGCAGGTATTCGGAAAGTCTAAGGAAAAACTGATCTCACTGTGAGTATAAGGTCAGTAAAATCAGCTGATATTAATGTAGTGTTGAAATCTGATACATACATATGAAGAACTTTCTGGGTCTGCAAGCATTCATGTTCTGGCTATCTCATTAGCCCACTCCTGTCTCAACCTTTATAACCCGGGATTAATACAGAGAGAGGGAGCAGGCAGCACTACAGTGTCCATAGCAGAAATTTGCTGAAATTCAGCTTATGTTTGGATAATCCTCTTATTTGCCCCCCAAAAAACAGACTCCACTCTGTTAGCTTTCTTATTTTTTTACTTACATTTTCTGGGCTTGATTGACAAGAATATGCTACTATACTGCTGTGCTAAAATAGCTTTTTAGCTCTGAATTAACTGACAATGAGACTCACTCAAGATATTGCTGGGTGCTGTCCAATTAGAATTCTCTGGATTGTATTTTTTTTGCCAGTGTGTACAAGCCAATTACAAATTTTATTGCAACTTGGACTTTGAATTTTACTGATATTTTGCAAGACAGGGTGCACTTTATACTCTTTTTCATCTATTACTATGTGTTGACGTAATCTAGCTTAAGGACACAGTGCAGTTAATAAGCCTTCTCATTTTTTTTTTTTTTTTTTGTTGTTGTTGTTGTTTTCTTTTAATAATTCAAAAAACAGGCAAGTTGAGAAACAGCCTTCCTGAAGTACAAATTTATGAATTATACTGAACAGTGAATGGTTCTTCCACTGAGAATAATTCCCCTAGCAGAAGAAATGTGGATTACACAACTAAAGCATTTTCCAGATTAAGTAGAGAAATGCACACATACTATTCAATATATACTAAGAACAATGCTATATTATGTTACCAGAAAGAAAGGTGGGCAAACATGACAAAAATTTAAACACCACATTCTTCATTCTAACCTTCTTCTGACTCACTAGGAAAATGCTGTTCGAAGTCTGGGATCATCCACTGTGGATCCAGATAGCTTTAATTTTCCTACCACCCAAGTAAATTAGGAAACATAGCTTTCCTTCATTTCATAATAGTAAACTAAGCAGTGATCCTTCGTAGTACACACACAAAAAAAAATAATGGCATTAACTACTGTGTTGGAATAACACAGCTCCGTATTCTATATTTGATATTCTTCAAGTGTGGACTGATACTCCATTAGCCGTTATCAGCAAAATGCTCAAAACACACTAATTATTTTAAGCATTCTAGGAGAAAAAGTAGTTTTCTTTTGAAGAAAGAAAACACGGGGAGTAGTTCGGGGGACCAAAAAATAAATCACATCCCTTTAGAGTCAAGATGTTTACAGATTAATAGCTTTAAAGGTCCAAGTGAAGGAGATTTTAAAGACACTTCTGTAGATACTGCCACTTTCAGTGATGCTTACTAAACATTTGGAAATGCAACTCGTGTCGCAACTTAAGACAGGTAGTACCATACAGTTTGAACATGTAGATGAAATTTCATGCTCAAAGTATATGGAATGCTTCAGGCTCAGAATTGTTTTGTGGCAGAATAAGTGCTTGGAGCCAAAAAAAGGTGACCATTTAACTCAAATAGGTCAGCTGTGATGAGACCCTCAAAGCTGAGAAAAGTATCTCTAGGCTATAAATTGAGGCTTTCATAAAATATGCAAGTTAAAGATTTCACATTTCCTCCCATGCCACCAGAAAAAGTATATCCAAACTTAGATTCCCACACTGCCTTTATGATCTGTGAATGAAAGGGCTTCTTCAGGAGTGCAAAACCAAAGCACCCATACCGGGCTCCTGCTCTGATTTGCCATCCAGAGAAGCCTACAGATACTAGCTGGCTATTCAGGTGCCTAAAGCTGTATGATAACAACTTCCTCCCTCTGTCCAACTCCTCTAAAACTATAAAATTTATTGATAATTTCTTTTCTTATAAGGGTAAATAATTTAGTTTAGATTACAATAGTAATAATAGTAATACCAGAACTGTACAGCAGCTTTAAATCAATTTCCCTGAAAGCAGATTTTTCTTACTAGCCTTACTCATGGTAATAATAATAATAATAATATCCACAAATACTAAATACACACCATTTTCCACACATACTTATTTGTCTGTAACTTATTCCTGGCTGTTGTTACTACTACAGATAAATGCCAACTCATATTCTCATATATGCAAGAATACATAGGAAGCAGAGCAAATTTACTTCATCTTACGTGCCAGTGTTTAATGCAATCTCAAAAAACAATAGGAAATAGGGTGTGTAAAAGTGAAAGACCTGGAATAATAAAGATTACATGGCAGAGGGCAAGCTAGCAGAACATCAAGATTTAATGACTTTCTAGGGTTTCCTGTTTGTGTAATCTTTAGGATAAAGGCTGAAAATCTCTGTAAAAGACAACCAATTTTTTATATGTAAGTAAATGTGTCTAACTGGAACATGTTACAAATTTAACTCTTAATAAGCTTTCTGAGAAAACATATAGGAAGTTAATTTCACATGCCAAGTAGTTTTCTTAACAATTACTTGAAGGAAAAGCTTATGTTGAATGCAGAGTCATTATAAGCAATAAGATAAGTGTAGTTTATCACCAAAAGAAAATAATTTGGCTAGTTAGGATAACAAGTACATTAAAATAAAAAGAGGAAGTTTTCCCTGAAGTTATTTCTCTGCTTATAAAAAAGGTGACCAAGAGCAGCTGGCAAGCACTTGCAGGTCTAAATCACACTTGCTGAATCTGGGTGTCTTTAACAGCAAAATAACCAGATCTGTGAGTGACAACATAATGGTAAATGTTATCCACCTTGACTTTAATACAGTTTGTAACATGAGACATGGTATCCTGGTAACAAAGTTGGGACATTACAGTGTATGGGACTGAACAACCAGATGAGTGACGGTACAGAGAACCTAAGCAGTTTTCATCCTTCAAGAGTTTCAAACCCAATTGGGTAAGGCCCTGGACCATGATCTAAATTCAATCTTCATACTTTTTTGAATGAGAATAATTCTGGTTGGAAGGGACACCTTGGGAGACCACTTACAGCCTACGTCTAGAACTTATCCTTAGAAACAGGAAACACAATGGTCAGGAGCCCTCAGATGAAGTACATCTTACTCCTCAATGATCTGTCCATCTCTTTCATCTTTCCTTTAGGCAAAGACTCACACTGTTGTACTGCTTAAGGATACAATGTTAGTCAGTTATTGAGATTTTAAAAAATGCAGTCCACTAAAATTTCCTTATTTTAATCTATATAGTTTTCAACCTTACTTGTAAGAAAGGTAATACAGCATAAGCCAGGTAACAGTGTCAAGGCCCTCATCTTCCCCTTGCCTACAGATCCAAGCAATAGAGCTTTGTGAATGACAAGCAGGAACATTCAGTACCACCAGGTTTCTCATTTACAGCTTGCTGTGAATATAAACAGTCCTTTCCTCCCAGCAACAAAACTAAAACAAAATCCTAGCAGCAGGAAAAGCAAATGGAGAATTATTCTTCCTACAAAGCAATTATTAACAGATAAAATCTTCACAAGTGCCCAGCTCTAACGAGGAGAGGTCAGTAAGTTGACTTTTGAATGAAAATCAAGGGTGTTTAGTAAATACAGTTAAATTATATATTTTCTTTCATGGAAAACATAACAAGGGTTAACTGAATGGGAAACTGCCAGTTATTTCTCTTTTCTCAAGATGAACGTTTATCGTAAAGAAGGGTACAATTAATTATTGCCTAAGCATTACTAACAATGTTCAAGATCACTGTTCAGAAAGAAAAAAAATACAAAAAAAAAACCCCAAACCCAACAATGTAATTTTGTTGTGGTAGTTTTGTTTGTTTTATTCTTAAGAAAACCAAACTCTTCCTTAGCAGGAACCTTAAAAATAATAATAAATTGTTACATATGCTTCACTTCACACACACACAGACAAAAAAAACCCCAAACAACTCCATTCTGTCAATATTAGTACATTCACACGTGCACGCACACACACACACACAAACACCTACACTGAAAATAAATTTAGAAGTTGCAACAACCCTAAAATATTAGCTGTCTCCAAAATCCAATGTGACTAAGAGAGGTAAAATTAAAATAAAAATATTAACTTCCAGTCAAGTTACAATTCAATTGTTTTACAAATACACACAGAGGAAAACTTAAAATTAAGGTGAGAGGAGCCATTTATACCTTTTCTATATCATGAAAACATTCTTGATTGGGAAAATGCCTTTTATTATTATGACTTAAATCTATTTCAAGAGATGAGGGCTAACCAAAAAAAATTAGTAAACAAAATACTAACTTTCCAATTGTCTACCTGAGGTTTCTGAAACAGTTGTAGCATACAGTAAGTACATAGTTTAGAAGCCTTTACAAACTAAATACAAGAATGAAGTTTGTACAGTTAAATAGACATTTACCTTCTTCAACTGTCTGTACTAAGGCCCCTGAGGAAGTCCAATTTGTTGTGAACCCAAAGTTGTGACTGTAGCCAGGTCTCTGGTTCATACTGATTCTCAATTCACTGTACTGTTCCTGAAAAATAAAACATGACACTACAGTATCTGGTATCACAGGAATCTAAATGAGGGAAAGTTTATCCACCAAATAAGCAAGGCGACTCACAATGTGCACTTTAATCATCTATTATTAGCATCACTGACAAAGGAAACAGCATTGAACTCTGTTAAACAACTAGTTTGTTTTTATTTAAATAAGTCTTTTCAGTTTTCCTTTATATTATGTGTACACTTATTATAAACTTGCCATGCACTTCTCATTTCAAATGCTCCATAAAATGGTGCTACAAAACATTTCAAAATTTGAGCAAAAACATTTAAATGGGTCTCTATGAACCACATTGTAAATTTGCAAAATTCAGTGCTCCCTGACAGACCACCAGTAAAATAGGAGTGCGGAAAAACAAACAAACTCTTCTTATTTCTTATTGCATATGCTACAGAAACCATCATCAGTTTCCTCTAGGCTCAATTTACTTGGATGAACAATCTACTTTTTAATTTTGTTCCAAATGCTACTTGTTACCCATAGACTTTGTCATGGAGGACTTAGTAATCCCAAAGTTAGCTAAAATCCAGTTGTTCCCAATTTAGTGGAATTTCAAGATGCTTTCAAAACCAGAATGAAACCTGACAATTACGTTTTGAACTACAGAAATGTTTAACTTGGAATATATTTTGGAATACTTGCTTGCAGTCTCACAATGTATTATGAACATGCGGTGCATACATTAACATTTTAATGTGAATTCATTAAAAAACGATTAAAAGTACCCAAATGCATGCTATTCACTTCATTAAAATGAAATAGATACTGCTATAAAAGGAAAAAATATTTTAGACTTCTGTCAAACACAATAGATATATTCAAGTAACACATACACTAAGGAGACCCCCTACATGCTTATACATGAACATCTACATTTTAGTCGCATAGTGAACTAACCCCCTGAAAGGATGGGATTCATTTTCTCCAACTGCAAATATTTATAAGTCTAAGTTCCTACTCCATTACCCAAGGCTTCTCCATCGGTCAAAGGACAAAGAGGCCAGCTGGAGTCACAGGAGAGGAAGCAGCCAGGGGAGGCTGCTGAAGTGCTCAAGCAGAAGACAGCAGTATTTGAAGGCAGTAAACCTGAGGTTTATCCATGCATTACAGGTAAATTCATGCCAAACACCCCTCATCACAACCCAGGGTTGAAACTATCAAGTCATCGAATTACAGAATGGCTTGGGTTGAAAAAGACCACAAAAACCATCATGTTTCAACATGCCTGCTATGTGCAGGGTCCCCAGTCACCAAACCAGGCAGCCCAGAGGCACATCCAGCCTTGCCTTGACTGCCTCTAGGGATGAGGCATCAACAACTTCCCTGGGCAACCTGTTGCAATGTGTAACCACCCTCTGAGAGAAAAACTTCCTCCTAATATCTAACCTAAACCTCCCCTGTCTTAGTTTAAAACCATTCCCTCTTGTCCTATCACAAACAGATCCTAGCTTGCAAAAGCTTTCACACAGAAATAGACATTGTGTTTTATCTATTCATATCAACTTCTTAAGCAAGTATCACAACACATTCACAGGTATGCTACAAATAGGGCACATTGGGCTGGAGCATGTAGAAAGCTTCTGAATTTGAGTGTGTTCCTAGAAATAACAATGACTGTTCTTTTTATTTCCAGCACCCCAATAAAGCCTTTTCAAACCTACCTTGTCAGAGGACTAACGCGACTTTGTATACTGAGCTTCATAATTTGGACAGGTCATCTCCAAAACACTTAGCACTCTACAAACCCGGTGTTACTGCCCTGATGCCTAGTGAACTACATCAGTTTCTCAGCTCTTGCAATGATTTACAAACACGCCAAACAAAGCTTGCAAGCTTGCATTCCTTAAGTTACAGCTTGTTTGAAGCACAACACAAGCAGCTTTTTTTTTTTTTTTTTTTTTGTTAAACACATTCCTCATTTACAGACAGGACATTTAATATCTTTGTGATCAATTGCAGAGGAATATAAAAATAATGTAGTACAATTTGCTCTCATCTGAAGTGATTAAAAGAATCTACATCTAAGCTACGCTTTCACTGATTAGAATTGAATTTTCTCTACCTGTTTTTACTGCAATTAAAAACCAACCAAACAAAAAACAATCACAAACTCTTTCCTCATTCGTAAATCACAGTTTCAGAAAAGTATAACTTCATTGTGCTATTAAAGCATTCCTTTTTCCACAGGTGATTGAAAAAGATGATTCAAAATGACTGAATGTACAAGATGGTGTGGGAAGTAATTTCAGTGATCAGCATCCAAAGTTTTATCATCTCCACTAAAGCTACTGACAATTCACTTGTACAGCAACATCAGGAATATAAAGAACTCATCTTTCATTTGTCATTGGGTGTAAATTACATCAATACAGATTGCAGAAAGGTGGTGACAATTAAAGCTATTCCTGTTTATTTTCCAGTGTGAAATATGAGATCACTAGAAGTAGCATTGATATATATACACCAAAGCACTGAAAGAACCAGCTCCTGGATAAGCGTGTACAAAAGGTGGTGATTTCTGTTTAAATTCAGTGTGAATACCAATTAGAATAATTTTAAGTATACGACTGCAAAAACAAAAAAAGGCTCAAGTCACAACTGAAAATAAAAAAAAAAAAAATAATAACATTGTGATATTCATGTTTCAGGCAAGCCTTTGAAAAGCTGATCTTTATTTTTCCACCACCAGTTTGCTTAAAAGTGCAAATGAATGCTATAGCAGCTTAGACCATTCACCTAATTGACATACCTCATTGTGAGCACAATTATCTAATTGGGAAAGTGCCAGAAATCTTACAGTTATCAAACCAAATGTTTAGAATAACTATTTTTACTACTAATTTTATTTCTAAATAAAAGTATAGGACAGGTAAAAAGTAGGAAAAGAGCTCAAGAGAAGAACCAATTACGTGTTCTTCCTAAATTCTCTTTCCCATGAGAGAAATCAAATGGAATATTTTCTTCCCACTAAGGAATATTTGCATGAGATATCATTTATTTATTTAAACTCTGCTGCAGCATTCAGTTACACAAGTGACTGATTAAATGATTTCCACACTTACCAAGGATTTTGAATCGTCGTGTTCTGACAGACTCGCATTTTCTGCAGAAGATGCAAGTGAAAAAGAATCAGGAGGAGAACAATATTCTGGTTTAAGAATACTATCTCCAGCATCTTGGTCTTGTGATTTTACAGGTAATGACAAACTAGGAGTAGGTGCTGACTTAACACTTTCTTTTTCCTCTTCTTCCTCCTCACCTCTCCTTCTGAGTACACTGGTGGAGAGAGAGTATGTAGAGTCTGGTAGTGAAAACATGCTGCTGCTTAAATTTTGAGTTCCTTTAGCTTTATCCACTTCTCCATTGTATTTCTGAGCATCATCCATCTAGAACAAAAATAGTAAAATGGTAAAAACAGTTTTTGAAAGTCCTTAACAGTTCAGCAGTCAGTATTTAACAAAATGCTCTTCTCCCCTTCATGCAGCTTCTAGTCACTACACGCAGTAATGTACCCACTACTAATTACCCACATTTTAAGTAATAACTTAATAACATCAGAACAATTTCTGTGTCTCAGTACTTTACTGAGCAGGCAAATTCTAGGCTGTAGTAAAGCTTCAGTTTTCAAAGTCAGTAGAGCAGAAGAAATTTGGTTCACATGAAAATTTTAATTTAACGTAACTGTTAAAGACATTTCACACAATTACATCAGACAATGGTTTTCTGATAAGGAACAATAAGCAGATTTGTTAAAAGTAACTAAAAGACTATTCTAGCAAATATATTTTTAGACATCTAGAAAACTTTAAATACAGAAAAACAAGTAAACATCTAACACAAGGACAGAATTTCCTGCTCTGTTAATACAGCCTTTGACAACAAGCAGTAGTGCTTTTTGTCATGTTTTTAAGGAGATCATTACATTCTACTGTTCAGTCAGCTATCTAAGACACTCAACATTCACAAATTTCAGGAACTAAAGAGAATTTTACCGTGAGCGACCGTGGAAGTGAGGAGATTCCTCTGGAGTGGACACCAAAAGGTCTTGGTGTAACCACAGATGTTAATCTGGAGGTGTCAGTTTTCTGGTAACTTCTAGGGAGAGAAGCTGAAACCTGAGCTGACCCAGTTTGAGCATTCACTGAGTAGCGTGTAGACAAAAGAGGCAAGGTCTGCTCTTCTGCCAGGCTCTTTGAGACAGCAGGAGCTTCACGTGTGGCAGAGATCTCTGGCTTGGGTAGATTCTCCTTGCTCCTCTGAGCAGCATACTGGCTTTTGCTATCCTTAGTGCTGTAGGAGGTTTCTTCCTCAAACGAGTAATCTTTCACTGTTGATCGTGTGGTAGGTGCTTTTTCTTCAGTAAACACATCATCAGTCAGAGAATATGCCCATCTGCCATCATATTTTTGTTCCCTGCAAGACAGAGCTCATTAAAATACCAAAGCAAACTGATAGACAGGTAGGACCTAAGGCTGACATCTAGACTACTACTAGAGCATAGGACAGGAGCAACAGCACCTGAGGAAATGGCCACAAGTTGTATCAGATGAGGTTTAGACTGAACATAAGAAGGAACTTTTTCTCTCAGACAGTGGTCAGGCACAGGAATGGCTGCCTAGGGAGGTGGTGGAGTCGCCATCCCTGGCAGTGTTCAAGAGGCATCTGGACAGGGAGCTAGGAGATATGGTTTAGTGGTTTTCTGTAGGTATGGTAAAGGGAGGATGGTTGGACTAGATGATCTTGTAGGTTCTTTCCAATCTTGTGATTCTATAATTCTATAAACTGAAAAACACATCTCTGATAAATTGAAATGAATAGCATTATTTTAAAATATTAATTCCTTAAAATGCTTTGAATTCATTTCTTCACCTACACCCACATATTTTTCAACACTTCCATAATACTCAGGCATATTACTGTCAGACCAGAAGGTTGTCACCAAGACAGCAATATCTTTGCAATAAATAAATAAATAAATAAATAAAGCTATTCATTTTGCATATCCTCAGAAATTCTGATTTTACTGAGAAAAGAACATAGAGAAGTCCACCCTGAACCGCATACATACTTCTGTTGGTGTGTCTACTCTCTGAAAATGCTATACTGTCTTTCAGATAACAAATTACAGGGTGTTTTTATTTATGTATGTCTTTGCTGTTCGTTCTCTTGTCAATAAAGAACAATAAAAAGAATAATCTTTACCATGCAATTTTCAATTTCAAGATGCTGGCAATATTGGACATTCAATACAATTTGAACCCATATTTTCCTTCAAGAGACTATAGTTGCTGTCCTCATAAATAAATCCAAATATTATTTTACTATTTACTTAAGCTTTCTTTATAAACGTACACCATGTGCATATTTCCTTCACCTCAGCTATTCATTCACTTAAAAACAAAACAAAACCTCAGATTTAGTACTCTAACACTCAATCTGCACTTTTCTCTCTTCAGAGAGTCTTGTTCTGTAAAAACGTAGAGGAACAATTGGGAACAAAGAGGAAATTGAGTAAAGAAGTTCGCAGTTCTGTGAAATTCATAACAGCTCTGACTATGTTTATCTGCTGTTACAAAGAGAATGGCAAATAGAATGTTAGAGGAAAGAGAAATAAGCTAACCCAAAAATAAAAAGGCAATTAACTAGTTTATTTTTCTATTGTTTTAAGCTCCTTAAAGCGGAGATAAATACTGACTCGACTGCACATTCATTCTTAGCTGGAATAAAGAATCAGTTATAGAGTAGAAATGTTTAACATTCTATGAAAATAATGTGTTAGGAGACCATATTTTCCTGTTCAATTGCTTAGATTTTTACACTATAATTTGGAACTAAAATTGTTGAGATTTCTGAAGCATCGATTGCAACTTGCAAGTAAAAACCATTCAAGAATTAAAAGGAAAATAAAAGATTTAAGTTCTACAATTTAGTACTCCCATTAGTGTCATTACCTTTCCTGCTGCATTTCTTTCAGTGGCTTGCTACTCCTATCAGAAACTTCAGAGGCTCTCCTTTCTATTTCTTCTCTTTCTTCCTTTTTCTTTTGCAATTCTGAAGTGAAGCTCTTTCTACGATTCTTCCATTTTGCTAAATCCTACAGGAGTCACACAAGAGTATAGAATCAGATTTTCTCAAGATCTTGCAAGTCTACAGAAACATCCTATGACATGCTATCTGGTGCCCCAATTTTACTTGCACGTCTGTATCAAGGCCATTTTTTTTCATGTGCTTCCCCCCTAATTGAAAAGCGTACTTTTTTCCCCTTGACATTTTCAGTTTTGCTCTAAAATACTTTGCACAATTACACATAATTGAAAACAAATATGATAGCATGTGAATTTATTTGTAGTCTTTGGATAAGGGGATTTTATTATTTTTTTTTATTACTTAGTTTTCAAATTGCTAGTATGTTACCCTGATACATTAGCTTGAGAATAAACACATCTTAAATTCCAAATTGAAAACAAACAAACAAAAAAATCCATAGATTTAGATATACTATGTCTGTGAAACCACAATGTGAACTGGCAATCTTTCCCATGAAATACCAGAGCTGGTTAAGGAAGTACTGAATTCTGGAACTGAGATGCACTAAACAAACTGCTATGAAATGCTTTCTTGATGTTCTGTTTTTGATTTCAACCTCTAATTGGTAATCACTAGCAATCACAGGTCTCAATTAAAAATAAAAAGGTCTTCATATTACCTTACGATGCTGTGTAACGTAATCATGCCAGTTTATAAGCTAAATTTAAGACAGAATTATTGAGGGATAGGAGCCTCAAGAATTTGCTCAAGGAAATACTATTTCCTTCCTTTCCCTAAGGATCAAATACTCAGACATTCCAAGCATTTCACAAAGGAAAAAAAAAAAAAAAAAAGGCATACAGCACATGAAACCATGTCCTAAATTTTATGTCAGCAGGAATCAAGCCCAAAGGCTTTACTGTGATATCACAGTATATACAAATCAGATCAGATTGTTGCATGAAACGCACAACCACATGAGTTACCATACATGCCACAACCAGTTTTGTGGGGGTACTGAACATTGACAGCACCCAGCCCCTTGGCAGGACACATCAGGAAGAGTGAAAACTAATATTTACTTCTTGCCACTTTAGATCTTGTTCTTGCAGCTGTTCTTTTATCTTTTGTAGCTCTTCATAACGAATTTTGCGCAATGACTGCTGCTCCTCTGCACTGACATCATTCAAAGATTTACTCCTAGAAATCAAAAAGTAAAAAGAATATTCAACTTCATAACATCTGAGCTACAGTTTATGCAAGTGAAACCTTCAAGAGAGGGAGATTTATGTTAGTACAACAGAGCATTCCTAAGTGTTATTTTAAAGAGAGCAGGAAATAAACAGACAGCTGAATGAGCAAGACTGGGTTGGGACCTAACACCAGCACTGAGGTCAGTAATTGCGTATTTGAGCAAATAAATTCAGATTAAGGGAATAATCCTCATACCTACTACTAATTCTTAAACTTGTTACTCTGCTGACCTTGCTAGTCTCTTTTGCCTAAATGCTTTCCCAACTCCCCAAAGCCAAACTCCCATTATTTCACTTTTCTTCTACAACAACAGCCTCTCAATCTTCTCCCATTCTTTCATTTCTTAGAATAATTGCAAAATCAGGTCAGTTATTGATGCACATGGCTAAAAGAGAAAAGTGATTTACTGTTAAGCATTCATATCAATCATGTTACAGGCCCCACTAGCATGTATCACTTCTTCTCAAAACTCTTTGGTACTTCCAGTCTAAGTCAGGAAAATCTGCAGTCATCACCTCAATAATTTCTTGACACGCGTAAGAATTTTCCCCCACAAACTCCTACTTACTAGGTTCACTGTAACCTCAATTTCTCAAAACTCACGTCCTCCCCAATACACCTGACTTCCAGCCTTTGCTGTTTTCTCTCTTGTTCATTTATTTAAGAATAACAGATCTTTTTGTTTAAGTGTAAGACAAGACTCCTACTCATGTTTGACCTCAAATCTGTGAGACATAAATTAACATGTACATGCTTTGTCACAAGGTTCTGTGCTATAATACAAAAGGAAAGCTAGGCTTCTGATTATTATTATTATTATTATTTTTCCGCAAAACATGTTCATTTGTATTTATCTGGACAAAAATGAAGTGATGGAAAAATATTAGAATAAGTTCTAATACAATTCAAAACTGCAGCACTTCTTTATCATGACAGAAAAGCAAGTTAAAACAAAGTGACTCAGAACAGGGCCTTACTCCAGTGTCCTACATACCAAGAGTGCTCTGAACTAACAAACCAGTCTCTTTCACTTCCTCCCAGGAGACCCAACTTACTTATATTCATAACATAAGACTTCAGACTTCGTCCCTGGAAAAAAAGTCTAGGGTATTAATTCACTATCCCCATTTGTTTGTTTATTTTCTGAATGAGAAGAGTGCCAAATTCAGCAAAAATCCTAAGGTCATTTTTGAAGAAACTTTATTTTGCAGTTCTCTTTCACAGTTAAGTTACATCACATATAGAAATGGTTTGGTGTAAGCATTTACACCATCCCAAATTCACTAAAGAAAATTTACATGACAAGGATTTCCTTTTATTTTTAACTCAAGTTTCTATACCTGCACTTGAGTTTCCATACCCGCATGGAGTAAATTAGGAAAATCTAGAGCAAAATAAAATACAACCGAAGGGTATATTCATATATTTATACTTATGAACTAATGTACGTTTGTTTCTAGTTCAAAGATTTAACTAGTAACTGGGTCTCCCTTCACTGACATCTAACTTCTTCACATTTTGTTTCTCCTGGCAGCATGTAGTCATTACCAGGTTTCACCTTTGGGTGGAGGAAAAAACAAAAAAAAACAAAAAAAAAAAAAGTACAGATGAATAAACACACAAACTTACTTTTTCTTTTCTTTTCAGAAAACACTGAACACCACACTTAAGTAAATACTTCACATGCCACCGCACATGTAAACGGTAGCCACAGTAAGCTATAAACATGGTTACATAAGTTATCATAACTTAACATGCCATTAACCAATCAGTTCACCACTAATTTCAAGTCTAAAAAATAACCATAAAATATTCAGAAAGCCCACCACTGTTATTAAAAAATTCAAACAGATAACCCTGAGAATACTCTTTTCACATTATTTATCTGTTTATTTTCTTTGGTTCAACTGCTACATTGCCAGAGCAAATTATTTAGGTAAAATAATTCTCAAGTCTTATTAGAGCTGGTATTACCATCACAGCCAAAATGCGCAATACGAAGTAATAAACAGCAGGTCAAATGATTTCAATGCTCATTTAGACTATCAATCAAATGTATTAACTTGTAACTTTTATTCTGGGAATCATTTGATGTTATATTGCAACCTATTTCAAAACGAGAGATTTTTCAGTCATTCCCATGATACATGTGTGGGTCATTAGCTACTTTCGGGATTCTAACTGTTCAGTCTTTGAAATGAAATATTTACTAATATTGCTTTGCATTACCTGAATGCTTTAGGGCCCAATTTAAATATAGAACAGCATGTACTTTAAATGGAATAAAATATCAGAGCTATTTTCCAAATGCCTGATAACGATAACTAATCTAATCCTAGATGTCTGAGGACTTTTACCAGATGCATAGCTTTTAGTCTTATATTTGTTATGTAAATTGCTCAAGCACAGAACAAAGCAGCATGCACAAGATGCTTTGAGCACAAGTTTTTAGCTACTGTGCATGCATGCAAATTTAAACAAGAGGCAAAAATAGTGTCATGATCTTCAAGCTTTTATGAACTTACCCTTGCTCATCAGAAAGCTTTTGAAACAGTCTGAGAAATTAGAAATCAAAAAAAAAGAAAGAAAAGATTCAGTGTTTTGTTTGATATTCATAACAACATTCATACGATCAGCAAACCAGCACCCTCACTAAGTGAAGGGGAAACCGTGAAAGCCTGAGGATCAGCCAGCATGGAGTAGCACATTAGCGATCTCACACAAGTCAGAAGCACATCAGGACTCACATGATGTGTAAATCAGGCAGAAAACTGACAAAACAAGGCTGCAAGTTTCCAATGCTTCCAATTTAGAAATGCAGCATGAATAGAGCCTTGTTTTAATTCTGCATCACTTATTCCAGTGCTGCTAAACAGCATGGAAGATATTTTAAGAAATGAAAATTAAAGTCAACTTGAGTCCTAACAAGAAGCCTGGCTCACAAAAGCTGTTTCCTTGCTTTTTCAGCCATCTCTGATGCTAAATACAAGTTATATATGCAATGGATAAAATGTCCTATATATACTTTCATACATTAAGTGGAGAATCAAACACATATGGTGTGATTCAAGGATTTTTAGTATTCTTGAATGTGAGTATTCTACTGAATTAATGCTTAGAATGTGAAATTATTTCAAGTGTTTCAAAAATATTTCTCATTGAAGCCAGCACTTTGTTAACAGCATAAAGCTTAAAAATTAAGTACGATAACATCAAAATACCACTTGCAACACAGAAGTGTCTTAGCCACAAAGGAGGCGCAGCTGGTGGAACTGCAACTTGCAATGCCGTATTTTCAGAGCTAAGGAGACATTCAAACCCCTTCAGTCTCCCAAAATACAAAACTGAAGTTAGGTAGGAGTTTAAAAAAAGACTTCAGTCAGAGAAGAAAAATGGGGATATACCAAGAAATGATAAGGTGAAAGTACTAATTAGGACTATATAAGATATGAAAGCAGAGGAAAATATTGATAGAATAAATATGCAATCATAGAATTAAAAATTATATGGATGCACACCTTGCATGCACCGTGACTTTGGATGGGCAAAGGAATACTAGTACTTTTCCACCTATGGAATCATCTCCATACTGTAGTAAAGCATTTGATAAGCATTTTTAAACTCAGGTGCAAGCAATAATATCATTATGTTAATCTTCAGAGTTTGTCATGAAAGTATTCATGTGTTTCAGAAGTGATTTCCCCAATAATATTGGAAGAAAAAAAAAAAAAATCTACCCTCAATAGCTTTTTGAGTAATCAGTATTCCTGTTCAAGCATGGAAAGAAATCTATATAAAGCTGTGTATAAAAGAATTAGTGTGTATTTTCTCTGAAACTGCAGCATGAAACTATAAAAACCATCATATTTTTTGTTGAAAATATGGTATTGCAGTCATAAGCTTCTATTGAAAGCAAATACAAAGCTTGTCCGGGATGACACAAACAAACTGCAGATTCATACTCTATGAATGGCTTAGCACAAGATGATGCTTTTCTGAATGGTAACAGTTCAATTAACTCAAGCAAATCCGTGCAGGACACAACCTGACCTCTCCACCATCTGACGTTTCTTGTGTCTAACTTTGCTGGCCTCCCTGATTGCTTCCCACTTCTTCCAGTCTTCTTCACTGCATGGACCTGGGATAAAGTTTACTGGCTGCATGTTGCTTCCCACTTTCCAAGACTCAATCTTGCGTGTCAGCATATCGTCCCTCTTGTGGTGGGAAGACGGCGACAACACTCTACCGCTGCTTTTTCTTTCCTCAGGTGTTGCATTTTTTTCAAGTAAACACAGAAATTTGGACCGGATTTCTTCTGGAAGACTCCAAGGGTCAGGAAAGAGCGCAGGGTGGTATTTGTCTGGAGCACCTGATAAAGGCACCTCTTTTTTCTGAGAAAGAATCTTACGAAATATCATGTCATCTTTTTCCAAATCTGGTATCACAGGTTGGCCTTCCCGAGGTTGCAGAATTATTTCACCCTCTAGAGGAGGCTCCTGCTCAGAGAATTTTTTGAAATACTTGGGGTCCTGGAGAACAACATGATTCATATGGGAAGCCCCAGTTTTGCGAACAAACAAGTCATCGTTTTCTAGATCTGGGTATGGATATCCATTTTCAGTCTCTCCTTCATCATCACATCCTGGTATAAATGAAATATTTTTTCTACATTTTATGAGCCTAGGGCCAGAAGTAGGATCAATTTTGGTCTTCGTTTCAGAAGACAAGTAGTCAGAGTATTTTTGCAGGGCCTGAAGTAACAAAAACTGGCTGAAGCATATAAAACAAAAGGAAGGAAGTAAAATATCATTAACTAGCAAAAGACAAGCAGATCACAATGTATTGAGATATACATTTGTTTTAGACTTGCAGTATCCTGAGCAGTAAAATTATACCACTTGGCATTCACCACCAGTAACCAGAGCACAGTGCACATCAACCAGTGTAAAGGGTAACAAGACATACCGACTTTCCAATAAACAGCACACTTGCATGCTCACACATAAAGCCAGAAACCCTATACATCATGTTATCCTTTCACATTTGCAGTCTTCAGAAGATGACCAGCAACCTATGGCTATAGTAAATAACAAAACAAAACCACAACAACAAATGTAATAATAATTTAAAAAAGAAGCACAACAGCACAGGATGCATTTCATCTAGCTGCTGCATATCCAGACACTTTTTTTTGATGCAACAAGAGTAAAGCTCATGCAGTTGTATGAACCTGGGCTGGTCAGAAGCCTCCAAGATTTTTCCTTCTGTAATCTGTGACAGTGAGCTTCCCATATATTCAGCAGTTGGCTTGTAGTTTTGATCCCTTCTGCTACTGCCACTCCACTCAAAACTTGGTCTCGGCTGGTTAGCAACAATGGCAGAGCTTTGTTTGTAAGCAAAATCCATATCCTCAGAATCTGATTTCTTTATACTGTACCGCAGCACAAAAATAAGCAGAGGGAAAGAAAAAACAAAACAAAACAAAAAAACAACAAAAAGTGTATGCATTTAGTAAAATGCATAGCATCAACAGTGCAACAGTGCAACAGTGCAATATTGAATAATATTTCAATTATTTTCCTTAAAAAAAAAAAAAAAAAAAAAGTTTTGCACACAACAGAGAAACAGGGGCATGCATAAAAACGCACCTGAACCCTTGAATCTCTTTATACCAGGGTTTGAAAGAGGATTTCCTGATTTTTTTCCATAGCAATTCTTCTTCTGGAGTCCAAAGCTTAGGAAGAAATTTGTCAAAAGGAACCACTGTATTTGATGCTGAAGAACTTAGCTTGCGAAAATAGAGATCATCTTTTTCAATGTTTGGGATGACTATTTCTTCTTCCTCATCCTCATCAAAATACCCAGATAATTCTGGAGAAATGTTAACTCCTGGTTTGTTTTCCACTTTAGCATCCAACTGCCTCTGTCTCTTCTGGTTACTGTTCAAAATACCCAATCAGTTAAGATATTTTAGGAGCAACTTCACAAAAAGAATGTAAAAAAAGGCAAAAACAAAAAAACATGCTTTTTGGCTTAGGAGTTCAACCTTGTGAATGAAGCAAATTAGTTCTCAACTCCATCACTGCAGTACCAGAAACAAAAAAACGTTAAATTGTTATATTGACATCCTACCACACCTGACAAAAATTTGACAGAAAAGGCACAATAATTTATCACCTCTGTTAAAATGCTGATTAGAAGGCTAACTTTATTGAGTTATTGATGGACTGCAATAAAACAGTTACTCGATCTTGGATTAGTATCTCTGACCTCAGTGGTTCAAGCATTGCAGCTAGCGGACCAGCCGAATAATTTTCTTGTGAGCAAGATTTAGGAGAGTCATTGCGCAACACGAAATGATGTCCAGTTGCAGCAGAGCTTACAGGGCTCTTTTGGACTAGAAATCTACGTTTTGCTAAGTCATCCATAACCACGTCGGGCATCCTTCTTTCATCTTCTGAATCAGAGCCACTGTCATACTCATAGATCATCTGCAGGGAAGCTGGATTTGTAAGCCCACATTCTGCTCTGCTATTTTGGCAGGAAGCTACAGGATTCCTTTCACGTCCACTGAGGTTGACCAAAACAGGAACAAAATGAAGATAGTGAAGTCACGACAGTTATGATGAAAACCAAGAACTGCCCATTAATCTCAAGTGTGCACGCTAAGAAGTTAGACAAGAGAAATTCATCGCCACGGTTTGGAAAGCTTCGATGAGAAATTAAAGCTGTACATCTAGCTCATTCAGGACTTAAGATCATTCATATCCTTCGAGTCAAGTCTGACCAAAATCAACACAACTAGTCTTCTGTTTTTTGAGTAAAGTAGAAGAAAGTCAAGCAGACAAAGAAAATAAGAGGGAAAAAAAATTAAGAAAAAAAAAAAAAATCAACAAAACTAGACAACCACATCTGGCCCTCCCTTCACTTAAAACATAGTATTTTACTTTCAATTGTAGCAACAGCAGCTTTTTTTTTCATTAATTAATAAAGAAAGCATTTGTTAAAAAATATAAATGAAATTCTGCTTTACAAAGGCTGCACACACCAGTACCTTGAAAATGTTCCATCTGACTCGGTGTAGACAGGGCTTGCCCAACTCCTCCTGTTGTCCTCATTCTTCTCTGTTCTTTTCTTTCTTAGCGGTGCTGGCATATATGTTGGCTGCTTGTTTTTGGTAGGCAAGAAGCGATTGAAGTCAGTAGCAGGTTTTGGTTCAATGACAGAAATCCTCCTATAGGACCTGTCATCTTTATGGGAGTCACGCATCTTGAAAGGCAGTTCTGAGTCTGTGTCACTATCACAACCTAAGAGGACAGAGGAGAAAAGAGACGGCACGAACATTATTCTCCAGGTAAGAGTTTCTATCTAAAAGTTAAACTGATTTTAGGATATTTCAATGTAACTCCACGTTCGAGACATTTTGCCTGCAAAGTTGCTGAACTACATTTCGGACTGTAAGAAAGATATTTTTAGAAATTCCTTCTGAGGCTGTGATAAGGTCTAAGTTGAATTTGGTTTGCATGCTCATGCTACATTCATTCCATTCTTTCACTATCACTGCTGCCTGCAGGAAACAAAGCAATAACCTCTAAACTGAAAAGATAAAACAGCAGAAAAGGTGTTTGTTTGTTTTCAATTAAAAACACATTTGCAACTCATATTTACTAACCAAGCCTACTTACTAGCAAAGAGCATAAAAATATTCTTATCTCAGCATATTAAAATCCATTAGAAGCCCTGGGTACTTGTCACATATGTAAAATGGCTGTATACGTTGCTTTGCTCAGATCAGACATGCTCTATGTAATGTGTCTGGTCCAAATGTTTTATTTTACACAAATGGAACAAAATAAAAAATCTCAGTTTTTATATTGTTAAGACAACAAGTTCATTCTGCATTTTAAACAAGAGAGAAAAAAAAAAAAACCACAGCCTAGAGTAGAGCTATAGGGAACGAGTGTCACAGATCATCTTGTTACCTTCTTTTCCATGACAAAATATCAAAAATAAGAACTGCTATTCAGTTTATGACACAGGTGAGAAAAACACTGCTTACAATGAATGTTCACAAATCAAGTGAAAATGTAGATATATGATATAACTGTGATAGGAACAAGGCAAGAAATTTTTGAAACTGTTGCAGTTTTAGGCAAACCCATCAGGATCTGAATTCTTGCAACTGCCCTCCTTGAACTATAGGAAAATACCCCATAAAGACACACATCCTGATGTGACAGTGGAAGTTGTTACTAGCCCTCTAGTAACATTCCTGTGGGCACTGCTTTGCTTCTATCAACTGTTAAAGGTCAATATTTGCTTTAGGAAAAAACAGCCCGTGGCAGTTGCAAAATCAGTTACCTCCCAGTCACTTTAAGTACTGGGCACCTGAAGTACTAAGTCCACACATTGTCTTCTACCACTCTCATGAGATGTGTTAATAAAAGATTTAAAAGAGAAAAACATACCTTCACTGCCACCTTTCAAGGTTATGTCTGATGAAAAGCTTGTAGAGGATCTTGAGCCAAGAGAGTCCAAGCTATCAAAAGAATCGTCTCTTTTATGGCTTGCTGAAGATGGAAAGGGTTCTCCTCGGTCCACGTACCAAATATCACCGTATCCACTATCCCTACCACTTCTGTTTAGCTGGCTGGACTCTTCAAGTGCCTATGGGAATAAATTTTGAAAGGTCTTTCAGAATGGTTTAATGCAGAATATTCCTAATGAATTTTCACTCAAAATTTTTTAAAATGTGTTTTGACTGCACTAACAAACTTTAACAAAGACTAATGTCAAACCCTGAAAAATATAAAAGCTTGAATAGGAGAGTAAAAACAAATTCTTAAATTTCTCTCATTTCAGCCAAACAGAATCAAGACAAGGCTTGTTCACAATCTACCAACCTATCACAGGGGATGGACTCCAAATTTCTTTATTACATTGGTATCAGAAGAACCAGGGCAAGCTAAAGTTCATTCTTTCCACACAACCTTCTACAGCGAGCAAAAAACAAGAAAACATTGTGACAGTATTCCCCAATTTAAGACTAAAATTAAACCCACCAAGGGATTATATTGCGTTGTAAAGAGTTGCAAAGTATGAAATCAGGGTATTTATGTACTATTTCTAATAGATTCCTTACCTTGGTCAGTGCTTGCCCTAATAATTTCTCAAATGCTTTAAGATTGAGATATGGACCATTATAGTGAGGGTTACTTTGTGCTTTTCTCCCCAGCCAATATAATGTAATCAAAACCTAGGAGCAGAAAACAAAACGAAATATTAAGTTCACTGCTTCCCTCTCAACCAGCATTAAAGCATCCCTTCATGTTGCTAAGAGAGATTTTCCCCACTGAAATATAAAAATCTTGTCTACAGTGTTAGCTAGAACTTCCATCAAAACCATTTAAAGTGTTGTATTAAATACAGCATAACTCAAGTAATCAGGTGTAAGTGCTGTTTAATTATTATACTTATTTGAAAAACTAACACCCATAGAGATGACCTTAATGTGGCACTAATTTGAATGAACAGCTAAAGAATAAAATAAGCACAATAATGCCATAAGCAGAAACATTAAAAATGTTTTAAAAGGATATATAATCAAAATTATTGAGAGATTGTTTCAGAAAGCACCGAAGTAAAAGTGTCTTACGTTTTTCACTCTTCTATTGGTCTCCTCTGGTCTGAAGGAGGAAAAAGAAAACAAAACAGTTTTATAATCTCATTGAGTTTGATTATTATTCACAGTTTAAAAGGTTTGCAGCCCAATTAGAAGCTATATAAAACATGAAACTATGACTCTTCCAAAAGAAATAAAATAGCAACACGCTTTGAATTATGAGGCATAACTATAATATTTTAAGCATTACAGGCAAAGTAAGAAACCATTAAAGATTTTGATTTGAGAAAGGTCCCAGACTCTTTCAATTAGCTTAGGATTTTAGTTACCAACAACAACATGGAAAACAAGCAAATGTCTGGGTAACATAGTTTCTGTCCAGGAAGAGTTTTCATTCCATACAAAAGCAAATTACTTTCCCTCCCATTGTATTACATTTTCCAAAATATATGCTGGATAGAACACATCAGACAAAAACAAACAAACAACCCACCACTAACAGTAATTAGGGTGAGAGGATTTGAACAAAAAGGTGTAGAATTCATATACAGTGGCAGAAAGATTTACACAGAGTCCAAGATTCAGACCTGCGATGCGTCAAGTAACGTATTTTACTACCAGGCACTTGGGAACAAGTTAGTCAAAAGGTTACAAGGAAAAGGTAAAGTAAGCTGTACAGAGGGCAGTTGTGAGGGAGCAAAATCATGACAGGGTCTGGTCAGCATGGACAGCACTCTTCAGAGAAACACTAAACACAACACAGCTCACACAGCCACTTTCATGCTCAGTACAGATGGGGTTGTCATGCCCACCATGAAGAAATCAGGCAGCCATGAGCACAGAATCATGAGACGCACAATGACATCTCTTAATGTCAAATATCTACATGTATATTTTAAAAACCCTCCCAAAATATGTTGCTGGATTTTTTGCTTGTTTGTTTGTTGTTTGGTTTTTAATACTGGGCATTTATTGGAGAAATGTTTTGTCTTTTTCATGAGCATATGGATTTCTTTTCATGTGTACATGCTATGGCTGTTACCTCATGCGTTGACAACAGATTGGCTGGTTACTAAGCAGAGCACAGAAAATTGTTCTCATAAGGCTGTATATAAAAGCACCACAGTGTATAGGTATTACACTTTTTATATCTGATATAGTATTTTCAAGGTTTACACTCTTTGGACTAAAAATTTAAGGTCATTAGGGCAGAATTTCCTTCATTATTTGCAATAATAAAAGCAGAGTCCATGCATACACCTTTGCTGAGGATGACTTTAAGTTTGCTTCCAACCTTTAGCAGTCTGGTAAACAGTGAAAAAGTCTGCCTTTAATCATTACAGGCTGTACCCAGATTTCACACCAGCTTTCAGAAGGAAGCGCTGTGATTGAACACAGTGCCCACTTCTCCTCTTCATGAGTTTATTGGTCATTTACAATATGAGGAACACCCATTTGCATTTGTATTTTTTTAAATCATCTACATTCAAATAATCATGAACATAAAAGGCCTGCATACTTGGGCTACAAACACTGCAAAACTTAACTAGTAAGCAATGAACCCCAAACGCAGGCAGAGAAACATACCGCACACACGAACAGGAGGCAATACTCCATTTGCTTGTTTGCTAAGCTAACAACAGAAGCAAGCTGTCAAGTTGTTTACCCATAGCAAAGCTCTTCCAGTTTTCCAGTTTACATGCATTACTACTTTCCTTCTTTGAGCTATGTCCGTTGGCTTCTGATCCTTTAAGCAATTTGTTTTGATAGATAAGTCCAAGCACAAGAACATATAAATCAAGAAACCTCCTGCTAATCTAGAGCAATCAATTGCTTATTTACATAGGTATATATTAATTCTTCTGTAGCCCTTACATAAGGGGAAAAGAGGAGAGATTCCGGATGAATAATGCATAATCCCAGAATGTGTACAAATCCAAAGTCTATAGAATTGTTTCCACAAAAAATAAATAAATAAATAATCTCAAAGAAGAAATCCAACACTGCTATCTTTCTGGAATGCCTTTAAAAAAAAAAAAAAAGAGGTGTTGGCACCTTTAGTTTTCACAGCTGCTTCTCCTCTGTGAGGCATGCAGCTGTCAGAAGATGCTGTTTGGATCCATTTTCCCTCTTCCTCTGTGTGAAATAAAAGCCTCTCACATCTACATCATGGCCAAGCTCACAAACCATGTCTGAGCTATGCATGCACAATCCATTGCTTAGTTGTCCTCCCCACCTTGCTTAAAATAGCAAGTTGATAGAATGTTGTGATGATACAGTATGAAAGAGTAACTCTAAATAGACTTTCTGCTTCATAAACTGCTATCATCAAATGTAAATATTACACAGTATTATGCATGATCTGATGTGTAGGTTTGAACTACAGGTCATATCAGCAGCACTAAGCTAGGAGAAGTCATAACCAACAGAAATTTCTTCTGCAACATAGCAAAACCATTTGCAGCTTCCAGAGAAGGCCAACTCAACTTCTTTGACAACTTGCTACTATCTTAGTACCCAACAGTGAGCTCCTGCTCACATCTCTGCTTCCTTTCTCACACATATGGCTCTCTGGTTCTAAAAATGTGGCCAAAACCATCCATTTCTCACACTGTATTTCATGAAATAGGCTAGAAGATGTGGAATGCAGGAACTTTAGTAAGGCAGCTTTTAAGTTTTTTAAACACTAACGGACAGCTAGAAGTTTATTTTGAACATAAGTCTCTGAACAAAAGCACTAAAGCATACATGCAGCATTGATTACACAGACATTTGTCATATGAAAGCTGTTCTAGCAACTGAAGGAGTAACCAACTTGCTGGTATACCTTCATCAGTGCAAATAAACACCAATTATACATTGGACAATTCCAAAAATAAAATCAATGTTTTAATTCAGAATGATGATAGAACCCAGCTGGTGGAAACAGCAGTCTTAATGAAATTATTATTCTGTGTAATACAATTTCTGGCTTGAATAAATGAATACATTGTGCTGTAACATAAGCAGGCTGCTGCTTTGCTCAAAGAAGCACCTTAAAAACAATCTGCTGAAAGAAACATGTTCCTGTCCAAATTACATTTCCACACAGCTTACCAAATCAATTCATTAAATTTCAAAAATTAATCTCTCTGTCTTCCCAAAGGTTTTGTCTTTTCACTAATTATGCAACTTCACTTAAGATGTCTGAACTAAGCAACAGAAGCTGCTAAAGAGAACAGTCAACACACTACAGAAATAATTTTACTGCGTGCTTCATTCGCTCTCCCACTAGTCTTAACATTCTAGCACGTATTCCGGAGTTTAAAAGACTGGGTTACCTAAACTAACTTGAGTGTCAAACTCCAACTAGCACAGAATTCTCAAGTTCAAAACCTACAGTTTCTCATTCATGAAGTGTGAACCTGAAGTATTGGCGATGGTTTCAATAAAGGTTTATGAACAACTTCAAGATTAACCATCCTGGAAAATATATATCAAATGCAGCATAAATGTCTAAAGGCCATGAGATAACAATGTGTGGGGGATACTGTAATAATTATGAAGCATAACTGAACAATTCTAGGTTGAACACCACTACAAAAGATGTGAAATAACCACCCATGGAGAAGTAATACCTTCTGTGTAAATCACCTGAAGTACGTCAATCGTTTAGCAAACAGGGGGAAAAAAAAAAAAAAAAAAGACAAATGGGACAAAAATAACATGCACTTGTTAGTAGATTATATGCTTAGATACCAAGTACCTTAGTTACATTTGAACAAAATGCACATTCACCAGAACAGTTTACGCTTGGTCAGCATTAGAGGATGAATGCTTCTCTAATAAGGACCACTATGTAATAAAAGAAGGGGACGTGGCAACAACAGATCGAGCTGCAGCCCAAGGAATTTATTCCCAGCTCCACTGTTTGCTCAAGGTTAAATAGCAAAATTAGTCACTAAGGCCCCTGCCTGACAATACAAAGGCTTTGGCAGCAGCTCTACCTTAAGGATTTCCTGATCACTCTTTCCTTTCCAGCCGTCTCTGTTTGCTGCCCTGTGGTTACGCCAACACAACTCTGATTCATGCTGTGAATCAGGACCAAAAGGGTCGAGCCAGTTTCTCTGTTTGGGTTTTTCTAATATGCATTTTTAATGCCCAAATTAACTCACTCATCTGATTTACAGCATGCTTGCACAAGTGAGCGTGTCAGTATACAGCTGCAAATCTAGCACATTGCCACACAGGCGCAGAGCAGGGCCTGGTGGAAGGGGAGCTCACTGTGCCAACAAGCAAAGAGACCCCAGTGATGGGAACCCAGACAGAGGCTCAGCCTGCTTCCTGGTCTTCTGCTGAGGTTTAGGTTTGAGACATGAGGACAGCTTCCTATTATTTTAATTACTTAGAGGTAGTCTTAAAAATAAAAATTGTACAAGACAGTCATACAACTAACAGTAGCAAGCAGACCATAATACCTTTAAGAAATCAACTGGACTGTGACTACTTACAAAAAACATCCACCAGAAATGCTAGCCCCTGTATACTTATATTTTCAGCATTTCCTTGCAGTAGAGCAGTGCATTTAAAATAGCTGTGTTTAGGTTGACTTATTTAAAGCTTTTAATATATAAACCAACAGTTTGGATTTTGTTTTCTAAACATGTTATTTGGTTTGGTTCCCCAAGATCCTAACACATGTTAAATTCCGGGAACTATCAATTCATGGCAGCAGATCACTCCCACACTTGACTTATTTTCCAGAGAGAATATCAATGTGGGGCTCAAGACCAAAACCAAGATACAAAATATCAGTAAAAAATTCTGGAAGATTATTTTGCAGCATCCCTTTAAGAATCCATGGATTTCTGAGTATCTGTTTTTAGTGCAGAAAAATTCTGGAAATGCAGATATGGATTTTAAAAAAAAAAATCCAGATCAGAGTCTCCCCTTCCCCTAAATGAGTAATCTGCTGAGAAGCAGTAATGGGTCATTATAGATAAGAACGTTCTGCATCCATTTACGGGGAGGAAGAAGGGACAGAGACACTCCCACTGATAGAAAGGAATGTGCCTGTGACAAATGCACTGTGCCCAGTGCCAAACCCTTCCCTTGGTGACGAATAGCCCAGAAACCCCAACAGCTGCCAATGCTATCTGTTTCTCATCCCTTCTTCCATGCTACATATCTTACTAATACAGGACTTCACAAACAGAACACAGATTTCTGTGTCAACAGAAGTATCAGTGTTCTCCTTCTGACCTTCTAACCACCAAGGCTGAGCTTCCACCACCCAGATGCCCTCGGAAGGACTTAGCCAAGCCCTGACCCAGCCCAGGGGCAGCCAAGGCCCTCTGCCAAGCTCTTTGCCAAGCTCTAGGCACTGCAGCCCGACACCAGCACCTTAACTTACGTGTCTGTGGAAGACTTTGAAGGGTTCGAAGGATTCTCCACCCACTACTACCAAGGTATGTCACGCAGGAGACCAGCGCCGTCTGTCCAACTAGCAGCAGGCTCATGCTAAATTTTAACCTCTTTGGACACCTACTCAATTGCTATTAATATTGCCGTTATCAGATTTCACTGGATTCCCACATGCTGCTCAGAATAGAAAGGCTTCAATGGACGACAGGACTGCGGCATGGGCACAGAGACACGAGGACATTCCTCCAGCCAGCGCTTGTATTCTCGGCAAACTGATATTCAACCCTGAGAGCCACAGCTCACTGCTGAGATTGCTGGAAACAAAATGGTCTGGTACTGCAGAAGCACTCGAGAACAGCTTTGGAAAACACACCTTCCTACTTGACTGCTCTATAAATACAAAAAGCACATGTACTTTCCATAGCAACGTATCGACCGCATCCCCATGCAACTTACATTGTAACCGTATACAGTGTCAGGTGCAAAACGACAGCAGAAAGCGTTTCTCCATGCCCCTATGAAACCAGCGACATGCAGCAGGGAGCTCTGTGGGCCCTGCTGATCAAGCAGTCTGTCCCCAAACCACAACCTCACCTGCTAAAGAAGGGGCAGAAGGGTGAGGAGAAGGGGAGATGCCCAAGAGGGGAAGGGCAGAGAAGGAATTGGGCAGGACAACACCCTCCGTGGGAACATGGCCTGGTTCACTGCCTCAGAGCCCGGCCCATCACATCACCTCAGAGAGCAGTGCTTCCTAGCTGATCTCACCCATTATGCCAAGCTATTCTTAAACCTCTTATCAAAACAAAAACAGGCACTTCTAGAAATGTGCATCAGCCCCAGCAAGTTACAGGACACTCACATTATCCATTTCCTCACGCTCTTTTTCCTACCCCTCCCTGGGTGGTCCACCTCTGCCAGCTTCCTCATACCTCAACCTAAGCCACGAGCTCCCTCCAAGAGGAAACTAATACTCAGGATATTGCAGTGAAGATGAGATATCTGTCAAATAAAACCAAAACAATCCAAAACAATAAGCCCACAAAAAAATAAATTGCCAAAGGAACAAGCCTGTGCGGAGGAGCCTGGCTGATAACCTGCGTGCTCCTCAGGTCAGGGGCTGGCAGGGAGAAAGGGAGGGAGCATCACCGCAGTAACACCTCCAGGAGAAAGAAGAGGCAGAGAATATGAGCTTCCTGCTCACATTTTGAGGTATATTACAGAATTTTAGATCATATGGAATAGTTGGTGTTACCTTGTTGACTTTTTGCATAGTTTATCTACGTTAACTTCGCTTGCACTGTTTTGAAGATCTCTCCCTTGGCTCTCCCGTTCTGCACTAGATAATTTTGTGTGAATTTTGAAGATGAATTTGAAAAGAAATCCATATGGGGACTCATGCTTGTGTTAGCTTTTTTTCCAAAAGGGTTAGATGGTGTTTCTGTAGGGTCTCTCTGAATAACAAAGTAGGCAATTCAGTGAGATCCTGTGAGTTTTTTTTAAAATACATACAATACACAAATGTACAGTTGTTAACTAGCACAGAAATAGTACTTAAAGTTGGAGAGTAATATCCTGTATGAAGCATATTATTTGCATTAGCTGAACTGCAGCAACCATGGCAACTCAGTATTTTTTCAAGACAAAACCAATATTCACCTTCTTTACTGCCTGATGTAACTTTGCCATTACTTAATTAAATAGTTCCACATTTACTGTCCTTTTTACTTTGATTCCTATATCCCCTCTTCCCACAGAGCTACTAGTGGCAATTTTACAGAATTGTCCTCAGCGCTGACTCACTTATTCCCTCTGAGTACTGCTCAGATACTGCTGCACCCACTCAGGGTACGGATAAACATCTCATTGCAAGGTAAATTAGGGTAAATATTTTCCATGTACCTACCGCACCATAGCAACTGCCTGTGCACATTCTTACCCTGGATTAATACAATTGTTCAGTTAGGAAGAAGCATTCAGTGGTGGTCCCTGAGGAATAGCTAGGAATTGGCAGATATATCTTTGCTCACTAAGAGAGACAGAGATTTTTCATAGAACGGCCTGGGTTGTAAAGGACCACGATGATCATCCAGTTTCAACCCTCCTGCTGCATGCAGGGTCACCAACCACCAGACCAGTTTGCCCAGAACCACATCCAGCCTGGCCTTGAACACCTCCATTGATGGGGCATCCACAATCTCCTTGGGCAAATTGTTCCAGTGTGTCACCACCTCCTGAGTGAAAACTTCTTCCTATTATCTAACCTAAACCTCCCCTGTCTTAGTTTAAAACCATTCCTCTCCATTTTTATAACATATATAATCAGAGGGGGAAAAAAAAAAAAAAAAATGACTACCATCAATCTTCTGCCTTGCTTTATGCTCAGAGAAAAATCTGGTAAACTTTATTTTTGCATCAAACAAACAGGTCACGATGTACAAACGTGCATAAGCAAAACAATTTATCATTTTTTAACGCCCAGCTTCAGGAGTTTTCATTAATTTAGAGGGGTGCCTGAAAACCTCATGCTATGTATGTGCTACAGTATGTAACTTATACATTATATTCAGCAAAGAACGTTTCAGCTGACAAAAAAAACCTACGCCTGGCAGTAATTTATACTGAGTATTGCTAAGCTCATGCCTGCATTTATATTGAGTTTCACCACTGCAAGGAGGTATTTACTTGTTTTGCTGTTGTTCTAATACATACAGAGAATACAATTAAGTGCATAGAAGTGAGTTGCTAAAAGCAAGAACTACAGATTCCCCATCCATGGCTTGTGATTCAGAGCTGGTCAAAACTTACTATACTCCAGTCACCACCTCTCCAGGGAAACCAAGACTAATAATAACAGGTAAAATACAAAGATGAATTCATCTTCCTGAGAGGAGACAGGCAAATGTGGACTGCAGTCAGGGCCCCTACTTTTTGGGGTATGTGGGAAATGCAGGACCTGAGAGTAACTTTAACATATTTTTGATGGCTAATGTTTTCCTCTTCAGCAACGCAAATGTAACATTGGCAAAAGTATTATATACAAGAGCAAAATTTACTTATCATTCTAAACTAAGTATTATCTGGAAAATCTCTGGATTAACTTTGTGTTCAGATTGATGGACTGGTTATCTTATTTTGGTTGTCCGCATTATGTTTTGGTTAAGCTACACAGGAAAAGACATGTCTTTTGCCAGCTACTAGGTGAAAAGATGCAGCCAACTCAGCTGTAAGAGCTGGAGTTTCCCATTTCTTTGCACCACAAAATAAAAAAAAAATAATAATAATAAAATAAATAAATAAAAAACCTCAAATGATGAAATATCCACTAGCTTGAACTGTCTCAATATTGACACAAATACTGCTGATCCATTACTGCTAGCTGAGGACAAAATCTGAAACAAGAACTGGGTTACTGTCAAGCCCAGCCCCTCTTTTTAAGTTCCAGCCACATTGTTAAAGAAGAAATACTTTGGCATTTTAAAGGGGGATTATTAAAGCACAGTTTTGGGGAAAATATGCTAGAGCTGATATTTTGGATAGAATTCATCTTATTATATGTAGAGAGGGACAGAGAGTGAAGTTGAGAAAATAGAGATACAAGGTAAGTGCAATTTATTCCATGATAAAGAATTTGGTAACAAGTCAAAGCTATTTTGGAATATGTCCTTAATTAGAAATAAATCACTACTGCATGACTGCATCATTTAGTTTACTGTCCACATTTCAGATAAGACCTTTAAAAGAGTAGTGGGCTTTCAGTATAGTATTTTGGCAAATTATCTCACAACCAAGCAGCACTGAAGAAATTACAATGCTTCCTTTTTGAGGTTTTTCTAGATTTTATGTTTGAGTTACCCTAGCAACAGGGATCACAACATCACATAAAAACATGATACACGGGCCGAACCTGACTTTTCTCTGTGAAAGCCAGATCCCCATTAACTTGAGTTGAAGAACATGAACCTAAAGAAGCGTGGTACGCAGATCACAGAAAAATATTAGTGGTCCTTAACATTTCCTATCTTTTTTTTCTTTTTTTTTTTTTTTTTTTTTAATTTGCTTTCACATGGGAAGGCAAACTTGGATCCAGGAAAGAACACTTAAATCAATACAGTCAAATGTAAAGTTATTCAATCTTATCAGAAATAATGATGGAAGAGAATATAATTCCATGAATCAGCTCTCCCGGAAGCCATCAAAAAACAAAACACAAGAATCAAGTTTCAAAGTGCACTACTCTCAGCAAAAACATGCCCTGTTGTTTCAGGGAGCAGACAAGACCTAAGGTGAGCAAATACTTTTATCCCTATTCACCACATTTCCTACCTTCTGTCCTCAGTTCCTGTAACATATCCATATAATGGAGCTACTTAAAAATGTGGATGTTAACTATTCTTTGATAATTACAGTTTATTCGTTATTTATTCATTGTTAGTTACAGCTTTGGATTTATTTCTGTAATATATGTAGAAATATAAGAGGAGGGCCACTAGGGTGGTCAGGGGACTGGAATACCTGCCCTATGAGGACAGGCTGAGGGAGCTGGGCTTGTTCAGCCTGGAGAAAAGAAGGCTGTGGGGTGACCTCATTGCAGTCTTCCAGTATCTGAAGGGTACCTATAAACAGGAGGGGAGTAAACTCTTTTAAAGGGCCAATAATAGTAGGACAAGGTGAAATGGTTTTGAATTGAAAGAGGGAAGATTTAGGTTGGATGTTAGGGGGAAGTTCTTTACTAGGAGAGTGGTGAGGTACTGGAATAGACTGTCCAAGGACGTTGTGGATGCCCTGTCCCTGGAGGTGTTCAAAGCCAGGTTGGATAGGGCCCTGGGCAACCTGATCTAGTAAACATGGAAGTTTGATGGCCCTGCCATGCAGGGGGGTTGGAGCTTCATGATCCTTGAGGTCCCTTCCAACCCAGGTCATTCTGTGATATATGAAATGACTAATTCAGTGTGTTGCCATCAATATCACTGAATAAGTGTTTGCTTTCTGAAGGATAAAGAGTCTGTCCACCCTAGTGGACAGAAGTGCTTTAAAGCTACTTAAGCAGTCAAGTCAGATAGAGGGTATTCTTAAACATTTGCTCAAAACATTAAACTTTTCGGCCAGGTTTTCTGGCCAAGTTTTTAATGTTGGAAAAATGAATGCTGCAAAGTGAGAGAATGGGTAGATGTCCAAATACTTGCTTTGCCAGAATGTTAAAGGTCTGTGTGGGAGGCAAAAGGGGGCGGCAAAAAAAAAAAAAAAAGCTAGTCTGACCACATAACTCTGAGGCTGGAGAATTTCTAAAATGCAGCCTACTGAAACCAAATGTGCTGAAGTTTCTGTAGTAAAGTCAGAGGAGTTTGAAAATAAAAACTTGAACAAAGTTATTGATATGGGAAAATAATCCTAGCCACAGAACAGTAGATGATCTCACACCATCTCTTTCACTGGTACCCATAAAGTATGTAATTTGCATCATGAAACTGATGATTGAGGAAAAAGCTTGATACACCAATTAAGACACCACCAAAGCGCTCCAACAAGCTATTACAACTCAATCTGGTGGCAGGGAGGGAGTGGAACAAAAAGATCCAATTCTGCTCCAAGTGAGGTCATGGCAATAATCCCAACTCTTTAATGAGCGCATGAGTAAATCCTAAATTAGGAGTCTTCCCTCTCATGAGAAAAGAGATACTAACGTATTAACTCTTGGAAACTACAGTTCACTGTCTGTAGAATTTCACTAACTGTCTGGCCAGAAGTAGGATCCTTAAAACACACGTGGTGGTTGTAAGCTATCCTTCCCAGAAGTCACTCAAACTGCAGAGCTTGAATAATGAAAACATCCTTTAGGCTCTGGAAGAGGTTACCGTAGAAATCCTTCAACCATAAATCCTCAATTTCCACACAACAACTGGGCAGACATTTTGATCCAGAAAAGGTTAGAAAAATTTGAGAATTCTCATCTTGGAAACAATGGCTTCTGCAGAAGTATCTCTATATGAGCTATGAATTGCAATCATTATTGTGTTTAATCACTGCAATGATTGTATCAGACTAATGATTAAGCTGCAAAGTATGTCAGTGGCAACAGCAAGCTACAAGGCTCAGCTTCTTAGCAAAGTCTGCATTGCGTAGCAACTGCTAATCCACACCTGCTACTTTGGAAATGTCTGCAGAAGCAGCCATTTTCATCTTATGTTTTTAGTCCTCTTTGAGTTTAGAAGTCCCAACAGTAACACTACTGTGACAACATTAACTATTTTCCAGTTCAATGAAAAGCCAAGTCCTAATCATTCCCCACTGAGATGTAAAATATAGAAAAAATGAGAAACACAAAGGTAGTCCAGTAAAACTAATTGCATGTTTTACTTCTTGATTATGCTTAATTCTAGAGTTGCTAACCTACTTGCAACAAGAATCACGCAGGTTATGACTGCAGAAGAATCACACAAAAAGTTATCTCAGAAGTCTCATTACCGGGCTGCACAATGCAATAATACTCAAAATAACTGTAAAGTCTCCAATTATTTTCAACTCCAAACTAACAAAACTACAAAATTTAGTTATCCAGAACAATGAAGGAATAGCCAGTAACATCCTCAAATGAGGAGAACAAATAAGTCTCTGCTGATGGTTTAGAGGGAGGATGTTGACCCAAAGATAATACACATGAGAAATAAGCAAATACGAAGATAATACTAAATGTTGCCAGGTAGCAAACCGTTGAGCCATGTTATCCACACAATGCTGACTGTTAAGATCTGCACTACATGTTTTTGCAACATACTTCCCCTTTCTTTCTACATAGCAATACACAGGTAGGGAAGGCTGCTATGAAAAATATGGCTAGAGTGCTATTTACATATTATTCTCTCTACATGAGTACAGATGCAATTTGTGATCCAATTTATCTTCTGAAATCTGTATCTTAGTAAGTATTCTCAATGGTTTTTAACAAGTGAAGATATGAAGATACAACAGTCATCATCATCAAGGCAGTATATTTATGGCAGAACACAAGTCTTTTAATATACTCAGAAATAGCTTATACTGCAGTGTAAGTTATGCAAGACTCATTTTTAATAACATAAACCAGTTCCATCAGAAACATCTTATGCTACAACAAACCAGCCATCTGTTGGTTGTTAATTTATTGGAAGACACTGATTCAGAACTACTTTGGCAATCAGATAACTACTGCTCAGTCAAAAAGAAAAAAAAAAAAAAAAAAGATTATAAATGTTAAGTCCTCTATCACACTTCACTTAGACAATAGCATATTGAGTACTTGTAGAAGTATGCATCTCAAATTTTTTGCAGATAGGAAAGAATCTATAGAAGCTTTCCCCAGGGAAAGAAATCCAGAAATGTACCAGGAACTCTAGACAGAATGTCAGGTATGTAACTTCTAATGATAGTTCATTTAATTACACAGTTACCTACGCTTCTTAAGAGGCAAGGAAAAAAGAACAAGCACTAACACACACAGGACAGGTATGTGGGTGCATATATTTGAGTTTTCTGTCTAATAAAGTTACCAAAAAAGCCAAGCAGTGTTTCATGAAGAAAAGCTACCAGAAAAAGAACAACAGATTAAAGACCTGAGGTATCTCTCTCTACAGAGAGAAAAATTCCCATCACAAGAACATTCCCTAATCCCTTCTTTTTTTCAAGCAGTGACACTGGAATGTTAGCACTGATGAAGGCTGATACAAGCATGAGGATCCAGGCTACATGTGAAATAAGTAAGACTTCTAACATATATGAATGCATATATATTTAAATATACTCTGAACTCAGTTGCACTGTGTAAAGTCTCAAATGCACTCATTTTGAGTGTTTAACAAACTACCGCCCCATATGTTCACTAACATGCTCCTTATCTCAGAGCATTATATGCAGAGGAAAATGCTATTAAATAATGATCTCTTTATATATTTTTAAAAAAAAAAAAAAAAGTTTATTTTTGCTTATTTCAGTTTGCAGAGTAGATTCTGTATTTCACGTGTACAATCAAGCCTTACTGAAGTGCTTCCACAAAATGAAAAGTGACCAGAGAGTACCACCAGTGATAAGACAGCTCCAGTAGAGTCATTGCCAGATTCAAACCAAAAAGCAATTCTATCCCATGAACACAATATCATACAATGTACTTTTTAAAATTATTATTATTATTTGAGAAATTTTAGAGTGAGCTGCAATTTTCTTTGGTTAATGAACCAACATTTTCTGCCCTCTCTCTTCTACAGAGCCTTTAAGATGACCATCTACATCCAGTTTGTATAACACTTATCTTTGGTTCTATACACTTCTGTGTGAATCATCACTTACAAGCTATCATTTCAAAGAACTAGATACTTTCAAATCCTGTCAACAAATGAATTGCAGTTATATCCTCTACCATCAAGGGAAGTACAACCTGATTTCCTGATAAGTACCCACTAATTTTTTTCAGTATAAGGGTTGGGATGTTACACGCCTTAATAAGGAAATACATGAAAACCTCTACAGCTGCCTTTTGTAATACCATTAAAGAGTAACCGCCACCTGTCCTCTACTTCAAAGCATGTTCTCTTTGGAGGCTGACCCTGCGTTGCTGTTTGTTTTCCAAGTTGCCTGGCAGAGAAGCCTGAGAAATGAAGAACAAAAACAGAAAGAAGCCATCTTCATCAGGTATCCCATTCCAGATTAGCTGGAGAGCAATCAAAAAACTATTCCAAACCATAGAAGCAGTGGCATGTGGATCACCTACGGCAAAGGGAAATAAAACTGAGGAGATGCTACTCTCTTTGCTTTTACAGGAAAACACAGACTAGGATACTGTACAAATAAATGTTGAACTTAATACACCAGTTTTGAAACTGAAGGCAGCCCTCAAAATTAAAAATAGATAACATGAACAAAGAAGTCACAGTTCACAGCTGAAATAACCTCAAATAATTAGCTGGAGAATCATCTTGTAGCTTGAGGTAGGAAAAAAACACTGTTTAGGAGTGCTCCTCCACCACTCTCACTACTATTTAATTCTGCTTGTAAGGAACTCTGTCTCTCCTGTGTCTACAGATGCGCAAATAACAGGAACATGTTCCATTAAGCCTTGTATGCCAAAGCCTACATGCAATTAAGCCTGACCAAACAGTTCCTAGGAGCTTGAAGATATTTGCTTTCCTGACAAAAATTCTGCACACAAAAGCTCCTTACATAACTGCTGGTGCCTCTGGTATGTTTCCATCAAAAAAGATTCCTACCCCAGGAAATAAAAGCTAGCTTCTTTCTTGTTTGACTGATTAGACAGCAACATGCCACTTTTACATGATAGAAACCACATAAATACATTCCTGGACAACAGGAGAGAAAGTCAATGTGTTCACTGCTTCCCCACCTCCCCTGAACTGGAATTAATCTTATAAAGAGCCTTTCAGTTCAGGTTCACCTATGAAAATGAGAAAATACCTACTAGTATGCAAATGCAAACCATTCACCTTCAAAAGGTGCTGTAGTTGACAATGGGAAAATGGTTTTCTTGCAATGCTTCTGGGAACAGATGAGATTGATTTCTCCATACATCACCATTAATAAAAGGAGACAAACTGGATTCATTTATACTAGCTTTGAATCACATTTTACCATAATTCCTTTTTGTCCTGACTAGACTGTCTTCTAACAGTACCCATAGCACAACACAGCAATTTAGGTAGAGCTCAAGTTATGTATTTACACCATGCAGCACAGCAGGGAAATACCACATAGTTTGTGGAAATGGAAAGGTGGATGAGAAGAAAGCCATGGTGTGATGCTGCTTCAGTGGTATGCAGTTGCCTGTGTTGCCAATGTGCTCCAGAGGCACCATGGTGATTTGGTGCTGGCTACAGTAGTGAAAATATTGCTGTTCCCATGGCCTAGGAGTCAAGTCAACCCAACGCACTTGATCATACAGATCTACCTCTGTTCAAGCAAAGCAAAGGAACCAGCACATTCCTGTATTCTTCACAGACCACGCTACATTGGAAGCAGACTGGTTTTTGACCTACTTATACCTTATCATTTTCAGTCATGTGCTCATATTTGAGCTGAAGAAAACAGGCCTTGAATTTTTATCTTCTCACATATATTCATGCTCAGTGTATATTTTTATTTAGGCAGCTTTTCAAGCCATCACAGCTGTTCACTGCAAAACTCATGTTTTGTGAAAAAGTATAAATTAAAAGCTAAAAATGGCCTATGGAGAAAGGTTATTTGATGTACTAAGATTCCTTTTCTCAGCCCCATTTCAGTTGATGTTTCAGTTCAGTGAAGATTTCACAACTGGCACTTAAACTGATTTTCAGAAATTGGAATCCAACAACGCTTGTATTCAAATTCATCTCAAGTTTACCTTCTCCAGGGGCCACACACTTCTCTGCCCTTTCACCATAGGACCCCATTGTGTAAATATGCTTTCTGATTAAGAAGCCCCAGCACTTCCCTCCAGCTTTTTTCCTGGTAAAACTTACACTGTCCATTAAAAGAAGGAAATATATCAAGTGACTTTTATCAGGCAACTTTGGCAGATACCTAACACAGTATAAACATGGAGTACCTGTCTAAATTACTCTGAGTATTGAAGCCAACATTGCACAGTTATCCTGCATTGGCAGCAGGAAGTCAGACAATGAGCTGAATTTGTCCTGCATGCACAGCTGAGTACAGCTACTGCGCAGCCATTGCCCACATGAACCCAGGCTAACAAAGCTCAGGAATGCAGGCTTGTTGGCTGCCATCAGCCCATGGATTCATAGGCTTACTATCTTACCTGAACAACAAAAAAAGAATATTTAATAGAATAAAATGTTCACAAGTGCAGTTGCATTATTTTTGTGACAATCACCACCCTAGACTGACCAGCCAAAAAACTAGGCATTTCTGCACAGACATGTCTTAAACCAAGTAGCTTGTTAAATGTATTCACAGTTTATTCAAATAGTATTAGAAAAGGAATTAGGTCACAACTAAGAGAGGAGAATGTCTCAGAATGACAAAATGTTGTTTATAGAAACAAAATCTATTCTTTTTTAAGACAATTATTTTCCTCTTCAAGGAAAAAAGAAAAAAACTTTATATTTAATAAATAACCAACAGTAAGTGACTTGTGTGATTTCTCAACAGCAGTCAATATTAAATACAAGAGATGAGCTCAGGTTTCAAAGAATAGAATGTACTGCACAGCAAGAGTGTTCTGCAGGATAAGCACAGCAGAGGAATCTCATTACTGATGCATCTTATTCTGTGCTCATTCAAGCTGGGTGGGCGTGCCTTCTGCATAACCATCTGATGCGTGATCTTAGTTACATTACCCATGACAAAATCAGTAACAAACCATCTTAAATTAACTGATATTTTTAGAGAAGAAGGTTTTAACCAATGATTCTGAATATAGTTCATGCAAATATATATGCCAGCTTATCTGCAGAAAAAATCACCTATTCCTACAAAGCTTTTACTAAAATGGCAGATTGTTTGATAAGGACAATTATTGTTAAAAATAATAAAAATTCATAATAATATGAATTTATGAGTATGAAATAATATGAAATATACAATATTTTTTCTACCTCCATGACTGCAAAACCTGGCTTCATGTAGAGGTAGTCAAATATTAGTCTAGATTAAGAGATTTCCCATCCTTCCCTACTACAGTGTTAATCACCTTCTCAGCTACCTCTGTACGCAACATTCTATTCCTACTAAAGCTTAACAACGGTAGATTGTTTGTCTGATTTAGCAAAGCAAATTAATTGCTTCCATAGAAGTTGGCCTGATTTCCTTCCTTAGTCATGCTTCTTGAAGGAAGATATCATAAATTTACAGAAGTTCAAACCAGCTTTTAGTGGATGCGACCTTTGCAGAAGCTCAGATGGGAACATCCACACAGGGCCATATCAAAACCCTGCTGAACCACGATCTCATCCTCCTATGCAGCTCTAAGTGGCTGCCTAAGGAGGAGTGAAAATAGAGCAAGCAAAATGCTTCTCCCTCAGGGACTTCCCAAGCTAGATGTTGTTTCCCTTTATTAAGTAATTCTTCAGAGATTTCTCTTCCATGAACTTCTCCACTACTACCTGAGGTGAAGTAAACTTTTATCTTAGGCAGCATCATTTGACAAGGAGACCTACAGCCCTCACATTCGGATGACTTCTCTTTTAAGAATGAGATGCAGCAACTAGCTCAACTACCCTGCCATACCATTTCCTAGTGAGGTTTTCATATGTATTGTTATTAATATGAATAGTATAATATTCATCACTTTGTTCACCTTCCCTTGGCTTAAAGAGGGATTCATTCTACGTCTTCCTGGCTAAGGAGTTCTTTCACATTTAAACAACCAGCAGGAGCTAATTCCCATTTTTGGTTCAAGTGTCACAAGGTTGAAGATTTTTCAGTGCCACTGTTTTGGTTTTGGGGGTATATTGGCAAGTGAGAGAAACAGGTAAATGATCAAGCTCCAAAGCTTCACGCAGTATGACAACGGGAAACTACAGATTAGCCACAGCAGCACAATAATGTGCTGTTATTTCTTCTAGTCCTAGTAATTCTTAGCAATGCTTGGGTTTTATTTCTGGGTGGGGCTTTTTGGGGTTTTTTTGGGTAGTTTGTTTCTTTTTTGGGTGTTTGTTTGTTTTTTGGAATGCTATTGAACAGATACTTTCACAAAACTCTCTGAACTATTAACCCTGTCATTTCAGTCCTGAATAGCATGACCTCTTCCATAGTTCATCATTTCTATATGAAATAGGAATTGTTCTGACTTTCCTGTTCTCACTTAGTAATCCAAGTTTTCCTCATATTTTACACATGGAACAATATTTCTTAAAAAAATAGAAAAAAATTTAATTAAATCTGCCCTCTGTTAACTTGAGCATTTTTAGCTAACGTTTTACCAAGCATATCCCTCATTCCCAGAAAAGGATCATGGCTGAGAACATCTCATAGACATCAGGTCACAGGGTTAAAAAGCATGAATTATTGCATCATAAATCTGACAAGCATATTTGAGCACTTATTCACAGGGCACAAGTGGCTGTCTGTAATTTAATATCATTTACAAAAGTAAAAGCATTTTGAACTTAGCCTCCCTTTCCCCACCCCAGTTGACTATTTTATCATGTAACGCATTGGAATCCACGTCAGTTGATGAGTATCTTTACGCACTGGGTTCAAAGGTGTGTATATGTTTACAATCACTGGACATCTTTTCTAGAAGGGAAAGAGGAAATATAATACATATTACTCAACCTCTTCAGTCCGAGTAACATGCTACAGTGACTTTCACATATTTCCTTCTGAGTCAGTTTCTGATACGCCCCAGCACTGAGCTGACAGGAGCACCAGGAGGGCACAGCCAATACTTAGAGGCAGTAGTAGAAACCTTGTGATTTTCAAGGAGGACAAAGTCCCAGTCTTGAGCTGGGACAAATTAGCCCCTGCAATGGCATAGTGGATTGAGGAGCAGGGCCTAAAGGATGGTAGGAAAGGAAACATGGGTCAACACCAATCATCATGATCATCCTCACTTTCCTCAGTGCTAGTTACTCTACATATAGAATGATGCTTTCAGTTCAGTGCCCAGCAAGACATTACTGAAATGAAGCAAGTTGAGTGGAGAGGACAGTAGGATGGCTGGAGCTGGAAATCCTGAGCTTCGTAGTCCAGCTTTTTCAGCCTTGAGAAGAGTTCTTTAGTTGTGGGTTTTGGCTTTTTTTTTTTTTTTTCCTTTTCTTTTAAAACATTTCTTTTTGTTTTTTAAAGACATTAAAGATCTTTATCATTAAAAACAAAAAACAAACAAAGAAAAAAAAAAACAAAACACGTGCCTTTATGTGGCTAAGCATGCTGTTATTTAGCAGTCTTCTCCCCACAAAGTGCTCTCTTATTAACTATGTGACAGGACATAATATCATTTAGTTGGTCTCATTGACAGCATGGAAAAAAAAAAGCCTGCAGCCATCTCAACATGTGCTCTGTAAAGATATTTGCATTTGTTATTGCACTGGAATACTCAGAGTAAAAAAAAAAAAACAAAAAAAAACAAAAAAAAAAACCAACCGTTAATAGCACCTTGAAGAACACTATTTGAGTGCTTCAGTTAAGCAATAATAATGGGTTAAAACCTCTCAAAGTGCTGTAACAATAATATTAACCATAATATAGGAATAAGAATGGCCCTAAGCAGGACTTGATATCAAGTACAATCTAAGTTGTCAATGCACTGTTCAGCCTTACTTTGTCTACCCACAGAGTACAGTTAATTGACAAACTCTTGTATTCATGAAAAGGTTTAAGTCAGCTTCCCTTAATATATAAAATAAGAGCTTTATCTTTTCATTCTAGCTTTAGCAATTTAGTATTAAAATGAAACTGAAGATATAATAAGTGACATGAAAATTACGTGATGCAAGCTTATTCTTTTTAGAAGTCCATTAGCCCAAACTCAGACACAACTGCAGTTTTCTATCTAAACAAACAAGCAAGCCTACAGCAAAGAAGAGCAAAAAGGCAGGTTTTATCTGTGTCTTCCTTCATAACTCACTACTTCTCATCCAACATAATCACCTTGTTTTGTAAACTGAATTCTGTCCTAAGAACCTGATTTGCATGATTACAAATGAATGCAGGTGCTCAAGGGATACTAAAAGGTTGGGAGATTCTTCTTTTAATACAAGGAAAAAAAGCACTGAAAAGAGCATTAAAAACATTGTAAAGGCTTCTAGCAGTAAGTTTTTTGAGTGTACAAAACCATATTTTTCAGAGATACTTTTAAAATGTAGTCTTTCAGCAAAAAAGTTATAGCAACTTCGTTTAGTAAATCATTCAGTTTTATAGCATAGATATTTAAATTCCAGTGCAAGGTTAGGAATGCATGTCAGTAAAGATACTAACACACATTAATGTCATTTTTCCAAATGCATTAAGACAATTTTCTGTACACTTCTAGGTACAAATATAGAAGCCTAGAAGTTTTTCATTCCTTCAGTAATCAAACACTATCAAGATTACAGACTCATAAAAAGGTAGATTACCCGTTAAATCACTCAACAGAAAAAGTGAACCACCTTAGACATCTCTCTTCATGATTAGAAACTTCAGAGAAAGTACAAAGATTAAACAATACCACACCCAACATTTTATAGACTTTACACCAAAAAGCTGGAGGTTAACCCTGGCAGGTACAGTCCAAAGTCAGGGACATATTTGATTACCTCCAACGGTTTTACTGTAATTACTTAAAGCTAATGCTTTGTGACATGTGTAAGTACTGTACACTGAGCACAATAGTTGGATGTGAAGATGAGTATATTTCAGTCATTGTTATCTCTGCCTAACAATTATTAGAGCTGACAAAAGTTAAAAGGGAAATGCATGATCTCGAAGTTTTCACAAGTAATATAAATACAGTAATTTTAATGTTTAAAATAGGATATGAGAGTATAACTCATGTATATGAAAATGCCCACAGCTAAGAGGAAATTTCCACGAATACAGAGTCATAGAAACATTTCTGAAGTCATTTTGAAGTGAGGGTGCTGCACTTTTCCATTTCAAGGGAAGTATCACTAGGAAACTTAGTTACCACAATAAAAACTTATTACAACCACATGTGCAAGAAATATAATTTCCCTAGAAGTCAGAAAATGATTTTTTAAAACAGCATTCATTATTCTAATTGAATTTTGTTTAAAAGGCTTTTGTTCCAGAAACTCCTGTCTTCTATTCCTTTCCCCTCAACTTGAATTCATAGATAGTCTCTTTGTGCCTTTGGGTTGATTGACTTTTTAGTCATTCTGTTAGAATCTGGAGACCTTACACATGTACTATCACTGGCTTTCATCCAGTCCACAACTTTCTGTTCTACACAAAATAAAAAAAGCAGGAAAGGGTGGTTCCCCTTTGTGTGTTTCGGGTAGGTATTTTTGTTTTGTTGTTTTGTATTTTTGTTTTGTTTTTATTTTAAAGGGAAATAATAACTAGCTTTTTACACTCATACTGTGTGTTTTTTAGAAAAATTAAATCAGTACAGCAGACTTGGGCTCAGAGCCAACATGTACTCTCATTATAAACCTGAAGTTCTTGGGTTTAAAAAAAAAAAAATCAAGAAACTATAGCAGGTCTACAAGAATATTAGCTATGCAAGACTCAAATATAAATTCAATACTATCGACAACAAAACTGAACTCTGACCTACCTGACTACAAATTTACTTGCATTTTTTTCCTTTTTTTTTCTTTTTAATTGCTATTTTTTGGTTAGACTACCTCCATCAAAATTTAAAATAGAGCAATTCTTTGTGAAGCACAGAATAGGATACAACTCCCAAAAGAGTTTCTCATTACCTCTCAAGCCTTTAGGTAAGTCAGTCACCAGACAGTTCAAATTGCTGAGTGCTACTGGCAAAGCAAGCTTAAAGAAATCCTCCAAAGGTTGAGATGTGACACTGCTTTCACAACTGAAACTTTCCTTCATATGCATGTATGCATATATATAAATACATCTTCTTCCTCCACCCCCCACTTTTCCATTCTCTTTTTTGCTTGGTTGTCCAGTGTTCATGATTGAATTACAAGCATTCAAAGAGTCAGAGACCCTCTCTTTCTTCCTACCAAATCACTGTTTCTTTTAAATAGTGCTCTCTATTTCTCAACTAGCTTTTCACAGCACATTTTGGTAAAAGCTTTCATTCCTATTGCAGCATTAGGAAGAACAGAACTGACCTCTCTAAATGACAGCTGAGATTCATGAGTAGGCATCAACATGACTACAGGTGATATTGGTTTGCAAAAGAAATACCTAAAATTGTTAACAATAATCACACACTCAAAAGATCATCTTTTCAGGGCTTCCTACACAGGGAGGGATGCCCCCTCCCTGGAAGCACTAAAGACCAGGCTGGATGGGGCTGTGAGTAACCTGGTATAAAGGGAGGCATCCCTGCCTGTAGCTGGTGGTTTGGAACTAGATAATCTTAAACGTCCCTTCCAACCTAAAACATTTTATGCTTCTATGAAAGAGCAACACAAGTGGAATCAGGAAACACAACTTGTTCCTTAAGACCAGTCATGAAGAACATGAATTTATGAGGAATATCAATTTATATAGCAAAAAATAAAAGTAAAATTTGTTTCCATATAAAAACCTAGAATCTATTTAATAGTGCGTAGCTATTTTCTTAAGATACAAAGAACATAAACCAGCAGATACTACATCCATATTCTTCCCCTTTTTGCAAATGCTTCAGTGGTATTTTTACCACCAAACAATATCCATGCATTTAGCAGTTGCACCAGAAAAGACAAGTGAGAAAATTTCACCACTGAAAGGTGGCATTGGTGTTACTGTAATCTGACTTATGGGATAAAGAAAGCAGGTACTAGAGGATGCTTTGTGTTTGGCTTAACCCAATGCTAACACTGCTTACTTTCTGACAGCCCATAAGAGGAAAGGGTGGCTTAATAAGGGGACAACACTTGTGATACAGCTTGTAGAGATTCCATACATCTGTTTTAAAAAGTTTGTCTGCATAACTCTATATAATTATTCATTCTTTTTAACGTTTAATCATAAGAAAACTATATAAAATTGTTTCTGCTCCAGATAGGCAGGGAGAAACAGAATGCAGGCTTTTTAACCACATCACTTAAAGCTTGAAAATGAAAGGCTTGTTATTTTAAACATCTGTCTTCCAAACATATTTTTTTTCGTACCTTCAATTCATAAAGTATCACCTCTGAACTGTAAGAAAGCCTGTCTCAAAAGTTTAGCATCTGAAATTCATGAACACAAGGGCAAGCGTAAACAGTTGTTACTCCTCCCTGCATGGCTTTAGATACGTAGACCTTTGTCCAAGAGAAAGCACTGCATCCATTTTCTTTTTACCCCCAGGTGTATTTCTTTGCTTTAGAAAACTATAGTCTATAGTTCAGAAGGAACTATAAATTGATAGTTAAAACTATCGCAAAGTTAGAAATGCCAAGGGTAGAAATCAGAGTTCTGTTAATTCACCTGATTTATGCACTTAATTCCATTTCAGCCAGATTTCTCAGTCAGGATTTTCCGCTTGTTTTATACATTTTTCTCTTAATTTAGCTAACAAGTTTGATGCTGAATAAGTAAAGAAGAACACAGAAGCAAAAAAGTTAAAGGCCTTATCCAAATATCATATTCAGAAACAGTAGGTTCTGAGACACGTCCAGCTACCTTATCAGAATTCAGTTTCACTCAAAACCTATTCTAAATACAACCCCATCCTAATAATATTAATAGAAGTAAAGTATTTTGATATTTATTGAAGAATGAAATTAAAGTAATAAAATTAGCATTAGGAGTTGTGGTAGTTTTAAGCAAAGTTTGCCATTTATGATAAATGCAGTGGATTCTTTTTCCCAAAATTCAGTTTAGTGCATTAAATATTTTCATATATGATCCCATAATAGTTAGTGTTTATCATTAGTATTCCATGAAACTAAGTAGTTCTTTAATTCTTTTCAGATAGTGTTATTAATTTGCTCAGGAAAAAAAAAAAAAAAAAGATTAATTTTAGTTCAGTTATTGATCCAACTGTTCAGGCTGCCTCCTTTAAAACTGATCACTGGGATAGCAAATTCAATCAGAACCAAAGTTTTCTATCTGTCTAGGGAAATTCTCATTTCTTGGCTTTATGTTGCTAAAAACCCTTCCACAGCTGGGAACAACTGGGTGTGCCACTTTTAAAGAGCTGGGTAAGGAAGTGCTTAGCATTTTTAAATAGAAACTGTTCTGTCAACTGCAAGTCCCTAGGCTCGTGTGACATTCCTACTGTGATAGAACTGAAAAAAGGATCAAAAGAATTATTGACAGCCCTGCCTTATGGGAAAATAATAATAATAATAATAAAGCTGCTGTGTTTTAAAATAATATTTCTGATTGGAAATGATTTTAAGAAATTTTAAATGAGAATTTAGGAGAGTCACATGCACTTATGCAAATAATTGAGAAGATGTACACTTTTATTGGAAGATGTAACTTTTATTGGAAAACATGATACATTGCTGTATTCCACCACTGAGCAATAACTTCTGCAGATCTAAAGAAATACCAAAATATAAATCTCAGATGTTGATCTATACTCTCATGCTCACTGGCAGAAGAGACGCCATCCATGCTGGTATATTTTTCCACATCACAACAACTAATCTCATCACTGATCTTGCAAAGCATAAAGCTTGCAATCCTTTGAACAGCAGCCAGTCATTTAAACCACCCCTCTTCACACAAACTTCTAAACAATAAAATTTTAAGCAGCTTTCTCTTTGCAAAAAGGATAATCGCATAATCACTTGGAACTCAGAGTCTCTAACATACTGGAGATGTAAGAGGATTCTTGTCCTAGATATAAGTAGTAATTACAGAGAAGAGTTTCAGATTGTGCCTATACGCCATCTCAGTCACCATTAAAATATATATATATAAAACAAAGTATATCTGGAAGTGGCAACTTCTTTACCAGATAGGAATATTATTTGTAATTAAAGCTTTTGGCAAGCCACAGGTAACAGAGGGTCTTACCTTATGCTCCTATGACTCAAAATATACTCACAACAAACAAACAAGAGCTTGGTATCTCTTATGGCTCAACATTATCATATATAATTGATGACACAAAGATATAGTGGTATCAATTAAAGTGAAAAGGAGAAAGCACCTCAGAAACAGGGTATGAGGAGGAAATAAATAAAGTACAAGGAGAAAATAACTCTTCCTGCTGGGAAGGAAGCCTAGCTACATGGAACACAACAAAGGCCTGGTAAGGTGCCGAAGAGCCTACAACACAAGAGGCCCCGAAAGTAAGTGTTGGGAGGAAATGCTTCTGCATATAACGCATCATTACACTGGAAACATTCCCACTGCAGATGTCCAGTATCAGAGCTATTATGGGGGTCAAATAGCAACGAGACAAATTCACACTGGGCAACCATGGCTCAGACAGAAATGCAGCCTACCAGTCAGAGTCATCTGCTGGCTTTACTATGACATATCATGACAACTCTGCTGTCCTCCTTAGTGCTAAAGGGCGAATCCACTCTTTCAGTGGCACCCTCCTCCTTACACACTCTTCGCATACAACAGAAGCTATATATTTTCTATCTGGTAGTACATAGTAGTAGCTGACCAGAATACTATATACTGCTTACAGCAATCCCAGCCTCAAAAGCTAACTGTTTAAGCAACAGTTTGTCTGATCTACTTTGGGTAGATAAAATGCACACACTTAACAGTGGTGCAACCATAGAAAACTGGAATACTACAGAGGTGTCAAAATACACGCTGCTCCAGGCACACTTTAATATTATCCTGCATAACCTATCACAGCTAATTCAAAATGAGGGCAATTAGCTTCAGGTGATGATGGCAAGAGAAATTTGCTTAGGAATGCCAGATAGCCAAAAATGAAATGTAATCTTTTTCTCACATGCTGACTTTTATAAAAAGTTTTCCTGCTTCATGACAAGAGTGATTTACTTTCAACGCTGAAACCAAGGTTAACAGAGGACAACACAAAAGCAATGCATGAAACAGTATCCCTCCTTTTCTGATGAGTGGCATCCTACAAATTTTGAATTCAAGCTTATTCTGCTTGAATGTCTGAAATTATTTATTTCTATTACATTAAAAAATCAGATGAGAAACTTCTTGATCAGACAGCATTTCTCTCCTGACACATACAGCTTTCTCTTGAAATCTTTTAAAGACTTGCTTGCCATCTGGGTGATCAAATAATGTACAATTAACTTTTCAAATGAGAATTATCTTGGTATAACTTATTTCCTTCACTTCTTAGAACAAAACTCATATTCCCCTCCAAACTTCTAAATATATCAAAACCTGTTATCATAGCTCAGTTAAGACTTCACAATGTGGTCAGATACAGAAGTTTTAAATTACTCTGTAAACCCTTTAAACATACTGTGGAGCTGTTATGATACAAAAATGTGTGGAAAGTCAAACTTACATTGAAGTAAATTGAAGAGCATACCTATACTGCTGCCAGTTCTCTTGACTCTACACTTCCTGCTTTGTTTTCCATAAGAAATGATCAAATCTGATTTTCTGACAAACACTAATTAATCTATTGCCAAGCAGGTATGATGTAATATGCCAACTGCCTTATGACAAATTCACATTCCAGCCTTGCTCTTTACTCCTAGAAGCAGAACTGGTAGCGCTGCAAGGATCCAAAGAAACAAAACAAAACACTCCACAGTTACAGATCCAACTAGAGTAATTTCATGGCTGACCTCACTTGGGCACTGTGGTTAAGGTAGGGACAAGTTGGACAACACAGTTTGCACAACAGTTTGCTAACTCTACCTGCCTAACCTCCCCTGGGTTTCAGTTTGCCATTTACAACGCTGAGGACGAGCTCCTGACAGCGCCCAACCAACTCATCTATACCCTTAGAGCAAGTCTCAACCAAAATAACTTTAGCAAGGGTTTTTGTGGATAATGAAAGCTTGGCAGAGCTTACCAAGCCTCCAGCTTTCAGCGTGACATATGAGCCAGCATAGAGGATACCAGCATTATGAAAGGGTGCCAAATCCCAAGCACATTACAAAGAAATTATTTTTCAGATATGAGTCAAAGATTGGGAAGAGGGGGAGAAGCATTTCCATCTCAAGTAACTAACATTAAAATGGTACGAACTTTCATTTTGAAACCTAATAAATATATCAGCACAGTACCATCCAGTCCACCTATAAGAGATTTCTCTTTAATTAAATCAAGAAGTCATTTTACCCTGCTTTTTCCTGCTATGTACAGAAGGATTACTGCCTGTTCCTCTTTGATAAAGCCATAGATTAAGACATGAATCAGTTCTTAACATTTCACTTGACAGGTTTTCAGAACAGCCCACAGAAAAACCTCTTCCTGTTTGGAGACTTAACAATAAATTCATCCTTTGTACCAACACAATAAAAGAAGCTAATACTGTAACGAAGCAAGAAGCCCCATTAAGACATCTTTTGGTGACGTGTTTATCTTAAAACACCTGTTAAGTGCCTACATATGAGAGTTCCACATTAATCTCAGAAACTAGCAATGAAACTTGTATTAGAAGACACAGTAGCCCAGAAATTAGAGTAATTACATCTCAGATCCAAATTATTTCTGTTTCAAAGAAAAAAAAACTTCCTCCTCTGTAAACAAGACAATTATTCTGTGCAATTCTGTCCTTGGTTTCTACTCACATATTTTGAGAAAAGGTGTAACACTCAGTGACATACACTTGGCTAACATTTGGAGTGGAGGAAATAGAAGTCCTTCAGGAATACCATACCCAAGCTCCACTGCACTTCAGACAAGCATCAGAAAAACCACCTCAGCCTTTCAGATTTCACATAAATCATCTCAAAACATAAAGGAAAGCAATGCTTGTTGTATCGCTCAGCAGTTAATTTTTCTCTAAGCCTAAAATAACCTAAGCACATTCCATTTAATATACAAAATGTTGTAAATATTCATTAACAATTACTTTGCTTATATGAGGTTTAATAATAATTAGTTTCTGAAATTAAATTTGCACAAACATTATTGACTAGTTTCAAGAACACATAAACCTTCACCACAGTATTCAGAACTGCTCTTACCAGATTAAAAGAAGAATTTTCCATAGGCAAACATTAAAAAACAAAAAACAAGCCTGAGAAACTTATTCAGCTAAGCTTAGAGGGAGAAGGGAGGGGAAAAAACAAAACCGCAGAACTCACTTGACTGTAACTCGATTGGACAAATCCTGAAGGTCTCCTGGATGAAAAAGTTGAGCTTCTTTCAATCCAATATTTTCACAAGCTTTCAGAAAAACGTTTATATTATCCTGCAGAGAGAAGTAGAAAGCAGTTGCAGAGTTAGAAGCACTAGGCACTAAGCAGGTTTTGCAAGATGATTAGTGTGAGCCTCTAAATGTCAAAGTCCAGCTCATGGAAATAAAAATAAAAAAAGCAAATCTTCTGGATCATAAATACAGGTCGTTTCTCATATACACATGCAGCCGGTGATCTTGGTGACTGACTGATACGTTAAAGATTACCTGGCATAAAGCAGCAGCTAGCCAGTAGGCAGCAATCTCCACTTTGATGTCAGCTCTGTTCAGCAAACAAACGCCCTCTTTCTAGCTTTGCACGACAAGCCTCACCTCTTGCCTTTAAAAATAACTCCAGCTACTGACATTCACCACCCAGAAACTCTTGGCAGGAGAGGAAGAGGAAGAACATGCAGTTTCTATGATTACAGACCAATTACGGAATACTGCACCTAGAATCTGGGTTTGGTTGCTGAGCAAGCTCCTGAAAGACAGAAACCAAACAGTATTCAAACCCTGCTGCTTCCTCAGTTGTGGGGATTGCTCTCCTTGTTGGTCCTCCCTTCCTTTCCTCTCCACCCCCCTCTCCCCCCCCAAAACACCAACGTATAGCAAAACATAGGTGCAATAGTGTATTGCAGCACCCACCTGCTGCACCTGCTACAGATCAACAGTCTGGCAAGGGCAAGGTTAAACGGAGGGGGGAGGTGAGGGGGGGGGAACCTCACAGGATATAGTGAGAGATTATACAACTTGTGATCTCTTTCCACTTCATAAACAATAGGCAATAGGCAAGAAATTCCTTCTCGTTAACGTGGAATGCTATCAACAACAAAAGAATTTGCCCTCTTGCGCACTTCTCAGTTTGGTTGAAAGCCACAGGAAAAGGTACACAGGGTTACTTAGCTCATAAACTGCACACAGACATGTTATGCTGTGGGTCTGTAAAGTCAAGATACTTATATCAGAATTTCACAGTATGAAAAAGCTACACTTCAGCAATTTAATACACTTTAATCCCTTACTTTTTTTTTTTTTATAATTACATGTAATCACTGAAAATAACTCACTAAAAGGAAGTACACAAAAAGTAGCAGCTGCTTCAAACGCATCAAGAAGTAAAACAAATACTTAAAGAAAAAGAAAGTAAATCCAAGAATCCCCTCAACCTTCTGTTTTGAAGGTCCCCAGGATTCCCCTTAATTCTTATCAGTCTGTAAACATGATATTATTCAAGGAAAATATTTGAACACGGTATTCTTTGTGCAAGTTATGTCTCTGTGTTACTACATCCATAAGGTCTCAGCTGACTCTCAAACCATCAGTGTTATGCCTCAAGGTCTGACACATGGTGTGCTGTAGTGGGGACTGTTCTACTGGGGATGGAAGGGGAGGAGAGATATGCCATGGCAGTGACAATGTCGGACATAAAATGGTGCTGCATGAGCAGCCAGGAACAATAAAGGACGGTAACCTCACCTCTGCACAAGCTGCTGCAGCACCCAAAGGGCTGCTTGCACAAGCAGTCAAGCTAGAGCTTTCTGCCCGTGTACCCCCGTACACTTCTCCTTCCCATCCTCTTTGCACCTTCAAGTAACACCGGCTTAGAAATGGCATTTTTATTGGAAGTGTCACCTTAGTACCAAGGCTCAAGAACTTGAAAAAGGCAGTTTCCTTTTATATAGGAGAGGACACAATTTATAGTCCCACTTCCAAGGCAGCGTGCTCTGATGGGTTTACCAGTTGCCAAAAGTCATAGTAACCTAGTAAATACATGGGTTGCATCAACTGAACTGCAGAGAACGCCTGCACTGTGCAGATAAACAAGGAAGAGTCAGAGACTTAGAAAAACTGATGTTGCCCACACCCTGAGTGTAATGAAAACACAAGTACTTGCTCATCAGTGGTGGCTCAGCTGTACAACAACAAAATTGTTGGCATATGACAGAATTTGATGTGTTGTAACAACTGAACTAAGAATCAACGTCGTGATAAACAACACATATGGCACCTACAATGCATGAGTTAACACCTTCAGAAACAGGTCAAAGGGGGAAAAAAAAATGTGACACAAAACTCAGCTAGGCAAGGCACTCACTGGCAAGTAGAAAGGAACAACCGTAAATCTTCCTCTTCCCAGCTGCCAAGCCAGTAGTTTGATCATGCTTGTCATTGTCTAGGTAACTCCAAACCTTCCTAAAGCTGGGGGCTGGGATTCACATCTCAGCAACAAAATCATCAAGAAAGTTATTGCACAAAGTTTGAATATTGACATGAAAAGGTGTAGCATCAACAAATTAGCTCTTCTGGATACTGTACTTGTAAAGTTCTCTTGAGCATTTCTAATCATCACAGTAAATCACTGAAGCTACAAGTCCCAAAATTGCTGGCAGCCATTTTAAAGTCTTACAGAATAAAAACCTGTAAATGAATTTTGAGTAGTACCACAGAAATAAGCAGAAAAAAATGACAAGCTGTCAAGCTTGCAATTAGATTCACCATTAGAAATGTGAAACGGGAACATTGTTCAGTGATTAAAGTGCTCAAATATAGTAACCATCTTGCTATTCCTTTTACCAAGTCATGAAATATAGCTATACTTTCATAAGACTAATGGCTGCCACCCTTTCCATTTCAAACGCTGCATTGGAATCTTAATTTCATCATAGTACATAGAAAAAAGAAAAAAATATATCAGACCTCAAACATCTGGAAAATGACAGCTCTATTTCCTTGTGACCACAAGGCACACAAGCAATGTATATGAGAAAAACAAGTTTAACACATGTGTTCCTACATGCCTTCTGCAAACAAGATGCTCACAATCTCTGTAAACCATGGCTGAGCGTCTAATTTTAAGAAAGATTCAAATCAACAGAATTGAACAGAAAGATGTCATGTGTTGAGAAAAAGACAAGGAACCTAAATAATAAGCAGAGAACATGAGAATTTGGTTTGTTTATGCCAAGAAAATCATACTATGGTTTTGGTTGGAAGGAATTTTAAATTTCATCTAGCCCCAACTCTGCTGCTGTGGGCAAGGACACCTTTCACTAGATCAGCTTGCTCAAAGCCTGGCCTTGGACATTTCTTGACAAGATGGGACATCACAGCATCTCTCAGCAACTTGTGTTAGTGCCTCACCACTCTTATAGTGAAGACTTTCCTCTTTTTCCCTAATATAAAATCAGCCTTCCTCTAGTTTAGTCATTACTCTTTGACCCATCACTGTAATCCCTGAGATAATGAGCCCCTCCCCATCTTCCCTGCAGGCCTCCATTAGCTACTGGAAGGCCACTAGAAGTTCCTTTAGAGCCATCTCTTCTTAAGACTGAATAACTCGGCCTCTCTTCAGAGGAGAGGCACTCTAATCATCTTCATGGCCCTCCTCTGGACCTGCTCCAGCAAGTCCATGTACTTCCTATGTTTGGGAATCCAGAGCTGAATGCAGTACTCCAGGTGAGGCTTCGTGAGAATTAGGGGGACAACCACCTCCCTATCCCTGCTGGCCACACCTCTTTTAATGCAGCCCGGGATACAGGCTTTCTGCATTACACACATGTACTGCTGCCTCATGTTCAGTTTTCCCATCAGCCAACACCCCCCCAAAAGTTGTTAACTGCAGAACTGCACTGAATCCATTCTCCACCCAGCCTGTATTTGTTCTTGAGATTACCCTGACCTATGTGCAGGACACCTTACATCTAGCCTTACTGAACTACATGAAATTCACACACACCGACCTCCCAAGCCTGTCAAGGCTGATCTGGATGTCATACCTTCCCTCCAGCATGTTGACTACACCACTTAGCCTGGTGTCATCTACAAACTTGCTGAGGGCACGTTTGGTCACGCTGCCCGTGTCACTGACAATGATGTTAAATAACACTAGTCCCAATCCTGACACCTGAGGAACCTCACTCATTATTTGGTCTTTACCTGGACATCGAGCTCTTGACCACAAATCTTTGAGTGCAACTACCCAGACAGTTACCTACCACTGAGTGGTCCACCCTTCAAACCCATCAGTCTCCAGTTTACCGACAAGGATGTCATGCAGAACATGGTTTGCACAAGTCTTGTCGGGCACAGAGGTGAGACTGACCTATAGTCCCTGGGCTGCATGAACCGTGAGAGACAATACTGTTAATACTGTTCTAAGCCCGCAAGAGGACTGACAGCAAAGGGAAATGAATAATTGGCCATTTATAACAGTGATAACAATGACAAAAAGCAACTAGATGTTTTCAGAATAGAGTTTGCTCAATGCACATCCGTGAGCATCTTCAGCTGGAATTAAAATGATGCCGTTACACTTTTTTTTTTTTTTTTTAAATCATAACAAAAATAAAGCCTGACGTGTTAACCACAAAATTCAAGTGCAGTCCATTTTTGTTGCATTTATCCTGTTTGTAAATTTGTTCTGGGAGGCTGAAAAGACACAGAGAGGAGAGATTGTATGATTTTCCCTAGACTATGTACACAGAGAAACAGTAGGGCATTTTAGATGCTCCAAGCACAGCTGCTGTTTCCCACAGGCTGTAGAGACTTACATTAAAAGCACACCGCAGAACGCTGACTAGGTATAGCTTTTACCATCCAACATTTCATTTTTGCCCACAGACTTCAAAGTAAACCACACCCAAACCCTCTGTGAAGTTTTAACACAAGAGAGGCTGAGCTCCCAGTGAGAAGCAGGTCAAGCAGCTGGCACTTAAATATTGCAGTTTGGGGAATGACAACTGATACCACACACTTTCAGGCATGCACCTGCCTTTCTGGTCCCCACAGGGCATCACAGAGCCTTCCCCTAGGCCTGTTGCTACGGCATTCCCCTCTAACCAATATTTAAAGCAAGACAAGGTGGCATGTCAACACAAGGAACAGCCTTTGTCTTTCCATACCTCACCTTCAGGCAGAAACAATATTAGTAAGTCTGTGGTCTATGCCCTCCCCTCCAACATCACAAGCATGGCTGCGTTCCTCACTCCTGCAAAGTCACAGATAGGAGAAGTGGAAAGAGATGGATCTTTTCCATAGTGGTACGGCACTTCCCTGTTGGTCCTTGCTTGACCTCAGCACTCATCTTCTCCCCAACAAAGGGCAGTGGGGCTGGGCCAGAGCATGGTAGCTGCAGCAGGTGGATAGGGTTGGAAAGGCAGGGCTGCCATGGTGTCCTACTGTCAATGCATCACCATCCTCCAGACTGTAAAGAAGGCAGCCTCTGTGTGGGAAATACATGAACCTGCCCACTTTCTTCTAAAAATAATGTTAATTTGATAAAGTAATTAAAAATATGGAGAGAATCACAAGTGGCAATGGTGCTATGGTTGCTGCTCCTAAAATGAAGGAAAAATAGCATGAATAACAGGGTGAGAAAATTACAGATGGAAAAATGCTCAAGAATTCCAGTAGACAAAACTGAAATGTGAAACTGTAGGTAAAATATAAAAAATAATTTTAAAAAATCTCAGTGATGTAAAAATCAAAAAGCATGAAAGGGATTTGGAGAGGTCTCCATATAAGGATGCGTAACCAACATCTTATTTTATATACACGTGCAACACAAGATCACACTGAATTCGTCTTGCAAATGTGAGTTCCAATTTAATTAACAAAATAAATCCCTCATTATCATGATTATCTGGGTGAGGCAGGAATATTAATTTAAATAAGTCTGTAAATACATTTGCTTTCTTTAGGGTGCAGCCACATTGTGTGGTAAGCCTGCGTTCTTCCAAGTTAACTGTTTCTCTGAAATTCTGCACTTAAACACAGTGAGATCTTGAAACCATACAAGTTACAGCACATCTTTCAATTCAGTTGGCATCTGTGAGAAAAACAATTTAATTAACATGGTGTTTTTCTGTTTTTCCTGGCTGGGTAAGCCAATAAACATAGACAGTCCTCCATATAATGTCCTACTCTTATGCAAAATAGCCCCCAACTCAGTTGAAGCTATTCTTCTGCCATTCAAGTTTTTGTTGTTGTTGTGGTTTCTAAACTTTATTTTTATCCCACCCACCACCCTACCTTTTGCAGAATGTGAAGGAGGGAACATAATTTCATACTGGCAACCTGTGCTCCCAGGACCATGAAACAGATTTGCACCAAAGTGCTAAAGCATCACCCAAACTGCTACATGGTGCCAGAATCAATTCAATTCTCAGGCTTCCCACCACCGCCTCCACCCTCTCCCTAAAAACAAACACCCAGCATCTACAGTGCCTAGCAACAAAATTGACATTTTAGGAAGAGAGTGATGTATTTCTTTTGGCTACTGAATTCTGAAAAACATCTTAACCCAAATTTAACAGGCATTTCTTAGTATTGCACTTACGAAGACATTTAGTGTAATCTTGCAAGATAACTCCATGTCTTCATGACAAAGCTTCTTGACATCTGCATTCCTCCAAGAAAGTGTACATTTTAAGAGAAAAATAGGAACTTGTTTGTTTTTAAGGCATTAATTACTTCTCATTTACACAACATTATACTAGCCACTAAAGCTAGGTCAAAATAGTTGAATACAGAATTTAGAGCTGTGTTTTGCAACAGCATCACAGAAGAGCTACACGCTGTTTATGTTCAAAGGCGGGGTAAGGGAAGAAACTTGCAAATGATCTCGTTTGACAAGTTGGGTGACCTGCTCTTCCTCGGAGGTACATTTCAATTATTAGCAGTTTTAGGTGCAAGGGGGGAGGGGGCCAAGGGGGGGAAGAGCCAAGAACAGTGTTGAACATTATGGTCTGACCACAGGCCTGGGAGCCAGGAACTGCAATTACCACCTTGGCCTTGCATGACAGACTGCTTCACATTTGTCCCATCCATAAAACGCAACTACCTATGCTCTTACAGCTCTTGTTATTTCTGTAAAAGATGGCCAATGGATTCAATATTGAACTGGAGATAGGAAAAGTGGATTTAATAGTTGAACGACTTCCTCCACCCTCCCATCCCCCACCCCTTTTTTTTCTTAGTTCAAAAATTAAGAATACAAATAATTTTTAAAAGCCCTGCAAGATAATTTAACTTCTAATGACCTCAGGGCTTCTGTTCTGTAAATCAGCAACATCGTGGAGCACTACATTGGTCAAAGATCAGAAATAATGCTAATTGCTTTACCACTCCCCTGTGTGTACCCTCCACTATTTTTCCATACAGTGCAGAAAAACAAATTGTGAATGATATTATAATGCTTGACAGGCAAGTCTTCCCCACAGCACGTTCTGTGCATGATTACAGATACAAGGCACAAACTGCTCCTCTGTGAGCTGCCTGCTCCAAGTATCAATAATTTTAAATAAGAGCCTTGATAAGCAACATTCCTTTTTGCTGTGCATGGTCACTTACCAATTGACATTGCAATTGGTCTCACTAGAGTTGAACCATTATGGAAATCAACTTCTGAAACAGCCTTAGATAAGAACCATTTTGATTTCAGACAAGGACCATCCTCATTCCCAGCTGTGACATTCCCAGCCCCTGGCATTCCCCACCACTGCAGTTAGCGGCCAGCAGAAGACCTGCCCAGTTCACCTCATTTCCTCCATCCTCTTGATGCACTGAGCACCATGGGTTTTTTTTTTGTTTGTTTGTTTTTGTGGGGCTTCATGTTTCTGGTGTTCAAGGTAATTGCTGTAGGAAGGGACCAACTGTCTTCAAGGATTTGATATCTTTTTCAGGCCTACCTTGCTTCTCTATTGTGCTGCTGTGTAAACTTCACTACAGTAATCCAGCAACAATATATAACCTAAATGAATACTTCAGCGATAAGAGCAATTAACAAGTTGTAAACTACAGGTGTGTTTCAGGGATGTGACTGTTACCAAATAAGGCAAACCATAGAGAAAAAGGGCAAAAGTACAGCACTCTGACAACCTCAGCTATAGGACTTTCAGTCAAGAGCGTTCTGTACAGTTCTCAGCTTTAACCCCACTTTGGACAGTTATAAAGGGAACTGAGGGAACACCCACAGGCATGCTGACTATAAAGCAAGTATAGGATCAAAATGCTGTGTTACAGAATAGCATCCTTGTTTAGAAAAGCCTTAGCTTTCCTACCAACTTTCAGACATCTGAGCCAAAGCCAAGAAAATCAAGTGATGTGCTTTTCACCCTGAACTGCTTATAAAAAACAACAGAGTTGACAAACTAAGTGTTTAAAGTACTCCAATGCCAAGTTATCCTACTAGACAGAGTTGGAATGACAGTAATCCACTTAAAGGTGAAACTCCCCTGAAGCCTAATGAGTAATAAAATAAGAACTCTTGTTCTTGAAACATTAAAAGTTTTGGCAGAGCTTGCTTTTCCTTTTTGCCACCCCTACTCTTTCCTCCTCCTCCCTTCTCCATCTCCCCCCCTCCCACCCTTTTTCTTTAATACGTATGTTTTTTCCTGGTTTTGCTCACACAGCCTAACCATTTGATACAGATTAAATTCAGCCCTTCACTTGTACACAGAACTTGACGCAGAAAATCTCTCAGATCCTCAATTCACATAGTGATTGATTTTCAACTAAGATTTGGTACCTGGTCCTTCTTAAACAAAAATTTGAAAGTTCCCTCTACCTTTGACTTCTTCAGCAGCCACTGACAAATGCCTTTTGTTTCCTGAGAGGAGTAACATCCCACCACCTTTTTTTTGAACCCTGTTGCCCTGTCGGAGTTTATTCCATAGAGTAAGATATCCCAGATTTGGAGATCATCTGCTTTTCAGCCCCATCCTAACTCCAGCACCAGCACCCAGCTTCCTCCTGTCCCTCCCTGCTCTCATGCCCTGCAGAAAGAAAGCTTGGCCACCACAGTTGCAGCAGCAACTCCATGAATTAGGTGTTGGCACCGTATTTATTCTTTTACATACAGCACCGGAGGAGAGTGATTCAGCATGGGCACGGAGGTGTTCAGACAAGTGTTGAAAGATGTGGTATGTGAACTGCGTACCAAACAAAAAGGTGAGTAGCATAGCCATATAACTCCAGCTATACCACAAAGAGCAAGTGTCACTGCTGAAATTAACATCTAGTTTCTTTGGAAATTGCCAGGAATTTCAAACGCCACACATCAATAAATATCTGACATGCCAGCAAGAAACGCTCTGCAGTGGCTGCCCTTTGAAGATTTCACACACACAAAAAACACAACGAAACACTCTGCTGTAAGTCTCAAATCTTCACTTCCCTGACGAAGGCGGAAGAAATGAGATTATAAATATCACCAGTATAATTTAAGGTGTGTACCTTTTCTACATGGTTGACATTTTTTTTCCGTTACGAAGGAATGTTTGTAAAGAAACACGGAGAGTCACCAGATATTTGAGGAAATAAAAATGGCATGCAACTGACAGAGTAAACAGGGTACACTACAGACTACTGTTAATTGAGTTGAAAAATAGAGTTTTTTTGCAGGTTATTTGGCAACCATATTTATGTATGCTGTTAACTGTTGGCAAGATGGGGGGAAGTCATACCTTTTTTTTTTGGGTTTTTTTTTTTTTGGCACGTTAGTTTAGAGCTGGAGAAAGGATTAAAAATTTCCATATTAGAAGATTCTTAAAGTCAGTCCTAATATTTTACAGCTATTTTACAAAAATATTTAATTAGCACGCTGTGATTGTCCCTTTCTGTTCCGCCCTTCTAAAAACCCCATCTGGAGTACTGCATCCAGGCCTGGGACCCTGAGCACAAGGAAGATATGGAGGTGTTGAAGCAGGCCCAGAGGAGGGCCACTAATATGATCAGAGGGCTGGAGCACCTCTCCTATCAAGAAAGGTTGAGGGAGCTGAGCTTGTTCAGCCAGGAGAAAAGAAAAACCTGGGGAGATATCAATGCAGCCTTCCAGTACTTGAAAGGAAGTTATAAGCAGGAGAGAGACATATTTTGTAAAATATCTGATAGTGATCAGTCAAGAGGTAGTGGTTTCAATTCAAAAGGGGAGATTTAGGCTAAATCTTAGGGGAAAAAAATTTACCCCAGTGGTGAGGTACTGGAATAGTCATCTAGAGAACTTGTGGATGTCCCATCCCTGTAAGTGTTCAAGGCCAGGTTGGATGGGGCCCTGGGCAGCATGATCTAGTGAGTGGCAGCCCTGCCCATGGCAAATGAGTTAGAACTAGATGATCTTACTTTCCCCTCAAACCTAAGACATTCTATAACATCTCTTCCCAGCAACCCATTCAAAGTGTCAGTCTGAAACAGCTGTTCTTATTTAAAACATTTCCCAACTACTACTTGCAATTCACAGTAAGGAACCAATATTCACAGTATTTGCTATCCCTTGACCAGAGACCAGGCCTAACAGCTGAACCATCTTTTCTCAGGGTGTGTGCTTTGGGGTCCTTGCTATACAACTTCTCCCCACTTACATCCTCTCTATATATTTCATTTTGTCATCACCTCCCAGAGCACTGTCAGTTTAATAGAACATATGGGTTTCATTGAAGCTTTAAGCAGCTACTAAAAATGTCACAAAGAGTTTGCATCAACCTCCCCTTTCCCCACACCCTAAATTTCAAAGTGTTTAAGCAACAACAAAAAAACAATTAAAGGAAATTCATAGCTAAGGCTGAAACATGACATATGTTTTCAAGAAAAAGGGCACAAAACATCAGTAAACCACTGCAGTGATTACATACTCCCACTATCAGGGACTGAAAAACTACAGAACAATGTCATCTCCAACTATTAATAACCATACTTCCTTTCTAGTATACAGCTCTCTTTTCTTAATTGTTTAACAAGGGCATTTTCATAAAAGCCATATTCTTCTTTCCCATAAGACAGCAGAAGCAGCACACAAAAAATGATTTATGAACATACTTATCAATTCCTGCATCGCTCCTGACATTAATTAATTTGTAGTTTTATGTTCTCTGAGCTCGTTCCAAACATGTTTTGTTTAGCTGTAAAGGCTATGAGAGAACTGAAAGTTAAAATTCTATCCCTGTCCGGGTTTTCCTGGTTTATTTCACACTGCCCATGCCCTGCTTGCTTGAGGTGAAGCATTTTGAGATGTAACATTTCAAAAGATTTTTATGTTAAAATACAACAACTTCTTTAAATTCTTAATCATAGTGATCAGGTTTCTAAAATGCTTTGTAATTTATAAATCTACTTTTTTACTTTTTCTGTTTGTTTTTTTTTCCAGATAGAATTTTTACCCTATAGGCTGCGTTGTCCATGAATCTCCCAGATTTTAAGTAATGCCTGTTCAGGAGTTTAAAGTAATGATAACTGTAGTGCCTGAATTCTACAAAGGAGATGTACAAGCTAATTTCCAATTGTCTTTTTTTTTTTTTTCTTTACACCACTGACAAAATATAACTTCAATTCCTAAAGTAAAAAAAGAAAAATTGTTTGACACTGCTATCTGTCTGAAATACCATTCCTGTATCACCTCTCAGGTAAAGAGATATTTTCTTAGGCTAACATAAATTCTTTTATGTCCGGGAAACTTGTTTGAGCACTAGAGCTGGACCACTGATCAAAGAAAAAAAGTTTCCCCTCCCATGTAATTGGACTTGTCAGAACAAAACTAGATACTTAATGTGCATCCCAGTTACCTACTTGGTAACAGTCATCTAGAAGTCCTCACCTAGCTTAAGCCTTTGTGAAGTCTGGAGATGAGATGCTAATGCAAACAATGCCACCAAATACCATCACACATTAAAATGTTCTTTAGTATTTAATGGTATCTGCCAGAGTAGGCAGACAGGTTTCAAGCTACAGTTGAGGCTGAAATATATGGAGGGGAAAAAAAAAAAAGAAAGAAAAAGAAAAAGAAAAAGAAAAAGAAAAAAAAAGAAAAAAGAAAGAAGAAAGAAGAAAGAAAGAAAAGTAAAAAGCATGAAAAGCATGGAGAACACAGCCCCTCAAATTGCCTCAAGTTTAATAATATAGTAAAACTTGATTGCTTAGAATTAAATTTCTTCACTGAAATTGTCTTACATCCCACATTAAAAGGGAAAGTAACACTTTTTCAAAGTAGTTTGTTAACCTGCAGCATAAAAAGGAAATTGAATGAAAAGAGATAGATAACTACTACAGTAAGGAGGAAACTGATCACTTTTCTGTCATCTGAAATGTTACTGAGCCTGCCTAAAATCTCATGGAGTGCCTCATGAGGGAAAGCAGATGTGATAGGAGGTGGATGAAGAACACAAGTTCTTTAGACCCACGTTCACTTCGCTTTCTCCCTGTTCTGCTCAGCTTTTAGACATAACAAATTCATAAATAAAAACCAAAATAAATACTAATTGCCATTGTAAAGCAAATAATAATCTCCTTCCATGTAAGTAAAGATTTCTTTAAGAAGCTGCGATTACACATTTGGCCTTTTGTTTGCACATTATGTATACTTTTTTTCCCTCAGAAAAAACATGCATCATCTTGTGCTTTGCCTTATGCAAAGCAACATCAGTCTAATTGGCTTGCAAGCAGAACACATTAAGCGCTTATGCAACTTCACTCTGTAAATTGCTGCTCACACACTCACCTTCTACCTCTGAATTGACAGTCCAAAGAGGAATACAATTCACAAGACAGATCAGCCATGAGGAAAAGGTGGTGTAATGGAAGCAGGCTTTGAGGCAGAGCTCACAGCTGCATTAGCTATGATGGCCCTGGTCCTTGTCAGGAAGGCTACATCAAACCTTCCAGAGAAAGAGCAACATTCCACATCCCTCAGTACAACTCTCCCTCAGAATGGCCAACCCTCTCGTCACTGCAAAAAGAAACATTAGACGAGCAAACAGAGCAAGTTAAGTGGTTATTAAGTCATTAGATGGCTCTCAACCAAATTTTATTATGAGGCTATTTCTTATGAGAGATTTTGGATACTGTTAGTCGCAGCACTACCAACAACTCCATCCAGGTTTAAAATTTTACTTTTTTGTTGTTGCTTTTTTGTTTTTGCTGTTGTGGTTTTGGGTTTTTTTGTTTGGGTTTTTTTTTGGGGGGGGGGGGGGGGGAGGGAGATTTTTTTTTTTTCTTATCAAATACCAACAAATGCTTTTACTCAACTTGTTCTAAGCATTCGTGCATACAAAGAGGTTCATGTATATTCATTCTCTCATACCACAAAAGCTACTGCTCATATTACTCATGTAATCCCCACTACCTGATTTCCAGAACAGAAATTGAACAAGCAAGTAGAAACTTATTAAAAAAATAAGCAAAATACAGGAAGACAAGAAGCACAGAGCTACGTAAAGGCTTTACTAAAAAACAAGGAGTTGAACAGCAAGAAAAAGCAAATACAATCAGAACTTTCAGCACAAAGAACTTGAGAATTAGAGCTGCTTTTAAAGATCTCTCTTATAAAGAACATTAATATTACCAACAATTTTTAATATATATATATTTTTAAGTGAAATACATGACTGATTTGAGATTAAGTAATTTAGTGAAAACTTCATAGCTAAATCCTATAAGAAACAATGAAGATCGTTTGGATTTTATCTGGGAAAATAAAAAAAATAAAAAAAAATAATAAAAAAAAGAGTTTAAAAGCATTCTACAGCAAAGGGAAATTTTCATTTACTTGCCATTCCCCTGCAGCAATTAAAAGCTTTGTCAGGAAAACATTCCCACAGAAAAGAAAATTTTGGCCAGCTCTACCCGATGACAACAGATAAGGAAATACCAGGGCGGCTCCAAGGTTTGCCAAGTGTTAGATACAAAGACTCAGAAAAATATTTTTTCATCGTAATGTTTTACCTTCTCCACCCCATCTTTATCTCCCTTTCATTCTGTTATAATTTTCTTTCACCTTTCTCTCTTCCTACCCTTATTATTCCATACTTTACTGGTTTAGGAGTTACCTGCTGATGTCCATAACAAAGTAGCTCTCCCTTGCCTTTTCAGGTAGTTGTCTTGGTGTGCAAGAGGAATTAATACCTTCTGATACATTAAGTAAATTCATTATGCAACATAGCACTGTTATATTGGACTGCATTAAAGAAGAGAAGGAATGATGTTTGTGTAGCACTGGTCAGAAGAGTTTCTTGGCCTATGTGAACCAGAAACAAAAGCACTCTTTACCCTAAAGTAACCCTGGTTCCATGCTAGAACAACAACAAAAATAAAATTCCATTCTCCAGTATTTCTGATGCATGTCTTTAAACCCAGGACTGCTTATAGATGAACAATTTCATTCTCTTGTGTGAAAAGGAAACAAAAGCTCGCAATAAATCAGTAAAAACACACATACTCAAAAAGAAAACCCAACCAGACAGCCAAAGCCATCTTTGCCAAAGCTAAAATAAAGAACTGCATGAAAACGGTGTTTGATGCTCATTCATCCAGCTCTCACACAGTTATTCAGCAGCACGTCTACTCATTTGAGATGAGGAACCAGCTTAGAAAAATAAAAGTCAATTGCACTGCATGTGCAATTCCTAAAAACCAACAGCTCTCCACTCTGCCCTGTGGTCTGACCACAGCGTATCATGATGTGATGATGCACTTCCCAACCACAGAGTGGAGCAAAGTGTTGCACTTCCACCTTACTAACAGGAGCTGCAGGGAAAAGTAGATGGCATTAACCAGATTTGGACATAGCAGGGCAGGCAAAAAAGCTAGCCTCATCTTTCCACTATCTCATGATTTCTTCTGCTTCAATCCCAGTTCAAATTCATTGTTCAGCCAGCTGAGTTGGAAAAGTGAGTATTCTGAGGAACAAAAGCACTGCAGACAAAGATGAGTTTCAAAATGCTCAGCAAAGCCTTGATGGAAAATGTGTTCAGACCACAAACTGCTCTTCCTGGTATGATCATATGCAAACCACTTCACATGTTGGGGTTGAAGCTGAAAAGCAGAGAATGTATATTTATTATCTTTTTTTTTTTTTTTTTTGTGGGTGTTGGTGGTGATACTTCTGCAAAGCATTAATTTTATTTCTCCCTGAGAATACTAAGCCAAATCGTTTTGCAAACTTTATTAAATAACTTCCTGAGGCTGCAAAATTTGTTTCACTCTTTCCTCTTGCCCATATCACTACTAAAGGAGGTAAAAAAAATAATGATCAGGGAAAAAAAAAAAGAAAAGAAAAGAAAAAAAAAGAAGGCATTAACATTTTAAAAAGGCTCCAAAATAGCATACAGCAAGAAAAACAAGATGTTTGTTATTAGGCATAATACTAATAATTAGGGTCTTTTGGTGTATTTTTTTTTTGGGGGGGGGTGGGTGTTAGGAAAAAAAATCACTTTGAATGAAAAAATATATTGGAGGATTTATTTTCCCTTTCTCAGAAACGTTGGAGTAACACCAGGCTGAGGAAAGAGAAACAGGAATGAAGCATCCACTAACCAAGTTGTCATTACATTGCCCACTGGTAGGAGAAGTAAGGAGTGCTCTTTAGCATAAGGCAGTTCTTCCGAAGATGAAGTAAATGGTCTGCTATTCGTTTTCCACATTCAAAGCACAGCTGCATCTTACTGGCAGATGGAGCAAGTCATAAATTTGTAATTCTTTGTCTATATATAACTCGGGCTGTTATAAAAATCAATATAAACAGGGTTTTCTCTATAACAGGAGCAAAGCAGAGGGAATAAGATCAACCCAGCAAGATTCATCAATGCAAGTCGTTTTCTTTAAATCACATCTCCCTGACATAGACTTATTTCATATAAATATGGACCACAAGAAGTAGATTTAAGGCAGGCTGCACTTTTATTATCTTGCACAGTGCAATTCATCTTCCACAAATCTGACCCTTCAGTTGCCTGTATCACATGCCCCAGAAATGGCAAATTGGTTCAAAAATAGCTACTCAGTACTGGTTTGCTTGCCTACTCTGCTGTACTAGGGAAAAATACATGGACTGCTCTTTAAACTGTCTTATACAATTGGAAAGATACACCAAAACTTTTTCTTCTCTCTCCATATAATATTTCAGAACAAAGTTTATAACAAATGGCATTCTTGCAGCGTAGTGGTGTTTATTGCCTTCACTATCCTTTTAAAGGAAATCAAAGCAGTCAAGCACAAGGGAATTCCCCTCAGAAATCCTGCAAAAGCACATCACTCTTTCTGAAACCCGCTGTATGCTGTTAAAAATCAACCTGCAACAAGCCACAGCCTTCTGCAGCTACCGATGGAATTAGTCCTTTGTACCTTTGTGGCTGCACATCCTGTAGCACAAAAACCCCCACCCCGAGTGACTGACATTTTCCTTGGTCACTCATCACTGACCAAGAATGGCAAGGGAATCAGATATGGCTACACAGGAACTGATTCCTGCCCCTGCAGCTCTGCGGCAGCCCTAAGACCACACATCACTCAACTGCACATGCTGGCATTGATCCAGGACTAACCCAAATGGGCACCCTGCTCTGTAAAATGTGCAGCTGCCAGAGCAGGTGTCTCCAGCAGCCAAACCCTGTTAATTGCTGCTGGAATATGAGTTATACTTGAGGGCTGGCCCATGTGCTTCTTATCACCATCAGAAGACGGATCTGTTCAGCCCACTATCTCCTGCTACCTCCACTTGCCTTCAAGAGTTTTGGTTGGGGTCTCTTCCCTCCACAGCTAGGTTCAGTTTTCCAAATAAACACATATGAATCAAAGATACAAAAATATTTTTCTTCAATGGTATAGACAACTATTATCTGTCACGCAAGCCATGGGAGGCACATGCCTCCAAGAAGAAATGGAACATCAGCGTTGTAGCACCAACTCAAAGAATTTTTAAGTTTGTCCAGTACCAGCACTTTTGTTAAGTGAATGCCAAGTTTCATTTCAGTGTTTAATCATAAAGACATGTATTTATCCTTTCCATCACGATTATACCTGAACCGCTGAAGTCCACACCCATAGTTATTACACCGCAGTATAATCAAACTAGCTATCAGAATAATCAAACTAGTGATGCAGACAGCTGAAGCTTACTTTCATTTGCCTAAAATGAGCTTGGAATTTAGGTGATACTTCCAATGTAAAATTTCTACTAGGTTTTTGAGAATTAAATAATGCACTTAATTTATAAAACAAAGCCAACAAAAACATGTCGCAGTTACTTATCTCAATTTAAAAAAGTATAGCACATAATATTACATAAAACCCAGAGTCTTTCATTATTCACATAGGCTTTCTTGAATAAAATAGGCAATGAAGTTTGTTCTCAGAATAACTACAAAGACAAGCAATACAATGAACCCCTTCTGGAGATTCAAACAAATACTTATGTTGAGCATTGTACTTCTGTACTACTGAGAAAACTGTCAAGCATATGAAGCAAACAAAACTTTTCATGGAAGAGAGGGAAGAAAACAGTCAAACACATTTACTCCCTAGAGAAGGAAAGAAAATCTGAAGAAATTCCAAGGCCCAAAAGGACTGTGAAGAAGCTGTAAAGAGAACATGATCAAATGAGAAAAGACTCAAATTCAAGTTGTGGCATCTGTTTATCCTTTAGAAATAAATTCTTCCTCTTGAAGCTAAAATTTCCATTTTTATTTATTTTATTATTTTTTTTAAAAAAATTTATTTATTCATTAAAAGTCCCCCTACCAACAAGGTTTCTAAATCTTGTAAAGGCCTGGTGGGGAGCAATTACTGTAAGACTGAAAGACAATGAATACAGCAGAAGTGAGAGCTGTAGAAGTGTATATGAAGCCATGGAAAACACAGTCTAGAAGCTGACTTGTGGGAGAATCAACTAACAAGCAGTTAAAGTATTTCCAGAACATGGCAAGCAAGCTTAAACCAGATAATTCCTGGCAAGCTCTATACCTAGAAGCACAGTAAACTTTGCTTTTCTATACTGGAAAGTAAAGAAGTTTTCAACAGAAGTGGTTGAACATGAATCCTTTCCATCTGTAAATCCTGTAGTTCATCAGCCACAGTATTCTGAAACTGGAAGGTCCTAATGCTTGTGTTTCTATAAATGCACAGAACAGTTGGTTTTAGTATGAGTTACACATTCAGAGATGGAAGCTGGGCTCTCCAAAGCTGTTTAAATTAGCATGTCACTCTCAGGTTGGGAGATATACGCACACCCATTATTGCCACCATAATCACAACGTTCTAAAACCTTAGAAAATACTTTTCTAAAATAGAAAAGTATTTCTATAAAACTTTTCCCACAGGTTAACACAAAACATCAGTTGTCTCAAGGACCACTTTTAAGAGATACTCCAATAATAATAACAATACCAGTAGATGGTCATGGTTTCTGAGACTCATTTACCCTTCCTCCCTTTTCTTTTTGAATACTTGTAGGAACTAGTAACAATGATACACCCCAACTAAGAAAAGCTAAACACCTAATAACTATGCCAAATTTGTGTGCCTGTAAACAACAAAAGAACCACGTAAAAGTGAAAAAGTATTTCATTTCATAGTTCAAGACAACACAAAGTTGCCGCAAAAAACAAAATCTATCCTATGATTTTCTGGTCTGGACTAATGGCTACTTTAGAGGCCATTCAGGCAATCAAACGATTAATAGAATAACAGTACTATCTTCCCCAGAATCATTTTAAGCTCTTTTTTTGGATGCTTCATGGGAAAAGAATGTACAGCACTCATTCACAATCCTAATACCCTAAGCTTTCTGGGACAAAGGCAACTAATGCTTTGCACATTCATTTGATGTGGAAATGCACTTTCTGAGCTTGGGTTAACTTGCCATATATTACTGTACAATCTTACGACCTCCAGCCAAGTTAAATACACTTTTCCCTCTAGAGTTGCATAGTTAACTAGCAAAAACAGATGTTTTGCTGTCTCATGCCCTCAACTGAAGTTCTAGAGATGTTTTGTCTTCTACTTCTATTACAAAATCAGGTAACTTTCCCTGCACATTTACCATAAGGTGGGAATCTCCTTGTAGAAATCACACTTATATCTGTTTCTTTCGTGTCTTTCTTAAAGAGAAGTTTTGGCCACAGGATTAAGATTATTACAGTTATCCCGTAAATTGGGAATAATTTACAAGGCTACTTTCTCTGGAAAAAAAACTGCCTAAAAAGAATTCAATTTTCTTTCCCTCTTAAATGTTTCCTGATCCTAAATGGCCAAAAAAAAAAATAAAAAATTAGTGTATGGTCTCTGACCAGCATGTTTGCCAAAGAGCATACAGGAAATCTTAAGTTTCCCATGTAAATGATTCCATCCATTACTTTTCTCCCCCTCAGACAATATGATTTTCTGCCAAAATATCTTCAGCTAAATCTCTTAGCTGAAGCCTTAAGAGACATTTCTGCATCAGGGTTATTTTAATGCAACCTAGGCTTTAACTGTAGGTGAGGAGAAATAGCTTCTAAACATAATCAGGTTACAAGAAACATTTCTTAGCTTGTTCTTTCCCTAGCAGTGGGCATTCTGAAGCAGTCTGCAAATATAATACAACAGCCTTTGAATAAAGAAAGGTAATGCCGTATCGTTTTGTGCACAGGAGCCATGAGTGCTTGATATCTTACTCCATGGAGTGGCAAGTTGATTAAAGTTACAGATTCAGATCATTGCATGGTTAATCTCTGCTTTTTAAGTTAATGTATAAATAGTAAAATGTTGATAAAAAATGGAATTAGAGGTATAATACTGTACAATTGGTAGGTTTTTGTAATGAGTCCGTGGTGAAACCAACAGACAAGAGAGTGCTTATTAAGCGAAATGAAACAGATAATGAAGTCATACCACAGATATTAGATTTGCTGTCATTACTTACCAAGCCAGCTATTGGAGTTGACAGACGATTGATCTTCCTAACAATGCCAGGTTTGATCTTGTTAATCAAGCTAGAATGAAATAAAATAAAATTATGTAAAATAAGTTCATATAAGTCTGAGTATCATCACTTATTAAGAAAAACTTTGCATACATAGGAATATGTATGCAAATGACTTGAATCAAATTGTTGCTGATGTTAACTAGACTGAAATTTCACATTTAAAGTTTCTTTTACATCTTCTATGTCAGGCCTTTTATCAGAAGAATACATATCAAAATATTAATTTTGTGTGTTCTTTGTAAGAGTTCTGACATTCCTGTAAATATAGGAAACCAGCTCAGATTTCATATGCTACTAGCCTCAGTGTGATGCATACAATATTTTGTTTTGTAAACATTTTACACATGCAGGTTGTTTTGGTTTAATTTTTGTCCAGTTGGACAAAAAGGACCAAGCCTCACAATATCACTCATACTTTATATAGAATTCACAATAAAACTGAAAAAAAAGAACAGATGCACATCTTGTCATGCACTGAGGACGAGGCAAAGTATTCCTTGCACTTTCATTCCTAGATTCTCAGTCATACTGTTAGGGAAATACCATGATTCACTGAAATACACACCAGACCAACAAAGAACTGGGACCTCAGGACACCCTGCAGACTTCATCCACCAATACCTGAGGAATTTGGACTTGCTCCTTCTTCTTGTTGCTGCTTGTTTGGTCAGACCCCTTAACCACACAAAACATCAACTGGGTTTGGTGATCTACCCACATCAATGTAGAGTCAGGACCAGGAGTTTAAAATTATACAGGCGAAATGGCTTTTTTTTTTTTTTCTTTGCTTGAACAGCAAATATATTTAGAAAATAAATAAAAAGAACAGAGTTTACGTATACATAATGAAGTGGAAGAGATTTTTAAACGCCTGCAGAAAAAGAAATAAGGTAACAGATCCTGAGATCTTTCAGCTGCATTGTAATTTACCAAACAAAATACACTTGATGACTTTTCCATCAAGAGAAAAGAGGAAGAAAAGAAATTAAAATACATATAGAAAAGCTATTATTTTCTTATATGTTCCAAATGCATCACTTATTTGCTTTATTGTGCTTAAGAACACAAAGTAGCATGTAACAGAAAACTTTCTTCCTCCTATAAGGTGTAAACAGAAGATCTAGTATAATGTAGAAGGATTTATTTTGTCAACTGATCGGTCAGTTGACACACATACATGGTCAGTAAGTCAAACAAGCCAACTGAGCTGCCACTGGAATAAGTGGTGAAAGTACAGATCTGATCTGCTGCAGTATAAACCAAATATATCACCTCCAGTGCTAATCTGTGTAAATTAAACAAGTCATGTCAGGGGCAACCAAGGCAACATGCAATGCTATGGCTAGTTTATTTCCATTACTTAAGATCTTGTGTTTTGTTTGCTTTGCTGAAAACTGGACATTTGAAAGCCTTCCTTACTTTGTTCTTTTCCATTTCCAGTGAACTCTTACGGAAATCACTTAAAACTGTACTTCAAGGTATGTCAAATTTAAAAGTTATGATACAAGAGAACCTCTGTATGATTTAGTGCAGTATAATTAAATGTCTTTTCCTTTAAAGATTGCTGCATGACTCCCCAGGAAAACTGCTTGGATGAAGAAATTACTGGATGTTTTTCTTACATGTAGCTCTTAATTACAGATAAATTTAAGTGATCTGCATTTGGCAGATGGATGCTCATGTTCTTTTGCCAAATAGGTGTCAACAATGAAGATATCAAAGAGTTAGAGTATATCAGTTCATTGCCAATTCTTAGACTTGATTTAAAAGTTACAGCTGAATATAATACACATATCCTACTATGCAGATACACTAAGAAATAGTCATTACTTTAATAAGAAACTATTTTATTACCAGTCAGTTCACATTTGATTATATAAGCAACAAAAAATAAAAATTCCATCCCTACAAAACTGTTTAGTATTAAAGACAGAAAACAAACAAACAAACAACAACAACAACAACAAAAAACACAAAAAAAACCCTCCTCCCTCACACCAGATAATTACAGAAGCAACTAGCAAGATAATCTAAAAGGCAAGGTACCCAAATGAAATAAAAAATAAAGGAGAGAACAAACAGAAAATGAAACAACATTCACGTAAGGATAGATGTGGAAATGTTGCCTGTTTTGCATTTACATTGGTTATTTGTGATATACAATGAAACAAACAAATAAAAAAAGAAAAAAACAGACCAGTATACCTTTTATAAATATTTTCTGAAATAGCTGAACTGATCTGTGGATATCTCCCCAAGATACAAGGCATTTTTAAGCATCCTATGCAGTCTCTGAATGGGAAACTTACAACTTAAAATATAAGGTGGTTAACAGTGCTTTCAACCCTGGAAACGTATTCTAGTAAGTATCAAACCAATTATAGATAGACCTGATGAATGGATGTTTTATAACTCTGATTCATTCTACCAGCGAAACCAGACAAGTCTGATTATTGCCAAGTCTATAAGATATATAAACAAAAGAAAGCTTTTTTGAGAAAGCATTTTAGAAAAAGCTGAGGTCAGAGTATTGTTTGCTGTTGAAAGTAGTAACTAATTCAGTCCATATGCTACTGAAACCTGGGCTGTAACATTTACTTTTATGATCCTGAATTGCCCTTTGTATGTCAAGTGACATCCTACAGATAATATTACTGACGTACTTGGATGTAACTGTAAGATGGCCAAATAGCTCCTGTTACATTTTATACTGAAGAGAAATTTTAGGAACTAATATTATTTAAAAAATCAGAGGCCTGCAACTTCTTTTTAATTTATGATTTAATCACATTCACTACTGAAATGAACTATTTTTTTTTTGTTTTTGTGACAGGTTTTCTGGGAAGAATAACTGTCTTTCAGGATTTAGAAAACAAGGGTTTGCAATTATTTCTTAACTTGATGCAGGCAAAACAACAGTGAGCATGTAAGTAACTGAGTGCCTCCATCACAGTCATGGGCCACACTGCCTTGCATGAGATGAAGAGAAACTTCACTAACACTAAGAGCATTACTCAATAAAACTAATAAAAGGCCAGAAGGTGAGCATTAATGCTCCAGCTAAGACAAGTGTGCTGGACAACACATGGAATACGTAGATCTAGAAAGTGGATGTTTGCCATGGGAAGGAAGAACAGCTTTCAAACAAGTATAAAAAAATATCCATTGTTGGCACTTAATTCAAACAACAAGCCAAGAAGGAAAGAGGCTGATGAAAAACTGAAGCATTTTTACATAGTAAGTCAATACTCACTCGCACAACAGGACTCCATTCTCTAGAGCTGCTCGAAAATCTTTGGTTCCAAAGCTTTTCCCAGTAACTGTCTGGAAAAATAAGAAGTTAATTTGAGACACACATACAAAAGCAGGTCTAGAAAGAAAAACTGAGAAAAAATAAACAAATTTTCAGTTCAACATACAGTTCACAGTATCCTCTATTTTCTTTTATTAATTTTTAAATAAAAAGTTTTCTAAAACAGCTGTGCCTCAAAAGAAGTCAGATTTAACATCTTCAAATAGTTTCTGCTGGTGCAAATCAATCTTCAGCTAAATTCTGTGGGAATACTTATTGTTATTTTCTGAAGCGGTGCCAGCTACTCTGGAAAGCATAAAAGAAATCTGAAACAGAGGCACAAAGAAAAAAAAGTGTGGAGTCTTTTCTCATTTAAATCTTCTTCATTTTACATCTTGAACACTAATGATATCCAGCATGAAATATATTACTTCTTTTTCCCTGCAACTTACATACACCTAAGGCAGTGTGACTAAAGAACCTCTGGCAAGTCTTTGTTACCACATGTATATCAATACCCATTAGCTGGACAACTGAAAGACTATACTAGTGGGGCTACTTTTCATATACAAGGTGAAAAGCAATGAAAAAGAACAATGTCAAACAAGAACGTAAGGTACCCAAAGCCAAAACCATTGCCTACAGGTTTTCAACAAAGCTGTTTTCAACAAAAGAGATTTATTTGCTCCTGGAATTAATTCACTCCATCTCAAGAGAAGAGTGATGCATTTATGATCTCTTACCCTTAAATTTATTTGGATTCTTCTTACTAGATTCCCCCTACAAAGTTTCCTTTATCAACACCCAGACTGGTATCCTGCACACAAATCAGGAAGGAAGAAAAATCTCTAGAACAGTCCAAAAAGAGATTTATGCCAGCTAGATACAGAAACCAAACACAAGGAAGGGCATTTATTGGTGTTAGCTTAGGGATGTCCAGGTTCAGGCACTAAGTTGTCATAAAATTCCACTCAAGGATCCTAACCATCTCCAATACAGCACAGGACTTCAGGTACACAATTAGAAGTCATGTGGAATCTGTGTGCATCCAGACCAACAGTTAGTACTTGCCACAGTAATTAACAAAATTAGCGGTAAAACAGATGAGTGATGCTTGGTGAAAGAACAAAGGAGAGGACACAGTGCTTTAAGGACCTGTTGAATTATCACCCTCTTATTTTTCCTTAGTGTATGTTCCTCTTGCAATTATCTCCAGAAATGCTAGAACTTAACCTATGTAAAAATAATAATAATAATAGCTTTTTTTTTTTTTTTTAAATTCACAACTTTAACTTCTAATCTGTTTCCTCTATAGAAACTGATGTTACAAAAACAGCGTTCTGATTTTAAGGTAAGTTTTTACTCATAGGACTCCAAACAACTCTTAAGAGGCCAAACTTTATTCTCATTTTAGAGTTCTCTGACACCTGTGGGTCTACGCAGTACATTTATTTGGTTTAATGCAAACAGTTCATTGCTAAATCATACATGCAGTAGGCAGTGAGGTTTTTCCTTCACCTAATGTCACTGTCCAGAGTCAGGCCCATCTCAAAACTGCCATGACTTAGATCTCATGCTGAAATTCCTTGAAAAAGAATTGGAACTATACATAGCTAAGGAGATCACTAAGACACTATTATTAAGAAGTCAGGGTGGAAATATCACTGAAGAGATGCTGAAACTCAGCACAGATCTTTTGGACACCAAGAGTGCCACACTTCAAGGTATAATGATATTTCTACAGCACATACTGAGGTAATTTCTAAGCAATTAAAAAAAAAAAAAAAAAAGAGAGACATGGCATAATTTTGACTACCACAAAGTTTTCTGTCATAACCCCAGCTAGCTAGAAGCCATTCTTCAACTACAAGAGAGTCCAGTTTCAGCACAAGATTGCAAATGCTAGTGTTAGCTGTACACACTCTTAAAATTACATTAACACAGGGAGTCATTACACTGAAAGCATTCTGACTAAGTTATTCATGCTGTCATTGGGGAAGTCAGTGTTGATTTGCTGTATGGGATGGAGCAGTCAGACTGACATTGCGACTCATAGATTTTGAAGACTGTGGTTTGTTGATATAAAAATAAAAGGTATCAGGACTGCCAAGTTAGGTTTCATCAATATCAACTTATAAAAGGACAACTAATAATTAAGGACTTAAGAAGTATTTTCAATAAGCAATTTAATACAGATGGCTTGAAAGTGAAATATTTTCCCAGTTGCACAGCACCTTGAATTTGTTGATGCCAGAAAAACAAACAAACAAACCTGTGCTCCATTTTAAACCAAGCTTTCACATGGAGACAGAGCAATTTTCCCAGGAAAAAAAAACTTCTATCCAGCTTATGCCCATTGCAAGGCCAACCAATCACAGCTGTAACTATTGCATTCCACATAGCAACAAGGTATTGTTAAAAACTGGAAAGCTGAGGACTGGCTCAGATTCACCCAACCTTTAAGAACACAAGTAAGACGAAACAAATCCCACCTCAAGATACTACATCTTCAAAGAATGTCTGCTATTTGTGACTCACTGTTTATTCATTAAAACTGGTTATACTGGGCGTGGTACTCTTATGTAATTGTCAGAATTGATTTTGGATAATTTTTCAACCATTTAGGCCATGTGATTCAAACAATAAAGAATATCTCCCAAAAGTGGTTTTGATCCATGTCTGAACACAATCTCCTAAAATACTCCCTCTCTTCTCTCCCTCATTCAGCTTCCTTCTCTGTGTTCTTGTTGTTCTTTGTTTTGTTTTTTAATATAATGGAGTCAAAAATATAATTAAAGACCAGACCATAAATCACTTTTAATTGCTGCTATAAAGCAGTTTGATTTCAGTTTTGTAGGAAAGCGTCCCCTAATACTTAGGTAACTTGCAATTGCCAAGTCCATGCAATTTACTTCAAACAGCGTGTAAATTAAGTACTTACACACACAAACATAGGGCTAATTTAACTTCAGGTTTGCAATGATTTCTATAGGAGGTGGCAATTCAAGAAAATATAACCAAAGTCAAACCATTCACAAGATGGCATGACTGAACAAAAAGAACATGGCGCAGAAAAATATCTTAATTATGTGCCATGGTACCAAAATGAAAACTGAGTACATTTCTCTGGCCTGTCCTACTAGAGGCCAAATATAGCTGGTCATAGGTTGTCTTTGCCCTAAAAGCCATTAAAAACAGAAATCTCTTTCAGTGTTAATAGGAAACACTGAGTTCGCATCAAATCACTTCTACTGTTTACACCAATTTGAATGGCGTCCCAAGAGAGGCTGCTGTCCTACAGGGCTGTAGGTTTCAAATTGGTTGGCTTCCTATATATACACACACAGCCACAAATAACTCATAGAATGTGAAGGACCAGCAGCATTCTTACCTTAATTTTGTTGTGGTGCGAACACTACAGCCAGACTCTCCCCTCAAAAACACCTTTCATAACATACCTGGGCACACTGGTTAACTGATAATCCATAAAGAAAAAAGAAGTTAACTGCTCAAACCTAAGAGGAAGGTATTTTATCATACCTAAACCAGAGCCTGAGTGAAGCATTACCACAGAACACCTAGGTACTCGCCAGTCATTTGTCTACTTCAAAACTCACATTTCCTAAGTCTTACTCTCTTGGTCTCCTTCACAGCTCCTCTGACACAGCCACTTTTAGACCACACAACCTCAAGTTGATTAAGGACCTCACACACTGATTTTAAAGAAACACTAATTGCATCAGTGTGAAGTGCGCAAATCATACAAAGATCTCAGTAAGCAACCAATTTATCAGTGATCTCAAGTACAACAAACTGATTTATGAACTTCATTTCTCAAACAGTCTGCAGCAACAAAAGCCAAGCTTAATGTTGTGCTGCAGAGAGGATAACTAACAAGTGGTACAGAACTGGAGCAATTATACAAATGCAGTGTCATGGTATAGCCCCTGCTGCAGGATTTCAGCTATGCCTGCCAGGTTCCCTGGGTTCCACCACACTGCCTGCCTCAGCAGAGCTGGGCCTGTGCCAAAACTAAGGAAAGGAGAAATCACATCACATATGTGTAAATGTCTGAATTATTACCTTGTTAAAGGCCTTTTTTCCCCTCTTTTTCCTCTAGTACCAAAAATCTGGATCAGGTTACAGGACATGTGACTCCATCATTACATAATCTCTGTGTTATATATCTCCACTTACAACACTCACTTGGCTCTAACCACCCAAAACATAATTTCCAAACTGTACTCTTACTGTGTACAGTAACATGCACTAGAGATATGTAGGCTACACCTACAGCCAACAAGCAAGATTTCAAGAAACTCTCAATGCTATTCCTCAGTGAATTTCATAAGAAGTTTAACATTGCCATGGTTTACTGCAGAAGTTGATTAATTTTCTCAAATCTCTCCCCAAGGGCAGATTATAGGAACAGTATTCAGAGCAAGTAGCAAAATGATGGTGGACACCATTTGGGTAGCCAGGCTTTGGCTTTGCAGCAAACAGCCAAACAAATGAGATTACTAGTTTCCTGAAAGTCAAGAATTGGAAAAGAACGGTTCATTTCTGAAGCAAGCAGGACCTGCTCAAGACCCCTGAATTTAGGGCCCTGAGAGGAGAATCACAGAGTCATATGGGTTGGAAGGGACCTCTGGAGATCAACCCCAACCTTCATGCTTTTTCGTACAGTGTAAGCATCTATATCATCCAGCTATGGTAGAATCCTGCTGGCATTACACCCCATGCAGCAGAAAGGATGCCTGATTCAAAACAGCCAAGGTCTAAAAGGAATCTCTATCACTATTTAATTTATGGTCCAACAATCCTTGAGACATGCTCAAAAGCTGGTACCCACAGAGGTTTTCACTGGAAACTGTCCAGCAATTAACTTGAGACATTGACTACCTTAACAACTTTATATGAGTCAAGAGCAATGTCTGGATTTCTGAGACTACAGAACGAAGCTCTTCTTTTAAAGTCCTCATAACTCACTGCTAAAATCCATGACAAGCACGACTCCACTGAGGAAAACAGACTGAGTGGTTGGGAATAACAACAAAAATAAAAAGGCTAGAAGAGACGAAGGTTCTTCACATTGATCATTTACATTGCTCCATGTGAATGGTCCTCTTTGTATCCATAACAGTTTTCCATTTCGAATGATTCCTGTTCTATTGCTCAATGCACAGTTATACAGACCTATTTGAACCCATACCCCAAATCCCTAGACATAGTTTCATTTTAGAGGATGTGGAAATTTTTCAGTCTTCAGCCAAAAATGCCTTTGATAATAAATCTGAACAGACATTTATGAAAGGAAAGGACTGATTATTGAAGACGACTTACAGTAATTTTCTATCATCATCATAATGATGGGGTCTTATTGTGGTATGCTTTCTGAAAGAGGCATGCCAAGACTCACAAAATACCATATAGCTTTTTTTTTCTTCTTTTTTTAAATACAAAAGATGAAGAAAAACAGTTTATGAGAGAAAAGCAAGGATACATGATACTGTAAGTATGAGAATTACACATCTCTTCACATCATTTGCTTATGCTCTGGGATTTTATACGCCTTTTCAGCTCTTCTGTCAAATTCTGAAGGATGGAACTGAAGTCTTCCTTTGAGTGTTTAGGAGAATCCCTGACTTGGAGAACAAATGCTACAGAAAGAGCAAGGATATTTTCCATAAACATTCAACATCAAGCAATTCAATCACAAACATGAACATCCCAGAAGTGACAGCAAGATGAATAATTTTACACTGTTGCTTATACTGATGACAGTATTGACAGGTGTCAAACTAAGAAAAAACAACTCACATTACTTCAGTTGTGTGATAAGTTCTCATTGTATAAGCAGATTGGCAGGGTAAACTGAATGGAAACAGGTGTTCCAGCAGGAGATAAAACTTGCAAACGTAAATTGAAAGACTACTAATCTCTGAGGGGTCAAAAAGAAAAAGAAAACACTGAACATTTACCATATGGATGTAATATCCAAACAAATCAGATGGGCCTATTAATTCTGCAAACAGTTTTAATGCGCGTTATTTCTAAACTCAACACTCTAATTCACATATCAAAATGGAGCTTTAGAACTGAATGTTTGTTTCTGCCATAGGAGAAAGAAACAAACAGGGAACAAAGCTTATAAAGAAAAGGTTTTCAGAAAGGCAATGAATTAACATGAAAAGTAGAGGATATAGATTCCATTTTCATTGTGATCCCACTTACATGGCTTACTGCACTGTTACCTGACCTGAAGTTCATAATACCTCTTCAAGCTGAGGAATAAAGTGATCAAGAGATAAATGAATCCATGTACAGCTGTGTCTCAGCTGGACTTCTGTATAGTGTCAGCCTGAGTAACACAGAGAAGGAAACAGAGAGGCTGCTCTGGACAGAAAATCAATAAGTTCTGAAAAATGCCCTTAGGAGGCTGAAATAAAAAGACTAGAAAAAAATATAAGCAACAAAGCAGCTCGGTGAAGAGGACTGGTGGGAACACTACAGCAGCATGCATACAGCACACAAACAGAAGGTTTTGCAGAGCTGGCTGAGCAGATCAATCAGAAAAGAAAACCACGAGCTTCCTGTCACCCTGAAATTGCACTAAAGCCTCCTTTCCCACTTTGTACCAAGTGAAGGGGTTACATTTAGAAAGCACCCCATCTTCAGATCACATAGACTTCTTACCCCTACCCACCCACCAAACCGCTTCTCTCCAGCACTAAAAACCACAGCAACTGACCCATGGGTTCCCAACACCCACAGGTCCATGGCCACAGGATACTGGAAATGAGATAAGGATAACATCTGGACTCTGCTCAGATTCTTGAGGTTTAACATACCCCAAAATACAGTGATTCAGTGCCCAAATGAGGCAGGCAGAACGTGACTGAAGAATTGGCTGGCCACACGTCATCGCCCAGAACTTCAAGTTCAGACAGTAAAAACAGGAGAAAAATTGAAAATCTCTGAAGTCTGTCCATACCACCATTTTTGCTAAAGAAGGAAAACAGAGTTCACGACAACAGTAGTGCTTGTGTTTCAGATGAAGTAGGAAAAAAAACCACAAAAAAACCCATATTTTTTTGGTTTCACACATTTCCACTCAAATAGGGGTGTTACTTGGAGTATTAACAGATGAAGATACATTAACAGATACTAAGATCACATTTGTTTAGGGCAAATGTAAAGAAAGAAAGTGAAGCAAATCGTATTTCACTGTTGCTTTAATCTCTTCTTGTTTTTAAACTAATGTCATTACAATATCTGAATCTTTAAATATCTTGTTCTCACTCGTTTAAAATCAAAGATAAATGCAAGCTCAATGGTTGCATTTCCCAAGTTCATTACCCAGTTTAACTACCTGTAATAGCCAGTCAGAGAGTAAATACCTACAGTTCTGCAGAGTAGATGGTCAGTGCCACGAGCAAATCAGAGATTTAACTGCAAGGTTTATAACTATATCCAGCAGAAGGAAAAAAGGCACATAGTAAAAAGAATATGCATGCTACAGGCAAATGCTTTAGATATCATTGCTTTCATGTGTTTAGAGAGGTTATTCATGCATGGAAGTCATTTTATGCTATTACTGGAAATAGACTCATAGAATGGTTTGGGTTGGAGGGGACCTTTAAGATCATCTCGTTCCAACCCCCTGCTACAGGCAGGGACACCTCCCACTAGACCAGGTTGCTCACAGCCCCATTCAGCCTGGCCTGGAATGCTTCCAGGGAGGGTTATCCATAGCCTCTCTGGACAACCTGTTCCAGTGTCTCACCACCCTCAATGTAAAGAATTTCTCCTTGATAGTCTAAATCTACCCTTTTCCAGTTTAAAGCTATTTCCCCTTGTTCTGTCACTACCTGCCCTTATAAAAAGTTCCTTCCCAGCTTTCTTATAGGTCCCCTTCAGGAAAGAATTTTGAGAAGCTTTTTTAATCTTCTCAATTTTTCAATCTTTACTGGAAGCAGTACTTCCAGCAGCACACCAAGACATTCTCTGAGCAAGCTGTGGTCAAAAATATTCACCAAATCCCAGGCCATCTCAAGCATGAACCCACATACACACATACAGTTTGGGGAAGCAACAGCTTTCTAAATGCATCTTCTCTCCTGTCTTCACATTCCTCAACCTCTACTACATCTCCTTACATAGCCCTAGTTTTCCAACCCATTTACGCTGGCTTATTTAACTTGTTAACAAGTCAACAGATGGGCAACGAGCAAAAGAAATTGTGCAGAAAAATATTCCACAGTGTCAAAAGACACCACAGAAGCAATTAGTGTCACACAAAGAGTATGGAAAAAATAGCCATGACACCAGCTCCCTACAAGCAATGGCACTTAAGGTGAATTGCAGTATTTTGAAATTCCACTGCTTTATATAACTGTTGCTAGATAACACCAAGTGAAAATTGCATAAATTAATGCTAAGATCACTGACGTCAGCTGTAGAAATATTATGCTCTTCTTTCAAATTGGAATAATTTTCAAGGGGAAGAACCAGCTCAAGGGTGGTTCTTTGACAGCACTGACTGCACACATTTAAGTCAAAATAAAAGCAAGACCACAAAACTCCTGAGAACTATGCTAATTTTTCAGGAAAAAAAAAAAAAGAAAAAGAAAAAGAAAAAATCTACAAAAAAAATTGTGTGAGAGTGGGAAAGCAGAAGCTATAAAGAACTGTAACGTAAGGAAAAAAATGCTTTTCAAGGATTTCAATAAAAGCTTAAAATTTAAAGGAATATAAACAAACAGAAGTAATTATGTTGGGTTATTTGAAATACACTGTACATGCACTGAGTCACTAAAATGGGAGGGAGGCTTAGGAAGGCTCCATTCCCCACCACTCACAGCACTGTATTGCATTACAGATAACAAGCTCATAATATTACAGTATTTGATGGCAGAGACCATTGCTGCTGCCACACAGCACCACCTAATGAGAGACGCCAGGTACAGCACAACCAGAAACTGTGCTTACAAGGTGTCTCTCACTTAGGCAGAAGATGAAAGAAATTGCCTTTGGCAAAGAAATTAAATAATCACTGTCAGGGGACTGATGGCTACAGAGGAAATTGAAGTCCAAGGGAGTTACAGAATGATGGTGTGTATCTCAAGAGACAAGAGGAGCAGAACTGGAGGAGGCAGAGCACACAATACTGCAGATGGGACCCAACAAAGGCAGAGCAGAAAGGGACAATCACTTCTTCCCTGCTAGCCACCCCTTTTTTGATGCAGCCCAGAATACAGTTGGCCTTTAGGATTCCAAGTACACACTGTTGTCATCTGTGCATGTCACTGCCCTGACATCTGTCTCCTATCAGAGATCTTTAGTCCAGTCAGCTTTTGAGTCTTTAAGATAATTACCCCACTGGCAAACTCTGGCTCTGCAGGGAACTCTTCTGCTTGGTACTTCCATTTGCAACACGGTGGAAATGTCTGTAGCCATTATAGTTGTAGGTGGCCTTGAGTAGAGACCAGAGGCATAGAGTCAGCTAACTCAGAAGGGAAGCAGGGAGTGACAAGTACTGTTTTGGCCATACAGAGAAATATCTTAAACTGTTGCTCACCTTTCATCTTCAGATTCAGGCTGAGAACTGATAGAGCCCAAGTGTTATTCTTCCACCTCCAGCATGACATTTCCTTCAGCCATTTTATTGCTTAACTGCAAATGCAGCTTTATTATTATTATTTTTTAAAGGAACCAAACTGGTTTGACAGAGCACTTCCCTCCTCACCAGGGTGTGTTTAGAAGAACCAAAGATAAGATTGACTGTCATAGCAGTTATGCATGGTTGCTACGTTTACTGCCCAGAGGTAGGATGTAATTGCTAATTCTATGGCAGTCAACCTCCCCCCCATTTCAAAAGACAACTACAATTTGTTACAACCTCCCCACAGAAATGATAACTTCTCTTTGCAAAAAATCCCATTCCCTGCAAGGGTGAGGCAGAAATTTTCCACAGTTTTCACAGTGGCCCCATTAAGCACCTGGAATGGAAATCCCCAATATCACTGAAATCAACTTTTTGAATATTATTAGAAAATTTCATGTTGCTGAAAACTTTCATTTATTTTTCTCTTGATGGAGTAGTGTATCCACAGTATAGCAAATAATTTAACTGCATGTTGCTGACATATCCTATCTCAAAAAAGGTCACTGACTTAGACTAGTATATCAAAGAAATAGGCAGGTTCCAACTTCTAGTGTGATGCTTCACGTATATTCACATAACCTCCAATAATAAGGTCATAATCATTTTTTTAAATCCCATAAAAATGCAAAATGCACACACATACACAAATATATTATATAGAGCTATAGAATTATTTGGTAACTACTTGGTTCCATTCAACTTAGCACAATATATAAAAATTATATATATAAATATATATTAGCTATATATTTAAACATCAGAAAAGACACAGCTTCTGGTTGATGAAAAATGGCCCAAGTACATGCATTTGTTAATCTATAGCTCAACTTCCTTTTGTCTTTAAAATAATAATGCACAAAATGATGGAATGTTATCAATACTCCATACAGTTTTTCATAAATAGAAGAGTATCCTTCTCATGAAAGACTGAGATTTTCTTCCACTGTAGGCAAGATGCCTCAAACATTTCACATTGGGGCCCCTGCTGTTTCCTATGATCTGCTGCCTTCCAGGGTGCACAGATACCAAGAATGTCTGAAATTGTGCCTAGCAACACAAAGCAGAATGCCCACAATTTAAACATTCTTCTCTTTGTGTATTCCATTAAATTATGACAATTTTTGCTGCTTGATCTGGTAAATGATTATCATGTCTAAATGAAGATTTACACAATTTTACTTGCAGTTCAGTAGAGTAGCCGAAGTCACGTCTGCTATCATAACAAAAACGGGAAATATTTTTAACATTAGGTCACTGCTTTATCAAAGCTGAGTGATGCCTTCACTCTTTTATTAGGAACTCCAGACAGAAAGGAATGGCTCTTTGTACCATCAATGCTATTTCCTGTGTAAGATAGGATTTTCTTTGAGGGCATCACAAAATTAAGCTTTTCTTTCTTTTTTCTTTTCTTTCTTTCTTTCTTTTTTTTTTTCCAGACACATCCACTTAAATATTTTCTAATCGAAAAAAAAAAAAAAGTTGGATTCAGCTTCAGCTTGAAGCATCCACATGCTGCTTGCACAAGCACAGAGTAACACATAAATTATCCCTGCTGAATTAAACTAGTTGTCCATCCTGCCCAGCATCCTGTACTGACCTGCACCAGGTATGTCAGCACGTTCACAGGGTGGAGAGAGAAAACAGAGGGAGGATACCAGTCCTTTCATATTTAAAGAACAGAAATCCTTGCCTTCTCTATAATTAAGTGGTAAAAAACAGATTGGAAGTGCAGCGAAACTTCTCACAAACAGTTCTCTTGCATCAGAAATCACTACAGTGTGGGAAAACATCACCCACAACATTTCCAACCCACTCTGGACATACTGCAAATAAATCTTTAAGCAAGTAGATCTCAGGCGGGGGTGGGGGTAAAGGAAGAAAGAGAAAAAGAAAGGTTTGTGGCATAGAATTGGGTAGGGGAACTTGTGCCAAAAGAAAAATGGAACTAGTTGGAATGTTGAACCTATACAATGTCTTTTCTTAACTAAAGTATGCAACCATTAATATATTACTAAAAACTCACGTATTCTAGGCTAGCCAACTTTCTCCATGATTGCTATATCAGTTTGAGGGTCTGCATTTATATTGGGTATAAATCCACACCAAATCTGCGTGTAGTTGGAACACTGATCTCACATATCTTCTGACATGTTCTGACCTCTGCTGTCGTAAAGTGGAATTTATTTGGACTCATTTTTCCTTCAAAATGCCACACTGAGATGAAGAAGAGTTTTTCAGTATCTGTAATTATCCAGGATGAAGAAACGATGGGAAAAATATATTTTACACCACGAAGCATTTAAAAAAACAAACAAAAAAACAAAAAAACCAACCAAACAAAAAAAACCAACCAAGCTTTTATTTTCCCCTCACATTTTTATTATCCTGTCATTTATTATAAAATGCATGCTTGGTTCTTACGTAAAGGCACATAGTCTATTATTTTAGCATCTAGATTTGACATGCACTACTAAATACACCCAGCAACTTTTTTTTCTCTGAAAATGCACTGTTCCAGGTGCAAGTACTATAGTAATGTATTTGACACTATTATGACAGATACTAACAATATCACCTACGACACCAAAGTACAAGTTCTACCACTAACAAAAGCCCATTAAAACATCTGGTTCTAGGCACTTATTTTCCATCTGAGCCGCATTTTCACTGTTCTACAGTAGACTAGCAAGCTCTTTTACATACACATCTAAGACATCCATATTGAATTCTGACAGTGTCATTTGGAAACCCACTCATTCCCTCATGGAAAAACCCTCCTTCCAGAGCTTGATCTTGAAAGATTAAGGCACAGATCTTTACTGTACTCATCACTAATGCTCAAAGCACACTTGCCCTTCCTCCCCCATTGCAGCACCTGACACTTCAAAATAAACTCACTTCTATAAGTTGCATGACTTCCATCAGACTTCCTGATCTCCCTTGGCTTCAAGATGGTCAAGTATTTGATCAAACATTCATAATTAGAAGAAGCCTGAGACTGTATCTCCCAGCTAGGTAATATTTTTGACTAAGGAACAGACAGACCACAGCACAGCACCCAGGAAGTATTTTACTACCAAGTAGCCTTTTTAATCCATATTTAACCAGGAAAGCAACACCAACCTCAAGTCATCAAGTTTACCCCAAAGCCAATAAAAAACTCCCCCCCAAAAAAAACAAAAAACAAACCACTTACTTCATGACAGCTTTATGTTATGAGCATAAAAACGAAAGATTTGTTCATTTCTTTGGCAGCAGTTCCTTCCAAAAACATCTATTTTTGTCAATAACCACACTAAAATTAATGTTTTTTTATTATTTTTCTGCTGCTTGTATATACACACACAGGTTAAACAATGTTTTTAGCTTGGACAACCATGAAAATTTTTAGCACCTTTACTAAAGTAAAAAAAGAAATGTAACAGTCCAATATGAATAAGATACTAAATCTTAAGAGATCCTCAACCAAATTGACAAAAGAAGCCACCACTGGAATTCAGCATAGCACCACATTCCATCACACAGATGTCCAGGGGACAGCCTCATGGGCTTACATAAACCATTCCAGCAATCTACCTCACATGGTTTCTTTTGCCTTTAGTTACAGACACCATCTATAGGAAACTACAGCAGCAAGGGCCTCAAAAATGTTGCTACAGCTTCATTAACAAATACTTACTTATGCCTACTACCAACAAGGATTCCAGGTAACGGGTTACACTGAAGATGCTCCGAATGTTTTAATGTTACTATTAAAACAGGGGAAAACTTTAAGAAGGCAGCCAAAGCTCACACACTGATTTTTATTAAGACAACAGTTTTTCAGCGTTTAAGACTGAAGCCTCAGTATTTAAAGGCAACACTGTATAAATCCAGCACCGCAACTTGGCTCAAAGCATTACTTACTCTTTTCAAGGCTATTACAAGTCTGTTAAGTGTTCAGACAAATCAGCAATGTGCTACAATTAGTTCTGTTTTGTGTACGAGAGTATTTGAGCAAAAATGCAGTAAGAAACTGAACAGTCTAAAATAGAGAGTGGTCTGGCTAAGCAGGAACATTTTAAGAAACAAATTAGCAAAGTTAAAGTGAACAAAAGTCCTATAACAGGCTTAATAAAGAAGTAAAGGAAGTTTAAGGGAGAATAACAACTACCAGAGACAAAGGATCAGAAGAAATTTTATAGCCACGCTAAAAGGAAAAGAAAAAAAGGAGAGTAAGGAGAGGATGAATCAGGTATGAGCAAGCTGAATAAATAGTTAATGAGAAGTTGGCTACAATGTTCAGAGAGCTACTTGTCAGATTCCTCGGAGAAGGATGAGATGGGGAAAACAACCACTGAGAGCATAAGAGAAGCGTACAAGATGTCCAAGCCTGGGGAAACTTAATTAGGTCCTTCTATGCTCTGGAGCATGCTCTGCCATTAGCAATCAGCTGCAAAGGTCTAGCTGACTAAAAAAATTAAGATCCTTTAGTGGTGTGAGGTAAGAGAAGAAAACAGAATGGAAACCGGAAATTCTTTAGTATGATTCCCCCAAATTTAGTTTCTAGAAAGCTATACACATCTGCTGATCTTTCCCACACCAATCTGTAGCCTTTTCGGGGGGGGGGGGGGGGGACGACACTTAAGTTTGAAGCATGGCACAAAACTAATTTCTTTTGTCTTTCTTTACTACAATAACTGGTATAAAACACAAGAACAAAAACAATAAATGAGTTATAGATGGACTGAAATAATGCAACTGGTACAGACTTGCATGACTGTGTAAAGACAGACATTAGAAATCCAGTCTAGGCAAAAAGATTTAAAGGCCATGTTGTGGCCAGTAGGAAGAGAAGATTACATACTTAAGAGAAGTCATACAAGCATTACTGGAGAAAACATGAACTCTACATTCTCCTCATTAATTGCAGATATTCAGACTAATGATCCAAGAAAACATTCAGTTACAAAATCTTATAAACAGAAGCACTGGACAATAAAAGTGGGATGTTTGTGTACCTCCCAAAGCAACGTTAACTTTTTTCTTCAATAGACTTGGTCTCCATTTACAGTGAGCTCTGTGCAGTTCTGCTGCACCAAGTGGGTGCTCACCACTCTTCATTGGTGCTGCAGTTGTCCTGCCCATAGTTTGGCCCCAGGTGGAGCATACACTGTTGCTGGCATTGCAGTTGAAGACAAAACAGAGAAGAGGCTTAAAATGAAGGAAGCAAACTGTTATTATTATAAAGAGCTGAGAAACAGAAGGAACATTAGGTTGCAGAGTTTATCAAAGCAGAAATAGTATTAATTAATTTAATTTGCAGAAAAGAAGATCATCACATATTTGGATAGAAAAGCAACCATATAATTTAAGTACTATCGACCAGTTTGCACATTTTTACGAGGTTTAAATAAATAAATAAATAAATAGACACCAGGAATGGTCTAGATATAAAACTATCCGGTCTTGCACGAGAGTAGTCACGAACTATATGACCTCTGAGCTCCGCAGAGTTTCGATATGAAAGACTTTACTACTCAGTCTCATTATCTGAATATCAAACCAAGAGAAAACTCTTTGTTAAGCATGTAAGCATTTGTGGGACTTAGGGCATAAGACAGAACAAAGAGAGTTTGTGGATTTTTTTTGTGTTGTTTTGGAAATTAGGTGCATAACAGCAACTGTTCAGAAAACACAATAAGCTGGAAGTACAAAAACAACTCCCAGCAAACCAATTTACCTCAGAATGCACACACTAAACATCAAGTCAGAAATTTAAACAAATAATAAAATGCTTCTTGTGATCTAACATTGTTAAAGCGAAAACATAAAATCTGTATATCCACGGATGGGGTGAACAAGCACTTCTCATCTCCACTAAGACAAAGTACCCATAATTATACAGATCGGAATAATTATTATGTCTGAAGATGCACATTTTAAATGCCTCTTACACTATCATATATAACCCAAACAAGGCCTTTTATTACTAGGGTAATGATATTTAAAAAAAAAAAAAATGCATAGGAAAATAAGTTTTACTAGAATTTAGAAACTAAGCTGCTGGCTGCATCCAGCATAATATATGTGTAGTATACACACAGTGAAAAATTCTGCTTACAAAATAGATCATTCTATTCAGACTGCTAATTCCCATCACTGGCTGGGAATGGGTGCAGAAGAAACTGACTACTCCTTGCACACAAGGTAATTGATTCTGCATAGCTGAAGGAAAGTGTTGGCAGTCCAACTGCGGACCTCCAGCTGCTGCCCTGAGACTGCCGGAGATGCCATAGAAGGACTGGCGGCCAAGGTTGCTTATACACTGCTGGTGCTTCCTACACCTCCACAGAGATTATATGATCATATCAGACAACAATAATTTTAAATTTCTTTTCCACAATATAGTTTTGTCTTGATCTAAACACAACAAAGTGTTAAAAACAGACTTAAATGCTCTGATGGACGAGAGTGTTCCTGGACACCTCCAACTAGAGAATTATATGAGAGTAGGGTAGGTAGCAGGGGAAAGGGTTGCTACAGCTACTCCTGTGTGTTCTTTGAAGAACCTCCAGAAACCACATTAGAAAAATAACAAACTTGTATTTATTTTTTGGAAAGGAACATTCAAAATAAGAACAGGTTTGGACTTCATTACACAAGTTTTGGTTACAGGTGCTACAAGAATCCACCTGCTCAAGGCCTATCAGTTCAGGCACACAAAGAACATCAATTTTCTTCCGCCTCAAGGCAGACAATGCAAGAATCCACACAATCTTTCTGCCAGAGGAAAGAACTGAAGGAACAGGGGATAAAAACGGCCAACAGCATCCTAGCCTGCATTAGAAATAGCGTGGTCAGCAGGAGCAGGGAAGTAACCATCCCCCTGTACTCAGCACTGGTGAGGCTGCACCTCAGGGACTGTGTATAGTTTTGGGCCCCTTGCTACAAGGAAGACATTGAGGCTCTGGAACACATCCAGAGAAGGGCGATGAAACTGGTGAAGGGTCTGGAGCACAGGATTTATGAGGAGCAGCTGAGGGAGCTGGGATTGTTCAGTCTGGAGAACAAGAGGTTCAGGGGAGACCTCATTGCACTCTACAACTTCCTGAAGGGAGGTTGTGATGAGGAGGGTTTGGCCTCTTCTCCTAGGCAACAAACAGGACTTGAGGAAATGGCCACAAGTTGTGCCAGAGGAGATTTAGACTAGATACAAGGAAAAACTTTTTCTCTCAGAGAGTGGACAGATACTGGAATGGCTGCTAGGAAGGTGGTGGAGTCACCATACCTGACAGTGTTCAAGAGGTGTCTGGATGAGGAACTACGAAATGGTGTAGTAGCTTGTGCTAGCTAAGGTAAAGGAAGGATGGTTGGACTAGATGATCTTGCAGGTCCTTTTGAACCTTGTGATTCTATGATTATATGGTTCTCTGAAAATGGGAATTTCAGGAATATCTGCTGTTCATAGTTCCACTAGAGAAACTGGGTCAGAAAAGTGAGAACAGACAGTTGTTGCCTGCTCTGTTACCAGTGAGCTAGAACAGTGGCCATATAACCCTGCCTTCAGTTAGCAGTGAGGACAAAGTTTTGCTACACTCTGGTTTGCCAGTGTCGCCTCTCCTCCCCTTGCCTACATTTAGTGCTGGACACAGGAGAAGTCTTCAGATAAATCCAGTTCCACTGCCATTTCAGTCCTGCACCACATTAACACTGATTTTAGGCAGAATTCACAGTACCCTGAACAGCTGAGATGACTCTCTGGCTTGGTGAGCAAACACATCACAGTAACAGTACCAACCTCAAAAATTCCCAAACGTGGGAATTAAAAGCTGGTAGATCACAAGTAGCTCTCCAAGATTTCATTAGGATAAAACTTCTATATGGTGGCTCTCCCAAAACAAACAAACAACAAAACAACCCACAAACTAAAAACCCAACAAAACTCAAATAAAAAACCCACCCAGTCAGAAAGCAGGGTGCAATAAAGGCTACGTATGCCTGAATATGTGCCAAATTCAGACTCGTGTCCCTGTCAAAAGTATGCCTGTGAAAAGAGACTATCAGGCCTTTACAAATCTGTCAGTGGAGACTGATGACTGGAGATATGGGGTCAGTAAAGACAACCTAAGGGGATGGCTCATCTTTCATTTAATGGCTTTCATTCAAAGCCAAATATATATATATATATATATATATATATATATATATATATAAGAATATTAAAAAAATACCAAAAAAAACCCAACAACAACAACAAAAACACTAACAAAAGAGGTTATTATGTTTTTCTCCACATAGATAAGAATATGTCTACAGTATAGCACCTCCACATGAAAGAAAAGTATTATGAAACAATTCTGGAAAATTCACTCTGTATTTATTTTAAGATTACTTACTCCAGAGTGAAACATCTCCCTTATAAACACTTTAATTGGCAAGCTAAGAATCTTTGCAAACTACCTTCTGAACCCTTGGATTAGAGCAAGTCACAGCACACTGCAATGGAAGATGTTCTTTTCAGCAAATCTGAAAGCTTTGTACAAAGTGAAGCCAGAAGAAGCAATAGACCTTTCGTTAACCAGCAAAATGTTTTGTTAGCAATTGTTGATACCAGTATACCAGCTAAAAAAGAAAAATAATAATGTGAAAAACACTATAGTTGAAAATTCTTCATAGCTAATAATTTTTGCTAACATTACAGATCATGTCATGCTACTTGAAAATGTGCAACATTGGTCAGATTAACAGAAAGTAACTGATACAAAATACCAGCTAAACTCCTCAATGCTATTTTTTGCCCCCTACATAAATGAAACATTTGTTCAATTCACAGCATCTGAGCTTCAAATACACATTTTTTCAGTATGACATAGCGAGGGTTATTTTAAGATGCTGGAATGTCATTAATTTGTGCCCCTAAGCTCAGCAATTTGTAAACGATTAGCTCTAAAGCACCCAAACAAAGTAAAGCCTGTCTAAGCCCATTTTATCCAGCTACTAGTGTTTAATTTAAACATGATTTCAAGACACAATGCCAAAAATCAGCACATACTACTTATTATAAAATAGAAAAGGAACCCTGATGCACGATTATACACAAATTTGTATATAGACACACATATATACAGAATCACAGAATTATCAAGGTTGGAAAAGACCTGGAAGATCATCCAGTCCAACCATCACCAATGCTTCCCAGTTAAATCACATCCCTCAACACAACATACATTTACAGGAAGACAAGAACAAGTTTAAAACTTGGTCCTTTTTAATTCCTGCCATTTCAGAGAAGCATCATGTTCCTGCTGGTAAGAAAATCTCCAAGGAGCAAGTATAGCTTGAGATGTCCCCATCAAACCTTTTTCTGCCAATGTGAGAAGCTAAATAGGAAAACAGTTAAGCACTATGCTATCTAAATACCTATTTAGATCCCTGCACAAGGTGACAAAAGCAACACAAAAAAAGCGAAAAAGGATATATTTTAGGGAAGAAACGGGAAGCTCCAGAAAGTTTGTGAGAGTTTGCCTCTGAGACACTCACCACATCAGCTTTGAAAGTGGCAGCAGACACTATTTTGTGTTTGTTTGTTTAGATCTGTGAAACAGAACACACCTAGGGCTTCTTTTTTTCTATCCCCCGACAATTCATTCATTCAACATCAAAGCTTTGGTCTGAAGTTTAAGGCACTCTATTTTTTTGCTTTGTTTTAGGCTAGCCTTAAAGGAGCAGTGAATTGGTAACACCATTCAGCAAGAAATACAAGTTACCCAGTTCTTGGGCACCTTGAGAATGAATTTATTTCAAGTTCTTCAAGTCTGAAGGTAAAAAACTATATATATAAAGTTGAACTTCAAAAGTTTTCTGCTGTAATGAATGACTTGCTCTAACTAGAATTTAAAGGAGGTTAACCACTGTGAAAAAAACAGGGAAAAAAAATACAGAAAAAAAGTGGGGCTCCTGTACCTTTCTGTGTCCCAGCCAACTTTCAAAGAGCAACAAGCATTTTAGCTGGATATTTTTATTACACATCTACCTGAGGATTCATTTTTTAATGATTCTACAGGTCTTGCTTCTTCAAAAGTATGTCAGAGACAAAGGAGCTCACAGGGGAAAACAAATCTGAAAGAGACTATCTAGAGAGAAGCATTCTAGGTCAAGAGAAATGAAAACCATCTAAATCCCAGGTGTTGTTTTTGATTGTTTATTATAAGAAAAAGCCAATTTTTTATTTATTCAGAACCGTTATCTGGAATTATTATTATTATTTCAATATTTATCCATCTAGAAGGTATTTTAGCAAGGATGGTATCATGCTAAAGCACAGAACCCTATCCTAAATCATTTTCATAATCCCAGAATACTGATATCAAGTTTTTAGTCTCTTCCATAGCAACTGTTTATCTCCCCTGCTGTAAATACTCTCTCTTTTGTGTTTAAAGTTCACATGTGTAGGCATCCTACACATAGCTCTTGAAAGGAGATTTTCCCATTCACCACAGTAGGACCATTTCCCACTTCTGATGGAAGACACCAAAGCCATCAGGTCGCTTAACATCCTAAGCAAATTACTAGCAACAAATGTTCACATCTGCCAGCACACACACAAATAGAAGTTGGAAGTAAGTAGCAACATGTTAATTCACCACAATGTTGAGTTTAATTCAAACATCACTAAAGGAAATCTGGAGGAGATAGGAAACAAGACTGTTTTCAGGACTGCATAGCATGAGTTACAGCAGAAGGTCCACGTGAAGATATTCAGAACAGAGAAAACCCTACTCCCCACAGACTGTTTTTGAACTGGAACTTAAACAATCTTTATTTGATCTAAGCCCCCCTACCCCACCCCCAAAGCCCATCCTCCAGCCATGCCATGGTGGCAGACACTCAGCACAAACCATTCTGAACTTTCTCCCCCACAAGCTTAATCTCTACATTCCTAAACAAATATTAATAATAAAATAAATGTGTGGTTTTCAATTAAGGACGTAATTAAGATTTCAGTTTAGCAGCTGATTTTTAGTTGGCCTTAGACCAAGAGGAGCTTGAAAGAAACTATTACACAAGAATACAGTTCTGAATAATTTTCTGAGTTATTAGTGGCAGCTTGATATGGCCTTCAGACTTCAAAGAGCCCTTTTATACGAAAATAGGACAAAGTCAGAGAAGTCTTTAACATTGCTTATGGTAAATATGATAGATACATTTCTAGGTACTAGCAAGTTGATGTTTTCTGATGAAAACAAATTAGAAAGCTGATGAAAGCGTATTAGAACAGACTGAACTTTGCATGAGCTTCATCAACATTTTAGAAACCTTGAATTATCTCGTAGGTTTTTGAATATAAGATGAGTAATTTGGAATGTAAACAGCAAATAGTTCAGTAACAGAAGAATTCAGATCAAGTTTCTGCTATTTGGCTGTCAACAGATGCTTGAGAGAACACATCCTCAGATCCTAGCAGAACATATGCCCAAGCATTTCCTGCCAACTTACAAAGAATGCATCAGGTCCTCCCATTCTGGGCACACACAGCCTGAAATCTCTTAGTTTGTTTCTGCTCACCCTTAAAGATTCCCACTTCCCCAGTTATGAATACACCCAGCATACACAGACAAACTTATGGCCCTTATGGCTGGCGTTAGAGGAATTGCATGTCAAGGTCTACTACTAACTACACTGCTGATAATTAGACCATATGGAAATGCAAGGATTTCCCCCTTACCAGAATTCACTGATGAAAAAAAACAGCAACAACACATGGCTTAAAATTAGAGTAGTGTGAAATAAGAAGCACAAACCTTCAAGTGGAAAGCTGCCTAATGTAATTTTGACAATTACCATTTAATTTAAGAAGCAGATCAAAGAAGTGCATCATTTACATTCTTCAAACATTAAGTTTTCAAGATCAAAGACCTCAAGCATTTCCAGACTGTGTATATGGGAGTAACTTGGTTAGAATAATGAACCTATGCAGAGGGAGAACACAAGCTGCTGGTTTGCTCTGTGCAGCAGTTTCCCCATTGTCTGAGTCTGTAACAAGTGGCGTCTGCAAATCAGCAAGCGCTGTTTGACACTATATAAATAGAAGCAAGAGGCTTCAGGCTCTAAATCAGCATTGCACGAAGGTTCTGGCTGCTGGAGACCTCCCTCCCTGGAAACAGGCACTGCTTCAGAGATTTTTCACAACTTCAGGCTGACAGCTATGGCTTGACAGCTCACTTCAATGTTCCAGAGGTCAATAAAGACTTTACTGCTGGTCACTGTATTACTGAAACAAAACTGTTTTGTTGCTATCTGGCAGCACTCTTAACCAATTATGCCAGAAGTTTAATAGCAAGAAGTGCACTATGTAGATATTCCAACGAGTCAGTGTAAAGATAAGAAAAAAAAACCAAAAAACTATAATCAACAAAACTGATATTTTAATGACCACTGGAAGTTTCTACAACAGACTCTGGTCAAATTCAGTGTAAAGTAGAAAGTGTGCTGGCACTGATATCCAGGAAACAATCAAATGTTTAGTTCACGCTGAAGATTCATGGTTACCATTGAGGGCCTCTGAAAAAACGTGACTAGGAATTCAAGATTAAAACCAGATTTTCCAAGCAGTAACCTAAAAAGCATTACCAATGTAAAACCTACTCTTAAATCAAGAGAATACCATTAAAGCCAGGTCAGAAAACAGAAGTCACTCACAGAACTTGAAGAGAGTGCAAAAAATTTCTTTTATTAAGTCAAGAAGCGTGACATCACAAGTACAGCAGTAATCAGTTCCTGATTAATGTTATCATGCAGTAAGAAAAGCTCTGGGGAACTATTAAATCCTCAAAATCCTTAGTACCGCTCATCAGACTAGTGACAACCACAGGATGGATTTATATATTTTTAATCTGCACCTCCCTCACACTTCTCATTTTCTTTCTGAATTACAGGACTAAAACCATGTTAAAAGCAGTCAGGAGAGGATAACATTCATAATAAGATGTACTTTTTAATAGTGTGGTACTACACATCCAATATACTAAAGGAAAGGGCATACATACCTTCCAGTACTTGAAGGGATCTTATAAACAGTAGGAAGACTGACTTTTTACACAGATTGATAGCAGCAGGACAAGGAGGAATGGCTCTAAACTAAAAGAGGGTGGATTCAGGTTAGATGTTAGGAAGAAGTTCTTTACACAGAAGGTGGTGGGGCACTGGCACAGGCTACCCAGAGAAGTTGTAGATGCCCTATCCCTAAAGACCTGGTTAGATGGGGCTGTGGGCAGTCTCATCTGTTGGGGGCAGCTCTGTCCATGTTAGTGGGTTGGAGATAGGTGATTTTTTTAAGTTCCTTTCCAACACAAGCCATTTTGTGATTCTAAGAAAAACATGTAGAGGATTTAAAACAATCTGATGAAATTTCTGACACGTATTTCTCACGGTAAGGGTATTACATCCCACAACTAAGGTTATCAAGCTCTTTGAGATGAACAGCAACTGTGTTTTTATAAAAGCTGAAGAACCTATGTATTATTAGTACTCTGGGAAACAAATTTTCTGACAGACAGAAGAAACTACATAGAAGCATGTTCTGTACTTTCTTTCCCAGAAAACAGAAGTTGAGTGCTATTTGGACTCATTATTTGATGAAAAGGATTAGTTGTGTCCAGTGAAATTAACTTGCAGTATCCTAGGCTCAGAAGACAGTTACAGTGAACAAGGCTGTGGAATACATGGGTATTCATGCTAGATGTACATTAGCTAGCATAATTTTCTGCATTACTGTGGCCACATTTCTTCACATAGATAACCAAGGTTGGGCAGATAGAAACAAAGGTCTTAAACCTGCACCTCTGACAAAAATTAAATGCAGTCTAAGCAACGTTATACACATCTGTAGATCAAAACATTGGTTAGTTGGCTAAGAATTGGCACATGTCACATCTATCTTGACGAGCAGTCTACAAAGTGCTCTTTTCCAAACAGTACTACTGCTTGCCTCAAGAAGAAATGAAGACGCACTTTTTCACCTGAGTGAAGGAGTGTATACATTGATTGGCATAAGGGTCTCAAGATCCAGATCTCCTCTTCATACCCTCCCCAGTAATAACATCTGTTAAACAGAGCCTTCATCAAATTAATTGGTTCCCAGACTCCACACAGTAGTGACAAGGTAGGAGTAAAGATAACATATTCATAACACAGCTCTAGAACAGATTGGTTAGAGATAATGCCCTAAGGAAATTAGAAAATAAAGACTGTGGTGAGAAAGGCGGGCAGATCTCTAAAAACAGCTGATAGACACCAACATCCTTTGTTTCATTCCCCTCTATCTGAAAGGTAGAAGATCTGTCACTCTATCACCAAGCACACCCTCCCCTATCCTGACTCCTGGGCTGGAGGTAGAGGAAAGGGAGCAATCCTGTGAGTCACCCCTGGAAATTTGCACACATCAAACATCTACTCACCAGACATAGGGAACAAAATTAATGTCAGCCTACCAGCACCAGTGCCTCTGCAGAAAGACACTGCTCCGAACTTACATTTTGTTGCCATGATTAATAGATATGGTTCTTTCAAAAGACTTGCCCACATATGAAGACCAAATCTTGCTGCTGAAACATGCATACTGACTATTTTTCAATCTGACAAAATTAATCATCATATTGAGAACCAGACGATTAATAGTACTGCTTTTCAGTAGAATATATCCTAAGTTTAGGAAAAGAACCTGCTCACTATAAATTTCAAGGAAAACCAATTTACTCAAGAAAAGATCAAAGATAGCAATGGAAAATGGAATGTCACAAGCTGGGAAGGTATGAAAGAAAGAAAAGGAAAGAAAGAATCATGTGTGCACACATTTTCAGCCAGATCTCACAATAGGCTTTCATGCCCAGTGGTTGGTAAAATAGATACTAATTTCACAAACACAAAATTTGAAAGTAGATTAAGTGAGAATTAGAATAAATTCATAAATTTAGAATAGACCAAGAGAGCATTCCCTTTCCTCCCATCTCGTAAACACCCCAAATGCAAAACAGGGCATTTAAGCCAATACCTTGTAGAAAAAATAATAACTGAAATACTCACAAAGCAAGAAATTCACTCCTGTAAGAAAAAAAAGCAGCTATTTCCAAAGAATCTTAGAAGCACATTTCTCATCCTCACATTACCAATCTCTCTCCTCTATCATCCCTCCACAGTGCAGGGTTCCCAAATGTATACACCAATACTTGACATGCAGAACTTCCTGGAGTCTTCAGCGATGCTCCCAAATGAGATTACAGCCCACGTCTGCAAGCCCTATCCCAAAGTCACAGAGGACTTTTTGATTTTATCAGATGCATGGAAGCCAGGTCATTAGTGAGCAACCTAGTCTGTGCATCTTAATGGGGACTTTGAAAAAAATTTGTCCACATACAAGGCTTACAGTAGTGAAGCAATACCTTCCTGAATAAACATCAAGTCAATGTTTATTATATCAGGCTTTTTTTTTTTTTTTTCCCCTTCAGAGCATCAGGCAAATGTCTGTGACAGATATCCATCTGTACACACCTTCTTCCTCACCCCATTTTTATCCAGCCCAAATAAGAGCAACTCTATATAATCTTTTGATCAAACGCATAAAACTCATAGTGAAGATTCCCAGCTGGCCTTTCAATAAATTACAGAAAGGCTTTTAGCCAGCTATGAGAAATAATATCATTGTTAGAACCCTTTTCTATTTCTGCTCTACTCTATTTAGCTGTAAGATGCTCCTGTTCATCGCTGGGGGGGGGGGAGGGGAAGGGAAGGAGGGGGCTAGACTAAATGACCTTTACAGGTCCCTTCCAACTCTAACACTCCATGATTTTATGATCCTTTTTGTAAAATAATCTAAAAATCAGATGTCTAGCCCATTTTTCCTCAGAATCGTGTTTTCAGGTGCATCGAGAACGTATATTTTGTCAGTGGTGGCATTTACACAAAGACAGCACAACACAAGCAGGTAGAGAATTTTTTCCGGGAGTGGAAATGCAGCTTCACCTAACCTGAAATAGCATCCAAAGAAGCTCTTCAAGGTAGCACAACAGCTGTTGCTACAAAAACCACACAATAGCAACGTTAAACCCTGATCTTAAGTTTTCTTCGTATTCTCCACAGTCACTTTGACATCTGGCTTCATTTGCTTGCATTCTTTATTGCATCATGATTTACTAACTGATAGTCATTTGAGCATGGAGAAAGTCTCAGAACCAACTTCACAAGCTGGATTTTTCAAATTCCTTCCTGAAGGAAATAAATAAACGAGAAATAGCGGGGCCAGTAAAGCACTTCCAGGAAAGAATTTGCACATAAGGCTGGAGATTAGATCTGGGGTTCAATTGTGGCTATGAATGGCAGGTGATTGCTTCAGAACTGCTGGGCCAGACAGCCCAAAACCAGCAAAGGGATCAGCTCCCAAACAATGAAACTCCAACAAGCTGCTAGTGCTGCTTCTGCCGTAGTGGAAGCTGGTTTATAAGCATATCAAATTCTTTCAAATGCCTCAGCCCAGAAACTCCTGGCAGAGTTTCTATTTAAAACAGTTTCAACTGTATTTATAAGTCTTACGAAATAAATCCTGAAGAAGTTCTTTATGGATCTAAGCCTCCCTAATTCAGGTGTCTAGCTTATACTTCAACCCCAGGCACTCAGTGCATCTGAGTGGATGACTCCCAAGTCATGCAATGAAGAGAGGCAGGTAATGAGCAGAAGCAGGTGATTCAAGAGGCCTCCAGGCTTCTCTAAATTCAGGTGTCTCCTTCTTCATCTCCTGCATGAAGACTTGCATCACTTGCATCAACTTGGATGCAACTAAAGAGCTGTTACCAAAATGCAAGCTCAGCCGTTCCCATTACCTTCCTGGTGTGAGCATGGTTGTCTATCATCTCCCGGGAGCCAAATGCTACAAAGCCAATCAATTGCTTCCCCTCGCAACCCATTTTCTTCTTGATTTTGCACATGCTCTAACCTAAATCACAATCAAGAAGGTCTCTATCATCAGATGGACTTCCTGAACCAAATCACCAGAGCCACTGTCACCACAAAAAGAAGCAGAAGCAGCATAGGCCGAACACTAGAGTTTCACCAACACCTCGCAGTACCATGAAAAACACACAACTATGGAGCTTGCTCTTGGAAGACAGGCTGATCCAGTGCTTAAAATTTTCTTTAAGTTATTAGAATTTATTTCAAGTCAGATATTCATTTAAACATGTGTTATATGAGAACAATTTTGGCTTTTTTAGCCAACATATTAGTAACTGTTTCTTAAAATTAGCACACTGAGTTAATTTTCTAATAGAATCATAAAGGCTGGAAAAGACCACTAAAACCATCTAGTTCAACCATCAGCCCATCACCACCAGCTTCACTGACCCATGTCCCTCAGTGCCACACCTACATGTTTCTTGAACACCTCCAGGGATGTTGACTCTGCCACCTCCCTGAGCAGCCTGCTCCAACACCTCAGCACTCCTTCCAAGAAGATGTTTTCCTAACATCCAGACTGAAAACTGGGTGCAGCTTGAGTCCATTGCCTCTCATCCTGTCGCTATTACCTGGGAGAGGAGGCTGACCCTCAATTCAGTACAACATCTTTTCAGGTTGCAGAAAGCAAATAGTAACGACTCAGAGCTGAATATGAGTTCCACATTAGCTGGTGGGGAAAAAAAAAAAGAAGTGCCAACACATCCTGCACTGAAAAACAATAAAGAACATCTCATAAGCCTCATGCCCTCCTAAGATAATCCCAGATGCTCTGTAGCACAAATACAAGACACTGCTGAAATTACATTTCTTCTCAAAATGTAACACAAATGAAGGCTTCACAACTATATAACTGGAAAGTAATAAACCATAAGACACATCCATATATCTTCCTTTTCATCGGGGGGGAAAAAAAATAATCTTGCACTCTTCATTAGAGGTTAGATTTGCAATTTCTTACAGAAGCTCATAGTACAAGCAACCAAAGAACTTAATTTAAGAATACTTACTCACTACATTCATTTCAAGTTAGATTTTCCCCTGGACTGACAGCATTCAGATATGTGAAAAACAGCAAAAACAAAACACTCCTTCTAAGCTAATTCATGTAATATGAAAGGTGTGTCAAGCACACATCATAGATTAGCAGAAACATTTCTAGCACACTGAGTCTCAGGACACACATAAACTTGCATTAAACTGCTCAAGATGGAAAATCCATTTTATAACTGATAGTTAAATTTAGGTCAGTCTCATTTAGAACAAACAAAATTCTTTTGTTTGGTTTTCTTCCTAATGAAAAAAAAAATAAATAAATAAAAAAGAAAGAAAATTCCCTCCTCCAGGAGTGAAAATAACTTAAAAGACAGGGAGTGGTAGGTACAAGGAACAGCTGGAATGTATCTGGTTCTTAGAACAAAACCCAAGTGCTTTCCAAAGCGCAGCAAAGACAGTCTAATGCAATATACCCACATGCTCTTTAAAAACTTTCAGTATTTGGACCAAGATAAGTGTTTAACAGAGAAAAGGTGCTAAAAGAAGCCCACTGTAATCCAAACAAGCCGAACATGGAAATCATCATCTCACCTCCTCCCCCAAACTACAAAAGGAAAACACACTTGACCTCATGAAACTAAAGGAAACTAAAGGAAAAGCAGCTCACAGTTCCAAAACAAAACAAAAAAGCCAGGAGGAAGAGAACAAAAGTGACTCCACAACAGACTCAAGTTGGTAACCACATAATACAGAACAAAAGAAAACTCCAGTCGAAGTTTGCTGTAGAACTCCTTAAATAGCACTGCATTTTCCATATGTATATGACATAGACATTTCTATATTCAGCCAGTTAATCATTCTCTGTAAAGTGCCTGCAGATGCTGATTCCATATAAAATTTTAAAACAACGCTGAAAACTACAAAGAGGCAACTGTCCACAAAGGAAACAGCTCAGCCAAAAGCTATGCGTGCCCATCACTCAGTTGCGCGAAGACTAACTTCAGGCATCTAAGAAATGTGAATGTACAGTTAGCTTGAAATATATATATAAATACACATAAAACTCACCTAGTAGACACTTGGAAATTGTTTTTCTGGAAAACAAGTAAACTCTAACAAACAAACAAAAAGAAAAAGGCCCTGTTTTTTCTCTCAAACATACCTCCCTATATTCCACAGATATCCTTCCCAAGAACCAGGAGGATGGGACAAGGTAATAGAGAGCAATACTCACCAGATAAAACAATGCTGTCCCCTCTCCATCCAAATCATCATACTGCTATGCCAGCAATATGACATTTTGTCAAAGTGCTTTCATAGTTTGCAGCCAATGAAAACATTATTTCTAGAATTTACATTCCTATAGAATGTACTTAACAGCATGTATACTTCTGTATCAATTCACTTTTGTATATTAATTGGATACACTTAAACACAGTCCATGCAAGGGCTCCCTGCCAATAACTTACACACAATAATGAAGTACTGACGCAGATACCTAATGGAGTCTTAAATACATCCCTTATGCAGAAGTGAGCCAGAACTTTGGCTGGAGTGCTGCAAGAAGTTCAGCAGAACCCAGCCCACCCAGGTTTTATGACTTGACGGAATTAGCCGCTATTAGACATGGCTTAGACAACACAATATACAGAATTTGCCTTTTCTTACAAATATACATATATTTTTTACTCTCACACCATCTGAGATGTTGACAAGCTCACTGCACACCACCTGAAAATACCTTATTCAAAACCAAGAAAAGCCTTTTTCATAAGGAATTAATACCACTGAAATAAACATACTATGAGAACAGGATTTGAACAGTAAGATGCGTCTGGACCAGCTTCTATCTTTACAGTTACTTCTCCCATCTGCCATCCCAGACTGTATGCATTAGATTCATGCTTGGGGGAAAAACAAAACCAAACAACCACTATAGTAAGATCTCTATGCAAATAAAGGAAAAACATTGCTGCTAGACCTAGTGCTGCATTTGCAGAAGGCATAAAAATATACAGTAGAAAGGCAGGCTCCGAATGGTTTCAACAAATAGAAGCATTTGGTGACCACATGTCAGAAACCATTCATTGGATTTGATTGCTATAATGCCAGTCCAAACCAAAAGATTTTTGGTTTTATCCTGAAGCTGACCTTTGTCTCCAAGCAGCTCCTTAAATTTGCTTTTCAACTTTTCTGGGCAAGGGCATGTGCATGCATAGACTTCTCTTCCCTGGTAAAAGGCAAGAAGCAACATCCAAAACATGACAAAATATTTTTGAGTTACAAAGGAAGATCATTTTTTACGCTGAAAATGCACACTGTAATGAAGTAATAAAGTTGCTCACACACACAAGAGCATTCATGTGGCGCTGGACTATTTCACTGCATAGGTAATGGCCACGGGCAAGACTGGAACAGCAGAGCTGTCTTAGTTGCACTCTACACACGCTGAGGTCTTTTTCCAAACATTATCTTCAGAAATCTCAGCAGCAAAACGTCCCTCTCCATCAGCACTTGGCAGGTTTAGTGACAGAAAGGCCTCTCCTGTTACATGGTGTGAAGAACAGACCCCAGACTAATGGATTCCACTTGCAGTCCCAAGCCTGACGCTTTCAAAGGTAGCCTGAAATGAAATCAGTAGCCTTCAGGACAGCCAACTTCAATAATCTCAGCTCAGCCATGAGGGGAAGAATATCAGATGGAGAGAGGCTGTCTAACAGTTTGCAACACTAAAAGTTGCTTGGCCCAACACCTTGTTCTCAGTTCAATGGTTTTGTCGAAGTCTCTCTGTTTGGTTTTCCTGGAGCTGCTTTAGTTCACTCTAGCAACTCATTCAGGCACACGCACACTTCCCACTCTCTCTCAGACAGGATTTGTACATGGCATGCATTTGGCTGCTGCAGGGGAAGGGGGGAAAAAAAAAAAAAAAAAAAAAAAGGGGGGGGGGAAAATAAAAAGAAAAAAAAAATAATCCAAACGATATTTGCTCCAGGGCACTCTAAGTAAAGATTTACAGACTGTGGGTCAGGTTTCAAGTTACTTCAGCAAACAGTTTCAAACCATAGACATTCACCTGAAGAGTAGAGTTCATTTAAAAGACAGAGCACGAGTGTAAAGCGGGGTGGTTTTACAAGAAAACAGCCCACTTGAGCTCCTCTAACACAGCATAGGGTGTTTTGGGGAGAGGGCCCTCGTTCCAGCAATCAGTGCACACATGAACTTGGTGGGGGTCTGCGGAAAAGAAGAGGTTGGGGATTGCCCTTCCACAGCTTGGGCTGAGTGCAGGGAAACAGCCTTGGCAAAGTGGGCCAGTTCATATCTGGAGGAGAAGTCTGGGTTTTGAGGAATAGCTTTGGCTCTCTAAAGTTTAGGATAATACAGAACAGAACCTAGTAAAAGTATTGTAAAGCCCGACTATTTCTAGCTTTGGCAAACACACTTCTACCTTACAGAGCCTGCTCCTAAGCTGTGTTATTTCAGTTCTCTGTTCAGGTAATGACTGGACACACCACGTGCCCACACAAGGTGCTCCAAAAAAGGTCGAGCTGTGTGTGATTCTGAGCAACAGCAGTTTTATGTGCATAGCTCAGAAGACCCCAAAACTCAGATGCAAAAAGCCAACAGCACCAAGGCTGGGATCCTCAAAAGCCATCAGCACGGGAGCACCTGACAAGAGTCAGTCTTGCACAGAGAATAACACTACTCTCTCACTGAAGCTCATTCGCGAGGCCATCAACCCTGCAAGAGTGACTAATCGCCTCAATTAGTAGCCTGTATACAGAGACAAGCAGCAGCATTCCCCACCAGCTCTCCACAGTACACAAGCCCTCTTTTACAAGAGGCTTGGGGACATGGCCTCGTAAAGACTACAGACTTGGTCTGTATTATCATAAAACACACCTGAACAACAACAAAATGATTTAAAAAAAGACAATGGTTTCCAGTGTTTCTAGGTACAGGGTTTCTTTCTCCCCTTTTTGTTTCATTTCCCTCCCTCCCCCTGGACCTGGCAAGCACTCATTCATATAAGAGAATCACACATCACCCTCAGCTTTGGTGCTGGAGCTCGGGCTAACCAATTTATTTCTCTTCAAATCTGAGAAAATAAGAAGTTTTTAACTGAAATACAGAAGTATGCTGACATTGATTCTATTAGCAAAGCATGAACAGTTCACAGACAGCTTGTTTTTCTCATTGTCTTAAAAATATATGAGGTAGCGTTTGCATGCTTTCATCTTCCTCTAAACTTAGGGGAAACTGGCACACAAAACCTTACTGAAACATTCAAAAACCTATAAATATTTGGGAATCTGCCCAACCTTCAGAACTAATTGCTGAATCATTAGGATTGCGGGTTGCTTCAGGTTTCACTCTCAATCACACACGTACCACTGCTTGCACCAAGGCTCACAAAACCTCGGGACGTCTCATTACTCTAAAAATATCTTTATTCTTCCTATAGAACGGAAATGGTTGGCTGCGTGTTTTCAGTCCGTCTGGATTTAAAGAGCGGGGGCCATGCAACAGACCTTCTGAAATGGAAACCTCACTTCAGACTGAAATAAATATTTACATTTCCCTTCAACACTACAGAATTTTTAACATCCTGTTTATCGATAGCTCCAGGTTTACAAGTCACTCTGTTTAAAGTAAAAGTTTACCCGGGGGGAAGCTTAGGGGTTACTTTAAAACGAGCAAAGCTTTCACATCACAGAAACAAAGTATAAAGGCGCACATTTGATGGGGAGGGAAGGGAGCTGAGAGCATGCTGACTTTCCACTACAGAATCAAGAGCACAGACTTTACACTTCCAAAGCATGGCTATGGCTCCCATGTGCTGCCGTTTGGTGGGAAGATGCTTTGTTGATCATACACATGAGAGAGGAGTGCTTTTAGTGACTTAGGCTCGTGAATAGAGCTCGGACAAACGGGTCCCACAAACGACAAGCACAGAACAGGCACCTGAAGCTCTTCTATGACACCCGTACCTGCCGTCCTCCGGGCTCACAGCTCTCTGCCGGTCCTCAATAGACTTTAAGCACTAGATGTCATTGTTTTACAGAGAAAACCAAGCAGCCCGAACTCAGGTTTTGGAAAACTCGCTAAGACATAGCTGAAAAGTAACGAGTAACACCCTGCTTTGAACGTTCGCTCTCTAGAAAGTTATAGGCAACATCGTACTGACAGCATAAGCTGTCCCGGCGTGCCCCGTCCCGCACGGCCCCGCCTGTGCCCACACCGCGCTCAGGTGCGGCCGCTCGCAGCCTTTCCCCGCTGCGCAGTGAACGCAGGAAAGAGAGGGCTTCTGACAGGCTGTGCGCGGTCAGACAGCAGCGTTTGAAAGGAAAAGAGAAGAAAAAGAGGGATAGAGAGAGAAGTAGGTGACTCTGATTGCAGGCTGGTGCTTCCTAAAGTGTTCGCCGGCAGAAAGAGGAGCGCCTTTAATCTCAGCCGCCTGAGAGCGGCGAAGAAGTAACTTAAGAGAAAGACAAGCAATCCGAAATCACGAGCTTCAGTTACAGGCGCGCAGCCCCGACGGCCTCTAAAGGACTTTGGGGAGGGGAGCGGGCCGAGACCCACCCGCCTGCTTGAGAGGCAGCCGCTGGCAAAGAAACAAACTCGGGGAGCTCTCCCCACGGTCGGCGGGTGCAGCGCTACGGGCGGGGAGACAGCGAGCCCCGGGGTAGGCAGAGGGGGCACAGCCCCGGGGCGGGGCGGGGGACACGAAGCCGGGCAGTGCCTCACCTCCACCCATCTCCGCGCCTCTGCGAACGCCGCCTCGCAGCCGCACTCGGCATCCTCTCTGCCGTCCATGGCCGGGAGAAAGAGCGGGTGGCGGGCGCTTGGCTCTCCGCCGGGACAGGCGCGGGGAACAGCCGCTGTCATTCAGCCGCCGCCTTTTAACGCTCCCGTCGCCGTCTCCTCCTCCTCCTCCCCTTCCTTCTCCTCCTCCTCCCCCCGCTCCCGGCAGGGAGCTCGCTAGCGCTCGGCGGCCGCAGGAATGCCAGGAAGCCGCTCGCTGTAAAACAACACCGCGCCCGTCCGGGAGGGGCTGCGGGGCCGCGATCCCCGCCCGCCCCCGTGCCCCCGGCGCCCCCCGTCTGCCCACCGGGCGGGGGCGGCCCCGGCGCATACCGGGAATTGTTGGGCACAATCGCACCTTTCAGCGCCGCTGGGGCCCCGCCACCTGCCCGGCCCGGAGCTCCCGCTGCCCTCCCCGGGCCTGGGCCTCGGCCTCGACCTGCGTCTGTCAGAGCTCGACTCCCGGTGATAGCGCAGGGCCGACACCTCGCGTGGGAAACGGGATGTGAAAGCCACGTTGCGAGCTCTCCTGCTCTGCACTAAGTGGTGAAGCTCAGGTGTGCGGCAGAGCTGAAGTACAGCTCAGCCCCGGTGCCTCCTGCTGCACCTGAAGGCTATTTACCCAGCTCTGGTCTTGCCTTCAGTACCACTTCTAAAGCACAGAAACCACTGCTTTAGTTCTGTCTGCTCTCCTGTGCATTACTGTTTCTTCAGAACTTCCCTCCAACTGTGATCCCAGAGCTGAACACTTGAGGCCTGGTGTCAGGCCTCTCTCCTCCCAGCTCAGCCATGGAAGGGGTTGGGTTGTAAGGGACCTTAAAGATCGCCTAGTTCCAAACCTCCTGCCATGGGCAGGGCTGCCACCTACCAGCTCAGGCTGCCCAGGGCCCCATGCAACCTGGCCTTGAGCACCTCCAGGAATGGGGCACCCACAGCCCCTCTGGGCAGCCTGTGCCACTCCCTCACCTCTCACTGAAAAATATCCCCAACCTCTAATCTAAATCTCCCCTCTTTTAATTTAAAACCATCCCCCCCATTCTATCACTATCTACTTGTGTAAGAAGTTGGTTTTCCTCCTGTTTAAAAACTCTCTGTAAGTATCAGATCATCTCAATGAGGTTTCCCTGGAGCCTTCTCTTCAGGCTGAACAAGCCCAGCTTTCTCAGCCTGTCAGCGCAAGGCTGGGCCCTACAGCAATCACAGCCATTGGGGAGCTGGAATTGCACTTCTTCAAAGCTTCTTCCACTCAGAGCTTCTCCTCAGCTGCATACCTGGGAGCACATCTCACTGCTGCTTTGCAGACAGCATCCTCAGAGCAGGGGTGAAGATCTTCAGAGATGACTCACCCACACCAAGGAGGTGGCAGCCATCATGATGCAGCACACGGGGATTGGGATTGAGCAGTACACAAAGACATAGAAACCCAATGATTCTGTCTGAAGTTCCACAGCAGACATCTCACATCTACTGAAGTTATGAATACAATGAAATTAAATCATTAAATCATACCATTGAGAAGAGTTAAGGCATCTGGGATCCTGGGTGACTGGAAAAAGGGAAATGTCACTCCCATTTTTAAGAAAGGGATCTAGGAGGACCCAGGGAACTACAGGCCTGTGAGTCTCACCTCTGTGCCTGGGAAAATCATGGAGCAGATCCTCCTGGATGATGTGCTAGATCACATGAGAAATGAATGTGTGATCCGAGACAGGCAGCACAGTGTCACCAGGGGGAGGTCATGCTTAACCAATCTGGTGGCCTTCTGTGGTTCTCCTGGCAAGCGAGGTGCTAGAAGGAGCTGCACTTCTGAAGTAGTTGGGACAGAAGTACAGCTCCTTCTAGCACTTCACTTGCCAGTAATAAACTGGATGTTTAAAGGACAGGTTCCCTCCACCCATCATGCTACTGATGCCACTTGGAGTAAGTGGATTACATTAATTATACAACGAGCTCGTGACAGATTATGACACTGCTGGACATGGAAGGCAGCTGATGTCATTTACCTGGATTTGTGCAAGGCCTTTGAGTCCCCTACCACATCCTTATCTCCAAATTGGAGAGATGTGGATTCAATAGGTGGACCACCCGCTGGATAAGGAACTGATTGAAAGGCCATAGAGAGAGGGTGGTGATAAATGGTTCTACGTCCAGGTGGAGGCTGGTAAAAAGTGGTGTTCCCTAGGTGACTGTTTTGGGACTGGGCTCTTTAACATCTTTAGCAACGGCATCAGTGATGGAATTGAGTGCACCCTGGGAAGTTTGCTGATGATACCAAGCCAAGTGGTGTGGCTGACACAGTGGAACGGAGGGATGCCATTCAGAGGGACCTCAACAGACTCGAAAGGTAGGCCTGGGTGAACCTAATGAGGTTTAACACAGCAAAGGGGAAGGTTTGGCACTTGGGCCGGAGGAATCCCAGTCATTTATACCGACTGGGAAGAGCAATCCGTGAGAGTAGCCCTGCAGAGAATGACTTGGGGGGTCCTGGTGGATGCAAAACTGAACATGAGCCAGCAGTGTGCTCTTGCAGCTTGGAAAGCAAATGGTATCCTGGGCTCCATCAGAAGAGGGGTGATCAGCAGGGACAGGGAGGTGATTGTCCCTGTCTGCCCTTGTGAGGCCCCATCTGGTGTACTGCATCCAGGTCTGGGGACCTCAATACAAAAAAGTCAGGGAGCTGTTGGAGAGGGTCCAGAGGAGGGTCACAAAGATGACCAGAGGGCTGGAGAACCTTCCCTGTGAATACTGGCAGAGAGAGCTGGAGAAAAGAAGGCTGTGGGGTGAACTCATTGCAGCCTTTCAGTACCTAAAGGGCGCCTACAAAAAGGATAGGAGTCAACTCTTTGGAAGAGTAGATAATAGCAGGACAAGGGGAAATGGTTCTAAGTTGAAGGAAGATTTAGGTGGGATGTCAGGGGGAAGCTCTTTACTATGAGAGTGGTGAGGTGCTGGAACAGGCTGCCCAGAGAGGCTGTGGATGCCCCATCCCTGGAGGTGTTCAAGGCCAGGTTGGATGGGGCCCTGGGCAGCCTGGTCTAGTATTAAGATGTGGAGGTTGGCGGTCCTGCACATGGCAGGAGGGTTGGAGCTTGGTGATCCTTGAGATCCTTTCTAACCCAAGCCATTCTATGATTCTGTGATTCTATGGTATATGATATGGAGGCAGAAATGAACGAAATAATGACAAAAGTTGTAATTTTTCCTTCTCCTCTTTCCTGCCCCAAGCCACATCAGCCACAAGATAAAATGTAAAGCGAGAACCTGCATTTCTGTTTTCTGGTTGTTTTATGCAATTAATAGCTTATCAAATCACTTAATCATGATTAATGTTTGAAATCCTCAAGCAGAAGCTACTCACTAAGAAACAGAAGTTCCAACACGCACCATTTCCTTTTCAAAACGAACTTTAAATTGTCACAGATGCAATCTTTCTGTGTGAGCACAAACAAGTGAAGCAGCTCAATGCTCTCACTAACAAGTCACTGGAGGCCTAAGTCAGAAAAAACTTACAGACACCAGGCACCACTGCTAATTATTAGCAACAAGAGCAGCAAACATAGCATTGGTCTGAGCTGCCAAACAAAGCTTTCCCCTGTGTGTGCTCCCATGGATAATGCAAGCTAGAGTCTGCCACGTTCTTTTCATAGGGTATTCTACAAATATTTGGTATAATAATATTTTCCATTAAGGTGGGATTTCTTCCCCTCTTAAGGGAAGCCCATGTTTGTTTTCTAAATGTGAGCTGTGTGTTCCCTTTTTTTCTGTGTCTTAGCATTTTGGTGACTTGGAACACCTCCTCTTTGCCTAGTTTAAAATCTTAATGATGCAGCCATGGCTGAAGGGAAAAAACATATTATTCCGGTTCTTACCTTCTCAGTTTCAACAAAACATGGTATCATGGGAAAATTTATGCCAATATACTTAAAAGAGACTGAGCAATCCAGAATGCATAACAGCAACACAGCTTTCCTCAGCCAGAATTACAGAAGTGCTGAGTGTGCTTCACCTCCTGGCTCCTAAATGCACGATTTCCATATGAAGTTACATACAGGCAGCCCCAGCTGCAGAAGTCGAGGAGGCATTTTCTGGCAGTCGCCAGCATTGAATGCCTGCAGCCAAACAATGCTACACACAAAGCTGGCGAGGCCTGGCAGAGCTGCACAACTTTGCAAATAACAGGAGGATTTTCCCACAGAGCCTGAGCTAATACACATGGATCATACAGGTATGGCAATTATAAGCCTTTAGAGCCCTTGACCAAGACCTGAGAAGGATACATGGCAGCTACATGTTTCTGACACCTGGCTCAGTCACATTCCGTGGGTATTCCAACATTTTGCAGATCCCCTTCCTGCCTGCATTTCTCCAGGTAGATGCCAACACCTCATGTTGGAAAAGACCACTAAGACCATCTAGTCCAATTGTCAGCCCATCATCACCATGCTACTAACCCCTATAACTCAGTGCCATATTTACTTGTTTCTCGAACACTTACAGAGATGGTGACTCCACTGCTTCTCTGGTCAGGATGTGTGCCAAAGCACAGTCCTACCAGCACAGGAAGGCCACTATGCTGTCCATGAAAGGTGGGATGGAATTGCTGCAGCGTGGTTTTGCAACATTTCAATCTAACAAGGCACTGTGCAGAAAACAGATAAAATTCAATGAAAGTAAAGCAAAACAGAAGGGAAACTTCTCATGCAGGAGAACTGATCTGGTGATTACAAACCGTATTGCCAGTATACCAAGAATTCTTACAAATAAGTTCCTCCTTAATATTCAAGATGTATATTCCCAGTGTGATCATGAAAAGTCCCACTGCAATTTTAGTTTTCTAACCCCAATTTTCCTTTGTCATAAATTCACATAATCAGCCCTCATACTCAATTAAAACCAGTTTTGAAGTGATTATCCATTAAGTAATTGCACAAAGATGTATTCTCCACATTACCTAAAAATACCAACACTGAAAAGCACATGTGACTATTTCCCTCATGTAGACAAATGATGCAGCCTTGAACTATAATTCCTCTCCCTCTCTCCTCCTCACTCCCTCCCTGCAGTGGAAGTACCTTATCTGTACTACCTACAGTTTCTTAACTGTAATTCTCCGAATCACATTTATAACATAAAACGTGCTTTATCCACATTATACTGTGATCAATTTTTAGTGGATTTTGCTATTATTGGCAGGAAGGCAACACAGTTGTTCTATTTATATAAAAAGGCCTTTGATTTTTATTCAAAAGCATGTTTCAGGACTTTACTAACGACTGCAACAAGATAAATGCACATATTAATGATAGTATGTTTTATTGGGCTGAAGAAAATGCTCCACATGGAAGCTCATTAGTATTGTTCTTCCCCCTCACTTTTCCCGCCAGCTCACTCATAGGAAACAGACTCTTGTTGTTAGTGTGCTCTCCAGGTGAGATTTTTAGACAGACAATCTGACTTCTTCTTTAGAAAAGCAAGAGATGCTCTTAAGTGATAAGACAGACTCCCAGGCCTCTTTTCTGTAAAGAAGGAAAATCCTGCCAAGCTGCTTCTGGCATAATTCCATTTGTTTCTCCTGCAATGACAATTAATAGAGAATGAAAGCACCTATGGGACACTGAGAGTTCAGTTTCCTTTGGCAGTGGTCTTGACAGGAAGCAAATCTCAATCATTTTACTGCAAAGCAACAGCAAATACTTATCTGAAATATGCACAATAAACAAAACCTACTTGCACAAGAATCCTAAACCACAAGATTGCTTAGCAAAAAAAAAAAAAAAAAAAAAAAAAAAGAAGAATCAAACAAAAAAGGGTTCTATCTTCAAGTGTAGAAATTGGCCAACAGTACCTTAAGATCCAGGGGATGGTATCACACAGCAGTCAGTAGTGCCACCTGACACGTTCACAGTAGATATTCCTACATGGAATAGGAGTATACAGCCATCATGTCCATATGAAAATTTACAGAATGTGGCCTTGTTCTAAAAAACTACATTGAATCAGTCGTGACTTTTTCTAGCATTTATTACAGTTAGGTGAGATGCTTCATTTTGTTGTATTCATTTGCGCGTTCCCTCTGCAGTCCTACCATTATAAACCACATTAATCACTACCTGCTTTTTCTGTGATAAAAATTCATGTTGTTTTTCCACAAATACAAATCGCATACGCTGGTATAACTAATAAATTATTAAAAAGCTTTAACATTATTAGGCTTGAAAAACAAAATGAACATTCTCCAAAATGTAAATATAAGAATATTTAGAATATTATTCCTGAGCACCAGTTAGAAGAAACAGTCCTGGCTTTTTTTTTTCTTCCAGTATTTATATATAATTTCTGATCTACCTGCAAAAGTTCTTACGTTATTCTTCTATCATTTTAATTTGAAGATGCAAGTAACTTCGTATTTCAAGTTTTTGCCCAGTATCCCATATTCCACTCTAAATATGGTATGAGTGAAGAGTCCCACTCTGAACTTGCTCATCATTATTATGATGAAATATCACAGGCACTGATTTCCAAAACTATTAAGGGGCTAGAAGGAGAAAAGCCCACCACACAGAAGTCTTGCACAAAATGCACGTGTGTACAGAAATACATAAATTTGCTTCAGGAACAAGCAGCAAATTCTATCAAGGACAAATGCAAAGTTTATTCCACGTGTGCTACAATTAATTGACGTATTAGGGAAGTATCAAAACTTGTACTATTAACATATGGCAACGGTTATCTTGTTACAATACATTGCAATAGGTTAGCCCAAGTGGAAAAGTTTTTAAGCTGCAGACAGTGCAATTGCATTAAATCTTAATTCTTCCGGGTCACGTTCCATGAACTTCTTGCAAACTTCTATTGCATCCTATGGGGAAATACATAAATAATTAAATAAACAACAGAACAGCCACAGCTCTAAAATCATTCTTATTCAAAAATGCGACTGAAACGCAAAGATACGCTTCACACAAATTATGGCCAAGATGTACTTTTCAAGAAAGGACTACTAAATGGTATCACAGACTTACATACACTGCATTTCTGATCCAAGTCACTGCTATTCGGGATTATTTCTAGCATAAGAGAACAAATGTTTTGTGCAGAACCAGAACAGTGATTTTTGTGACCGACTATTCATGCAACAGATGTGTTGCTTGCCTAACTTTCCATATGTATCTCTGAAGTTTGGTGAACAAAAGATGTGTGGGGTAAAGTGCTTGATTATAAATAATTCCTCTATCTATCGTTAGGGTGCAATATGGAGAACACATGTTATCAGTAAGACAGAAAAAAAGAACTCTACTGAACTTCTTCCCTTGCCCAAACAAATGCAAACTGTATACACATTTTACAGATACAAGTAAACATTACTAAACTATAAAAGGTTTGGGGTCTTTGGTTTTTGTTTTTTCAGTTTTTCTGGTTTCTTCCTCTTCTCTCAGCTCAACTTCTGATCATTTTGTCAGGACAGCAGTTTACCCCCTCGATTAAATGTATTCCTTTGAGATTAGTTTCTCAATGAAACAGCTCCCGACACAAGCACCCAAAATTAACTATAGAAGAAGACAACTAGACAATTTTCACATGGTCTGATAGTGTTAAGACAAGAGGTAACGGCTTTAAACTAAAAGAGGGGAGATTCAGGTTAGGTGTTCAGAAGAGATTAATTACTCAGAGGGCTGTGAGGCCCTGGCACAGCTGCCCAGAGAAGCTGTGGGTGCCCCATCCCTGGAGGTGCTCAAGGCCAGGTTCGATGGGGCCCTGGGCAGCCTGAGCTGGTGGGTGGCAGCCCAGCCCATGGCAGGGGGTTTGAACTAGATGATCCTTAAGGTTCCTTCCAACTCAAGTTATTCTGTGATTCTATAACAATGATTTTTAGAAAAGAGTAAGGGACAGAAGGACTAAGTGTTGGAAAGCAAACCAACTTCTTTCTACTTTAGCATGTATTGTACTATAGCTAAGTCAACTAAAAGAAAAATGAGAAATTATATTTTCAATTTAATCACTTCCCTCATATACAATTTGAAATCGGGTACATGAAAATCTCAGCAGAGAAGAAAAGCCAGTTTGATCTTCTGCTACGCTCGGCTCCTCTTACACTTCCTGTTCTCATGTTACGATACTCTTTCAACCAGAATCACAGTCCAAGCATAAATGTAACAAGACTGGATTTTATATACCATTTATGAGCAATTTCTGTTCCTACCTCTAAAAAAGAATCATCACTAGTTTCCCCATGGTTTATTGGAAATGGCTTGCGTCCGTCTGTGGAAACATAAAACAGCACTGATGAATAAATGTATAAAGTTAAAATAGAGAAGTTCTGTTTTTTTTGCCAATAAAGAAATGGAACTTTTTTTTGCTCTTCACTTCCCAAATGCTACTTTTTTTTTTTTTTTCCTTAAAAGTCTCACACAAACTATGGCAGGCAGTTAGTTACTCCCTAATTTCTCCTCCAATTATTACTGTTTAACCGTCATCATTATGTGCATTGTTATAATAAAAATGCCTGAAGTGATACCTCTAATGCTTTATCTGAAAGCATGAGGCTATGAATTGCTACCTCTTTACTGCTGGGATACACTTAGGCTTTTCAAGTGGAAAAGAACAATTTCAATGACAGTGGATTTACCCAGACAGACCACTGTGTGTCTGTGGTCTTTGAGGACCATCATCAGGGACTGCATGACACATGAGAACACCAAACTCACTACTTCAAAGAGCATAACCGAAACATTCTTCTTATTTAAATATTTTAAAATAATTTTAAATATTTAACTCCAATAACTGAGGCATTAAGTATTTTCACAACATTAAAAAAAAGATCCCTATAACTGCATTTTTTTTCTCCATTTGCAATATAACAACACTACAGTTCTCAGTGTATTTAAAACAATTCTATTCATAGAAATATGTCTGAAGTTACAAATGAAGAGCTAATGCTATGAGAACATTTGTCAGGATATCTAGTGTTCACTAGACCAAATTCCTTTTTGGTTCTGCCCTCCTTTTTAAAGATTTCCCCTCCCTCCTTACAGATTCCACTGAAATCAACAGTACATCCAAACGACATTTTTCATAACTGAAAATAGATTTGATGTTAATTCACTTTTATATTTAGAATCACCAACACCCTCTTGTTCATATAAAATCCAGAACTGAAGATATAACAATACAGATTCCTCGGAACATGCCAAGGAAATAAACTGAATGCCCAGTATGGTTGCAAGCTAAATTTAATTACGTTTTTTACATACGACTTGGCAGAATAACATTTTAATTTCATCTGCCTATAAATAACATGTCTTCTATGGCTAAAACATCAGAAGCATTTAGCATTCATGTGGTTCCCCAGCATTTTCTGCCTGCCAAAGCCCACATGCCAGCCACAGTGGTTGAAGCCAGTGAATGAATCTATAAAACTTTCATTTTCCTACTTAACTATTTTTTCTTTCTTCTGCTAGCTCAGAGAGATGTTACTTTAAGAACAAGGGAAACAGTACTAGGATTCTACTACACAGTTGAACTAAACCAAATGCCCATTTGGAGGGTTTGTTGCTTGTCTGTTGTTTTTTTAATGTTTTCATTGAAGCGAAAAATTGGAGTGGCTTTTATCTTGCATCACCCTTATGGAATACAGCAAAATATGATAAAAACTATAGTCTGCTCTTTGAGTAAATTTGTGCACAATGAAAAAGTAATATGGAAGTAGCTGCACCCAGCTATACAGAGAGAAAGCCCATTCGTCATGCTTTGAAATTTAGAGTCAGAACATCTTGAGATTAAATCCTACGGTAGTTGTTGCCTCACTATTGGATTTGTAGTACACTGAGAGGCATCAGTAAAACAGAGGTGTGTGCCTACTGCTCACGACTGATCATTGAAATTCACCTTAAGATTAATATAAACGTTTCTAATAGACTGCTTCTTTCTAATAGACTAATATAATTAATATAAACATATTATATAATAATTAATATAAACGTTTATAACTATATAATTAATATAAACGTTTCTAATAGACTGCTTTCTTTCTGTTTCTAATAGACTGCTTCTGTCCAAGGTTATGATAACTGTCACCTGCCAAGGGCACTGCTTAATTACGTGTTGATCAAGAAAAAACATAGCAAACCTTCCCACTATAAAACAAAGGAAAAAATATGTTAAGAAAGGCCAGTGACTTGCAGTTTTTAAATTCATATCTGCTTGATAGTTTTCTGAAGTGGCTGCAGCAAAGCTTGGTTGCCCAGCAACATGTTTTAGATTGGAGTCATTAGAGAATATCTGAGCAAAACCTGCTGCTAAACAATCTGAAGAGAGAAAAAATAGCTTTAACCAATTCAGAAAACAGAGAATACTGTTTTGAAGTTAACTGTCTATTGACCACTAAATTAAAACAGATTAAAAAATAACCAGCCTATAACAAACGCAGATTATTATCTTCCAGTATTCTATACAATTTCAATTTTAACTGTATCATGCTGTTTAATAAAACAGCTAATGCTTGCGAAGTTGCATACAGTTCATTTATTACACAATTTAAGGACATAACAGTACTTTCAGAAATACGTGTTCATCAATTCTTTCTTGCTTCCTGTCTTTGCAAATAGTAAAAGAAGGTCAGAGTCAGTCTAATATCGTGTGTCGTTTTATCTTAACAGAAGAGTCATGGGAAGAAGAATCCACAAAGAAAGCAGTGGGAAAACAGCTGCAGTCATCTGACAGAAATCCTCCCCTCCACCCCCACGCCCTACAATGCAAAAGAACCAAAGCCCTCCATTAAATCAAATAATCTCATTTCAAACTGACAGTTGACAAGATTACTGCTTATAAACAAAAGTAGAGCAGATATAAAATGTTCTTACCCAATTCATAGAGATGACCACCTACGTTAACTAATGCAATAAAGTGAAGATCTACTTTTTCATCTATACTTGGTGCCTGCAAAACAAACAGAAACCATATTGCATTCACTAAAACTCATCCCAATATGATGAACAAGAATGTATCATAATATGAAAAACACCTGCCTGTGAGATGGCAAGTGAAAAGCACATTCTGGATTTGGGCAGAATGGAAGACATCACATTGCAAAACATTATAAAATATAAGGAAGCTTCCTGCAAATTCACATATTAGTAAGAATCATCTGAAGTAAGTAAATAGAAGTATTTTCAGTTAGTTTTATATAAAAGCTTTATTTTGCCATTACTGAAATAGAAGTAGCGTTAACTCAAATACATTAGCACTAAAAATAGATATCCATATAAATAGCAACTCCTTCAGTAACACACCCCTCATCACAAAGCAATATAGGAATATATACTGAATTCTGAATCCACAGTATTTTAAAACTTCCTCACTTAGTCAAAGTGAATACAAGTCACTTGTAGGACAGTCAGCCTGTCCTTCCCTCGCAGGCAGCAGAAAGAGATGAAACTCTCAGGGTACTGTTTACACATCCCTTATGCAGAAAGAAAGGATGAAAAACTGAGAGGTGTACAGAGCAGTGCTTGACTCACAGGCTTCTGGAATTTCAAAGCAGCATCATGGGAATCATCGCTACATATTGAGAATGGACTGAAGTGCAATGACAGCACCAGTGACACGAAATAAACATGGTTAGTTGGTAAAGATCTATCCAGCCCAGTGTTGCCAGTTGCAGAACACAAAAGATTTTTCAGAAGTAAACAGGGCATGCTCTACTCTGGCAGCACATTCCCAGTGTCAGGTTTGCTAAGAAATGTTTTTGGAACTTCTGAGCCATAAGCTGCACCACCTTTATGTTCAATAGCAGCTAATGATCTTATTCCCTTGTGAATTTATCCAGTCTGCTACTGAGCTCTGAATCACAATTAAGAAGATACTGTTTGAGGGAATGGATACAAGTACTCCAGTTACTTTTAAAGAAACTATCAAGGATGGGACTTGTATTTCATCCATTTTCTCTTCCATCTTTACTCTGAAACTTCTGTGAATTTCATAAAGCATCTCAAAAATCTCAATCTGGCAGAAACATATCACTGTGTAAAATGAGCTGCTCAAAATCTTACGTTTACATCATGATGTTAAGACTGCATTAAAACTTTCCTTTTTCCTTTACGGTCATGAAGAAAGACTTGAAAAGATGATCCAAGCTGATAAAAGTGGCAAATAATCAAAACAACAGTGCAAAGGACAAGAAGGCACCATAAGTCTTTCAACAGAACAAGAATACCAAAGAAGACAGCATTACAGAGGAACTATCAACAGCTTATAGAAACTCTATGTAGAAAGTTCAAAAAGGACGAAAAAAAAAGGGGGGGAACCCACCCACACACAACCTCCTCTCATCCTCACTGATGTTATCTATCCTCCATGTCCAGTTAATGTATGGAAGATAAAAGTACCCTGTTTCACCTCTGTTTCAGAGGGCAGAGAATGTAGAAAGAGCATTCCTGCAGCTGAAAGAGACAAGAGGATCTTATACCAGAACTCCCAGGAGTATTGCATATGTGAATTGCCTCAAGAATTTTGTTTTAATTAAGACTAAACAGTGCCAGGACTTAGAAAAACAAGCAGTCCTAGAGTCTGCCTACCTCAGCTGTAAACTTCCCACAGGCTTCAATGATTTCCTCAAAACAGCACAGGACAGCAGCTGACAATCAATGTCATTAACAACAAGGTGCCTCAGATTAACTGTTTAGAGGTATCTAAACCATGGTGCTACAAAAGACTGAAGGCAGCAGCTATTGCCACCTAATCCCTGGGCAGGAATATGACTTCACAGCTTTTGACTTATCAATTAAAGCTACCAACTGTAAAATCCAAGTTTAAGGAATTTCACGGTGAGAGGAAATACTACCATCAGTCTCATTTTATGAAGGAAACAGCACTGAAAAGCTCGCATCAGGACTACCTTGGCTCAAATGGGCATTAGCTAGAAGAACTCAAAGTATCACAAATCCATTTTGAGAATTGCAACATTTGGTTTTGCTCAAATTTAGAACCAAATACAGTTGTCCCTTTAACTATTTTGAGGCTTGTGTTCTTTTCCAGCTTACAGTAAGGATATTTGCGCCAGGGTAAGTTAAGGTTGGATATTAGGAAGAACTTCTTTACAGAAAGGGTAGTTAGGTACTGGAATAGGCTCCCCAGGGAGGTGGTTGAATCGCCATCCCTGGTTGTGCTTAAGAGCTGTTTGGATGTGGTGCTCAGGGATATGATTTAGTGTAGGGTTGTTAGAGTTAGGGTACTGGTTAGGCTGCAGTTGGACTTTATGATCTTCAAGGTCTTTTCCAACCTGGGTAATTCTATGATTCTATGATTTATAGAGAGAGATGTGACATGCATATAAACTTAACTTAGAATATTAAGTCTACATATAGCTAGAAGTCTGATAGGGAAGCCATCAAAAATGCATAATTAACTTTTCCTAGAATTTATTTGAAGACAGCTGTAGAACACTGCTAGGACTTGGCATATGCCTAACCTAAACACCATACTTACATTAAACACTATTGTCATAGCACATTGGAAATGTGCTTTTCCATTTTGAACTCCCATTTGCCACAGAAGAAATAAGCAGCCTCATGGAAAATTGCCATGCTGTTACTACAGTTTCTACAACCTGCTTTAATGAAGAGAGCTTCCGTTCCTTGTGATTTTATTTCATTTAATCCAGATTCTAATAAATCTATTATAAAAGGGAATGTAGTAACATTTCTTGAAAAGTTACTATTTTCATCATTTCTGACAGACAACTATTTGTATAACCATAAGCACAGAACAGTGGTGTCTGAAGAGTCAAGACAATCTAAAACCGTCTGTGTTGCTCATGACAGGTGGATGAGTACCTGCATTAAGATTTCCCAATATGACTGATCTGATTCAGAATTCCTCCCATCTCTCCTGGAAAAGACAACTTCTCAGGCCAATTTCTACTTCACTGTGAAGCTCATCAATGCTAACACCTGAACCAGATGATTTTAAATTTCAAAGCTAGGGAAAGCAGAGGGAACATCAGCTTGGCATGATGTCTACTGTGGCTTCAACACCTCTGGACAAGTTTTTAGCTTTTAATAATGTCTGTGTGAAAGCTCAGAAGAAGTGAACATAGCTCTAAAAATTCAGTTTGAATGCTCATCACTAGGTAAGAATGTAATAGAAATTACTAAGGATTTTCTCTCATTTACTCTTCTCAAAGACTACTAATACCAGCATCAGTTAAGTGCTGACAGCACCTGTTCCTTTGGCTTTTCACACAGAAGCTCACTCAATGTCTAGGAAACAGCAGCTTTGCATTATCACATTGAAGAAGAAAAAATAAAAGTATAAATAAGATCAGTGTCTAACTAGGATTCAGAACTGACTTCTCAGACCCAAGACTCATTTTTCAAGTCTTCTGAACCACTGTAGCACTCAGTGAATAAAAAAAAAAAGATTACATTTATTTCCCATCCAGAAAAGATAGAGGACAGATATCAGCATCTTGAGTAGCTTACAGAAACTTATGTTATGATTGCAGCCTTAGGTTGCAACCTAAGAAAAGTTGTGATGTCCACTGACCCATATAACCACTTTTCCAATCTACTTCTCTGGGAAAAAAAAACAACCAAACAAAAACCAAACAAACAAAAAAAACCCCTCAAAAATAATGCCCTGCAGATTTGAATATTTAAAAAAAAATGAAAAAGGTTTAGCACTTAAAAGTGATGGTTCTAATTACACAACAATCACAATTTGTTCTCAGTGTGTTGAGGTAACTCTTGATAATAATACACTGTGACTTCATGGATACCCAGTCTCTCATACTTGGCCTATTTTAGCACAGATGCTCACTGGACAACTTTCCAATCTTTTGTACTCCTCATTCTTATCACATCATGAGCAGCCATTTTCTCTTTTACTTTCAAACCTCTCTCATTTTCTATATAACAAAACAGCCTTTTCACTACTAAAAGCGTTCCAATGTCCACAGAGTGGACAGTCAGGGTTTTGGACATCTCTGGAGCTCCCTTCCAGCCCTTACAATTGTGTGACTCTGTGACTAAATGACCAATTTCTGATCTCTCACAGGATTTAACTGCCTTCTCTACTAGCCTGAACGTTGCAATTCAACAGTAAAATCAAATTCTCAGAGCACACAGCAATTATTTACACATCTCAGGCAGTACTTCATATAATCAAAATAGTACCTCTATTTTTTAATGAAGATTTCCAATCTGTAATTTCTAAAATAGCACTTCTTACACTTTCCTACTTTGTCAACCTTTCCTAGCTTCCATAGTACTAAGAAGCTCTCTGAGTTCACCTTTCATCATTACATTCTCATTACTTTGTTCACAAACATTCTTCATTCTTCCAACCCTATGAGGAGAGGCTAAGGAAGTTGGGGCTGTTTAGTTTGGGGAAAACGAGGCTGAGGTGAGCCCTTATCGCCCTCTTCCAGTATCTGAAAGGTGCTTACAGTGAAAGCAGGTCAAGTCTCTTCTCCCTGGTGACAAGTGACAGGACGAGGGGAAATGGCCTCAAGTTGCACCAAGGTAAGTTTAGGTTGGATGTTACGAAACACTTCTTTACAGAAAGGGTAGTTCTGGAATAGGCTCCCCAGGGAGGTGGTTGAATCGCCATCCCTGGATGTGTTTAAGAGCCGTTTGGATGTGGTGCTCAGGTATATGATTTAGCAGAGGGTTTTTAGAGTTAGGGTACTATGGTTAGGCTGTGGTTGGACTTGATGATATTTGAGGTCTTTTCCAACCTGGGTTATTCTATGATTCTGTTGCACAAACCTTTAGAAACTCAATGGCACACTCCTAAGTCAACAAAGCCCCATCGTACCAGCTTGTCTAATAATGCTTCTCTCCTATGCATTTCTGGGGCAAACACACTACTAGCGGGAAAAAAATGAAACAAAAAATCCGTCTTGCTCTCATGAACATATTGAGAAACTCCTCACCTCATTCTGCTTAAAATTTATTTATAAAAGACCACCATATAAGGACAGATTCAATGTTACACGACAGATTCTTCCAATGGAATCTTGTATTTTTATTACTTCTGCTTTCTAGTTAAGAAAATGGAGCAAGGCAAGAGGCCTCACAAACCAATTTAGTACCATACTTTGTGTTACAGGTAGTGAACAGAAAAACAGATTTAAAAAATAAAAAGCAAACAAAAACCCAACACAATTACACCAACAAAACCCTCTCTTTGCGCTCAGTCAAGAAAATGACATTGAAAGTCTATCAAGTTCTAAAAGAAGTAAAGACTGATAAGGCAAATAATTATGCAGAATCTTGAGGAACAAAGTTTCAGCTGTATCAAACTGAAAGATTATGCTAAAAGTAAGAAAAAGTCTAACAGAAGAAAAACTGTTAGGAGTTTATACGTATGACTTCACTCACAATGAATTATGAGAAGACAAAGAACTTATTCTAACTGATGTTTGCACAGAACGTTAGCATGGTTTTGATTCAGTAAGCTCTGAAGGGGAAAAAGTTATGCAAGAGAGAGATCAGGCATCTGTAATTTCCATTTTGTGGCACAGAGCACACCTGTGCTATCTTTAGGCATATTTACTGTGTGTGCATGTGATAGGCATTTGAATCCTTGTTAAAAGAACGCAGTTAAAACAATGACCATTGGAATAATGACCACGAATTTCAGAAAGACGATTTCTGATTCATTCCCACATCTCTATTCATGATCAGTGTACCACAGGGAGCTCACTGTATTTGAGATGCTCCAGAGCTTCAAAACCAAACATGCACAGCTTACTGCAGATAAAGATCCACTGTCCAGATAAAAGACAGGTGCAGAGCAACTGTCTCAAGAATGAGTAAGAAGTTCCTTTACTAAACATTGTCTAATGTGTTTTCTAGCATGCTAACTCTCTAAAGCTTATGAACTTAGTCCCTTCCAACCCGCACGAGACTATGAAACTATGAAACTATGAAACTTATTTCTCTGGCTGTATCAAGAACATGCAAGTGGCAGGTTAGCTGCAGGACAGCAGCAAATGATTCTGAACAGGAAGATGACAAGCAAGAAAGTGAAATTCAGAGACAGGCTCTGTCAGTGTCCAGAGGATCTGGATATAGAATGCTTACACAAACAGAAATCTGCCTGTAAATATGTAAGTGAGGGATTATTCAACAGTATACAGTTCTCAAGAGGTTTTTCTTATATTCTGAAGAAATAAGAACATTAGTCTGATAAAAATCAAAAGGTTGAGCGCTCGGGGAGAAAAAAGAACAGCTCATGTTTTCTCATTTGAGAAGTGTAAGAAAAGAGAATATGGAGAGATTAGTGTGAAGTATAAAAAGGAGCAAAACTATCCCAAGGCAAGCAGAGGCACTAATTTTCAAGAACGGATGAACTGGAACAGCAAGAGATCATTAGAGTGGTGGAGAAAAACTCAATATGAGTAATAAAGAATGTTGTGACCTATAGATTAAAAATTCACCATGTTTACTGAAAATTTATCAGGTTTGCACAGAACATTTTGGGATAGTGTTTTCAATATTTTTTGCTATTGTATGTTCTGCAGTTATCCGGAGACCTAAACATTACAACTATGGAAAGTTGTTTAATTTAAAAAGCAGAAAGACAGGCTCTTACCATGGACTTTCAATCTCAATTTTGAAACAATTATTTTCTATCAGTGTTTAGGACTAGAAATGTACTTAAGTTTACTTTAAAAGCAGTATACAAGATGTCCCCACCACCCCTTAAATTCAAGTCATTTTTTAATAAAAGCAATTCAAACATTTTCTTATAAGCTCTTAAAATGCCCAGAGAGAGGGCTGCCTGCTTTTTGCAAGTTATGTTTATTTATATAGGGTTCATACCTTTCCAAAGATATGTTACACAGAAATGTAAACCCAAGAAGAACCTTTAAGTTACCAACACATATCACACTGTATATTATCACTATATTCAGTGATAAATTTTTGCACGTAGGGCTTAGAATTTTAATCTGCCAAATTGGAGAGTGAAGGATCTAAGTGGAGTAAATGAGTAATATTTTAATGCTATTTTAGCGGCTTCTGATTTGCCAGATACAGTTCTTTTGAAGGGCACCTACTTTTAGAATGAAATTACAGTTTGTAAATTATCAGAACAAATGCTCACTGCTAATGGATGAGGAGTTGCTTTCAGAAATCTCCACAAGCAAACTAAGACTGCAGTACTCAGCAGTGGTTTTCTAGCATAATCACAATATGCTATAACCTCCATCTTTGGTTAAACCATAGTTAATTTAGCATGGAAATGAACTGTGGTCATAGCACAGTATAGAAATGCTGTCTCTTTTTAAAGAAAAAATGCTTTAGCACATTCGATAACAAGTTTTTATTTATTAGAATATTTTGACCTTCAACTAGAAGGGTCTGCCTAGAAACTGGATAAAGAAACAGATGTCAAGTGAGAAAGTGCACGAGCCCCTTGGAATTATAAGAAACACTTCATCATATTGAAATACCCAAAGACCATTAAGCAAGACTTAGAATAAAAGAAAAGGAGACCAGGTTTGGGATATGAGAACATAAGGCAGATCTCAAACACAGAAGAAATAATGTCATTCAACAAGAAATGAGAAGCCCCTTGGTTTAGCAAATCCAAATGAAAGATCATGAAGATGATGTAAAAAGAAGAGGCTAGATTTGGAGCCTGTGGACAACAACAACAAAAAAGGAAAGCCACTTCATGAAGGGCAAGCTTCATCTACTCTTTGAAAATGATTTGGCACATGTCCTGAATCAAAAATACTTGGACAGCAAAGCATGGAGTGATGTACTCTTGCTGTCCAACATGGAGGAAAGAAAAAAAAATAAGGAAGAACAAAATCCTAAGAATGGCTGAGAAAGGATCCCAACAAAAATTATAATATGATGCCTTGAAGACTGAAGTATTTGGCAGAACGCCATCTGTGTCAGAGTAAGAAAAGACTGAAGATGGACTACACTTACAACAGAATGAAGCCCAACAGATGGAAGGCGTATCAAGGGCCGCCAACGACGAAGACGGATTGACGGACTGGTAGCTTTTGCAGGACCTACATGATTACGTTTAGCCCAGGAGAGGGATGCAGACTGACACAATTGCGAAGCCTTCGTTCTGCTGTGGCTAACCTGAGGCTGCGATGAGGATGGTGGTGAAGACAGCGAAGACGATGACGACTACATAAACATTAGAAAAGAACATACTTAGCTCACTTAAACTTGAAGTAACACATCTAAAAAGGCAACCGCAAAGATGTCCACTATTTTTTATACTGTCCTTTAGTTGAACAATTCTACATAGATAATAATCAAGACTATGTTGCATTTATTTGAGATGACAAAAGAACATTGAAACTAAGCAAGGACTCGGTCCAAAACTGAAGTCTATCACCTAATAAGATAGAGGTTATTCACACCCAATGAACTTTGTAATAAGAACATAAGTTAACTGACTCATTCTTAAGACAGACTGTTGGAAAGTTAGGAGAGAGGGGACCAAAGTAACTTATCATGGAAGGAATAGCGCAGAGCAGCAGGAGTTAGCAATCTTTTCTATAGTTTCAAAAAATTAACAATTCTTTAGTAATTTGGGAAAGCTATGCTGCGCTACTCAGAGATTTAAAATGAATTGTGTAACTCGTGTGGATAGAGCCCAGAGTTTCTTTACTGTTCCATGTCTAACATAAAAGGAAAGCAAAGAAAAAGGGAATCTTACCGTAGTGAGGTATGCAACTTCCTAAGTTTTTCACCTATTCTTCTAAAATAGCAGGCCAGTGGCAGTATTGCCATTAACACTCAGGATCCCTTTAGTATCCGTGGAAGCAGTAGGACTATGTTAAACCATTCAAATTGTTACTATTAGAAGAAAGACCACAGAAGTATTAAAAAATGACTCTCAGCTGCAACTGACAAAGTTACAGAAATTATATTAAGATCAGAAAGGACCATTGTGATGATTTAGTTTTGATCTTCTGTCCCACACAGGCCAAAGAACCAACGAAGTTTTGTTTGGATTAGAACATGTTCACCAAACAAATTCATACATTCAAACTTAATTTATTGACTACCAAAATAAATCTGAGAAAGTCAAAATTTCAAACAATCAGGCCTACACAGCTAGAGAAACATTAATGTTTTCATATGATTTAGTAAATACGTTCATCTTAAATGATAAAGGCTTCTTTTCTACTCCTGCTTAATGATGCTGTGAACATTGAACAGTGGATTAAGTTAGTCCTGCTGGTTGTGATGTCAAATCAAGGGCTTACATCTAGCTGATGATAAACCTCTAGCTTATCACTCAACACTGCTTCATCCTCTCCACTCATAAGAAAAAAACCTCTCCATCTTCATTTTGCTGTGGAGACTAGCTTCAGAGCAAGTAAGACTGCACTGGCCAAGGGATCTGGAGTGAAAAAGGCCAACAAAAAAGCTCTTTTTAAAGCTTTTTTTTTGAAGCAAGCAACAGTGCTGCACTTGTGCTGGGGGCTAGCAGCTTGGGGGTGGGCTGCTGAGTGAGCAGGGGTGGAGCTGGCACATTAGTGGCATAGTTATAAAAGCCTATGAACACATCATCACCTGCCCTTGGCACCTGTTGATAAGCTTTTAAAAGTCTTGGGAAGCACAGTAGGTGAGTAACTGTTGTTGCTACCCATGAAGAATGGGGAGGTTCAGTGAGTGAGCAAAGCCTACACTGCCCATACGGTGCTGCAGCTGTGGGTATGGGAGGTGGGTCAAGTGCTGAGGAGTGTAAGCACTGTTCCTCCTTGCTCAGGAGACCAGCTTTCCTCTTGGCAGTCTCTGAGTTTGCAGACCTAAACATGGCCTCCATCAGACAGAGGGCTTATTCCAAATGGACTATGGCAACCCAGATAGAGGCCCTGCCCAGAAATATGGCTATTCAGGTCTCTGGCTCCAGGGAGTGCCTGAGCCTGCTGCTGCCAGGGAGGGTGGTAGGGATTCCATCTGCATTAGGTGTGAGCAGGTGGGTGAGCTGCTCAGCCTGGTGGTGGAGCTCAAGGAGGGGTGGGGAAACTAAGGACCATAAAGAAGAGTGAGTGGGAGACTGACTGGTGGAGTGACTTGCTGGCGTGCCAGATAGAAGGGTGCCAGGGAGATAGCCCCAGAAAAGCAGTTGATCCCCTGTCCTGTCACAAACCTGACAGATTAGGAGGGTTGGAAGAGAATCCTGACTCGGCATCACAGGAGTCCCCAACCTGCCTACCCTGCTTCACCAGCTCTCACCAAGCAACAGGTTTGAGATGCTGGAAATTGAAGGGAAGGTGAGTGGTGAGGTGATGGAGGATCTGCCTAGAAGGGAGCCTAGGGCAAGGTGGTCATCCCCACACCTTGAGTCTGCCTATGTCAGGAAAGAAAGAAGGGTGGTTGAGGTGCGTGACTCCCTTCTCAGAGGAACTGAAGGAAGGCCCCATATACAGACAGGACCCAAGCCATTGGGAAGTGTGTTGCCTTCCTGGGGCCTGGGTCAGGGACATAATCAGGAAACTCCCAAAGCTGGTTAGGTCCACTGATTACTTTCCATTACTCACAGTTCAGGTGGGTAGTGATGAAATTTCTCAGGGAAGCCCACAAACTATGAAAAGAGATTTCAGGGGTTTAAGGAGCTTAGTTCAAGGAGTGGAAGCGCAAGTGATATTTTGTTCTGTACCTTCAGTGGCAGTGAGGGACACAGGCTTGGAAAGCACAGGTAATGAATAATTGGCAGGTTTTTTGATCATGGAACTCAGCCCCTGGCCTGCTGTCTATGAATGGAACCCACCTATCTCAAAGGGGGCAACAAATCCTAGAGCAGGACCTAGCAGGGCTTAGCGAAAGAGCTTTAAACTGGCTATTACAGGAGAAGGGGACAAAACAGGACTCACCTGTGAAGAGCCTAGGGGAACAGTGCTTGAGCTGGGGTGAGGCAGATGACTCAGCTGAAGTGTGTCTACACCAAGGTATGTAGCATGGGCAACAAGCAGGAGTTGGAAGCGACTGTGCATCAGGTGTACTATGACCTAGTTGCTATTACCAAAGCATGGTGGGACCGCTCTCATGACTGAAGTGCTGTGATGGATGGCTACAAACTCTTCAGAAGGGATAGACAAGGAAGGAAGGGTGGTGGTGTGGCCCTTTAAATTATAGACTGTTTTGATGTTGAAGAGCTTAGGGTTGGGAATTATGAAGTTGAGTGCCTATGCGTAAGGACTGGGGGGGAAGGCCTGTAGGGGCAACATCTTGGTGGGGGGTCTGTTAAAGACTGCCTAATCAGGATGAAGAGATGGATGAGGCACTCTATGAGCAGCTTGAGGAAGTTGCACAATAGCCAGCATTCATCCTAATGGGAGACTTCAACTTCCCTGGTATGTGTTGGAAATATAATACGGCACAGAGGAAGCAGTCCAGGAGGTTTCTAGAATGCATGGAAGATTGCTTCCTTACACAGGTGCTACAAGAGCCTAGCAGGGGTGGTGCCCTGCTAGACCTGCTCTTCACTAACAGAGGACTGGTGGGAGATGTGAAGGTTGGGGACTGTCTTGGGCAGAGTAACCGTGAAATTGTAGAATTCTCTATTCTTGGAGACTGTGGAAGGGTGACCAGCAAAAATGATATCTTGAACTTCCAGAAGGCAGACTCTGACCTGTTCAGGATGCCTGTTGCAGGGGTCCCTTGAGAATCACTCCCTAAGGGTAAAGGGGTCCAGGAAGCCTGGATACTCCTCAAGATGGAAATCTTAAAGACACAAGAACAGGGTGTTCCTGAATGCCGTAAGGCGAGTCATAAGGGAAGAAGACTGGTGTGAATGAACCAGGAACTACTGTTGAGACTCCAGAAGAAAAAGATAGTCTATGTCCTCTGGAAGCAGGGACAGGCTACTTGGGGAGATTACAAGGAATTAAGTGGGAAGGAAGACAGGAAGGCAAAAGCCCAACTTGAACTCAGATTGGCCACCACAGTAAAAGAGAATAAGAAATCCTTTTGGCTAAGTGAATTGGGTCTGTTTAGCCTTGAGAAAAGACAGAGGGGACCTGATCCAGGTCTATAAATATCTGAGGTGTGGAGGGCAAAGTGGCAAGGCCAGACTCTTTTCAGCAGTGTGTGGAGACAGGAAAAGGGAAAACAGGCAGAAAATGGAGCACAGGAAGTTCTGCACTAATGTGCACAAGAACTTTCTTCACAGTGAGAGCGATGGAGCACTGGAACAGGCTGCTCAGGGGGTTTGTGGAGTCTCCTTCTCTAGAGATATCAAGACCCGCCTGGACGTCTACCTGTGAGACCTGGTGTAGGGAACCTGCTTTGGCAGGGGGGTTGGACTTGGTGATCTCTGGAGGTCCCTTCCAACCCCTGTGATTCTGTGAAATTTATCAGTGGTAAGAGAAGAACCAAGGAGAATTTCCATCCTTTACTTGATGCAGCGAGGAATGTGACCACTAAGGATAAGAAGAAGGCTGAGGTCCTCAACACCTTCTTTACACCTGCCTGTAATAGGCAGATCAGTTATCCTCAGGGTAATTCATGCCCTGATCTGGAAGTCAGGGATGCTATGCAGAATACACCCCCAGTGATTCAGGTGGAGACATTTAGAGAGCTCCTCCTCCATCTGGACTGTCTTCTCCTATCAGAATAGACAAGGTTGTCAGACTTCATGGGAACTGCAATATAACAACTGCTTACTTGGAAGCAGTGAAAGAAATAAAATTGCAGAACTGTTGAGAGAAGGAATTTACCATGGCTTTGATGCATTCCACTGACGCTAATTTTTTTTTTTCCTATGAAAAAATTTTAGTACTCTTAGTTTAATTGCTTAGAAACCATCAGGAACAGTTTGAACACCACCAAATCTTTATATTTAATAGCCCAGAGATGACCAAAATTATAAAATACTTTTTAATAGAGCTTTTTGATCTTGTCAACAAATTTACTGTAATTCCACATTTCTATTATTCTCAATGATAATGCTTAATTTTTCTCCTGTAGTTAATAATGTTAAAATAATGAGAACATATTAAAACATCCCTTGCCTAAACAGACCCAAAAAGAGTTGAGGTACTTAAAAACAACAACAACAACAAAAACCAAATCAGCATATACATTATACAAATTACATAAAATATAATTTACATTATAATATAAGACAACTATTACCAATGGCTTTTCATCTCCAGATGAGCACTGTTGGGGTACTAAGCTGTCTTTGTAAGGATTTATGAGTGCATACAGTAGTTCTGAATAGATGGAGTGTTCTAGAATAGCTGAGTTAGGCCTGTAGGTTAAGAGTTAGTGGGCGGGGGGTTTAGGTAGGTGTGTGTACAGGCTCTCTCGCATGCATCGGGTTTTATGTAGTGGGTGTATGCATCTGTGTGGGATTTAGGATGGTATATAAAGAGTGTGATGTAGCAATAAACTGAGAGAAGACATCATGGCATCCATGTTTGTGTCTCTCCCCCGGACATTCGAGATCCCAGGATAAGTCGGGTTAATTGGCAGATACATCAAGTATTCTTCCTCATTTTAACATTACATTCATGGAACCTTTTTAACTTTTACTTACTGAAGTGGTTAATACCCTTGTGAGATCAATCAGACAAAGAGAAACACTGTCTCCACTGAAAATGTACTTCTGCATTGCAAGACTGAAATTTCAACAGACAGCAAATAGGAATTCTGCCAAAGCAAAGTTAATACTGGATTCCATCTAATTAACAAGGCTGTAATGGCCATAAAATTCCATTCACTGATTTAATAATAAGCATAAATTAAGCTGTAGTCAGCTGAAGTTGTCTGCAACTGAATATTAAAAATAACTATATTAGAACAGAACATCATGTCAGTATTAGTATGAAATTAAGGCTAACATACATCATCAAATAAAGGACACGCAGCAGTATATGTCACATTTAATTTAAAATGTGGAAGACAAATGAGAACCTTGAACATTCTATTCAGACAAGACTCATTAACAGCTAGAAAACTGCAGGGAAAAGAAACTAACTTCACAAGATGAAAAAAAAAATAAATAAAAATCACAGGAGCATGCTTTAGTGCTAAAAATTATAACATTTCAGATATTTGAAGTGGTAAAAGAAAAAGCCTGAAATAGAATTCAGCGTTATTGTCAGATAAACCAGTAAGCATATTAATAGTCCATAATGCAAAAATACATTACTAGGAAATTAAAAGTTTTCAAGGAATAGATCCAAAAAGAAGGTTCAGGAAATCCATTTCTGTTCCACTTCAAGACCTATTTCTATGTGTAGCTGATAATAAAGCCTAGAGCCACTTAAATCTAAGATCTTAAGGAAAAAAACACTCTGTAAAGTTTCCACGGGTCCCAAGAACTGTGCAGGTTTAAAAGTGCATATGTTTAATAATGCTGAGTAGCTCAGGTCCCAGCTCATGGCCAGATCTATCAGGCTTTAGAAAGACAAGATCTGTCTGCTCAGTGCAGACAAGTATCTCAGTTCATGTGTAATGCACTGAAGGTCTGACAGGACTGAGTGGCATTTGCCATTGCAACCATTTCTTTCCAAGCAGAAATATTTATTACTGATGAATTTCAGATGCAAAAATTTGTCCATCTAGAAGTTCAAGTTAAGTGTACTCCTTTAGTGTACACTTAGTCCTTTAGCCTATGCCCCTTCCTCTCTCAGCCTCTAAGGAGGGATCCTTGTCTGTCAACTGATAAACTATGCTGGGACCAGGGTTTTCTTCTTTCCTTCATTCTGAGGTACCACCACTGTGTGGAAGAAAATGCTAGTTGAGCTGGGACAGAGATCAAAGGAGGTCTGACCATATATAATCATCACTGGAAACTTTGGAAATAGGAGGAGATAAAATACTGTTAGTTCTGGTCTTTGTTTCCAGAATTAGTCATATGCACAGCCCTGGGATCAGAAGCCCTGTTACATGTTCTGCATACGCTCAGTTGTGTTGATCTATAAGCACACAACAATTCTGCCCAACTGCTTGTAGCCATATTACATGGTACACGCACAGTAAGTCCTGTAGTAGAGATGGAGGAATGTTGAGAAGACACTAAAAAAAAAAAAAAAAAGCAACTTTCCCAGCCAAAAGGGCAATATAAGAGTTATCTTAGCTTTAAGATTATATTCAGAAATTATATTTCATATCTATCACTTTTCCACCATCTTTAGAGGCCTTCTTTGCTTTGCTAAAGTAATTACTCACGATTTGATTAAACACGATATATGAAAGAGTCTGTATTGCAGAACGATGTGCGATGCACATTTTTCTTCTTTAGAAGTCATGGGTCTCTATTTTTTCATATCCAAATTAAATCTACACATTACACAATCTGAAAAAATCCTCCTTCTCTTTCTTCCTTCACTTCTTTACAGCTTCATTAAGCCTGTTTTGGTTGTACTCCTGAAGGTGATTGATTTCCTTCCAGCTTTTTTAAAAACCACATCCAGAACACTGAAAACAAGCCAGTCAAAAGTATTCCAGAGGTAGGCGCTCATCTACCCCTGAGTGGATCGTGAGCTCATGTCCAACAGCACACCAGCAGAATTCACACAAGCAGGAGACATTTTGAAAACCTCAAAAGCAGGAAAAGCCTTTTTTCCTAACTGAAACTTCATTATATACAACACAGTCCTGCACAACATACAAACTGCCTGGAAATCAAGGTTGATGATGCTCAACGTTCATGGATCTATTATCGGCATTTTTATGTATTCAAAGTGTGACTAGTTTTCAAACTAAATTGGACTATACTTGCCAGCTCAACAGCTTCTGCACCAGTACGTTTAATGAGTGTTTCTGCAACTAACAAGGAGAAAATCTTCACAGTATCCTTTATGTCAATTCAATAAGGGTTTAAGACGGACAGTATTCCAAGAGTACTACTTATCTATACATACGGATAATGACATAGCTTAAATACAAGCAAAAATGCTGAGATCAGAGCACCCAAAAAGCCTTTCCAAAATTAGTTATAATTTATCTGAGTCTCAATATCTACGTTTAAATTCTATGGCCTATGTTAGGCAAAAGTCAAGCTAGATTATCACAATGGTGACTTCTGTGATCAAAAATTAGTTTAAAAAAAATCCAAATTTTGGGGAGCTCTGCAAAATCCTGATTAACTACCTTTTTTAAACAGCTTTTACTCTGAAGATTTTTTTTTTTTAAATCAACTGAATGGCGCTGTTACACACAAGTAAGTATTTTTAGTGTCCTTCCTTGAGGAAAGGAGCTTGATGCCACATAATTTGCCTGAGTAATTTTAGCCTACCAACTAACTCCAGATGTATGAGTGAAGTGGTAACTGTCTGAAAGATGGTAAGTTCATTCTGCTTTTTTTTCCCCCTGGTTTAGTGATTGGATAAAGAGAGCCAAAGCAGTTTCTCTGCTGCCTGAGAAAAAAGCTCAAGTGTGAACTCAACCACCACCTGTCATAAGGAGCTTGCAAAGTGCTAGTGAGCAAGCAAGCCAAGAACTTGCTACTTACTCCCTCTGACACACATAGTGCAGGAACAGCACCAGAATGTTATGGATTGGAGAGATGTGAGATGTAAAACAGTAGAAACACTCTGTTACTTTCACTTGTTTCTCATATACTTGCTATTTGAATCCACAAGCTAATTTATGGGTGCGAATATCCTCTATAGTTTTACTTAATCCTAAGAAGCAGAGTTCCTCTGTGCAAATTTCACAGTTAAGCATAAGACTCTGAATAACATTTCAGAACAATACCGTATTAATAACTTATTAGCTATTTGCTCAGAAGAGTACAGGAATCAGATTGATGCAAGTCTCCAACACAGACACACAAGTCATACAGAGTAATGCCATGAGTCAAAGACTAACCAAATATAATTGCCAAAATCTTATCACTCCACTTTAGGATGCTTATTTTTACACTTCTTGCTGTGTAAGCTGAAAACAGAAAAAGCTGCAGGCAGCATCATTGCCTTTACAGAAGGATTACGTCCTTGTTCTGAAATGCTAGGATAGACAAAAAGTCATCTTAGAAGTAGCTGTATAATTGTTTTTACATTCTCCAGAGATGCAAGTGTTTCTTTACAAGACTTTATGGATGATTCAGAAGAAACACTGAGGAATATGGACTATTTAAAAATAAAAATAATAATAATAAAAAAAATCAGTCCCACATGTTCTTGGCAGCAGTGAAAAGGAAGCTCCTTTACATTTCTGCTCTATCAATAAATTCTAATCCCACAGGGAGCCAGGGATCTCTGAAAGTTCAAGTTTTACAGCAGTTGAGAACAGAGTGCCTTGACTCCACTTAGCTCTTGCCAACATTAACGACTGTTAACTGTGATCAAAGTCTAACTTAGAGCATTCCAAGCAAGATTATAGTTTTCAGGACACACTAAACAAGTTTACAGACTACAGTTGGCAGTTATGGTTCAAGTTAAGGAAGAAGTCAAGCTGGGGTAGCTTTTTGAGAGGCTGCCAGTTTCAATTCATGTGAAAAACATTCTTGATCATACTTATGAATGCTGGTGGGCAGAACTATTTCAGTTCTTGGTGAACATCTGAGTCCAGTTCTTAATTCTGACAGCCAGACACCAATATTGTTTTTCAAAAGTTAAGGGCTTTTTTCATAGCAGTCCAATGAGGTACGAAAATGCTGCTTTCATTGGAGGTGGCAGCTCACACGCACCACCTCAGCCTTCTCATTTCAGAGCCTCATGTAGCCACATAGACAGTTCTGGTAGCCATAGCTGTCAGTTGATAAATATATGTACACAGCATATGAAAAATAACAAACAGGAGACGTTACAGAATCAAAGGCAGTGTGTTCTCTGCTCCTAGGGATAGTTGGTTCCAATTCTGTTTTCTTCTCTCTTACATAATAACTAGTAACTGAAACACCATACATAAAACTTCATTTACTTGGACAGCTTCAATATCCTCTAACGAAGAAGAAAAAACAACAGCAGTCCTAGGGGCTCCTAATTTTCTCCTAAGAATTTAGACCACTGAAACCAGAGGCTTATTCTCCAACCAGTATCAAATACATCGGCATTTCAAGTGGCCATTAAACATATCAACTTGCATTTATTTGTTTGCTCAAAATATTATTCTAGGCTACGCTGGAATAACATTTAAAGAAGTAAACTTTCTAAAGGCTACAAATCACATGCTGCTAAGTACTAATGCACTGACCATGCTAAAATCTTCCCTGTCCAAAAAAACATTCATTCTTAAACACAGGAAGTGTTTCTATATGCCACAAATAGCATAGTACACACAAAGATGTTTGCTCTATCATTTGAATTTTAAAACAAAAAGGGATAAGGGAAGCCACATGTGAGCATTCAGCAATACCTTGATTTTGCTCAGACAGGTCATCAGTTACGTAACACTACAGCTATTTCAGTATTTGCTGCCTATGTCAGCAAAAGCTGATGCAAGTCCAGCTTGCTAGGCCCCATGAGTTTGCTTCTAGCACTTCTCTGACACCATTAGCTCCTACAAGACCATAGAACAAGCCGTTTCATGAAGCTGACGGAAGACAGTTGCATTTTGTTTTTGTTTTCTGAAGGTAACCTGATAATCCAGAATGATTTCAAACTGCCAAGGACACACAGCTGGCCAAAACTTCATATACTATTACCTATTTGGGATTTGAACAAGACTTAAGCATGTCAAAACATTCAGAAAAGCAGAAGATAAATACAGACCACACTCTAAATTTTATTCATTGGCCAGAGGCCAGTCAGACTTCCTTTAAAAGTATTTCATATACTATAGCTTGCCTTTTTCTGCACTGTAGAACTGCACCACAGTTGATTGCAAAGTAGTTGATATAGATGTCAGTAACACAAGTAGAACGTTTTGTTCTTTTACCCACAGTATTACAGACAAATATTAAGAAGGTAATTTATTTAAAGTATCACTACAGACATTATTTTCTAGCTAGAACAGCTTTACAAAAGTTATCATAGCAAATGATCCTGATCTGTGTATATTGTTACTTTTTCCCTTAGATTATGCTGTAACTTCTTCATTAATGATCACTGTCGATCAGATGGCTCACATGGATGCCCTGGCATCCACGGGTTGTATTCTTTCTATTGTTTTTGAAAAACTGTTATAAGAGGGTATTGGAAGTGTTAAGATTTGTGGTAGCTCAGCATGTCAGCAGTTTCTGAACTGCTGAAGAGGGCACTGCAAGAGCAAATGATCACTGTGGTAATTTTCAACCCAAACCATTCTATGATTCTATGATCTTTTCCATCATCTTCAGACATTCGAGGTACTGTAAACAGAAGTATGTGCCCAAACCAAAACGTTAAGAATAAGCAAAGACTACACATCAACAAAAAGGTCTTGAATAGTTGACAGCTGTATTGGTGTCATCAACAGCTGCCTTTTAGGAGAGAGAGAGAGAGAGGCAAAGGATTTATAAAAAATAGCAAACTGGAAAATAATGAAAGTTTTCTTTTTTGTTCCCAAGAGCACGGTTGTCATCTCTGGCAAAAGAATCAACAAAAGAAACAGATAAAAAAACACCTACAACTTCTGCTTAAAGCTGAACCTGGAAACCCGCCATAGGCCACTGGATCTGTCCAGCTTTATCCAAAGCATTTAGACCCTTTTTAGGCACCTTCAGATATGAAACAGCAGACACTTGAGAAGGACTAAGTTCCAGCAGCAGAAATGCCAAGAGAAAGAACGTTATAACAGTTTTACATTAATTGACCTATTTCAGATCATCAATGGAACACATGACAAGAATCAAATCACCCTTAAAATCCCTAGGATCAACACCATGCTTCTCCAGCAGAATTATTCACAGATTTTCCTGTTTGCAACTCTCAAATCATTTTAAACAGCCCTATCTAATTTAATCAGAGAAATATCTGTATCACTGTTTTATCTATTCATTTCTTCCAGCGTAGAAAAGAAGTAAAATTATGGAGTCAAAAAATCCAATAGCATTAACACAAAACTTGAATCAAATCTGGTCCAAACATGGCCATTTGCTTAGCAATAATTCATCTAAATAGATCACACGCTAGTGACAAATGCCAGAAGTGAAAGGAACATCTCTTCTCTGTCTTACAGCAACCACTTGTTGAACCCAGCAGTTCACTAACATCAAAATTACACAGTTATTACCCTATCAAATACCTATTTTTCTTCTCTCCTCTTTCATTTCCCTCACACAGAACTTTTCTTTAAAACACAGAAACTATAATGTAAGTCTGATTGCCAGCTGTTCGAGACCAGAAATAAATCCTACAACCTACAGACAAGAAAAATGAACAAATGAAATATGTAGACACTGGAAAGGTAGAATTGCTTTGCTCATACTACTTCTTTTATTTCTAAGTTGACCTGCCTTCTTTGCAGGTATGAAATACCCACATACATGGAACTGAAACAAGAGCAGAATATTTGATAGCAAAGTGTAAAAAATAAAAAGTCACTGAGATTAAGAAAAAAAAGCAACAAACTCATTCCTTATTTAGCAAGACTGTCAAGAGAAATCAACAATTAGAGACTTCATTGCGCAGCATTAAAGGCAGAATTCCAAACACCTCAGAAATCAGAAAAGAATATCATCACAGGAGAACCCAACAATATGCTATTTTTGTCTCTTCTACAACTGAAGATTACAGAAAATTTCCTGTTTTCTTTTTTTTTTTTTTTCTCCTCAAGATAATGACCAGTGGTGTGGCAGTCTGTTTTGCAGGAGAGAGAAGAACAGCACCTTGAAAGCAGTAGCAGTCTTTTAACCAAATCAGCAAATCTGACTGCCGTACTTCACATTTTGGGAAGTGATTCTATTCACTGCTGAGTTTAAGCAAGGTCCACAGAAGAATTTGAGTTGACAGCAGAATGCAACACCTATCTGAAGCACAGAACTACTTGCAGAGCAGGTTGCTCTTAAGAACTACACAAGCCAAGTTATTCGATTAAGTTATTCATGTTGAAATAGTAAGCCATCTCACTCTCTTAATTCTTTATGACACCTGGAAAGGACTTTTTGTGTGCAATGACTGTTAAGCAACTACATAAGCCATTTTATTCAAGGAGAGATTTGCATGAAAAACATCTTTGCTATTAAGTAGTGGGAAGTGTGGAACAGAACCCAAGATATTTAGGAAGGAAAACATATTCTTTTCCAGTGCTCTGTAAGGAGGTTTAAATTCCCAGGAAAATAATCCTAGTAATAACAGATACGAAGGAGGAATGAGATTCTCTTCTTTCTTCATCCAAGAGTGTGAGAAACTTACCCTGCATGACAGGTCAACATACTTTCATGACCTGCAGACGTTAACCTCAGTATCTACAATAGCATGCTGTGTTGGGGTTCAAAGTTGTCTTTGCAAGGATTTATGAGTGCATACAGTAGTTCTGAATAGATGGAGTGTTCTAGAATAGCTGAGTTAGGCCTGTAGGTAACGAGTTAGTGGGCAGGGGGTTTAGGTAGGTGTGCGTACAGGTTCTCTCGCGTGCATCGGGTTTTGCATAGCGGGTGTACGCATCTGCATGGGATTTAGGATGGTATATAAGGAGTGTGACATAGCAATAAAACTGAGAGAAGACATCATGGCATCCATGCTTGTGTCTCTCCCCCGGACAGTCGAGGTCCCGGGACAAGTCAGGTTAATTGGCGGATACATCACATGCTGTTCATCAATCCCTACATCATTACACGAAACAGCAACAGTTAAAGCATTCCATTGAAGGGAACAGACTATAAGATTAACTCATGCTCAACCTTACATTACATCTGTCAGTATATTCACATTTCACATATTTTGCTTTGCTTACAAAGAACTGTACTTGAAAGCAAAGCAATTCCTTCACTTGTGTGACTTCAACCAGGAAACCAATTAATTTGTGGAAGGCTAAGAAATTAACTGTCCCTTATTAGTGGATTCTATTATTACTTAGAAGCTTCTTGAATCCTTATAAAGACACTCAGGAATTATATAGCCCTTTCATCCTCTTTTCCACTCACTCCATAGTTTCTGTAAAAGTACACAAAGTATTCCCTGGATCAATATTACAATACACCAAAGCAACTAAATATGATTTAGTTTCACAAGTGTCTAAGTAAAAAAATCAGTCTTTAGCAATGTGTAGAATAACCTCCGTAACTCCCCCCCTTACTGAGACCACCAAGAATACCTGCAAAAGGACTACTTGAAGAGACCAGATTATTCAAAGTCTCTCATTTAGAAGACGAAGAGAAATCTGAAGTTGTACAAACATCTTATTGTATTGCAGAACCCTCCCTGACTAATGTAGAGAAAGTTCAGAAGAGTTTAAAAAAAAAAAAAAAAAGATGATGAGGGGAAGCAGAAAGGTCTGCTTTGCTTTTTACTGCAGTGTGTAGGAGATAGACCACAAGCCATAAGAAGAAACAAAGCTTCACCCACTGCACTTCAAGAAATGAAAAAAGGAAGCAGATGAGCCACTGAAGCCACAAACATACAAAGCAGTGCTACCAACAACCTAATCAATTTTTCTGCTGTATAACAGATACTGAAATCTGAATTAGAAAGATGGAGAACTGCCTTAGTATGAACAGACAGAGAATGCTGAATGTTAAACCAGCATATGCCTTCTCTGTCTGACAGAGATGTTCTGCTTTTGAGCCTGAAAACAAACCAACTGCTGCGAGAACTTCAATAAACTCTTCCCTCTCTCCCCAAAAAAGAATCAAAAACAAACAAAAAGCCAAACAGAAAACACCACATACACTCCTTCACAAAACTTCATCAAGGTCAGTTTTTTTACTCAGTATCAATCTCACAGCTCAGTGAAAATAAATGTGTTACACAGATCCTTCCAAAACTGACTTAATTTTTGAGGCTCTGTTCCTATATTTGATGAAGTACGGCAAAGTATAACATGGAGCATATACAGCTCCCTGACAGCTAAAATCAGAATGGTTTTAATCATACATAAAGGAGCATTGATCAGAACTGATCAAGCAGCAAAGTAAATATCTTTGTTCCAAAACACAGATTGTTATTTCTTTGTTGGTTTATTTTATGGCTCGATCTTTTGGAATAAAAAGTTTATGAATCTATTAGTGTATGTATCTATTGGTGAAAATCAGTATATGTATCTATTAGTGAAAATTCATCTGAAGTAATATCTGTTCACAAACAATGTGAGTTCTGTAGTATTTCTTTTACTGAACTAAAACATTTCAAACTCTTACACAACGTTCATTTAATTTGTATGGCTACTGTGGATTATACATCACAATGTCCTAATCCCAGCTTTCATTAAAGCACAATTTCTTTTTTCTTTTACAGTGAAATAAACATTGAAGACATCATCTGTATTATAGAAAGGCCTTACAAAGCCTGTAAAGCTTCATGTGCATTTGTTTTCTCCACAACAGTATTTCATTTCATGCCCTAATTGTTGACTGATGCAATTCTGCAAACTAAGCAATAATCTCAGTTTCCCAATAAATCTTGTTTTAAACTCTATCATATTCCACTCAAAGTAGTTATTAACAAATGCGTTAAAAAAAGAAAACAAGATGAAATGAATACCTCAGTCTGACCTTCATGGGCACTGGATTCATGAGTGACACGAATTGCCTAAAATTAAAGTACATTTCAATCAGATTTTAAATAAAGTGCTTAAATTACTTCAAGAATCAATGTATACTCTTCTTTTTAATCAAATGCCACAGCTTTAAGTTCGTTTGTTCAGTGCTTATAACAGGCAGGTAAAGAAATTGGACAACAGACGATCTCCACTTCCAAGGAGAAATTTCATCAGATTCAATTCAACTCAAATACCTGACAGTTTGTAATTACCCTTTAACACACAGAAAAGAGTGGTTAAGAATCAGTTCCTGGCTTAAGTAAGCACATGGCTCAGGTAGAAGCTGAAATTGGACATCTTGTGTCCAGCACTTCTGCGGAACATTCCATCAAATCTCTACCATTCCTGCTTGTTAGTACTTCCCTCAGTCATATTTAACATCCTTGTTCCCAAGAGCATCTCAATAAGGTTGAATTGAACTCATGATTTGGAAATCGTTAGGTTATTCATTTTGACAGACAATCATTACCATCACGAGCAACAGCACTGTTCTGACTTTCCATCAGCAGACAGATCTTCCATCACATCCTCTGAATCAGCACTAATAATGATCAAACTAACCACACTATCAGCTCACTCATCTAATTGTCAGGAATGATGAGGGAAGAGAGATTACATTTCAGTTGAACTGGTTCCTTGGGTGCAACAGCTAAAGGCATAAAAGGAAGTAGGAGGCAGGACTGTCCTTTCAGTCTACTCCGCTGGCAGGTAGAAATACTTCAAACTACCAAAGCAGGTATTTTTGCAGCAACTATCTGATCACAAGCTCACACAAACTCTGACTGTTTAAGCAATTCACTGGATCAAGCACCAGGGACAGTACTTGCACATGCAAATAATTCTTAAATTGCTTAAAAAGAAAAAAAAAAAAAAAAGAAAGATACTAACTTCGTAAGTTTCTAGATATTTGGCCCTTTCTTCAGGAGTCATAGATAAAGAATCTTCTAGGAACTTCTTCAGTGATGAATTGGTTTCTTAAATATAAAAAAAGACGTACATTAACATACTTTGTATCATGCTTTAGCTCCTACATCATCAAATCTTACATATTGCTTAAATGCAACAAAAGATTTAAAGATACAATTACACTTACAACACAAACGCCTACTGCAAGAGGAATTGCTACCTGCTGCAGATTGAAATGTTTTGAGTGCTCTACACTTGAATTAGCGTGAAAAACTGGTTTTATAATTATAGGCAAAAGCGCCCTTTCAGCAGAGATGCACAGAGAAAATAGTACACAACCCATCAGTCCCTCAATACCTTCGCCAGTAGTAAAAGAAAGAAAAAACAAACAGTAATATTACAAAAACAAGCAAGTAACCAAGTAATGCTTACCAAAGTTCATTTTCTCTCTGTTGTTGGCAATAGCATGAATTAGCCCAATTGTCCCACAAGCATTGCTGATGGTTTGCTTCATGAAATACACTGATGATTTGACATCTTGCCCCTTAGCTTTTATCCTCTCTTCTTCTTCTGTTCTGAAGGTCTCATACTAGGATGAAAGTTTTAGAATTTTCACAAACCATATAGATACTGGTTATATTATCCAAGCAAAACGACTTTGCATAAGTAACAGATGCCTCATAAAACCAAAACCCATCTTGCAACTCTTAACAGAGGTGGTAAAACCAGCTTACATAGACTTGCTCAACTGAAAAGCTCAGCATCACATCTATATCAGGAAAAGAAATAAAGAAGTAACAGTTAAATGACCACTTTGAAATGCGTGTTGTCTAACAGCATTTCAAGAATGTTCAAAGTATTTTCCTGATCCGAGCACCTGCCATCATCTCTTTTATACCAACAACATGTTCTTAAGGATAGAGGTCTCAAAAGCATCATCAAGCAAACTGTAATACTTCAGATGTTTAACCAGTATGATGCATTCTTATAAATTCCATCTTTATATATTGCATTTTTTTTTTCCAGGAATGTTAAGTAAGATTCATATAATGCTCAGAACTTTAAAACGGCTCTTTAAAAGCCATGATCATAAGGTAAACATTTATTTTTCTGTAGTAATAAAGACAATTTAGTTTGATTCGACAATCTCAAATACTACTGTAAAGCTCATCATCGATGGACTTTTTATGTAATTACGATGTCTGTGAAGTTTGAATGTTGAACAGAGTGAGGAACGTATGAAAATTTTCTCAGTCAGTAACAGACAAATTTTTCCAGCATTAGGATTGCACACTGCAGCTTATCTCAATGTTCTGAATGCTCTAAGTAATAGAAAGTGCATTCAGAATATGCTGGGAATACTAAAAATACAAAAGTTTTAAGCAAGGATTGACCCAGATCGTCTCAAGAGTTTGCTTCCAGCATGGGCTATCCCTTGATACACATTCACTGGAACAGGCTCTAAATGCCCAACGCTCACACTAATTCACACTGTCTACAACCTACAATGCAGACTAAGCAAGATGTTAATCTTTAACCTAGACAATAACCCTAAGATTATCTGTATGCTGACAATGGTATCCAGCCCTAAAAGCAAACTGATATATACTGAGGGGAAAAGGATGGGTGGGAGTAAGCAGCAAATATATCTATACTCTTCGACCTTAAAATAGACCCCAACTGTCCAAGAAATAAAAGCCATACTGGAACTGATGACTGAACTGAAGATGACTGAAGTTATGTCAGTGAAGAAAACAAAAACTCAAGGAATACTTGCAACCGATAATGTTCCACACGTCACCTCTTACTTTGCTCCTTCTATTGAGTCTTTCTGCTAAAAGTAGCAGAACTGTGCCTTTTCAGAGTGTACTTTCAAATTCTGAATTTTCTGCGAGAGAAAACTACATAAAGTTTCTCTCTTTCCCCACTTCATATAAAACACTTGAAAATAAACTAGAAACATGCACATAAGGCTATCAAAAGAAAGTTATGAAAGAAGCATCCTGTTGTTTGTTTCTAATCAAGAAGTCTCTGAATAACGTTTCAGGCTCATTTTGATTCTGACACCAAGGCACACGGTTCACATAACAGTCTGGGCTAGAAGGAAACTTAAAAATCTTCTAGATCCAGCCTCCCTGCCATGGCCAGGGCTATCCTCCGCTAAATCAGGTTGCTCAAACCCCAATCCAACAGATCATTCCCATTTCGCTTACAACAAAAGTGATCATCTCATTATTAAATAAACATTTACCTTCTCTGTTATTGGAAAGAGAAGAAGCACTGCACATACAGGTCTTGGCACCATGCTAAGCAGTTCTGGTTCCATACCATAGACATCTACAAATTGCCAGTCAGGATGTATACCTAACTGTTTGAGAAACTGGAAAAGAAGACACAGAGTAATACTAAGTGACTAGTCGAACATACATAAGCATAATTAAGCATTTACAATGCAAAATACAATGCATCACCATGAACTTTCCAAAATCTTAGAATTAAAAAAAAAATTAAATCATGCTAAATCAGGCTGAATAGTGCTGATAAAGACACACAAAATCCCCATGTTTTACATGTCATTTATAAAGCTTAAAAAGCTTTATGAAACGGAAGCAGCAAGTACTATTTTACTAAGGCATTAAACCCATTCTGAAAGTTGTTTTTTGGTTTTGGGATTTTTTTTTGGTCACTTTATTCACTTTAACTGGAAACCATAGGTCAGAGCATAAACAAAGAAACTCATGATGTTACTTCACACCATGAATACTTCAGAATATCTGATGCCAGTTCCCTATATTGAAGGTGTTGGGCTTCAGTAATTTGAAATTGGGATTGTTGATGGTCTTATGAACAGAGAAAAGTACACACTTTTTCCTAGGTGTACATTTCCAAACACCTTTTTTCATTCCGGGTTTGAATCCCCCCTGTGGCGCAAGTGGTAGAAGTGCCGCTCTGCTTCACAGGAGGCTCGAATCCTGGGGGTTGGACTCGATGACCTCTAAGGTCCCGTCCAAATTGCACGAGACTGTGATACGGTAATACTTCAAAATATATAAAGTAATAATCACAGCTCTTCAAGTAATTCTCTGTTGCTTCTTTAGAACTTCTGAAAGGAGTTTAAGTCAAAAGCTTTTCTGTCATCTCTCCTATGCTACAGCTAGGTACCAAAACACAAGAAGTGATTCTGGATCTGTTACCTAACACACTGCTACTGAAGAAGGAAAGAACAACTATAACATCTATTAAACTTGGACAACTATAACCTAAAACCCAAGCGCTTGAATTTTTTAACAGATATTCTCTATTTATTAAGGAAAGCTTTGTGTAGAACCACAAATGTTCAGGAGGCCATCTGGTCCAACTCCCCTGTTTCAGCAGGGACAGGGAAAGCAGGTTGCTCTGCACCACATTCTTGCAGCTTTTGAAGAACTTCAAAGGTAGAGACCCCATAGCTGCTCTGGGCAGCCCGAGCCAGTGCTCCATCACCCACACAGCATGGAAGTACTTCCAGGTGTTCAAAAGGAAACCCTCATGCTCCAGCTCATGAAGGGAACGATTCCTTTAAAAACTTAATCGTACTTCCCACCAAACACTACTTGAGGAAATCTGTTTGTCAACACACCTGTAGAGAAGATGTTTAAGAAGCCTGAGAGGAGCAAATCCAAGTCATACAACCATACAATGGCCTGGGTTGAAAAGGACCACAATGATCATTCAGTTTCAACCCCCTGCTATGTGCAGGGTCACCAGCCACCAGACCAGGCTGCCCAGAGCCACATCCACCCTGGCTTTGAATGCCTACATGGCTGGGGCATTCACAACCTCCTTGGGCAACCTGTTCCAGTGTGTCACCACCCTCTGAGTGCCCAATCAACCTCTGAAGTGCTTTATTCTTCTTTAACCAACAACTCCCCATTTAGAGCTGCCACAATACAGTCTTACTGAAACAACAGATGCCCACTATAATATGCTTACTTGGGAAGTTCACCATCTACTGCAAGTTCTTTACTATCCTCAAACATTATTTCAGGACTTCACAATTAAACTCAAGGAATATGGCTCAATTATAATAACATTTTAAAATTTTATTATTTGAATCTTGTCATGAAAAAAGATCAATTTGATTTAAAATCTGATATACCCAGAAAACTCTTCTCACAGTTCTGTTTCTTCAGTATGTTTTAAAAAAGCTGTGCTCACAGTTAGAGCTCCTTGTCTTCACAATAAAAGTTACCTATTTCCAATGCAATCCACCAAGCAGTTTTGAATCTTTGTACTCATTATGACCAGGCATCGCTGTGCCTTTGAACCAGGACCAGATCAACATATAGACAGCAATTCAACGTGTAACACAGTAATCCGAACTAGGTAGCTGACTGGGTTTTCTTCTGAAACCATTCTTAGCGACCAAAAGCTTCAGAAGGCTCTGAGGCTGAGTCCTGAGGCGGAGCTATCAGGTCAGTGAATCACAAGAATCACATTTTGCTGGGAAAAACACATAGAAAGTTTCTGCACATCACAAGCACCTTCATTCCAACACTGTAGCTCACTTGTGAGGACCTCCACCATCAATGCACTTCAGGAACTGCAGGTGCTGCTCTTCCAGAGATTTCAGTCAGCATGGTTTTCATTTGGAAAAGCTTGCATGATAGAGTTACAAACACACTTCATAAAAGAGAAGACCCTGTAGGAAAAGTAAAGCTCATTTCCTAAGATAATTAACTAATCTCTGTGTTTGTGCCTTTGTGTATTTGTGCCCTTGAGAAACGTTGTCCCTGACTGGACAGAGCTGCATCCAGTTTCTGTCACTCATTCTGTGTTTTGTGATCTTTAACTCCCACAAGAAGTCACAGGCATCAAGAAAGTCCACAGGCTAGATTTCTTCTTGTAGCTTACTCTCACTGCATTAAAGGATTAAAAATAGGACCAAAGGCCTGACAACTACACTGAAAGGTAATTAAAACATGGAAAATAAGCCCTATTTGCTCTGTAGTCAAACTTGCATACCTTAATTGCACTACCTGAAGCTGCTGCTTGAGCTTCATGATCAGCTGCAGTCAATCAGCAGTATCTACCTGTAACAAAGGCATGAGTTGGTGGCACTGTACCTTGCCTAGGAAGCAAGAATGCTTCTCAGAACATGGGAGAACAAGAAAGACAAATTAATCAACCAATATTACTTATCTGTTTATCTACACTTATGAAAGTGATCGTGCACTGCAGGCCTGACTGAATTGGAGAAATGAGCTTACATCTGATCTTTTCACTCCCAATGTTTATAAGCAGTCTAGCTTGGTTTTGGTGGTAGAAGAAACTGAAAAGATGATATGACAGAGACATACAGATACTGTTTAATAACTAGTGGGCAAACAAAGCCACTTTCTTTCATTCCCTTCAGCAGAAGTTTCGGTGAACAAAGGCAGCACAAGTCACTTGCAGCCCTGAGTTTTCCTAACGTCGCTGTTCACAAACTGGAGCTTTGCAAACGCTGAATGATCAACTCTTTCTACATTGAAGTTGGACTGATTTTGTAATCTATTCCATCAGACTGCTGAAGTGGAGGAAAAAGAGAATATTGTGACAAATCAGCACTGCAGTATGTATTTACTACAACACACTCAACCTTACCCAGATGGCCAAGAAGCAATAGTCCCAGATACGTGCACAGACTGGGAGAAGAACTTATTGAAAGCAACCCCAAGGAAAAGAACGTAGGGTTTTTGGTGGCCAGCAGAGTGAGACAGGATTGTCCTCCTCTACTCTGATCTTGCGAGACCCCATCTAGATTACTGCATCCAAGTCTAGGGCCCCCAACACAGGAGGGGGTTCAACTTCTTTCAAGTTCTGATAGCAGTAAGACAAGGGGGAAAGGTTCCAAACTAAATGAAGAAGATTTGGGCTCAATATTGGGCAGAAACTCTTACTCAGAGGGTAGTGAGGTACTGGCACAGCTGCCCAGAGAAGCTGTGGATGCCCAACCCCTGGAGGTGCTCAAGGCCAGGTTGGCTGGGGCCCTGGTCAGCCTGAGCTGGTGAGTGACAGCCCTGCCCATGGCAAGGAGGTCGAAAGCAGAGTATTCTTTAAGGTCTCTACTATACCAAGCAATTCTGTAAGATAGATGGCAGTATACTATGAATTAGTCACTGCTGTTGGAAATTTTTAAAGCTAAGAAAGATTATTTATATTTATCTTTACGAGCCAGTTTCCAGATCTTTACATAATTCCAATGTATTTGCGTAAAGAAGGGCTTACAAATGAAGAAGTTCTGATCACGATGCAACAGTTAAGAATCTACGCACGTTAAAAGTTGTGGAATTTTGTTTAAAAGTTCATTAACACACCTAACAACTGTATCATGAGCAGTATGTTCTAAGAACAATCTAATACTCAAGTAAAATAAATAAAATGACATTAAAAACCCAAAACACGCAAGTAAACACAAGCAGGAAAAAAAACCCACAAAGAAGCAGATGGCTGAAGGTGTACAGAAGATGTGTGTATTAACTTATTTCTCGAGACACAAACAACAGCCGTAAGAAATATACCATATTATTTTCATCCTTCAGAATTCTATAATACATTGCAAAGTGACACACATCCAAAAAACCCAAACAGACAGAATCTGTCCTTGCAATTAACAGGATTATTTCAAGTCATGTTCGTAACCTCATTTAAGCAAGTTATTACTATTATTGTTTTAAACACAGGCAGGAAGTGAATAACTGGTGACTAACAGTCCTGTTGTTATACAGTTTACCAATATAAAAATAAGATTAAATAAAAGAAAACCCATGGCTAATGGTGCTTAGTGTATACTCTTTAATAGAGACCTTTTTTCTTCTTTTTTCCCCAGTAAAAGATACACCTCAGTCTAAAATTCTAAGAAACTACAACTGCTGTTCAATTAAGGCTGGAAAAACACATTAAGAGAGAAAATCTAACTTATCTAAAGATAAATACTAGCAAGAGAATCCTTGTGAAGCGAACTTCATATATTCATGATCCTCCACAGTGAACTGATATCATCTGTCATGGATGCAAAGCCTATGAGCAAAGGAGGCTTTGAGAAAAAGAACAATCTCTATAATATTCTCGTAGGATTTTGTTCCATATAGCAACAAGACAACTATACAGTATACAGGATTTGGACAGAAGTTACTCGCTCTTCCTCCTTGATTCCTAATACACAGCTGATAAGACTTTATTCATACCATGATTAACTCACCGCAGAATCTGGAAGGTGAGAAAAAAGAACAGCAGAACGGCAATTTCTCTGGCTCTTATAATTATTTTCCTCCAAACTGGAATTTAACCTCTGAATTTCAATATTTTTTTTAAAATCTGAAGCAAAGAAATTAAAGATCACAGCAAGGGTTGCTAATTTTAACTCAAGGCTGGGATTAAAAGCTTCTTGAGTTGTTCCACAGCAGTAACAATATAAGAATCATAAAATCAGTTCTAAGAACGTCACCTTGCTGCTGGAAGCTTCATAATCTTTTGACTCAAACTCATCCACAGCAAAATCAATAAGCCTGCCAGGATCAACATCTGACCTCCTGTGCTTGATAAAGATATTCAGAATGATGGCTGAGCACAATTGCAGGAACACATTAGGAGAGCTAGGAGATATGGTTTAGGGGTTTTCTGTAGGCATGGTAAAGGGAAGATGGTTGGACTAGATGATCTTATAGGTCCTTTCCAACCTTGTGATTCCATGATTCTATGATTCAGTCTTCACAAAAGACTGTAAGTGCTGGATAAACCAGGTTTCCTTTCTTAAGTGCGGCAAAACCAAGTGTAATTACACCAATATAGTCATGAGTAAGAGTAAATATTGTATATATATATCATTTCTTATTATCAGTTAAAGAAGACTTCAACATGGCTACATAAGCAGATCCATACTAGTCCACAAAACCATCACGTGCATACCCCAAATTGCTATATAAATCCATAAAGTTATAATAAGAAAAAAATAAGGCAAAACCCACCCTCAACACATCTACCCATCAGGGATTACCTTACGTTAACATCCCGACCACCTCCCTGCTGCACAACACATGTGTTCTCTGCTCCTTTACCAAGGGTCCTTACACCGCACCTCACACGCTTGGGGGCTTCCCAAGGAGGTTCCCGAAGGCCCGGCATCAGAAGGCGGCAGCCCTCCTCTCGCTGGAGAGGCAGGAGCCTCTGCCTCAAGAAAATGAAAGGCAACGTGCCTGAGCCGCAGGGGAACCGCGCTACCTCCGACAGAAGGCGCTTACCTGGTTGGTGACCTGAAAATAAAAGAAACGGAGAAGGGTTACGAGCACGGTGGAGCCTGAGAGCCGGCACCCACCCCCAGCCACCAGCACCCCCACGCCGTGCCCTCTCCCCCAGGCAGCGCCCTTCACCCCGCACCACTCACGTCGGGGTTGGCTTCCAGCGGCAGCCAGCGATGCGGCTCCATGGCGGAGGGCAGCACGATGCTGACAGCGCCCGGCACCGCCTCGCCTCACCGCTGACCCGGGGCCGCGCCACCGAGCCCAGAGAAACCGGGGGGAGCCGCAAAGGAAAGCAACCCTGTCGCACCACCACGCACAGCTCACCCTCCCTGATAAACAACGGAGCGAGGCGTCCCGCAACCCGCTGAACGCCCTTCCCCGCGGATACTCCCGCACGACGACAAACGTTCCATTTCTCCTTAGCCGCCCCTCGGCTCCCCCCGGCAATGGATTCTCCCAGCGGAACACAGGGTGGTGCCTCAGCCGCCCCGACCCGCCCCGCGCTCCCTCCTGCTGGAGCCTGCGCAGCCAGCGGCAGCCACGGGGGGGCGCCGTAACGGCTCCCGTAACGGCGCGGCGTCCCACAGTCACGTCCCGCCCCGCAACCGCCCCCAGCCCCGAGGGCGCTCGGTGGCAGCGCTTGCCGTTGGAAAGGGATGAGTCTTTAAGGTCTCTGAACGTGTTCAGGGGAGGGCTACGAAGCTGGTGAGGGGCCTGGAGCACAGGCCTTACGAGGAGCGGCTGAGGGAGCTGGGATTGTTCAGCCTGGAGAAGACGAGGCTCAGGGGGAGACCTTATTGCTCTCTATTACTTCCTGAAGGGAGGTTGTAGTGAGCTGGGGGTTGGCCTCTTCTCTCGTGTAATCAGTGATAGAACTAGAGGGAATGGTTTTAAGCTGCGCCAGGGGAGATTCAGGCCGGACATTAGGAAGTATTACTTCTCGGAAAGGGTAGTCGGGCATTGGAATGCACTGCCCAGGGAGGTGGTGGAGTCGCCGACCATGGGGGTGTTCAAGAAACGTTTGGATGTTGTGTTGAGGAATATGATTTAGCCGGGAATTATTGGTAATGGTTGGACTAGATGATCTTCTAGGTCTTTTCCAACCTTGATAATTCTGTGATTCCACAGTTCCGTGTTCATCAGCAGGGTGAAGCCGCGAGAATAGGGATGTGAAGTTAAAATTAACAGCGCTTAAGAAAACACTGTGGTAATTACAGAGGATGATGGGTCTAAAGGGTTCAAAAAGTTTTATGGTGCACTCACAGTAGTGGCAGAGTTGCTTCACTTAAGTAGCAAGCTGTTTTCCCTTCTAAAACTCTGAATCCCCTCAGATCTTCTTACCTCAGAAGCGTGTATTACCTGTGCGACGTGGTGTAGGGTACCTGCTTTGGCAGGGAGGTTGGACTCTTTGATCTCTAGAGGTCCCTTCCAACCCCTACGATTCTGTGATATACGGTCACTTCTTGCCCCTTTTGGCTAAGATCAAGCAAAGCATAATACAGATAGATGGAGTGCTCGCAGCCAGTGAGAGGCAAGAGGCAGTAAGAAACAGAAGCAACCACACCAATGCCTCTTCAGTGTGTAAAAAGTTTATGAATGTGCGTTCATTGTATTGGGGAGGGGGATGTTGCTAAAGGGCTGTACGGGAGCAGGGTCGAGCGGGCTTCCAGGCTTTGTAAGCACCCCTGCGGGGACGCGAGCACGTGTGAGCGCTTCGTCACCCGACCCAGATCGGGCGGGTTCGGGGCGGGGAGCGGAGGCGCCCGGCGCAGGAAGCGATGGCACCCAGCAATAGAGAGCGGTGGCGCCTGGCAACAGGTGAGCGCAGTCGCAGAGCTCTGACACGGCAGCCAATCAGAGGGACTAAGAGAATATAAAAGCAGGGAGCCAGCAGGTGGAGAGCGCGGCGGAAGTTATACTTACAGAAAGGAGAAGTATACAAACACAAGTTATTAACCACCTGCTTCTCCAGATTCAAAGAACTATACGTGTTTGCCGACAAAACTGAATTAGAGCAGCTGCTGACTCCCTGAAGGGCAGAAAGGCCTTGCAGAGATCTTGGCAAATTGGAGGGCTGGGCAGTCACCAAGTGTAAGTAGTTCAGCAACACCAAGTGCTGGATTTTGTGCCAGAATATACGTACAGGCTGGGGGACAAGGAGCTAGAGAGCAGCCACGCAGAAAGGGATCCAGGGGGTGCTGGTTGACAGCAATTTGAATATAAATCAGCAATGTGCCCTGGCAGGCAAAAGGGCCAGCCATACTCCAGGATGCATCAGGTGCAGCATTACTACTAAGCAAGGATAGGGGTTGTGCTACTCTGCTCTGTGCTGATGTGGCCTCACCTCACAGGCGAGGCTCTGTAGTAAAGCTCAGGTTTGCGCCTTACAATATAAGAAGGAAATAAAGCTATTATAAAGCATCCAAAGGAAGGTTACAAAGATGGTGAAGGGTCCAAACGGCAAGATGTGTGAGGAGCAACTGAGGTCTGTTCAGGCCAAAGCAGAGGAGGCTGAGGGGAGACCTCATGGCAGACTACAGAATGGCATGAAGCTGCATCAGGAAAAAGTTCTGCACCGGAGGGTGCTCAGGCACTAAACAGGCTCCCTTGGGCAGTGGTCATGGCACCTAGCTGCCAGAGTTCAAGGAGTGTTTGGACAAGGCTCTCACACAGGGTTTGGATTTTAGGTGAGCCTCTGTAGAGCCAGGAGTTGGTCTTGGTGATCCTTGTGGGTCCTTTCCAAATAAGGATTCAGAATGATTCTATAGTTAACAAACCACCAGCACATTCAACTTCATATTATCTCCGCATCTTGGAAAATGAATGAAAAATAACAAGTATTACTCATATAGCTAAAGGCACTAGTGAGAGACTTGATGAAATTCTAATGTAAATAGTGCATAAACTTCAGTAGATAACATAGAAGAGTATTTAATAGTTATCTAAGTTAAGAACAAAAAGACTGTTAAAGTCACACCCCTGTTATCACAGGCAGATCTTACCTGCATGTACATTGCAAGTGTTTTAACAGTCATGAGGTAATAAAAACACATTTCTCAAAAATATTTGGACATTTAAATTAGATACTTTAAAAGGGAGAGGCTATGTGCCATAACATATGCAGTTCATAAACACACATATCATGTTGCACAATAATTTCCTGTTACCTGGAATATATTCTTGATTATTTAGTTTAAATTTACTGGTAATAGATAACTTTGAACTAGGCAGCAATACTGTGCAACGAGTTACATTTTACTCATCAATCACAGACTTACATTGATTAACAAAAACATAGCATTACACCATAGGAAAAGCAAGCTAAAAAGCAGAACTGATCACTAGGAAAAGAAAAAAATCTAAGTGTATTTACTATTGCTAAAAGCTGACACTGTTGAAGAATTAGCATTGTTTTAGGGTTCCAGATACACTCTAAACTTACTGCATTCAGTGGGGAAACATCACTAGAGATGGTTCTAGCTGCAGTTTCATAGTATCTACTTCACCACTGAACTGAAAACCCAGTTGACTTACACAAATCACTCATGGACTACAGCTCACTCACAGATGAACACATCCAATGATCCACCTGCATAAAAGCATAGTTGCTCAGTGTATCCATAACAAGCCCAATACACCATATGTTCTGCATACAAACTTAATAGCACATGATTAATATACCCAATACTGTTATTCATCAGAGAACACCAACAACACCCAGTGCAGGTTTACAACAAGCTAAATGGAATTAACAGCCTACTGCTAATGTGCGTGGCTAGAAAGGAGAAATCAAAAATACACAAAAAACATACTCACCTGTGTAAGCCTCCAAAGAAACCTCCAAAAAGAGCAATCTCCAGAAAGAGATCATTCCCCATTCGCAGTCAGCCCTTAAATGGGGTCTAGGAGAGGTGGAGCCAGGCTCCACCCCCTTCCAGTCACACAGCTGAATTGCATTCACCTGTTCTCCCACGGCTAACTCATTGCTCACCTCAGGTGGTCAATCACCAATCTGGTCATCTTCTATGATGAAGTGATGAGTGATCAGTGGACTGTGGAAGGACAACTGATGCTATTTAACCTGGATTTGTGCAAGGTTTTTGAAGTGGTTTTGCACCATGTTCTTATCTCTAAAGTGGAAAGATACAGATTCAAAGAGTAGGCTACTCAGTGGATAAGAAATTGGTTGGAAGGTAGCAGTCAGAGGTTGTGGCAAATTGTTCTGTGTCCAGGTAGAGGCTGGTTGATGAGTGATGTCCCCCAGGGGTCTGTCTTGGGACCCCTAGGGATCTTTATCAATGACACAGATGATAGATTGAGTGCGTGTCGTCCAGCAAGTTTGCTGATGATACCAAGCTGTGTGATGCAATTGACCCAACAAAAGGAAAGGCTGCCATCCAGAAGGACTTCGACTGGCTTGAAAAGTGGACCCATGTACTGACCCACTTACTGAGGGTCCACTCAATGACCCATTGAATGCACCCTCAGTAAGTTCGCAGATGACACTAAGTTGGGAGGGAGTGTTGATCTGCCTGAGGGGAGAAGGACACAACAGAGGGACCTGGATAGACTTGATCAATGGGCCAGGGTTAACGGCATGAATTTCAATAGGGCCAAGTGTCGGGTCCTGCATTTTGGTCACAAGAACCCCAGGCAACCCTACAGGCTTGGGGGGTTGTGGCTGGAAAGCTCCCAGACAGAAAGGAACCTTGGTGTGCTGATGGACAGTCCGCTGAATGTGAGCCAGCAGTGTGCCCAGGCGGCCAAGAGGGTCAATGGCATCCTGGCTTGTATCAAGAATGGTGTGGTGAGCAGGACAAGGGAAGTCATCCTGCCCCTGTACTCAGCATTGGTGAGGCCTCACCTCGAGTACTGTGTTCAGTTTTGGGCACCTCAGCACAGGAAAGACATGGAGGTACTGGAGCAGGTCCAGAGAAGGGCAACAAGGCTTGTGAAGGGCTTGGAGAATCAACCCTACAAGGAGAGGCTGAGGAAGCTGGGGCTGTTTAGTCTGGGGAAAAGGAGGCTGAGGGGAGACCTTATCGCCCTCATCCAGTACCTGAAAGGTTCTTACAGTGAGAGCGCGGCAGGTCTCTTCTCCCTGGTGACAAGTGACAGGACAAGGGGAAATGGCCTCAAATTGTGCCAGGGTAAGTTTAGGTTGGATGTTAGGAAACACTTCTTTACAGAAGGGGTAGTTAAGTACTGGAATAGGCTCCCCAAGGTGGTGGTTGAATCGCCATCCCTGGATGTGTTTAAGAGCCATTTGGATGTGGTGCTCAGGTATATATGATTTAGCAGAGGGTTGTTACAGTTAGGGTACTATGGTTAGGCTGTGGTTGGACTTGATGATCTTCAAGGTTTTTTCCAACCCGGGTAATTCTATGATTCTATGATTCTCTGTGAACCTAATGAAGTTCAACAAAGCGAAGTGCAAAGTTTTGCACTTCGGCTGTGGCAATCCGTGCTATTTATACAGACTGGGAGAAAAATACATTGAGAATAGCCCTGCTCAGAAAGACAAGTGGAGGGGGTGAAGGGCTGAACCGGCCTCCGAGCCCGAAGCCTAGACGACAGCGCATGCGCCCTGTTCAGCCGCCTGCCCTGTTCCGCCCCCCTCTCGCCCGGAGCCAATCAGAGCGCCGAGCTCTGTGTGGCGGAAGTGGGTTCTTGTCTGGATCGCGGTGCAATGGCTGCTGGCTCTGTGATGTTGCTGGCGCGGGCCTTGGAGACGTTGGGTGAGAGGACGGGGGCTGAGGGGAAGCGAGAGAGAGTTCAGATTCGGGTCTGCGGGTTAGCGGGAAGAAGGGCTTGGAGGTTCCTAGTTGTCGGTGGGTTGCGCCGATGAGAGCCTCTTGCTCCTGTTCCTCACGTAGCCGTGCGGCCTGTTCCCGAGGGGCCCAGGGGAGCTTGGTGCTTCTCCAGCGGCTGACGGGGGGGTCCCTCTCTCGGCCGCGGCGAACTGAGCTCGGGGGCAGCAGCCACTTCTGGCTAGGCCTCAGTGTAGGAGGGCAGCTCTGCACCTGCCCGGCTTTCTGGGAAGTTTTGCAGAAGTGGACTTTATGTTTGACAGTAGGACTGACAAACGGTAATTGCATAGGCTCTGTTCTTGAGGTAGATAAAACCATGCTAGCCTGTGACTTCTACAAAGATGGTTTATTACCAGTAGAGCTTAATGAACTTGCTTCTGATCACTGCTGTTTATGTTTTTCAGATGTTGGTGGTGCAGCAGATAAGATTAATTTGATACCTCAAGACTTCTTTGCAGAATTAGTAAGTAGAGCGGTAAATGGGGTATGGAAGGGCTACAGGCACACAGATCCCAGCAAACCTCTTTCTGCTCAATGCTTTCTGCGTGTTGCAGAGTGGAAGTTATATATATATATATATATATATATATGCCATAGGTTTACATGCAATGAAACAGAGGGATGGCTTAAAGTTTGTTTTCATTACTGAAGACTTTTAAGGTTTTGTTTTTGTTTGTTGTCACTGAGATTTAAAGCGAGATAGTCCTGAAGAAAAGGTCAGGTTCTCTGTGTCATAAAGCGTTGTGCACTTGAACAAGGTGGCTGTTCGTCAGCTTGAAAATGGTGTGTTAAGAAACAAAATGTGAGGAAATACCGAAAAGTTTTGAAGTAGTTGATTTTTCTTGCGTTTGGTTTTTATTTCACTTGCTTATTTGATTTTATTCTTCCTTTTCCATTCAAAACCTCATCCTGTTGTCCATTTTTATGTCTACTAGTTTTCAGTGCTGTTGTAATCTCAAAGTATTAAAACAGCTGTTTACAGTGATAGGACAAGGGAAAATGGTTTTAAACTGAGAAAGGGGAGATTTAGGTTGGGTATTAGAAGGAAGGTTTTCACCGAGAGTGTGGTGATGCACTGGAACAGGTTGCCCAAGTTGGCTATGGATGCCCCATCCCTGGAGGCATTCAAGGCCAGGCTGGATGTGGCTCTGGGCAGCCTGGTCTGGTAGTTGGTGACCCTGTGTGTAGCAGGGGGGTTGAAACCAGATGATCTTTGTGGTCCTTTTCAACCCAGGCCATTCCATGATTCTATTCAAACTTGCTCATCTAATTTATTAAAACATGCTTTGAAAATATTTTCAAATTTATTTTCTTTGCAGTGTGAGCAGATAATGCAACATCTGAACCATAAGATCCCAGGTGTAAATACAGTTGAACTGTGTCAGGTAAGTTTGGATATTAGCACTTAAAAGCAAGCATAATAGCAGTATGCATTGTAAAGTATACATTCAGCAGGTCAAATTATTTGTGTGTGCATATGTATGCATTTATAAGAAACTCTTTAAACTCAAAACTTGTTATCACTTAATTATTTGATCATCCCATCTTTAGAGGCTGCGAACATCTGGGATTGAGGTTAATGTTGGTGACCTGGCAAAAATAACTAACACTGTGTCCTTTTTGTTTAGGTAAGCACACAATAATTTATATTTTCCTCATCTCTTTCTATTTCTTTTTTTTTTTCCTCCATACTAACGTAATAGCATTATTACAAAGTAACATCCAAAGCATGTATGAAATAAAATGGTTTGGGGAAAAGGGCTTAGTTTCTATTCATAAGGTTAAAAAAATATAATACCTACATATGTAGATTCAGTAACTAAAAATATAGGGAGGAAATTGTTCTTAGTACCTATCTTCAGGCTTTGGAATCAGTGGGCTTTTTTTTTTCTTTTTTCTTTTTGTTTGATGTTTTCGTAAATTGAGTAGTGCTTTTTTGCGGCTCTTCCTTTAGACTCACTGCCTTTTCATTTGGGAATTTACTGCATCATTTGACTCCTGTTAGTGCAAATTATACCATTGCCTGGAGGTCCTTAAATACCTCTTGGTGTTTCTTAAATTACTTCTCCTAAATGTTTAATTAAGCTGCCACATTTCATAGTTAATAATACTGTTTAATGATCTTCATTTCTTGGAGAATTAAATAGGTATGGTGTTTGGATTTCTCCTATAGCACAGCAGCCAGGAACAATCTCTCTACAGAGGAGCTCATCACTGCCTTGGGCAGCACAGTCAACACACTGCCTAAGCATGCAATCCAGGTTATTCGGCATGTATGGAATGAGCAGGGCAAATCTGTTAGTGTGTCAGAAGATAAAGGAAATATGACCACGGTGGGCCAGGTAACTATACAATGCAGTGCATATGAACTGATGTTTTTTCCGAGTTGGCTGTGCTTCATTGTGCCTGTTGTACTGTCAAGTACAAAGGATCACAGAATCACAGAATTATCAAGGTTGGAAAAGACCTAGAAGATCATCTAGTCCAACCATTACCAATACTTCTCGGCTAAATCATATTCCTCAACGCAACATCCAAACGTTTCTTGAACACTCCCACGGTCGGTGACTCCACCACCTCCCTGGGCAGAGCATTCCAATGCCTGACTACCCTTTCCGAGAAGTAATACTTCCTAATGTCCAGCCTGAAAGGGTATCGTGATTGCCCAGAGATTTGCTGTCTGTCTTTTGGCAGATTTCTGACCACACAGACCAGTATATACAGTAAAGGACACTGAAACCCTTTCTTGTATTTTTGCTTGGAAGATAAATAAACATTCCATGGGTTGTTTTTTTGAACATTTCATAGTGCTGTTAGGGAAGACGAGTGGGAGTTCATATGACAGACAATAGAATTAGTTATTTATGTAAACAGGTTTTCATTGTTATTTGTATTGTTCTATAGAGTTGGTAGTATCGGCACTTGAATTTGTTATTCTTTGTCTCCCTTAAGTTTAAGCTTTATTTTAAAGATACCTTCTGTCAATTTCCAGCATTTCTTTTATTAGTTGAACAAGTAAGAGTTCATCTGCATTTTGACATTTTTCTTAATGCCAACAGTAGTACAGAATTAGGAAATAATGGGGAAAAAGAAGTCTTTGTTTGAAGCTGGATAGCAAGCTTCAGAATGCTCACCTTACTTCTTTGTTAAACATTTCTACCTGTCGTGAAAGGATGAAAATGATAACTGATTCAGTCTGAAATGTGTTTACAGTGTTCTTTATATAAAACAGTTGCTGATAGTTTCTTTATTTTTCAGTTATTTCTTCTGTAAAATTTTTGTGTTCTCTGAGGTTTTTCTCATATTTCCATTTGATTTAGAAGCTTCTAAAGAGAACATATAAAAAATATATATATACGAGCCATGTGAACTCTGTGGCTTTAGCTCCTATTCCTAGAACTTCTTGAATATTGTTAGTATTGTACAAAGTGAAATAGATATAGTGAAATAAATTACCATTTTTCTTTTCACTACTAAAGTGAACAGCAGATCAGAATAATGTTTGACTGTGTATGCTTGTTTCCTATTTGGATATGAGCTCTGAATGTCCTGTATTGTCTATCAAAGCATCTGTCCAGAACTCTAGCAACAGCAGGCTAGATTTCTTTCTTTAGTACTCTTTCCAATAATTTTTTTTTCTCTGCAGTTTGTAGATATTAAATGGAAACTGGGAGTTGCAATGAGCTCTGACACCTGCAGGTCTCTGAAGTATCCATATGTTATGGTGACACTAAAAGTAGCAGACCCCTCAGGACAAATAACCAACAAATGCTTTGAAATGACAGTCCCACAGTTCAAGGTCTGTAATCCCATGTTATCCCTTGCCATTTGATTCAGTCTCTTTGGTGACATAATTGGGAAAAGCAAATGTGTACTTTACATACATTTGTGATGCTTCCTAATACGGTAATTAAAAGACTAAACTCTAAATAAGTGCTTAAAATACTGAAGATAAGTACCTGCTTTGTAGCATTTAATTCTGCACCAATTAGCCTAAAATGCTAATTTAGCAGCAAGTTGTTCTTTTACAATTTGGCTTAGAAGAAAAGGCAGATCTAAAAGTTCTTGTGTCCTCAATTCCTTCTCTCTGCTTTATCAAAAACTGTGAGCATTCTGATTCTGTGATATTGCTAACCTCAGCTAAGTCCTGGCAGTTGGACAGAAGGGAATTTAAGGTAGGTATTATGAATTCTTGAGTGTTCTGAAATCTCATATTCCATCCGTATGAAACCTATTTCATAGTTTGCTGTTCAGCAAATATGAGGAAGGGATGCATGCTCTGTGTGAGAAATAAGGATTATTTCAACTGGGAATAGAAGTGTTTGAGAAGTTTTTAGGTTTTCATTTCATTTTGAGTGTTTTCCCATAGCATCTTCTCCTATTAATAAGCAAAGCCATACAAATATTTCATCATATATACGACTGAATAGTTAATGCATTCAGAGTGCAACCATCTCACAAGAAGATGCAGAAAAAGTACAGGCTTCCAGCTCAACGTGCAAATTGTAACTGGAAGAAAGAATGTGTGTGAGAAACATGAAGCGATTTTTGCCTAATGTGATAGCTTGGACTTAAATTCAGGCTTTTTGTTGTGCAACTAAAATTTGTATTAACTCTTGCTTTTCAGAACTTCTTCAGACAGTTCAAGGAAATGGCAGCTGTTCTTGAAACAGTTTGAGCAGAATTGTTATTTATACTGAAATTTCTAACAGACTTGTATCTGGTAAACTTGCTGTTCTGAAGAGGGCACATAGTGCCATTGTTCAGCAAGGTATGTATCCTTAGCCTGTTGACAGATATTTGTCATGGTCATTCTTACATAGCTGTAAAGATTTCTTTCCTTTTGAATATTTGAAGCCAATTCTGTTTGTGAAAGTGGTCAACTTGGTTCATCCTGATAAGCAAAAGATCAGGCTCTGCACAGAAAAGTGTCAGTGTAGACTTTATACGCTCTGAGAGTGGAAAAACTATATTTAAGAAACTACACATTTAGCTCTGGAATACAGAAAGATGTGAAAATGTTAATTTGACTGAGGAGATGCTAAGAGAAGTGTAAATCCCACCTTAGCAGTTTGGTCTGTAAAACTGAGATGTGATTGGAGCCAACAGTAATATTAACTGTATGTAGTATATGAAATTACATATGGCAAGTGTAGGATTATTCTTGAAGAACAGCAATGTCAAGTAGTCAGTTGCAGGCGTTTGCAGACCAGGCTTTCAGTTTACTTTTAAATGGAACATACACTTGTACTAATGGCCTTGTTGTTTTGAATACTTATTTCTCATCACCAAGATTTCTGAAAATTAAATTTCCCTGGAAGCCTATTTTTTTTTTCCTCTGAAATGAAGCCTGGAGGTTAGTTTTAAATATAGGAAGAAAGTTGAATTTAATTCCGGAGCATTTTTAATGTGTTTTTGCTTTGTATTTAATCCAGCTCTAATCTGTGGCATTCTGCTTGATGTTTTTCTTAGCAGTCTGCTTTCTGATTAAATTAAAATATTGATGTGGCTGCCTCACTCTGTGCTCTGAACCAGAAAAACTGCGAAGAGGCTTAAAAGTTCAAGCTAGTGCATTAGTCATACACATCAGAGAAGTGGCTGTGCTGAAAGTCAGCAAGATCTCTTTGCTTGTGGTGGTGTTTGGCAGGAGTCTGGTAGACTGTGTTGCTTTCTCACTCTCAGAAAATGTACTAACCAGTAAAATTTTGGCTTTGATTCTGAAGGCGAATAGGGATGTTTTCAAAGGGAGAGTGATAAATGTAGTGCATTTGCATTTTATTTTATCTTGTGTTTAACCTTTAAAACTAGAAATATAGCAGGGTCTTTAAAAAACGTTACTGTTGCATTTCAAGACTGGTTGGTGATGTAGTAAGGCAGATAAATCTGAAGGGAGGCACTTCACATGGATAAGCTGCTGGAATTTATGCTGTGGCTTCAGACTAAGAAGTGTTGGTGGGACGGATCCTTAAGTAAGAATGTCTGCCTTTCTAATGCACGTAGTTTATTAGCTTTTCTTAGAAGCTGGCTGAGTATTGGTGTTGCAAGTTTTGCTTGCCTGTGTCTCATGAATATAGACTGCAACACAGAGCAGACTACAGTCCTTCCTATAGAGATACACCCCCACTGTACAAGCATTATGCATAGTACATAACAACAGTGCTTGGAGTTACTTAGATCTCAATTAAATGAGTTGTTGTTGTCTTTAACAAAAGGCAGTAGAAATTTTGGCCATCAGTCCTTCCTTTGTGCTGCAGAAATCAAAACTGTTTGCCTCATAGCTGAGGAAAGCAGAGTGTTGTTCTATTGACCCTGTCAGTAGAGTGCCACAGGATGGCAAACTGGAAGTCTTTTCCTGAGACATCTTCCCTTATAATAAGGTTTGAATGTGGTGCAAAGAATCATCTCTGTGTAAGAAAAAGTGATGTGAACAGCTAATGTTTTTCATTGTTTACTTTTTTTGAAGTTGAAATGTAGGACTTCTGTAAGCAGAAAATGTTACTATGCCATGACCTAGTGAATTAATTGGTTTTGATCACTGTAAGAGTTCCAGAACTTTTTGTTGTTTTGTTTATTTTGTAAAGCTGGAGCGTTTCTAATACTTCCATTTGTTCAGTGCACTTAAGTTCTTCCTGCAGCTAGGAATATTTGTGCCTTCTTTAGAACTGGATGGAAGATTTAGTTAATAATGTCTTAGCTTTTAGAAACAGCAATTTAGTACATTCTGAAAAGGTAATCTGTTCCAGAAGTACTAATGAATGTTTTTGAAGCATCGCTGCGCTCTTATCAAGCTGGGTGGAGGTTGTCTAGGCATGTGTGGCACACCAGCACAACTGTCTGAGAATTTTGAGGTTTTTGTGGACACCTAGGAGATTTGATAAAAAGCTGGCTCTCTACTCAAACTTTGAGGTTTGTCCTGATCAGTATCAGTAGCAATTCCTATACTGAGTAATGGAAGAATTACGTATTTTATTTAAAAAAAAAAAAAAAAAGAACACTGCAGGGTAGCAATATGAATGTGTTCAAACAAGCTCTTGAATTGTTTGCTGATACGTGAAGGAGCCAGACATTTTCAATGAGAATCGGATGTTCCTGATGCATTCCTAATCCTACTTGTTGATTGATATAAAATTATGTAACACAAATGTTTTTAAGTTCAAAAACATTCATTAAACATGGAAGTAACAAATACCAAAGATGGTCTGTTTTTTTGTTAGAAGCTTGCTGTGCGGAAGTCTGTCTCTTAAATACTGAAGAAAGTCGGAATATATGAAGAAAGGTTGAGGGAACTAGGCTTGTTTAGCTTGGAGAAGAGAAGGCTCGGGGGAACCTCGTGGCCTTCCCTGTACTTCAGTGGAGTGTATAAACAGGAAGGGGAGTGGCTGTTTACACGGGCGGACAGTGATAGAAGGGGGAAATAGTTTCAAACTAAAACAGGGGAGGTTTAAGTTAAATGCTAGGAGGAAGTTTTTCACACCAGAGGATGGTGACACACTGGAACAGGTTGCCCAAGGAGGTTCTGGATGCCCCATCCCTGGAAGCATTCAAGGCAAGCCTGGATATGGCTCTGGGCAGCCTGGTCTGTTGTTTGGTGACCCTGCACATAGCAGGGGGGTTGAATATAGATGATCATTTTGGTCCTTTTCAACCCAGGCCATTCTGTGATACTGCAGTGGGTAAAATTAAGGACCGGACTATGCCTAAGTTTCTTTCCTTATTAAATTAGGATAAGGTTCAGACAATGGCAGTCATTCTGTCAGAAAGTGGTAAAGTTGCTGAGGGATATCTGCAGGCTGTAAGGAATATTTGTATCAATTACAGCTGGACAAGTGCTATATTGATTGCATGCAAGTGCATTTCTTTCCTTATGTGTATTTAGGACACAAACATGCAATTTTTCTTTTCAGTGATTGCCCAGAATAGGGTAAGAGGAAGGAAAATGAAGAGAAGAAAGGGTATTATGCTGTAAACAAAACCAAGGGAGGGACTACTGAAGGAATCTCCTGGCAAGAGCTCTGTGTCTTCAGTGTGTGGCACTTTTTTTGTGTGTGCATTATTTCCAAACATACCAGCCCCCTTGGTATTTTGTATACAAATGAAAAAAGGCTCCCAGAAAGAATATATAAATGACTCCAGTCATTTCTGTGCACTGCCGGTGTATATATTTAGCTGCAGGTCACGGCCAGTGGAAAAACTGTGTCTAAGTTATTTGGTTTTTGCTTCCAGTGAATTGTGTTGCCTTTCTTTAACCGTGTTTCAGAAGTAGGTTCATAGTGATCAAGGTTATTTACCTTACCCATCCGCCCCTTATTACTAGTATTTTGGTTTTTATTTTTTTACTTTTCTGTTTTCAGTTTTTTCCCCACAGTATTTGTATTCTTGGTGTTATGCTAGCTTTGACCTACTAAAAATAAAAGTAGAGAGAGAGATGCTCTGTGGAGAGAAAGAACTGTTTCTTCTTTCTATTTGCTTTCTTCCTTAGCATACAGGTGCTTTATTACCCACTTACTGTGACTACAACGAGAGGGCAGTTTCTAGCCCTTTGCTATGGGTTTATTCTGCTTAGCCTTTGTGAGTACCAGGACATCATAAAAAGTTGTTTGAGTCATTTAATCTACCTAGAGGAAAAATGCCCCATCTTTTGACTTTTTCCCTTTTCCTTCTGTAGTGGCACTAATTTCACAAAAATCATATAGCTCTTGGTGGGACTGCTAGCTTAATGGGCCTTCACTTGGTTTAGAAATTTGGGTCTATGCACATGATGTTCAAAGTGCTTAGATCTGGGTTTAGTGTTCATGGTATATTGCTTCATTGCTCCCTTCCTAATGCCCATAGGAGGCTCAATCACCTCATATAAGACTGAATTTATTTGTCTCTGTGGACTTCTGTTCAGACGTTTATTTGTACTACACAGCACTGTCAATACATACTGATCCACCTTTTCTCATAGCACTGGAGTTGTCCATGGCACTAGTGTGGTGATGCTTTGGTGTACCCAGTTCTGGATTCTTGGAAAGACTTTTGACTGTTGTAGAGACTTTCCTGGAGGAAGGTGGAGAAGTGACCTGCCATTTGAACTGAGTTTCTGGGACGTGTCTTTACTTACAACCTTGTGTTACTGAGAAAGTAATAAACCTGAGGCTGCTGATCTTCTCGAAGATGGCTGATTGATTATGTTTCTTCTTCTTTGCCTCCAGTTTTCTCCAGTGACAGATTACATTTCATCTGACTTATCTGTCCATTGTGTGTAAGTGCCAGCTTCCAAATATTGTTAGCATTTACATTACAAAATATGTTTATAAGTTGGGCATTTCTGTTTCAGTTTTGTACTTCACATACTTAGATTTGCAACAGTAAGCTTAATATGTATGTAAAACAAAGGGAGAATTCTATTATTTGATGTAATGCCTGTCTGTTACACAGTATTGTTTTTTAAGATGACTTTGTCATAGCATTGGTCACAAGGTGGCACTGCTACATACAGTCTTGCTAGACTGTAATGCTTTGGGAGTGAAATTGACAAAGGGATAAGGATTTCTTGTTCTCTGCTTGTGTTAATTGCATACTCATTTCATTGTAACTTCCATGCTACTTTTTACATTTTATGGAAATACTGTAACTTTTGTGTTAATTAACGAAACAAAAGTCAAAAGATTTCCAGCAATGCAAAGAAAATTCATCTTCTTAATAATAATAACAGAATTACATACCATACATTCTGTATTTTCAGTAGCTCAGGACAGTAGTTTTTAATTCTGCATTATACTTCTACATTATGCCTTGCTGTTGAGAAAGCATCATGTTACATTTTTACTGGCATCTATTATACTTTCCTTTTTTTTTTTTTTTCCCCAAAATATCATCATTCCTGGTATCTTAGGTGGGTTATGGTTATGTTTTTAAAGAAAAAAATTCTCTTGAGAGCTAGGCCAGATTAAAGCAAAGTGAGCTGCTCCCTTGTGAACCGGCAAGTACAACATGCTGTAGCCATGCATGAAGCTTGAGAGAGGTGTTAAAAGTTTACATTTAGAATGAGGAGTGGAATTGTTTGTCTCACCTGGATCACTGGTGTGCAGTACATCACTGGTGTGCAGTACTGTTCTCACATTTGAGCATGTGGGAAGAGGGGAGATGCTCAGCAGCTGACAGAGTCAGGACAACAGATGTCAATTTACCTACAGGGGAGTCAAGGAAGACTAAAAAGAGGCTTAAGAGGTTCCCATCTGTTCCCTCCCCGACCCCCTTTTTTTCCTTCTGGCAGCTACATTGGCGCTATTCTTGGCATTGTGTTGAGACTGCAGGAGTCCTTTGTTTCTTGGTAAGCTCAGCAGACATGCAGTTGAGTTTTGAAGTAAGATTTTAGTATTTTAGTGCTGGTACAGTGTTGAAGTAATAAGGGCGTTTGCATTTTCCTCTTGAATAAATCAAATTTGTGACATATGAAGTTGAATTGCTCTTGCCTTCCAGAGCATCTCTTCCTTATTGTTTCTGTACTCCATCACTGATTTGTTAACCTCTCTGTCCTGTGAGTTATCCTTCATTATATTTGTGGAATAATCTCAAGACAAAAAAATAACAGTAAGTCTTACTTTCTATCTCTGGGGAGCTGAAAATAATGAGGATCACTTCCAACCAACAAAAAGAGGTGGGATTAGTCAGGAAACGTCAGCTGCACCAACAGTGGCAATGCTGTCTTCATCCTCTTTTTTCCCCCTCTTTAGGTGTATTTCCTCTTTATGCAAACATATAGATGTGTAAGTGTTGGTCATAAAATAGTAGGAAAGTAAACATATCCTTACATAAAAAGCAAAATAAGCAAGCTGATCTGTTATTTTGAAGGGGACATAAATCTTAAAATAAATAAATAAATTTGTCATTGTTGTATAATTTGAGAAATAACTGACTTTACAAACGATTATATCCCAGCTGGAATAGCCAATTTTACAAACAACACGATGTTCAATCCAGTTTCCAGGCTTTCTTCTCAGTTTGCCGTGTGATTTTCAAAAGCTGAATTAGTGATCACACTCATGTCAGTCTCCCTGTATGTACTTTTCTCCATTTGTTTTATGTGGAAGAAGTCTTCTCCAAAACCAGAGAATGCTGACTGGCAGGGAATATGGAGAAGTTTAGGAAAAATCTTAGAAGCATGGGGGCCTGCAATGTCATGGGATTTCACTCTTGAACACCTGTGGGATCCTGAGAAATTAAGTCAGTACTGGAGTCAGGGATGGTGCAGCTCCCATATCTGACAATGTATAATGCAGCTCTCCATTGTATGACAGTAAATCGCTGAGTGAACAGCACAAAACAACTTTTGAAGCCACATGTTTTTCACCTGCCTAAGGAGGGTGTTTTCGATTCGTTGTACAATCCCAGCCACATACAGTGAATGTGTGACTATACTGACTGGGCATTCAAGCAAAGTTAGCAACGCTCAATGATCAGCAGCCAATTCCAGTACCTGCAGTGAGTCTCCCTGCTGCCCCCCACTCACATGCAAGTGCCAGCAACCTCCTTCCTGCCAGCTGCAAGAGGCCCTATGAGACTGTCTGCTTGCATCCGTGAACACCGTGATCCCTGTTTCTGGTTTCAACCAGACCTTCAGCCTGGCTGCCCACATAAGTCATGAGAAAACCTGCCACAGTGCACCCTTCACCTGCTGTGAGTTCACTTGTCCTGAATAACCTAATAAGCTCATCTGCAAAGGGATGGAATTTTGAAGGCAGCACTCAAAAGTCCTTCTGCTACTGGTATACTAATGGAATTGGGCTCCCTGCCACTAACATCCACCATTCTGGTCCAGCCTTTACATACCCACTGTCCTAATACCTCCATTTGGGTTTGCACACTACTACAAGGCTATATCCGTGGGAACACCCAATACTGCTGGAAGGTGCTCTGCTGGGGCTGCTGCAGGGCCAAAACATGAAAACCCTGAACCTGGATAACTGGAAAACTGCCCCCCAAGTACTCTACTGGTCCAACACGGGGCAGGTGACCGCAGCTGCTGCATCCCAATCTCCTGCCAACAACACCTCCCAAACAATCCCTCTCCAATGGTCCCACCCAGGCCACTGCATTGCCCCCCATTCTGGCACTGTGGGGTTTTCTGGAGGTGACAGGGCCTGCCCAGGACTAACCAACCAGAGAGATCCCAGTTTGTGCTGAGCCTCCTCTAACTGCCGCTGCACCCATTGAAGCTCACAGTGCACTTCATTGTCAGACTCTCATGGCAGCTCCAGCTCGCTCCCACTGTCAGCTGTTGTCAGTTGCTGGAAGGGTTACATCCAATGGCTGCACAGCGATGGGTGCTGACTGCCCAGTTACTGGGGTATCCAGCAGCAATGCAAACCCCGAGTATGAGGGAAACAGACCGCTGGACAAAGCTTGCACAGCTGCAGCTACTTGTCTCTCAGTTTGCATATCATGCAAAGTATTAACAACTCTCCATGTGGTCCCCAAAGCCCACGCCACTTTCCTTTGAAGCTCTGAGCTGAGAGTCTCTTGCCAGAGGGTGTCACCAACCTCACACCACTCACTGGGACTGAAAATCATCGACGTCTCTGGGAAATTCTCTCAGGTCTTAGCCTACTTAAACAAGTCTCATAACTGTTCCAAAGTCACCTGCGAGACCCCTCTCTTTTAGAGTATGCCACAAAGCAACTGCAATGCTGCTTCTGTGTCCATGTTCTAACTAGTTTAGTCTATCTCCTGACTGCAAAGGTGATCAGCCTTTGATCCAGCTTACCGTCACACATGGTGCCTCAGTTTGAAATCCCCACTGCCGCTTGCCGTTAAGCTCCTGACACGTCGAAATCAGCACACTCTTCCAGGTTTGCCTCCTCCCCCTGTCTGCTCACTCCACGTTCAGGTGCCACTTGTTGCCACCAGCGATGACAACTAGGGTGAATGGACGAGGAGACAGCTCCCAAAGCACCTACGGCTAGGCAGACAGAATAGCGGACTGGCACTAATATTGCGATATCCATCTTCCAGTTTCATTATGCTGAACAAAAGTAAACCTCACACCCCTAAAGCAAGGTGAACATTCTTATAGTGCTAAACAAATGCAACTGAGCCTGATTGGCTCCCCTCAGCATTGTGTCCTGGTTTGGATTGGTTGTTGCCAGACTTCCTTACTAACTCCCATCAGTCAGTTCAAGTAGCCTCTTGGTATACTGGGTTGCTTAACGCCAGCTGCAGCAGATCATGGCCCCGCTCCATCCAAAACATCTCCACAAAGGTCAAGCTTGAGAGATAAGAGTGGGCAGTGCCAGCTTTATCCCCTGCTGGCTCAGCAGCACACCCACAAGCTGCCAGTCCCCTAGCACCAGCACAGTGCTTTTGCTGGCTTCAAAAAAAAAACCCTAAAAAGAGCTTTTTAGTCAGCTTTTTTTGCTTTAGGTCCCTTATCCAGTGCAGTCTTACCTGCCCTGAAGCTGGGCTCCACAGCAATTCCAGAATGCTCACAAGCACAGTTAACTGTGTCCACACTTGTTCACTTCAATAATGTACAATATTTTGAGATATATAATGTTGACTGAATAAGCCACCAAAGTCAATGGCAGATTATCAATAATTCAGAAAGCTGATCGGTGATATAGTCTGTGATCTGACCAGAAGAACATGTATTTACAGCACACTGTTTGGCAACTGTTGAGCATAGTGATTTGTCTACTTTAGATCTTATAGCAGAAATTTTACTTTGAATTTTATGATTAGGTTCCAGAAGCTTGGCTAGTAATCAAACAGAAAATGAAAATCCTTATGGTGTCTCATCAGCAGCTTTACATGTTGTGTGTCTGCACAGGTACTGCATTTACACTTTCTTCTTTTTGGGATGGCATGGAGAGAAGCTGCTCTTTAGTCAAGAACAAATGTGCACTGGGCAGGCTGAAGAGTTGGGTGGGGAGGAACCTTATGAGGTTCAGCAATGGCATGTGTAGAGTCCTGCACCTAGGGGGGAATAACTGCATGCATCAGTGCAGGTTAGGGGCTGATCTGCTGGAAGGGAGCTCTGCAGAGAACGACCTGGGTGTCCTGGTGGATAACAGGTTGGCTGTGAGCCTTCAGTGTGTTCTTGTGGCCAAGAAGGCCAATGGTATCCTGTGTGTATTAAAAAGAGAGTGGCCAGCAGGTCGAAGGAGGTGATTCTCCCCCTCTACTCTGCCCTGGTGAGGTCACATCTGGAGTTCTATGTCCAGCTCCAGGCTCCCGAGTTCAGAAAAGACGGGGAAGTTCTAGAGAGAGTCCAGCAGGGGGCAACAAAGATGATGAGGGGCCTGAATCATCTCCCTAAGGAGGGAAGGCTGAGAGACCTGCGACTGTTCAGCGTGGAGAAGGCTGAATTGGGGATCTTACCAATGCTTATGAATATCTAAAGGGCAGATGTCAAGTGAATGATGCCAGGCTCTTTTCAGTGATACTCACTGACAGGAAAAGGGACAACAAGAACAAACATGAATACAGGAAGTTCCATCTGGATATAGGAAAGAACTCTACTTTGAGAGCAACAGAGCATTGGAACAGGCTGCCCAGAGGGAACCTGCTTTAGCAGATGGATGGACTCAATGATCTCCAGAGGTCCTTCCAACCCCCAGAGTTCTGTGATTCTATACATTTTCTTAAGTGTTGATAAGAACTATGGAAAGCTGCTTTCTTCTCAATCCCAAAGTTTCTGGTTCCCATTGACTAAGCTAGCAGAATTAGGCAGTTCAGCTGATAATGTTCAAAGAACTAGAGGATGGTGTTTTTGTTACCATTATGATTTTAAACACTAAGGGAGAAATTACATGATGAGCATAAAAGGTGAAAAGCCTTGCTGATATGCAAAGGAATGCTGTGATAAACATAACATTAATTACAGAGCTTTATTTCATGGTGCATGAAATCTTATGACTGAAGTGAGAAAAAGGGAATAGCTTTAAGAACCAAAGTTATGTAACCAGAGGACAGAGTTTCCCATGAAACACTATTGGCAAGATGGAGGATAAAGACATGGCCAGACTGAAGGGTAAGAAAGAAACGACAGAGTAAGTGGATAATGGATGGCTAATGGGATTACTATGAAGAATTAGTTCAGAAAAAGATACAAACATTGAAACAAGAAGAAAGTATGACAACTGTTTGGAATAACATCTGAGAATTGTGTTTTGAAGGTAGTTAAAAGTATGAGAGATCGAGTTTATAGGGATTCTTTTAGTCTTCAAAGGAATTTGTATAAAGGATTTGTTAATGAAAGTAAATTAGATAGATCAAAATACCCAGATATCAAATCGCCCAAGTGAAGGGGAAACCAAAGAGCTCAACATAACTGGCATATTGGTGACAATTTAAGAACTTTATTTGCCACATTTGGTTCCTCACAGTTTTCCTTCTTAAAACAGAAATCATAAAATACTTTCAGTGTTTTACAAAAGATAGAAATGCCATGTAAAATCCTTGCACTACAATGCCTGAGGGGGTTTCTCTGCAGCTTTAGCGCAAATCCAGTGTTAGGTTCACATCTCTGGTAGTTTAGATTTGTCACTGTGCTCAAGCACCTGCCTGCATTGCAGGCTCACGCTTGGGCTGACTCACTGACCCACTGCTCCCCAAAGGAGCAGCAGTCCTACTGCCCTCCTCACCCCATGCTTCTCTCTCTGTTTCTTTAGTGCCGGCAGCGGTGGCAGTGCAAGCACTGTCACTTGCATTTGGGGCAGCTCATGGAGCTGAGCAAGCAGGAAGCGAGCTGTTTGTTGCTGGATTAAACATGTACCAGTGAGTAAATGGGTCTTCTCCAGATGTGCCACTGGAGCATGGTGTGTGCTCCTAAACACCTTAATGCTGGGGCTGTAGTAACTGCTCTGCAACTGCCTCATGGGAAGCACAGAGCCTCCTGCACATTCTAAATTAATGGCTGAATGATAATTACAGGTGTGATGGAGAACATATTTTAAAAACAGGTAGGTCTGTGATACAAAAAAATAGGGGGTATCTGTTCTGAATACCCCAGTTATAGTATCTACTGCAAAACAGAAAATGTGCATGAAAATAACAATAAAGCAATTACTTTATTTTGTACCCTTCTAAGAAAATGTTACGGGTGATGCTTAGTCTACCCTCATTTGCTTTTAGCTGCCCTGTTCTAAAACAAGCGTATGTTTCTGCCTAGAGAAGCTGTGGGTGCCCCAGCCCTGGACATGTTCAAGGCCAGGTTGGATGGGGACCTGGGCAGCCTGAGCTGGTGGGTGGCAGCCCTGCCCATGGTGGGGAATTGGAATTGATGTGTCCCAGAATCACAGAATCACCAAAGTTGGAAAAGACAAGTTCATCCAGTCCAACCATTACCCCATCACCAATAGGTCTCACTAAACCATGTCCCTCAACACAACGTCCAAACGTTCCTTGAACACCTCCAGGGTCAGTGACTCCACCACCTCCCTGGGCAGCCCATTCCAGTGCCTGACCACTCTTTCAGAGAAGTAGTGTTTCCTAATGTCCAGCCTGAATCTCCCCTGGCACAGCTTGAAGCCATTCCCTCTAGTCCTATCGCTGTTACATGAGAGAAGAGGTTGACCCCCATCTCACAACAACCTCCCTTCAAGTAGTTGTAGAAAGCAATAAGGTCTCCCCTGAGCCTTCTCCAGACTGAACAATCCCAGCTCCTCTGCCCCCATGCCCAGCATGCAGGCTCTGACTGCACACATGAGCCCCAGCTCCAGGCTTGTTTCAGAGAGCAGCCAGACAAACTTAAGGCTTGCCATGGCACCACACTGCTGGGAGCTACTGCAGCTGTTGTTGCCCATGTGAGCACAAGGATAAGCAATAAACCAGGTGACTACATGTTGGGTTTGGATGCTGTCCATCTGGAAAAGCTCTGCCCAGTGGGAGTCCAGTTACTATTTAGGCCACTCTGAAAGTAATGCCCCCTATTTATTTCCATGCAAACTACAACAAATACAATGAGCGCAATAACACTATTTGATAAAGCAAATTCCCAGCTACAAACACTATTTTTCAAAAAGTCACTACCATTTTCACCAGTCCTGTAAAAATATGAACCACTGGAGGTGACCCACTGTCACTGCTGCCACAGCTGACCCACACCACCCACTGTCTCACAGTGCTCACATCCACTGTCTGGTCTCCATAAGCATTCAGTAAGCATCAGTGGATGTCAGTGGGTGCCATTTTTTCCACATGAAAGAATTCAGTGACGCACCTTTGCTCCATACGCACTCCCATGTCAGAAACCATTCTGTCAGACTGCTCCTCTGCTGCCGTCTATTGCATAGCAACAACATGTAATAGAATATTGGTGGTTAGGCTCAGCCACTACTGACATACCATCAACGTCCACCTCTGACGTTGTGGGCCAACAAAGAATCATAGGATCCCTTAAGTTGGAAAGGATCTCTAAGATTATCTAGTCCAACCATCAACCCATCGCCACCATGCTCCTAAACTACATCCCTGTAACTCATCAGTAAGTGAAGTGAACACAGAGCCCTGGTGTGATGAGCAGTGTTTCATACAGAGGTGTGGGAAAGGCGGCTAAGGATCCCTCCTGACACTACGATTCAGATTCTAGAAGCCAGTGAAGCTCAGAGACCCTGGGATGCAGCTCCAGATGCCCTAGGGCCTCTTAGAAGCAGAAAGAAGGCACAGAATCACACACAGAATCACAGAATGACCTGGGTTGGAATGGACCTCAAGGATCATGTAGTTCCAACCCCCCTGCCTAGCACCCAGGGCCCAACAAGCTCTGATTCCCCAGAGCCCACTTCAGGAGTTGCCATAGACAGAGCTGCCACTCACTGCATCAGGCTGCCCAGAATCTCATCCAACCTGGCCTTGAAAATGTAATATAAAATATAATTATACAGAAGTGCAGAGCTTTTGCAAGCGGCACCGGACACAACCCCTGCAGCCTCCCCACCTTCTTCCCCCTCCCCGTGCCCTTCCTCCCGAGGCGTTCCTTCTCCCCTCTCCAGCGCTGCGGACGAGGCGAACGCTCAGACCGGGCCGCACCTGCTGGACCGGGAGCATTCGCCCGCTTCGCCCCCTGCCGTGCCCCGCTGCCCGCTCAGGGCGTAGCTTCGGCGCTCCTCCCCGGGGCGGCTCGGAGTGGGCGGGCGACTCCGCCGTCCTTCCCCGCCCCGCGGGCTGACCCCGCTGGAGAAGGCGGTGCGGTGCAGAGCTGCAGTGGGGTTGAACTGGAGTGGAGTGCTGCTGAATGCGCCCTTAGCGGCAGTCCTGGCTCCGCCGCCCGGCTGAGCGCAGGCCCCGTGGCCGCGCCTCCACCGCGGTGTCCGCCATGGAGAAGCCGGTGGAGGGAGAGCCGCTCTCCCATCCGCTGGAGCAGCAGCCCGAAGCGCCGCCGCCGCCTGGGGAGAAGCGCTTCAGGCTGTGGTACGTGGGCTCGGCGTGCCTGGACCGGCGCACCACGCTGCCCATGCTGCCCTGGCTGATGGCCGAGATCCGGCGGCGCGGACAGCGGCAGGAGCCCGGCGGGGCGCTGGGCGGCGGCGTGCCGGCCCGCGAGGTGCTGCTGCTGCTCGGATCGCCCACGCTGCGCTGCGTGCCCGCCGGCCCCGCCAGCCCCGGCCCCGGGCGGCCCGCCAGCCCCGCGCCCGCCGTCTTCATCTTCGAGCACAAGGCGCAGCACATCGCCCGCTTCATCCACAACAGCCACGACCTCACCTACTTCGCCTACCTGATCAAGGCGCAGCCCGACAACCCCGACTCCCCCATGGCCTGCCACGTCTTCCGGGCCACCGACCCCAACCAGGCGAGTGGGGCTGCGGGGCGGGGGCAGTGCCTGGGGCCGCGGGGTGACGAGAGACCCCCGTCCCGTGCACGGGGTTCAGCCCGACCCTTGGTGGGCAGTTCGTGTTTTCCCCACCGCAGCGTGGCACGGGAGCTGGGCAGTCGGCTGGTGCTGAGCTCCGGTGGTGCGGAAGCTTGTTCTTTCGGGGCCCGGAGGGTCATGCTAAGGACACCTGGCCGTGCTCAGGCACACTCCGGCAGCCCTGGGTATGGGTGGAGGCAGTGCTGGGAAAGTGCCAGCTGGGAAAAAAAAACGAACAGTAGGGCTCTTTTTCTGCCTCTTGAACGGGCTTTGGCTCACGCATCACATGTGCAGGAACAGCTCCTCACCGCTCCGTCTGGAGGTGTGACAGGCAGGTTCAGCCATTGGTTTAGTATGGTGACAGCAAAGGCCTTAGGACAAGAGTATTTGGTCTGAGTAAGGCGAGACACCTTCCCCTGTTTTTTCAGAGACGAAGAAGTATGTGACAAGAAAAAAAAAAAACAAACTTAAAAAGTGGAGGAAAACGAGGATGATATGGATGGTGTATAGAGCTAGGACAATGGTAATGACCTTAAACTAACAGAGAGCAGATTTAGATTAGGTGTAAGGAAGAAGTTCTTCGTTATGAAGGTGGTGAGGCAGTGGCACAGGCTGCCCAGAGAAGCTGTGTGTGCCCCATTTCTGGAGGTGCCCTGTGTCAGATCGGATGGGGCCCTGCGGCCTCACCTGCTGAGTGGCAGCCCTGCCCATGGAAGGGGTTGGAACTAGATGAAGGCCTCTCCAATCCAAACCATTCTATGAAAAACACATGCAATTAGAAATACTGCAGTTTACCAAAACCACGTAGAGGACTTGCCAAAAGTTTTTATTGTATTAATTTTGACTTGAGCAATGACAACTGCCAGAGCTTGTTACGTTGGAGGGATTTAGATTGTGTATGTAGCTGTGGGTTGAGCTGTCCTCTGGGGCAGGACAGAAGGCATCCCAAGCAGAGGCTTGTTGGCAGCTGCAGCCCTGCTGAGCTCTGCCAGGAGAAGGGATCAGGAGGGAGCACGCAGAAGGAGCGTGGAACAGAGGCATGATGGCTGGCAAGTGTGCAGCCAAGATGTCACTGTATGAGGGTGACCATACGGACTGAAGAAACCAAGACCTGCTGGCAGGATGCGTTGGATTGAGCGTTATTTACTGGATAGCTCTGGTCTGGTGCCGTGACGTGGGACAACCTTGTGCTGTGAGGTGCTGGCTGTAAATTACTCTTGCATGTAGTATTTCTCACGGTTGCGTTTACACTTGAGATGCTCTTTTTGATTAAACCATTTATCTGTATGTCTTTGTTCCGTGAGGAGAATGTCCCTATGTGCATAGTATTAATGCAAATTGATACTATAGGTAAAAACTTCCTACTGAAGGAAGGTATTATTCTGAATCCATTTCCTTTCGTAAGTTCCTCTCTTGTTCTGACTGCATAGTCTTATCTGCAATATGTTTTTTTTTTAACCTTTTAACCATTAATAAAGAATAGGTGGCCCTCACACAAGGGTTTCTTGGCACAGGCTCCTAGATAGACAAGCCCCAACAAGGGTAGTAGGTGCACAGCCAGCAATGCAAGTCATGGGTTTCTATTAGACTTTTTTTTTCAGGTACCAAAAAGGAAATAATACAGAAATGTATTTCCTTGCTAAGTTATGTTACCAGCTGGAAAGGCTTGGTTGGCTCAGTCTGTGCAGTCCTCTGCTCTGGGTTTCTGCACATCCTCAGTTCTGAGTGGATGAAGCCAGGTTGCAAGTTGCTGGCTCCGAAGATCTTGTGGAGCTCATTTATTATAAAACTGGTGTTGTTTTTGCATGTTTTCAATATCTTTATATGTGTATGAACTTTCTCAGAAGTGCGTGCTTCTGATCCATTGTGGTTATGAGCTTCATGGTGCATATTAGTTTAGAAATTACTTTTCATATCTGTTATTATAAGGTGACTTTGTTTTCGATCTCGTGCCATGGTTTCTTTCAGTCAGCACAAGCTGGCACTGCTGCCAAGAGAAGGGGTCTTGCCCTCCTCCCCTCATCTGCTCATCCCTTCCTTCTGGCTTTGTCCTTGTGCCAGCACAGTAAACAGGGGATTTGCTGGTTTGGCTTCTGAACACATCCCTTGAACCATGGTGTGGTGGTTTGGGAGCACACTGAGGTCTTCAGTTAGAAGATGGCTACCCATCATTTTCATTGGTGGATGAAGCCATCGAAGTAAGATGGTAACAACTGGCTTCCAACATAATAACGCTAGTAAAGTAATTCAGGATGCAGCGTGGTGGAAATTTTGGCTTTGAGCCCATTGCTTTGCCCACCAGATATGTTCCACCATGTCTAAGGTGCGTGTGCATTCACTGTTACTGTGAAATGAGCTGTTATTCACAAAGGAAGCCAATACATCTTTCCAATTCCTGCACGTTTCCAAAGTAGATGATCAATCAAAAGCCAATGAAGTATGTGCTTTGATAACATCAGGTAGGAAGACAGCATGTTTTAATGTTATTTGCCTTGACTGCAGAAAATATTGCCATGAGGTGGTTACATGCTTGTGTTCTTGTTTGAAAACCAGCAACTTGTGGGTAGAGCAGAAAAGCAGGAGTCAGTAGATGGGTTCCTGTTTTGGAGCAGTACCTTGGCATCAGACCAGAGCTCAGCTGTCTGTATGGAGGTGAATGCTAAGATTCTTTTGCTGGGGAGAGGGGGGGGGGGGGTAAATGCTGTGATACTTTTGGTAGAGGGTCCCTTTCTTTTATCCTTTGACTCCAAGGGGAGGGAAAGCTCCTGGAGCTCTTTGACTGGCTGGAGTGGGAACAAAAGTTTTTTATTCTTTTCCTCTGGAATTACTGCAGTGTTTGCTGCTCCTGATAACTTCTGAAAGTAGCAGCCAGCTGAAGTGGATGAGGGTGGCTGTCTGGCTTAGTGCTGGCAAGCAGCTTCTGAGCAGCAGCCAGAGATGTTTGTTCTGCGCTGCTGTCATTTGAGAATTACGTAGGATGTACAGAGTCTGTCTGTAGACTTAGATGACAGCATTGTCTCTTTTTAAATCTGGCAGATTTTCTTCACAACCACAGGAACAGATTGGGTTTTTTTGGTTGTTGTTGTAAAGCAGAAGTTAGTTTCTAAGTAGAGCAGGCAGACCCTACTGTCAGCCACCAAGAAAAGCCTTTCTGAGTAGCATTCTCTACCAATCACACAATGATTTTTTACCATGGACCACCAAATTTCTTACATAAAACAGACTGATATGGTTTGACAGTTGCCTTCAGTTCCCCGATCTCTGGGAGGAGGCAAGGGACTGATCTGCCTTTACCCTTTTTTCCCTTTACTTTTCCAGTTGTTACCGTTTCTTCTTAATACATGAGCCCTTCTAATGAGCTGTTGTTCTTTTATTTTTTAACTTCAACTTGCATCTCATATTTAATAATACTGTAACTGATCCTTATCGGTGAGGATGCATAACTGTGCTTCCTCCATTTAAGCAAAAACTTCTTTGGTACATTTTGTGTTTCTTGTAGAAACTTTATAAACAGTGATCTGTGTATACTGCTGTGGGGTTTCAGGACCTGTCTGAGCTGGCCTTGAAAGAATACTGCTCTATTGCTTGAACCACGGTATAGTTGGGCTTTTGAGAGTCTTGAACATGGCTGTGGTGTTCTGCTGTAGCCATGAGTTAGTGGGACAAGGCTGTCTCAAGCCAAAGCAGAAGTAGTGGAGCATTTTGCTGACCAAGTAAAGCTGTGGTAGGAGCTGGAGAGGCAGAGGGCTAGAGATAAGAGCAGAAGGCAGTCTGCTTGTAGCCCAGATCCATGCTGTGTAGTCACTGCACGGGGTCAGTCAGAATGGTTTGTCTATCACAAGTGAGCATGAATTGTCTGTAAGATACATTTCAGCAACGCAAGGCCGTAGGGCAGCTTGTTGTGAAAAACAAGACATCAGGACAAAACCTTTAGTTTTCATCATCTGAAGGAGGCTTCTATGCTATAATAAAATCTCAGCCCGTAAGGCTCGTGATTAGAAAGTGTAAGTTAGAAACATTTTAAGAAAGTTAGTGAACTTCCTATTCAGATTTGATCTGTGCATTAATTTTCATGTGACTTGTTTGCATGGATTCATCCCATGCTCCTTCTTGGAATATTCAAGTACATATGTAGAGCATTGTTTCAATTAATATTAATGAATGTTGCACAGGTTAAGTCATCGGATCAGTTGTTTAGAATAGGAATAACAAACATGGTGAGGAAAAAAATGGGCTTTGAAGGAAATGAGAGAGATGCATGGCTTGGTTAGATAGACTTGAGCATATTTGGACTGCAAAAGAAAGAGCTAAGTCTTGATTTCCCAGTCTTATCGTGAAAACAAGATTTGGAGAGATCAAAACAAAATGTTTTCTAAGATTGTGTGGGTTAGAATTTCATCCATCAGTGGAGAAACTGACAAGCTGTGGCTCAAAACAAAATGGATGCTGAAGACTTGCAATGAATGCAGAATTGTTCTACTAGCAGCCTTATTATCTCTGGCCTACATGGGTTACAAAGGCTCAGATGCAAAGTCTTACTGTCATTGCTTTGGTTTAAAAATATCTGACAGGGTTTAGGAAATGGAACTGAAAGTTGAGAGCTTAAGGTTTCATTTTTGTTTTCCTGAACATCAGAATCTGCATTTTTTTTTTTTTTTCTTAATGAGTACGTTTCATTTTAGGCTCACACAGTTATCTGTAATTTCCAGTTCTGGGGGGGAAAAAAAAACTCGTCTGTGATAATTTTCAGCCAAATCATAAATTGAAGGAATAATAAATCCGAATTTGTTCACTGTTTCTGTGTGTTGCTGTGTAGCCATTTATCTCCAATTAATGTTTATCAAAAAGGAATGATTTTGAGAGCTCTTTTACCTACTGAATTCATATATCTAATTCATTTATTTTTCTTTTTGCACTTCCTGAAAACCACCCAATTATTTGGGAACAGAAGGAATATTACCGGGGACTGCATTTTCAGATGGGGAAAAAATAAAATCTAGAATGATAAATATATGAAATGATGTAAGCTCACTGAGAGTGGCTGCAGGCAACATACTGATCAGAAAGCAAGGCTGTTTTAAGGAAAGCAGCTTCTGTGTACACCAGATCAAACTTTCTTTTCTCAGGTCGCTTCCGTGTTTTTCAATTCTGTTTCTCAAATTTCAAAAATAATTAAATAGAAAAATAGTTTCATAGTTTCATAGTTTCATGCGGGTTGGAAGGGACCTAGTTGCTAGAAAGTTTGGCTAGATTATGTGTATGTTGATAATAGGGAGAATCTGATTTCTAGGCTGGTTTCTCAGACCAAAGTTAGTGCTTATGAAAGTGAATACTGAAGAAAAAAAGTCTTGATTTCCATCAGCCATTGCATAATGGTAGCATGACTGAGTGCTTCCCATCTCTGCTTTTTCTTAGAGGTTGGTATTGCTTTTGATGTGTACAGTCTACCCTACTTTGCATCTCTTCCACTCATTTTCCCAGTTAACTCAGATCTCTCTGAGCATCATGAGTGTCTCTGAGGCAGTGAGGTGAGCTCAGATGAATTTCAGAGGCCAGGCATGGAGGCTGCTGTCTATGCTGTCTAGGCTTTGGGTCGTAGGACTTTCAGCAGTGCTGGTTTAGGCTCCTCATGGCGCCAGCTGTCTGTCCTTTGCCACCTGGTTCTGGTTTTGTGGTTTTACCATATTCTTTCAAATTCAGAGAAGGGGATGGGGGGAGAAAGAAGAGTTTGTCTGTTTAATGACTCGTATCGTCTGTCTCTTCTATAAATTATGGCATTGTCTACCTCCACTGGCAGAACACTGCAGTGTTCTGGGGCATTCTTAGAGACCACAAGGAGATCACTGGGTACAAGGACCAGACCTGTTGGATCTCTTGTAGAAGTCATAAATAATACAGTGATTGTGAGCAGCTGGACAACAAAATGAAGGCAGTAAAGTGATGTAACATAAATCTTAAACAGGTTCTGTGATACTCTGTTCTGTAAAGGCTGTAATACCATGCTTTATTTTTGGGGCACAAATGGATGCATCCAGACTGAATATAATAATGTGCCTTCCAAATAAATCAGAGTGTCAGTAAGAAACCATATGATCAGGTAATAAACAACTGTATCTGCTCTGAGGAAGTCTTGGAAGTGTAGGAAGACAGTAAGGAGTGTTATGAAGGAAAGTTTGAAATGCAGAGGTGGTTGCATAGAGGCTGCACAAAGGATGTGACTTGTTGTGGTTACCAGGGAATGTACATTGCTTTTGCGTATGAATGTTAATTGGTGAACTTGTTTCCCCTTTCCAGGTGTTTTAATTAGGTGACAACTGGTAGATCAGTGAGGCGGGCAAACAAACATACATGGTTGTCCTGTCAGTCTGAGAGTAGTCTGGTAATTCAATCTTCCTCTCAGCATTTGTCAGAGGTAAGCCTGTTTGTACCATCAGGGATTAGTTCTAGTAGTATATTTAGGGCTACAGAGAAAACAATGTTAAACAAACAAACAAGGCACCAAACAAACAAAAACACTTGCAGACATCCCCAAGGGCTCGTTTTAGCCCAAATCATAGTCTAAGCTTTTTAGTCTTCACATGCTTTCAGGGCTTGAAAAACCCTGTTAGTCTACCTTTAGAGCACAGTTGTGCTTTACCATCTACTGGCATCTGAAGCTGTGCTCCCTCCCCTCTACTGCTTTGCCTGAAGTGAAGCTGATGTCCTGCTGTTTGAAGTGAGGCCTACTTAAAGCCATCTCTCTTAGGAGTGAAACGGCTGCAAGGATTTAAGGCTCCTGTTAACTGCTCTGTTCTCTGGAATGGTGGTGCTGGTGGGATTCCTCTGTTCTCTGAGGGTTCTCCCTGCACAGAGAAGAATCATGCAGCAGAGTAGTGCTCTGGGGTCTTCTGTCCCTCCTGAAGTGCGGTATTGTGTGTTGACTTCAGCTGCAGTACATAACATGTCTCTTCTGTTCTTATACTTGTCTTTAGTTCCTTAAGTCAACCAAATAAAAACCTGAGGTTTGCTTCAAAAGCTTTCATACCATGAAGACTGTTCAGACAGTGCAGATTATGTATAGTAAGTACATGTAAAATTCAGCTTAAATTGTGTTTTTCTGTTCAGAGCCCCTGAAAGGTGTCCCATTAATAAGCAGTTACCTGGATGCATTGCAGTTCTCTCCAGCTTGAATAAGGCAGGCAAAATATATCGTCTAGTACCATACAAGCTTGTATTTTTCCCTACTCCCATTCTTGTCATCATGGTTTTCCCTCTGCTGTTGCCCCTTTTAGTTACAGTGAGTATCAGTCACGTAGTTCATTTTTGCACACCGATAAGCCATAACAGCTTATCTGCTCAGTTAAAATGACCAGGGTTATGTTTTAATTCATTAATACTCTTGGCAAGAACGTGTAGATCTGCTCAGTGCTGTTTAGAGATCTGTGATGTATCTAAAAACATGTTGTGGTAAGTAAGAATATTATCCTCTGGGGCATAGCAATGACTGGCTTCCAGACTGCTCACAGTTTTGTTTTCTCTAGCGAGACTAATAAATATTTATTTTTTTAGGATGCTGATGTTAAATATACTTCGTGTACTCTGTGACTTTTATATGGGTTTCCTGTTGTATTCATTTTAAATAGGAAAAGCAGTGTCCGGTGAATGTTGTGAGCAGCCAGTGGTCTGTGGGTTCTTGGGTATTCCTAAACCAGAGTAAATATTCAGACACAGAGCAGTGAAAGACTGGGATGCATGATGTTGTAACTCATTGAAACATTTAGATATGCCTTCTCATGGCTTGTTTCTTGCTTTGCCTGAATTATTCTTAAAACTGGAAATCAAATTATGCTGGAACTTGCAAAGAAAAATAGAAGTAGAGTAGCACATACTAATAGGGCTGTGTTTGCCAGAGAGAAAAAAGTTGCTTTCTTTAGGACCACTCTTCTGGAAGTGTAGAAACAAAGAAGCACACAAGTTCTGGCTGTGCTCTGTGCTGAAGTTTGGTATATGAAGTTGATGTGTACTGGGGGGACTGCATTGCCCCAAAAGCTCAGTGATTCCTGTTTGCTCTGCTCTGTCATAGCATAAAAAATTATGGACATGGTAATGTAAGATAGAGAAATTAATTCTTGATAGCACACAGATTAGAAAGAGATAGTGCTGCGAGTGCAGAGCGCTTCTGCACTTGGCAGTGGAAATAATTATCGGACTGCAGTCAATATTATGGTACTTCCGTGGCAATTTAGGCAGTTTGGGACACAGGTTGCAAGCCTTTGGAGTTGCACTAAGAAAAACAAGCAAAAACAAAACTGAAATAAGCAGCAGAAGAAAGTAATTTCAGATGTTGCTGTCTTTAGTTTGCAAATTCTTTAGGATCTTTAGTTGAGCTTTCAGGAAATATGCTGCTCTTTCTGTAGCATTTGATTTAGGCTCATGTACAGGATTTTGGGTTTTGTAGAGAAGATGTCTTAACAATGTGTCTTCTGTAGAAAATACTTCAGGTCTAACATTGTGCTTATACTCAATGGGAGTCGCTTAATTTTCTGTGCAGCAGGACTGCCGAGCAGTTTGTAAATAGGATCTTCTTTTTTTGTAAACCATCTGCAGGTTTGATGGGGCCGTGAGCAGCCTGATTTAGTGGTTGGCAGCCCTGTTCGTGGCAGGGGGTTGGAGCTCAATGATCTTTGATATCCCTTCCAACCTAAACCATATCATCACTCTATGAAGCACACGCGGCTGGTGCGTGGCGAATGTGTGCATGTGCTCAGATTTAGCACTGAGGAGAGTGAGCACTAGGGAAATATGCTGACCTGAGGCAGAGAGCCGAGTGGGTGCAAGGCAACATGACTAAAGCCAGCTCAGAAGGAGAGGGTTTACATCCTGGCATGATGCCTCCTCGCGTCTCAGATTCCATCTCTGTATAGTGCAAGGAAGAACTAAAAATAATACCTGCAGTTCAGTGTGGTGGCATGAAGTTTGCAAAATGAATACATTTCCTCCACAGTGACCTTCTCTCTTAAAAATCACCACAGAAGATGTAGGGAAAAAAAATCCAACAACAAAGAGCATATCAGTCCATCTATATGAATTTTGTTGCTTATATTTCTTTTTCTCTTCTGCTTAATCTGCAGTTGTCCTTAAAATACACATTAACACAGTTGGGGTGTGAGAAATGTGGAGACCAACCCAAAGTGCTGAATTAATACACGGTGCTTCTCTATGTAACCAAGTATTTTGTTTCTGTGTGTTCATCCACTGTTCCGCATTTCAGTTGTTTTATTTCATGTCATACCCTTGCTAATTTTTGATGTTGCTGTATGGGAATTTGAAAGTGATAGTCATAAGACAGCTTGTGTGTGCCCACACAGCCTCGTATACCTAATAAGGTTAAAATGCACCGGTGTAATGCTTATTGCTATGCCACGTATTTCAGTCTTTTTAGGTAACGTTTTGAAGTGTGCTCACATCCATATAATGGCTCTCATTTGGCTTAAATTACTGACTGCAAGCATATCAAGTGTAAGGTTTAAACTTGGGGTCATCCGACTTGACCGAAAGTTCTTCTTTCCATCATTTTTAAGGTATTCAAGTCTGCTTTGTTTTAATGAAGCTACTTTGTTTTAACCCTCTGCTGGCCAGTTCTGTGGGAATTAAGGACAAGCTCCACAGTGTCCTGCTACTGAAGTATCTTAATGCACTTGAGCATTCTGTTGCCATGTGGGCCCTCCAGCTGTGTTACAGAGAGCAGCTTGCATAAATTCAATGCATCCTTGCTCCTCAAGGGCTGCTGTTGTGTGGCAACAAGAATCTGCACTAAGCTGTGCAGGATCTGCTTCATGCTTTTATCCCAGGAACAGTTACATTAGATTGGTTTCACAACACCACTCAGTCAGCAGCTTGTGCCTCTGTCCTGAGGACCCTTCTCTTAAGTCAGGAACCATTTCCAGTAGTCATTCTGCCAGAACTGTGCACTGTTTCCCAATAAAGGTTACCAGCTGCTGGAAGGTGATATTGTTTTACAGGTCTGTAGCATGTCTCAGGGCTTTTGTACTGCTTTAAATATTACCCTGCTTTCAAATACGGCAGTCTCTTGATGCTACTCTGTCATAAAAATTATAGTCTTGAAGTTTCTTGTTCCTTCTGGTGCTGTTGCTATTAAAATGTCAAAATACCTTTCAGTTCTATTTGATAAGCAGGTGAATGTGACATGTTTCTAGCTCAGATTCAGTGCGTGGTGTTAGTGTCATTTGGAGCCCCGTGAAGACAGGGCGGAACGTGAAAATTTCAGTTGTCACATGGATTACCTGGCCTTGTTTGCAGGTACCGGGAGCATTCCTCAAGAGGAACGTGCCTGCTGAAGGGTTGTTTTCTCTAGCTGAAAGACTTGAATGGCTACAGTGAAGTCAGGAGTAGGAACTTCAGCATAAAGATGGGGGAATCTGCTGCAGAAATAAGAGCTGCATGTGGAAACATTTCAAATTTGTAGTTGTCTTCAGTCTTGCTACTATATGGGAATACAAGGCTACCGTTAGGTATTTTATTGTGTTATGTTCTTCTGTTTTCCCAAATCCTTGAAATTATCCCAATCCGAGATTGTAGTCTATTTGTTGCAAGGGTTTTCAGTACTCCACATAGTACTGTTAGCTATGAACACTCACCTCTGTGCCTGGGAAGAGCATGGACAAGATCCTCCTAGAAGCTATGTTAAGGCACATATGAGACAAAGAGGTGATTCAAGACAGCTCTTTTGAGGCCCCATCTGCAGTGCTCTGTCCAGGCCTGGGGCCCCCAGTACAGTAAGGATGTGGAGCTCTTGGGGTTGGTCCGGAGGAGGGCCACAAAGATGATTAGAGGGCTGGAGTAGCTCTCCTGTGAGGAAAGGTTGAGGGAACTGGGCTTGTTTTGCTTGGAGAAGGCTCCAGGGAGACTGCATTGCAGTTTTCCAGTACTTGAAGAGAGTGTATAAACAGTAGGGGGAATGGCTGTTTACATGGGTGGATAGTGATAGGACAAGGGGGAATGGTTTCAAACTGAGACAGGGAAGTTTTTCACACAGAGGGTGTTGATGCACTGGAACAGGTTGCCCAAAGAGGTTGTGGATGCCCCATCTCTGGAGGCATTCAAGGCCAGGCTGGATGTGGCTCTGGGCAGCCAGGTCTGGTGGTTGCTGACCCTGCACATAGCAGGGGGGTTGAAACCGTATGATCATTATGGTCCTTTTCAACCTAGGCCATTCTATGATTCTGTGATATGATTCTGACCAAGAATCATAGGACCACAACCCTTCAGGATTCAAATTAAAACTTGAAAGGAAAAAAAAGTTATTCATTCTTTTGTATATTGCTGAGACTTGAACTTTTCAGATATAATTCATGTTGCATGCATGAAGGCAATTTCAGTTTGAATAGGGGAGTTCTAATGTTTTACTGCCTTAAGGCTCCTTTTTGTTAGAAGTTTATATTTTCACCTTCACACCCTTTAAACAAAAAACAACAAGAAAAAAGCCCACTACCTGGTATATGATTATTTTTTACATCAATACCACATGGCCGATAAGTATCAAAAGTTTGCTTCTTTTTTGACCATGTCAGTCATATAATGTTTTAGAAAGAAGATATGTGTAACAAAAACAAAAAAATAGGAAACAAACACAACAGCCAGCTTTGGAGGAAGAGAATGATACGCTGTGTGGTAAAAAGCTGTTGTGTTTGCAGAGTAACTCCTGGAGCATGACATGAACAGCTGAGTCATTTGCTGCTGGTACTGAGACAAATTGCTGCTGAAGGATGCTTCTTGCTGCTCGGCTGCCCCTGCAGCTGGTAGGTGGCCTGGCTGAGAGCAGAGTAAACTTGAGCATGGTAGGAACTGCTGTGGAAAAAGTAAACTGCAGATAAGTGGAGTCTAATCTCTGGAGCATTTAATTGGTTCAGCAACATTCTCTAATGGCTGAGCTTTTAAAATGTGCAAATATTCATGACGTTGAGATAATCACGGATTTCTCATTTATTTTTCAGTATGAACCCACAAGTAGTAGTAAGAGTACTCTTTATTTTCTTTGCTGTTAATGCGATTACAGTTCATGTATCAACTTGTATAGTCCTTGGAAGTATCTTAACAATTACTTCTGTGCATCTTAATGTCATACAGGACTGCTATTGTAGATCACTGTCCTCATGTTTTGAATAGCTAATGAGGTTTGAATGTTTGTAATGTGAATCTCAGAAAATGCTTTCCTTGCAGCTGAGTTAAAATTAATCCTTCCAAAAGTTTATATTCAATTAATGGTCTTTGAACATGTTTTTTTCCCCAAGCAGATGGGCTCAAAATTGAATGGGAAGAATATCTCATAACCCTCTGCCCCAGAGCACTGTGGCAGCAGGAGAGCGGGTAGAGTTTTTCATGGGCCCTCTGTTCTTTCACTGCTCTTCAAGAAGAGCAGTTTTCATAAATGTTTTTATATGTTCTTTATGTTTTTAAGTTTTCATAAATAATTTTAACTTTCTGATTCTGAACATAGAACTTTACCTGAACCTGCACCTTCCCATGCACTCTCTGACAGAACAGTGTAAAACAGAAACGTCCACGCCTTGCAAAAACAAATACGCAGGAACATCTAGACTTTGTAAAGTAATTTGAATGCTGTCAAGCATAACTTAGTGCACAGGGTTGTTCGACCTAGTTCTGTAGTTTAACATAAAAGAATCTGCAAAACGCAGTGCATATGCTTGCTTTGAATGAATGTAGATCTCCTGCTTGTAGAACAGATCTTAAAATGTCCAGCTCCCTGTATGTCATGTAAATAATTCCTTTTCTGTAAGCCAGAAGTCTAGAACATGCGGCAGGAATCGTATTTGTGGTTTCTAATAAAGTATTTTACTTCAGGTTATTTCCCAGTTTAGTAACAACCTTCTCCGTGACCTTGCAGTCATGCTGCCTTGTTCAGAGCTGCAGTTCCTGTTTTGACGTGATATGCAGTTACCCTGTGTTACAGCTGGGCTGACTCTACAGATACAGCTATTGTGTAGAGCTCTCCTATTTTGGCAATGTTTAATACATTTAAATACTTAAAAGTGATGATTCTTCCAAAGCTTATTTCTAAGTGTGCTGACCTTCAGGTGTTTTTGTGCAAGTCTGTTTGACTTCAGGGAATTTGCTCATGGGTATAAATTTTCCAGAAATTGGCTGGAAGCCTAAGATTCAACTTGGAGGGTTAATCTGAAGAACTGTGTAGTTATGGGCTCTTTTTTAAATCAAGTCCAGTAGGTTTATAAAAGATTGTATTAAATTTTTACAGAGGCTTTTAAACACTGATTTATTCTTCAGCTGCTTTGAAATATGCTTTAATAAGAATGTATCTAGAATTCGTCCAGCAGACATACTTCACTTTACTATCAGAGAATCACAAGGTTGGAAAGGATCTACAAGATCATCTCATCCAACTCTCCTCCTGTTACCATTGCTACCACAAGCTACTAAACCATATCTCATAGCTCCTCATCCAGATGCCTCTTGAACACTGCCACTCCACCACCTCCCTGGGCAGCCATTCTGGTGCTTGACCACTCTCTGAGAGAAGAAGCTTTTCGTTACGTCTAATCTAAATCTCCTCTGGCACAACTTGTGGCCATTTCCTCAGGTCCTGTTTGTTGCCTGGGAGAAGAGGCCAAACCCCTCCTCATCGCAACCTCCCTTCAGGAAGTTGTAGAGTGCAATGAGGTCTCCCCTGAGCCTCCTCTTCTCCAAGCTGAGCAATCCCAGCTCCCTCAGCTGTTCCTCATAAGACTTGTGAACCAGACCCCTCACCAGTTTTGCTGCCCTTCTCTGGACATATTCCAGGGCCTGTGGAGTACTAACTTAAAGAAAGTACAAAAATGTTCCGAAAAGACACTATTATGTGATTTAGCACGAAGTTGGGTACTCTTGGACATGCTATTGGCTCTTTCTTCCAAATAGTGTGTTTGTATTATTTATTTTCATTTTTAAGACTGTAGTCTGGTGACATTCTCATAACTTTGGGGGTGTCTGCAGACTAAGTTCTTTTATCAGAGTTCTGCCACAGATGTTGATAGGGTTGAACCAGGGTTTTTGTGGTGGCTCTTTTAGCCACCAGTCACTGCACATGAAGTCAAGAGCTTATGCAACCTCTAGCTTGATCATAGAATTGTAGAACAGCTTGGGTTGGAAGGGACCTCAAGGATCATCAAGCTCCTACTCCCCTGTTGCAGGCAGGGCCGCCAACTTCCATTATCTATTCACCTAGCTTTCAGAAAAAGAAATTGGTTAGAAAAAAAAAGCAACTCAATAAAAGCAAACTAAAACCCATCAAACCAACAAACCTTCATGACAGAAAAAGCTGATGCCCCAAAGAACTGTCAACAACCTCACTGCACATCTATGTCCCTTCTGAAGTAATTGGATAACTGATTGTAGAAGAGGACTCTCATCCTCCAGAACTAATGGGGGGTGGAGGAGGAGACATTAATATTTTCCAGATGTTTGATGAGAAGTAGCATTTCAGATCCTGGAGTGAGGATTTCAGTGTGCGCTGGGTTCTCCTCGTTCTCATGTAATACATTCTGCTTCCAGCTTAGCTTTGCCTAATTTTGTTCCTTTGTCATCAAGCCTCCTTCTCTGTTTGCAGGCTGCTGCTGCTAAGCATGTTTGCACACCGAATGACTCAAATGTCCTAGATCTTTTTCTGACCTCTGTGTTTTTGTATTGGCAGTCCTTCGTCTGTCACAGGTCCTCATCAATCTCTCAGGCTTATTTTCTTATTCCTTCTGCGGTCTTTAGCCAGCCTCTACTATTTTTCAGCTTCACCTGCAATTCAGTTTTTTTTCTCAGTCCTCTTTCCCTTCCCACTCCCAAATCTGTGGACTTTAAGTATTGCTCTGTAGTTAATTTCACTCTCCCTTGTCTCTTCATCCTTCTCTTGCAAGTTTTCTTTTTTCCTCTTCTTAGCCACGTCTTTTTTTTCCCCCATATCTCTATATATTTGGTTAAAATCCTATCTCTGCAGCACTCAAATCAAATGTATTCTTACAGAAGTAGCACTGCTAAAAGTTGGCTGAAAGTACTTTCAGGGTCTGGTGAGCATCCAGGGAATCTGCCCACTTACATATATTTATTTATTATCAAACATCTGTTAGCTAACGTCTTGCCAAACTGAAGAGACTGAGTATCCAGATGCCTTGGAGGAATTACTTGGAGTGAGTTTTTAACATTAACACAAACCAAAGGAAAAATGTAATTCTTTCTAAGCAGTGATTGAACTATTTTGAAGATGTCAGTCCTGAAAGCTGGATAAAACTGTGGGTCTAAATCCAATGCCTTGCAGGATGTACTGTTGGCTCACCTGAGCATCCTTTCATTCCTGGAGATGTACGCAATCCTGATTTTAAAACTGTGGATTGGGAAAAAAAATGAAATAAATCTAAAATGATGTGCTATTTTTTTTTTTTTTTTAATTTTTTTATTTTTTTTAGAGAAATGTCCTTTTTTTTTTTTTTTTTTTTTTTTTAAGTTTGCTGAAGATGTCATTTAGTTCTTCATGTGGATTCTCTGGGATGTGGACGCTGTCTCTTCCTCTAAGATATTTTCATCTCAGAAGTGATGAGAATTTTACTAAAAATGCATGTGTGTGTGGGGGGGGGAATATTAAAGGTAAATGTGTTATGAATTAATTTAATATCAGACATGAGTATGTGGAAGTGAGCAAGCATGCTCATACTTGTATTAATATAGTGGATGTTTCCATTTTGTGCTTGAGGTAACAAAAGAGATTAGGAGGAAATGAAGTTTTACTGTTTATCTAAACATTTCCATCTCTAATACCAAAATGCTCGTTACCAAAAGACCTTAATTTTACCTGAGTGATGCTTACAAGTCCATAATACAGAATGATAAGACAGTATTTGGAATCCTGCTGACAAGTAAAATCAATTACAAGCTCTACTCTTTTAACAAAAACTTTCCATCCTATGGACACAGGTTAAACAGAGTTAGAATTTCAGCATATTCTAACATCTGGATGCTAAGTGTCTTAGAGTCATAGAATTTTAAAGGTTGGAGAAGATTTCTTGTGTCATGTAATCCAACCATCAACCCATCACAACCATGCTCACTAAACCATATCCATAAGTGTCATATCTACATGTTTCTTGAACGCCTCTGGAGATGGGGTTGAATGGGTCTATATGAAGAGTTGAATAAATCAGAAGATAAGCATCTTATCTCTCTGGTCTCTTTGTCGGGAGTCCAGATTTCTCATCAGAGGAAAGGAGAGTAGCAGTTTACAGGGGTTAGATGTATTTTCTCAGATGTGGAGAGGAGGTATGTACCCACTTGAATGACCATTGTTAGATATGGCAGGGTTGCTCCTTAAGTGTGAAAATAAGAAAAGAGATGGGGAGAGTGAAATGCCAAAAAAGCACCTTGTTTTTTTACTTAGAAGACAGTGCTGAAATCCACAGATGCCATTAGTGTTTGGAAACTAACAGGTTGAAAACATAAGTTATTCTTAAATACAGTGGTGTTCTTTGAGCTCACCGGAGCTCTGCACCATCATGTAACACCCGCAGATCTGGTGGATGATTGGCATTGTTATGTGGGTCTTAGTGCTTGGCTTAGCAAATGCTGAGATTTCTAGTGCTGCAGAAATTTACTGATTTAGAGGTATCATCTCCCTTCATATTTTACAAGAATAACGTTGTGCCTTCTGATGTGTTCTGAGCAATAATTGCATGTGGTGTTTTAAACACTGGAGTGCCATAGGTTCCCTTCAGTTGGACTAGCAGACCAGCTAAGTCTAGGAAGGAGCCAGAATTTTCGTTGGTACATAAGGGTCTAGAAATGTTCCTCTGTGAGATCACCTTCAGGAGGGACAGAAGATGGTGATGCAGATGCTGATCCTTTCGCTGGCTGTCTCCTAAACTCTTTTCTGAACTAGTGCCAAGTAGTAGAGCATCTTCCTGGTGTGGCACTGTTAGGACTACAGAGAAGTAAGCTCATCCCTCTTGTTTTTGAACTAGACATGGAAGACAGTATTGGAACTGTATATTGTATGCAGCCTGGTGAGCTAGTGAAGCCTGTATATGTGAAGTCTGAAGCTGAGCCTCTGATTGAAACTAGAGTTCTTCTAAAGATCTGCTTTTTAGGTCAGAGGAAAACTAGGAGGTAACTGCATGGCTTTAGCCATGAGGTGAATACAAATTGCATATTTGGAGCATGGCACAAATTCTCTTGATTTGTGGAAAAGAAGAATATCCCATTTATTTCCATTATATTTCAAAACAGCAAAACTGCTAAATTAGAGGTGCTGGGAGATACTGGAGTTGTTGAATCCCTATTCAATCCAGTAAATGTAATTTTGTTTTAAAGAAAAAAGTATTCCGATGGCATTGTGAAATTATTTTCATGTCTATTTTAAATGACTTCAGTCATGCTTATGTTAGTAAAGAGCTATTATAGTCTGTAATTCTCTTAGCTGCATTTGGATTTGAGATACAGGCCTAGCTGAAAGTAACCGGTCTCATTTTTGAGAATAGGGTTCCTAATAAATATACGTTTATCAAATATGATTTCAAAAATGATCCATAATTTACTGAGTTTAACTATAAAGGACACCTTTTAATAGCGCAGTTTAGTAGTTGGCCTAAATATACGATAGCTACTTTTAAATCTGCTAATGTATATTAACAGCAAATGTAGTTCTCTTTAAGAGAAAGGGACTGCCAGCTATATTCTTTTGAGACAGCTGTTGAGTTTTTGAGACAGATTTCTATCATTTATTTCAGAGATTTTCACATCTAGATTGTAACACATCTAGATTATGTCTGTAATTATAGAGGTACCTGTCTGCACAAGCTTCATATCTCTTCGAAGATTCCTTCTATATTTATTGATATTGATTGCTCTATTCATTTCATGTATGGATATATGTAATAAAAGCACAATGGAGGGCATTTTTTATTTTTCCAAACTTTTGAGGGTCTGGATTGTGCTACTGGACACATCAAGATGTTACAGCCTTATATCCAGCCAACAGTTTACACTGCAGAGCACCATATCTTCACAGTCTTTCCATTGACAAGGAACAAAAACTCTCATGAGTTATGATTTCTGAATTTTTGTATGTGTATTTATATATATGAAAAAAATAAATATGTGTACATACACCCAGACTGATGTATGAAGAGAGGAGGCCATTAAGATTCCTTCACAGTTGTTTTGTTTGTTTGTTTTAAGTTAATGAGCCAATGAAGTTTAGAAATCTTTGGTTCAGACTATGTGGTAGGAGCAGTTGAATGTTCAGTAGTTACCTACCAAGTCATCATTTCAATTAGGAATGCAACAAGAAGCAGTTTTGGTTTTTTTTTGTTTTTGTTTTTTTTTTCATGGGAGGATGTTGTGGATGCACCATCCCTGGAGGCATTCAAGGCCAGGCTGGATGTGGCTTTGGGCAGCCTGGTCTGGTGGTTGGTGACTCTGACATAGCAGGGGGATTTAAACTAGATGATCTTTGTGGTCCTTTTCAACCCAGGCTGTTCTATGATTCTATGAGATTGCCTTACATTATCAGTCTATTTTAGCTGCTCAGTGCAGCCTGGCCTGAAGCCCAAGTCCACTGAGCATTCAGAGAGTGTTGCGTGTTGAACCCGCGTGGCAGGTGTATTACTTCTGTGTTGTCATGATGTGTCATGTATTACAGAAAATAATCAGAACCTTCCTTCAGAAACCAGGCATACCAAGATAAATCCCTCTTCCTTAGTAATTGGGCTTGTTTTCTGATCCAGAGTATTTTTCATCTACGCTGCCTGTTTTTGGAAGCAGCTTTTTGGCAACCAGCTGCTTCCAGATTCCCAGTGTGGGAAGATCAAGCCACATCCCATGTGATGCTGATCTCCCAAGCTCCAGTCTGATCTTCAGAGCAATGAGTCAGTGTAGAACTTCTCACGTGAATAACCTTAGGCCATCACTCATATGTTGTGACTGATCAAAAGAAAGCCCTCAGAACAACAAAATACTTCTGTGGAACATAACCTCCAAGCATCCTGATCAAGTTTGTTGTTTTTTTATGCGAGAACTGTTCCTAATGTATTAAAGATTAATGTCTATACACATGTAATCCAGAATAAACATCCTGTGGTGCTAAGGTAAAAAAAATCTTCGTTTAATAATAATCACTTGTATTTTTATGTGTTCCCCAAATAGCTCTAAAATTTGGTATTTAGCTGGACATTGTCCCATGGAGTAGTCAGAGAAGAATATGATACTTTTCTAAATCATGTCCATTTCCTTCGAATTTTCATCAAGGAAATCTGTTCATTTGCTTTTCTGTTGTACTTTCAGTGGTAAAGACGATTAATTATTCAGGCTGATGAAAGAACTGATTAATGTCAGAAATATTAGCATAATTGGACCTGCAAGTATTTGTTGAAGAAACCATAAGTTTGCCCCAGAGCTACTAGAAGGAAAAATATACTTAGCTATGCTTTGGTTTTGATGTCGATGCCTTAAGGTGTGAACTGTGCACTCCTGTTTCTCAGTGCACGTAGCACACTTCATTTTAGGCTATTTATTTTAAGGCCAAACATAGGTTTAGTCAGTGAATTTCAGTACAAACACAAATTACTCACAGTGTAGGAGTAGCTGTAGTGATGGTGGTCTAGGATAAAGGAAAGAACAACACCCACCACCATGAAGTTTGCTCCAGCCATGCTGTGTCAAAAAGGATGATGTTGCTGCTTAGAATGTTTTTTAAAAATTAAAAATATTGAACAGGAAAAAATACAGCAAGGAAAGAAGGAAATAATAAATCCATATGAGTGAATTCAGACATCTAGTTTTTAAGGGGGAAAAAACACCCTGAAATCCAAATTGACTGTGATGAATTTTCTTTGACATCTGCAGCGTGGTGCAGCCTGAGAAACAAAGTTATTTTTCATTGTGTAATATTAGTTTGCATTTCATAGATCCCCATGAATTAGGGTTCCCAAAGTTTGCATAGAAAAACAGTATTATAATGTTAACCTATCAGGAAGCAGTGCCATGAGTAAGAACGCCAGTGAGTCATTCTGAAGGTTTTTCTTTCAATACAACTTGAGAGTCTGATCATAAGATTATTAATATTTTTGCAAGTGTCAGTGCTCCAAGATTCCAATAAATTTTTAACCAAAATGAAAAGATCAAATATAATTAGGAAAGGTATGGTGTAGGAGTGCTTAAGTCTGCTGAACTTTTCCTTGTCCAGTTCAAGTATGTGACAACACAGAAGTTCCTGAATTTACTTAAGCTTTCAGTATCTTTGTTCATGAGTAGCTAGTAGAGTTTGCAGGCTCTTTCACAGTCAAAATAAGCTTTTGGCTTTCAGTATCACAGAATTACAGAATTGTAGGAGTTGGAAGGGACCTCTAGAGATCATCAAGTCCAACCCCCCTGCCAAAGCAGGTTCCCTACAACACGTCACACAGGTAGGCATCCAGTTGGGTCTTGAATATCTCCAGAGAAGGAGACTCCACCACCTCCCTGGGCAGCCTGTTCCAGTAGGGTGATTGAAGCTGGTCAGTTGTACTCCCAAGGTTTCTGTGAAGCAGTTGAAAGTAAACCATCTCATTCACATAAAGGGGGATATTAGCGTTAGCCCAGAATGGTAAGATTTGCTTATTCTCACATACAACAGTCTTGAAATCCAGAAAGGCATGTTTGGATGATTTTTTAATCCTGGATATGGACACTTTCCAGGGCAACCTTGTCACTCACCGCTTACGTGTATGACAGCACACAAAAAACATGTGAGAGTAGGAGGTACTTGGAGGTAGTGGATCTTGGAGCATTTTCCCTGTCCAGCAGGAGAAAAGCATGTATTGTGCTGCTTTTTGCTGCCACCTTTGTTTAAATATTTCCCTATCACAGCCCATATGCTGCTTCTCCATTGGAAAACCTGGAAGCACTGGTCAGGATTTGACAAGGAAGATGCCTTTGGACATGGGGTGTCTTCACCATGAGAAAAGAAAAAGGTCAGATGAACATCACTGGACTCACTTCCCTTCAGGCTCTCTTCTACTGCAAGGCAATCTGCAAGACTATCTGCCGAGTTCCTAGTATTTCTAACAGTCAGCAGGCTGCTAGCTGTGTTGTTTCAGTTTGTGTGCAATTCAAGCTCCCGTATTTTGATTGAAGGGGAAGGATGACAGTTATTTAAGACTTTCTCAGAAGTTTTTCAGAAATCAAAACTGCTTTAACAGTGACATTAGTTACCCTGATAAATATTTGCATTTAGGCAAAAGCCTTAGGTAGCTGTTTTGGATATATTTATTTTACTGTTGCTCTCAGTTGTCTAACTTATTTGCTTGAGGGCAGTCAGGTGGCTTCCCATACTGGCCAAAGGCAGCACATCAGGTAAATACACTGGAAGGTAACTTGACATTTTTAAAACCAAAGTCGTATGAAATGGGGATAAACTGTGAAGATGCTTCTGCTATAGTAATTGAGTTGAAGTTATTTATACTTCATCTGCTTCTATATTTAATTATGCTGCTATTTAAGTTCCAGTTGGAATACAGTTACAAGCTGACATATGATGCTTTTAAGCAATAACATGGTGCTGTGCTTTCCTGGAAAAAATATAATATCATATAAAATATGCCATAGTTGACAGGCGGTATTAATTTTGACCGTAGGTTTTAAAGCTGTGTAGCTAGAAAGAACTCTAGCAGATGTGCACATTTGCTGAAGAATATGGATTTGCAGATTATTGCATGTGTTAGGACTTGCAAATTGACAAGTTGAAAACTTCTCCCTTTGCTGTGCCTGCAACTGCGTTCTCAGTCTCCATGATCTGAAAAGCTGAGAAAATGCTAATAGAGGATCTCTGCAGTGAGTTGGATTAAATCATAGAATTGTAGAGGTTTGAAAAGACCACTGAGATCATCTAGTTCAACCGCCAACCCATTGCCACCATGCCCACTGACCATGCTCCTCAGTACATCTTCATATTTCTTGACCACCTCCAGGGACGGTGACTCCACTGCCTCCCTGGGCAGCCTTTGCCAATGCTACATCACTCCTTCTGAGAAGAAATTCTTCCTGATATCTGATCTGAAAAGGCAGCCAGCCAATGAAGTACACAAAAGGAAACTGCAATTTTTCTCCAGGCTTTTGGATTATCAGGGTATTTTCTTATTGCTAACAGAAAAGTGTGCATTTTAAGGAAAATCAGCTGAGACCTCAGGTATAGTCTGTCTGTACAGACAGACTCCTACTGACATGAAGAAGGAACAGTTGTAATAAATATATAGCAATCCTGCACATGGTTGCTGCCATAGCTGCAAAGCAATGAAATCCTTGCAAAGAAGGTAACTATAAGCTGAATATTCATACTTAATCATTGCAAGTCCAGAGTATATTTGAGACAGCTGTTCAAACGGTTTTCAAGACAAAGCATCCCATGATTGCAAAGATTATTATTTTATTTTTTAGGCCTGGAGTTGCAAAGGCTTAGTATAGCAATACATCTTCTCAGTTGTAACTCATACTTTGCCATAGTTTATGCTTTTTAGAGGTTTATACTTAGTCTTTCTTCCTGCAGAAATAGAAACTGCTATTTGTTAGTTCATGTATATCATCCAGCAAATAGAAATATATTAGTTGTGTTTTAAAATAAATGATTTTTTATCTGAGCTACAGGACTTCACAGCGTATCTGGGAAGTTACAATCAAATATGTAGTTACTCAGCCTTAAGTGGGTCTGGCATACCTAAACTGGGATAATACGATATCTATTCTGTAGTATAGGTCGCTAAGTCAAGAAACAAAGGATGGAATAAGAAACTGTATATTACTTAGAGAGAAAATTTTAACTGCCCATATTGAGTTTATGAGAGTTGAGAAATTAAGCAAGTCTGCCTAGTAAAAGTGGTACAGCAGCTTGGGTGAATAATTAAATAGAAACATTCTAGCTTGATGGGCAGATTTTTAGCAGGCATTGAAATTTGGTCATTGTAATTCATGAGTTCTTGTAGTACATTAAGTGAGTGTCAGCATGTCAAAAAGGGCTGTAAAAATAGTGGTAAGGCATTTAGGGAAGAAACACTAAGAGTACTTCTAGGAAGAAATTCCTCAGGCTCTTTTCAGAAATGTATATCACATTGTTTAGACATACTTAGAAGCTCAAAAGCCCAAATGAAGTAAAGGAGATGAAGTAAAACACACCCTTAAAATATAATCTAAAAGTATAAGATCAGTTAAACAAACTTAACCAACTTGGAAAAAAACTGAGGATCGTTAGCATTGCTCCAAGCAACTGAGGTGCAAAAGTTTTTTCATTGTCACTGTACTAGCAAGACACACTTGGCAACTATAGTACAGTTTTCAAAGTACCATCTCAAGCAGACACCGCCTGTGGTAAATCCTTTAAGTAAGCCTTTGAATGTGGCATCAGGTGTTTTCTGTGTAAAATCCTGCCCCCCCCCCCACCTGAATGGCCTTCAGTTGCTACCATCTCTGAGGAGATCTGGGACATGTGTTAGACTTAATGCAAGTATACGTCTAGGAAAGGGTTTTCACCTGATAATTGCTTATATATGTTTCAAATGGAAATATGCAATGCCCTTTGGGATGCTGGCAGATAGAAAAAAACAGTTTTTTCTAAAGGTGAAATGCTTTATTTTGTAAATCTTGTTGTTGTTATTGTAGTTTAGTGTATGCTTTATAAACCTGTGAAAGGTAATGAAGTTGTTTAGTAAATTAGTAGTTATTTATATAAATGTCCTCTTCTGGTTTCTGTATTTTAAAGTTTCTTTCTTTCTATTAGAGTGTACCCAGAGCTGACTTGTAGGAAATCTTACTCTTTGCTCCTGTCCTTCCACTCTGTGTTCTTCACCACTAACAGTGCATCAGTGTAACAGATAATTTAATTCTTACTATTGTTCTTTATGTAAATTGATTTATTTCCCTTGTGAGTATAAAGCTAAATTCTGCTCTTTACATTTTACTAGTTGTAAAAGCCATTGTGAAAAAGAAGCCCATAAAATTATTGCTGTTATACATAAGATTTTCTATCTAAATCATTATTGTTACAGTATGGATGAAGCTACCAAAAAAAAAACCAAACAAAAATAAAACTGCAAGTCACAGAAGTGGTCTGTAACAGATGGTCTGCTATGCTGGAGCTCTTATTTTCTCACATGAACTCTGTTCTCTAGTCATAAAATTAATATTCATTGTTTTTCTCTATTTGCCTTTGTTTTTCTGCTCATACTGTTGCTGAATTTCCATTATATTGCCCACGTAACAAGAATATTTAGGATAATAATGACAGAGCAGGTTCTTCAGCCATATGGGTTGTACTTGCAGCGTGTTCCAGATTAGACTCTTTGGAAAGCAATCCTAAAACAACAGCCTTCAGTAGGAAATTTTGATTAGAATAGCTATGTTGTTGGGATGCTGGTTATTTCTGCATGGATTTTGTATCGAATAAAAGCTTGTATGGGATGATGAAGAAGAAAGAAGTTGTTGTATTTCTTTATTTGTACATATTTACAAGTTACCTAAATATGGAGGTTGGTAGGTAACTTAGTGTGGTGTGGATATAGCTGGCAGAGCTGAGACACTGATGCAGTGGAACTAGTTCTTCAAAGTCCTATGAAGATAGGGGGAAATAAAAATAGGGTCACTTTGTGTACTGTGGTGTGTATCCCAAATGTGTTTAGGAGGCATCTGAGTTTGTATTTTAAGATTGCCCATGCTGTAAAGTAAAAATAAAAAGTAGAAATCCTTCCCTCAATTCAGAGGTTCACAAAAGTTGAACCTTGTCCAGAAGGCTTAACGTTGCAGTAATTGTTGATGCTGTAATGCTCTGTATGTGTAATTAAGTTGTTAAAGGTTACTGCTGACCACCAACCCAGTCAGCAGTCTGGGGAATAAAACTAGGGTCCTTTAGTTTGGATGTTCTTGTAGTCCTGGGAGAGGACAAAAGCTGAAGCCAAGAAAAAAATCAGCTGTAATGCAGACATAGGCTTTAATGTCCTGAGTTATTGATTAGTCTGTTACCTTTTTGGATCCAAAAAGATGGTACTCTTAGTTATTCTAGCTTGTATCTCACATTGAGGCATATGGAGAAAAATTAGTTAAAAATCCTATTGTTGTGCACTGTATTTCACCAAGTGCTACCTTTATACAGTAACAACTTCATCAGTGTCCTGGGGTGCATCAGTTCATCAGACAGGTGTTCTGGTGTTCACATAGGTGCAGAACTATGACATGTTGTGTTGTTTAACTCAGTGTGTCACACGTAATGCATTTTTGTTCTCCCCTCTGTATTGATACTGAAAAGCATGTGAATTTATCACTCATTTTAACATTCTGGGAGGATAGTGTTATTATGAACAGCATGTGCCTTGTTAGATATGGTGGTGTTTTGTGTGAAGTACAGTCTTGAGTGATAGATTTAATCTTATTACAACAAAGCTGATAGCATTAGCAGTTGAGGACTTTCTTGCACAGCAGAACAGATAGAGTCAATGCTGCATTGCAGAGGGTGATGTGCAAGGATAAATAATGACATGATATTGTCCTCGGACAGCATCTTTGAATTGATGTACTTCCTGCTGATGCCATCTATTCTGGACAGTTGTTCTTGAGTCCAGCACTAAACAGGTCAGAGGCCTGTATTCAAGCTTGCCTGGCTAGCTCCCTTGAGAGGGTATGGACAGTGCCCACACTGCTATGCATCTGCTTGTGGTTTGGCTTGGGTTTCTTGTAGAGTAGGCACAGGGCCTCCTAGGGTAGGTAGGTACTCTGTGAGGCTCAGAGTGCTTCTGGTGTGAAGTGTTCTGGGTTGGAAAGCATAAGTGCTATGATGGTATAGTGCTGAAGGGATTATATCATGTACTGAAAATGGGCTGAAGGGAGGATAATGAGTGGTTAAGGGTGAAGAGTAGCAGTTGAGGGTTAGTATTGTGATACTAAGGAAAAAATATAAAGTCTTCTTTTGTCTTACTGTTATCCCTTCTTGTAAAGGGGCTCTGCAGCAGGAAATTATTGCTCCCTTAATGCCTTATATTTGAGAAAGACAACTTGGTACAGCTATGAGAGCCAACAGAGATACTGAGAGTGAGTTTGAATGCACTGCATGGCTGAGCAAAGATGAAGACTGAGACTGGAACTGGAAGCAAGTGACAAATGGAAAGGCATCAGTCAGCATTTCCAAGAGATTTTGAAGGCCACTGAAATGTTGCGGCCTCACCTCCAGTACTGTGTGCAGGCTTGGGTGCACACAGAAGGGTATTAAAAGTACTAGAGAGAAAATAAAGGAAGGCTGGGAAGATGGTGAGGCTCCAAATGGCAAGATCTATGAGGAGCAGCTGAGGTCTGCTCAATGCAGAGCAGAGGAGCTGAGGGGAGGCCTGATGGCGGCTGCAGCTCCTCACAGGGAGAAGAGGGGCAGCACTGAGCTCTGCTCTGTGTGACAGCGACAGGGCCCGAGGGAACGGCATGGAGCTGTGCCAGGTGAGGGGCAGCTGGGGGTGAGGAACAGGGTCTGCACCAGAGGGTGGTCAGGCACTGAACAGGCTCCTCAGGGCAGTGTTCATGCCACCAAGCTACTGGAACTGAAGGAGCATTTGGACAGTGCTCTCAGGCATAGGGTTTGGATTTTGGGTGGTGCTATGTTGAGCCAAGAGCTGGACTCTGGTATCCTTGTGGATCCCTTCCAGCTCAGGATATCCTATGGTTTTCCTATACAAGACTTTTCTCCCAAGGGTCGTCTCGTCGGAGGCTCAGTTCAGGTTACTGAATGAACTAGATGCAGCTGTACCCATCCAGGATCGGATTAGTGATAGAAAAGTTTCTGGGTGCTTGAAGTGAGCTTTAGGTGAAGCTGACTGTTGGAACTAATAAAACATTTAACTGTAATTGAGTCCCCCACACCACTGTAAACAAAATAGTTTTAATGGTGAAGAGGCAGCTACTTTCTCAGTGAAGGGAGAGCTCCTATAGGGAATAAATAGGCAATACTGATCCATCTTCCTCAGTATGTGATAAATGTGTTTTGGTATCCATTTCTGTGGATCACTTTTTTCATTTTATGCATGAAGTAGGATGTTAAGAAATTGCTCATTTTATTAATGCAAAATAGAACAACATTTGTGAATCTGTATTTGGCTAGCAAAACACTTATTTAGAAATAGTCAATCCATTTTACTTAGTGTTTGTACTCATTTTGACTAGTTAGAACTTATTTCATATAATCATAGAATGGCCTGGGGTGAGAAGGACCACAAAGACCATCTGGTTTCAGCCCCCCTGCTATGTGCAGGGTCACCAACCACCAGACCAGGCTGCCCAGAGCCACATCCAGCCTGGCCTTGAATGCCTCCAGGGATGGAACATCCACAACTTCTCTGGGTTCAAGTGCATCACCACCCTCTGTGTGAAAAACTTCCTCCTAATATCTAACCTAAACCTCCCCTGTCTCAGTTTGAAACCATTCCCCCTTGTCATATTATTATCCAGCCTTGTAAACAGCCATTCCCCCTCCTGTTTATATGCTCCCTTCAAGTATTGGGAGGCCACAATGAGGTCTCCCCAGAGCCTTTGCCAAGTTAAACGAGCATAGTTCCCTCAGCCTTTCTTCATAGGTGAGGTGCTCCAGACCTCTGATCATCTTAGTGGCCCTCCTCTTGAATGCCTGTATGAGGCTTGGGTTTCATAGCTTTTGCATTCATTTAACGAGAAAAATCAAGAGTCTGAATTTCAGAGCCAGAAGTATTTTGCTAATAGTGTCAGGAAATATTTTCACAATAGGGCTGTCAAACTGCCTACTGATTTCAAGCGTTATGTTTTTTATTTTTTTTTTTTTTTTATTTAGAGTAATATTTTTCTGCCACTATGTGTGAGGTTTCATACTGCAGTTTAATATTAGTAATTAAATCACTTTTCTGCCAGAGTGAAAAATAAGCCTCCAACAGTGGAGTTGCAAACTTTCTTTGAGTACAGCTGTGAGATACGCCTGCTGTGAGTGCTGATGTTCTCTTGTTCATTGTTGGTTCCCCAATGCTTGTTTTTCGTAGCCTGTGAGAGGAAATACGTGCATCGCTAATCCTGGTGGTACAACAAACGCAAAATATTGAGGAGATTTTCAGATCTTTCAAAATAAATTGCTGTCTAATAATTTTGGAACTTTTCTGCTACAGTGTCATGGTGTCATGATTTGCCTGGTTTGTCAGAACATGTGTGGAAGTGAGGCTCAGTGTGCTGCAGGAGTTATAAGGTCAAATATTGAATTCACACTGAGGCTTAGGGAGTCTGCTATGGAAATACTAGTGTGAAGTACACTTGGTTATGAACTACAGATGTATTAGGAAAATTAGGTGGGAATGGAGATGGAAGAGAAAAATCCAACAAAATGTGCACTTATATCATTTACAAAATACTCGTCTCCTTTATCAACACTTATAAATGACATGAGTTTTCCCATTGCTTGTTTCTTCACTTGATCTCACTGGACAGCAAAAGTGGTTCATGCCACTCGAGTGGTTAAGAGTCCATGTAATATTTGCACAGACAACATTGCTTGACATGTGCTTCAGCTATGCCCAATTGGACACATTACAGTTATAGTCACCAACTTTTTGCAGAGTGAGGATTTTAAACTAGTCTGTGTCTGCTCCATTGACTGCACTGATAAACAAACTTCACTATTCCATCAATTTCCACTTAAAGAAATATGAATAGAAGTATTCATTGACTTAAGGTTTCACTGGTTCTGCAGCAAAATTCATGATAAGATACTTGTACTTTGTGCACTAGAAAAATGCTGGAAGTAATGAGTGGGAGAGGAGGATTATTATTGCAGAAAGAGCTGAAAGAGTCTATTAAAAACCCCCGCTCTATATGTCTCAGCATCATTGTGTTTGAAGGGTGATCTTTGCATTCTTTTATGTCAGTTAATATATTTACCAAGAGTCAGTCATATTCCCTCCTTTTTCATAGTTTTGTATAAACTCACTGTATATTTCCATTGATTGTAAGGATTGCATCTCTAGTGAGGCAGGGGATGGGGTTTTCTTGTTTGTTTGTTGTAGTATTTCAATTTCAAACAGTTCTGTGTCTGTTTCTTTGTGTTGTTCAGAGTGCCTTAAGCAACGTGCATATGGTGCCAAACTTCCACATGTTCCAGTGCTTCTTTTTTTTAACTTTAGAACCAAGAGGAACTGTATGTAGTCACAAATAAATGCTTGAAATGTAACTTGGCTCTTGTAATACTTAAGTTTTACCGAATGGCTTAAAGTGAAGAGATTCAGTCTCTGATTATGCTGCTTCATTTACAAAAAATGATGAACCCTTGGTTACCTTAGCTGTAACACTCTTTTCACTCGTGCTTCATCTCATGGTCTATATTGGCTTTTGAGAAGCTGCTTGTATTTAGTAATTCACTCCTCAGGTACTTGCATTTATTGTTAATGCAGCAAGCAGTTAGGTAGATATACATCTCTTATGTTGAGAAATATTAGTTCATTCTCGCCTTTTCCCTCTCCCACTTCTCTGTTGAGGATAACAAACCTTCAATCCTGCACCCTCCCCTGCTGCAGCGTCCTCATGCCACTGCTCCTGTATAGTGCATCCAATACATCTAATCTGTCCACATTTGCAGTTGTGTAGCACGCAAAATGCTTCTAGCACTGTGTAAAAGAGGCCCTCAAGCTGCTGTTCACAGATGTAAGCTGCAGCTGAGTATCTGCTTAGTAGCTGTTTTTAAAAAGCAAAGCTTTGAAGTGCTTCAAATAACACAGTGGTATGTGTACCTTTTGATACAAAGGATGTTTGATACAAATAGGAGAAAATACTGAAATACTAAGATAAGCAAATTTTGCCCTTGTGAACAATGATTCCCAGGGGAAAGCTGACAGTGATCGAAGTTTACCAAAGCAAAACTGTACTTTTTCCCAGATCATAATGGCTGAATAAACAAACAGCCCTGATTAAAAACAAAGTGGGCAAAAGCACACTAGTGGCTGTTGGTGTTACTGCCCAGTTCTGAAGGAGATGAGTATACTGCGAAGCCCAGGTCTTCTCAGTGCCCTGTGATGAACATCAGTTCAAATATGCCTGGGTTGTCTTGTATGGATTTTGTTGTCATTGCCTAAGAAATAGCGGGACTAGCTGAAGCTTCTAAAGTGGGTAACCTTCTTAACTGTTTTTACTTAGGCTGAGGTTTTTCTTCCTCCTCTGGAAAATGAGGGTGGATTTTGGTCGAGGGGAGTGGTTCATAATGGAGCAGAACTTAGTTCATCTCCTGCCAAATACCAACACTTGATATCAATAATCTTTGATTCAAGTATTGCTCTTGGGTACATTTATCATTCCCATTGTTCTACAGCGCAGCAGGAAAAACAGTCGTGAATAATTGTTAGCAGAGAAAATCTGCAAACACTGGGAGCTGAGACAGCTCTTGGAGCTGTGCAACAAAACCCCAAAATGTTGGCAGTCTTTTGGCCCCGGAAGGGATTTTTTTGTTGGTAAACGTTAGCTGTGGTTTCAGAATGGTGCATGGTGTTCTTTTCACTCTGTGTGTGGTACTGTGTTGCACTGCAATTGTAGAATGTGATCTTTAGAAGCTGTATTTTTGCTTCTCTTCACCCCAAGAGTAATCACTTGTGGGGAACAAATAACTAATAAGTCCTGATGCATTGCATTTGAATTCCCCCTTTGAATGACTGGCAGTGACACCTTGTGTGATTAATTTCTACTTCACGGTCACATGAAGCTTTTCTAATATGGAGGAGACATGCCAGGTGGCAGCCCTGTTGTTGGATGTGCATAGGTGGATGACTAGGATCCTCAGACACTAACTAAACTAACAGATTAGTTCAACACCACTGTTGAGTGCATCTCCTCTTAAACCCAATCTCTTGTCCATTAGACAGCACCACCTATTTGGAAAGCCTTCAGTCCTTAGATGGGTATAGGTCAGGGCACAAGACGTATTCCATCTCTTGTTCAAACCTGTCTGCTTTGCAACAGAGGTACGGAGAAAAGTGCTCAGGTGCTGGCTGCTCTGTAGTTACCGAGAAATATCTTCTGGGCTTTGCTTCAGATAGACTAACATGGCTTATCGTCAGCTACAAAATGTCAGTTGCAGGAAAACTGTGCATTGAAGATATGTGGGCTGATTTCTGTTTGATCATTAAGACACTTAAATATTTTAAGCCTCTCTTCCATTAAGCCTCTTTGGTAATATAGTTTGACTCAAAGAGGCAGAATTAGATATGAAGTTCTTTATTAGGAATTTATGTACGATGAAACCTCATGTCCAGTATACGTGGAAACTTAATAATATGATCTTGTGAGTAACCTCAACTTAGTCATTTATTGCGTAAGTTATTTCCCTTCCATTAAATTGGTTGCATGCTTCCCTTCAGGTGCTTAGATTCATCTGTAGGATGTACCAAAGGATTTTAAAAGGATCCACTGAATGGTGACATATTACTCTGAGTTCATCGTTCCACCTACTAAGATTTAGGCAAGCTGTTAAATTTAGTGTTATCAATGAATATAGGTGCTGCACCTGCAAGAATAACTTGTCTTCTCTCAATCTATCTGAAAACCTTCCTTTTTTGGGTGCACTCAACTAATTAATGTTTTATAATTGGAGACGCTGTGTTGAATACCTTTATCACCATGTCTACTTGGTGTAGAAGAGCTCTTGTGTTTATACTGATGGTTTTGGAGAGTCTACAAGACCAAATTGCTGATGTAGCAGTAATATTTTATAACACTGTGAGATAGTTATTTCCTTGACTTGTTGCTATTTTCAAGAACAAAGTCCAAGTACGTAGTTCTGTGCTGCCAGGTAGTGTCATAGCTGCTGCTGTACCAATAGCAGCAGTGCTAATCTAGCAGAGCTATTGGATGGGAACAAATCATGGCATCTTTCGGAATAGTTAATGGCATAATAAGTGAATTAGTTCTTGCTTCAAATTCATAGGATGGTAGATGTAGGCTAAAGGTGTCACAAAGGAAAGGAGTTCCTTGTACAACTGACATTTGTGTAGGGGGAATTTTTTCTTCTTGGTTTTGTTTTTATTTTCTTTTTCCACTTCCCCAACTTTGAACCCAGTTACTTGTATAGTAACCTGTATGAACTTTCAGAAGATACTGTGCTATTCTTGAAAACCATCAATGCAAGGTACAGCTGGTCTGCTAAAAAATATCTGTCATGTACACTCTTTAGCATGGTCTTTCATTTTTCTTTCATAATTAGTATTATGTCCAAATGGTAAACTTTGGTTGATAGCGGGACCCCCTTCCACACAAGATGGAGCATATGATTATGATCAAGTTTAGTTGCTTTCTGTGAACAAGTGTCATCAAACATGCATTGCCTAATGTTGAAAACTTGAGCAAGGATTTCTTGGAAGCTATGCACTCCCTGATGCAGGGGAAGGGATTTTTCCTAGACCTGTCCAAGTACGATGAGTTGTTCCATAAATGTGTATGAGGTGATCCTGTAGCAACTCCAGGTGGTTGAGTCGCCATCTCTGGCAGTGTTCAGGAGGCATCTGGATGAGGAGCTACAAAATACGGTTTAGTTTGTTTCTTGTAGCTATGGTAATGGGAGAATAGTTGGATGAGATGATCTTGTAGGTCCTTTCCAACCTTATGATTCCATGAATTAGAGAAACTCACTAGAGCTTTATTGTGCAATTCTCTGAGGATCCCAAGTTTGGTAGACCCAGCTTAGCTCAAACCTCCCTAGGATTTATTCTACTAAACATAAATTCTGATTGAGAGAGAGCCAGAGATGACAGCAAGAGGACTGCTCCTTTGGAAATGGCTACTTTTCTTTTTTTCTTTTAAATCAGCTTCCTTGTTAAGAAGGGGGGAAGTAGCTGACAATAACTTCATGAGGGAATGGTTGCACTAGTAGGGCAGAATGTTGTTACACCTGCTGTCGTATAGATGCATGACCTTCTTTCTATGAGTGTGCTTATTATCAGAATCTGAAGTTGGAAGCCTTTGAAATGCCGCTGTCAGGTGCGCGGAATGCAACAGGAAGAGCTGTGCCTTCTTTGATGCTTGGCCTCTGGCTGATAACAAGTACTACTGCTGCTTTGTTAGCAGCTCAAATGGCAGTTGATCATTTAGCTACACTAGAGGGTTAAGCACCTTCTGGATAGTAGTGCCATGTAAGAGAAAGGTGTGAAGGCTTTTATTCTTATTTTTTCCTTTATATATACATGTACATGCACATATAAAATTTTATTATGATTATATATATATATAAATATATTAAATTATAATATAATAATATAAATAAATTATATGTATGTATATACATGCTAACTTTCATCTTTCCTGGAGCATAATGCTAAATTCAGGATACAAACCAAAACGGAAGTGAATGAATTCTCATAATTAAGTAGGAGGATGGTAGGAAATGCCTGTTCCCTTAAGGCATTTTTGTTTTAATGGTATAACTAATGGGTTTTATGAAGAATTTGCTTTAAAAGGAAATGAGTTTCTTAAACATAGCAGTCAACTCCAAACTTACATGAGGCAGAGAGGCAAAGGTAATAGAAAATAACTAGGAAAGAATTTTAATTATCAAGATGAAGATCAAAAAGCTATTGTCTTTTTGACATCCCTTGAGATGAAAAATCGCATTCAGTAAACTTGTGGTGTGGTGCTCTACTCATTTAAAAATAATTCTTTCCAGTGACCTCAGTGGAACCTACATTGTTGGTTTTTAATTTTTTTTTTATTAATAAGCTGACTACCATAGGCAATAGAAGATGAGATTAATGCTTTTATCTTCAAAAGGACTCTTGCTTCACTTGAGGACGTTAACCTTAGGGTTGGTTATATATGAATTTTTGCTGTATAGATGTTTCACAGTCCTGAATTTACTTACCTGTAGGTACCCCAAACTGTGCTTATTCAACTTGCCGATATACTTTGGTGGCAGCCTAGCAAATTAGGTCTGTGGAATGGTTGTCCCTGACCAAACTCTGGCACGATGAAAGGTGTTCTGATATCTCAACTGCATTTTGATTGCCTGTACTGGGAATTCAGATTCTTCAATCATAAAGACTCGCTGCAGGAAAAAGATGTGGGGGAAGGGAAGGCATGACAGGGTGGAATCAGCTGCAGATTCCAGTTTCATTTTATTCATCAGATGATTAGTGCACACGAATAAGTTACGATAATAATATTCCTCACCATCTTTTATTTACTAGCCACTAAATTATTAATCCAGTCTCATTACTACTGGGTATTACTCATAATAAACAGTCGTGCCTAAAGTATGAGAAGTCATGTTTTGATTGACAGTCTCAGAACTGTTGCATCTGTGAATTGCTTTAGCTCACTTCATCGGAGACTCAGATCAAGTTTTAAAATGTTATGTGGCTACCTTGGATTTGAAGATCTCTTACTAGCCAAACATGGCGGTGCTACCACTGGCCTAAGGAGGAGTAGGAAGGGAAGGCTTGCACTTGAGAAGCCAACTGATGACTGTCAGTTACCGTGTCAGTGTTCATGTGAAACTCATTGCCCAGCTTTTCATTGGATAAAAGAAAAGTCTGCCCTGGTGTGAAACAAATACTTCTGCCATTTTGTGAGTTATGGACTTTCTTGTTTTGATCCACTTCTATGTGTTTTAAAAAGATAATAAAGAGGTAATCTGCGGATGCTCCGTCCCTGGAGGTGTTCAAGGCCAGGTTGGATGAGGCCCTGGGCGGCCTGGCCCTGCATGAGATCTGGAGGTTGGCAGCCTTGCATGCGGTAGGGGGGATGGAGCTTAATGATCCTTGTGGTCCCTTCCAACCCAAGCCATTCTATGATTCTTGGGCTTTACAGAAGGGGGTTGGGGAATCAGATCTAAGTAGAGAATCCTTTTTACTTAGACTGTAATAAACTAAGAAGCACTTACATTCTTTTTTTGTTTCACATTATGGCAACATTTTTTTTTTGTTGTTTAAATTATGAAGTAGCGGAAGGGCAGCATTTGAGCAAACAGTTTGTTTGCTCCTTCTCTCCACTGTTAGCAAATACAACGAAGAACAATTCCTGTCTAGCTTCCTGGTCAAACAAGTGCAGCAGCAGAACAGAGAGACCTCTTTCTTCCAGAAAACAAAAAAGCTGTGTCCACTGTTAGGGATTAGGTAAGGTGGTTCAGCTAGAAAACATCAAAAAATCATCCATCACCCACCCAAATGCCTTTGGACTACGTAGCTGGGCTACTTTTGCTTAAAAACTTTGATGAGGAAGATTGTAGCACAAGTTGTAGTAATTCTTTTACCTTTTTTTTTTTTTTTTTTCTTTTCCTATTGCATGGGGTTTGCAGTTATTGTATGGATTTCTTGCTGCTGTACACTGATGTGTATCAGACCAAAAGCATTGCATGTAAGGTGTATAAAATGCTGATTTTGTGGCTGAATTTGAAAGGTCTTTTTCATAGAGACCTGCTTATTATGAACCATTCTAGAAAGCAGGTGATCTGGACTCTGCTGGATGTGGATGTGAAAGGAGACAGCCTGCATCTTCACAATACAGAAACACTGTTGGGACAGGGGGGTAGTGGTTTACTGCCGGAATGAGCAGAGGTTTCCATTTTTCATCTCCTTGAATGCCTCTGAAAAGTGAGTTATTTTTCCTCCAAGGAGATAGACCAATTAGTTCAATAGTGTAACCTTCACCTTCTGTAGGCCAACTTGCTAAGCAGATCTGCTAAATAAAAGAACTTGTGCTTGTGAGCATAATGAACACAGTAGTAAACAAGTTCTCTTTTTGCCCTTCATAATACGATGAGGAATACTTTCTCAGTTTCCTCTGTGAAAATTAAACACACTTGCACAGGGCCCTCAATGAACTCTGAGAAAGCGGCAGAACAATAGGAGTGAGGCCGGGCATTGCCACTGCTCAGCCACACTTCTGTTCCTTTGCCAAGTGCTGTGAAGCCCACTGTGCGTGCTGCGAGGTTTATTTACTGCACCTTTGCATGTGAGTGGGTGTTTCTTGCTCGCTTCCTTGCTGACCTCAAAATGAAAGCCTGCTGTCCAGTTCTTGGCTGCCTGTGTGGAAAGCTGGTAGCCAGTAACACACAGCTGAATGGCCACTGTGTAAAAACATGAAGGTTGAAATGTAAAAGGCTCCTTTCTGTTAGAGTAAAGCACTGGTGGTGCATTGAGGCATGAGAACAGCCCTACAATTAAGCTTCTGCTCCAGTGCAGCAGTTAGTGGTTGCCATGTGATCATTTTCTGCATTAAAGTTAGAAGTCTCCCCTATCAGTGCATCTATCAGTTGGTCACCAGTAGCAAAGGCATGCAATAGGACCTGTGCTGTCCTTTCAGTTCAGGGACTGCTATTGTGATGGAACAGTGTGATTAAGTCCAGGTGTTAAAATAGGCTGTTAGAAGGAAAGTCTATTTTACAATATGTTGATAGTAATGACACTGTGAAGAGTCGCGCATAGACCAACTCCCCTCTTTTCTCTGCTTCCTTGGTGTTTGCAGGGTTGCTTCTTGAACTTTTTACATTACTACCTGTGTGATATTTTGTCTTTTACATACAAATTCCCTGGGGCATCACCGTGGTTGCTGGGTTCAGCCATGCCCTTAATTTGTACTCTGTAAAGGAAAAGATCAAATTACACCGAGCATTGGATACCTCATTTGTTTTAGGGCCATCTCCGCTGTCATCACATCTGTTTTGTCCTCCTTTGACCATCACTGCACTACCTGCAGTGACTGTATTGGGGCACATGTGCTTCAGGCCTGTGGAAATGTAAGAGTGCCTCAGTGCAGAGTATTTTATCTTAGGACAATGTATGTTTTGTTAGATAATGGAGAACAGCGTTCAGATACACAGTGAAATAATATAAATACAGCTTTGTTCTTAAAGTGATTAAGGGACATCTTCTGTTAGAAAGGGCAGCTCTTCCTCCTACCTAATCTTGTAGATATTTTAAATGACGTATGGACTTCAGAGCTTTGAAGCTCCATTTTCTTGCCAGTTTTAACAGCAGCTGCTAGAAAGAGTCTCATAGCCATAGGTTTTTACATGTATTGGGAGAAAACTTGCTCACAGAGCCTGTGAAGGTGCTGGGTAGTGTCATTGTGGGAAATTTCTTGATACTTGTAAATGAGCATTTGGGATTCTTTCACCTTTTATGGGCATGAACTTCTAAGTAGACCCTGGGGAAAAAAAAGGAAAAAAAACATTCACACAAAAAATACCCCTCTGTGATGTTGCAATCTTATTTATTTACAGCTGTAAGGCTGAAGAGAGACCTGATAGCAGCCTTTCAGTATCTAAAGGGGGGCTATAAGAAAGAAGGGGACAAACCCTGTGTTAGGGTCTTCTGTGACAGAACATGGTGAAAGAGTTTACAAGTAAAATGGGCAATTTAGGGTTGATATAAGGAAAAAGTTTTTTTTATAATTAGGGTGGTGGAGCACTGGAACATGTTGCCCAGAGAGGTGTTTGATGGCCTGTCCCTGGAGATATCCAAGGTCTGGCTGGATGGAGCTCTGATTAACCTGATAGAGCTGTAGGTGTCCCTGTTCATTGCATGGGACTTGGACTAGATGACCTCTAAGGGTCTTTTCCAACTCAAACGATTCTGTGATTCTAGGAAGGACAAATATAGCAACAAACATTATTGGTGTGATACCCTGAGAAAATACCAGGGGAGATCTTCAGCATCACAGCTTCCAGGTGCGTCTCTTCCTTGTTGGCTGCGTGTTTAGCACCAACTGTTTAGGAGGGTTCCCACCTGGCAGGGGTTCCACCTTTCCTCTTACTCATACAAATCTTTATGCCAATTTCAGGCTTTCCACTTGTGCTCACTGCAGTCAGGGTGAGACATCCAGTTTTGCTTTTTGTCCATTAACATTTTGATAAATACCTGAAGCACCTGTGTGTGCTTTTAGCAGCTGGAGTTGCTTTTTGCTCTTTCATCTCCTCCCTGAACTAATTTCAGCCCTTAAAATACCAGGTCTTGCTCTGAAGGCAGAACTCTGCCTGTTTTGAGAGGATTGGTGCTGTGTCAGTGATTACCTGCTTCTTCTTACAGCAGTATTACTGAGCTGTTAGCTGCATGTCAGCTTCCTGTCAGGTTCCTTCTGAGAACTGCCAAGCACAAAGTGTTGTATTCTTCCACGTTTTTAACATAATAAGGGATTTGTAAAAGCTCAACTACCACATACTTCATTCTTGTGAAACTAAAAAGTCTTGGGATTTGACCGCTTTGATAGCCACATGTCCTCTTTTCTCCCATAAAAACCATGGTAAATTAAACCCTGAAAACGAAATCAAAGAACATGAAATAGAAGCAGGGGGTGTTAATAATGGTGAAATAAGGGGTGTTCTTTTTAAATCCTTGTGTAGTACATAAGTCTTCTAAATATTTGTATGGCTTTTTGTTTGCTGGATTGAACGCTACAGTATTCCATTAACTGGGTAAAAATTATGCAAGGATTTATTTCTTTCTTAGAAGACTGACAGCTTTATTACTGTAGGTTTCCAGATTACAAACTGTGGTCACTTAAAGACTGTGGGGGGGAAGAATCCTGATTTTTGAGAGGAAGGTGTACATCCCTTAGGTTTTATTGAGGTGTGGCTGTTTGTGAAGCATGTGTATTATGAGCAGTTCTTAACTGCTTGGGAACCCACAGCTGGTTATTGGTGTAGCTATATGTATGCTAACAATACAAGGCTCCTGGGAGGGGGGAAATGCCTACAAGATTACTATTTTTGGTAAAATAATTTTTACAGTCAGTTTATATTACAGCAACATTACCTTCCTTTCATCTTTGTTTCCTGCCTATATTGATAGGTCCAGAAAAACAACACACCGAAATGCTTTTACTATTGTTCTTTACTTGTATCTGAACTGTAGAGTCATCAAATATTTCTCATTGGAAATAAGTCTTGTAACTCTTAAATTTTGTATTGTGCTTTCATGTGTTACACCAGGATGTCATTATATGACACATTTGTTATTGTCTAATGTGTCTCTTGGAAATTCTGCCTTGAAATTAGCCTCCTGATTACATGGTTATCCACCTGAGCATGACTGATTTCCTGAAGTGATGAGCGCTCAGTCTTGATGCTTTAGGGAGCTCTTTGCAAGACTGTTGTTCTTTGATCTGCGCTGGTGCCTAAAACTTCAGACCTGACAACCTAACAAGTTATAGCAGAATTTGTTCTGTTCCTGTAATTAGCTGAGCTTGTAGGTAACACTCTTTTGTGAGCTCTTCTTTTAGTATGTTCTTAACATGAACTGACTTCTAATGGGTGCTTGAAGTACTTTCCTTTTGTGAAGTTAGAGGAAGAAGCTAAAGGAGCAGCCTGGCAGCTCTCGCAGGAGCCGCTGACGCAGCGCATGGGCGTTGCCTGGCAATAGCGGGAGATTTAAATGGGCAGAGGGAGGACAGCCACACATCACTGCCCACCAGAGACAGACAGGAGGGGTCAGGGTCCATGCACCTCGTGACTTCCTGTTTCAGTGCTGGTAAGTATTCTGCTTAGACATGGTCGTGCCTCGGTGAAAGGCTGCTGCCAGAAATACTGAGGAGGCCCAAACAAGGGTCCCATGCTCTCAGAAAAGGGAGGCTGCTACCAAAAAGTCTGAGGAGACCCAGACGGAGCCCCCAACCTGAGATGCTGGTGTGCAGGTCTCTGGCTGTACTGAGTGCCAGAGCCTGGCCCCTGCAGTGCTGGGTGAGGGAGGCAGTGATTGTGTACGCTGTGACCAGGTTAACTACTTGCTCAGCCTCATAGTTGACCTGAAGGAGGAGGTGGAGAGGCTGAGAAGCATTAGGGATTCTGAGGGGGAGATTGACTGCTGGCACCAAGCCCTATCAGCTCCTAGATCTTGGCAGCTGGATGAGGCTATGCATGGAGAATGTCAGCCCCTGCTGCATAGCAAACAGGTAACAGAGGGGAACCTATATGCAGATGGCGTTCCTGCTATAGTGAACCCACTGTCCTCTCACCCCCCTGGGAACAAGGGCAAAGAATTGGAGGATGTAGGTCAGTGGCATAAGGCCCCTGCTCATCGATGCAGGCGTGCCACCCCGGTGAGTCCCTGGCCCCCCAGCTGCCCCTGCGGAACAGGTACAGTGCTCTGCAGAGACAACTGGATAATGGTGGTGATGATGGATCTCCTCAGTTGGTGCTTCCCAAGTCTAACCAGTCTTCGCCTAAAATTAATACATCATCAAATAGGAAAACACGACGGGTCATTGTCATTGGTGACTCTGCTGAAGGGAGTAGGAGGGCCAGTATGTAGACCAGACCCTCTGAATAGGGAGGTCTGCTGCCTCCCGGGTGCCTGAGTAAAGGATGTAAAGAAGAAACTTCCTTCCCTAGTCCGACCCACTGATGACTATCCTCTGTTGTTGTTTCAGGTTGGTAGTGATAATTTACACAGAACTTCCCTAAGGACTCTGAAAAAGGATTTCAGAACCCTGGGGAGACAGGTAAAGGGTTTGGGAGCACAAGTTGTGTTCTCCTCTATCCCTCCAGCTATAGGGAATAATGAGGGACTTAATATAATGGGTCAGCAGATTAATACCTGGCTCCAAGGTTGGTGTGCTTGTCAGCGGTTTGGGTTCTTTGACCTTGGCTCTGTCTGCTGGAGACTGGACTGGCTAGAGACCGATAGGAGTGGTTTCTCGCACCGTTCAAAAGGATCTTAGGCCGAGATTTGGGCAGATTCATTCAGAGGGCTTTAAAGTAGGTATGAAGGGGGATGGGTGTGTAACTGGGGTCGCTAACACAAAGTCGATGCATAGCAACCCAGTGCTTGCAGGAGAGGGACGTGCTTGTAAGAACCCATGTTCTTGTGCCTTCATGACGGAGGAGGATGACTCTATGAAGGGAGAACGGGGTAAAGCCAGGTCTTCTAGGGATAAGCCTGAGGAAGTGGTGGTGGTGATCACTGAGCTGCTTTCTGTTATCTTTCAGTGCTCCTTGTTAACAGGTGAGGTCCCAGAAGACTGGAGACTTGCCAACATGACTCCCATTTACAAGAAAGTTTGTAAGGAGGATCCGGGGAACTACAGGCCTGTTAGCCTGACCTCGGTGCCAGGGAAGGTTATGGAACGGATTGTCTTGAGGGAGATCACATGGCAGATGTGGGATGACCAAGAGATCAGACCTAGCCAGCATAGGTTCGTGAAGGGCAGGTCCTGCTTGACCAACCTGATCTCCTTCTACGATCCTATGACCCATCTGATGGATGAAGGAAAGGCTGTTGATGTGGTCTACGTAGACTTCAGCAAAGCCTTCGACACTGTCTCCCATGCTATTCTCCTACACAAGCTGGCAGCCCGTGGGTTGGATGAGTACACTCTTGGCTGGGTAAGGAGCTGGCTGGAGGGCTGGGCC